>NC_059426.1:154836327-156097577 GCF_021028975.2 Sphaerodactylus townsendi
CACAGGATTTCCCAGCACTGTTAGGAAAATCTGAACTTTCCTTCAGTGTGGAAATGTCTCAAGCTCAAACAATAAGAACAAAGATTCAGCAGAACTGGAAAAAAATACAAGCATTTCTATGTTAATGTCACCACTAGATGTGGGGTTCCTGCCTTCTCCCCATCAAAAATGTGATGACAAGAGGCTGTCCTCCCCCTGAAGGGAGAATCAGCCACTCAGATGAGCTGATAGGAGTGCTGCTCTAGCATCCAACCATCTTCGAGAAGCGGGTGAGATGTTGGAAGAAACCCAGAAGGGGAGTTGAGTTGTGCCTCAGGGAGGAAGCAGTGACAGCTCAGTTCTGGTTTAGGAAAAAGAGTAGACAGAGTGATAGGTAGCTATGCCTAGTAGTTTGGCACAACAGTTTAGTTATATCTCTGGGAGAGAAGAGAATGCTCAGTTGTTAGACCTGTCTCTGGTGATATGCTGATCTTTGACTGTGGGGAAAGGGCAGGTTGGTGTGGTTGGAATCCTGTGTGTGAGAGAGGATCCAATCTAGTGGCTAGGTTCCCACCACTGCTAGGAAAATCTGAACTTCCCTTCAAGTGTGAAAATATTTTTCTGCCTGAAAGCATTGTACAAAGTCATAACCAGTTTAAAATTTGTGCCTCAGGTGTCTACTTTGTCTACCTGGAGCCCCGTGCTGCTGGTGTTTTCCTTTACAAGCAATCTGCAAATAAATAAATCTTAGTTGTTTGTATATTAATCCACCTCAGTGATCTCAATAATCTCCCTGTGCACGACAAAACTTACCTCACAGCATCAAATCCAAAGCCTATGCACTCACTACCTACCCAGGTTTATAGTTCAAAATGAACCTAGATCCCCAAAATCTTAGGAGGCTGTGTGTGTCCCCTCAGTAGGGGGAGGGGAAAGGTTTATCAGAAAAAAGCAACTCAAATAACTGCTTGGGGCAAAATTATTTGTAAAATCACCAGTTGGGCAGGAATCAGAGGTTAGTATCTTTGGGCAGCTGCTACTTCCTTAGGTCCTAAGAAGATGCAAGTCTTGCCTACTGTTGCTGGCTTGCCCAATGGTTATGGGCAGGAGCAATGGCAACAAGAACAAGCCACTTGTTGCTTTCTGAATGAGCAAGTGAGATGACATCCACCAAATGTAAACCCAGCCTTGGTACCATTGAAGCACCATCTTATTAAGAGATGTAGTCCTTGCAGAAGACACTGAAGCACAATCCTCGTGGTGTCTATAGCCCCTGTGAGCACCATCTAGATTATATACCTCTAATGTCCTCTAAAATATTGCCAGAGGTTCTAGGGTTCTCCCTCACTAGAAGCAGAGGCTTTGGATTTCCTGCACTGAACTGCGGATTGGACTATATCAGTGATGGCGAACCTTTTTGAGACCGAGTGCCCAAATTGCAACCCAAACCCCACTTATTTACCGCAAAGTGCCAACACGGCAATTTAACCTCAATGCTGAGGTTTTCGTTTAGAAAAACTGGTTGGCTCCCTCTTCCTCCTCCCCACCAGCTCGAGCAGGGGCCAGCCTGCTCTAGCCTCCAGCAAGTCTTGCGCGCACTGCTCTGTGCCTCTCTAGCATCTCTGCCTCCTCTGAGCCCCCCCCCCGCCTCGGGCAGCAGCTACCTGGAGCACAGGCACCAGGCCCGCCAACCGAGTCCTCCCTGCTCACCGCGGTGCGCGCATGTCGTGCTCAGTGGCCCAGGCCAGCCTAGATGTGTGTGTGGGGTGTGTGTATGTGATTTTTTCGCCCTCCACATGATGAACTCTGTGTGCGAGTGCCCACAGAGAGGGCTCCGAGTGCCACCTCTGGCACCTGTGCCATAGGTTCGCCATCACTGGACTATATGGTCTGTAAAGTCCAATCTAACTCTAGAAATATTTTCTTTGCTTGGAGAACGGGTATACTCAGTATCCCAGGAAGCCATCAGCTTTAGAGAACAAATAATACCCGTGGTTTTCATGAGGGCACTGTCAACTGAAGAGGGTCACATTTAAATGTGTGATCTAGAGGCGACTCTTACTAGAAGATCACTGGGGAGGATTATTGTCCCTCCAGCCATTTCTCCATAATTCTGTAAATAATTGTATGAATAGATAACCTCAGTTATTGATCAAAGTTCATAAGAGGAGCCTTGCTTGATCAGGCCAATGGTGGTCCATGTAGTCCAAAATCCTATTTCACACAGTCAACCAATTATCTTGTAAAGCCAACAATTATCTTGTAAAGCCAACAAACAAGATCTTACTCTAATAATTGTATTCAAAAATTTACTGCCTTTGCATAGGGAGATTCCCTTTAGTCATCATGGCTAGTAGTCATTGACAGGGTTATCTTCCATGAATGTGTCTAATCCCCTTTTAAACCCGCCTCTGCTAGTGGCCAGTGCTACGACCAGAGTCGTTTTGGGCAGCTTGGATTATATGGACATAAACTGGTTTACGCTTTCAGATTATTAGTTCACCTTGCTTGGCATTATCCCTTCTGATTGACAACGGCTCTCTGAGATATCACGCAGAAAGGGGTGGTTCTCAACACCTGCTACTTGAGATCCTTATGGACATTCCGGGGAGTGAACAAATCTGGAGATATTCTGCTTGCTGAGCAAGTGAACACTGAGCCCAGCCCTTCCCCAGCATTGCTGCTTCATGAATATTTTTCAAGTTGTGCCCTGAGGAGCTCCAGCATACTTAGGATATCATCTGAGGCTATTTAATGGGGCGGGGGGGGGGGGGGGGTGTGGGATTACTTTCTCTGAGAATCCAATACTACAAATCTTACTCTGTAAGGATTGGTTGATGCTCCAGGCTACACTATCAGTTGCCATAGAGTGAAAATGAAGCGTGACATGAGTGTTACAGTTTAGATCAGTGATGGCAAACCTTTCGGGCTCAGCCTGTCAAAAATTCAGAAAATGCCTAACTTGACTCTGCTGGCATGTCACACACACACACACCCCACACACACAAAAGAGAAAAAATCCTTTACGCATTCATTTATTTTAAAAATATAGTCTAATCACGTCTGATGCTATGTATTACATAAATAAATGTCAAATGTTACAAAAATGACTCAAGCAGGGAGAATAGTTGTTAGATGTTAGTAAATGCTGGCATGTCATCCCAAAAAGTTGTGGCATATCACCTTTGGCACGGATGTCATCATTGGTCTAGAACATGCTCAGAATCCTCTGTGATGCATGAAGCCCCCCCCCCGCCCCAGAATATGAATTGTGCTGACCTGGATAGCCCAGCCTAGCCTGATCTTGTCAGATCTCGGAAGCTAAACAGAATTGGCTCTGTTTAATACTTAGATGCAAGACCACCAAGAAATACCTGGGTTGCTATGCAGAGTCAAGCAATGGCAAACCAACTCTGAACAACCCTTGCCTTGAAAATCTTGCGGGGTTGCCACAAGTGGGCTGCAATTTGTTGGCAAAAGCAAAGTGGGGGGAGGGTGATCAGGGTGCAGGCAGAAATTTTAAAAGCTGCTGAGATGAAATAATAAATACTAATAGAGATAGCAGTTGCACAGAGTTGCCAACCTCCAGATGAGGCCTGGAGATCTGGAATAGCAACTGATCCCCAGATAGATCAAGGCCCCTTCTGCACACGCAGAATAATGTGTTTTCAAACCACTTTCACAACTGTTTGCAAGTGGATTTTGCTATTCCGCACAGCTTCAAGGAGCATTGAAAGCAGTTTGAAAGTGCATTATTCTGCATGTGCGGAAGGAGACCAATTCACCTTCAGGAACTAGCAGTTTTGGAGGGTAGACTCTGACATTATTCCCAGCTGAGGTCTCTCTGTCCCTACCCCCACTACCAAATCTCCTACCCTGAGTCAGTGGCATCTGACAGTTGAAGTGAAGACTGTGAAAGCTAGGATTGCAATTTGCCAGCCTCCAGCTGGTGACTGCAATCCTATTCTCATCTCAGTTCTGCCCCTTCCCAGTACAAAGAAGAAGAAAAGGAGGACTTTGGACTTATGTCAGCATCATTTTGTTTCCGGTGGCGGGTTTCAAGGCTAGAGCCGTTCAGGGGCGGTCTGGGAAAATCTTTACATAAAGATCCCACAGAGGTGTTAGTCCATTACAGCAAAATTTGCAGCTGTCCAATTACACCTCAAAAACAGTTATAATTCCTGTGTTAAACGAACAACTCTCTCCATCAGACTGTAATTCATTTTTTCAGCTTGGGTAGCTGCCCTGGATTGCAGTAGTGGCAGAATGAAGGGGGCATCACAAAATACTCTAAATGCGTTCCTAAATAATAGTCAATAGGAAATTAATGGCTGGCTGGCTGGCATCTGCCATGATGATCCCCTGACCCAAGAGTGGCAGGGTTACGTGGGCATGCATGGCATGAGCAATAACCCTCCCCCCCTCCGTAGGTGCGTTCTGAAATTGGTGCGCTCGGGCGGGGTTTTTTTGCCCCGCATGGGCCGCTGTAGTGGCTGGTTGCCCTGGCGACGGGTTGCGCGCAGCTAATACCGGCGGAGGCCACGGCGGGTCCTGCTCCCCTTCGCTGGCTTGCGAGGCGTCTTTTGGGGGGTGGGCGCCCCTTCTTGACATCGGGGAGAGCGCCTTCCGCCGGGGCCTATGGAGCCGAATCTCTCCGAGGGGGCCTAAGAGGCCCCCGGTCGCCAAGGCTGGTCGCCCTCCGTCAACTGGCTACCCAAGCACGAGGGACAGTTTGACGGGCAGTGGCCACCCTTCGCCTCCTCTTCCTCACTATCGTCCCTAGAGAAGGCAAGAGGCCGCCCTGCCCTCTTCGGAGAAGGAAAATTGCTCCAGAGGGTTATAATCCGAGTTATTTCATTTCCGCACCAGCCGCTCCTGGTGGGGGGATTTGCCTTTACAGCCCCCTGTTTTGAAGTTCCCCGCAAAACAACCCTGCACTTATCAACACCCCCCCCCCCTTCTCCATGCTGTATCAGGGAGTCTGCTGCAAACCTCCCCAATCCAACGCGCCTTCCCTTCGGATCAAACCATTCCGCATCCTATCATCCGCTGCAAACTGATTTGCTCCCCGCCGCAGCTCCCTTGGCGCCGTTTGTGCCCCGGGAAGAAAACTTGTTCCCTAAAGTCTTCCTTTGCCCGCTGGATGATCGAAGTCGCCTCCACAAGTGAGAGCCTCCCCTGAGTCGCCCCTTGCGGGGAAAGTACCACCCCTTTGCCCCCCCCCCCCCGCCAAAACAAAAGACCCGCCGCGAGGCAAAAGAAAAGTTGCAGCCGGGCGCTCGGTCCCTGCTCCACCTTCGAGCAAAAGGGGCGGCAGAGGGTGCGCGTCTTCCTGCAAGGTACGCGGCTTCTTGCAAGGGAGGAGGGGAAATGTTGCTGTTCTCCTTCTCCTTGGAAACGCTGCAGGAGCTGAGGCCGGAGTGAAGCGGCGGGCGACCAAGTTTCCTTGCCTGGGCTGAGCGGCCAGGGATGCTCCGGGAGAGGCAGCAGCAGCAGCAGCGACGGCGGCGGACTGTGCTGGTGCCGCATTGTGTTTGCTGAGGCTCCTCCTGGGCGGTGGGGGCTCAGCAGCGTCCTACGAGGAGGAGGAGGAGGAGGAGGAGGCGGTAGCAGCAGCAGCAGCCTCCACTCGCCCACCTCCACCAGTGCATCCCTGGGAGAGTGCTGGTGCGTGCTCTCGTCTTTCCTCTCCGGTCTCAGTGCAATGTGAGGCTTGCACAACCCTGATTTGCCAAGGACTGAAGCTTCGAGCTAGCAGCAGTACATGCATCCGATAATCATCTTCTCCTACAAAATGGATTTTAGCCAGAACAATCTGTTTGGTTACATAGAAGACCTGCAGGAACTTACTATTATAGAAAGGCCCGTACGCAGAAGCCTGAAGGTATGTCTGTCTGTCTGTCTGTCTCTCTCTATATAATATGTGTGCGCGTGGGTATCTATAGGTCGCTATCATGTAAAGGGGAGGTTATGTAAAATTCTTTAAAATCAAATGACATTTCAGATTGGGATCTCCTGTGGAGGCTCAGTTCGTTTTAGTTTGACCAGCTGGCTTTCGTAGAGGTTGGTAAGAAGAATTCAGTGTTTTCCCATAACACTGTCTGAAACAGAATTTTACGTATAAGAGAAGCAGTCCACAAGCCGGCTGCTTAAACTCGAATAAGATTTTATGCTTATATAATTTTGGATCTTTGATATTGCTGTGTGTAGCGGGATAGTTTATTTGAGGAAATGACATTCTCATTTAAAGTGGACTGCCGTGATTTTTTTGAAATGCCCAAGATTAAAACCAAAGGCCTCAGGACATAATGCCTTGGAACAGTTTTATAGACACCCTGGAGATGTTTCCAGAGAAAGTGACTTAAAAATTACAGCCTGTCAGTCTGATTGAGGAAACGAGGGGGGAATATAGCTAAGTAGATTTGTAGGGATAAAGTCCTGGGTTCAGTTGTGACATTGCCAGTTAAAGGATCATGGCTTGTCTGAGAGAGAATCTTGCTGCCAGTTGCAAAAGACAGGAAGGTTGGGCTAACTGGTCTATAATCAAGGAGCTCTTGAATTGTTTTGTGGGCATGCACTTAATTGCTAACGCTCTGGCCTTGGAGCAAACTTAAGCTGATCTACTCAGAAGTAAGTCGAATTTTATTCAATGGGACTTACTTCCAATAAATTGTTTTTAGAATTGCTACCTAAATGTGTTTATAAGTGTTTTGGGTGAAGATCTAGAGAGGAGACATAATTACATGAATTTAAGAAGTTAGTAATGTTAATAGTAATATTAATTTGTGTTTCATACTTGACAGACACCAGAAGAAATAGAAAGACTGACAGTTGATGAAGAACTCAATGATATTGAAAGGGCTGTTTATCTGCTCAGGTATTTCTTAAGATGTTATTTGGGATTTTTTAAAAGTACCCTTTTAAAGTGTAAACATTTCCGTCATGCTTCCTCCACTTTTGATTTTTGTGTTCGCACAATAGTAGATTTTAAAAAAGTGTGTGACAGTAATGGTCCATTGAATTTGCACAGAGCCATTGGGGAAGGGTGCTTTGAGCAAATGCAAATGCTTTGCTACTTAGTGGGATGTTGGTTTGCCACGCCCCTCTGTCCTGCCATAAGAAATAGCAAACTGTGGAAGTATTGACAAGACTAATAACTTTGTATTCCTAGTACAGCTTTACTTCAGTGTCTGTAGACGAAAGGAACTTTTTAAGGGATCTGGTATGTAGCTTATAGCATTCATTATCATCCTAACCAGCATGACATTCTTCTAAGGCCATTGACTTGAAAGAGTTTAACTCTGTTTCGAATTGCACTAATTGACACTTACCTATGCTGGGTTTTTTGTCCCTTACCTTCCTTCCCATCTCCTTGAAACTCTTCCTTACGGATCTTTAACTGACTTGGGCATTAATTGTAGGCAACTTGTTCCTTTTGCCTTATTGTAGATGTCATCTTTGAAGGAGGTGCTGGAGGATTTTGATGAAAACACATTTTTATACAATGCTCAGTAATTGAAGTGCCAGCTGTAAGCTTCCTTTCAGTTTGATCAGCTATTTTTAGAGCTCTTGAGAGCCACGTTTGCCTCGATCTTTAAAACGTAGTTCGTACTCCGCTAATATCATCAGTTTGTCGCTCTTTAAGACAGCATTTTAAGCATCTGGTTGCACATTTGGCAACATTTGCAGAAAAACCGTGGCCCAGTGTTCGAGCGCCTGCTCAATATGCTGAAGGTCTTGCGCTTAATCTGTGGCATCTCCATTAAAAAACAAAACAAAAATAAAATCAGGCAGGAGGCAGTGTGAAAGTCCTCTGCCAGTCTGAGTAGTCTGTGTTGATCTTGATGGACTAATGGTCTGATTTAGTACAAGAGAGCTTCTTGTGGCCATCAATCTAGCATAATCATCCACCTTTCTCTGTCCCGTCACGTTTTTTCATTACACAATTGTTATTTGAAATAATTTGTAGTTTGAGTTCACCATATTGGGTTTTTTAAAAATGCTCTTCATAAATCCTATATGATTTATTTAAATGTCTGAGTATTCATAAATTCTGTATATGCTTCCATGTTGTTTGGATGCATAATTTTTGTATATGGTGTTTCCTGCTCCCCAAAACTTAGTTCAGTCTAGGAATGTAAAACAAATCTTTTGTTAAATAGTCACTTTTAACAAATCAAAGGAAGCAATGTGCTCATCTGTAATGTGCTCATCCGCGTGTTCGGGCTCCAGGGTTCCATCCAGACCCCTTGTGAACTGAAGCTAGGAACTAGCCAAGAAACAAACCGTGCACAATCCTGGCTCATGTCTTACAGCTTTCTTTATGCACAGAAGGGAATAAGGGTGTGAAACGTCATCCCTTGTGATTGACAGCCAGTATGAAGCCTCTGGATTGAAGTAAATACTAAGAGCTTGGCCTTCTGCCTTTGTCTAGTCATCAAAGCCATATCTCCTGAATGCTGCACTTAAACTACTAACCTTAGGGGCGCTGAGTCTCAGAGCTTTCCAAATATAGAGCTGGGTACTGATTTCCATGGATTCCAGTTCCTGACACCACATTACCTGACATTTTTCATCGCAGTAAATGCCCCTTTTCTGTTCCTGGTTGGGATCACATGTTCAGCGGTGTCATCACTGGAGTTCTGTCCTGCTCTGTGCCGTTTTCAAAATGGGAGCCATTAGCACTGAGACACTGTTGCTAGGGGCCTGCTCTGACCCCACAGAATCCAATTTCTGCTCGTCTTGATTGTGTGGGCATAGATTGAAATGATGTGTGCTCACCAATCAGTGCAGAAGAAGCAGCTCTGGAGGCAGACGTTAGTGACTCAGTAGAACTCCTTCCTTACTGTTGAAGTAGCCTGTGGGTGCAAGACAAAGTTTCTCCCCCCACTTCTCCAAGGAGTAAAAACCGGTGACAGTCTGCCTGTGATAGAAGATCAATGTCATTTCATTGGATGCCTGTGTGTGTTTGTGAGCATGTTGTTGGCGATAGTCGCTATTTTAAACATGAGTTTGATTATAACTGTTTACGTATCAGAAGAGCTACTAGGATTTATCTACATAGCCCTTAACTCTTTGCTTTTCCATGGGTTTGTATTCTTCCTTGTTTTTAATTTCCCTCTACCTTTCCATGCCATGTGTTCAGAGAAGAGGCTGCATCCCATCTAAAAGGATTGCTTATGCAAGGGTTCCCCCCCCCCCCCAATAGGGTTACCAACCTCCAAGTGGTTGCTGGAGGTCTCCTGCTGTTGCAACCGATCTGAGGCAACTGAGACCAGTTCATCTGAAGAAAATGGCTGCTTTGGAAGGTGGACTCAATGGCATTATATACCACTGAAGTTCCTCCCCTCCCCAAACCCTGCCCTCCTCAGACTCCATCCTCCAAATCTCCAGGTATTTCCCAAACTATAGCTGGCAACCCTATCCTCGTCTCGGTTTTCCCCCCTTCCCCTACTGCAGTGATGTCGAACCTTTTCGAGACCGAGTGTCCAAATTGCAACCCAAAACCCACTTATTTATTGCAACGTGCCAACGCAGCAATTTAACCTGAATAATCCCCTCAAACAGGGGCCAGCCTGCTGTAGCCTCCAGCAAGTCCCACATGTGCCACTCTGCACCTCTCTAGCATCTCTACCGCCTTGCTCCCCCCCTCCCCCGGCAGCAGCCACCTGGAGCCCAGGCACTAGGCCCGCCAGCCGAGTCCTCCCTGCTCGCTGAGGTGCACACACATCAAGTCCAGCGGCCCAGGCAAACCTAGATGTGTGTGTGTGGGGGGGACAATTTCCCCCCCACATGATGAATTCTGTGTGTGCGTGCCCACAGAGAGGGCTCTGAGTGCCACCTCTGGCACCCGTGCCATAGGTTCGCCACCACTGCCCTACGGTATCACAAAGAAGAAAAGGAGGGCTTTGGAGGCCAACCTCCAGGTGGCAGCTGGAGATCTTCCACCAACTGATCTCGAGGTGACAGAGATCAGCTCCCCCCTGAGAAAATGGCCACTTTGGAAGGTGGGTTCTGTGGCAGTAGAAGTCACTTCTGTGCACAAACTCGCTCTCCTCGCGCTCTACTCCCAAAATCTCCAGGTTTTTCCCAACCTGGAACCGGCAACCATACTGCCTCTTGATCCCTACCTTCCTATGCAGACCTCCCCCCCCCCCGCTATTTTGGGGGGAATCTACCACAGGCAGCATTTGGAGGGCATTTTGGACCACTATTGGAGAGGAAGATGGCGAACGTGTTTCCATCAACCAAAGTTCTTTTGCCTGTGGCAATTTTAGGTGGGATCCACCTTGATAACTGTGACCATGTCTAATCCAATATATTAGTGAGGTGTTAGATCATTTGACTTCCTTTCACAGGATACATCCTTTTTGGGGAATCATATATTTGATTTTTTCCTCCTTTTTGAGACAAATGATGAAATGTTAGCAATGTTGTTTTGGGCCCAAGTAATTGTACCAATGCTGTCGTGCTATGCCTTGCTTGAGAATTATGACTTGTGTCCAGAGGAACATTTTTTGCAGCTTGAAGTGGGATGGATGGGACAGTTTTCACCAGTTCCCTGTACCCCGTGCAAATCTGCCCACCCCCCAACCCCCTGCTGTTTCCCTGTTCCTCCTGGACTGGCATTTAGGGAACATTTAGGGCTGCAGTGGAGGGGAGGAGATAGGGAAATCGGTCTCCAGTGATGGAAGGCCTGTCCATCAACAGAAATTACTACTGGATCTGAGCCATGTGCTCATCAGTGCTTTGCCTTCTTACTCTCCAGTCACTGATGTCTTCTATGTTTGTAGTTTATCTAAAACTCTGAATGTAGTGCACCTTTTTGTCCGTTGATTCTCAAGTTCAACTTTTTCAGGAACCTCCTGAGCACAGTCCATTTTATCGAAATACATACACAGCATATTAACCTAGATGAACAATATTAAACATTTGAGTATTTTTTTTATCAAACATTGCGTCATAGCGGATCCCATGCTTGAAGACCAATAAAATCAGTTGGCATTATTCCAATCCAAATAGTAATATTAAGAGTTCTAGCAATTCCTTCTGTGGAGAATTGTTTGTTCTTATCTACGAACTGTGTTGTTATTCTTGTATTGCTCCTAAAGACTAAATTTTTGTTTGTTCTTGAAATTTTGTTTTCTGCTTTTTTGCTAATACCTAATTAAACATCTTTTGGCACATTTCTGGCAGGTTGTCACCATTAACTTGAGTAATTAACAATTTTTTTTGCTATATAATCCTCTCTATACTATATTTCCAGTATTTTTAACATACCTTCTAATAGTGCCTATTTTCTCACTGGGCTGATTTGTCCTGCACGTCTGAACATAGGCCATACATGTTGTCGATGTATTGATGGGCCTGCACCCGTGCTATAAGTGTGTGGTGGGGGAATGAGCTACTACTCATGCTTAATGTTTATAATGAATTTAGCCTTATCTATGTATTATTGAACACAAGTAGGTGCTGTGTTCATGATTCATCTGTCTTCCCTGCCCCCCCCCCCTTCTTTATGTGGTGGAAGGGAAATATGAGTGAGGCTTACTGTCAGCAACGTAGCGGTCTGAGGCTTCATTCCATTCTGAATTGTACATAGAATTAAGCTGGCACAACGTTAATTGGTTTTCAGGTAACAGATTGCTGTTGCCTGTGTCAAATAGGTATCCAATAGACATCAAATGGTAGAGCTTGAGAAAGCAATAAACTGAATCTTCAAACTTTGCTTGTGTATATTCCATGTTGAAATATTGCACGTTTCCCTATGCATTCTTCTAAGCAAAGTTGTATCCCTCTGAGCCCTCTAGGTTAAAGGGTTTAGCGGGGTGCCAGTCTCTATAGGAATGTTCTGCTAAGCGTAGATATGACGCATGTAGAAATGAATGCCGTTCCTTGATTGCAGGGAAACCTATATTTTGAATGTGATACAGAAGTGGTGGTTTTCTTTCACATGGTATCCTAGAATAGTTCTCTTGTGCATGTTGTATGCTCCTCCTTGATACCATACTTCGTTGCATATAGATAGGAACAAAACTTGTTGAAACAACAACCTGTTCATTCTAGCGTCATATCTTCGGCAATGACCACGTGTTATTTCAACAGCATGGAGAGCATTCTGTTCTTGTTAAGCCTTCTGTCCTTCATGAACTCATCCATCATTTTTCAACATCTTTGGCATGCCAACCTTGCTGATACTATAAATACCGTAATTGCTGCTTATCACAGGGCATAGTAAGCACAGGGTTTGTCAAAAAAAGTGTCTTAGGAAGTGATGTCACTTTTCCAAAGCGAGTGACTCATTTCAACACTGGCTTGTACTCAGACCTGGGTGAAAACATGCTGTGGCATAGCACTTCAAATTTAAAAATACAAAATATTCTCTACTAAATGGTGTTTCACTGATGGAACAAAAATAATTTTTGTCGAAGGCTTTCACAGCCGGATTCAACTAGTTGTTGTGGGTTTTATGGGCTGTGTGGCCATGGTCTGGAAGATCTATGGCCACACAGCCCGGAAAACCCAAAACAACCAGAAAAATACTTTGGTTTAATTGAGAAACACTTTCAATATGAAATATGACATTATTCATATAAATCCAGAGTATATTTCCACAATGAAATGCTAAACACATTCATTCAAATGCTTGGTCTTGGAAGACTTATTTAGTATTTATTTTTGTTTATTTTTATTTGATTACGTTTCTCTCCCTTCCAGCTTATTCAGAACCCCCAGAGTGTTTCCCATCCTAACTTAAACATAACTCCCATATGTCCCCGGGCACCAGTTATTTGTTGGCTAGATTACCACTTGCTGTGGCCTTCTTGGTATTGACCAGAGCCTTTTCCATTGTAGCTCCAATTCTATGGAAAGGTCTCTCTGAAGAGAAGAAAACCGTCCCCCCTCCCCCGGCAATCTTCTGGAGGCTCTACAAGACCTACCTGTTTGCTAGGGCTTTTGGGGGGCTTTAATGGTGGGCTTCTTTTATTGGTGGGGGGAGAGATTTGGTATTTGGTATTTAATCTTGATTTTAACTGAAAATGCTTTTCAGTATTATTGTTAGTCAACTTGAACTATAACGAAAGGGGGGACATAAATGTTTTAATGAGCAAATAACTTGACATCAACCAGAAACTGCAAAATGATTGCTATTGAAACTGCAAAATGATTGCTATTCACAAACCAAGTAGCTTGTGAGTTAACCAAGAAAGGCCCTCTTTTAAAAAGCACTGCTTATCTTGTGTCAAAACATAGGCAGAGAGGGAGTCAAGAGGATCTCCCTTGGCCGAGCATTCCAGAATCATGGCATTTTCTATGAGAAGGCCTTTTCCTTTTGTGGCCACCCACTGTACCTCCAGGGGTGGGAGTACCAAGACCTTTGAAAATGACCCTGCTGTCTAAGTAAGCGCATATGGGGGAGAAGTTTGTTTTGATGGAACAGTACCACCATCTGTCTAGACACCTTTCGAGGCAGGACTATAAGGGCGGGTGGAGGCCTATCTGGGAAAGAAGGAGATACTAATTGCAATGGTCTGACCATATACTGGGCAGGGATGGCTAATTTCAGGGGGTACCTGCTGGTTGGGGGACCGTACCCTTGCCCAGGAAGGAGAACTGGTCAGGGTAGCAGTGGTGAAGAACCTACAGATTAATCAGTGATACCCATACTTACCTGGCAGGGGAGACACCTTGATCACTAATCAGTGATACTTGTCCAGGAAGGACCTTAACATGAGTGTCTGGTAAGAGATGTTGCTGAAGCAGGAGAAAGAGTTGTGGAAACATATAAGTTGCCTTGAGTTCCTCAAGGAAGAAATGTGGCTAATAAATGTTTTAAATAAATAAATGTTCTCTAGAGCATCTACTGTGGAGTGAGGAAGGTTCCTGTGGGTGCAGGAATATTATTTTATATTCAACAGCTGTGAATACAAAATCACTAATTCTGTCATGCTTCTGAGTTTCCTTTCTGAAGCATCTGGAGCTAGTGCCATGGAGTGAAAGCCATTGCCTCTTATGATCTTCCACCCTGATTACCACACACCAGTCCTGGTCATAGTAGTACTGAGAATACTTTATTCCCAGACCCTTTCAGGCTTGGGTACATGTAATTTAAATTGTATTTGGAGGTCATCTGGTCACCCTTGTAGAATAAAAGTGGTTTCCAAGTGACCAAGCTGCAGTACAAATCTCCTTCACTCTTTAGGTCAACAGTAGTCAGTGGTGGGATCCAAAAATTTTAGTAACAGGTTCCCATGGTGGTAGAATTCAAACTGGTGTAGCGCCAATGGGGCTGGGCGGGGCATGATGGGGGCGTGGCCGGGCATTCCGGGGGCGGGGCTGTGACAAGGACGCAGCCACTGCGCCGGTCCTTGGGCGAGAAACTAATGCACGCAGGCGCAGGCTGCCACGCACGCCGGTGCACCTCCTGCTAGATTGCTTCAAGTTCTGCGTGCTACTGCTGAGAGGAGGGGTGCAACTAAGGCAAAAATCACATGGCAAAATCACCAGTTAGTAACCCCCTCTCGGCACACACAAATAATTAGTAACCTGGGTGCTGTGTGGTTTCCGGGCTGTATGGCCGTGTTCTAGCAGCATTCTCTCCTGAACACGGCCATACAGCCCGGTTCATTGGTGACCCAAGTGATTCTCGCCGCGGAAAGCTCTCTCGACAATACAATTTAGTAACCTACTCTCGGGAACCTGTGAGAACCTGCTAGATCCCACCTCTGACATTAGTTAATATTGAGGTGTGGTAGATAGGGTACCTAAACATAGCTGGGATTTACCCATGCCACCATTTGCAGTTTGAGAGGCGGGGTGGGGCAGAAAAGAGGAAGGTCTGCCAGCCACCACAAGGTGCCCTCAGGCAAGGAGGGGTGGCCAGTGCTTACAAAGCCTGCCACTTCAGGTTTGTGATGACTGTGGAGCCTGTTGTGGTCCTGGCCTCGCTGTCACCCAGAAGTCGACAGGTTGCCCATCCACCCTCCCTATGTTTCGACTGTATTTGTTTGTTATGTAGACTGGATGATGTTGTTTGTGTTGTCATTTGTTTTTCTGTCACAGCTTGGTAGGTTGGGCATTGGAATGGATCCTTTTGCGGGGAGGCTGTTTTTGCTTGCCTGCCTCCCCAGTGTTGGTGGCTCCAATAAGAGGCCTTGGGGTGTGTGTTGCTGCTCAGTCGCATGCCCAGGTGGAGGCAGCTGACTGGTATACATCTCCAGGTGGCAAGGAGACATTGGAAAGACTGGCACCCATATGACTTTCAATTATTTGTCATTCCACAGGTTTTCCTCTCAGCAGGTAGGCTGAGGAGGGCGGAGGTTTATCAGGTGGCAGGTAGGTCACCCAGTGGCACAATCTTTCCCCATGATGCATCTTTGCTCCTTAACTTAGATTAATAAACAAGCTGTGACCAGCAAATGTTTCCAAAAAGAGATTTACACAACGCTTTTTGAGAAGTAGTGTGGTGGTTAAGAGTTCTGGACCCTAATCTGGTGAACCAGGTTTGCTCCTTCGCATAAAGCCTGCTGGGTGACCTTGGGCTAGTCATGGTTCTCTCAGAACTCTTGCAGCCCCATTTCACAAGGTGTCTGTTGTGAGAAGGAGGAAGGAAGGCGATTGTAAGCTGCTTTGAGGCTCCTGAAAAGATAGAAAAAGGCAGGCCGTAAAAACCAACTCTTCTACTTCTCATACATTATTCCTGCATCCCAATAAGGAGGTCATCTTTATTATCCCCATATTGGAGGCTGTTGGAGTGTATGAGAGGAGGTGATTTGAAGCAGAGAGAGCATTGGCTTCCTTAAAGCTACTTTGTCACACTTCTTGGCTGAGGTGAGATTTGAAGGGGGTTAACTGCTGCAGTGAACAAATTCAGCAGTACATAACTTTTCATGCTCTGTCATGACGTAGTTTTTGGCTGTCACTTCCCAACAATTCTGTACCCACCACTTTATCCTTACAGAGGTTACAAAGATCAGAAAACCGTTTTTCAGTTTAGGCGTCCTCATAGGGGAAAAGTACACGGGCTAGAAGATTTTCCTGTTTTTTGAGGTGACCTGCATTTCTAATAATTTTGCCTCATTCTAAGCTGAAGTTTCCACATACATTCTGAAGAGCCACTTGAGCCTCTCAAACAATCTAATTGGAATATGTACTTTAATAAGACTTGGATTTGGTTTTAAGGAGAGCCTCAACAGATTTCATGTTGATTATCTCAATGCCCTTTTTTTCTGTTTAGCAATCTTCTTCCCTCCTTGATCAACCGATGAAGGTCTCTCTCTTTCTTTAAAACACATGTTTCTGAATAAGTTTCTTGGGAAATTGTGTGGTCTCATTAAAGAGGCTTTGGGAGGGGAAACTGTTTACTGCCTATTATTCATTTATTCTTGAGAAGAGTCATTAGAGGTGTCACTCAAGATAACAAAGGGGAGTCTAAGTGGATATCCATCTATTCATACATAATATTATCCCAGATTGTGGCAGGAGCATCATGCATCAAATAAGTCAAATACTAGGGGCTGGAAAACCAAATTTCTTCTCTCAATCCTTGTCACAGCAATGGATTGGGTTTCTTTGGCAATAAGACTTAAGCACTTTCTTTTGTACTTTGGCTCCTGAAGAGAAGAGTGATGGAGGTGGAAGCAGGAATAAATAGAACATAAATGGAGTGGAGAAAGTGAATTAGACCCAACTAAACAAATGATTATTTTCAAACATAAAGTGTGGTCTTCTGAAACAGGTAGGCAGAAGATTTAAGACAAGCAAGAGGGAGTGTTTTTTCACACTGAGAGTGTAATTAATCTTGAAACTCATGGTTGCACATAGCTGAATAGTGTTGGGGTTTTGACTGGTCAAAAGAAGTGTGGTCAGTTGACTGATTAAATATTGGTCTAAAACAGTTCATTGTTCTTAGCATTCATATTACTTAGGACAGCACAAAAACAGTTTAAAGATCAACAAGTTTCATATTGGGGTTGTAGTGGGATCTCCTTGCGTTTCTCCGTTTACACATGAGGAGGTACTCCACTGCCTACTGTGCAGCTTGCTTGCTGAACTCCCCCCCCCCCCGTCTCTGCTTTTCCTGGTTCTCTTAACTCTGCCCATCAACTCACTCTTAAAAGGTACAAAGTCCCAAGATTGTTGTTTTCGTTAAAGCCCTTTAAATTGCTGTTATATCAAAATTTCTCTGTTAAATTGCTGTTATATCAAAATTTCTTTTTGCAGTTACATAGATATTGTAGCCCCTTTCCAAAAATAATCACCCCCCCCCATGAAAGAGGAAAAGCAATTTCCTGAAGCACACTCTGAAGAAGGGGACCGTGTCATAGAACTGATATTCTCTCGCCCCCCAACCCACACATTTCCTGCTGCTGCTGCCGTGGGAGGAGAGAGAGGCTTGTTATTTTGACATTCCTTGGTATTTTGATATTCTTCTATTAGATCTATCATTATTTCAATAGATCTATTATGTTACAAATGCTTGAAGTTGAAATAAAGTTTTACAAAGGCCTCCTGATCATTGGGAAGGGTGAAAATAGAGGGGGGAGGTGGGGTAGAGCAAAATAGCCCTAAGTAAAAAATAACACAAGGCCATTTGTTTCGACTTCCCTGTGAAGCAGGAGAAAAGAGTGCTCTTTTTCTGCTCTCACAAACAATGGAGATTATGGGATCTGCTACACAGTGAGTGTGGGGGGAGGGGGAGGAAGGCATCCATCAGTTTGGGGCAGAGCATCAGTGTATAATCAACCAAGGTTTGCTGTCTTATCTCACCTAATTTAAACAGAAATCTGACTACCGAAGTAGGAATATTTCTCGCATGACTGTCATGCCCTTGTGGAATGGGCAACTATTTAAACTTAGGGCTGCCCCTTCAATTCAAGCATCGGTATAAGGGTATATTGTTTAGACCAAGTTTTCCTAAACCATTCTAATGTGTGTAACAGCGCAATGTTAAGAATACTTTCCTAGAAGTAAGCCTCACTGAATAAGCCTAAGCAGGGTTATGAGTAGATCCAGCTCAGTGTTGGTCTCTAATTGTGTTATTGTTTTTAATATGGGATTCAGTTCACTTGTTTTACTGTAAGCTGCTTTGGACAGTGAGGAAAAATGGTATCCTATCAGCTTTTTCTTTGATGAAAAAGGAAATGAGGTCCCCTTTAGCTACCAAAAAAGGCTATGCTGATAAGGCTACCAGTCTCCAGGTGGGACTTGGGGATCCCCCAGACTTACAACTCCTTTCCAGAGATCAGTTTCACTGCAGAAAATGGATGCTTTACAGTAGGGGTAGCCAACCTATTGTGCTCCAGATGTTCATGGCCAATTGACCATTCTGTCAGGGGCTGATGGGAATTGTAATCCATGAACATCTGGAGCACCATAGGTTGGCCATCCCTGCTTTAGAGGGTGGTCTCTAAGGCATTCTATCCCTTTGAGATCCCTCCCCAGACTTCATCTCCAAATCTTTAGGAGTTTGCCAGCCTGGCTTTGGTAACTCTATCCCCTGCATCCCCTGCTGGTGGCCGGAGGAAACCTGGCAGTTTTGTATGCTGGGTATCATGGGGTCTGCATGAATAAAACCCATATGCAGTGGGGGCTCCAGAAAGAAGGCAAATCAGGTACAATTTAAAACCTGGTTGGATCCAAGCCACTAACTGTTATTGTGAAACTATTTCATTAATTTCAAAAACAATTGCAATGAATTATAGCTTTCAGCAAAGTTAGGTGCAGTTTGTCAACTGATCAGTTGTCAGCTTTTGTGTTTTGTCCTGGAACTCCAGATTCAACTTACGGTTACAAAAAACAAAAACAAAAAACCAGAACGGGGACAAATTAAAGTAACAATCAGCTGTTAAAAATATGTATTTTTGGAAATGCCAGCAATTATAGCAGGTGGCCACTGCTTAAGTCAGGGCTGGGGGAAAGTGGATTTCCCTCTCGCCCTTGATAGCGCATGACATCGTAAAGATAGTTCATATAGTGGCAATCTTGGCTTCATGGATAAGTTAACAATACTTAATTGTGGTGAGGTTGACTAATGGACCAGTGAACTAATTATATGGCTTTTGAGGATGCATGTAGGATAGGATTTTTTAGCTGACTTTTGACAACTCCTGGTGGAGCTTTCAAGGCAAGAGATGTTCAGAAGTAGTTTGCCATTTCTTGGCTCTGCGTCACAACCCTGGTATTCCTTGGATATCTCCCATCAAATATTTTCCGGGGTCAACCCTGGTTAGCTTCTGAGATTTGATGAGATCAGGTTAGCCTAGGCCCTAGGTTATACAGGTCAAGGCAGAATAGGATGCCTGTGTTCATAATAGTACCTCTCTTGAAAAAAACAAAAACACCTTCCTTTCTCAGACAAAAAAAAGGAGGGGATGTTGCCATCATACCAGCTTGTGAACTTCCCAAAGCCATTTGCTTGGGAGACAGAAGGGTGACATTAGGGGTCTGCAACCTGCAGCTCTCCAGATGTTCATGGCCAATTGGCCATGCTGGCAGGGGCTGATGGGAATTGTAGTCCATGAACATCTGGAGAGCCGCAGGTTGCAGACCCCTGCTGACTGAGGCCACAAAGTTTTGTGTGAGTAAACAGGTTTAAAGTGTGTGTAAACAGTTAAGAGTGAAACAGCCAACTAACCCTCAAGTGGTTGTGGTGGGTTTTCTGGGCTGTGTGGCTGTGTGGCCGTGGTCTGGTGGTCTTGAAAAATCAAGAAAAAAGCAAGTAAAACATCAGAAAGATAGATCAGACATTAAAAGCATTGGGAAACTAAGTCTTAATGAGGCATTGAAGTGGTTTCCTAATGTAACTCCAGACTTTTCAGTCTACCAGATCAGCTCTGTCTTCAACTGACTTCCCTTTTATATGTGGGCATTGGGAGAGTTCCAGGTTCATGTTAATGACTGCAACATGATATAACTTAATGAAAAAAGAGAAGTCTATCAATTTAAGGAAGGTGGGGGAGGGGGGTGATGGCAAGAGAAACTTGTTTGGTTCCAAAAACAGCTGCAAGGGGGTGTAAAGCATATTGGTAAAGAATTGGCACCAAAGTCTGCAATATTTTTTTAAAAAAATATATGTATATAGGGGGAGAGATCTAGAAACAGGATAAAAATGGGCAGCAGCAGTCTAGCATTCATAAGGAAAAAGTGTTGTTCTGAGTAATGCGATTGTATGTGGACAGGGATGCCATTCCTGTTAAAGGGGAAGAATCCAGACAGGTATAATCGCATTGCTGTACCAAAAGTGGCGAAGGTAGACACTGTTGTAGGCATTTATTTATTTGAAACATTTCTACCCTCACCTGAAAGTTCACAAGTCAGCTTGCAAAAATTAAACCGCAAGGGGAAAAAATAGCAAATGAAGAACTGTACATACCAATAATTAAATCCCACTATGAGACCACAGCATAAAACTTGCAGTATGGGAAACTACATCATAAAATCCAATGACTAAACTGTAACAGATTTGGTGCAAAATAATTTGCTGCTGGGAGGGGAGTCCAAAAGCAAGGCATGATAACAGAAGAGGTTGTACCTCTAATAGCCACCCACATGAAAGAGGACCTTTGAAAATGGCCATGGCCCTTGGGTGGAAGCAGGTGGTTCCAGTTTGTTTGTGGCTTTCATGGTGAGAACCAGCACTGTGAATTGTGGCCAGGAAGGAATAGGCAGTCAGTGTTCATTTCTCACTGTGTGATTTGTTCTCTATAATTGATGCCTGATAGCAATCTTGCTGGTGCATTTTGAAACAACTGAAGTTGCCCGACAGTCTTTAAATGCAGCCCCATGTAGAGTAAGAACATAAGAACATAAGAACTAGCCTGCTGGATCAGACCAGAGTCCATCTAGTCCAGCATTCTGCTACTCGCAGTGGCCCACCAGGTGCCTTTGGGAGCTCACATGCTGGAGGTGAAAGCAATGGCCTTCTGCTGCTGCTGCTGCTCCTGAGCACCTGGTCTGCTAAGGCATTTGCAATCTGAGATCAAGGAGATCAAGATTGGTAGCCATAGATCGATGTCTCCGCCATAAATCTGTCCAAGCCCTTTTTAAAGCTATCCAGGTTAGTGGCCATCACCACCTCCTGTGGCAGCATATTCCAAACACCAATCACACGTTGCGTGAAGAAGTGTTTCCTTTTATTAGTCCTAATTCTTCCCCCCAGCATTTTCAATGAATGCCCCCTGGTTCTAGTATTGTGAGAAAGAGAGAAAAATTTCTCTCTGTCAACATTTTCTACCCCATGCATAATTTTATAGACTTCAATCATATCCCCCCTCAGACGTCTCCTCTCCAAACTCCTAACTTAGATGTGATTAGAGCATGAATGACTGTCGCCGCACTGTGTTTCTCAAACTGTACATTGTCCTTGAACTGTATCTGAGTAAAGATAACTCATGCCATAGAGAAAACCTGAGCCTACATTTGCAGACAAGAATCTAATAGCACCTCAAGCTGCAAATGGTCCAAGAACTGAATTTGGGTAAATATGCTCCTGAACCAACATTTGTAGGCAAGGATCTAATAGTACCTCCCAGTTACTTTTTCATGGCAAATTCAACCCAATCAGGAGCAGGCTGGTGCTTTGGTCCTTTTGCATTATTGATCTGCACCATCAAGCAGGCCTGTCTGGACTGAGAGATGGCTTAACGTGCCATTTAGAAAGTACATTGATGGCATATGTTGAAAACCCCAGGGTGGTGTAGTGGCAGATACTAATCTGGAGAACTGGGTTTGATTTCTTTCTCCTCCACATTAAGTCTGCTGTGTGACTTGGGGCCGCCACGGTTCTTTCAGGATTCAGCCCCATCTACCTCACTGGTGCCTGTTGTGGGGAAAGGAAGGGAAGGTGTTTTTAAGCCGCTTTGAGACTCCTTATGGTTGAGAAAAACAGGCTGTAAAAACCAACTCTTCTTTTTCTTCTCATAGGCACCTTCCTAGAAGTAACAACTGTGGCTGTTGTTTGCTAAGGTCTGTGTTCCTTGGCTGTCCTCATTTCAACTGGGGGCTGTATTTTCCTAGAACTGTGGAACACAATTGGTGCTGAGCAACCTGACATTTTAAATATCAGTAAGAATGTCAGTTTAAATGCAGTGTGGTAATATAAGAAATAAAATATTGTATGCTTGTTATAATAGGCACTTTTCACATTGAAGAAAAAATTAATCAAGGGGAAGGGAAGAGCGAATGACTTGTACATGTGCTGTGTACAAATACTGAAAGTATTATTTATGTTGTCATGCAGGCTTGAAGATGAAACAGTTGACTCTAAGAGGATAGCAGAGAATAAGCTTGCTAGCATTGATGTTGCTGAGTTTTTAGTTGAGGATGCTTGGAGCCAATGTAAAGCTATGGATGAGTCACTTGCACGCTGCTGCTTGTCCTGAAATTCTAGTGATAATTGTAAACAGTGTCATCCTTTTTGTTTTTTTTTTTTGTTTTTCTCCAGGGGGAGGAAGTGAGACTTTTCTACCTCTTCTCAGTTTGAGAAAGTGTTTTGTAAAAAAATGTTTATATTTTTCTTTTGTATCAAGCAGAGGAAAAGAATATGTGGATGAATGTAGAAGGAATTCTTTCTCACTTTACATAGGCTTGTTCTGGTTCTCCCTTGAATCACAGGTTGGTATTTAATATCAGCATACTGAAAAACCCTCTTGAATGTCGCCTTGATATTTTGCTAATTAAAAGTGATATTTCTGTTAAGAGATCTCCCCCTTCTTTTATTGCAGCACATGGCCAAGATTTAAACAATACAATACATATCATTTAGCTGCGGACATAAATTCATAAATCATCAAACAAAAACTTCAAATTTATCGAATTTTCGATTGAAGACATTTTGCTAATTTAAAAACATCAACATAAAAAGCAATTAACCTTGCAGGAAGAAAATTACTATTTAGTTTAGAGTATGAGAGGAACCTTATATATAAACGTATAAAACTTGGCGTCTTGTCTGGTTAGTTGGGAATTCCCATCAGAAAGAAATTTTTCAGTCTGAGCATTTTTGGAGAATCCCAGGGTTTTATTTACCACAGGGCAGATGAAATACATTATAGAATGTGCACTGACAAAAATACATGTACCAGAGTTTCCATTTCCCTGGGCCTGCATGGGCAAGTTCTCTCTGCCCTAGGAGTCTTATTAGATTTTCAATATCGCTAAGGCTAACGCAGAACACCTAGCCCTTCTGTGGCTATTTCCAAGGTAGATAAGTAGAAAGCCAGTGTGAGGATGTATCTGCTGTTGAGTGATAACATAAAAATGGGTAAGCTAGAAAGATCAGTTAGTTGCTTTCTGTCTTCCACTCATCGTCTTAGAGGTTGCTTTGCTTGTTCATTAGCTAACTTGAGCGAAGCAAGGGTATGTGTGTGTTTGTGTGGGGAGAAACCCTGGCTCTTTATTTTTTCCCCAATGGCCTGTAAACACTTTGATTGAAAACTGTTGTGAAGAATTAAAGGTAGCAGGCCTTGTGAACTGAGATTTATTTTCAGCTACAAATAGATGAGAGGCAAACCCGTGCCTCTTAAAAGATCATATACTGTATTTCCTCACTGTGATTTCATTTTTAGTGTAAAACTTTCCCTCATTGTGGTGATCAGGGCAACACACTGAAGAAACCGTGGATGTACCTACATGCTAACCTGCTGGAGGCTTAAAATCCATAGAATCCAGATAATCTTAGATTTGGAAGGGGCGTTGTAGGGCATCTAATTCAGTACCAATCCAATTTCTAGCCTTTACCAAAAGACCTGACCTGGATAGCCCTGGTCAGTATTTTGATGTGAGACCACCAAGGAATGCCAGGGTCACAATGCAGAAGCAGGCAACGGCAAACCACCTCTGAACATCTCTTGCCTTGAAAACCCTACAGCTGCCATAAGTCAGCTGCAGCTTGAGAATCGGGGAGGCGGGGGAGACTTTCAGCAATCGGGGGACCCACTGGCCCCTTAGATAATTGATTCCATTTTTCTCAACTGCTCTCAACCTTAGGAAGTTTCTTCTAATGTTCAGGTACTGGCTACCTTCCTGTAACTTGTGCTCATTGGTTCTACTCCTGCCCTTTAGAGCAGGAGACAAGAAGTCCCCCGCTTTTTCCACATTTCCCCCCCTTCATGTATTTGAGGAGTGCTATCATGTCCTCCCCCCAGGTCTCGTCTTTTCTAGATGAAACATAACCTAGTTTCTTCAGCATGTTCTTGCAGAATTTGTTTTCCACGCCCTCTGTCATCTTTGTTACCTGTTCCAGTTAGTCTACATCTCTGTAAAAGTGCAGCACCCGGAATAGGATGTGTTATTCCTGATAAGGTCTGATTAGCATGGATAGGTTTGGAAATGTTGCTACTGCTGGCTGTTCTTCTGTGAATACAGCCACACTTGTGTTAGTCTTTCATAGCTGCAGTTCACTGCTTGTGGTTGACTGTATTCTTGAGGTCTTTTTCATGTGTACTATTTCCAAGTCTCCAGTCCTTCATTTTATACTTACGTTTGACTTTTTTTGCCTAAATGTAGAATCCCATATTTGTCTGTTTAATTTCATCAAAATCATCCTGAACTTCATTTCTGCTGTCTTAGGTGTTCGCTATCCCTCCCAGTTTTGTGTGGTCTGCAGATTTAATTATTCCCTCCACTTGTTTGTCCAACTCATTGATAAAAATGTTGATAAATGCCATGAAATAAATTAATAGGAGAGTTTAGTACCTTAAGCCATTATGCATCATTGGTATGATCTAGCAAGACTGTTCACTGTTCATAGCTTTCTAAGTATGCATTTTAACTCTTGGGCATTCTTTAGTGCACCCTCAGAAGCTGTTACACTGCAGATATTATTGCACTAAGGGTTTTTCTCCAACTGCAGAAGGATTTTAATTTGTTTATTGGTAGTACAGCCATCATCAGTTTTTACCAGATGGGACCTGGCCCTATATATACAACCAAGATGCATAAGAAGGAAGCTGAATTTCCTTTAATAAAACAAATACAAATACAAACAAATACAAATACAATACCTTTAATGGCATATAAAAAGTGGTAAAATACCTTTAATAAAACACAGCAATCTAATTTTAGTAAATTGTAGGTTAGAGTAAAATGAAATAAAACAGGCAGTAACGCCAGTCATTAAACTAGTGTTGTTGATTGACATTAGAACCTTGTGAAAGTATGAACCAGAATAATACAACAAAGCTTATATGTTTGAGAACTTAACTTTTACGTGGATACAAGACTGACTTAGCTTTTACCTCATGATTCTTCATTTGGCAAATAAAACCACTTGCCATCTTGTTTCCATCCTGTGATGCCAATGTGTGAAAACGTAATGAATGCACGCATGTGCGTGTACACATACACAAAACCCAGACCACAAATATTGAATCAGCTATATGGAGAAAGTAAAGTCACCCAATTATGTAGGGTAACATGGTAATCATCGCAATGATGAGCTCTCAACCAATGGGTGTGCTGAACTGTCTCCTGGACACCCATTGGTGGAAGGTTTGGCATTGTGGTACCATTCCCTCTGCTTGAAAACAATGCTGAGTCACTCTCTTCCGCTTGCCCAGCCAACAACTGACTCTTTCCCCCATGAACTTTTCCCTGACATTGAAGCTGCCCCACTGCCAGAACTATGGCAACTTGCACTCTCCTGCTGCGCCCAGCCAAAGCCAGTCTCTTCCCCCACCCCACCTCTGAAGCCGGCCCCAGAGCCAGCGTGTCAATGGCCTGCTGTGCCCAGTAACAACCAGCCCTTCCCCCCACCCCCACCTCCTCTCACTAGCACCAGAACAACCACGGCCCATGATCTCCATGCTCTCCTGCTGCACCTGGCAACTGAAACCGGCTCCAGTTCCACAGCGACTGCAGCCCCGCACTCTGCTGTTGCACCTCGCAACAACTGGCCCTTCCTCCTGCCCACCCTTCCCTGTCCCTGAAGCCTGGCCCAGTGCCAGAGTGACGGCAGCCCATTCTCCCCTGGTACACCCGGCAAGAACTGGCCCTTTCCCCCAGAGTGCTGCTGCCCCACACTCTCCCACTAAGCCCACCAAAAGTCATCCTTCCCCCCCTTCCCTGCACTCCAACACCCGCCTCCCCAGTCACCCACTTTCCCCCAACCCCACAGACCAACCCGAGCTCTCTTGTCTGGGGCTCTGACCTGTGGACTCCCACCTTACCCCCACCAATCCACCTGTGTCACCTGAAGGAAGCTCTCACCCAGCCGATGCAAGAGTGAGTCGCAGAATGGCAGAAGAACCACAAGGAATTGGGGCAGAAGAAAGCAGCCAGCCATAATAGCTGCCTTTCCCCCAAGAGCCCATTTCAGTTTCCCTTGAAATGGGCTGTTACTCCTAGTGATTCATATTTTTCTGTGAGAAAACTTTCCCTGATCCATGGTTAACTTCTGAGGAAAAAAAGAAAACGTGCTTGCTGTTTGATATGGTGGGGCCAATCTTTCTGACCTGAATAGTGGAGGCTGCTGAAAACATTGGGAAAATGGAGGGGAAAAAAAGAATCTGGAACAGATTTAGTGTTTCCCATTGTTCACTCAAGAAGTCACTCTGATGGTTGACAAGATATGACAATACTGAGCTGTTTGTTCATTAGTCCTTTGAGAGAAGGGCAGGAGGGGGTGTTTTTTGTGTTTGTTATGACTTTATTAGAAGATTGAAAAAAGTATCAATGCGATACATGAAATGTAAAAAAACCCCACATGCTTGGAATAGATGTGAAGCATTGAAAAGTTTCCATATAGCTGACTAATTGATAAAACTTTCTTTTTTTCTGGAAACATGTTCCAGACTTTCTCTAGATATGGGTTCTGGGCTTTGAAGAACTCTTGCTTTTACCTGCGTGTTGCATAACTGTGTTTTAAAGTCCAAAACGGTAGTCCTCTATTATGTCTCTCCCCCCCCTGAGAATCCACAAAATACTTGCACCAGTGTGTGTCCCTTCAGATTTAACATTATTGACACAGTGCTTTCAGCTCTGGAGTCTTCAAGCTGATTTACTTGTCCAGCTTGACAGGCTGAGAATGTGGCTTGTGCGGGCTTGTGCAAATATTGGCACAGTGTGAAGCCTTCATGTGACTGTTTTTACTGTATGTCCAGCTACATTCAGCCCACAGTAGACACGTTGGCAGCTTGTTTGATAAATGTATGAGCTGGGTACATGGTAAAGCAGTGTTATGATAGCTTAGCCTCTTCCAAAGCCTGGTCAGATCTATTTAGTCGTCGGTCAAGATTTTGGACAGGCCTTTTTCAGCCACTTTAGAATCATGTGCGTATGGATGATGTGAGGAATGACTGGACTGAAGTAGGATGTGATTAAAACTGTTCCAAATGTTTTGTTTTGGTTTAGACAAATAATAGTATTATTTGCAAATCTACCGTATATTAGAAAAAATAACAATTAAATATATATTTAAGCTTTTTGCCAGAGTACCTCTGAGCATGTAGAGGGAACTATTGCTCTTCCTTTGTACCATAGCCAACCCTTGTGTTGTTGGAGTGATAGGAAGGGCTTTGCTCTCTGAATTCCTGCTTTCCCTCAGCATGGTGCACAGCAGCCGACGTAAGAGAGTAAGATTGCCAGAATGGATGAGAACAAGTCATGGAGATAGGAGAATAAAACAGTCCCCCTCCCAATTTGGCTAGCTTGCTCTTTCCTAGATGGCTGCCGCAGTGGTAGTTGCATTTTCTCATCTCTGCGATCAGCTTGCCCTCCTCCCAGAAACTGCCCTGGTGCTGGCATGAGAGTTCAGAAACTATGGACAAGGTTGGGGGTTCCTGGAGATGGTTGTTCTTTATGTCCATCTGTGACAGACTTCAGTAGAAATTTGTATACAATCACAGAGGAGAGTCAATAACAGTGAGATTATGAGTGGCCTCATTAGTTGAAAGAATAGAACAAGGCAAGTAATTGGGTTGATGTAGTTAGTGGTAGAATTGTGGTGGCAACATAAGCTCCACCCCAGAACTATCCTTAGATTTAGCCTCTCCCTTTGATTCTAGTTCTCTTCCTATAGGTACCTATAGGTACAGATGATTTATACAGAGTTCATTCTATTATGACAAAGAATTATTTACCTGGAACAGGAATCTTCTTTGTTATCAATATGTTTGTGAGAAGTGGATTGAGAAAGAGAAATATACTCCAATTCTGGGCTCATCCAGCAGAGATTCCTCCAGTGAAGAATGATAAAAATATGGTGGATGGTACAGGAAATCAGTGATCTACCTTGAAGGCTTTCATGGCCGGATTCAACTGGTTGTGGTGGGTTTTCTGGGCTGTTTGGCCGTGGTTTGTTGGATCTTGTTCCTAATGTTTCGCCTGCATCTGTGACTGGCATCTTCAGAGGTGCATCACAGAGGGAAGTCTGTTACGCACTGTATGTAACAGACTTCCCTCTGTGATATACCTCTGAAGATGCCAGCCATAGATGCAGGCAAAACGTTAGGAACAAGATCCACCAGACCACGGCCAAACAGCTCAGAAAACCCACCACTACTAGTGATCTTCCTATTTATTAAAATAATTTGTCTAACACATCTCTAGCAACCTGCTTGAGTTAACTCAAATGTAGCAACAATACCATACAATCATGAAAACAATGAACAAAGCAGTGCAAAAATGGGGACCAGGTTAACCTCCTCAATCAGATTTGTAATGAGATTTAGATGGAGGTCCATGGGAACATTTGGCGAAGGGGACCAATCCATGCTTCTTGCACTGCCATAATTTGAACAATGGGGGACATGCATATCCTGCAATTTCAATCTGTCGCACTGGAAATTATTCAGAAGCCCAGGATGTTAGTGGTTCATGGGCTGTTGTTTTGTCTTCTTCCTCCTAAGCCCCATGTTTATCAGTTTAGCTAAGAAATGGAAGCAACTGTGTGTTTTGTCTTTCCTGTGATAGTCAATGATGTAAAAAATTTTTTTGCAAAACTTAGGAGCTAAGGCAGATTTTTGGGAATTAGCTGTAAGGCGGTAAAGCTGAAAATCCATAAGTGAGAAGTCACATCCAGTACTTGCCCGTGGTGTTCTGGTCTCTTTTTTTCAGGTGGTGCTTTTTTGAACTTTCACTAGTACATAGGCCCAGGTCCTTAAATCAACATAACTATTTTTTTTTTGGCCACTGCCTTCTCTACCCTGGTTCAACCAAGTTTATGCTCATATCGTCTTCCCCCAGTCATCTAGGGGTGGGAGAGACCTAATTTTCTAGATGGATCATTATGGTGTAATTTATCAAAAGCACACAAAAAGTAAAGAGACTTGATCTTTTTTGCATCTAGGTACTACTGCCATATATCAGGGTAAGAATCTGAAATGGCTTTGTGGCAAATTTGCAGCTACTTTTGAAAACGATTCCCTCCCACCCGGTGGCATAACAAATTTACATTCTGTAGTTTGTACATTTATCTGAAAACTGACACCCACAATGCCAATTTACACATATGACTGGATCATGCCTGAATCACTGCTGCATTTGGCAGCATGTACATAATAAGCTGAATGCATAAATGCTCCTTGTAGTGAGTCAGGACATTGATTCATCTCGCCCTGTGTTGTGTACTGTGTGACTGGTAAGGGCTCCAGGATTTCAGACAGAGTTTTTCATGTCTGTAGCCACATGATCCATTTAACTGTAATTAAATGGAAAGGTCAGGGATCGAACTTGGGGCTTTTTTGTATCCTCAGCAGTTGTTGTACCCTAAGTTGTGCCTCTACCTTCCCACATCAGGGTTACTTTGCTTTCTTGGTCCACGTGAATGGATTGAATCCTATTGAAAAGCTAGCACAGGTGGATCTTCCGTGCTGCGGCTTCCTGCAAGACCTGATAATCTGGGTTAAGAAATATTGCAGAAAGCGTGTCATTAAATGTTCAGTTCCCTAGCTGGAACTTTCCTTCTTCTGAAGGTTGCTCCATCTTTAGTGGAGAGGGAAGTCTCGCGTGTGCTTCCCTTTGCACGTGAAGCGTTCCTCTCATCGGCCAGGAACTCCATATGTTTGGAAATGCTCAGGGAGCTTTGGACCTGGGGGCACAAGTTTATTTAAACACAGCGGTACCTGGCAGCTGAATAAACCCACTCAATATCCTTGTGCTTCTCCCTTATTTTAAACTGGGAAATGGGGATCAACACATGATAATTTAATTTTCACCATACTGAAAGCCAGAGTGGTGTAGTGGTTAAGAGCTGCAGATGCTGATCTGGAGAACCGGGTTTGATTCCCCACTCCTCCACATGACTGGTGGACTCTAATCTGGTGAACTGGAACTGTTTGCCCACTCCTCCACATGAAGCCTGTTGGGTGATCTTTGGCCAGTCCCAGTTCTCTCAGAATTCTCTCAGCCCCACCTGCCTCACAAGATGTCTCTTGTGGGGAGTGGAAGGGAAGGGGTTAGTAAGCTGCTTTGAAACTCCTCCTTGTTGAGAAAAGCTGGGTATAAATCCAATCTCTTTTTCTTTCCTCCCATGCAGCCTCTCCCTTCAAGTTTGGGGCAGAGCTGGTCACTTTGTTCCTGCTGCACTCTGTGCACGTTCACTCTCTTTCGGTTGAGCCCCTGCAAAGAGCTGCTGTCATCCTCTCATTTTGATGTGACTTGATTTGCAGGCTGCTCCTTTGTTGAAAAATCTTTCTACTCCAGGGGATGTTTGCTTCCAGAAAGCATAGATCAAATTTGCTTGACAGGAGATGAAAAGTGGTTCAGAAAAAGTTAGGGGACAAAAATATTTTGATGAAACATCTACCCTAATCGTACTGAGATCAGAATTAATTGAGCAGCAGGAGAACATAGGGCAGTTTGAACACAGGGAACAAGAAGGACTAGACTAAGATGATACCCAGACAAGACACCTGTTAGTGGTTTTAAATAGTAAACAAGTAGCTGAAGGGGAAAACCATTTGGATTGAGGCAGGGAACAGGGGATTTACTCCTGACTTCAACCCCACCCCCCTTGAGGTGTTATTTCTCCTGGAAACTTCCATTTTTTTCTGCAGCAGCTCACATAATTTGAGGAGGAGTAGCAATTAGGAGTTAAGAAAACAGCATGAGAAAAAAAGCATCCTTCCCTCCTGCCCCCCATCCCTGGATGCACAGTGACCCTGATTCTGAACTGGAATCCCAACATGGCTGCTATTTGACAATAAACATTCACAAGTGAGCCAATCACGGATCTTCCCTTGTTTGGTTCAGTTTGACTCTTAATTTGTTCAGTTTGATTCTGATTTGCATTTTAGAGATTGGGGGGCATACATGAACATGACGAATGCTAAGCCTATTAGAAAGGTTTCTTGAATTTATTTTGTGACCTTTTGAATTTTGCAACAAAGATGAAGTGCGCTTAGTAATCATGCGACTTAGAAATCATCTGATCATGGATATTCCATTGACACATCTGGTCGACCTGCCGTACTTTTTACTTTGAATGAAAATCATACATAAGCATGTTGGTAGTTTTTTTCTACAGGAAACAGTGGGGCATATTCATTTGCTGTTAAAGAAACAGATCCCCTTAATGCCACGGTGGTAGCTGAAGTTTAAGGACCCAATTCCTTGTAGATGAGAAAGGTTTTGTTTGTGGCTGTAGCATTTTCTTTATTGTTCACATTGTTTTATCTGTTAGAAACAGGCATTAATGTTTACACTTTATAGGACTAAGCTTTGGAAAACGGAGGAGGAGATTGAAGTGGAACACTTGCTTTGGCAACATCTCAAAATAGCCATTTGTCTGAATTACTCCCTTCTTGCTGGCAGTTCCTCAGCAGGAGGACAAAGGAGTATGAGACTTGGACTAAGCACGCTGATCTTAGTAAATAAGGTTACTATGATACATCGCTACAGTAGCATACAGCCAATTCTTGGTTTTATTTAATCATAGTTGAACAACAGTGGACTAATCATGTTGACTATCTGGTGGCAAATTAAACAAAACAGTGAAATGTAAAGACTCTTGTCTTTAAAAGAGACCCGATTAGAAACTTGTATAGAATTAGTCCACTAAATAATGCAGAAACAAACTTTGTGGAAGAAAAAGGCCAGTTTGTAATGAGATACCTTGATGAAAACAACTGCAAAGTACATTTAGCCCAAAGTACTCTTGTTTGGTGTGAGGGAACTGAGGGACAATGTAAGTAAGGTGATATCTTTTATTCAAAAGGCCTTTTAGCTCTCTAAGTGGGAGGCAGATTTTTTTTTCCAGGGAGGTGTGGAGAGTTTCCAGAAAGGCCTCCAGTTCTTTTTTGACCTCTCCTAAATGACTGTTTTGATTGTTTCGGACGTACAAAGATAGTATTCAAGCTACTTCCTGGATGATATCACTGAATAGTGATGATTGTTTAGATAATTTTATGAGGCTTCATTGTCTTGTTGTTGCTGTGCTGTGCTGCTAGTATGTATACCAGGATGGGGAGCAAATCCAAATAAATAAATGAATTGTTATCTGGCAGCATACACAGTATCATAAGCAAAAAGATAGATCCTTGCCTCCAAGGAAATCAGGATCCCTGTAGATGTGGTGTTGTTGTTATGGCTGCCATGGGGTGATCCTGATTGGGCCTCCAGTGATCCTGGTGATCCTGATTGGGCCTCCAGTGAAGTGGGCTGGGGACAAAGGCACAAGTAACATGAAGTGTACAAGTGTAGCTGGTTTTCTAGGGGGTTATGTCAAAAGCTTCACAAGAAGAGGAGTTTAAAGAGGAGTTTAAAGGAACAGAGTCATTTTGGGATCGATTTCAAGTTTGAAGGCTGTTTAAGTGGGATTTGTATTTTGCTTTCTCATGTCTCTAAACGTTATTATGATCATAGACCGGTATATATCACAAAATATATTTTAGAAAATGTAAATCCCTATCGCGGGGAGGGAGGATCCGCTCTTGGGAGCAGCGGGGTGGCTCCGCCAGCAGATTTGCCGTCCCTGGCGTCCTTACCCCATCGGAGGAAGCAAAACAGTGTGGCATCCCCCCAGCATAGGAATGCAGCACAAGATGCTGTGGCAGCATCCCTGTGCCTCTGCCACCAGTGCAATGGGAGCGGTCTGGAGGCATGGTGGAGGGAAGGACCAACTTTCGTTGATTTCCTTCTGCCCGTTCGCTGCCACATAATGGTGGTGGACACTTCAGACATGTCACCAAAAACGGCGACTGAAGTCTGAACAGTCCATAGAGGCTGCTGGACAGTGGGGAGACTTTTTATCTTCACAGGCCTCCCTATGCCACTGGGAAGCCTCTGTGGGAGCAGTGCCCAGGCATAACCACAGCACTGTGATCAGGCACCCTCCTACTGGAAAGTGTTTAAAGGAAGAGAGTTGTTTTGGGATAGATTTCAAGTTTGAGCGCTAATTGGATGGGGTTCGTATTTTGCTTTCTCACATAGTGGACAGTTTTGCCTGTGGGAAACTGAAATATCTGGGAGAAATCCTACCTTCTCCTTAATAGGCTGGAAAGAGGCAACTTTCTCTTTTCTGATTTTTCTCATCTTAAGTCTTCATTAGCCCTTATTGGACATTAATTGTCACCTATTAAAATTCCCCTATTAGACAGAATACCAACATATTAATGAAATATGTATGCCCACTCTCTTGTGATTAGAGATGTAAAGACCCGGAATTCAAAACAGAAAATTAGGGGGCCGGATTTTAGTTCTCCCCAAGGCTTTTTTTTTTATAACCGTCATTTTGGCTCCCATGGAAATATCTCAAAATTGGAGAGGATGTACCCTTACGATTTTTTCCCCAAACTTTTTCATTGAAAATCCACTTGTAAAATCTTTTAGAAACATTTTTGATGCAAGTCTTTAAAATTCTGTTTTACATTACTCCCTTAAGCTGCTTTTTTCAACAATTATTAATAACGAAGTAAAATGTATTTACAGTATCAGTTATTATATACTATCCTATATATACTGGTTCAACATCTTTCATCTTCTGCCACATGTGAAAGGAACTGGTTTATGTTGGGAAATATTCATACCAAATCAAGAAACCTGTTAATTTGTGAAAGAGTAGAGAAATTGATTTTGATCTGTATGCAGATCTTCAGCTCTGAACTCCAAGGAAATTTTAAAAAATGAAAGTTTAAAATGGAAAGCTGTTCTTTAAGAAATTTCTTTATTCACTCATTGATTTTGATTGGAGAAAGAAAATGAATGGTAGTATTTTGGGATTACAAATGCACAATATGGGTGAGATTGATCAAGAGTCGAATTCCACATATATGATGCTAACATTGTCCACAATTATTATGATGCTATTCCAAGCCCTGCTTTTCAATAGCATAGTATGGCAACTAAGCCCTCTGCTGGCATATTTCAAAGATATGCTGGAATGTCTTGAAGATATGCCATCAGTAAGCTGCCAAGCTGTTTTATTCTGGCACTTCTGTCAAAATGGGTAACATCAGGAGTTACCTCAGTTGTGGTCATGCCCATGCTGCTGGAGTAAACTGTTGGGTAGCTTTTTTAAAAAATCCCCATATAACACATGAAGAGATAAGATACATCTGCATTCCCCATCCTGTCAAGACAACCCCTTATGATGCTAAGTATGCAGCCAAGCACAGACCTCCTGGGCAGAGGCATGTGGGGGGGATGGCGCCTAGGGCGCCTAACCCCACAGACCCCAGACCCCCTCCCCATGGGGCCCTGCCCCCCACTTACTTTAGTTCAGCTGGCTGCAAAGAGCAGCTGGCTGAAAAAGCAGCCTGGCTGGGCTTGCCTGGCTGCCCCGGGCTTCTGCCAGGCCTGGGGAGGTGGGGGAAGGGGGTGTGTGGGGGGAGATTTTCTGCTCCCATGACACCAATGGCATGCACCTGGGGTGGGGACCCCCCTCCCCATGGTAGCTACATGACTACTTCTGGGCATTATATAAACCCCAACAAAGTCATACATGCCTCAAATGACTAGATATGAGGCCATGTCTCTTCACCCTCATACTGGAGGGTGGATTTTGGAGAACAGGCAAAAGAGAATTATTGTGCAGATTGTATCATAGCTATATCTTGGTTTCCTATATTCTCTCCCTTCAGCCTCCCTCAAACTTATGGACCAGCTGTTTGGGGGATTTTTTTTAGGGCGGTGGCTGTCATTTTGTTTGCCTGCTGCATTGTAGTCGACCCACGTGGTCAGCGCAAGAACGAGACGAGACGCGGCCCCCCCCCCACGGTGCTGCTGGGTCAGCGGTGCATTACTACACTGCATAGAATAGCTGGGTAGCTCAGAGTGGGGGGAGGGGTTTCCACCATGCATGGAGGCTGTCACAACAGTGTTCCCAGTGGCCATGGGTTTTGGTGTCTGAGAGGGTAAGGATCAGAACAGTAGCAAAATTTGATATCTCTCTTTGTGCTGAATTGGAATATCTATAAGGCAGTTGTTTTTCTTTTGAAAGCTTTTGCGTTCTGACAGTTTTAGAGTTTAAAGAAGCAACACTCTCCCCAGATTGTATTTATCCCCAAGCTGAGGCCGAATGTGTATTCTCAGGCACACTGCATCACTGTTTTTCTCCTGGAATAGACCCAAACTATTGTTTTATGCTCTGAGGAGGTTCACTTTGACAAAATACGGAAGCTATGTCATGGAACTAGTGAATTTTGAGATTCCAGGAATAACTGAAGACTTTAACACATCTTGGACAGTTTGGGACTCTCTGGTGACTAATTAGCACAGCAGCCACCCCATCTATCTCTATCCCGTATAAGATGCAGTTGGGGCCTGCAGGAAGGAATATTGCGGCATAAAAGATAAATTGTCGCTGGATTGTACTTTGATCATGCAGAAGGCTTTAAGGGTGCTTTTAGCCAGAAAATGTTTTGAACATTAGGTGTACTTATTCAGTATGTCTTTGCACTCAGAAGTCTCCATGTTGATAGAAAAAGCGACAGTCATTCAGATACCCTGTGCTAGCTGGGATTTTTTTGGGGTGGGGGGTGGTGGCTTTCCCCAGTTCCCAATTGCAGCTCCTGTCATCTTTTGTTAAAGGAATGGGGAGAAATCTGTCTGAGACCTTGAAGATTTACTGCTGGTCAGGACGGACATTTCTGAGTTACATAGATAAGGGAGTTATTTGTTCAAGTGGAAGAAAACACACTTTTCTGTGTTTCAGAACATATTGTGTAAAAAGTCTTCATCAGTGTTAGTGATTTGTTTTCTTTTTATGAGTGTAACATCTTGGTCAGTTATGAAAACTGTGTGTGAAACAATGTCAGACTTCTAACCCTGAAAGCTTCCTTATGTGTATTTTGTTAACAGTGTTTTTAGGTGCCTCTGCAATAGAATTAATAATTTGATAGCCAGTTTGCATTGTTGGAAACTGAAATTTTAACCTCCTTGTTATCCGTATTATAATTAAGTGACTGAATGTTAATGAGTGAAATTTAGGTTAGGACAGCTGACTTGAGCCTGATTTGGCTTGTATTCGGGTCGAATTCAATCTGCCCGTACACAAGCTGAATCCAAATCCATTTGAATGCCTGAATCCGAATCGCGATTTGGGCATTCAAATGGATGGGGGGGAGGGGGTTGGAGCCTCATGAGCTCCCTTTGAACAACGTTGGTGACCTTTGCTTCTGGCAGTGGTGGGAGATGGGCCCTATCCTTTTGGGGGTCTGTAAAATTGAACCCTCAGAAGCAAAGGTCGTCAAACCTTGGTGGTGTCATCAATAGAGTTTCCTGAAGATATCCTGAAAATTTGATGCCTCTATGTTGAAAAATGTGCACCCTGCTTACACTCCCAGAAATTCCTTATTGGCTGCAATGGAGCCAGGGCTGTTCAGAGCAGAGAATCTGAGGAAATTTTGGTGTGCCTGTAGGGGGTGCATTTTTTAAACTAGCAGCACCAGAATTTCAGGGTATCTTCAGGAGAATCTCAGGTTTAGTGATGTTTGGTTCAGGGAATCCACAGTTATGGACCCTCAAAGTGGTAGCCCGCATCTCCTTTTAGCTCCCATTGGAAACAATGGGGGAGCAACCTACTTGGCAAAAACAGAAAAACCCCTTAAAAATGCCAAAAAAATGCAAACCCGAATTTTTCGGTATAACTGAATATATTTCAGTATACTAAATTGAAGATTTGGCTCGTTCGGCTATACTGATCATTTTGCAGCCGAATCAAGACAAATCTGAATTTTCCTGATTTGGGGTTTTTTTGCTCAAGTTTAGTTAGGATGTTGTGGGTTTTCCGGGTTGTATGGCTGTGTTCTTGTAGTATTTTCTCCTGATGTTTCACCTGCATTTGTGGCTGGCAGAACACAGCCATACAAGCCAGAAAACCCACAACCCTAGTGATTCTGGCCATGAAAGCCTTTGACAATATGTTGAAATTTAGGTTCCTAGAATATAACCCTTGCCATTTGGCAGACTGTGTGATTGCTGCAGAGGCCTAGCTAGGGGAAATGGAGCCTGATGCAAAATCTGAGTTTTATGCCCCCCCCGGTTCGTTTGTGTTTTTTGTATTTTTAGTGTTTTTTCAGTTTTTGGCCTGCAGGGCACACAGTTTTTAGGCAAGCAACACCAAAACTTCAGGGTATCTTCAGGAAACTCTCATGATGATACCACCCAGGTTTGGTGAAGTTTGGTTCAGGGGGTCCAAAGTTATGGACCCTCAAAGGTGTAGCCCCGTCTCCTATTAGCTCCCATTGTAAATAATGCAGGATGGGGGCACCCTTTTGGGAGTCCATAACTTTGGACCCCCTGAACCAAACCTAACCAAACCTGGGTGGTATCATCAGGAGAGTCTCCTAAAGATACTCTGAATTTTTGGTGCTGCTAGCCTAAAAATTGCGCTCTCTGCAGGCAAAAAACTGAAAAACACTAAAATATACAAAAACCACAAACCTGAATTTTTGCGCTCCCTAGGTGCCGCCCAGTGCAACGCGCACCTCCTGGTCCCCTTGTAGCTTCACCTCTGGATTGCTGCTCAGTTGCCAGTGCTGTTTCTCTATCATTCTTGTTTGCTTGCCACCAGTGCACTTTGGAGATTGGGAAATTACAACTTGAAAAGGAAACTGAAATTGACTGATCGTTAGTATCTAAATATGTAGTATGCCGAGTCTTGTGTCTGTATGGGTGAGTGAAAATTAGAAAAGTCATGTCTTGCAGAGCAGAGTTCCTGAGATCTAATATATGAAACAAAGCAGATAGTAAAGTGGCCATTTTCTTCAGGTGAACTGATCTCTGCCACCTGGAGATCAATATAACAACAGGAGATCTCCAGCTACTACCGGGAGGCTGGCAACCCTACCATCACTACATCCTGTGATGATACAATCCTCAAGTGCTGGTACTCACTGTATGAAGAAACACTTCATTTGGCTTTACCTATATCTACTGCCTATCAACATTACTGGGTATCCTCAAGGTTGAGTGCCATGGAAGAATGAGTAAATTGTGCATGGCATTCGAAGTGCAGCAGCATTTAGATCTAAACAAGGGCTTTGTTTTCAGTCCCTTTTCTAATAATCCCTTGTATAGAGTAGGGAAAAATACAGCAGACTTTCCAAACTGTTGTTGTAATAATTGATTTTTAGTTTAAGTATCCTGAATAGCTAAGATAAATATCTTTTCCAATGGTTGTTGCACTTTTCACATTGTAAGACACACACTTTTGTATCCAGCATGCATTTAGTTCCTGGGGTACCACAACCCACATAAACCAGGTAGGGTATTTGAACAGTAGCAAGGTAGTTGCCATATAGTAAATTACCGATGATATACTAAGGAAAAAGGCTGTGGGAGGAAATGGCTTTGTTTTAAAATACTTTTTAGAGCTGTTTCAAGTGCAGGAGAGAAATACTTCAAAAAAAATTAAAGTAAATAAATAAAACTTGTCCTTCAAGGAAGCAAGGTATTCCAAATCCTGCTTCTGCTTTTTTGCCTGTTAAATTCCTTGTTCATCCCCATCAGAACATAAAGCAAGGCCAGCATGATCAGAGAGGAGGAGGAGTCCAGCACTGTGTTTACCACATCACCTAGCCAAATGCCCCCAGGAAACCCTTCTTAAATTCTTTTAACTACACCTGAAAATACTTATTTCATGCACATGATGGGTTCTAACCTACGGGTAAGCTTGGATCCCATGATGACAGCTCTTTCCCTTCGGCTCTTTCCCTTCGACTTATCTAAAAAGGCTATTAATCATCTTTAGACCTGGCAGTGTTTAGCTGACCAATATTTAGTCTACCATGGGGCAGTTTGTATTAAGCATTGAAAATTCAGATAAAATAAGGGGGATGCCACTACTATTCAGTTGTAACTTCATATATATATTGAAAAACACAGAAGATTGATTGGAATTGTCTAGGAAGCCATGGGGATTTATTTAAGAAATCCTGCTTTTCTTACGAGAATTTCAAAGCAGTTTCTATAGAGAAATTCAGCCTAGAATGAGATTAAATCCAATATACAGTGAATAAGATTAAAATTAACACTCTGAATCAAGTAAAAGGTCAGTACAAACCATATTCAGCCAGAGCTTTTCTAAATAATTTGGACTTATATTGCTTTTGAAATTGCAGAAGGGAGGATTCAGCCCTCACATCCTTTGGCAGCCAGTTCCGTAGGGATGGGGGTGCCTCAGAAAAAAAATTGCCTTGAGTGTAGCTGTCCCAGAACCTTTTAAAGCAGGAACAGAAAGCAAGCCCCGGTGTAAGAAGATCAAAAAATCTGGCTGGGCATACGGGGAAAGAAGCGGCCCTTCAAATAAGAGTCTCTGCTAATCCTCACCTTCTAAAAATAAACTTAAAAATTCATTCTTCCACTAGGACCCAAAGTAGTGCCACTCACTCCGCATGATGAATAACATCACATGCTCATGCAGCCTGTACTCAGATCAATAGCATACAATTTTAATCACCTACCTTATGGGTTTTGTTGATGATGTAGGTCAAAAGTACAGTCTTTGTTCCATACTTTGTTCAAAAGACGTATTGATTGGTTAAATGAATATCCCTTTTACTGCCGTTTTCCAAAACAGAGGTTGAAGATCGAATGATAATTGGCTGGAACCCCAACACTTTTACTGTTTTAATGCTTTTATCAGGAGACAGCCATAATAGTTTTAAGGTCTCCTACTAAAGAAGAAGTTGATAGCTCCAGGTAGCTCATAGTCTAAATTGTATAGCTTGTGTGGATGTGATACATATGAAACACCCTGTCTGACCACTCTTGAATATAAAAATAAGTTGAGCTGAACCAGAAGATGAAATGTTTTTGTTTTGTTTTGTTTTGTTTGCACTGGGCTAGGATCACCCATGTGAGATGACCTGGAGCTTCCCCTCTGACCTCTTCTATGGGCCTGACTTAATTAAGCCCAAGCCCTTGTTCCTCTTTCTTGTTTGTGCAGTAGCCTGGCCAGCCTGTTCCAGCAGCAGCTGTTGCCAGCAGCACTTTAAAGAGGTCGCTGGGTGATGTGAAGGAGCGTCATGTCACCAGGCCAGACAGTGTTCTTCAGCCTGGGGCAGCCGTAGGAGCAATTGGCAGTCCGAAGGTTGGGACCACGGCTTCCTGCTGTGGCCAAGTTAAGTTCAGGAGGATGTCCAAACTTGGACACCTTCACAGTGCACTTGAAGTAGAATAAATGTGCTGAAAATAATCCATAGTACAGATCAATGTGAAGCATATATAACACGACAGCCCTTGCTACCAATTCAGTTGAATAAATGAAATTTTAGTCTTTAACTATATTTGCCCATTGCACTTGGAGTCGTGAATGGTTGATTTGGCAGTAAGGAGTTCCAGCACATTTAATATGTTGTTCATAGCAATGCGTATGCAGCAAACTAGCTGTGAAATACAGAATGAAAGACTAACCATTTGCACTCTACAGTGCCTGTGCATTTGAGTCCTTGGTTGCAAAGGGTTTGCTGATACTTTAGAATAACCAAACATTTTTGCCAGTATCAAATATCCAAAGCAAAGATATGCCTGGTTTTATATTTTTAACTGTCACTTCCTACTTCATGTGTTTTTAAATGAAATGTGAAAATGTGGGCATTGGGCTACTTGCTAAGGAAAAGCTAGCAAAGAAGGATGTTCATGCAATGGAGTGAGCAGAGCTCTACTTTGACTGGCCCCTTTTCAGTGTATGCATGTGATGGATACATGGTGGTTAGGAAATGATCTTGTAAGCCCTGTTCCTGTGTGTTTGAGAGCTCAGAAAAGTCCTGCTGCCATCCTAGGTCTGCCCAAAAAGGCATCATTTCCCCTTACTCCCAGGTAGAAGTTAATTCTTCCTTAAGAGCAGGGGTAACAGGCTAAAGAAGCCTGCCCTTAACCCAGGAAATCTTAGTAATTATCAACAGTTTCAGATGTTCTATTCTTCAGCACAGAGATTGAATGGCTGGTGGCTGGACAACTCCAAGCCTTCCTGGGTATGGCAAATTGCTTATACCCCTTCCAGTCTAGTTTCAGGATATGGAACTGAAACAGCCTTGGTTGCTCTGGTGGATGTCTTGTGCCAGAAAATGGAGTAGAAGGACTACATTTCTGTTGATTCTCCTGGACCATTCTGCATCTTTCTTTCTTTTTTAAAATGATATTTTTTTGCATTTTAAAAATAATAAGTAAGAGGCGGAAGTCTCTTATACACAGACATGAATAAGAGACATTCTGCATCTTTCAATACCATCAATTATGGTATCGTTCTGGACTGCTTGTCTAGGACTGGGATAGGGAGGGACTATCCTGTGGTGGTTCTGGTCCTGCCTGGGGGATAGGTTTCAGAAGGTGATCCTGAGGGATTGCTATTCAGCCTTTTGGCCAATGGGGTCCCACAAGGTTCCATCTTTTCCCTTATCCTTTTCAATGTCTCATATCTGCAAGGTTAGCTCTCCCTCTACACTCCGTCATGACAGCTTTGCACATTGGGGCAGGGTTTTCTGCAGGTGCCATCCTGCAAACAGGCAACATTGGCAACTGCTTGTAAATGAGCTTTCTCTGTTGCTCACCACACCTTATGGAATTGCCTGCCCGAGGAAGTCAAAATGGCTTCCACCCTTCTGGTTTCTGCAAACCATGCAAAACTGAATTATTCAAGAGGGCTTTTCTTCGCAGGCAATAGAGTTGTCGGGTACTAAATGATTCACAAAGTTGCTTGGAAAAATTATTAGGAACTGTAGTCACCAATATTTCGCACTACCATTTGATCCCTTGGAGGCTGTAGAAACACTGAACTCTGAATTCTGAAGACAGTTTTGGAGTGGATGTGGGCTAATAAACTAAAATGTAATCCTAACAAGAGGGAAAGGCTACTGGTGAGCAGGAGGTCTAATGTGGGATTTAAATGGTCACCCATTCTGAATGGGGTAGCATTCCCCTTGAAGTTTGTAGTCTGGGGGTGTTCTTGGACAAGGCTGGATAACCAGGTGGCAGCTGTGTCCAAGAGTGTATTTTCCAACTTCAACTAGTTAGGCAGCTGCAACCTATCCTGGATAGAAAAGATCTGGCCACTGTGATGCACACCCTGGTTACATCTAGAACATATTACTTCAGTGTGCTCTGTGTGGGGGTACCCTTGAAAAGTGTTCGGAAACTTTAGTTGGTACAGAACACTGCAGCCAATTTGTTGTTAGGAGTGGATCGTAGGACCATATCATTCCAGTACTGGCCCACCTTCACTGACTTGCAATTTGTTTCTGGGCACAATTCAAGGTACTAGTCTTGACCTTCAAAACCTTACATTTGAAATTGACCTGGAGGACCTTCTAATCATGTATGAAGCCACCCAGTCATTTGAAATTGACCTGAAGGACCTCCTAATCACTTATGAAGCCACACAATCATTACAGTAATCTTTGGCAGTCCTGCCTCAGGTGTCCTTGTCTTCTGAGATAAGGTGGGTGGGAACCCATCTTATTTATGACACTAAATCTCTGGAACTTTCTCCCCAGGGAGATTTATCTGTCCCTTTCTGTTGCCATCTTTCAGCAGTGGGTGAATATTTTTGTGTTTCATTTGGCATTTCCTTAATGATCCCTCCTTCCAAACCAATATAAATAGTTTTGTGTGTATATAAGCTCTGTTTTTAAATTCTTTTAAAAATGGATTTAATGTACGTTTGGGAGGAGGTTTATTTTAATGCTTTTATAATATCATTTTAATATTCATATTTTCAGTTGTTAGAAGAAGAAGAGGAGTAGTAGTAGTAGTTTGGATTTATATCCCCCCTTTCTGTCCTGTAGGAGACTCAAAGGGGCTTACAATCTCCTTTCCCTTCCCCCCTCACAATAAACACCCTGTGAGGTGGGTGGGGCTGAGAGAGCTCCAAAAAGCTGTGACTAGCCCAAGGTCACCCAGCTGGTGGGTGTTGGAGTGCACAGGCTAATCTGAATTCCCCAGATAAGCCTCCACAGCTCAGGCGGCAGAGTGGGGAATCAAACCCGGTTCCTCCAGATTACAAAGCACCTGCTTTTAACCACTACGCCACTGCTGCTCTCAGCTGCCTTGGTGGCATTTGGCAGAAACTTGGGATACAAATTTTTGTGAATAAATGAATACCAACTTTTCTCAGGGTCCAAATGGTTGCCATCAACAAATCTGGAAGGTTTGGATTGCATTATTTGTATTGTAGCGCTCTTAACTGCATTTCCATTTAAAGACCCTGCCAGTTGCCATGTCTCCACCTCACTTGAACTAGCATGGGGACAAACATCCTTGCTTTAGAGAAGGTGAACTTGACCTCTGCCCCAGCTGTTTGAAAAAGGGAGACCAAATTAGGCATAGTGTGGGTACAGAGACCAGGTTTTGGGCTCTCAAAGTATAAGAAAGTTTAATAAAAGAAGGAAAAAACTACTCATGGCCTCTACAAGCATCAGGTTGAGCAAGGATAAAAAGAAACAGTGAAATCATAGTGGCTTCTAAACCCTAACTTTATATATTGTCGAAGGCTCTCATGGCCAGAATCACTAGGATGTTGTGGGTTTTCTGGAATGTATGGCCATGTCTCGCAAGTCCCTGGTGTTTGCAGACAGGGAGTTCCACCAGGCTGAAGCCAGGACAGAAAAAACCCTATTTCTGGTCGAGGCCAATCATACATCCTCTGAGATTTGTCTGTGGCCTGACCACTGTGTCTGAGGTAGTATATCTGATTTCTGATTACCACCCCCCCCCCCCCCCCGGCTTTTATTCCTTTTAGCTCCCAATGGATCCCCAGTAGCATATTTTGGAGTGCTTTCCCTATAAAGGAAAAGGTGACAAAAATCCTTTCTGTAACCCAGCTTGTTGTCAAGAGAGCTTGAATTAAAACTTGTGGTTTGTGATAGATGAGACACAGATAACCTTTAATGACATAAGTCTTCTGGTTTATAAAAGTGGCATAATTGATTTTTAATACCAGTCTAAATCTTCTGAGTCATAACTGTTCTTTTAAAATACCCACTTATCATCTCTGCGTCTATTCTCTGTCCTTTTCTTACAAAGACATTTAGGTTTTGTTAATTATAAATATGATTTTAAAGTGGCTACTGGGCCTAGGTAGGGCACTTGCTCTACATTGAGGACTGTGTCAGAAATAAATCTTGAGCTTCAGGGTCAGAGCTAAATGGGAATGCATGAAATAAGTAATTTCCATATCTTTCTCATGAATATGCAAATTCCTATTCTGTGTACATCTTGTACTTATTCTATCATGCTTTGAAAATGCTAACCATTGATTATTAAAAGCTTGCAGCAACTCTTGGAAAGCCTTACTACTTGGAGCAGAGATCTTGAGAGCTGATAATTATCAGTTGGGATTGTATTTTGTCTTAAGCCTTCTTTCTGATCTTTTTGCAAAATTCTTTTTCCATCATTTTTAAATGTAACCGTGAGCCTCAAAGGTTTAAGAACATGCCTTTAAAAAAAAAATCACAAAATTAAAATTATATTGTCACAATTCAAACAAGGTGTTGAAAAGCAGTATGGTAGGCTGCAAAGATTTTATATTTGCCTGTCCTTTAGAAGGCTTTTTGATATACCACAGATAGGCTTGTTAATTGGACAGAATTAATTGCCCCCCGTAGCCTTTATATCCAATGTTTTTCAAAATGTACTGCCTGATCTGATTAATGTTGGGTCAGAAGCAAGGCCCGCTGAGTTAAAGGGGAATTATTCTCATGTAAGCATGCATGGAATTGCAGCCTTACAACCCAACAGTATGCATATTTACTTAGAAGTGAGTCTCTTTGAAACAGCAATTTACTTCCATGTCGGTGTTCATACAAGTGGAGAGAAGTTTGGAGAGAAGACGTTTGAGGGCGGATATGATTGAAGTCTATAAAATTATGCATGGGATAGAAAATGTTAACAGAGAAATTTTTCTCACAATAATAAACCAGGGGGCATCCATTGAAAATGCGGGGGGGGGGGGGGCGGTTGGACTAATAAAAGGAAACATTTCTTCATGCAACATGTGATTGGTGTTTGGAATATGTTGCCACAGGAGGTGGTGATGGCCACTAACCTGGATAGTTTTAAAGGGGGCTTGGACAGATTTATGGAGGAGAAGTTGATTTATGGCTACCAATCTTGATCCTCCTTGATCTGAGATTGCAAATGCCTTAGCAGACCAGAAGGCCATTGCTTTCACATCCTGCAGGTGAGCTCCCAAAGGTATCTCGTGGGCCACTGCGAGTAGCAGAGTGCTGGACTAGATGGACTCTGGTCTGATACAGCAGGCTCTTTCTTATGTTCTTAAGTGCAGTTATAAGTCTTTTTAATGGGTTCGGGCTGTTGGTCTATTTTTTGGTATGCATACCCATTTTTGGTATGCATAATACCCATTTTTGGTATGCATAATAGGATTCTATGTTTGGTTCTGGTAATTTTTAAAATTTCTTGGCCTAAATGTTTTTAAAGGGTCAAATGTTATTAATCTTGGTAAATGATAATTGTGTCTCTTGTTACAAAAGCTAAGTGTGATAGTGCTGGTTCTTATAGACCATTTTGTTATGAAAAACCAGATTTTATGTTGCAATTAGATTTAGATTTTATTATGTGTTTATGTATTTTAAACTTTTTAGGCCAATTGTTTCTCTGGGTTATAGCTGTTGCAGTAAGGGAGTTGGATCTGCTCCCCCACTCCATCAGGATGGCCTGCTTCTCTAGAAGTACGTTTCTGAAGTCAAGGTCCTGAGATCAATTGAGATCAGGGAAATAATGGTCTGTTCCACACAGCCTCAAAAAGACGTCCTGGGGATGCTAAAAAAGGCATCCTGGGAAAGCACTCTGCCCATTTTTCTTCGCAAGATGTGCTCAGGACACCTTACTTTAGCTCAAGGCATCTTTTTGGGAGAACGCTTCGAAGTGCACCCCCTCCCCCCAAGCCTTCAAGATGTCTCCTGCCTGGCTGTGTGGATTGTAGAGCTCACGAGCAGTCTTGATTTTCCTGCCTGACCGTTTTGCTCTCTGGTCAGTTTCACAACAAAGTGGAGTCCTGAGGAATAACAAATTTAAATCCGAAGGTGACTCCAAGCTCTGTGCTCGTGCCTAGCTTGGTCTGCTTGCAACCAGGCTTCCCGCTGAGAAGCTTCTCAATGGGTGGTAGACCTGTCTTCTGCGGACCCAATAGTTTTCAATGGGAGTCCTCTGAATGGCTAAGATTCTCTTATGTGTGTCTATGTTTCTTTGAATATAGCTTCTCCAAACTAAAAAAAGAAGGAAAACTTTGGTCCCATAATCGGCGGGACCAGCTGAGTACAAATATGTACTTTTGGGGCTGAAAAGGTGCCCAGGATCAGAGCCTGTAGAACAAACTTCCTGGGGCAACCTTCAGCCACTGGCAGCAGGGAGATTCCCTTCAGTTGAACACAAAATGTCCTGCACAAGCTGAGGGTGAAACTGTCCAGAGAGCAAAACGGTCGGCTGGGAAACAGCCTCTTTCCCCCTCTGACAGCTTTGCCACCTGGGAAGAAGAAGAAGAAGAGTTTGGATTTATACTTCCCCTTTCTCTTCTGTAGGAGACTCAAAGGGAATTACAAGCTTCTCCCCCCCCCCCCTCCTCACAACAAACACCCTGTCAGGTGGGTGGGGCTGAGAGATCTCTGAAGAACTGCGGCTAGCTAGCCCAAGGTCACCCAGCTGGCATGTGTTGGAGTGCACAAGCTAATCTGATTCACCAGATAAGTCTCCACAGCTCAAGTGGCAGTGTGGGGAATCAAACCCGGTTCCCCAGATTAGAGTTTACCTGCTCTTAACCATTACACCACGCTGGCTCTCAGAAGTGGCCTCTTTTTAAGATGTCCCCCAGACATCTTATTTTGGGTGTGCGGAATGAAAAGAGACAGTTGCCTCTTTTTAAAATGTCCCACAGATGTCTTTTTTGTGCTGTATGAAATGGACAAAGTTTCAGAAGGGGTTAAAGACTCTCCTTGTGGTCACAGTCTAAATCACAGCCTCATGTGGTTGGTACTTTTTGAGCTCTATTTTTTTGTTGGTTCAATCAATTCACACCTGACTTGTGTCCACCCCATAGGGATTTCAAGGCAAGAGATGTTTTGCCATTACCTTCCTCAGTATAAGTACCCTGGTGTTTCTAGGGAGGTTGCACATCCAAAGACTCCCTAGGGCCAACCCTGCTTAGCTTCTGAGATCTGACAAGGTAAGGCTAACCTTGGACTGTCCAAGTCAGGGCCTGAGATCCATTAAGTTTACTGTAAAATTCTTCATCCCTTTAAAACACTTACAGACCAGGGTGGGGGTCCCCCTCTGAAACTGGCCCACCTCTGTGCTGGCGCAAGTGCCCATTCTGCTGGTGCAAGAGGCAAATATGCCAGCAGAGGGGGTAGCTGGGCACTGCGCAGCTCTGTGGCACCCGACCCAGAAGCATCCTCAGTTGATCTGGCCTGCTAGCACAAATGCTGCTTCAGTGTGACTGGGAATGGGTCGAGGGCATGGCTGATCGTAGTCAGACTCCAATGCCTGAGTGGCCCCCATGTGCTGGCAGAAGCCCCGGCGGAGATATGCCGCAGTTTTCATGGTGTATCTCTGTGGGAAAGCCCTTCGGAGGTCTAGATTGGGCTATTAATTTCATTGCAATTCACTGGGAACAAATATCGGTCTAGCTTTAAACCTCACACTATCTGGTGACTATAATTTGTAATTAGGAACAAGGAGCCTGAATGCTTCTCCTTTTCCTTCTGCTCTTGGTATGGTCAAATCCCTGTTCCTTTTCCTAGCAACTGGTCTACCACTATGTCTAAACAACATAATTTGGGAGGGGTCTACATGTGCAACAGGATGGAGCTTAACACTCCAGGTTGCAGGTGGGGCATGCAGTTTTTGAATGCCCTACGAAAGATCCCTTACAATCAAAAGACTAACAACAGAAAACCTCTGGTGTAGCCTATTTGCTGCTGCTCTACTTTTTAGAGTTAATATTATTCAGCTATAGATATAGATGGTTGCACTGAATAAGATACTTTTGTTATCACTAACAAGGGAAAGTGGGAGCGGAGGAGTAATTGCAGTTGCCAGACTGTTCCTTGACAATTAGGGAGCGTCTTGCATTTACCATACTGTTTCCTTTTCCTGTGTTCCTTTATATGTCATATGAATTCTTCACAATCTGTTTAATCCCTCTCATGTGGTCTCAGAGGTGAACAGTTAATTATCAGCTAGTTTGGTTTCGCACTGGTTTTTAATGGTTGTATTGGAAGACCTGTATGGCTTGGACTGCAAGTTATTAAGGACCCGCAGTAGTTGCTGAAAGTAAAGCAAAAGCTTTAGGAATTTCATGATGTCTTCATTCAAATTAATAATTTAAGATCAAGAACTTGATTTTTCTGTCGACTATAAATAATTCTCAATTTGTCACATTGGTAGTAATGTGGAATATGGTTTGCTTTAACCTTCATGTTACATCCTAACTAGAAAGTCTGTACCTGGTATTCCTTGGGAAAAAGGCATTCCTCCATATGCATGGAAGAGATCTCCACAAGCATTCTATGGAACCCTTCTTACTCTAGGTGTACTGCAACTGTGTATGGCACACTGAAGCCTACATCTACTCCAATAATTCCAATAACATGACACTTCCCCATGGCTCCAAAGGCGAAGCTGGGCCAGAGTGTGCCCAATGCGCACTCTGAGCTTTCCGCCCCTGCCTCCCCCCCGCGGCGCCCTGCCTCTTGCCCCCCCTTACCTTAGTGAAACAGTGCAGGCTGGAGAAGTGGCCTGTTCCCTTCAAGCTGAAAACGGCCTGGTGGGAACTACACTTCCCATAAGACCCTGGGGCTCGCAAGGTGTCTTGGGAAGTGTAGTTCCCACCAGGACTTTTTCATCCTGAAGGGAACAGGTTGCTTCTCCAGCCTGCACTGTTTCACTAAGTGGGGGGGGGGCACTGTGGAGGGGCAGGAGGGGATGCCGTGGGGGGATTTTCCACACCCCCAGGTGTGCCCCTGGTGCAACGTGCCTTCCCCCCAGTATCTCCGCCTCTGCATGGCTCAGATATGGTTATCCAGCACCCTCTTGTGGTACAGATCCCTGGCATATAGAGTACTCGTGGATTTTGGGTTGTGCTGCCAAGTCAGTTATTAACTTGTTTCTGATTATGGAAATGACTGGAGCTGAGTTTGTACGTCTGTGCACACCTCTCCTTTAGAACTGGGGTTAGTAGATGTAGGCTGCAATCCTAAGCAGGTGTACTCGTTAAGTAAGCCTCATGTTCCTCAGTGGGGCTTACTTACAGGAAAGTGTTTTTAGGCTTTCAGTCATAGTGCTTTTATTTCTCAATTGCTTGCTTTCAGTCTTTTAAATGTATTATGTTCTATGATTCTGCATTTAATAGAGAGAAGAGTTTTTTATGACTCAATCTGATCAGGGACTCATGGTCATTCAAATACATACTTAATTTTACATATGTCTTTCAGGTTGTATGTAGCAGGGTTTTTTTTTTTTAAAAAAAAATGCCTGTGTGTAGTACTCTTCAGAAAGTTTACATTTCATGTGTGTTTGTGGGCAAGTGTCTGTATAACTGTATGGACTAAAATAATTTTGCTCAAGATGTATTCTTCTCACTGTCATATTACACCAAGTGGATTTATGCTGTGGAGAATTTGAAAACTATACTTATGGCTTGAGTAACTGAAAGAAGAACTGTGGTCTGGCATACATATATACACATGGTGGAATTTTCAAAATCAGACAGTTTTGAAAGAAAATGTTAATAGTTCTGCACAGAACCCAGAAGCTATGTTTTTTTGGTCAGTGTTTTCTGCCAATAACAAGGGTTGTAGGATCCCTAATATACCATCTTGACTGAAACAGTTTTGGGAGCTAGCATACCTAAAAAAAACCTTCAGCATAGCTTAAAAAAACCTCCCACCTGACTGGTGGAGCTTGGGTCAGATAACCCATGTGCATATAGCCTTTGTGACAACGTAAGTTGTTTTCCAGACCCTTCCCCCGCATCCCCATGTGTGGTGAGGGGCAGTCGACAAGGTCAGATGGTAGTTCCATGACATGAACAGCCAAGCCATCTGTAAACTAGCTGGGTTCAAAGTGATTTTGAGAAGCCTGCATCATGATAGCTAGTCCCTTCCCATTCCTCTGCTTCACAAAAGGGCATTCAGGCACCCTGAGAGGAAGGCAAGAGAGAGTGGGGAGCACATAGGGTGGAAGGATGTGCTGTCACCTTCTTGACCAGAAGGAGCCATAGCTGCAGCAATGAAGCATGATTTAAGAACCAAGGTGGTGGCTAGTGGAAAGCAAAAGCCCTTTAAAGGAGTCACATAGGTTTCAGTTAGCCTAGATTTCTAAGTCGCCTCTGTTTGACTTGCCCTCTTGGCTGGCTATATGGTTCCTCTGTAGTTAAATCATTTACCTAGAACCATTGAAAATAAAGAAGTGGGTTTACAGAATTTTCCAGATGCTTAAAACATCTTCTGACATCTCTTCTTTCATTTGTAGGAACCTTTTGTCTATTTTATTAAATCTCTCCTCCATCTTCTGTTCAGATATCTTCCATTTATTTGTTAACTGATCACAATATTTTTTCATCATCTCAGATACAATTGATTTTTCAGGAGCTATGTCCATAGATTTTTTCTTGGTACTATCCATGGTCAAATATATTCCAAACAAAAAAAGAAGGTAGACTTTAATCTGACAGCACCTCTTTCTTCAACTTCCATGTTAAATTGTTCCCAGAACTGTATTTTAATCTGTTTACATTCCCAGAGCTTCCAAACAAACAGTTCTCGCAGCTTAGACTAAATGAGTAAAGTAAAAAAAGAAGAAACACGTCCCGCTTTTATCTGGTTTGAACCTTTCTGATAACAGTCTTTTCTACTGGGTGGGGGGAGACATCTTGCTGGAGATATGCTCACCATTTCTTGCAGGGAGGCAGGGACCAATCAAAATCTTTTAACTCAACTTCCTGTCGTGGTCCTCAGGGGCGGAGCCCCTCAGTTTTGTTCCTGCCTCTGCAGGGTGCGCAGCGTGATTAGCTAGGCTCCACTCGCCTCACCTGTGTGTGTTTGTGTAAGTGTGTTGTGGTGTACTTTTTGTCTGTCTGTCATTTGGGTGCTTGTGTGGCTCTGCACTTCGCGCAGGAAAAAAGTTTTTAAAAACAGCACAGAAGCAACCGCGACAGCTAGTATGGCCTCAGGGTCCTTTACTCCCCCGAGGGAGTCCTTCGCCCGTTCTTTGGCAGAAAGCACGAGAGGCGCAAAAGGAAAGAAGATGGAGCGTTTCTCTCCCGAGCGGAGTCCAACGCACCATCAAGATAAAAATGCGGCAGGGCGCGAGGAGGGACCTCCCGCGCCCAAGAAAAAGAAAAAGGAAAAAACCGCAGAGAAGCCGCATGGGAGCCGCGCGCCTCCCAAGGGCGCAGCTGTAACAGCCGGCTCCCGCCCGAGTCCTTCCTACCCTTCGCGGGCCGCGGAACACTCGGCAGTCGGATCACCCCATCCAGAGAACGTCCCGCCGGCTCCGGCAGAGCGCGACGTCCACCGATCCGACAGGCAAGTCCCGGGCCCCAGTTCAGACACAGGGGGAGGGGCCGAGCCGCAACAAATGGCGGGAAACGGAGCAACTACCAGCTCCAACTCAGCAGCCCCCGCGGGGGAAGATCAGGTTCCCGCCAATTTGGCCTTAGCAACTTGGCAGTCAGCTCCCCCTGTTGCTTTTGCGGAGCTACTGCGGGCAGAAATAGAAAAGGCTTTAACGGCCAGAGAACGCCAGGGAGAAATGGCACGACAGGGAGAGAGGTTGCAAAATCAATGCGCCCAGCCCCAGAACAGAACCATTCCGCCCCAGTTTAACCGGGGGGGGGGCGTTCAAGAGACCCCATTTCCTTCCCAGAGGAAGAGGAAGGGTCGGATGACGGAGACAATGAGGAAAATGAGAGATTTTCAGAGGGAGAAGACTCCCTTGAGGAGGTCTCTGAACAGTCCACCAAATTGTTTAAAAATGAGGATCTGCAAATGCTGATTTCAAAAACCATATCAGCATTGGACCTCCACGATAAACCCGACGCAGCAGAGCCAGAAAACCCCATGGGGGAAGATTCCTCCAAAACAATTAAGGATTTTCCAAACAGTGATAGACCTATCCCAGTGGGCCAGGTTTCATGCCAGGCCCCTACAAGTATTCCTGAGAAGATACCAAAGAAACATAATCCTAAAAAGAGACAAGAAAGTAAATATGCCAGACACAGTCAAGAGCAGCCTACGCTGGTGGACACAGCCCAGCAACCTAGCAAAGGGAAAGAAATTTCTGCACAATCACAGACCACAGATATTCACAGATGCCAGCCTCTCAGGATGGGGAGCCACCCTAGATCGCCAATTCATTCAGAAAACTTGGTCACCCCAGGAAACCAGACTACCGATAAACGTCCTCGAAACACGGGCAGTCCGCCTGGCACTGGAACATTTCCTGCCGCAGATCAGAGGTCAACACGTGATTGTGAGAACGGACAATATATCCACAAAAATGTACATAAACAATCAGGGAGGCTCAAGATCCCCAAGATTACATCAGGAAGTGTCCAAGATCCTCCAGTGGGCAGAGAAGCACCTTCGGTCGCTGGAAGCCCAGCACATAAAAGGAGTACAAAACAAAAAGGCAGACTGGCTCAGCAGGCAGCAGATCCAGGAAGGTGAATGGCATCTAGATCCGGAGGTGTTCCAGCAAATCACCAGTGTGATGGGCTGCCCAACAGTGGACTTGTTTGCATCTCCCAACAATGCCCAGACAGAGAGGTTCATGACCAGGTTCTACGACCCCAGAGCAATAGACACGGATGCGCTAACCGCCCCCTGGCCTCCGGGGATCCTTTACGCATTCCCTCCGTTCCCAGTGATAGCGCGGCTCCTAAGAAAAATAAAACAAGAGAAAGCGACAGTGATACTGGTGGCGCCACGCTGGCCAAGGAGGCCGTGGTTCTCTACAATACAGGAAATGGCCATAGCACCGCCTCTGCAACTGAGCCCGGCCCCGGACCTCCTTTCGCAAGGCCCCATCTACTTTCCCAATCCAGAATGGCTCAGTCTGACCGCGTGGCTTGTGAGAGGAGACACCTAATTAGAAGAGGTTTCTCCACAAAAGTGACAAACACCATATTAGCGGCACGTAAAAGGTCCACCATCAATATATATATAATGCATCATGGAAAGCTTACGTAAGGTGGTGCAACTGTCACGCGGTGAATCCAGAACAACCGTCACTACAAGATATATTGGAGTTCTTACAGAGAGGTTTCGATATGGGCCTCCGCAGTACCACCCTTAAAAGACAACTAGCTGCTATAGCCACGGTATGCCCCTCCATCGATGATTTCTCCCATGCGCCAAACACAGGGGATGTCATGAACTTTTTTTTAAGGGGTTAAACTTCACAACCCCCCACTATCCATAGATTCCCTTCATGGAAGCTGCACACCGATCCTAATGGCACTAAACGAAAGCTTACCCATTTGAACCGATACAATCCCGGTACATCTGAAAGGTGGAGTTAGGATGAAAGCGCTATTCTTGATTGCGCATAACATCCAGCTAAGAAGCGGGTTTCACAGGCTGCATCGCGGCTCTCCAGCGGAACCCGAGACTGGTGCACGCATTCTCAAAAGATAGAAAGTGACCTTGAGGAACAAGACCAGCCTTCATCCCAAAGGTTAACAGTGTTTTTCCATCACGGCGGCAAGGAAATTACCCTACTCCGAACTTCCTTGCCAAATCCAAAACACCGAAAGAAGTTGCAGTGGCACACATTGGGCGATCAGAAAAGAGCCTTGTAAAGCTTTTCTCATTAGGACAGAGGAGCTGAGAAAATCAGAAACCTTGTTTGTCAACATTCAGCCACCACCAAAAATGGGTCTTCTTCCTATGTCAAAGGAAAGGCAGCGGTAAGCTTCGGCGCTAAAGCGACCATCATAGAGGCTTATGAAGGCCAAGCTGACCTCCCACTGCCTAGGGGTCACCGCTCACTTTCGGTGATCAGGGCTGGCGACCAAAGCGCATAACTTTAGGAACCCACGCACTCCAGTGGAGAGGAAATCTGCAAAAGCTTAGCGACATGGTCATCAATGTCATCATTTTGTTAGAAAAAAGCACTACAGGCCCCATAAACTCCACTTAGCAGCGCCACAGAGGTGGCTTTTGGTAGGAGAGTTCTGGAAAGCATCATCGGAGGAGATTGATAGAGACCCGCCTATTAAGGGACACTGCTTTCGGGGAGGAGTCCCCAGCAAGATGTATCTTTCCCCAGTAGAAGAGTCCATTGGATACTCACCGTGAAGGGCTTTTCTACTGGAGGGAAGGGAAGACATCTTGGCCCCTCCCTGGTTTCTATCATCCTCCGATGATGCAACTCCACTGATCAGTGCAAGAACTGAGAGGGTACAAAGGGGTGTGACTGAGTCGTTGCTGTTATTCAGTTGATGTTCAATTGTGTTACAATGTTATGTGGTTTTATGTGGAGCTAACAGTTTTAGGTGGTCCTCAGTTCTACTACGATGACAGAACGTATACTGAGGGGCTCCGCCCCTGAGGACCACGACAGGAAGTTGAGTTAAAAGATTTTGATTGGTCCCTGCCTCCCTGCAAGCAATGATGAGCATATCTCCAGCAAGATGTCTTCCCTTCCCTCCAGTAGAAAAACCCTTCACGGTGAGTATCCAATGGACTCTTTTCAAACGCATTTTTGTCACACTAAAAAAGGAAAAAAGATCCCTTATTTGGCAATATATAGGAGGAATACTCCTTCTTGCTTTTGTCCTTTCTTCCATTTTTGCCAAGTTATTCTAAGTCCTTTTAAAAGTTTTGTTCTGATTTATCGTTTGCCAGAGAAAAGGATTATCTCACCACATGATTGATGCCATTAGTGCATTTGAAATATTTTTTTATCTGTAAGATTAATTATCTTCCAGCAGTGAAGAAATTTTTTAAGCTTCATTACAAGTCCATCATAAATTATAGAAAGACCTTTCTTGATATTCACATTTAAAACAAATACATTCAGCAGTCCAGTCTATTTTAAAGACTAATATATGAATGAAATCAGAAGCTTTTCTTTGGAGTTTTATGGGCAGTTTTAAAAAAGTTTGGAACTTTGTTTTTATATATGACAGTGACAGCAAGAACAGTATATGTGCAAAAGTGGAAAACTACCTACAGAAGAAGAATGGTTTGTGGAGATACTGGCAAAGATGGCTAAGCTTACTTCTTTGATTAGAGGCAAGAACTTACCTAAATTCATTGATAATTGAAAACCCTTGATAGAGTTTTCCATAAAATAGAAAAAAAATGAACTGATAATTTGTGGATTTGAGGAATAGAAGAACAAGAGAACAGACAAGGATGATTGAGGGACTGGAGCACCTTCCCTATGAGGAGAGGCTGCAGCATTTGGGACTCTTTAGTTTGGAGAGGAGACGGCTGAGGGGGGATATGATTGAAGTCTATAAAATTATGCATGGGGTAGAAAATGTTGACAGAGAGAAATTTTTCTCTCTTTCTCACAATACTAGAACCAGGGGGCATTCATTGAAAATGCTGGGGGGGGGAAAGAATTAGGACTAATAAAAGGAAACACTTCTTCAATGCAACGTGTGATTGGTGTTAGGATTATGCTACCACAGGGAGGTGGTGATGGCCACTAACCTGGATAGCTTTAAAAGGGGCTTGGACAGATTTATGGAGGAGAAGTCGATTTATGGCTACCAATCTTGATCCTCTTTGATTTGAGATTGCAAATGCCTTAACAGTCCAGGTGCTCGGGAGCAACAGCCGCAGAAGGCCATTGATTTCACATCCTGCATGTGAGCTCCCAAAGGCACCTGGTGGGCCACTGCGAGTAGCAGAGAGCTGGACTAGATGGACTCTGGTCTGATCCAGCTGGCTTGTTCTTATGTTCTTATGTTCTTATGACATAATAGAGAAAAGTATGAACCTTATTTGTTCTATAGTTGTAACTAGAGAGCAAGTGGCAATTTTAATTGTATTTATATTTGGCACAGAGAAAGTCGGGAGCCCTCCTATGCCCTTCTCTCCTGTGGTATGGTTTTTTTATTTCGATATTGTCTATTGCTTTTTGTTTGTCTTTAAAAAGTCCTAATGATAACAAAAAAATAATCATAGGAGTGGGCAGAACCCAGTGGTCCTAAGTTTGACAACATACTTGTTGACTCTTTCAGACGTTTCTAAGAGTTTGGTGAGATCAGGCTTCCTTTACAGAAGACATCTTGATTCCTCTTCAGCAGGACTTGCTGTATGTGTTTAACAGTCCTGTCTTTAATAGCATTTTCTGTCAGTTTACCTGAGACAAACATAAAGCTGTACTTTTCAGGATCCCTCTTGGTACTCTTTTTTTCCTGTAACCATCTGTGTTACTGGCTATTTTCCAGTTGTCTGGCAGGGAGGAGGATATTAATGAAAAATTACATATTTTAATTAGAAGAGTAGCAATATCATTTAACAATTCTTTAAGAACTCTCAGTTGTATATTGTTCAGACTCAGTGATTTATTAATTTTTAATTTATCAGTCAGTCTTAGAATGTCCTTTTTGGCTACCTCTATTTGGCTCAATTCTTCATATATTTTCCCTCACAAATTCAGTTCAGGGAAAACTCTTTACCCAACATCTTCCCTAATGAAGATAGATAGAATGTGTTCAGTTTAACTTTAGTCCCTCATCCTCCTTCCATAACTCTCTCCCACATTTACCATCAAATGATGCAACCGTTTCCCCTTGCTGCTTGCTGCTTATGAATTATTTAAATTTCTTGATATCTCTCCTAATACTTGGAATGATGAACTCCTCAAATCCCAGAGATACAAAAGCAGCATATATCAGCAACCAGAAAAGATATTCATAGGCCTGTTGCTCTTAAAATGCTCACCTCAGAGTTCTTCGGGGGCTCTTCAGTGTGCAGTGGGCATACAGAGGTGTCTTCTCGTGTTTTTCTTTTTACATGCGAGGAGCCATTCTCTGCCTGCCCCTAAGCTAGCTTGCCGGTCTCAGTGGGCCTCTGTAGTTTTTCCTGGTTTTAACTCCCCCCATTAACTCTTAAAGGCACAGATCTAACTACACCAGTAATTGCAAGATAAAAGGCTTTGTTGAAGCCCTTTAAATTGCATTTATATTGGTATACCTGTGATGGCATGTATATTGATATTGTAGCCCCTTTTCTAACACAGTCCCTCCCCCCGGAAAGAGGCAAAGCCATTCCCTGTACCACAGGCTGCTAAAGAAGGGGTCCATTTGCTGGATCTTGCTCCCATCCCCTCCAGACACACACTCAGAGGCGCAGCTGGACCTTACAGGGAGCAGGAGTTTCCATGAAGCAGTATTTTCTGATACTTTATGGTTGTTGAGAAAATCCCTCCCCACCCCCGCCCCCGGTTGCTGCTATTTTAGTCTTCTAAATAATATCTCATCCAATGTATATCTGAAGCCGAAAAGACAGGGAAAAGGAGAATGCATTTTTTAAATTACCTTTTCCCATGAACATTAGCATTGTGTTCACATAGTTGCAGAACAGTTAAATTGACTATAAATAGAGGGGTTTGGAAATGCTTTCCTGTACTTAGTGTTGTTAATAAAGTGAGTGCTTCTCAGTGACACTGAATTTGCTGCGTATCCTGAAGGAATAGCTATGTCGTGTGTATTTTGGTGTCTTTCACGGTAAAAACTGTCAGAGCCTGACCATAAAGTGATAAATCATTTCAGTTCTGAATAGTTAAAGAGTTATAGAATCATCAATTCTGCTATTTTCAGTAGAAGAAAAAGAAAAATTTTCCACAGTTGGAAGATTACTGTTTGTGTAGGTGTTGAAAAGCCTCTGCCTCACATTTTGAATTGGCAGCAAGCCAGGTTCTTGTACCTTTTTTTTAAAAAAAGGAACGTCCTTACTTTTCTTTAAAATTGTAATTATTATTAAATCCCTTTTTGTTATAACATACAGCTTATACAAGTTCTCCCTCCCAAACATTTTATTGCATAACTACTAGGAATAGCCTCCTTGCATTTGTAGAGCATTACAGTGTGACATGGGAGGCTGTGTTTCAAAGGGTGGCTTTGAGAGCGTACAGTGGAACAGCTAAATTTGAGTCCAGTGTCATCTTAGAGACCAACAAGGCCCTTTTCCGCACAAGTAGTATAAATCGTTTCATGCTGTCAAATTCTTTATGTCTTTAAAAAAAATCTGTATATATTTTTCTCTCTGGTTTCGGAAATGTTTTCCCATTATTTTTCCCATTGTTTTCCTGAGCACTTTTACCTATTTTTAAAATCTAATTCTGAGCCAGTTTTTCTCGAGGATGCGAGCTTCTTTAAACAGCTATTATTTATTCTCACCAAATACACTTCCTTTGTTCACACCCGCTGGTTTGCTCCTCCCTTCCCTTCCCTTCCCTTCCCTTCCCTTCCCTTCCCTTCCCTTCCCTCCATCCTTTTCCACCTAACTTCTTAAAATGTTTGATGCTGAGATTAGCGAAATGCTGGAAATAATGGATGCATGAATGTTAGAAAAACCCTCCCCATTGCTGCAGAAAAAGACCAGTGATTTGGGGAGAGGTGCTGGTCTTTCCCATGGGCAATGCAGTGCATATTAATGTTAACCTCACGTGTAAAAACAAAATAACCAAAGACACTATGGGAATGTGAAGGATAACCCAGAAAAATATGTTCAAGATTCCTATACATTTCCAAACACTGTCCAGTGCAGAACTATAGCACGCTGTTCAGTCTGAGAGTATTCAACCCATTCTCCCATTCAGTTTCCTTTTTTCCCCTTCCAAGTGGAAAAGAAAAAAAAAGATTGGTACTCATTGTCAAGTGTGTGATGGTTGGGTGCTTGGGTGCAAAGCAAAGTGGATGAACGCACTGGGCTTCTAGTTGTTTAGGAAGTGTTATGCAAATGTATCTAATGCCGAACTATACTTCGTGTTACCCAGCTTAACAGTTATGAATTATATTTCTATAGAGCAATGGGGAATTACTCGGCTTAGCACTGTGAGAGGCAGGCTGGGAGGGGATCTTTTTAGACTATGTATTCCAGAAACAGCTTGAAACGTATCTGCAGAGAATTCACAAAAGACCAAATTGCAGTTTAAATATTTTTATATAAATTTTGTTGCAAGCAATCACACAGCAAGATGTCAAGGCACATACACACCGTTCCTAAGTATATAGATAGGGAGGAAAAGTTAGGTGGGATGATAGAGTGGGATTTGGGGAGGCAGGGAACTTAAATGTTACCTAAATCAGCTGATGAGGATCTAGAAGAAGGCAAGGATTTCTATGCCAGCATAGAAACCCAATGTGAAGGACGATATCGTGTCTCACACCAACGTGACCAAAAGAGGTTCAAGCTAGTAATGAGCACTGAGGCTCTGGTGAACAGTATTTTTATAGGGTAGATCGCTAATTTGGTGGGAACTTCAAGCTTAGGTTTCGTTTTACTTGGGATTTCCATGCTGGACTTGCAGGGCTTGAGCTAATTAACGGCTCTATCTATTGTTCTAAATCCCGGGACAATGGGGCCAATTGGTCCTAGATTATATCAGTGATACCGTGAATGGTTTATGCAGAAATGCTTCCTCAAGTCTCTGCCTTAAGTATTCAGATTTATCTGAGGCTGATTGATTTAGGAAGGGATTTTGTTGTTAGGGAGATCATATCTAGAGGTTGAGGAATTGCGGGGAGAAAGCAATTGTTTGGAGAAAGGTTTTCTCAAAAGCACAGTATCAGGGAGTTTCCAAAAACAGCTTAGCGAGGTGTGGTGTTCAGGAGATGTGCAGATTCCATTATGTCAATGGAGTACTCTGGTAGGGTAAGATAATCAAAGATGCATGTCCTTGTTATGAGACGTCCAGATAATTGCCTGGAGTAACTCATAGATTAACTTTATGCAAACAGGCTGTTTTGCCTTAGGCTTGTTCTTGGCTGGGACACTCTGCTATCCACCCATACAAACATGGAAACTGGCATTTTGCAGCACATAGTATGAGAAATAATATGAACTTCAATATTTTATAAGGCAGGGGATGAAGGCCAGGGTTACATTCGATTGAGGGTATCCATTTTGAGCACAATTTTTTCCAAATTCAAAATGGTGGATGAGACACGTGGTGTAAGACCTTGCCAGAAATTTCAAAAAATTGCCTCGTGGACAGCCAGTCGCAGTGGTCTTCAGTCATCTTGACCAATGGGAATGTGTTGCTGTGGGTGGCAACTTCAAACACAGAGTTTTGCCACTTCTCAGATCAACAGGAGGTACCATTTACCACTTGGGATTCTCAGGGTTGCTGTAGTGCCAGCTGTATTTTGATGATGGTAGCAGACACCAAGTCCACCAGCAGCCGTGGAGTTTTCTGGCATGAAAAGTAAACTTTAGATCTCCTGTCGATCTAGAGCAAGGAGAAGGTGTAGAAGGCTTTGTGCAGTACACACAGTAATATTGACATTTTTAGCATATCATGCATCAGATGGCCACACGTGGGCACAAGCTCTCTGCAGTGGGGTACCCCACTAAAACAAAGCATGAGTACAAGTGGATCGCAGCCCTAATAAGTGATCAGATAATGTGTCAGCCACATGCCGATTTTACAAGGAACTGCACTGCATCCTGAGAGGGGATGTGAACATTAGAGCGAAGTGGGTTGCCAAAAGTTTGAACCCCCAGTGGGTCATTGAGGATACAACACCAAACCAGGAGTGCATGGCTGACTCCGAGGAACTTTTCCCCCAGGAACTCATCAACATTAATCAAGAGGACATTTGATCTTCCACACTCATGGAAGCAGGTAAGGGACAATGCTTTTTATTTTGGTTTGCCAATCGAATTAGCATTGAACAGCTCCTACATTCACAATCCTCATACTAACTCAGCCCTCCCACCCAATAGGTGACTGGAGCGCTCCGGCAACTAGTGGGTCCAACTCATCTTCTGGCCAAGACCTTGATGAGACTGAGTTGCAGAAAGGTTGGTTTTTTGAGGGGAGGAGGGGATTTGACATATTATTTGTTGTTTCCCTCAGTGCTCAGACTGACCCAGAAGGGACGTATGGAAGGGCATGCTCATGTTTGTCATAGGGTTGGAATGACCATGGAATTTTGCTGCTTTGAAGCATGTCTGGAATGTAGGTGCCTGGGTTTCTTTAGAGCAGGGAAAGCCTTCCATCCCTTACTTTTTTCATTTCACATGGTCTTTTTTGTCTCAAAAAACATGGCGTATGTTTCCACAGTCAATTCTTTTGGGCGGTTTCTGTTTAAAAGGTTATGCATTCAAGGAAATGCGGGAGGCATGACCTGCGATGCACATTTGTTCTCAATTTCAGGGTTTGGAGACAAGTAGACTCATTGTCCCTGTCTCACAGCCTCTCATGTGATGTCTTATGTTTGTTTTGGACAGCAGGAGGTGATCCATCTTCTGGAGAGCAAGGCTGCATGGGAGAATTGGATGGAGGCCACTTGTCACCAGAAAATGAGGAGCAGGGCAGTAAGTACTTTTGCCATGGAAACATGCTCTTTGTGAGAAGATGCAGCCAGTAGTCAGCATCTTCAACATTATGCGCCCAACAAAGTGCCGAGGCATGCTGCATGTGATATTTCTGCTTGATCTGCCTCCTATTTCCCAAGTCTCTAGTTCTCTGTGGATATCTCAGGAAATTCCACAGGTTGCCACCTTCCATTAAGTGCCTGTGTTAACATTCTCCTATGTCCACTTGGTTTGGCTGGGGGGTGGGGTAGGGTGTGTTTCCCATCTGTCCTGTGGATTCTGAATAATAATCTCATTCATACATTAAGTGTTTGGCTTAAATGTTCTCAATTGGTGAAAGATGTCACAAACAATACAGAAATACTCTTTTCTTTTATGAAAAGCAAAAGGATGTACATGAGGTTGCCAAGCTGCCTTTGGTGCGACATTTGGCAAATGCCAGAAACTGGAAAAGGTGACTTTTAGTGCTAACCGATGTGGCCCAGCAGATGATATGCCAGTGTGCCAGCAGTAAAGGAACTGCCAACAAACGACATAATGAAATCCTTGAAGAGGACAGACGCCATCATGACAAGGACAGATGGCATCATGAGGAGATGACTGCAGAAGAGGTATGACATCATGTTGGAAGAAAATGGCCTGGGAAAGAAGGGCTTTCAGGATGCCATGGACAAAAACATGATATTCTGCTGGCTGTAAATGCCCTGAAACACATGGGTGAGATACTGCTGTCCAGCCAAACAGTGGAGACATCACACACCAGAATCATTGCCAGTGAGCCAGTAAAAGACCCTAAGTAACTCAGAGGGAACTGCATCTGCTGCCAGCCAGGCCAGTGACACCTGTCCTTCTACACCTGTGCCCAAAAAGTGATCATGTGTGGAAACCAAAGTGCCTGAGTTAGACCTGCAGTTTTAGATGTGTGTTTCCATGTTGAGGTGCACAATTGTTGCTGTTTTGTTGAACTCTCAAAAAACAGTTGACCATGTTCTGCTTCTGTTGGCCTTTTCTAATTTTCTGTGTGGGACATGGACTGGTTCAGTGCTTGCTTTTCATGACTGATGTAAACAGAGGCATGCTGTGATTATAATAATAAACTTTAATAATGAACATGAAAAAGTAGAATGTCTTTTAATAAGAACACAATGTTTTGAGTCAGCAATATCTCCCAAGGTTCATGTCATCGAATCCTCCATGGTAGACTGTGAGCATTGAGCATCTACTGCATACTTAAAATGGTCCTTCATCTTCTCTTAACACTCCACTGCTGACTCTGGAGTCAGCGTTCCAATGACTGTGTGTTTGGAATGACTGGCAGTGATCATTGTTGTCTGATTTGACAATGAGAACAGCGCAAGTGAATCTGTCAATACAAGTACTTATGCATTGTGAGGCACCGTTTCCCCAGGGACTGTAACGCTGGCCTCCAACACTCCTTCAGTGATTGCAGGCGTAGGTGGTGCATCACTTGTGGTTGCTTCTGCTTCTTGGTCTCCCATCGCAGTTGCACTGGAGGGCAGTGGGTTCTCTATTGATGTACCTGTAAGGTGCAACAACGACATTTCTATAGGATGCTACTGGAACCTCAAATCTAAATATACTAGGATATGTTGATCAGATGTAAATGAATTTGACAATATTGTACAGAATTAATATCTTGCTGTTCTGTTTTCGAAGCAATTCAACACTTTGTGATAGTTTGAGGGGTAGACATTGTGTACTTAATGTTTCCATCTGGCCTCTCTGGCAAATTTGCATATGTGTGAATGTATTAAGAAGCATATGAACACAAGAAGCTGCTTTATACCGAATCAGATTGCAGATTCATAGAGGAACTATCTCAAGGTCTGGTAGAACCTGGTTCTTGGTTCTACTGCTTGAGATCTTTGAACCTGGAGATTGAACTTGTGCAGGCTTGTGTAGTGGCAGGGGCAAATATGGCCAGTTTCCTTTTCTGGTTGCAGACCTCTTTATCATACCCTATTGCTGCTTCCGTGGATCCCTTTGATGTTCTGAAATGTCCTCTGAGGTGAATTGGAAAGTGTCCCCTTTGCCAGCTCACTCGGTTCACTTTGGTATCCATCCGCTATTCTGCAGGAATCTGAGTCAGGCAGTAGATTGTCATTTTTAATGAAGGTACCTTAATTGAATGTTGGTTTTTATTTCAAGTTAGGTAAATTGTTGAAACATGGGGCTTTTATAGAGTAAATGAACAACTGGTACTCTTACAGGAACCCAGGAATTTCCCCTGTCGGAAGCACCTCAGAAACTGGGCTATCAATACTCAAATTATGAATTTTTTTTGTCTGGGAGCATGAGTTTTTTCTCTTATCTGGTATATCAATAGTGATATTGAGTGTAGTTTGAAATGGGGAGGCATACATTCGTGGAAACCTATTATTTAGTGCCTGTTATTTTAGTAGATATGAACAGCATAATTTACCTCATGCCATCTTTGATATTTAAATTTATTTGTTTAGGTTGAATAAAAATAAAAACTTTTCTTTTGAGGCTAAACGTTCCTCCTAATACGACAAACCGAGAGCAAGCATAAATGATTTAGCTTTTAGTGAAAGCTATCATTTCAGGTCTCCAGGGCAGCCAGTTTTATTTATTTATCTATTATTTATTTAAACCATTTTTTTAAATCAGCTTTTCTCCCCACAGAGCTCTAAAGTGGCTTACAAAAAAGGAAAGATATCCCACATTACAAAAACACGTAAACAAAGCAAGTGAAGAAAACAAACAAATCCAACCGGGCTGGATCTGCCAAGCTGGCTGTCTTAGCTCCTGGGCTGCAAGCCAAGAGCCCTTTGGCTTTTGCCTCTGGCCGAGCCTGGGCTAAATACCTCGAGGAGGAGGAAAAGGAAAAAAAGAAAAAAGAGCCAGCCTAGATAGACCTCGGCTTTTGCTAGCTTGCCGCCAGCTACCCAGCAGGATCTTCATTTCCCCTTCTGCACTGTGGCATGATTCAAATGTGACATCAAGCCATAATTAGAATAATCCCCTTCCCCCCCCCCCATTTCCTGCTCTTCCTCTTCCCACTCAGTCAATTAGTGGCCTGTATGTTATCACAAACCATATTTCACCATTAGTTCCATACTGGCACACTGTGGTCTGCTCTTGAACTGCAAACCAAGATAGTCAACTGTGAATTAGTTTTGGGTTACGACCCATTTTTGGAGAACCACCCAACTCCCTTTGTCCATTTGGCTGTCATGGTAAATGATAGTTTGTGCAGAAATCCCTTATTTGCTTGGATCTAACTTGGGCATAAGTGGAAACATAAACAGACATTTGCAGTTCCTGTTGTGGAGCACCTACTGCAGAGGTCTCCAAGATGGTGCTTGCTGTCACCATTCCTGGTTCCCGCCAAGTTTTTTCAGAAATTAAGAGGGACTAGGTAGAGTTCCTGCCCAGCAGAGCTTCTGATTGGCTAGCGGAGATTTCATTGGTTATGCAAATTGAAATAACATTCATTCAGTGGCAGCTATCGCTACAGTGTTGATTTTATTCTCTGTCTTTTCCAGTGTATTTTTAAACATTATTTCTCTTTGTCACCTGTACTTGGACTTCCTATGCATGGCTCTTCCGCACACAGTGGTCATGTTGTGGTTGTGCCCCCTCCCTCCCACTGTGAAAGAATCCTTGTGTTTTTGCTCACATAAGAGCTCTAGCGTAAGTGGAAAGTTTGTGCAGTTATGAGGCGGAAGAACTTTGCCACAAACCAAGAGCCATGACATTAGGGTGGGGCATTGCATTTGAATCTTGTCACATGGAAGGCATGCGTGCTCTTGTAGTTTAGGAGAGGAAACACAGGAAAGCAAAACCTGTTGGGGGCACAGACTGCTTAGTCCTCTACTTCCTGACATATTCTTGGTTCATGCACAAACAAGAGGGGGTAGAGATTTCACATCAAAGAGCTTATCCTTCCTACGCTAGACTTGTACTATCAGTTTGAAGCAACTGAGCTAAAATGGGCTAGTGTGACTTCATACCCTCTTAATTTGATTGCTTTTTGGAAGAAAAGATCTGTAAAAAGCTTCTCAGTTTTAAATGCATCAATAATGTCTCTAGGTCTGATAATATCACTTGACAGTACATTGTGTGCCTTTGAAATATGCGGCAGGGTATGAATTCAAATCATGTTTTTTTTAAAAAAAATTCTGGAGACAAACGGGAAAGGTGGCTTGTGACCACCCCAGATTGATCTGACTCATTGGAAAGGGAATGCTGGACTAAAGAGAGTCTGATAGAGCAAGTCTTTGCATAGCAATCGCACGTAAAGAGGGCAAACAATTCTAGTTTTATTTATGTTCCCAAGTGGTTGTCTTCTAAAATATTTAGAAGGTGATTGGTAAGAAGCTTACGGAAGCGCGAAATAAAGGTATATCTTTATTTCTGATATGGAGAGAGCATTCTCTTCTGTACAGCTGTAAAGTATTACAGATTACAATGGTAAGCTTGCCAGAGAAATACCTATGGGCCCTGGTCAGGGGAGGGGTTGTAATTCTCCCTTCAGTTATTTAATTTATAAATGAAAATAAACTGGTTTGAGGTCTGTAACTTACTTAAGCAAGGTTACAGATCTTCCCTCACTTTTCCCTACCTCCCAGCAGACTCTTTCACCCCAGGGAAAGTTGATTCCCAGAGGTGTGAGGCTTGGCTGGAGTAACAGTCATATGGTTCTGTGGGCTGCATTGAGGGGGGAGATTGAAATTTTGCCCTTTTGTGTGGCAGAACACTGACTGAAGAGGCGCACAAGGTGACAGCAACCCACCGAATCTCATAAGTTATTATTCCATATGGGGCCCAGAGAGGGTTGCAATCTTCGTTTGGGGCCTGGTGATTTCCCAGAATTGCAGCTGATTCCCAAATGTCACTCACCCTGGAGAGAATGGTTGCTTTGGAGGGTGGGCTCTGTGCCACTATGTACCCCACGGGTCCCTCCCCCTCCCCAGACTCCACCCCCAAATCTGCAGAAATTTCCCAACCCAGAGTCAGAAATGGATGTGGAGAGGAGAGGAGGGGGAAATGTGGGAAGATCCACAGTGATCAACTCCTTCCACTGATGATCTGTCCCACTATTTTGTGGCTTATCATTCCCAAAAGACAAAATTTGTACAAACGATAGCGTTGAAATAAAAACCCTTTTGGAGCCTTGAGAACGATTGATTCTGCGTTATACTCAGCTTAGCACTTTTCTCCAGCCCCTGCCTCATTAGTAAAAGTGTGGGTTTTTTAAATCAGTTTTTAATTTTTTTCAGCAACATGTGAATGTATCCCAATCGCATTGGAAGAAGAAATGTTTATATTGTGTTTGCTGGTTAACTGAATCTAAATTTCTGTTTTATGTGTGCTTTTGCTTTTGAAACAAGAACTCCGCATGATTTCCAAACCTTTTAGTGTCGTAAATGTGAGCTTTATCTGTTCATCTCTTGGTTAAAACTGGTCTGACTGTGAAATGTTAAAAGAACCGTGTTGTTTTTTTGTTTGGTAAGTTCTGGTCAGGATATCCAGGGAACAAGTGTGGTTGCAAATCTTCCAGTCTTGATGCGACAGAATCCTGCAGAGACGCTTCGAAGAGTTCTACCAAAAGTGAGGGTAAGTTTAGTATGATTTATTTTGAATTATTTCTTTTGTCTTGATTTTTTTTTAAATTGAATATAGCTCAAATATATAGTCTTGCCAGTAACAAAACACCCAACATAGCCTTAATGGCTATGTGTTGGTCTTTCAATGATTAAAATAACTAAAGAACAAAATTATTCAGAATTATGTGAATTACTCAAATATGGCAAGATAGATTCTGACACCAAAGAGCTCATAAACATGGTTTTATTTATATTGTTTTTACTGTTATTTAATAAACCTGCACCTCACAGTGCTCACCAAAGCAGGCTCAGAACAGAATGCCAACCGATGAATACAATATTGATACTAACATAAAACCAATAAAACAATAATAAAATATAAGTAAAACATACTGCAATCTCCTATAAATGCAAATGTTTACCCCTCCCTCCCTTCCCTTGCATGCCACCCCTCCCTCCCCTTCCCCTCCCTCTGCTAGGGTAGGTGGGCCAGATCCAAATGCCAGGTCCCCTCCCCTTCCCTTGCATACCACCCCTCCCTCCCCTCAGGTGGGTGGGCCAGGTCCAGATGTCAGGCCCCCTCCCACCCCTCCTTTGCATGCCACCTTTCCCCCTCCCCTCCCTCCACTAGGCCGGGCCCCCTTCTCTCCCCTCCCCTCCCTTCATGCCACCCCTCACTGGTATGGGGGAACAAAATGGGGAAATTTACTGTGTCATGTAAATACCGATGGTGGGAAGAGAAGAAAACTAAGGAAAAGGGAGAGGGAAGGCGGCCACCAAGGTTACTAAAACTGTTGCTGCCCTCAGCCATGGGCCTGGTGGAATAGCTCTGTCTTGCAGGCCCTGCAGAACTGGGATAGATTCTGTAGGGCCCTGGTCTCACTTGACAAGCCATTCCAGCGTGCTGGGGCCAGGGTCGAGAAAGCTCTGTCTCTAGTCAAGGGCAGCTGAACACTTTTAAGGCCAGGGATCACCAGCAAGTTGTTATTAGTGGAGCACAGTGTTCTCTGGGGGACATACTGGGAGAGGGGGTCCCGCAGATATGATGACCCCAGACTATTAATGGCTTTAAATTTTAATACGAGAACCTTGAACTGGATCTGGTCCTCCCCTGGGGGCCAGTACAGCCTATAGAACACCCATTAAATGTGGACCCTCCACCACGTCCCTGTAAGGACCCACATAGCCACATTTTGTACCCTTTGGAGGAAAAGGATGTCCCAGAACGCCAATTCTTGGCCTACGTTTGTTTTGCATACATCAGTCATGGTGTAGAAAGCTGTGCAACTAACTTTGGGCACCCAGTAAGGGTTTGGCTTTGTGTTTCTCAAAGATCAAATCATGGTGCTGCATGACGAACACTTTTTGAAAGTTGGTGTTATTTTAGCATTGAAGTAACCACCCCTGTCTGGTTCATAAAAAAGGCTAGTTCCTTCCTCAGATTCGAATCCCAGATACTTCCTGTTCAATCTGACTGTCAGGAAGCATTTAGATTTTGGGTTTTTAAAAATCAAATGTGCATCTCCTTTTAGCTTTCTGCTCTGTGTCTGTCATCCACAAAAGGCTTTAATCAGCTGTTGTTAGTGCCTAGCTATGTGGCCTTCTAGTGAGGAAGCAGTGGGAGTTCTAATGATAATTTGCTCCTCTTTAATTGGTTGAGGATGTGTGTGGCATTTTCAATCCTGCTGATTGAAGTTCGGGAACACATCAGAACATTTGTTTGTTGCTTCTTCTTTGATTTAATTTTTGAATAAAGTGGTAATTTTCTAATTTAGCCTAAGGCCTCTTTAAGACTGAAAGTTCCAACACATTTTCCATCCGCCTCTTTCTTCCTGCGTTTCCCTGAATTATTTGATAGATTTTAAAGGTCAGCTGTAATAGTGACGGAGGAGGCTTTGGGGAAAAATAAAACCAAGTCAAAAGGAGCAATAATTGTAAGTGCCTGCAAGAACCTCTGACCATCATTGCTAATAACTTGGGCTAATCTTGTGCACAGAATAATGACTGTTATTCTTATGTAGTGCAGTAGTTGCAAATTATGAAGGTCAGTTTTTCCTTTGAAATGGCAGTATGTGTAGGGAAACTTGGTATGTTCATAAACCTATCTCCCTAGGGCAACAGAGATACAGGGAGGGGGGAGAGTTTGTGTGTGTGTGGAGGGAAGAGATTTGGGGAGAGAATTGCAGCTCTGTGCCTTTAAGGCTGTTGATGGGTGGAGTTAAGAGAACCAGGCCCAGCAGAATTCAGCAGACAAACTGCATTGCAGGCTGTGGGCTGCCTCCGCACGTGTAAACAGAAATGACAGGAGAGTCCACTACAAGCCCGCTACAGGCTCGAGGTAAGAGTTCCATGTGTAATGGGCCAGAAACTGAATTCTCCTCCCAGGAGGAATCAGCCACAGCTGCAAAACTCTTCAGTGAGGATGATTATCAGTCACCCTTGGCTAAGGCCATCATGGACCTCTCTGAGGATCCTGATCCCGGGGAGGAAACCAAAGAGAGTATATCCAGATCCAAAGGGGGCGATGTGGTTTTTTTTCCCCAAGGTTGCCTTTCTCAGATAAATCCATTCCTTTTCCTGAGTATTTTGACAGTCTGGTTAAGGCAGAATGGGAAAAACCTCTGGTGAACACTCAGTACCCCAATGCCGCGAAAAAGCTATACTCCTTAGTTCCCCATTTTATGGAAATGTTGCGGGTTCCATTGGTGGATGCCCGCATTGTGGTCGCAGTTCACCGATCTCCTTTCATGAGGCAGCATGGGCGCCATAAAAAATTCTACAGACAGAAAAGTGTCTCTTGCATCCTGAAAGTCTCACAAAGCTTCTTCAGCTCTAGCCATAATAGTAGCGTCCATATCAGCCCCCATCTCCAGGGCTTCTGTTGTCCAGTTTAGAAAGCTGAGGCATCTTATTCATTCTAACAATAGAAGAGCTGTGAAAGGAGTAAGCATGCGCTTAAGACCATCTCCTTCCTAGCAGATGTATCACTCGACACCGTGACTTTTGTAGCCTGCTCTGTGGCTGTAGCAGCTTCCACAAGGCAAGCCCTGTGGCTATGGGCATGACAATCAGACACCATCTCAAATCTAAAGTAGTGTCACCCTCTCAAGGTGCACAATTGCTTGGGGATACATTAGACGAAATTACGGTGAAGACCAAGGATAAGAAAGCCATGCCAAGAAGCCTAAAGAAGGGTGACAGGGGCCCATTCTACCAAACTTCCTTTCATCATTACCGCACGCTCTCATGGTCCAGTCCTCATCCAAGGACAACATAGTGGTCCAATACCAGAGGCTCCTTTCACAGGGAATCGTGATGTAATACGCCTCCCCCAATGGAAATAGTGTGGGCCCACCCCCCCATTTTGTAGCATTTTAGCTTCCAAGGACTATCCCCGACGGTACAGACACAATGTTAATGGTTTTGCAAAGTTCTAGTATGGTTGGATCTTGCATAAAAATTGCAAAATTTGCAGAAAATCAACTCAGTGGCTGATTTGCCAAATGGGATATTGGCATTCCCCAATTTAGCCACTGAGGCTTACACATGGTAGAATTCATGAATCTGAGCCCAACAGATAATTGTGGGGGAGGGGAATGCATGTCTCTACCTTAACTGGAGATGAGCAGATTAATTTGGGTGTCCTACATACAGCTCCCAATCGCCGTTTCCCAGTTCCTTTTCTAAGACCCCAGTCTCTTGTTGCCTCTCCCATTTCCCAAGACAGGCATGTGAAGCAGCAGTAGGAAAAATTATTTCATTCAAAAACTGATATTGAAAAAGCAAAGCAGTGTTCGGTTCTGGGGAGGTGGGGGAGAGGAGAGGAAGAATGGATGGATGAATAGGCATGAATCACAGACAGGCAAAACACTCAATCCAAACAGTTAGCAGTTGCCATGGCCATTCTGAACAGCATGGGAAACATGAAACTCTCAAAAGGAGCATCTTGAAAAGGAGTTGGTATTTTGACAGAGTCTGAATTAAAAATGACCTGGACAGATTAGAGAGCTGGGCCAAAACAAACAAAATGAATTTCAACAGAGCTAAATGTAAGATACTACACTTAGGCTGAAAAAAAATGAAATGCACGGGTATAGGATGGGTGACACCTGGCTTGACAATACTACATGCGAAAGGGATCTGGGAGTCTTAATAGACCACAAACTAAACATGAGTCAGCAGTGTGATGTGGTGGCCAAAAAAGCCAATGTGATTCTGGACTGTAATGATAGGAGTATAGTGTCTAGATTGAGGGATGCAATTGTGCCTCTCTATTCTGCATTGGTTAGACCTCACCTGTAATATTTTGTACAGTTCTGGGCATCGCAATTCAAGAAGGATATTGACAAGCTGGAACATTTCCAGAGGAGGGCAACCGAAATGATAAAAGATTTGGAATTCATGCCCTACAAGGAAAGACTTAGTGAGCTGGGTATGTTTAGTTTGGTGTAGAGGAGGTTAAGAGGTGACATGATAGCCATGTTTAGATATTTGAAGGGATGTCATGTTGGTGAGGGAGCAAGCTTGTTTTCTGCTGCTCCAGAGACTGGGACCAGGAGTAATGGGTTGAAGGTGAAGGAAAAGAGATTCCACCTAAACATCAGGAAAAACTTCCTGACAGTAAGGGCTATTGGACAGTGGGACAGTGGAATGTACTACCTCGGAGTGTGCTGGAGACACCTTCTCTGGAGGTTTTTAAAGAGAGGCTGGATGGACATCTGTCAGGAGTGCTTTGATTGTGTGTTCCTGCATTGCAGGGGGTTGGACTTGATGGCCCTTGGGGTCTCTTCCAACTCTATGATTATGCCCTAAACTTAGAATCTGCTGTTCCTGCTACAAAACCCCCACTGATTCTCCACAGAGTACTTTGAAGATACATCTTTATGAATCTTTATGAGCAGGCTCTGATAACTTAAGAGCGATTTTGGCCATCTTGAACTATGAGGAAAAGTGGGGTATAAATGTTTAAGTAAATGAACAAAATAATCTCACGATTGACAGTGCCTTCTTCCCACCTGCCTCACCATTCTCAGTGTCTCAATTTGTTTTCCACTCAGAAAGCACCACATACTTGCTTTATGGCACAAAGCCTAGGAATGTTAGTAGAAATCAAAGGCAAAGACTTTGTGGGCATCCTTCCTTGACTACCAAAGAAAGCATAAATCGTAAAATAGTGTGCCGTTCATGGATAAGACGCTAAAATGTATCCAAGCACGTGGGCACCATGATGAGTGTACCCACACTGGCTTCCATAAAGGTGAATAATTCTTTTCTTTATAGCCATATATTCATATGTATAATTCTGGGTTGACAGTTCCCCGTTGAACTGTCACGGCTTTTCATCTTGCATAGAGGAAACGATGAGCACACTTTCTGTTCATATAACAGTTGTCAGCAATATCCATAAGCCATGTTGATTCTCTGGGACGTCAAACATTTTAATTTTGTTCAATAAAATTCCTCCCAGGCACTGGTCTACCTAAATATCAGTTGTCAGAGAAGGCTGAGATGCAGTACGTGTTTGATTTTATGTGATCGCTTTTGTGTACATTTGAAGGAGCCTGACAGATGCATTGTCAGCTTTCTTTCTGAAAATATTCTTGAAATTAATGCTTGCTTAAAATTTCATTTACTGGCTTGTTATGCATTTGAGCTGATTCTCTTTACTGACTGAAAACGAGGCCTGGGTGCCTTAATAAAACTAGATCTGGTTATAAAAATTATCTTCCTTCCTTCCTTCCTTCCTTCCTTCCTTCCTTCCTTCCTTCCTTCCTTCCTTCCTTCCTTCCTTCCTTCCTTCCTTCCTTCCTTCCTTCCTTCCTTCCTTCCTTCCTTTTTCTGCATCAGTAATATAGAAAGGAAAGTTGCAATCTTTAATTTTAGAACTTCTTTGCAGGTCTATAAGGCATTCATATTTTTTAACTCTGACATTATACATGCATTAAAATGTTCTATAGTTACAGCTTTGTACTGTACATAGGGAAAGATAATGCACTTGCAAGGCTAACACAATAATGAATGCTCTAGTCAATAATCCATTCACAATATAGTAGTTCATTTCAATCTTTGTTGTATTGATTTTTAATGTGCTTGAACATATGTCAGTTCTTTCGTGACTCATTTTGGGAATCCTAAAACGTGATGTGGTATCATGGTTAAAGTGCTGAATTGGACTGGGGAGTTGTGAATTCAAATTGTTACTCAGGCATGAAACCTCCTGGGTGAACGGAAGCCAGTCATTTTTGGTCAATCAAGCCAATCTCCCAATATTATTGTGTATATACTCGCATATAAGTCAAATTTTTCAGCACATTTTTTGTGCTGAAAAAGCCCCCTTTGACTTCTACACGAGTCAGGTGCATTTTTAAAAAATATTTTAGGGTTTTTACTTTGTCGGCCACCAGGGGGCACAGTTTTTAGGTTAGCAGCACCAGAATTTCAGGGATTTTTCAAGAGACTCTCCTGATGATACCACCCAAGTTTGGTAAAGTTTGGTTCAAAAAGTCCAAAGTTATGGACCCCCAAAGGGGGTGCCCTCATCCCCTATTGGTTTCCAATGGGAGCTAATAGTAGATGGAGCTACATTTTGAGGGTCCAAAGTTCACCAAACTTCACCAAACCTGGGTGGTATCATCAGGTTAACCTCTTGCTGATACCAGCCAGGTTTGGTGATGTTTGGTGTAGGGGATGCAAAGTTATAGACCCCCAAAGGGGGTGCCCCATCCCTCATTGTTTCCAATGGGAGCTCATAGTAGATGGGGCTATATTTTGAGGGTCCATAACTTTGGACTCCCTGAACCAAACTTCACCAAACCTGGGTGGTATCATCAGGAGGGTCTCCTAAAGATACTCTGTAATGTTGGTACTGCTAACATAAACATTCCTCCCCTGACCAAAAATCCAGTTTTGAAGGATTTTAACTCTTGTGTTTTAACTTGGTTGCTTCTGGGATTGAGTTGCTAAAAGGTTTTTGTAATGCTTTTTTAAAGTTATTGTTTAGAGACCATATTATTTTTTTGTTGAGCCCTCTTTTCCACTTACAGAGCTAGTTTACTGTTTTTCTTTGAAATAAATATTCAAAAACATTTAACCTACTGATGCCTCAATTAATGTAATTTTATTGGTATCTATTTTTATTTTTGAAATTTACCAGTAGCTGCTGGATTTCCCACCCTCGACTTATACGCGAGTCAATAAGTTTTCCCAGTTTTTTGTGGTAAAATTAGGTGCCTCGACTTATATGCGAGTCGACTTATACACGAGTATATACGGTAAAATGAAGGAGATAAAAGATTTATATATATGCTGATCTGACCTCCTTGGAGGAAGGGTTTATTTATTTAAAAACGTTTTGGATAATAATGTGTCAATAGACTTATGTTTTGTAGCATCGTTGGGCATGTTCCAGAGTTTCTCACCATGCAAAGACATGTTGCCCCTCACCCAGTGTATGAGCCTGTGATGTCGTTCTGGCCCCTCAGCAGCTTTGCATGTCAGATGACAAACGGCTTGCTGACTTCACCAGCAAGCTTTCTCCCAGGCTTCCAAAGGAATAATCTCCTCTGTAGGAGTTTCCTCCTCCAGACAAACAAAGCAAGACAAGTAAGCTCCCGGCTACCAAATGATGAGAACGTCCAATAGCCTTTTTATTTAGGAACCAAGGAAGTCTCCTCAGACAAGAGGGACTGGATAATAGTTTCCAGAAGCCAAACCTCCAAGTATGTTTACAGCAAAAGATCCTTTAGCCTGGTTGTCCTCATCAGTTATCTGCCCTTCCTAGCCCACAGCTGGTGCTTGTTATGTCAGCCATTAATCACCCTCAGGTGTTTGCATTCTAGGAGATAACCTCCTTTCCTACAGGCAGTGCCCCAACTGGTAGTGCTTGCCATGCAAATCCTACATACACCCACTGAATTCATATTAGTGGTGTGTGGGGGGGGGAGGGGGACATCTGCTGTTAGGAAGCAGCATAGGTACTGCCTTCAGCAGCAACCATTAATCTATATTGGGTGACAACCAAGCATCTCTTTTGCAAAAATAAAGGTGTGAACTGAAGGCCCCTATTTTAGAAAGACCCTTGCTCTGATTAATCATAGAGAAGAGCAGGTTACCCCCCCCCCCCCGCTCACTGTGCCATCCCATACTTTACCCCATAGAATTTTCTGTGAGCTGCTGAGAAATAAGTCAGGCAACACTTGTGTAACCCCTGCTGTTAAAAAAAGCAAGAATTCTAAAGTGTTATGACCTGGCTATTTTGTATATAAATAACGAGATGAATGCAAATATTATGCACCCCGGAAGCTTGGATTTCATCTTTAATTCCATGAATGCACAGGTGTGTGTTGTTTTTTCTGATTTCCCCCTCCCACGGGAGATCCCCCCCTCCCCCCAGAATCTATTCCGCAGAAGTAGTATTTCGGAGTGCACTTTGGGCTGTTATGGGGAGAAGTCAGCAAAAGTTATCACGCTTTGTTCTTGTGGAAATCTAGGCAGGATCTAAGCCGATTAGATATTCCCTGGCTTTTAAGAATCAATGGAAGTTATACACACACTTTTACCACATAGCAGTAAAATTACAGCCACCTGAGTTTTCATCTTTTCTGGCTAGTTTGTCTGGCATGTCAAACAAGAATGGGCTGGGTCAGTCATCTTGAATTTCAAGATGGCACCTGTAACAGGTGACCAAATCCTGCTTAGCCAAATTTGTATGCCACTTGCCTATGTCCCAATCCAAAATAGTAGGACTGTTGGGTTCTGTTCGATAGGACATTTTCAGAAAAGCCTGGGCCTCCTTTTGGCAAGAAGCTCCTCAGAGCTAGTCAGGCAGTAATTGGGGGTATGGCACCATTTTCAGGTGTTGCCTTCCTTACTCTTCTTCCTCACCATGTGGTTTATCTGTCACAGATGGGTTTTGGCCTGGCCGTGCCCTTAACGTTTTGCAACGCTTGAATCTGCCTTCGGTAACTCTGAATGTCATCCTTTTGCTTCAATCTCTTTCTGATTTCGCAGGAGGTCCTGCCTGTTGCAGGGGTGGAAATGCAGTTAACAGCTGCTGTTTCGTTTCTGACTATTCTACAAGAGGAGTCCATATCCATCCATACTTACACCCACTCCCTCCTACACATCATTCTACAGAATCTGGAGCACAGAGATGCAGGTCAGGGGCATGACAGGCTGCTAATTTCCTAGCTTGCTCTTCTTTTTTGTCTGCTCAGTGACATACTATTTAAAGATGTGCGTGCTCCGAGAAATAAAAAATAATAATAAACCAGCCATACAGTGTGGGCTTGCCAGCTGATTGTTCTTTATGAAACATGCACTATGTGCTGATTGTTGCTCCGATTAGCTGTAATTTCCTTTCATCTTGAGCGAAGTGTGAAGGGCCTTGTATTAAACTCAGTGTCTGCACTCCTATTTAGTCCACTGTTGTCTGGGTTGAGACCTGGAGACCAGTGAATCGGATCTACAGATTTAGAGCAGATCTCATGCCTTTGTCGTGGGACTGCCAGCTGCCCTGATTTTGTTAGGACAGCACAAAAGAAAAAAACCCTTGCCCTAGATCAGAAAGCAGCCTGGCAAAGACAGGGGACTGTCCCAAATTCGATAATTATGGAGAACTTCATTTGTCAGGGTGGGGCTAAGGGGAGGAAAGGACGGGAAGCTCCAAATGAATAAGTGAAAATGGGTATGGTTTAAACAATGCTGTTGCAGTAGATATATGAACCTATTGTGGGCTACGTGGAATAGAGAGGACTCAACGAAACAAGGCATTCAGGAGATTTAGATGATCATCTGCTAAAATTACTGTTAAAGTTCCAGTTCCCTGAATTCTGTCCACCCCCTTTCAAATCAAAATATGCAATAGTTGAAGTATTCTTTAAAAGCAAAGTTGTGTCATAGGCAGCCCTATGCAAACGGCTGGGTGCCTAGATGCGGCAATGCAGCTGTTCTTAGGAGGGCTTTCCAGTGGTGTGGGAAATCTAAAAGGGGGGGATACCTGCTGCTGGAAAGCCCTGCATTGGACTTCCATGGACTTACACCACTGAAAAGATGGTATTAGTCCAGGAGTCAAGCGCCAGTGATTCCGCTGGCAAAGCAGGGGTGTAAGCCAACTAACATTGGCTCTGCCCCCAACCAAGCCCACAGAATGCCCTCATGATGGTGGTGTGGGCAGCAGAGGAGCACTGGTGTGGCATGCGCCGCTACATCTGGCCATTTTGGTGGGCTGTGGCAGCCCCCTGCCAGTGGATCCACCCAGTGGTGGTATTCAAATAATTTAACAACTGATTGTTTACAAGCACTATTTTAACAACTGGTTCTGCTGAAGTTATGCGAACCTGCTGAATCCCACCACTGGATTCACCCCTCTACTGGGGAGGGCAAATCCGCTGGCACAGGCCTATGCCACCTCCAGCAATGGATTCGCCCTTTGCCCTTTGGATATGGCCATTAAGGGGAAAAAAAAGAATTGTGAAAGGAGACGGTAACCAAAAGGAGCCAGTGTGATAACAGGCACATGCAAACATATATAACCCATTTGTTCCTTGCAGGTGTCAGTAATGCATGGTTGGAAACCCTTCTTGCTGCAATAGAAGCTTTGCCAAAAGAAACCATCAGACACGAGGTAATACTCTTCTCCCTAGATCAGGGGTAGGGAACCTGCGGCTCTCCAGATGTTCAGGAACTACAATTCCCATCAGCCCCTTTCAGCATGGCCAATTGGCCATGCTGAAAGGGGCTGATGGGAATTGTAGTTCCTGAACATCTGGAGAGCCGCAGGTTCCCTACCCCTGCCCTAGATAGACACAATCCAGCCATTTTTATAAGGGAGGATTGATCTGGCTTATAGATTTGTTCCAAGTGTTTTCACTCAACATTCAGGACCTACTAACTATTCTACAATAAATGAAAACAAATGTACATGTAAAAACCTACCTCTGTATAGTGTGCAATTAGTACATGGCTGGGTTGTTTCTAGTTTAGTTGGTTATTGTACAGTCAAAGTATTATTATATGTATTTTATTTATAAAGGTAGTTAATCTAGCTTAGTGTGGAAAAAATTAGTTATTTATTGCTTACATTTATATCCTGCCATATCTCTCAGACTCAAGGCGGCTCACAATAAAGTAATCAAATAAATTCAATAAATACTATAACTATGAACATTTAAAACAGTGTAAATACATGAGTTTTAAAACAGATACACAGATAGCATAAAAAACAACCCAATGTGGGAGCACAAAAAAGACCAGATGCACATGCCACATCCAAACGTGGACCAGAGATAATTTAGGAAAAGAAGAAAGGTCCGTCTGGCTTGACAGAGAAGGCCCGTCGGAACAGTGTTGTTTTGCAGGCCGTGCAGAATTGAGACAGACTCCGCAGGACCAGGATGTCATCATAAGGGCCCTGGCTTGTATCGAAGCCAGCTGAACAGCCCTGGGGCCCAGGACCACCAGCATATTGTTTTCCTAAATTACCTTATATACTCCATTATAAAGACGGCAATTTTTTCAGTTAACAGCTTTTGTGCCGGAAGAAGCCCTCCCCTCGAGCTTATCACGCGGAAGCCATCCACCTTAACCGGGCTATCTTTTCCAGTCTTCCTTGCCGCCTCCGCCCATCATTCCCTCTCTCACCCACTCGTCTTTTCCTTTTCCCGGCTGGCTCTGAAGGCTTGGCTCCAGGGAAACTGCCGCTCGGGCAAGGTGTCTGTATCATTCTCTTAAAAGGGCAATGCTCCAAAGATTTCTTAATCAATGTCCTTTTAAGAGAATGATAGAGACAACCTGCCCGAGCGGCAGCTTCCCTGGAGCCAAGCCTTCAGAGCCGGCCGGGGAAAGGAAAAGGTGAGTGACTTAGGGGAAGGATGGGCTGTGGTGGGCAGGAGCCTGCTGGCCCCCCACAGGCTTGTGCCCGGCGTCCTGGGTGGCCGTGACTCTTCCCTGCCCCGCCTGCTCTGCAAAAAGCAGTCGTCTGATTTTTGGGTTTCCTTGCTTACAAGGAAGGAAACGCCAGAGCAGCCAAGAGCTGGGTCTGCTGTGGGGATCCAGGAGGCAGCGGGGGGGGGGGGAGCGATCCGGTGGGGAAGAGGCACCTTGGCTCTTCCCTGCCCCTGCCTGCTCTGGCGTTTCTTTGCTTGCAAGCAAGGAAACGCCAGAGCAGCCAAGGGGAGCCAAGGCTGCTGTGGAGGTCCAGGAGGCGGTGGGGGGTGGGAGTGATCCAGTGGGAAGAGGACACCCCGGCTCTTCCCTGCCCCCACCTGCTTTGGAGTTACCACCCTCGGCTTATACACGAGTCAATAAGTTTTCCCAGTTTTGGGTGGTAAAATTAGGTGCCTTGGCTTATACACGGGTCGGCTTATACACGAGTATATACGGTAGCTTGTATCTGTTATTCTAATGTTTTTCTTGTACATTTCAATCCAATAAGTGCTTTATAAGTTTACACACACACACACACAGATGTTTTGGGTGCTGTGTGGTTTCCGGGCTGTACAGACGTGTTCTAGCAGCGTTCTCTCCTGACGTTTCGCCTGCATCTGTGGCTGGCATCTTCAGAGAATCTGAAGATCAGGAGAGAATGTTGATAGAACACGGCCATACAGCCCGGAAACCACACAGCACCCAAGTGATTCCGGCCGTGAAAGCCTTCGACAATACACAGATGTTTTATTATGTCATCTTAGCAGAGTTTTAATAGTAACCGTAGAAACAGAGTAACTGATAAAAATGCAACATTAGTTTTGCAAGCAAAAAAATATTCAAATATAGGTTTAAAAAAGCTAAGGCTCTGTTTGCTGTAGCTGAATACATGAGGTGTTCTGAAATAATGCATTTGACGGCTGCAAAATCCACACAATCTACTGGGCTTCAGAGTAGAGATCTATGTAATTTAGTGACAGAGGGTAATCTGAAAGCTAAGAAGTCCTTGCTTCAAATCTTTTCTCACGCATGAATTTACAAGATTGCCCTAGGCAAACCATTGTTAATCACTTTCATCATTCATTTCAAGGTATTGCTATGGCTGGGGTCAGTTGTCATGCTTTCACTGAGAGGATGCCTCAATAATAGAACAAACAGGAAAAAGCTGTTTTTAAAAGATCCCCCCCCCCCAAAAAAAAACACGATTGAATTTTATAAACAATATCCACAACAACAAAGAAGTCAGGTTAAATTTGCTGTGTAGGTGAGCAAATGGGCTGAGGCAAATGGGCCTCAGTCCTTTAATCCTCTCTGGCTGCTGTTGATTGTTTTGAGAGAAGATGGTCCTCTGTTGTCAAAGACCTCTCCAGCCTGTGGGGTGGTAGCAACACCGAGAAAAGAAAGTAAAACATAGGTTTAAAAATATAACAATGAACACAAAATCAAGTTGCAGTTCAGTTACACAAATGAAATAACGAAGCTATAGTCTACATGCCAGAAAGAAATAATTGCAGGCGAGAGGTACTAGTTATCTTCGGTACATGTGCAAAGTTTCAGTAGAATTTTCAAGCAGAGTAGAGGGCAGAGTAGAGGGCAAAACATTGAATAAAAGAAGCGGAATAGAGGGCAAAGCATAGAACAAAGAAGTAAGAGTACTGCAAACATGTTTATGACTAGAATCCATAATCTTTGTTCCTTTTTACAGAAACTTAAATTTAATAGGTACAAAGCTAAAAACTTTGGTTTGAGGAAGGTACAAAGCATTTTGCTCTAGTTCCCTCTAATGTAATTCCACTTAGAAAAATTAGATTGATTTCCGTTGCCTTTCCTCCTCGGAATCGCTGTAAAACAAGATAATATTAACTCTACTAACATGTTTTGTGTGGATTATAATTGGAAGATGTTTTTAGCTTCATGCTGGAATGGCAGGCAGGCCTTTTCATAATCTAATTAATTATAGTGCAAGAAAGCACTCTAGAGTTACATCTGCTGGAAATGTCAAGCCTTTCTTTTCAGGTTCATTTCTGATTTCATGCTCCTCAACTGCAGGAGCTTCCTCATGAGCCATTCATGAAAGAAGGATAACAAAATAGGAATGTTGCATCCAGACCAATATAATTTTTTCAAGTAGTTTTTGAGCATCAGGTGATGCAGTGGACATTGAGATTGAATGATATTAACCCACTTGTATACTGTGAAAAAGTTACCATTTAGATGGCAAAAGCTTAGATATATGTGCCAAGGGAGCATATAGCAGTTTGTACTTACCCCTCCCTCGTATTAGGTGTACTCACTACTTTGCTTTCAGAAAAGTATATGTCCCAAGAAGAGTGTGCCCCATACCCTGTGAAATAAGGTGAAAGTGTTTTGTTGGGGGGATCGGGTTGCTGTATGTAGTTGACTAGGAAGTTGACATTAACAGCAACTTAAACATGTACAGTGATTTATAATGTATGTTTAGTGCTTTGCTTCTTTGCTGACTGAATACTAACTTTATTGTTTTAATTTTTTTCCCTTTCCCCCCCTCCAGATCCTGAATCTTCTTGTTTCCAAGGCACAGCTTTCCCAAACACTTCAGTCTCGCTTGGTTAGTTGTAAAATCTTGGGAAAATTAGCTAACAAGTTTGAAGCTCATATGTGAGTAGCTTGTGTGTGTTTCGGATGTCCTAATAATTGAAACATCTACATAGGGAGATAAAGGGAGCAATCCTAAGTAGGTCTACTTTGTATTCAGTGGGGCTTGCTGCCAGGAAAGTGTTCCTAGAACTGCAGCCAAAGTAACATGTATCTGCGCTGTGGGGACAGCTGACCTGTTCAAAAACATGTATCGGCTTACATGGGTGCAAGCCACCAACAGCTGCTCCTGAGCACCCGTCCTGTTTTCCCCCAAATTTGAATGGATGACCGTTTGCTGCATTGCTCCTGTAATCAAAACCCAGCATTTTCTCACACTTGGATGGATTAAGAAAAGGTAGCGTTGTCTATGTTAATAGTATTTTCCAAGGATCATGCCGAAATGACTTTTGTTTCATCCGGATTTCCATATAGAGGCTAAAGAACTGATTTCATGATTCTTTGTTGCTGTAGTTACTGGTATGTTCCAATCCTATTTGTTTCTATGCTAGTACAAAAAGAAACCCATCTGGCTGGAATCCTGAAGCTAGTTTCTTCTTTCGAGCTGCAGATATCAGGTCTTGAAAATTGTCGGTCCTGACACGTCCTTCTCAGTGATATTGATTATGTAGGACGGATGTCTCTGTGCGTTTGATCATTATCTGTTGGCAGCTGACAAATCAAAAATAACTACATGAGGATAGAGTTGAAATGGTTCCTCTCTGCTACTGCTTCACCCCTTCTTTTGCCATCAGCAAAGAACTACCCTTTTGGGGAATTCTGGGAGAGAGGGCTGCCAATAGGTATACTGCATCTGCCCATTTTAGTGATCACAGTACCGGCAATTATATTCCCTGCCTCTGTCCAATCTCATTATTTTCCTTCCTCTGTGCCAGAGTGAAGGCAGGAAACATTGACTTCATTCTGGTTTGACTGGGAGGCAGCACCACATATCCTATAAGTTTTGGCTGCCTGAGGAGATTACAAAGGCAATTCAATCTATGGGCACCTAACGCTGCCCTTTTGACTGATGTGGCGTCATAACAAATGCTGCATAGCTCATCTAATTTAGCTCTGTGACATTGTCACAAAGTTAAATCAGAATGAAGGTGGTGGATTCTCCCCCTTCTACTGGGGGGGGAAGACATCTTGCTGGAGAGATATGCTCATCATTGCTTGCAGGGAGGCAGGGACCAATCAAAATCTTTTAACTCAACTTCCTGTCGTGGTCCTCAGGGGCGGAGCCCCTCAGTATTGTTCCTGCCTCTGCAGGGTGCGCAGCGTGATTAGCTAGGCTCCACTCGCCTCACCTGTGTGTGATTGTCTATCTGTGTTGTGAGTGTACGTTGTGTGTCTGTCTGTCGTTTGGGTGCTTGTGTAGCCGCACTTTGTGCAGAAAAAAGCTTCCGAACGAGCACAAGAGTACACTCGACAGAGACTATGGCCTCAGGGTCCTTCACTCCCCCGAGGGAGTCCTTCGCCCGCTCGTCAGCAGAAGGCACGAGGGGCGCAAAAGGAAAGAAGAAACAGACGGAGCGTTTTTCTCCCGAGCGGAGTCCAACGCACGCCTCTAACAGCAATCGCAGAAGGGCGCGAGGAGGGACCTCCCGCGCCCAAGAAAAAGAAAAAGGAAAAAACCGCAGAGAAGCCGCATGGGAGCCGCGCGCCTCCCAAGGGCGCAGCTGTAATCGGCCAGCTCTCATGCCGAAAGCACTTCACGACCCTTCCAGCGGGCCAGCGGGAACACTTTCGGTGCGTTGGATGCAGCCCTCAACTTCAGCTTAACGTCCCTCCGGCTCCGGCAGAGCGCAACGTCGACCGATCCAACAGGCAAGTCCCGGGCCCCAGTTCAGACACGGGGGGAGGGGCCGAGCCGCAACAAATGGCGGGAAACGGAGCAACTACCAGCTCCAACTCAGCAGCCCCCGCGGGGGAAGATCAGGTTCCCGCCAATTTAGCCTTGGCAAATTGGCAGTCAGCTCCCCCTGCTGCTTTTGCGGAGCTACTGCGGGCAGAAATAGAAAAGGTTTTAACTGCCAGAGAACGCCAAGCAGAAATGCCACGACAGGGAGAGAGGTTGCAAAATCAATGCACCCAATCCCAGAACAGAACCATTCCGCCCCAGCTTAACCGGGGGGGGGGGGGCGGCGCTCAAGAGACCCCATTTCCTTCCCAGAGGAAGAGGAAGGGTCGGATGACGCAGATAATGAGGAAAATGAGAGATTTTCAGAGACAGAAGACTCCCTTGAGGAGGTCTCTGAACAGTCCACCAAATTGTTTAAAAATGCTGATTTCAAAAACCATATCAGCATTGGACCTCCCACGATAAGCCTGACGCTACAGAGCCAGATAACCCCGTGGGGGAAGATTCCTCCAAAACAATTAAGGGAATTCCAAAGGTAAAAGGACACTATTTCCCAGAGGACTCAGGAAAAGAAAAATTCTTCCCAGTCCCGGATTACTTTGTTAAGAGAATTAAGAGGGAGTGGCTCAACCCGGCTGGCAGGAAGGGCCTTCCTCCCACCTTCAAAAAGACAAACCTGCTGCCTACCACCTTTCATTCCATACTACAGAACCCTCCAGTGGACTCACCAGTGGCAATTCTGCACTCAGGGGGGCTTGTAGCTAAGGAGGGAGAAGGCTCCATCAAAGGATCCTCTAGACCGCCAGGTCAGAAGCTGCACTAATGAGATCCTCATGACTGGCTGGCTGCACAAATTGCGAAACACTCACCCCAGCTCTCCACGGTGTGTCCAGAGCAGCCATGGAGGTGGCTTAAAGCCCATGATTTTTAGAGGAGGGGCTCCCAGCAGGGGAAACTTGGCAGAGCAGACCAGCCCCTGAGGGAGGGGGTGGAGAGAGTCCCACTTATAGCCAACGACGCCCATTGCAGATGCCACAATGGGACGCCATCACCTTAGCAGCCAGGACCCGCATGGCCTCCAACATGGTGGCCAAAGACGGAATGCACCTGGATCCTCGTCCCTGGCAGCGACGCAGACACTCTCTCGAAACACGTAGGTAGCAGCCTACTAACCTACCACGGAGGGGCATTATTTGGAAAGCAATTCAGAACAGGTAGTTGGTAGAAACAAAAGACAAAAAGAAAGACGTTCAGCAGAACCACCTTTAGAACGAAGAAAACCATGGCTAGATTCCCTAAGGAAGGTTCACGCCCTACCTGGCAAAATCAAAGTTCCTTTCGGAACAAGCAAAATTTCCGGCCATTTAACAAACAAGGAAAAAACTTCAAAACCGACCGTAACAAGCAATGACGGTGCGGACCCCCCAGTGGGGGGTCGCCTGGCCACATTCCAGCATCAGTGGCAGGGCGACCACACGGACAGATGGGTACTGGATGTAATAAGAAACGGGTACACAATAGAGCTATTAAAAATGCCCAGGCACCATTTTGTTCCGTCCCCGATCTCCAGAAACCCAGTAAAGGCCAGGCATAGATCTTAGAAGCAATAGAGCACTTGGCTGTTGATCCAGGCAGTGGAGGAAGTCCCCCGAGACCAGGAGGAGGTTCTCAGGTGTTTATTCGCGATCCTATTTACGGTCCCCTAAAAAAAAATCGGGGGACTGCTCGGAAAGGCAGTACTTTCGAACCTCAGGTATTTCTCAACAGAATTTGTAAAAGTGCCAAAGTTCAAGATGGAAACATTAAAATCCATCTCCCTGGCCATAAGCCACGGGGACTTCCTCTCCTCACTGGATCTGAAGGAAGCTTACCTTCACATCTTAGTTCATCCAGTGCACAGGCGCCTCCTCAGATTTGCAGTGGGACAAAAACACTGGCAATACAGAACGCTTCCATTTGGTCTGGCCACAGCCCCGCGAACGTTCTCAAAAGTTTTGATGGCACCCATCATTCTCTCCTCAGAGAACGGGGGATACATAATATATATCCCTATTTAGACTGACTATCTTAATACGGTCCAGGTCATGCACAGTCAGGGGATGAGGGATGTGGAAGAGGTACAAAAAGTTCTACAGAGTCACGGATTCCTAATAAACAAAGAAAAAAGCTCACTTACACCAGCGCCACGATTAAATCACTTAGGTGCACTTATAGACACCAACAAGGACGCCCTCTTCATCCCAAAAGACAAAATTACAAAGATTCGATAAGCAAGCGCAGCAAAAGAGATGCAGCGATTGACACAGCACTCGCTACTCCAGCCTCGCAAAGTCTTCTGGGCCCTATTCATCTCCTCGTGATGAAGGATTCCATCATCCCAGTGGGGCTGTGGGTTTCATGCCAGGCCACTACAATTATTTCTGAGAAGATATCAAAGAAACATAATCCAAAAAAGAGACAAGAAAGTGAATATGCCAGACTCAGTCAAGAGCAGCCTATGCTGGTGGACACAGCCCAGCAACCTTTCAAAGGGAAAGAAGTTTCTGCACGACCACAGACCACAAATATTCACAGACGCCAGTCTTTCAGGATGGGGAGCCACACTAGATCGCCTATTCGTTCAGGAAACTTGGTCGCCCCAGGAGACCAGACTGCCGATAAACGTCCTCGAAACGCGGGCAGTCCATCTGGCACTGGAACACTTCCTGCCGCAGGTCAGAGATCAACACGTGATTGTGAGAACGGACGATATATCTGCAAAAATGTACATAAACAATCAAGGAGGCTCAAGATCCCCAAGATTACATCAGGAAGTGTCCGAAATCCTCCAGTGGGCAGAGAAGCACCTTCGGTCACTGGAAGCCCAGCACATAAAAGGAGTACAAAACAAAAAGGCAGACTGGCTCAGCAGGCAGCAGATCCAGGAAGGCGAATGTATGCGTCTTGATCCGAGAGGTGTTCCAGCAAATCCCACCAGAGTGATGGGTTGTCTTGCAACAGTGGACTTGTTTGCATCACCCAACAACGCCCAGACAGAGAGGTTCATGACCAGGTTCTACGACCCCAGAGCAATAGACACGGATGCACTGACCGCCCCCTGGCCTCCGGGGATCCTTTATGCATTCCCTCCGTTTCCAGTGATAGCGCGGCTCTTAAGAAAAATAAAACAGGAAAAGTAGCAAACAGTAATGCACTGGTGTATGCGCTACCGCTGCAGCCAAAGGAGGCCGTGGTTCATCCACACAATACAAGAAATGCATCTGCTAGCAATCGCTTCTGCGACTGAACCCGGCCCCGGATCTCCTTTCACAAGGCCCCATCTACTTTCCCAACCCAGAATGGCTCAGTATGACCGCGTGGCTTGTGAAAGGAGACACCTAATTACAAGAGGCTTCTCCACAAAAGTGACTAACACAATATTAAAAGCTGCACGTAAAAGGTCCACCATCAATATATATAACGCATCATGCAAAGCTTTACGGTAAGGTGAATTGCAACTGTCATCGCGAGTGCAGATCCAGAATCCACCATCACTGCAAGATATATTAGAGTTCTTACAGAAGAGGGATTCGATATAGGCCTCCTCGCGAGTACCACCCTTTAAAAGACAACTTAGCTGCTATAGCCACGTATGCTCCCTCCCCATCCGATGGATTCTCCCATCGCCCAAACACAGGGATGTCATGAACTTTTAAAGGGGGGTTAAACTGTCGCAACCCCCCACCATCCATAGATTCCCTTCATGGAAGCTGCAATAAATCCGTCTAGCTGACGGCACTAACAAAGCACTTCCATTTGAACCCGCATACAATCGGGTAACATCTAAGGTGGGTTAGGATGAAGGCGCCTTATTCTTGATTGCCATAACATCAGCTAAAAGGCGGGTCTCTGAGCTGCACGCTGCATCTCCAGCCGAACCCCAGACTGTGCACCTTCTCAAAAGATAGAGTGACATTGAGTAACAGATCCAGCTCTTCATCCCGGAAGGTTAAACAGTGTTTTCCACCGGACAGCAAGAGGAATTACCTTACCGAACTTCATGCCAAATCCTAAGAAACACCTGCAAAAGAAGTTGTGTGGCACACATTGGATGTCAGAAGGAGCCTTGAAAGCTTTTCTCTCTCATTAGGACAGAGAGGAGCTGAGAAAATCCAAGGAAACCTTTGTTACGTTAATATTCAGCCACCAAAGATGGGTCTTCCTATGTCTAAGGCAGCGGTGAGCTCGACGCTAAAAGTTTACCTCATCATAGAGAGGCTTATAAGGCCAGCAGCCTCCCACTGCCCCCCTAGGGGTCACGCGCTCACTCAATCAGAGGAGCGAGCGACTCAAAGCGCAGCTTTTAGGAACCACGCCTTCAGTGGAGAGGAAATCTGCAAAGCTTAGCGACATGGTCATCAATGTCATCATTTGTTAGACACTACAGACTAAACTCCATAGCGGCCACGGAGGTGGCTTTTGGCAGGAGAGTTCTGGGAAAGCCATCATCCGGAGATTGATTGGAGACTCCACCCTATTAAAGGGATTGACTGCTTAGCAAGGAGGTCCCCAGCAAAGATAAGTCTTCCCCAGTAGAAGAGTCCATTGGATACTCACCGTGAAGGGCTTTTCTACTGGAGGGAAGGGAAGACATCTTGGCCCCTCCCTGGTTTCTATCATCCTCCGATGATGCTACTTCACTTATCAGTCCAAGAATTAAGAGAGTAAAAAGGGGTGTGACTGAGTCGTTGCTGTTATTCAGTTCATGTTCAGTTATGTTATAATGTTATGTGGTTTTATGTGGAGCTAATAGTTTAGGTGGTCCTCAGTTCTACTACGATGACAGATTGTGTACTGAGGGGCTCCGCCCCTGAGGACCACGACAGGAAGTTGAGTTAAAAGATTTTGATTGGTCCCTGCCTCCCTGCAAGCAATGATGAGCATATCTCTCCAGCAAGATGTCTTCCCTTCCCTCCAGTAGAAAAGCCCTTCACGGTGAGTATCCAATGGACTCTTCTGGGGCACAGATGAGTAGTGGCTTGGGGCATGGTCACCACCACTACCACGACTGTGATCGGGCAGCAGGGGAGAAGAAGACAAGGTGAGTGAGTAGCTTTTGTTGAAACTCTTATTTTGTGAGGTGAATGTGTTTCTTATATTTCGTTCAGCCCTTGCATAAACCTTCACCATTCAGAGGAGTTCTTATGAGTAAATGGATCCTGGAGCAGATCTGTCTTTCCTGAACAAAAACATTTCAAGTTGTTATACCACTGGTATTAACTTGTAAATTAGTGGTTTCCATTAAGCCCCCCCCCCCTTTTTGGGAGTCATCACCAAGCCATTAAGGGTTGTGTTTCCATATATATGGGGAATTTTTTTTTTCGTTTCAACCGAATTTCATTATTAGATATTAAAGAACTGGTGTTAACAATATCTTCACAAAAAAAGGAAAGAATGTTCTTACAATCTACAGGAACAAGACAGTTCATAATTTCATTTGTTGATTAAGAATTGTGTCACAAGAATTTTATGGCTAAGGACGGGAGTCAAGCAGATGAATGAGATCTGAATGACCAGGCGGGTGTCTCCAGCAAAAGTTTAAAGCAGAGGCATAGCAAGGGGGGAAAGTGCTGGTGCACCAGTGTGTCCTCTGCCCCGGAACACCCCCGCCCCAGAACGCCTTCACCACAGCCCCACAGGGGCGCGCCCCCGGTGCGTCGCCCCCCAGTCCCCTTGGAGCTATGCCTCTGGTCTAAAGTCAATTTATGTATACCTTGTTGTTTGTGAGAAATAAGAATGTCATTCAGATTCTCGTGTAAGTCAGCTAGTGATCTGGGCCTGTTAGTCCTAAACTGGTGCCCTTCTTTGACTAATTCAGTTCCATTTAAATCCTTTGTTTATGTGAGTTAAAGAAAAAACTAGATAGAGGTTGAATCCAACCAGTATTTCTATTGATGAAAATGAAGGAGTGGTCCCCAGTGACCACCAAAAACAGTTTTTCTGAGGATTATGGTACCTGCATTTGGGATATAGGGTCACCTTTCAAGATTGCCAACCTCCAAGTAGGGCATGGAACTCTCCCAGAATTACAACTGATTTCCAGGCAAGGATCAGTTATCCTGGAGGAGGGACTATATGGCATCATATCCTGCTGAGGCCCCTCCCCTCCCCAAATTCCACTCTTTCCAGGCCCTATCCCCAAATCTGTAGGAACTTCCTACCCTGAAGTCAGCAGTCCTGACCCCATGTAGATCGGGACTATGGTGAGGAGGAGAACTGGGTGAGACTGGATGAAAAAGCTGGCTGAACCTAACCTGGTAATTTGGCATGAGGCCTTTGGAATTACTGCTTCCAGGATGAAATTCAGATCAAGCCTAAGTTTTTAGTGTGGATGAACTATGTTTACATGACAATTTTAAAAGATAAGAAGACTCCTAAAGTGTTGTTTCGTAGTTTAAATCAGAATGATTGTAGCATTGTCCATGAATGTGACTTACTTACGGAAAGACGGTAAAACTGTGAGGTACTTCGTGACAATCACAGTTTACTTTAACGTATTTGGAAATGAACGTGTCAGCTAAAAGAGGATTAGTTTTTCTGTCCATTAATTTATTTATTTTTTAAATTGTCTATTTAGTGTCAAAAGAGAAATTCTCCCGCTGGTAAAATCTCTCTGCCAGGATGTAGAATATGAAGTCCGTTCCTGTATGTGTCGGCAACTAGAACACATAGCTCAAGGAATAGGGTGAGCACAATTTGAATGAACATTTTTTTATAGATAGTCCCAAGGAATTGTGATGTTAACCTATGACTAGAAGAAGTACTATTGCACATTATAGTTGACAGCTACACTGTATGTCAGATGGTGATGGTTTAGAGTAGCACATACTCTGTATCACCAGGGCTGGGAGAGGCTGTGACGGGCTGAAGGCTCCATGTTCAATGCCCAGAATCGCCATTTGGAAAGGGTCTCAGGTAGCAGGTGTTCGGAAAAGACATACATCATGCATCTTTAAATGTAGACTGTTTTCCTCATCCAGCGACCTCCCCATTGCCATTTCTGTGATATCCTTTCTCTGGCCTCTTCCAGACATGCAGAATAAAGGACTTTCAATCCACTTTCACAATTGTTTGCAACTGGATTTTTATTATTCCGCACAGTAAAATCCAGCTGCAAAGTGGATTGAAAGTGCATGGAAAGTCCTTTATTCTGCATGTGCAGAAGGGGCATCTGTCTCCCCTGACAACCTGCCCCTTTGCCACCATTACCTCATTGATTTGCAGTTCCATCTCTATCTCTTCCTAACTTGAATATGCTACAGGCTAAATTTCACATTGTTTGCTATTACATGTGCCCCTCCCCCGCAATGAAGCTTTGCATTTCAGTAGAGAAATGTTAGTGACAGTGGAGGGGCTGCTTAATTATTTCCTGTTCAGCCATCCCCCCCCCCCCCCCGCCCATACTGTGCCATACTAGACCTTTTCAGAAGTATGTAGCCTCGGGTTTGCTTTCAGCTGAAAACTGGAATCTTAGCAAAGCTGTACTAGGCTGTTAGTTTGACCATCTTCCTCAGAGCTTTCTCCCCTCTTCTGTCCACTACATCCAGATCCTTCTTCTCTTTAAAACTCTCTTTTAGCCTCCTCCTCCTCTTCTTCTTAGCTTCCTTATTTCTGTCGTCTCCAAATTCATGGCCATTTAGCTGCCTGTCTTGAACTTCAGGTCTAGTCTTGACTAACCCTAGTCAGTTGTGGGTTTTTTAAAATCGTTGTTCTGGTTGCTTGTGTTGACTCATGCAGTTTTCTGGCAAAATGTATGGGTGTCTTTTCAAACCTTTTAATTTGCCCCTTGCCCACTTCTGACATTATTGTCCATGTTGTTTCCCTTTTTGAACTGCGGTGCATCTGCTATGATCGGTGCATCTGCTATGATCCTTCCTTGCTGCTTTCTCCCACCGATTAATTGACATTTTTAATAGTAGTAGAGTGGCTGTTTGTTTCCTTCCCCCCCCCCCCTCTAACTTTTTTATTTAGGGGGTGTGCTTAAGTAAACATTTGGGCAAAATGGATGGGGTGTGATTGAATGACTAGAAGGCATAGGCAGTTTAGAAGCATGGTCCTGTTTTCTCTTTGTCTGAATGTAAACCATCAGTAAGATTAACACTAAAAAATGGCAGCTGTCAGAGTTTGCTGCATTAAATCATGTGTTTGGGTGCCATATGTGTCATCTTTATGAAGCTGTTGCAACTCATCGAATGTGACGTATGCATGGAAATGGAACAGGAATTGGAAGTGTGTTGTTCTCTGGTTTTTGTGCTTTTCCACTTCACTTAAAATACAACTTTGGCAATCTCAACACCCTTCATCATGCAAGATGTGAGTGGAGAGAGCTTGTAGATATTGTTAGTGCAAGTTAAGTAGAATGTAAGTTATTTGTATTGGAAGATGATGTTTGATGAGGATGTAGATCTCCCTCCTTGCCCCGGTCAAAGATTTACCGTTCTAAGATGCTTGTTTAAGAATCCCGCCAATTCTGTTTTAGTTTCCTTGTCTTTTTATCTTCCTGTGTGTTTATTTGGAGAGTGAGCATGTTGCAACCAAGTTACGGTGACCCCAGCATAGGACTTTCAAGGCAAGTGAGAAGCAGAGGTGGTCTGCCATTCCTTTCCTTTGCAAAGTCTTCTTTGGTAGTCTCTCTTCCAAATACCAGCCCTGCTTAGCTTCCAAGATCTGACAAGATTGGGTTATACTAGAAGAAGAAGGAGAAAAAGAAGAGGGGGAGGGGGAGAGTTGGATTTATATCCCCCTTTCTCTCCTGTAGGAGACTTAAAGGGGCTTACAAACTCATTTCCCTTCCCCCCCCAACAACAAACACCCTGTGAGGTAGGTGGGGCTGAGAGAGCTCTGTAGAGCTGTGACTAGCCCAAGGTCACCCAGCTGGCATGTGTTGGAGTGCACAGGCTAATCTGAATTCCCCAGATAAGCCTCCACAGCTTAAGTGGCAGAGCAGGGAATCAAACCCGGTTCCTCCAGATTAACCACTATGCCATTGCTATACCATTCCACATCCCGCAAGTGAACATACTCATGGTCATATTCTTTTCTTATTTCCTCATTGACCTCCAACCACTGGTCTTCTCCCCCTCCCCCCAGGCTTAGGTTACATTCTTGTTGTTTCCTGAAGCACTTTCATGGCTTCTCTGTCACTTCACCAATCGGTGGGCTGCATTAGAGGACTTTTCAGTGCTGTGCTATGCAGAGTTACTCCAGCCCAAGGACATTGCTTTCGATGGAGGACCTCTGCATAGGATTGCACTGCTAGCTTTGCAAACAGCTTGAAAGTTTCACATTCCGCCGTGTTTGTTCAAGGCGGTGTGCTGACAGCAATTATTGTGTTATTTTGGAGTAGCTGCAAAGAGAGAGTTGTATGCATTATAATGGAATGTAATATATAATTAATTGAGAGAGGGTGCATTCCATCAGTATGTCTTATGACAGCAGAAGGTGTCTTGTGGTGGAGGAACACAAAGGTGATGATGGAATGGAACAGTAGCAGAATATTTCCTTGTGCGTTAGAGCCCTTGTATAAATAGAAATGTACCAAGACCATGCTGGCAGCTTGCACTAAGCCATTTACATTTCTATTTGGGCGAGACATTGTGCAAGACATTATGCAAGTGATTGGTTCTTTGGACTATATTTCAGTGTATCTGGAGTTATTGCTTCCATGAGTGAGTTTGTGTATCTGCTCACACATTTCTGGATCCAACCCAAGTGGCCTTTTCTAAATGTTTTAATTGTTTTTCTTTGATAGGACAGAACTGACTAAAAATGTCGTGCTTCCTGAGCTGGTAGAACTAGCAAGAGATGAAGGCAGCAGCGTACGTCTTGCAGCTTTTGAGACTCTGGTAAATCTACTGGAAATGTTTGATGCAGGTATGTTTTAGACCCAGAATTGCTGTAGGTCATAGTGCTTCTTCCGGCAGTCGCCGTGACATTCAGTTTTAATATGCTCATCCTCGCATCCAAGAAGGCAGCATGTGACCTTTGTGCCCTTTTCTGTTTTTCAGATGATAGAAGTCAAACTGTCCTTCCATTAGTGAAATCATTCTGTGAAAAATCGTTCAAAGCCGATGAATCTATTCTGGTTTCGTTATCTTTCCATTTAGGGAAGCTTTGTAATGGACTATATGGTATGCTGGAGAGGTCTTTAATGCTTTTGTTGTTTTTTTATGTTTGGTTTAGAATTTTCTGAATTCTTCAATCCTAAATACACATTCTATGGAAGTGGAGGTGCTCCAAGTCAACCTGATCAGGATGAGAGTCAGATATGATTAAAATGATTAGATTAGCTATCACCGCCCCCCCCCCCCCGGCGCAAAAATGTGAAATAGATTCATTCATTCATTCACATTTTTAGTTCACATTATCTCTGAAGCTCAGGGTGCATAATAATAGCATTACTTTGTTTCCCCAAAAATAAGACCTATCCTGAAAATAAGCCCTAACATGATTTTTCAGGATTTTTTGGAGGATGCTTGAAATATAAGCCCTACTCCAAAAATAAGCCCTAGTTACAGATTCCACGGCACAGCTGATCTGGTCACGTGGAGGGCGCAAAATCATGGAAAAAAATAAGCCCTGAAAATAAGCCCTAACACCTTTGTAGCAAAAATTAATATAAGACCCTGACTTATTATCAGGGAATCACAGCAGAAAGAAAGAGAAAATATCCAGCAAACTTATCCTAAATCAGTTAAACAAAGTAGAGTAATGAATTGTCGAAGGCTTCCGTGGCTGGAATCAAGTGGCTACTGTGGGTTTTTCAGTCTTTGTGGATGTGAATCGAGAGTTTTTGCTCCTAACATTTTGCCTGTATTTATGGCTGGCATCTTCAGACACATGTCCACATTGTAGAAAAGACCATCGGCAACACTATAAAAACCAAATATTCTCCACTATGTAAAAACCCTAATCAGGGGTGGCCAACCTATGGCACTCCAGATGTTAATGGACTACAATTGGCCATACTGGCAGGGGCTGATGGGAATTGAAGTCCATGAACATCTGGAGCACCATAGGTTGGCCACCCCTGCCTTTAGACTCTGGTGCAAGCGAACCCCACGACCACTCTCCGGAGAAATATGTGACCAGAAGTTGAGTGGGTGTTTCCTTTATGTTTTGAGGAAGTTACCTGCAGGATGGCATGGAGAACTGCTGATTGGAGTGAAAAGCCCCACAGTGTAAGTGAGCAAGGCTTTATGAATGTCTGAAGGGCCTGGCTGGGTTGCAGCCTTTGCATTTTCAAGAGATGCATTGCAAAACCAAGTGTATTTGCTGAAATAATCCTTGGTTCCTTAAGAACTGCTTCTTCACATTGTCAGGCAAACTCTTCCCATGAAGCTATCACATGACAACAGATGAGCCAGCTAAACTGCTTTCTGGAACTAGGACTTAACCCACGTCCTTACATAATCAAATCCTTGTTCCATCTAGCTCAGTAATGTTATCTGCTCTCCCAATATTGCCCTCAAAGGCTCCTCCGTTTCTTGGAGGGGAACCTCTTGTTGATCCCCGGCCCGAGAGATATCTCAGGGCCTTTTGCATGCACAAGTGCTTTACTACTGAGCCATCATCTCATAACTAACTCCTTGAGGTAGACTAGGCCAAAGGGGTAACTTGCCGAAAATCACCAAGTGATCTTCATGGCTGAGTGGGGCTTGAACACAGAGGTTGATAGTTCAGGTCTACCCAGTGTCTCTACTGCCTCATTCAGGCTGCCTTGAAACACCTTTTTTTCTGTATTGTATGAAAGTGAAATATTAAACAAGTACTTTCTTTGCTCTGAAGGAATATTTACACCAGAGCAGCACTTGCGATTTTTGGAATTCTATAAGAAGCTGTGCACGCTGGGATTAGAGCAGGAAAATGGACACAGTGACAACCAGGTACAACTCCAGACCCTGGAGCAAGAAAAGAAGTACATCTCAGTGAGGAAGAACTGTGCATACAATTTACCAGTGAGTAAGGGTGTTTTTCCGCAGATGCATTTGCAACCTGTGCGCAGTGCATTCTTGTAAAACTTTAGGCCAGAATAAGCACCAGGAGATCTTTTGTCTCTCTGAAAACTCTAGCTGCCTCTTCTGGTTTTAAAGAGATGTGATACCCCTAAATCACACTTGAACAACGGCTGTGAAGCTAGCCAGGCTGCAGCTCTGACTTTTAAAACTGGTGTTGCGGGAGTCACAGAATAGTTTTGAAAGGCAGAGCGATGGCTGCCACTGCCCTGTTCATTGCTCTAATCATTGCTTGCCCTATATGAACTGGCAAGAGCCTGTCACTCTGAGCCGAACAAGATGCTACATGTCACATGTTATCACCAAGGGGACCTGCAGCTGGACAACAGCTGTGGTGGTGGTGTTTTTTCTGTGGGAATTCAATTTTGAAGCCATGCAGAGTCCAATAGATTGGAATTGTGGATCAGGGGAAGGAGGAACTCCAGGGACAAACACCACCTCGCATTGTTTTCCTGATGTGCAACATCCTTGGGAAGTTATTTGCCGAGGGGTGGGGAGCTGCACATGCAGTTATTCGTATTCATTGCACCTGGAGCCCCGAATGGAGCAAATAATGTCTCTCTATGCCCATTTAGGTTGGGAAAATGGCACAGGAGGAAGGCTGAAACCCCTTCTTCCCCTGAACCACAGTCTGTATCCAAATCAGACCCTGCAGTGCTTCAGAACTGCCTTCAAATAGGGAACTTGCAGCTCCTGACTTGAAGTCTCCATTAGAGTTGCATATAATATCTAGTTTGGGGCTACATTACAAGCACATGGGAAGAACTACTTGCCATATACGGATCACTCCACTCCATGACCAAGGAATCTACCTTGAAACAATTGCTTCCTTAGATGGTAGTTATATTATTTGCATTACGACATTGGCTGAGCATATAGTTTCATTTCCTGGCCATTACTTTTTGTAGTCATCTTTGACCAGGGAAATGTACTCCCATGGACTCTAGGATATGAAGTGTGGAGGTTGATAAAAGGAATGCTTCCCTCCCTCTATTTTAGCAGATTTTAGTGGGATGCTTCCCTCCCTCTATTTTAGCAGAAAGAATCTTGATAACATTCATACATCTGATTACATCAAGACCGGGTTTGTTTGTTTTGTTTTTTTGTGGGTGGGTGGGGGTACATTGTTATACCAATGCAAAATTTATCAGTAACGTAAAGATGCAAACAAACAAACAAACAAACAAACAAACAAACAAATGAAAACATCTGAAACCTGTAGCAAAACTGAACATGGGCCATTTCTAGAATGAATTAAACTAAAATTTAGGTAGAGTGGAGATAGAAACCTGTAATGTTGGCAGTTCACTGGTCTCTGACTATATTAGTGGCGTCACTAATATAAACAAGCAGTTGCCAGTATGAAATTTAATTGTGCTAATTTGCTTTGACAACTGTGCTGTTTTCTGTTCCTAGGCCATGATTGTATTTGTGGATCCAAAAAACTTCAATTTGGAACTCTACTCTACATTCTACTGTCTCTGCCATGACCCTGAAGCGCCAGTCAGACACACGATGGCTATTGGCTTCTATGAAGTATGTCCAAGAATATGTGCCCAATTTAGAGGAAATGCTCTTTGGATTGGTTTTAAGAGATGTTCTGTGGACCAGGTTTTATTCACAATTACTGTTGTCTCAGGCAGCAATGGAAAAAGGACCTCCCCCACCCACCTTGTTGGTGTACATTCCCAGCAATATAATTAAAGTCATTGCTCAGATATTTAATTTGCTCTCTCTAAACTGGGTGTCCCATTAACTGCAGGATTATAAACCATTCTAGTTGAAGATACTAATTCACTCCTGCACAGTTGCTCAGTATTAATCCCCATTAATTTTAATAGGACTTAACTGTGTGTCTCTTTGTCCCTTAAAGTACTAGGTACTAGATTGTACGTTTCAATACTAGCTTGCATTATATTTAACAGACTGGATGCTACCATCTGTCACCAGAGGGAGTCTGAACAAAACGTCGGCTACAATAAGAAGGGAGAACTGGGTAAATTCACGACTTTTGGTTTAGCTCCGAGATTTACTCTGCTTGCACAAAGGGGAGTTATTTGGTCCAGTTTCTCTAGCATATGGAAGACCCTTGAGCTGTGAATACTTTTGTTCTCAGCAGTTCCCCAACCTTTAGCAGAAGCTGTTTGTAGAGAGCAGGAGGCATCTAAAAGAAGTGGGGAAGATTTGCTTTTGTGAACTCCTTTTGCTAGCAGATTATAGGATCCACTCCTATATTATTCCAGACACTGTCACGTGGCTTGTTAAAAGGGACACTGGGCATAATCCAGCAGGGGCGTACCTAGGCAAACTGGCGCCCGGGGACAAAACCTGAGTTTGGCGCCCCTCCCCCGGCCCGGTGTATGGGCTGCCACCCGCCCCCACCATGACCAAACAATGATTTTTTGTACCAGCTCACAAATCACCTCCCACTCCCATCAAAACATACATGGCTCTCTACCCACCAACTCTTTTCCTAATTTCCTAATCACAACAACCCTATGAGGTAGGTTGTTAGCCTGAGAAACAACTCCAAGCCAGTGCAAGTGGGTATTAAGCATGTACATCTCACAAATCACCCCAGCAAAACATTTACCAAACAAATGTCACATCATTTCTCACAAAACACCTCCAGTGGAATCCACTTTCATTGGTGTTTAAACTAGGGAGCTCAGATTCTTCTTTTAAATCTACCTTAAAGGGAGAATCTGGGGTCCCCGGTTAAAACAAAATTGAAAGTGATGCTGTTTGGGGGTGGATTCTCCCCCACCCTGAAACAGCATCACTTTGAGGGGTGGAGATTCAGATGAAACAAATAGCAGATTTGGCTGGAATCTGGGCAAAATTTGGGCACATTCAAACAAAAATTGTCCGATTATGTCCTGCCCAAAATTAACAAATGCGAATGCAAAGTATTTGGGTTTGGGGGGTTGTATTTTTGGTGTTTTTTCAGCCTGCAGGGAGCGCATTTTTAAAGCTAGTGGCACCATGATTTCAGGGCATCATCCAGAGACTGCCCTGATGATACCACCCGAGTTTGGCAATGTTTGGTTCAGGGGTAGCAAAGTTATGGACGCCCAAATGGAATGCCCCCATCCCCACTGTTTTCAATGGGAGCTAACCTGAGATGGGGGCTACCCATTTGAGGGACCATAACTTTGGTTCCTTTGAACATAACTTCACCAAACTTGGGTGGCATCATAAGAATAGTTAACATATGATACCCTGAAATTTTGGTGTCACTAGCTTTAAAAATACATCCCTTCCAGGCACCCCAAGAAATTTGCCCAAGATTCTTTGTTTTGCAGTGACTTTGCTCCATTGTCGCTAATGAGGAATTTCTGAGGCAGGCTGCACATTTTTGAAGATAGAGGCGCCAGACTTTCAAGGTGGCTCCAAGAGGCCTTGAGTAATAGTATCCAATCTTGGTGAGCTTTGCTTCTGGGTGGGGGGGGGGAGTTGAGAGAGTTCTGAGAGAACTCAGCCCACAGGCTTTCATGTGCAGGAGCGGGGAAACAAAATAAGCCTTTTGGGGGCCCATAAAATTGAACCCCCAGAAGCAAAGGTCTCCAAACCGGGATGCTATTACCAGGAGGCCCTCCTAGAGCCACCCTGAAAGTCTGGTGCCTCTATCTTCAAAAATGTGCAGCCTGCCTACACACTCAGAAATTCCCCATTGGCTACAATGGAGCAAAGTCACTGCAAAACCAAGAATCTTGGGCAAATTTCTTGGGGTGCCTGGAAGGGGTGTATTTTTAAAGCTAGTGACACAAAGTTTTCAGGGTATCATCTGTTAACTATTCTTATGATTCCACCCAAGTTTGGTGAAGTTAGGTTCAGGGGGACCAAAGTTATGGTCCCTCAAATGGGTAGCCCCCATCTCAGGTTAGCTTCCATTGAAAACAATGGGGATGAGGGCACCCCATTTGGGGGTCCATAACTTTTCTTCCCCTAAACCAAACATCACCAAATTTGGATGGTATCATCAGGACAGTCTCTGGATGGTACCCTGAAATTTTGGTGCCGATAGCCTTAAAACTGCGCCCCCTGCAGGCCGGAACGTGAAAAAACACTTTAAAAATTCAAAAACACACAAACGACCCTGAAATGTTGGCGCCCCCCCCACGTGACCAAATGGGGGGCGCCCGGGGACATAGGGTACCCCCTGTCCCTAGGCAGGAACGCCACTGTAATCCAGTAAAGTTAGATGCTTCCTTGTTTCTATTCCTTTCCTTGTGCTTCCTTGTTTCTATTCCTTTCCTGCTCACTGATCCTGATATTACTCTCTGAGGGGGGAGGGAGGGAGAGATGTGTGTGTATGAAGTACTTCAAGTCACTTCCAACTTATGGTGACTCAGTGAATTAATTACCTCCAAAACCTATCGTTAACAGCCTTGCTTAGGTCTTGCAAACTGAAAGCCTTGGCTTGATTGAGTCAGTGTATCTCACGCTGGGTCTTCCTCTCTTCCTTCTGCCTTCAACTTTTCCTAGCATTATTCTATTTTATGGTTGTTGTACGTCCTTCAAGTGAGTATTTCTGCCTGAGGCATTGGAGCAAATGCAACTTTAGCATAGGGCTTGGGTGTAGACAATGAACTATTTGATATGACTGGGATGGCGGCTACAACCTTTCCTGAAGTCTTCAAAGAGCCTCCCTACTCCAAAATCCCTCAGTTTTGTTGATGTGAAATGCTTCCAGGTGAAAGGGTTCAAGTTGACTTGGAAGTGGAAGGTGATGGATTGCAGATAATTGAATAACAGCAAGTCTAATGTACGTTTTGACTAGAATTTTACTTTGGACCAGAGGACTCTCTTTCTTGTCATTACACAGAAGGCAAGTCCAGGACTGGAGGCAGAGAAAGTCAAGTTGGAAGGGGAAAGGGAATTAGGCACAGAAGGGGGAAGAGGTGGGAATGGAATACTTTGCAATTTCCTCAGAACTACAGGACCTGGCAATGTAATTGGCAGTTAGCGTACAGTAATTTTAAGTTCTCATCTGAACCACTTTCTCTATGAGTGAAAAATTACCCATTAGATCTCTGGTGTATTGCCTTAATTGCTGTTTTGTTTTTAATTGCTTCCTTGATCTTAGACTGGCTATTCTATACTGTAGTAATCTATGTCCATATCACTGGAGGAACTTTACATTTTAAAAATGTTATGCAGATTACTTCACATTCCTCTGGCCTGTTTTGATAATAGCCACAACGCTTAACAAACATGTTCTCATCTAGAGATCTAGAAACATTTTGCTCTTGCACTGATACCATTGTAAGATAAGATTGTCTCTAGTCCACCCCTCATAGAGAAAGGCAAGTGATCTGTCAGATCCTGTTAAATGTGATGGGAAAGAGTTTATGTAAGAGATTCCCCCTATAGCATACTGCCCTCCCCTTTCCAAAAAGCTTCTTTGGAGGATTGTGGGATCCTTGGGCACAGAGCACAATGCATCACCTGGTTCAGTAGCAAGGGGGAACTATAGAATTTGCCTTCCTCCTTGGTGTAAGAACTCATGGAAGAGCCCAACACAAAGGACACAAAGATCATGTCTTATGTTTGGGGCTGTCGTTTCTGGTCCAACCAAGATCCTTACTGCCTGCCCAAGTTAGGTTCTACACATGCAATTGAATGATAGTAGACCCCTGATGGTATTGTTTGAAGTAGGCAGTCTCCAGTTTTAATTGGGGGAATAAGCCACGGAGACAGCTTAGTGAGAGGGGGTAACTGAGATCTACAACCTAGATGTACGGGGTTTGTTCAGGTGGGAAAATTCTTAAGGCCGTTACGACAATAAACAGGAGTTTTATTAATAAAATTACAGAAACCAAGAAATATATTTTTGAGCTGTGAACATATATACACAGGGCTTACAGAGCTGACTAAGGGTGGGAGTTGGGAGGGGTTTCAGGAATGGGTGATAGTTACCAGTCTTGCAGAGGAAGAGTCCAGTGAAGGCAACAGTGAAGAAGGAAACAGCCAGCATTTCCAGGGGCAAAAGGAAGGGTCCACATGCGAAGTGGCGGTATGCACATGGATCCAACACACACACGCACGCGCGCGCGCGCCAATGGACTAATATTTATTCTCAAAAATGTGTCTTGAGGCAGTATGAGGTAGGCTGGCAGGATGCAAGAGAATACTTAGTCTATTCTCCAGAATACTGATTAAATGCTGTGATGGGTGCCAATTAGAATAGATAATGGTCAGTTTGGAGTGCTAATTAAATCATTTTAGAGTGAAACAATCGAGATTAGCTAGCCCTGTTGTTTGGCCATTGGCAAAGTACAGCTGCCAACCACCTTTATCAGTCCCCCTGTGACTTGTAAACTTTCACAGTAGACGTCACTGGGTCAAAGCCTTTCTTCCTAACGTTTTCTGCTTGCAGGGACATTGCGGCATAAACTTTGGAGGAATATAAACGACTCCCTTGAGTTTTAATATCATGTTGCAGCTTCTAGGCACATTTGTTCGTTTGTTAGTGCTATTTCTGTGCCCTTCCTTTCTTCCCACAGAGCCCAAGGCTAATGACATCAAATACAATACATCATAATCGTATATTGATAGTATTAAAAGGGGCAATTCAGCAAGGGTTTCAAAGGTAAAAGCCAGCACCTGAAATTGAACCTGGAACAAAATAGGCAACCAGATCAGTGCAATGTGTTTCCAACAGGAAGAGCCTGATAGCAGATGGGCCACTGTACTTTGCACCACTGGAAGTTTTTGAATTGTCTTCCAGGGCAGACCCATGTAGAGCTTGTGACAGATGCACATGGGAAAATGCAGAAAATGTGTCCCTTCTTTTTGAAACTTCTACTGATTTTAAAGCTCCTTTAACAATGCTTTCTTTTTTATCATTCTATTATTTAAGACAGTCTTTAGACAGAATCATGACAGGTCAAGTTTTTCAAGGTGGTTTAAAGGAGAAGAAACTTTAATAGCAGAAGGGTACATGTTACCATTCCTGTGTTAGATTTGTACACCTTAAGGCACGTATTTGTATTCATGTGTTTTCAAAGTAAGGCTGGAAACAGTCCCTTGTTTGGGAAGTCCCAAACTGTAAAATCTGTCTGCTCAGAACTCTTTTTAGTGTAGCTGTTCAGGGGCACAAGACTGTAACATTTCTAGATGTTCAGAGGGAATCTGAAATACAAAAACTTTGCAAAATGCAGTTCTAGAACCCAAGAGCGCAATTCTCAGAGGTGTGGAGTTGGCAGCATGACCCCTTTGCGTGCTTCTAGCAACACAGCAGCTATACTAGAGGTGTGGAAAGGTCACAACCTCCTTAACAGCCTGTGTGGTTTGATTCTTAGCATTACTTGATCTGTTCTGCACCCTTGTTTCCTTTGGGCTATTCAAGCCTTGTTATAAAATAAACATGACTAGTTGAAGAAGGACTAATGTCTGTGCTTTGTTGGTTCTTTATCTTTCAGGTTGCTAAGCTTTTAAATACCGATGTGTATGTAGTACATAAAGAACTGGTAGCCCTATTACAGGATGAGTCACTAGAGGTAATAGCCTATTGTTCTGTATTTGTTGCTTGTGTTAAGATCATTTACAGTTATCCTAAATGACATTCTAGCAAGCCAAAATATGAAAGACTTGATGGGGTGAATCATTCCTGTTTGCTTCGTGTTCCTAGTTATAAAGAATGAGGTAGGTGTTTGGTAAAGATGTCACTACAAGTGATGACTGAAGACGTTTGACTTAGCTCCATGTCACACTTTCTCAAGAGAGACAGAACCGCAGAGCCAAATGAACTAGCAAGGGGGTACAATACAAAATAGTTTGACAAGCCACACACAAAGAGGAGTAATTTGTGGTGTGGTGTCAAACTGGAGGGGGTGAGGGGAGAGGTCAGACTTGAGTTCAGTGTAATTCAACACCTTTGATTACAGCTGAATAGTTAGCCTGCTTGAAGATCAGCGACAATGGCTCATTCTGCACAGCACAAGTAAGACGTCCTGAGGATGGGAGGAAAGGTGTCTTGTGGAGGAACTCTGCACAGCTCTTTCCCAAGTCGTCCTCAGGATGCCTCATTTCTGCTCGAGCCGTCCTATTGGGGATGCAGAACTACCAGCCTTTCCCCCGCAAGTTGTCTTCAGGTCCTCCCCTCTTGCTGTGTGGAGTTAAGGAGATGTCTGATTTTTCCCATTAAAGCTCCCTTGTCAGTTTCCTCTACCACTTGTGCCTGACATTTTGTAGTGCTGCAGGGATTCTCGGTGCCTGCAGACTTTTGCTCAAGGCTTTCCTGGGACGTTTGCTCTGCAAGCTTTGCTGCTGGGTACTTTCTCAGCCTGAAAAGGACAAGGTTTGATTCAGCTAATCCTGCCAATTCCGGCAATACATAGTTCCCCACCTTCCTTTAAAAAAAATGTCTATGATCTATCTATCTTTATTTATTTATTTCATTATATTATATTACATTTATATCCTGCCTTTTTCTGGAAGACTCAAGGTGGCTTGGAATAAAATAAAGAATATAACATTTGAAACATCATAAATACATTTTTTTAAAAAAGACACGGAGACACGATATGACAGTTTGAAGACACGCAGACGCGATATGAAAACCGGCATGGATTCTGAAATTGTTTCAGCGTGTCTTCAAAGACAGCTCATCGAAAATTTAAAAAGGGGAAACTATATATTGCCGGAATCAGTAGGACATCCCAGGAAAAGCTTAAGCAAAAAGCTGCAGGCACCAGTGTCGGAGTGCCAAGGGGCGGGGAGTTGCGTTGTACACCGGGCGCACGCCTGGGGGGCAGAAAATCGCCCCCGGCCTCTCTCCCTTTTCCCCACACCCCCACAGCCCCCCATAGCGCCCCCCCCGCAGAACACCCCCCCGCCCCCCTTTCCACACTTACTTTTTTTAGTACTTTTTGAGACTGAAAAAAGCGGCCTATTTACAGTTCAGGCTAAAATCTGCCCGAGGAACTACAGTTCCCAGGAGACCTTGGGGCTCACAAGGTCTCCTGGGAAGTATAGTTCATCAGGCAGTTTTTTCCCTGAACTTGTAGAAAGAAGGCAGCTTTCAACCTCAAAATACTAAATAGAAAGAAGGCAATGGAACGTAGGTAAAAAAAAGTGTGGGAAGGGGGGTAGAAAGACCAATAGAGAGGCGGGCGGAAAAAACTACCTGTGCACGGGTGCGGATTTGGCCCAACTTCAACGCCTCTGGCTAGGCACCCACAAAATTGTCAAACTGCGCGGAAGCTTTCAGCTTGGGCCGAGAAGGAAATGGTGTGGGAGGGAAGCCTCTTTCTCCTCTGATGCCTTTTTTGTCCGTGCTATCGGAACAAAAAATGAGGAGGCAGTTTTTTAAAGACATCCCCAGGAAGTCTTATTTGGTCAGTGACATTGTATCTGAATGAATTGTTACACATACACGGGTAACCTCATGTTTTTCAGCAACAACCTGAAGTTATAAATGATTGGATGAGATCAATCCAAAAGCGTTTCACAGTACAGTCTAGATGTTCACAGTTCATTTCATTTTATTATTCAATTTATACCCCACCCTCCAAAGTAGGGCTCAGGGTGGCGAACAACAATATAAACAACAAACATTGTGGGCAATAGTCAATCAACAAAACATCAATAGGCATATCGTTACAGAATAGAAAGAACATCAATAAGCATCAGCAATATAAGCAGCAAATAACAATAATCATAACATTTCACATGGTGAAAATACCATAAGCATAGCATCACCAATAAAAACATCAATAAACATAGCTTAATAGCATGAAATGTGATAGTATAAACAACAAGATAACAATAGTCATAACAGTACCCCTGGCAAAGAATATCAATAAATGTCACATAACAGCATAATTATACAAAAAATATCCAATAACCATATCCAATAAAAATATCCAATAAATCATTTACAAAAAATATCCAATAACCATAACTTAATAAATAGTCTAAATAAGCACAGATGCCGATTTTCTCTTCTATAGCAAAAGCTACAAAACAAACTAGTTTAGTGCTGGACTCATTTGGAGTACTAGGTTTGGTTTTCTGTTCTGAAATCACGGGGCTCGTATTATTGAGGGGAGGCTGTAGAAGCACATGATGGGAAGAAAGGTTGGAAGAACTGGGAGTGTTTAGGCTACCCAGAGCTCGATTAAAGAAACATGCTTCTCATTTCCCAATATGTCAAAATATACTCGAGAGAAAGGGGAACTTTAAGAAGTGATAGATCCAGAGGCGTATCTAGGAAAAATGGAGCCTGGAGACAAAAACCTAAATTCTCTGCCCTCCCCCCCCCCCACCACCACAGGCACCCAGGTCTACCGCCCATTGCCCACGTCTACCACCTGGAGCCTGGGCTGGCGTCCAGGTCTACTGCTTGGAGCCAATGCCGGCATCCAGGTCTTCCGCTTGGAGCTGGTGCTGGCGCCCAGGTCTATGTGCACCTGGGAACATGGGTTACCCCATGTCCCCGTAGGCGGTATGCCCAGTGGTGGGATTCAAATAATTTAACAACTGGTTCTGGTGGTGGGATTCAAATAATTTAACAACTGGTTGTATACAAGCATCATTTTAACAACCGGTTCTACCGAAGTAGTGCAAACCTGTTGAATCCCTACCACTGAGTACGCCCCTAGATAGATATAGGTTAAGTCTTATATGAAGAACCAAAAAGTGTTGGTCTGTTGCAATATAGGGCACTTTTGCACATGCAGAATAATGCACTTTCAATCCACTTTCAATGCACTTTGCAGCTGGATTTTACTGTGCAAATCAGAAAAATCCACTTGCAAATAATTGTTAAAGTGTATTGAAAGTGGTTATAAATTGCATTATTCTACATGTGCGAAAGATAAACAGGAGCTCAGCGGCAGCTTTAAGACTAACCACATTTTATTTCAATTTGAGGCTTTTGCATTAGATCCTTCAGACACAATAAAAGTAGGCTCTATTCCATTGCTACTCAGCCATTCAGGAGTTACAGGTGTGGCTTTGACATTGCTAATGCCTTAGCAGACCAGGTGCTCAGGAGCAGCAGCAGCAGAAGGCCATTGCTTTCACATCCTGCATGTGAGCTCCCAAAGGCACCTGGTGGGCCACTGCGAGTAGCAGAATGCTGGACTAGATGGACTCTGGTCTGATCCAGCAGGCTAGTTCTTATGTTCTTATGTTCTGTCTGTACCCCTTCCAACCGCTGTTCCCCAATGTGACACGAACTGTGCATTCCTTGCCTGGTGGGGCTTATTGCTGGCAGGTGGCTCCCACCATGAAATTACTGCTGCTGGAGGGACAGATAAACTGTGAGCCCTACAGCAGTAGCAGACTCTTGCCAGGGATGGAGGTAAATGTGGCTTTTTTGGGTGATGAGAACTGCAAAAGAGGCTGTCTCCAAGATGCAGACTAAGTTCCACTGGTCTGTTCCATGCTAGTTTATGCTGGAATAAAATGTTATTAACCATTGTTAGGAAGCCACTGCACTTAGCTTTATGAAGTAAAGATACAAGTGAAGTCAGTGAACAGATCAAGTCACTTTGGATGGCTACAGAATTTGTCTTTCAAACCCCCCACAAATAGAAATGAGTGATTTAACAAGGTTTCCAGCACATCAGCATGGGGGGATAAGATACTTTTCCAACTCTGCAATTCTTTAGAGGAAATTTTGTGTGTGGTGTGTGTGTGTGTGTGAATGAATGAATGGAGAGCAAGACTGTCAATGTTAGCTGAGTCACACACTAAGGAGAATATTAAAACAGCTATTGGAAATGTGAGTGATTCATCATTTCTGTAACCAGGTGTTAGATGCAGTAATAGGTCACCTTCCTGAAGTTCTTGAACTGTTGTTGATACCATACTGGAGGCGAAGGTGGCGGATCAGAAAGCAAGGTAAGGCAGACAGACATGGTAACAGAATCATTTTCTGAATAAGAAAACTGAGCCCCACGTACCCTACTCTGGGCTTTCTGAATACCACCATATATGAGTACAAGCTTCTTCGTATGAATACAAATATATATGAAGCAGCACTACTTCTAGTATTCAGACAGCATGGCCAGAGAGGACCAGTTCCACACTATATGATTTCTTTCTGAAGATGGCGTGCAGTTATGAATTTGGTTGGGATCCAGAGATCCCTGTGTACATGCCTAACAGTACGATCTTATGCAGAACTCATTGAAATCAGTGGCCTTAGACTGGAGCAACTAAACCTAGGATAGTGCTATAAGGCATTTGCAGAAACGCACGCATTTCTTATTTTGCTTTCCATCTGTGGCCCTTCGTTTCACATAAAGCATCACACCATAGATTTCCCTGGCCTTTTTGAGTGAATTTTTGAAGCTGAAGGGAATGTAGTTTGAATGCCCCTTCATGCTTCCTCCCCCCACCTCCCAAAAAACTGCAGCATATGTCAAGAATGCTGTTCATGGCCCACTGGCTTTTCTGACTATTGGCATTCCAGTTTTCAAACCCTTCTGGGTTTTTTTCCTGTCCAGCTAATGAAATGTAAAGAAATAGCTAATTGGTTTTGAGAAGAATATTCTAAATCACAAGGTGTTCAAGAGGAGTAAGTCTTTTCTGAGAGCGGGATGCCAAAAGAAAGAGTCCGGGGATCCCAAGCTGGGATTGAGAGGTGTCCTGATTTGAAACTTAGGCCCCTTCCGCACACGCAGAATAATGCGTTTTCAAACCACTTTCACAACTGTTTGCAAGTGGATTTTGCTATTCCGCACAGCGTCAAAGAGCATTGAAAGCAGTTTAAAAGTGCATTATTCTGCATGTGCGGAAGGAGCCTATCTGTTTGCTCAAAGGATCCACCATTTGTTTCTGCTGCTCTCTCACAGTTGTAGCGGTACAAGCTTTCTCAGTGCGGACACAAAGTATGCTGCTGTTCCTTTAGACTGCAGTTGTTCAACGAATAAAGAAAGAAGAAATATATATTTTTAAATCCAATAAACAAAAGACTTCATGAATTAGGACTGATCCTGAGAAATGGTCCCAAAAGTGACAAGGGATCAAGCAGTAGGGTTGAAGGTGGGGATGTAGCGTGAGGCACAATAGCAGGGGATTCTGTTGGGAGGCCAGTTATGTCTCCCTGTCTGGTTGGAATGCAAAAATCTTCCTTCAAAGAATTTTCCTGAATTCAATCATGTTTTAACCCTATTTCTATTGGGCAGAGGCATAGCTGGGCCAGAGTACACCCAGTGCTCACTCTGTGTTTTCCGCCCACCCCCCCCCTCTGCAGCGCCCTAACCCCCCTCACACACTTAACTTACTTCAGCCTGGAGAAGCAGGTGGGAACTACACTTCCCATGAGATCTTGGGACTCGCAAGGTCTCGTGGGAAATGTAGTTCCCACCAGGCCGTTTTCAGCCTGAAGGGAACAAGCCGCCTCTCCAGCCTGCACTGTTTTAATAAGGTAAGTGTGGGGGCGGGGCACCATGGGGGGGAGTGGGGAGCCGTGGGGGGATTTTCTGCCCCCCCCCAGGCATGCGCCCGATGCAGCAGGCACCCACCAGTCCCCTGGTAGCTTCACCTCTGCCATCGGGTCATTGTTTGGGGCCACTTGTAGTGTGGACCGGAAATTTCAGGATAGAATTTGGACAAAAGAAGTAGGGTTTTGCTCATGCCAGCACAATTTTCTATAGAACAAGCCAGATCCACTTTTTAAAGACTTTAATGACATAAACATTTATCTTTGTTTTTCTTCTGTAGCTATTGAACTTCCCAGAGTTGGTTCCAGCGCTAACAAGAGCGGAACAGAGAGCGGCCACCTCTTTGAAATGGCGGACTCATGAGAAGCTGCTACAAAAATATGCCTGCTTGCCTCACGTCATCTCAAGCGATCAGATTTATTACCGCTTTTTGCACAGGATGCTGACAATCATTATGACAAATGTGAGCTCCTAGCATGACCCTCCCTTCTCTTCTTCAATGAACTGTAGTCTTTCTCAAGCGCATCTCCTTTATCTTTGGCATGGCAACTGCAAGACATAATTTTCAGTGAAATAGTAAACATTGACCTGGGCATATATAATGCTTTGCAGGTCACGAGCAAGGTGGCTTTCAATAAAGTATGAATCTATTCAAAATTTGGGACAAGGGCCCAGGAGAGACTGTGGGCAGTGGGGTTTTTTTGGGGGGAGGGGGTGTTGGTTTTTGTTTTGGTCCACCGGGAACCTTTTGTGTGGAAGAATATTCAGTCATGTCATCTGAAATTGCAGGTGGTGCAGCCAGGCACAGGTGTGTCAATTCAGTGTAATGTAGGCCTTAGCACACCGTGTGTATCTGGGTTGGTTTCTCAACCAGTTTGAGAAAGGCAATCAGCATTTTTTAAAAAAGAATATAATGGCTCACCATTGAATTGCTCGCTCGCTTGTTTGTTTACATTTTCCTTGCTTGGAGAGATTCAAGGCAGATTACAGATAGAAGCAATGCAATAGGGACTGCATAATACATAGAACCAACAGTGGAATAAAAACTGGATTGAAAAATTAGAGCATGAACTAGACATCTGTATAGTACGTATTATTATTATTATTTATTACAGTCAAAGACCAGAACAAAAACGTGTACAGTAATTAAAATATTCACATTTTAAAAGTTGCATGGATATTAAAATAGTAAATATAGTTAATTAAATTAATACAGAACTAGACATCTATATAGTACATAAAATAAAGCCGGATTACAAAATGGGAGAACTTTGCAGCAAGAATATAGTGGGTGGGCTCAGCCAGCTTTTTCTTGGGGGGTGTGGGACGGGGCAATTCTTCGCCTTTTTTAAAACCCCATCTCACTAGGGTTTTGTCCATACAGGCCACTTGATCCTCAACATAAACGTTTTGGTGATCCAAAGGGGATTCCTCCATCCCTCCCTTTTTCATTAGTGAAAAAACTGGTGGAATCCAACCCAATAAATTGAATGAATAGTGCAATGAACACTGTCTAAAATTTCACAGACAATAACTGCAACCCAGTTCCCTTTATTTGACCCAACTGAATACTTCAGCTTTGTACTTTTGGTAGAACGATGGAGCTGTGGGAACCTTCCTGACCTCCCGATGCAGTCTATTCCCTGCAATGGAGTCTCACAAGACCTGGCTCTAGTGGGCTGCATCATTAAGTTTTCTGTTCTCCCACTCCCTGCACGCCTGTTGTCTTGAATCCCAGCTCTCATGCTTGCACAACGATAACTCTTAATTCCTTCAGAAGGTTTCCTTTCAAGTGCTTCCTAGTATAGCTTGCGCTCGTAAACATACCATATTTTGACCTCCTCCTCTAGTAGATGCTACTTAAAATATCAAGTGATTTCCTTTGGTAGCATGATACATGCTAGCAATTACTGGCTACTGACGAAGGCTTAGAGAGAGGCCTTTTTAAGGATCCTGATACTTCCGCATAGGAAGCTGGAACTCTGTGAGGTAGAGTATGCAGGGCACCTGAGAGGCCCTACATCTTCTGCAGGAACCCCTGCTGAACCTAAAACAAGCATGTGGTGGGTGGGGATTTCAAGATACTGATGTCATAGTTCAAAAGCTTCTCCCAGCCATGCTATAAAATTGGTGGAAGTCATGTTGATGAGTCACAGTTTATCCTGCCGAAAACCAGAATAGGTCTACTTAATCTATTGATTCTCTCATCATACATGATATGTTATGAATGAATAAAATATTAATCTGTTCAAAACTCGGGACAAGGGCCCAGGAAGCCCTCTAGGCTGTGGATCTATTTATTTATCACATTTATATTATCACATTTATATTATATTTCTACCCTGCCTTTCCCAATTAAGGTCTGCCTCAGGTGGTTGGTGAATGGTTGGTGAATGGTAATGAAGTAAGGCAATCTTGTGGGCAGACCCTGCCTCTTCCTGTTCCTTGACAGAAGCAAATCACTGTATTTTTTCCTGTGGGAGAAAAACAAGGTAGCTGGCATTTGCAAGAGCTCTCCTTTGCTTAGCAGTTTGGATTTCAGTTTCCCTCCTTGTGAGGCTTTCAGTATTGAGAAGATGGACTTGTTTAAAAGGAAGGAGAAGGTTAGCAGCTGCAGTGGAATAGATTATGAGTTTCTGAGAAGCGAACATTTCACTTTGCAGGCAGCATGTCTCTTGGTCACAGTTTAGCATGACTAAAGGATTTAAGCTCGGAGCTGAATATCGTTCTGTCATGAAGATAATGGCCTGCAACACACAGGAGCTTCACATACTCACGGAACTTTCATGGAGGGACAGTGGGCCACAAGCATGTGAGATATGACAGTGCAGAAAAGTTGCCATGTGCTCATCCCTTACCTGCGATCAGAGACACTGCTTTCCGAATGTCACTGGTCATGGGGAGAGAGGGTTGACACACTCACTTCCTCCATGTGGTCATGCTCATTCTCTGTTTTGCCTCCTTGATGGTTCAGGTTTGGTTTACGTGCAGGAGGTTTACGTGTAGGGTTTAGAGGGAGTATAGAGTATAGTGTAGAAGTATAGAGGGAGAGAGTGACATTGTCTTATTAAATTGTTATTGTCTTATTAAAGGAAATCTATTCATACATAATAGGGCATGGGTGTCCAACTCTAGCACTTCAGATGTTCATGGACTACAATTCCCACCAGCCCGCTGGCAGGGCCATGCCAGCAGGGGCTGATGGGAATTGTAGTCCATGAACATCTGAAGTGCTAGAGTTGGACACCTCTGTAATAGGCATAATAATTTCTGCTGAGCAGGTACCAACATGGAATACAAAAACTATAGTGCCTGATTAAAGAGGACATACTGGAAGAATCTTCCTTCTCCCTCAGAAATTCAGATTCATGATTTGATGGGAAGGAACTGTGTTGTTCAGTAGCTAACAACGGTGTGTGTGCATTGTTTTCCCCCTGGTACCTATGTGGGGGTTTTCTGGGCTTTTTTGAGATCCACTTTTCGGCTCCCTTATATTTCCACCATTCTTGGGGAGAAAAAGCCCCCCAAAAGTGCCAATAAGGTGCATTTTTTTTTCAGTCCATGTGTTAGGACCAGAGCATCAGTAGCACCTGACCTGTTGCTGCTGGGTTAAGGGTTCGAGACTATATGTAGCATCAGCCTGCTTCAATCACTTCATGGGCCCTTCAGCCTGTGCTTATTAACCCCCCTCCCCCCCACCACTCCTGGTGATCCTTGATCTTTTTAATTCATGAAGAAAGTAACACAACTAAGCTGACTACACAGAACTTCTTCCTCCCACCAGGATTGTCTCCACATTTGTAAAACAAAGAGGTTTCTTTGCTTTCTTTCGGGGTTGAGGTTTTTTGGTGTATGATTTGGTTGATTTCTCCTTGAAGCCAGTTCGGATTCACGTTTCTGAAACGAAAGTGTCACAGTTCCAATTGCTTTCTACTTTCCACGACCTGCCCCATACTTTTCATTATTGGCACACTCTTTATAAGACCCTGTGCATCCTTCGACGCTTGTAGAGATTCTTGTGGGATTAAATGTGTTTTTTCCTCTTTCTTGAAGAACGTCTTGCCGGTACAAAAAGCAGCTGCCCGAACCCTATGCATTTATTTACGTTACAATCGCAAGCAGGAACAGAGGCACGAGGTCATTCAGAAACTGATAGAACGTGAGTCATTTCTTCTTTATTCTGAGAACTGCACCATATTTAAGTGAAAGGGAGGGTGATTTATGTCTAAGGGTACACGATTTAAAATGGAATGCTGTTGGTCAGGATAAATATGACTATTTGATGCTCCATACACTGAACATCTTGTTTGGACTGCTATGTGTGCAGCGTTAGCACACCAGAGGTTAATAGCTCAGGATGGTGTGTTCTGCTGTGTTGCTATTGTATTTGTAATGGCATTGCATATGAAGCAATCCAGTTTAAATTTAAGCAGTGGGCACATGTAATGTTGTACAGTAAATTGTTGCTCCCAGCATTACATTCAAGTTGGGATAGATCGATGGAGTGATGGAGAAAGAGAGAGAGGTTCCTTTACTTCAGTCTACTCAGAACAATCAAAAGATACTATCAGAACCAAATGTATTCCTGGTAAAAATGAGTGGGAAAAGCTTGCTATAATTATACCAACTGTACTTATACCAGTTTTGAGCGGGTACAGCAAAATCCACCAATACATGTTTCAGATATGTATGTAAGGTATGTCAGTGTGTGTAATCTGCTACTCTGCTATGTACTCAAGAAAGTAATTCTGCAGAAGATTCATTTCACGCCATATCACTGGCTCTTCTGTTTTAGCTAAAGATTCTCTGTTGCATAACTGAAATAGTTTTAAAGGAGCAGAACATTAGAGGCTTCAGTTTAAAAGTGCTGAATATTAAACTTCCTGGGAAAAATATCAATAATGTAGAGAAGGTTTAAATAATGCAGTAACCGCTGACTGGCCTGATTTTCTCATCTATACCTGTAGGTTTACCCAAAAGAGTACAGAAAGGATGAGTGGTGTCCAATGAATCTTAATGTTCACACTTCTGAATTTCTTGGTAAATGGCATGGAATGTATGTCAGTTTCCATTCCAGGCATTACTTGGAAGTTGTAATTTCCTAAACTGCAAGGGCAAGATAGCCCATGGCTGATCGAAAGCTGCCAGTTTCAGAAATCAGGAAAGGCTTACAGGTTCCCTCTTCTTCATCTTCTGTCTTCCTCCTCTTCCCTTGTCAGCCTTTACCACGGTTTTCAGTACAACCTGCAGCAGAGTTACACCATTCTCACCCCATTTTCGCTGACTTCGAAAGGTGTAATTCTTCTTAGGATTACACTTACATCAGTAGAAACCACGGTTAATGCTAACTGTGGCTAGTCTTTAGCCAGATTAAAACCAGTGTGTGAAGCTGCTTTGCAAATTTACATGTAAATGGAATTTGGGTAGCGCAAACCATGGTTAGCGCTGGTGTAAATGTAAGTCATGACCATGATTAACCCAGACAAAGTGACCTCACAGCAGAGAGGACAGAAAGGTGGAGGACCCTGGAATCCAACTCCTGTTCTTATACACTTATCTTGGCAGGTGTTAATGTTTGTGGCAGGCCTCTTGCCTTAATGGGAGTTAAGACTATTTTCATCTACTTCATTGCAAAAGATATAAAATACTTTTCAGGGATTAGTATGACAGTAATGAGTTCACCTCATTACATTACCTCTGAGATTATTGATTAGTATTTATGGGGTAATTAAACCTGACATTTTTATACATTCCTTCTAAAAAATCTCCAGATGGTGATTATGCATTTCTTTTTTTAAAAAAAAAATACTGTTCTTTTCTCCAGAACTGGGCCAAGGGAAAAGCTATTGGAACAGATTGCGGTTTCTAGACACTTGTGAATTCATCATAGAACTATTTTCGAAATCTTTTTTCTGCGAATACTTCTTTCTTCCGGTGCTTGAACTTACGCACGATCCAGTGGCAAACGTGAGGTACTGTGTACCAAGTGGCGAAAAATATTCCGCATGGCCTTTTCCAGTTCATTAAACCTGAGTTTATGGTGATGGAGTGTCATTCAGGTTCATTGGGAAGCCTCTGGTTTCTCAAGTATAACTATTACATTAAACCTTGGTGGAAGGGTGTGATGACAATGTAATGACCAATCAAATGTGGCAGTGAGATTGAATTCAGGAATTGGTATACCTGTCATGTATCCAAACCTAGATGGTCTAGGCTGGTCTGACCTCATCAGGTCTCAGAAGCTAAGCTCTGTGAGTCCTGATTAGTACTTGAATGGGAGACCACCAGGATTTTTGAAGGCTTTCACGGCCGGATTCAACTGGTTGTTGTGGGTTTTCCAGGCTGTGTGGCCATGGTCTGGTAGATCTTCTTCCTAATGTTTCGCCTGCATCTGTGGCTGGCATCTTCAGAGGTGTATCACAAAGGGAAGTATGGACACAGTGTGTCCTGTCCCCGATAGATTTAAATTCCCATTTGCAGAGCCAAGGCAAAGCTGAAGGAGATGGCAGATCTCACAGAGCGGTAGCACATAAAGAGCTATCGTTCACAGTAGTGAGGGTTGAAGCCATGAGCCAAGATGATCATGCATTTAAAAAGTTGTATGCTCACCCAAACCTACAGAAATAGGGTACTGTATACATATAAAAACATTCAATGGTTTTTTAAAAAAATCTTATGGGTATATTTCCTTGTATGCTTTGATCAGATCTTTATATTATTTCTATCCCCATCCCTCCTGCCTCCTGCAACAGAATGAAACTTTGCTACTTATTGCCAAAAGTGAAATCTACTCTCAAGGTCCCAACTGATAAACATTTGCTGCAGCAGCTGGAATTATGTGTCAGGAAACTTCTATGTGAGGAGAAAGACAAGGATGTCCTGAGCATTGTGAAAAAGGTAGGGGGAGTTGTTTCCACTTCATCAGTTTTAATGGTTGATTATACACTGGCGCTCTGCCCTGCAGCGAGCATATGGTTCCTGCAGGGTAGGGATTCTCATACTGATGCCATTAAAGTTGCATTGCTGGAGATCCTTGACGCCCTTCAGTTTGCAAGAGCGTGGAAACTGTGAGGTTTCCCTCTTGCTGTGGGGCTTCCCTCCTACTGGGTGGCTCCTTTGGAGCAAGAATGAAGGCAAGAACAAAGGTTGGTTTGCTTTTTAAGAGCCCTTTAAAGGCAATATCGATATTGCTTATAGCGATATTGTGGCACCTGCTTTCATGGCTTTTGCATTGTAAGGGAAAGCCTGCATCAATCCCTGAGAGCTGTGGGTGGGTGGGGAGACCTGTGCAGCTCCTCACATTGAAACAGGGAAATGCGAGGAGACCCCACTGTGGAGGGGCTGTGGGGCTGTGAGCCCCATGGAAAGTGTGGCATGCATAATGGGCCAATGTGAATAACAGGGTCCTGAGTCCTTTACTTGCTCTTTAGATAAAGCAAAGTGTAAATGCTTGGATACATGCAAGCAACTAGCACTGTGGGTGATTTTTAGAATAGGATTTTGGTGAAATATAGCATTTAGGAGAAAAAGACATAGTGGTGACAAAGTGCATCAACTCATACAATAAAACGGAGAAGAGAGTGAAAATGAATTTTAAAAACTGGTTGATTGGAGACAAAAGGGGGAAGGAACTAAATTGTTTAAAGCAGTAATGACGCAGCTTCAATAACTTCTTATTTAGTGCAAATCATTGTTTCCCGTAACATATGAACCAGTAAGCTGTGGTATGTACTTCCTTCCAAATTGGAATTGTTAACCAGCTGCACTGTTGCATCCCATATTTGGAGGGGAAATACCAACTGTAGCTTTCTGACCAAAACTATGGTTTATATTAAAGCAGAACTGAATTGCAGTGTGGACGGGGAGGGAAATGGGAAAGTGGGAGCTACGTGAGCATATGGCTCATGCATGTAATGCTAAACCATGGTTTGCTATGATGTGTGAACTGATCCTATGAGATCATTAGGATGTATCTAGGCCATTACATTATCTGGGCAGTTATGCAAAGACTGAACTGATACCATTATAATGAATATCAGGAGGACCAAACCAGTCTAAACAGGAAATTGTTAACTAGTGTGATCAGGAAACAGTGTAAAAGAATGATTGATGCCTTATGTAAATACCCACACCACGAGGTCACTGCCCACTTACAGTAGACTCTACCAGAGTACCTCAGAAGCTATCCCCTAAACAGCGCGTACACAGATACATTTTTTGTGAGAACTGGTACCTCCATCTGGAGAGGGTCTATACAGCCAGTGGTGGGATTCAGCAGGTTCGTACCACTTTGGCAGAACCGGTTGTTAAAATGGTACTTGTAAACAACCAGTTGTTAAATTATTTGAATCCCACCACTGGAACCGGTTGTTAAATTATTTGAATCCCACCACTGTATACAGCTGCTGAAATCTGCGCAGTCTTAACGTTCAGTGCACATGTTTCAGCTCCAGTTCGCTCAAACAGCACATCTGCAGGAAAACTGCCTAAGTGGGGCATTGTCGGTGGGAACTGGCTTACGTCAAGAAGCCTATGTGTGTGAAGAGCCTGTGGACAGGAAAAGTAGCACAGTGGAACCTCGGTTTTCATTGCCTTCGGTTTTCATCAGTTTTGGTTTTCATCGATTTTTTCAGTGAAAAACTTGTCTCGGTTTTCATCGATTTGCCTCGGTTTTCATCGATTTGCAGTAAGGTGCAGGGGTTTGTGGAGAAAAATCACCCGGACAAAGTTGTTGCAGGCCGTGTTTAATGACAATATCTTTCCCCATGTCAGACAAATCTTAAAGAAGCATCAGAAACAGACCCCTTTGGATAGCTTTCTGGTACGACTTTGGTCCATTGGCTCTGAAGCTGGTCCTAGTGCAGTGGTGGCGAACCTATGGCACTCCAAATGTTCATGGACTACAATTCGCATCAGCCCCTGCCAGCATGGCCAATTGACCATGCTGGCAGGGGCTGATGGGAATTGTAGTCCATGAACATCTGGAGTGCCATAGGTTCGCCACCACGGTCCTAGTGTTATTGTTTGTTACTGTTTTCAGCATTAAACACTATGTTTGTTCACCAAAAAAATGTGTTTTTGATATGTTTTTTGGAGTTCCTAGAACAGATTAATCGGATTTGCATTGATTCCTATGGAAAAGTTTGCCTCGGTTTTCGTCGTTTTCGGTTTTCATTGATTATTTTCGGACGGATTACCAATGAAAACCAAGGTTCCACGGTATCTGCTTCTGAGAAATTCCTGTTTTAAAATTGCTAGAGATTTTTTAAAAAAATCAATTCCCATAAGTGAAAGGTGATATTTATACATTTTTTATAGATGGTGCTAGAACTGGACAGAATGGAATCATCGATGGATGCTGTAAGTGTCTACTTATATGATACTGAAAAAGAGCAAATTGAAACCATCAGCATGCTTTCTAACTGTTTTGTTTGGCTAAACCTTTTAAACAGTTTCAGAAGAGGTATTATGAAAATGATCTTTTGGACCAACAAAAGGAAAGGGAGGAGCATCTCCTCTTGGAAATGGTATGTTTATTAAGATGCATGCTACTGTATATTGTAGAGATTGTTCCGTGGATCCAGAATAAATATGTGAGTTAATTCTCCATCAAAGCAGGGTTAAGAAATAGAAACGTGAAATACCTCTCAGACATATTACTCAAGACATATTAATAGACTGGCATGGAACAAGGGATCTATGTGCATGCACAGGGTCATTGTTTTCCATTAAATCTGTACTAGCAAATTATGGTTCTTCTTGCCTGCCAAACCAGTGGTGGAAACCACAGTTTGCTCTTGGGTTCCAATCTGATTTGTAGAGGAAGCACAAAGCATAGTTTGGTGATTCAGTTGCAACGACAATCTACGATTTGCTTGAACCAAACTGTGACAAACTGACTCCACAGATGGACGAGGAAGCGGGAGGAATGGGAGGGGTGAAAGAGCGCAAGGCTTCTTCTGGTGGCTGAGAGAATTAGAACTGCCCCCACTTGTGAACCAGCCTCCTGCATTAAAGAGAAAGCGAAAACGATTTAGAAGTGGCAAAGTCCACATTGAAGGGAGCTTTAGGTGTGGGATAGAGGTTATAACGGGTGCGCCACTTCCCAGGTTTTCATAACTTTTGTAACAATATTTCGTTTTTGACCAGTGTTCAAAGCACTTCAGCTATCTCTGTAATGCATATAACAGCCCTGCCAGGAGGAAGGTATTACTATCCTCAAGTTGCAATGGTGGGGAATATTGGGCTGAATCCAAATTAGATGTTTTCCTGGAGGCAAAAATCTCTGCCCATGGAGTGTGATTTTCCTCCCTCCTGTGACATCCTGAAATGCCCCTCAAGTAGAACCCCCCTGCCAGAAATAAAACTTTGGGAAACATTTTGGTCTGCCTCAGGTTGAGCTGGAAGTGGGGGAGGGGGGGGGTTAGTGCTTTTTGGGTGGAAATATTTGACTTCATGGAAATATCTAATTTGGATCCATGCCATATTCTTGTCTAAAGCCATCCATAGCGGCAGTGATATTTTGATGATTCACCCTTGTTGCAGTTTCAAACTTTCAACATGTTTTGTCTGGATCAAGCTTTTAACTTGAAACCTAGGTGAATGCGGTGATTTGGAAGCAATGTTCATTGTCCAGAGGTATAGCACCTGAACTATTGTTAGACAGCATGCCTATAGTTTAATAGAGGGAAAGCTGAACCGCCCTTTGAATAAAAGAGCTTTCTGTGGCATTACTGTGTTGTACATAATCTCTCTCTCTCTCTCTCTCTCTCTCTCTCTCTCTCTCTCTTTCTTTGAAATGAAGGGGAGTTACACTTACTAGTGTAGCTATAGTGCTCTTTGAGCAATCCTCTTTTTTATTACTGATGACCTAATAGTGTTTTCGAGGTTCATCTTTCTTTTGACACTGATTGGGTTGGAGGCGTATCTATCTGTGGGGTGCTGCCGGCCACTTTTAGATGGCGGGTTTCCATTACCTCTTTTAAATTGTTTTCATAACAGGAACAATTAGAAAAAGAGAAACAGCAAAATGAGGGCAGGCCTACCACTGTGAGCGACAAAATATATGAAAAGAAGCGTAAGTGGGGGGGTTTTTTGCTTCCTTTTACAAAAAGTTTAATTTGTTTTTATGAAGGGCTGATGAAGTGGAGGTGTTAAGGGGCATTTCTAAATTGGATCAGCATCATTCTGTGAGGAAATACTAGTGATAATAATGGCATTGGTTAATGAGAACATCTGCTGTTAGTTTATTAATTTACTGTGAGAACTAATTTCACAGTACTGTACGGTGCCAATCGTTTGTGCGTTTTGAAGTAGAGTCAGTTCCTTGGAAAAAAGCGCAGACCCAATTCTGAAAACATGTTTCAAACATCATATCAGACAATATCATGCAATGATTTCTGTATTATTTTATTAAAACATGTATATCTCACCTTATGGCTCAGGGTGGCTTTTTGTTTCTAGGACTGTAGAAGCTGACCTACTTAGGTGGAGGAATGGGGAATCCTCAGGTGGAGGAATGGGGAATCTAGGGCTTCACTTTGAGTGGTTCAGTGCATTCATAGCTACTAGTGGGTGTCCTTGCCTTCCACAACCTCAGAGTCCAACAAACAAGTTGGAGCTCAACTCCACACCCTCCACGCCACACAGCCCGGAGAACCCACAGCAACCATTGACCATTGCTTTGTGCTATATGTCCACTCATATAAATCATTCTTAATGAGTCCATGGGTCTCTCAAATGCCAGGGATTGAAACCATGTTGAAATGGGGTTGAGAACCATTGTTTGCCTCAACCATGATTTGTGTTGGGGTGCTCATAGCACAAAACCATGGTTAATGACTGGAAATGGGTGGGGAATCACTCCAGATGGAGGAGGAGGGAACATGTTCATCGGGACAGTTTCTGATTTGCAAACCATGGCTTATCAAAAGGCAAAATTGTTTATTCACTGGGCCACCATCTTGTGTTGCCCTCTCCCAACAACCAATCTGGTTCAGCAGCTGAGCCAAAAGTACACCTTCTGTGACCTTCAAACATCAGCTTAAAACTGAAACATTAACAGTGCAATCCTAAACAGAGTCACACTCTTCTACATCTTCTGAAGTCAGCGTGCTTAAAAGGTTGTAGCTCTGCTTAGGATCACACTGTTAATCCAGTTTCTGCACTGTCACCGATAACCTCACATCTCAAGCACTCATTGCAAATGCTGTCCTGGTCTTCTTCAGACTCCCCGGAGAAGCATATACAGCTTCTGTTGTGGTTGAAAGCCTGACAGAGATTCCTCGGTGAGATGACAGCTTTTATCCCAGGGTTGTTTATTAGTCTATCTGACTAATTCTGGAGTTTGAAGGTTGTTGTGTGGAATTGAAAACATTAGTACTGTCACTAACTGCCGCAGAGCTTTGTGCAGTGCTTTATTTCTTCATTTAAAACTGAGTTGTGGTGCTTAAAATACTCTTTGTTTTAGGTAGAGACAGTAAAACGTCATCGACTTTGACCAAGACCATGTCCCTGTCTGTTTCTGGAAATCCCTCCAGTTCTTCATCAAGTAAGAAACAAATCTTTTCCACATGTATTTTCCACAGCACAATGAACGTAAGAAAACACAAATGAAAAAGTATCAGAATATGCTTGCATTTACAATCATTCAGCCTGTGAAACTGTCTTGTATTGAAGCAGGTTCTTGGTCTGTATAAGCTCAGCATTACCTACTATGCCAGCAGCTCTTCAGAGTCTCAGGAAGAGAAAGAGCTTTCCCAATGCTGGTGCCTGTGATACTTTCAAGTGAAGATGCTAAAGATTGAACCTGCATGTAGGCTATGCCTCCCCGGTTTCCCATTCCTCTCCTACCCCACTGTACGGAACACCTGATAACCAACGGGACACCCCTATATAACCTGGCTCCTCTTGTCAAGTCACATTTCCGGGACTAGCTCTTCTTGCAAACAGAGCTGCCATATTTCTTGTCACTGCCCATGAGGTGGTTGGGAATCACGATCCCCAGCATCTCGGCCAATCTGCAATCATGACAGGTGTCATGACCTTCAGCTAGCTGGTCAAATGTGGAATTTCAAACCACCTGGCCTGCTGGTTCTGCTTCTGTATTTCCTCTCCCAGCTCATCGCTCAGGTGTTTTTCCTTCGTGCCTGACACAGATTGTTCTATTTGGAGCCCCCCTTGTTTATAAAAAGCTCTGGAAATCCTGGTCACCCATGCTTCTTATATCCAGCAGCTTATAACTTTTACAAAAATCTCATTCTTTTCCACTTGGACCTCTAACCTCAGGGATGAGAGAAGAAGAAGAGTTTGGATTTATACCCCACCTTTCTCTCCTGTAAGGAGACTCAAGGTGACTTACAAACTACTTTCCCTTCCTCTCCCCACAACAGACACTGGTGAGGTAGGTGCAGAGGTGGAGTGAGGGAAAATTGCGCCCAGGGTGTGTGTGTGCCCCGCCCCCCTGCCACGGCCTCGCCCGCCCTTGGAATGCCCCTCCACGGCCTGGCCACGCCTCTGCTGCTGCTCCGCCTAGGGCGTCACAGCCCACCCCGTGGGTGCTTCCCCACTGGGTAGGTGGGGCTGAGAGAGTTCCGAAGAACTGTGACTAGCCCAAGGTCACCCAGCAGGAATGTAGGAGTGCGGAAACACACCTGGTTCACCAGATAAGCCTCTGCCACTCAGGTGGAGGAATGGGGAATTAAACCCTGTTCTCCAGATTAGAATCTACCTGCTCTTAACCACTGCACCACATTGACTCTCCAGCGAGAGGAACTTGCCAGAACTCCCCAGTGTTCTTCTTGAACTCTACGGCAGTTCTTTTGCTTGTTGCTGTTTGTAAGAATGAATTGAGTTTCAGAGACTATACGATGTTTTGAGGAGGAGACCCAAAGGTAACAATACTGCCATAATATAAGAAGTAAAAGGTCAGCTTTGACAAAAATGTCACAAGCTATATATGTCTTTCCCCCATTTAGGCAAAGAAGTAAAGAAGTCCAAGCTGGTCCGAAGCCAGTCTTTCAGTAGCCAAGCCTTGCACTCGAAATATGGGAGCATTGATAAATGTTCCAGGTGTGTAACATTTAGTTCCTCCACGTGTCTGTGAAAGAGGTGGCAATTCAGTAGAGATATTGTTGAATGCTTCATTTCAAAATTTAAATGTACTCGTCTAGCATACAGTAACATAATTACATATTTTTCTTCTAGCAAAAGTTCCTCATCAGGATATTCTTCTGTGCCAGGAGTGGGAAAAAATTCCTTGTTCTCGTTCGCAGGTAAGACAGTGTTTTTTAAAAAAATAAAAATTTCTTACAATTATTTTGTTATTTATTTACTCCATTTATAATTCACTTTTCTCCCCAGTGGAGACGAATCCTCCTTGTCTGTTTTATTTTTTGTCTGGAAAAACCATCTGTGGAGCCTTTCCAAGTAGTTTGAGACCTGCTGCCTCAAAAGTCTGCAATGGGAGTAGGAGGAGCTTCTAGTAGCACACTGTGGCCTAATTGTGTGGCATGTGGCGGATGGGGTGCCCTGTGGTTGTTTGAAATGGGATGTCGCATTGATGACAGGTGGAAACCTGATGTCCTTTCAGAATTCCAGTTGTCCAGTTGCCGTGGAAATATTTCAGCTTGCTCAAACTGAATTTGCAGGCAGGATCTTTGGAGGAGTGAGGCCTACCACTTGCACACTCAGCATTTGGCCATTGTGACTTATTACAGCTGCTGGAATGAAACTGAATGATTATCTGGCAGAGGTTAGAAATGGCTGTCTAAGGAAGCAATACTGAGGTCATTATTGAAGAAACTTCCCTGTAATCTTTACAACAATTTACAACTTTCTTCAGTCACCAGTATTCGAATCTTGAGCCAGTTTCTTGAATGTGTGGGAGCAACATAGGAGGAAGTGGATTATCTTGATTCTTTCAAATCAGCTTTGTTGCCTGGTTTTGGAATGAAGGCATCCTGGTGAACAATCGATCCCAGGAAATTGACAGGTCACATGAACCCCTGTTTGTTCTTCTGGATCTCACCGTGATATCAATCAACATTGCTCATGCTGTCCTTCTGAGTTGGTGGCTCCATTTTGCAGTTGCTACATTCTTTTCTGGAGCTCAGTCTCAGAAGGCGATGCCAAGGTGGGGGCGGGGGCGGCTGCTCTGATCTTCAACCTTTAGCTTAGGAAGTAGTGCAGGCTTCTGTCATGTCTTGTATTGTGTTTAGTATGTACATACAACCAGTGGTGGGATTCAGATAATTTAACAACCGGTTCTGGTGGTGGGATTCAAATAATTTAACAACTGGTTGCTTACAAGCACCATTTTAATGACCGGTTATGCCAAAGTGGTGCGAACCTGCTGAATCCCACCACTGCATACAACCAGTGGTGGAGTATAATCTGGAGATTTGGACAACGAGTGGTTTTGGAGTAATTTGGAGTAATTGAGTGGTGAAGTATAATCTGAAGATTATGTGTTTGACACCAAGCTGTCTTTCATTTCCAGCTAATTGTAGGTAGCAATAGAAATCCTGAACCAGTATCTGAAATTAGTAGAGAACCAGATAGTGTTGAACCAACTGAAATTCAATCCAGGCAAGGCATAGGTGCTCTTGTTTGAAGCCATGCTGATCAAGGGGTGGACTAAAATATTACAGCGTGCTGTAAATGGGGCTTCTTTTGAAGAGAGGTCGGAAACTGTAATTGCTCCAGAATACAGTTGCCAGATTTCTGATGGGGGCAAGTCACTGGCATGTTTCTTCTATTTCTTTTCAACTGTGCTTGTTGGCAGTCAGTGGCTGAGCCACATTCAAAATGTTGGTGCTGACCTTAAAACCTCGAGTAGTCTGGGACTAGTGTACTTTATCACCTTCTTCCACGTACACCTGCCTGCCCACTAGCGTCATCGTCCAAGGTCCTTCTCTGTATGCTCCCATCATGAGAAATAGAGGTGGCATGTCTTAAAAGTTTTTTCTCGAATGATTGATTTTATTCCGCTGACTGGTTGCTGGTTACCTTACTGGAGTTGTTATTCCTTTCACTTTACTGTTTTACACCGTTTTAAACTTGTTAGGCTGCCATGGGGATACTGTACAGGGTGGATAAGAGGGGCAGAAATATCAAATGAATCATTTGTACGGGTTACCCACTGGAACCAAAGACATTGAGGGTCCGTTGTCGTCAGTTCTGTAATAAATAAATAAGCAGCCATTCTCTGGGGTTTGTAATCAGCCAATATATAGAGCTACCAGTATCTTAACTCTAGTGGGAATAGTGAATTATTGCAGATCACTTGCCTACCTTCTGTTCCTACTTTTTCAGATGATACTTTCCGTACTCGTTCCAGCAACTCCAGTGGGACTTCTACCTTTTCCTCTACTTCCACTTTACCATCATCCTCTCGTAATTCAAGCAACTCAGTTGATCAAAAGAACAATGGGAGTAAAGAAAGCCATTCGCGGAAGGTTAGCTTGTAAGTGATCATCTCAAGATAGGGCAGAATATATGTAAAACACTACGTAGTTCATGAGATGCAGGGCTAATTTTGTATTCTTAGATTTTTGGTTTGCTTTTATTATAAAAGATGAATGATGGAAACATTTTTGTATAGGCATCTATATTTATAAACCCATACATCCACATATTTGGATTTACAGAGCTGCTGTATGACAGATTTATCAACTGGGCTGCTGAAGTTCCATGGAAAGTTTAAAAAAAAATCTACCACTATCACCAGTCCCACATACTGTAAGAGCTGAGATTTTTCCATTTTGGAGCCTGACCTATGCCTTCTCCAGTCCTTGCAGTGGATTTTCCACTAGTCTGAAGATGGTATCCCTTGCCTTGCAGAAAGATAGAACCTCAGTGTTGAATTAATCCTCATCCACTTCCTGGGCCTTCTTTGTATTGAAAGGAGGTGGTAGCCATCTTATGGGACCAGGAAAATACGATGAAAGTGGAAGGTTGGAGTGACCCCCAATCAGAATGCAGTGAAAACCACTGTGATAGCCCAAGGGATTCCAGGGAGAGAGGCGTTTTCACCTGTGGCAGCCATTTGGGAAAAATCGGGGGTCTAAATAAAATAAAAAAAACGATTAGTGGGGGAGAATCCTCAGAGGCCACTGAGCAGAATGCAGTTAAAAGTGTTGTGATCGTTTAATGGATTCCAGAGACACAGGTGGTTTTATCCATGGAGGTCATTTTAATATCAGGATTTTTTTTTCTACAGCAGAGGCACCCTAATTTCACTTGCATGTCAAGTCCCTGAACAACACAGATCCACATTTTTTGGTGGAACAGAGTATTAGCAGCTTCATCATCCAGACTGTAACAAGATGTACAATTTGGGAACCTGGCCAGCAAGATTACTAGAATTCTGTATGTAAGGCAGAAGATTGGAAGCTAAACAGGGTTAGCCCTGGACAGTATTTGGATGGGAGAAAACCAAGGAATAACAGGGTTGTGATGTGGAGGCAGGCTATGGCAAACCACCTTCGAACGTCTCTTGCTTTGTAAACCATACAGGGTCACCATAAGCCAGCTGAGTCTTGGCAGCAAACTCCCCCCCCCCTTATGAATAGCATAAGTTGTACATATAAATACCATAGGATCCAGCCAGCGTTTTTGCTCACTCTTGATCAGTTTCCCTACTTATTACAGCCTCAGTCTCTCATATGGCTTTTAAAAAGAAAACAGACCTCATAAACATCAGCATGACCTTTTGATTGTCGAAGAAAAGCTGTGTGGATCCAGCCCCAAATAAAAAGGGCAGCATCCATACATAGTGGAATGAAACCAACTATTGCATACAAAAAACTAAAACCTATTCATGAAAGTATATGTGGAGACTGTGGTACAAATAAATACAATTGTGCATATGTGGGGCTTGGATATTTGTGAATGAGTTTAGACGGTCTCTGTTGCTGAGCATGTTCTCTTCTGTTAAGGCTCCCACTTGTACTTACGATCATTGGCTTTCAGTGGTCCCTTGCACAAATGGAAGCTGTAGCAGAAGAGGGCAACACATTGCAGTAGAGACTATCTAGGGCACACAAAACTTGTTCATAGCATCCAAGGCATAATCTCCACTTAGGTACTGTAGTTATCTGATTGGTATCTCCTCAGAATCTTAGCATCCCTTCACCAACTGCAGTTTTCAACTGCAATTCTTGAGAATCCTAGGGGTTTGTGGGGCAGCTATACCGCCTGTGTACGTAGGTGCAATTGCATTGCTGGGCGCCTCCCTCGCTGAGCACCACTTCCACCTGAAAATCTGAATAATGCTGCACATGCTGGCAATCTAGTGTGGGTTTCAGTGCTGCTGAGCTGGTAGCGATGGGAATCCCTGGATAGCTGAAGCACCTTTCAGTTACAGATTTGATTTGCAGCTCACTGTAGAATGTGAAAGAATTTTTGTCCATTAATTTCCTCAACCCACAGAAGACCCCTCCTCCCTCCCTCCCTCCCCCCAAACGAGAGATTTCAAAGAAAAAGCAATGCACAAATCCACTGGGGGCAAATAGACACTATAAAATGATTCATCCTAGAAGAAACGGGAGATGTGAATCATAGACATTACGAGTGACAAAAGAATCTGTTCTGCTACTATTCTGCTGTTGTATGCTGTGCTTGGTTTTATTGTCGTCTGTGTGTCCCTGCTCGTTGTGAGCCGCGTTAGAAATTTTCTGCCAGCAGAATAGCTTGTGCTTAGCCTCCTACATAAAGATATTCATAGAGAGGAATCAGGAGTCTTTACTTTCGAAGATGAATCACTGCAATGTGGGTCAGAGTGTTGCTTGTGATAATTTACTACAGTGAGCACCGATGATGAAACTACCAGGCAACCATGTCATTAATCCCAGTAATGTATCATCAGTCTCCAAAAGGCAAGATACCTGTCGTGGTTGATCAGGTCAGGCCTATCAGTGATCGGTAACGTTGCATTTCAATGACGCTTTGACATGCAAGTCTTGGCCTTGCTTATTTTAAGAACTTCACACACACCCCCACACCCCCCCCACATCCATTCGGCCACATGATCTCCCAAGCAGCTTTCCAGAGATTCAAACAATACAAGGAACCTGACTTCAGAAGGAAAGTGGCTCCTGACTTGTCTTTCGGTGGCAGAGCAACTCATAGAGACCTCGGGGGCACAAGACCTTAAAGGTTTCCCACAACTATCTGGTCTTCCTGCCGCTGTTGCTGCTGCCATTACAGGCATGTGCAGAATTGAGCAGTCTTGAATTCCTAATGTAGCTGTGTCTGTAAAGGCCCAAGTTTGTGTGCCACTTGACTTGCCTACTAACCTTGGCTATTTATGCATGCAACTTATCCTGGTTGTTTGCTTTGAGGTGGGTTTTCCCACCGTTTTTTTTTCTTTGCACAGTGATTCTCTTCCTGTGAAGTGTCCCTAGCTGAGCTGAATCTCCGTTTTGCCTGCCTGCCACTTCCTCATTATTCCCATGCAATCTCCCTTTTGGCAGGTTGTCTGCCACGTTTTTTTCCCTGCCATCTTTGGTCTAGTGTTCCTAGAATCACAGAGTTGGAAGAGACCCCAAGAGCCATCAAGTCCACCCCCCTGCAATGCAGGAACACACAATCAAATCACTCCCAACATATGTTCATCCAGCCTCTGTTTAAAAACCTCCAAAGAAGGAGACTCCACCACTCTCCAAGGCAGTGAACTCCACTGTCAAACAGCCCTGACGGTCAGGAAGTTCTTCCTAATGTTTAGGTGGAATCTCTTTTCCTGCACCTTGAATCCATTACTCCATGTCCTAGTCTCTGAGGCAGCAGAAAACAAGCTCACTCCCTCACCAACAAGACATCTCTTCAAATATCTAAACAAGGCTAGCATGTCATCCCTTAACCTTCTCTTCTCCAGACTAAACATCCCCAGCTCCCTAACCTCTCTTTGTAGGGCATGAACTCCAGACCTTTTACCATTTTTGTTGCCCTCCTCTGGACCAGCTCCAGCTTGTCAATATCCTTCTTGAATTGCGATGCCCAGAACTGTACACAATATTCCAGGTGAGGTCTGACCAATGCACTTTAAAAATTCAAAAACACACAAACGACCCTGAAATGGTGGCGCCCCCCCACGTGACCAAATGGGGGGTGCCCGGGGACATAGGGTACCCCCTGTCCCTAGGCAGGAACGCCACTGCCCAGATCCCTTTTACATGTAGTGTTGTCAAGCCAGGTGTCACCCATCCTATACCTGTGCATTTCATTTTTTTCTGTCTAAGTGTAGTATCTTACATTTATTTCTGTTGAAATCCATTTTGTTTGTTTTGGCCCAGCTCTCTAATCTTTCCAAGGTCATTTTGAATTCTGACTGTCCTCTGGGGTATTGGCTACCCCTCCTAATTTGGTATCATCTGCAAATTTGATTAGCATGCGTTCTATTCCATCATCCAAATCGTTGATAAAAATATAAAATAGCACTGGGCCCAGGACAAAACCCTGTGGCACCCCACTAGTCATTTCTTTCCAGGAGCCATTAATAAGCACCCTTTGAGTTTGATCAGTCAACCAATTAGAAATCCATCTAATAGTAGCTTTGTCTAGTCCACATTTCACTAGTTTACTTGAGAGAATATTATGGGGACCTTGTGTATGAGCCTGTGATGTCATTCTGGCCTCTCGGTAGCTTTGCATGCCAGATAACAAACGGGTTGCTGACTTCTCCAGCAAGCCTTCTCCCAGGCTTCCAAAGAAATAATCTCCTCTGTAGGAGTTTCTTCCTCCAGACAGAGTAAAACAACACAAGAAAGCTCCCGGCTACAAGATGTTTATTCAGGAACCAGAGGAAGTCTCTTTAGGTGATCAAGAGAGACTGGATAATAGTCCTTAAGAAGCCAAACCTCTGAGCACCTTGTTACAAAGATGATCCCAAGCCTTGATGTCCTCCTCAGTTATCTTCCCTTCCTAGCCCACAGCTGGTGCTTGTTATGTCAGCCATTAATCACCCTCAGGTGTTTGCATTCTAGGAGATAACCTCCTTTCCTACAGGCAGCGCCCCAACTAGTAGTGCTTGAGGCTGCCATGCAACTCCTACATACACCTTGTCAAAAGCTTTACGAAAATCAAGTATGCTACATACACAGCATTCCCTTCATCTACCAAGCTTGTCACTCTATCAAAAAAAAAAAGAAATAAGATTGGTTTGGCATTACTTGTTTTTCAGAAACCCATGCTGACTTTTTGTGATCACAGTATTCCCTTCTAAGTGCTGGCAGACTGTAGTATGAATTTGCTAAAGCGTGTCAATTTCTTGTCAATTTCACTGACTGTATGGCTCCAGCAGTAGCCATTCAGGGTAGGGAAAAAAGCCCTTCTGATCCTTCTGAAATGGTGGCCTGAAGAGTGGAAGGAGCTGCTGGGGTGGGTGGGGGAAAGTGGCACAAATCCCTGAAGGAAGCCAAATGCATTCTGATTTGAATATCTTTGTTTGCCTAAAGGAAAAACAGAAAGTCAAATTCCTAGAGTTGGCGAAAGGAAGGATGCAAACCAAAGACTGTTGGAGACAACGTGGATGAAAGATCAACAGAGGCTGGACTAGGACCTTGACCTTAAGGAGTGGGAAAGAGAGACTTAACTGCATCTTGCATTGTTAACATCCTCCATCAGTTAAATAAATTCCTATGTTGTAAAATATCCTCATAGAAATAATGTAATATGTGCAGAATTCCAATGTTGTAAGTGAAGTGTTTAATTCAATGTTACTTTAGCAACGTGCTTAAAAATTGCTGCAGCTAAAGAGACAGGGTTTTTTTTCCTTCCTCTCAATTATGCCTTTTTATAGTTCAGGTTCTTTGATTTGGAATAAAAGTGCCCTCTGCTTTACAACGTACCTATTTACCAGCTTAAGAACTCCGGACGTGTCTTTGCTATGGCAATAAGGCAACATGGGTGAATCAGCTCTGCAGATAAGATGAATTGAACAAGTTAAGTTTTTCCTGGCTCAGAAAAGTTGTTGAACATCAGATGGACTCTGTTGTGGAACGAGGACAAATGAGTATTTGGAAGTGGTCTGAGATACAATTGTGCTATGATTTTGAAAAAAACAACATTGCTTATTGAGTGTATACAACTGTTTGACAGGTTTTCCTTTTACCTTTTAATAAGAACAGATACCTCCAAATAGCATACGAAATTATTTCTTGGGTTTCATATCACAATTTTGTTGTATAAATACTTTGTTTTAACTTCTAGTATTTCAGGTTGTAGTTTTCTCTTTATCCAACACTTTAGAAAATGATGAATCCAGTTTTTAATTAGTTGTTCTTTCGAGCTATCATGCTTTTTAGCGACATCAACAGCATTTTCTTTGTATTCATGCTCACATTTCTATCAAAAATTTGCCTGCAGACAACATGCAGTTCTATTTAAGAAGTTCTATTTATGCCAATACTTGAGAGACTGTATGAAGCTATTGTCAGCTTCTCTGTTTCACAAATGCAATCAGCAAAACTGTTGATATCAGAAATCTGTTTTTTTTAATATATTGGTGTATGATAAAGATAATCTACTTTGTGAATGAAAATGTGTGTGGTTACTTTTTACAATGTGAAATAATGACTGCTTTGCGCACAATAAAACGTAGGATATTCAAGCATTTGCATGTTTTGAGGGAGTGGGGAAGTCTAATTTTTGCAATTTTAGAAGATCCTTTGCCCAGTTAGCAGAGAACATAAGAACTAGCCTGCTGGATCAGACCAGAGCCCACCTAGTCCATCACTCTGTTACTTGCAGTGGCCCACCAGGTGCCTTTGGGATCTCACATGCAGGATGTGAAAGCAATGGCCTTCTGCTGCTGCTGCTCCTGAGCACTCCCAGTGGATCCAATAGCAGCTGCATAATCAAAAGCTAATGTAGCATCACTGATGGACACTCACCCAGAGGCGTAGCTGGGCAAACTGCGCCCAAGGCCGACTCTGCATTTTCCATCCCCTCCCATTGGCCCCGCTTCTGCACACACACACACACACAGTTTCAGGCTTAGTTTTAGGCTGAAAAGTGGCCTGTTCAGACTGAAAAAAGCCTGGGTGGGAACTACACTACCCAGGAGCCCTTGGGGCTCACAAGGTCTCCTGGGTAGTGTGGTTCCCACAAGGGCCTATTTCAGCCTGAACCTAACCCTGAAACTAAGAACTAAGGTAAGTGGGGGGACCGCAAAGGGGGGGGGGTCGGAGGAAGGGAGAGAGGTTGGCGTACACAGGAGTGAGGCGCACCCCCCCCCTCCACTCCCTTGTAGCTTTGCCTATGCACTCACCTGGAAACTGATGATGCCTACCATTTACAGAGTTGCATAGAGGTGTTGCTCCCAAATTTCCTGTTGCTATAAGGCAACGGTCCCCTTCCCTCCTTTGCATGCCATCCCTCACTCCCTCCCCCTCCCTCTGCTAGGGAGCAGGTCCAGATGCTGGGCCCCCTTCCTTCCCCTCCTTTGCATGCCACCCCTCTCTCCCTCCCCTCCCTTGCATGCTACCCATCCCTCCCCCTCCCATAGGTCATGGAGAGACACATTTGCACATATCATTAACCAAAAGAGCCACAAGTCTACTGTATGTCCTGTGCGCCATCACATCGGTTTAAACTGATGGTGATCAATCCATGGTGATACTGTCCCATTTTCTGCTTCACCCCCTACATATTCCACAAGTACATTCCCAATCCCCTAAGGGATTAACTGCATCTTCATCACTCCAATCAAAACCAGGCCTCTTCATGCCTCATAATTACATTTTTCAAAACGCTGGTAGCTCCAACTATGGAAATCATACCATCTCATCCAGGGTGACCCTCATCTGGGGTGACCCTCAAGGCAGTACCATGGGGCGCAGTGGCTCCCATCCAAGGTTCATATTGTTTTGTGGGGGCTGGTAGATGGGAAAGGGAAATATCTCCCAAAATAGCATTCAGACTTCTCCTTCACCGGACAATAACCCAACTCTATAACAGAGCCTTTAAAATCCCTCCCACACCCCCTGCACCAAAGCTATGCAACAGCAGGTATAATAATTGCTGTCAACAAGCACTAAAAAACAGGATAGGGAAAATATATATATTTAAATTATTTACAGCCTACTTTCCAACTCAGGCTTACAGGCTATTAGCAACAAATGCTACTAAAATGAGCCAACTTGTGAAGAGAGAAAAACCCTTAGCAAATATGGATTAATTTAATTATTTCTAAAAGACCTAGTAAATATTGTTACTTGGAGTCCCCCAAATCACTAAAGTAGGCCTCCAGGCAGAAAAGTGTCCCATACGTAAGGGGACATGACCAGTGGTGGGATTCAACCGGTTCTGGTGGTAGGATTCATATAATTTAACAACTGGTTGTTTACAAGCACCATTTTAACAACTGGTTCTGCCGAAGTGCGAACCTGCTGAATCCCATGACACCCTATCCCATTGGGATCTATCCACATAAGCTCAAGAAGCTGCCTGCAAAGATCTGAACAGAAGATCCTCAACAGGTAAGGTTTGCTTGTTTAATTAAAATGTTCACAGGTAATTTTAACAGTGAAAAGCGGAGTTTAATGAAAAGTTGGAATAGCACAGCTCAGGATATACACACCTTGATATAGAGTTATAACGCACAAAATAAACCTATGTGAAGGCCTGGGGTTGATTCTTGCCTGTGTTTTCTCAGAGAAAAGGGTTAAAAAGATGAATTCTGAATTACCACCTTCTTCCAGCTCAGTGAGATGTTTGTCAATGCCTGTTGTCAGTTCCACGTTCCTGTCATGTGACAGGAAGTGGGGGAACCCATATAACTGTGCCAGTGTTTCAGAGGCAGGCAGGGTGCCTGGACCCTCAACCTCTAGAGTCCACCTTTCCCCTTCCCAGAGTCTGCACTCTTGTGAGAACTTCTGAGGTATGTGTCAAGAGGATGTCCTGCCCTGGATGACCCAGGCTAGCTGGGTGATAGGTCTACTTGGTATCATCTAGTCCAGGGGTAGGGAACCTGCGGCTCTCCAGATGTTCAGGAACTACAATTCCCATCAGCCCCTACCAGCATGGCCAATTGGCCATGTTGACAGAGGCTGATGGGAATTGTAGTTCCTGAACATCTGGAGAGCCGCAGGTTCCCTACCCCTGATCTAGTCTATGATGATAGGTCTGCCTGGTATCATCTAGTCTATGTAGTTCAAATTAATTGACAGGCAGCATGATAATTAAAGTATGAAATATGGACTGAAAATAAAAAAGGATTCTTGCTTACTCTTGATCATTTAGTGTGTGTGTGTGTGTGTGTGTGTGTGTGTGTGTGTGTGTGTGTGTGTGTGTGTGTGTGATGTCAAGTCACAGCTGCCTTAATGGTGACTTTGTAGGATTTTCAAGGCAAGACATCTTCAGAGGCAATTTGCCATTGCCTGCCTTTGTGTGGACTGAGAGCAGAGGCGTAGCTCCAAGTGGGAGGAGGTGCATGACGCACCGGGTGCTCACCCCTGTGCGGGTGTGGTGAGGGCATTCTGGGAGCATGGCGGGGCATTCTGGGGTGGGGCAGAGGACGCACCAGTGCACTAGGCGCTTTCCCCCCTTGCTACGCGTTTGGCTGAAAGAATTCTGAGAGAGCTGTGATGGGTCCAGGGTCACCAAGCAGGATTCATGTGAAGGAGTGAGGAGTCAAACCCAGTTCTCCTGACTGAAGTCTACACCCATAACCACTGTACCACACTAGATCTCTCATACAGTAAAATGGTGTGTGTGTGTACATGTGGGCTAGATTAATGGGTGTAGTTTTAACACATCACCTAGTATCTTTTCCCTTCTGTAAATGCTACTCTAGCCTGACTGTAATGGTCGAGAGTGGGCTGATCTCAGAAGTTAAGCAGGGTCAGCCCTGGTTAGTACTTCAATAAGAGACCACCAAGTATGTCTAGGGTTGCTATATGGAGGCAGACAATGGCAAATCAACTCTTGCCTGGAAACCGTATGGGGTAGCCATAAGTTAGCAACAATGTGATGGCAATCTACATACACTCAAAAGGCAACCCACACCAGTGGCAATTTGCTCTGCTGGGGAAAATGTACGGATACTCCTACGCTTCCTCCAGTACCTAAATCTCTATTTAGGTACTGGAGGAAGCTTAGGAGTATCCATACATTTTGTGGAAGGGTTTTTCTCCTGAGATTGAATCTAAGTTCATTTCATTTCCCCATCCAGTAGAAGTCTGATCACAGATCTATTTTTGGCCCTAAGACCGCAAAAATCTTCAAAACTTTGGAAGGCTCTGCCAATGCCAAGTAATAGTGATCTTGATCAAATCCTGATCAGAATCTTACCACCAAATCTCACAAAATAAGTTTATCTATGAGTCAACTCCTTTCAAAAGCCTGTGTCTAATTATGGTAGACCCTGGTACATCAAAGAAAAGGTTAATCATAGGAGGGAGGAAAGACATCTTTCTGGACATCACAGGCCAACAACCTGGGCAATGAAATAGAAGTTCAGAAGATGAGAAGATCTGCTTGAGGCTCAGTGACATTTGTTGTCCTCATAATATTGTCATAGAACCTATTTATTGCTTCTGATCAGAAATGTCTTTGGATTTCCACAACCCTATTTTTCAGCTTCAAATGAATTGTTAGAAGCCTACTGAAAGAGACAGACTGAACAGAGCTTTGGTACATCAGAACTCCATGGGGTTGGCAACTCTACCCACAAACAGTAAGGCATTCGTGGTGTCTTCATAGATCATAAAAACGAATGGCCGATTCACCCGGATAACAGGAGGCATTGAATACGGTGTGATTTCTGATCCTGTGCCAGCTGCAGCTTCAGTTCCTGCCTCATCCACTTCAATGTATGCTTTTTGGAGAACCTGAGAAGTTTGAACATGTGTGAGGATCCACAGCAATGTGACTGCATTTTTTTGTCAAAGATTCCATCTTATGGTAACATTGAACCACAGCACTTTCTGTAACGTCTGAACTTGCACAGACCACTCCTGAACTGGGTCCAACAAAAGAAGACTGGACCTGCAAACCCCTCACATCCAGCTTGGTGGGGGGACAGGGTAAATGCAGGGTGCCCTGTACTAGATCAGAAAGGTTTCTGTGGTAGACCTATTTTCTAGGAATAGACCTGTCCTCCATGGATCTGTCTGAGGTGGTTTAGACAGATTCATAGAGAATAAGTCTGCCAGTGGTAAGTAGCCATGGTAATTAAAGAGAACGTCTACGTTCAAAGGAAGTAAACCTCTGAATCCCAGTGCCAGGAGGTAACATCAGGGGAAGGCCTTGACCTCTACGCTGTGTTGTTGGACCTCCTGAGGAACTGGTTGGCTACTGTGTGAGATAGATTACTGGACTGGATGGACCACTGGTCTGATTCATCAGGTGCATGAGCCACCAAACAATTGGCAAGCTGTCACAGATGTGACTGCACAAGCCAGTGGTTTGTAAATTGTGGACAGCAGACTCCTCCTGTTCCCAAATGGGTGGCCAGCACTATCTAAGGTGGAGAATGCCGCACTCTACCCAGCAGATCTATCATTCCATTTTGCTGTACATCATAGGTGTCAAACTCGTGGCCCTCCAGATGTTATGGTCAACAGTTCCCATCATCCCCTGCCAGCATGATGCTGGCAGGGGATGATGAGAACTATAGTCCATAACATCTGGAGGGCCACAAGTTTGACACCTGTGCTGTACATAATAATCCCCAGAGTGGAGTCACTGTGCCTGTTAAATAGGTTGAAGTGGGATGTACTTATGCTTCATGAGCAATAATTTCATTTGTGATTTACTTAATTTATATCCTGCCTTTCTCCACAGTAAAGCCCAAAGCAGTTTATATTGTCCTCTTCTTCATTTTACCCTCACAGCAACCCTGTGAGGTAGGCTAGGCTGCGAGAGAATGACCGGTCCAAGGCCACCCATCCAGCTTCCATGCAAGAGTGGGGATTCAACCCCGTATTTCCCAGACCTTAGCTTGGAGGTGGCCAATCTGTGGTGCTCCAGATGTTCATGGACTACCATTCCAATCATGGACTACAATTCCAATTGGCCATGCTGGCAGGGGCTGATGGAATTGTAGTCCATGAACATCTGGAGCACCATAGGTTGGCCACCCCTGCCTTCACCCAACCACTATATCACACTGGTTCTGTATCATGTCTCCAGCAACACTGAGCCTTAATAAATAACATTTACCTGTGATACTTTTGTATGTATCTGATCTGTCAGTAGGCTCAAGTCTGCTTTGTTAGAGAAGAGGTCTTTAATTCCCAGATCTTGAAGCAATTGATGCATGTAGTATTTCTGGTCTAGTTTGAACTTTGGGAAGTACATATCAATTTTTCTGTAACAAACAAGCAAACGAACAATAGGCTGCAGTTGAATGGAAGATAGATACACAAAACATCTGATGTGCATATGCACCATAATAACACAAAGACTCTATGCAAATGAACATCACCAATAGGAGATTTTGCATATTATCCTCTATTGATATTTTCTTGATGTTTAAAAACAACACAAAACTTTGATCCAGACTCAGAACTGGGTCTGAAGAAGAATGAGTCTGGGCATATAATGCCCTCCCGCCCTTGCCTTAGGAATTGTAGGCCTTCTCATACAATTGCCCTTAGAGGTACTACAGGGTACTCTGTTCTTTATGAAGATATCATTATAAGTAGTGGTGGGATTCAGCAGGTTCGCACCACTTGTAAACAATTTGAATCCATCACTAACTGAAGCTCCAAATGGTACTAAGCATAATCAAGGGATGCTGAAAGTGTAGTTCCCTCATTGTTCTCAATATCCCTTGCCTCTGAAATTGAATCTAGTGAAAGGAAAAAAAGGTGTTCTTGTTTCAAGAACAGATTAGACCTGAAGAGCCCTCCGGGGATAGGGCAGTATACAAAACCAATCAATCAATCAATCAATCAATCAATCAAGAAAGAAAGAAAGAAAGAAAGAAAGAAAGAAAGAAAGAAAGAAAGAAAGAAAGAAAGAAAGAAAGAAAGAAAGAAAGAAAGAAAGAAAGAAACAGATCTCTGAAAAGGTGGCATAAGGAAGGAAGGAAGGAAGGAAGGAAGGAAGGAAGGAAGGAAGGAAGGAAGGATTTCCCTTTGAAAAAGAGGTAGCAGACTTCCAACTTCTAACCAGCTATGCCCCTTCCTTTCCTCAAGAGACTGCTTGCTCCCCTTCATATCCCCAGCAACACCTTCAAACCATTATTGAAGTTTGTACAAAAACATTAGGAATCTAATATCTAATCAGTAAAAAAGCATTCTATAAATTGTACCTGGTTCTCATGCTTCTAAGCCAAGACTCCACAAGTCCAGCAGTTAAATGGTCTTCCAGGGATAGGAAATCTCCCTCTTGAGGCATCGCAATCAGCATGTAGGCACTCCCCTTGTATGGAATCTTTAGCACAACACAGCGTAAATTCTTATCAAAAGTGTAGGCAATTCTTGTAGTCTTGAACATCATGGGTACTTGGACAGTATTGTAATTGTCTACATAGAAGGTTTCTAGTTCTGTGAACTTAGTAGAAAATGGATATAACCATTTGCCTAAGGATATACAGAAATGAAATTGTTTATTCTGTTGTACAGATGTGGTCTTTACTGATTGACAGAAATGTTGGACACAACCCAGCCAAAGCTAAAATCTCATTTATTTCAAATTAAAAATGTGCTTAACTCTCCCGCTAAAATTAATGAGGCGTCCCTTTGGCTGAACTGCAAACAAGTGTTGTGAAATCATGTGCCCCCAGTTCAGTGGCATAGACAAATGAGTGCAATGCTTTAAGTTTCTCCCCTAATCTATGAGCAAGATTTGAGTCCAGTAGCATCTTGAAGACCAACAAGATTCCCAGGGTATAAGCTTTCAAGAGTCAAAGCTCTCTTCATAGGATTTCCCAGAGAGCTGTAACTCTCAAAACCTTGGGAAAAAATTGAGTCCAGTGGCACTTTTATGACCAACATAGGCAGTTTCTGCATGGCCAAATAACAGCGTCCTAGGGACGGAAAAAAACGCTGTCCCTAGGATGCTGGCCACGCCGGAGCAGCATGAAAGCGCTGCTTTAAACCTCACTAAACTAGCGAGGTTTTTGCAAAGCAGCGCCTTCAGGCCATCGCTGTGTGAACAGCGCCGGCGTGAGGGCGCCGCTTTCGGCCCCTTCAGTGTGTGCAAGGCACTTACCTTGCCATCTCGTTCATATCTGGGTGGCTGCAAAGACATGCCCATGCTGCCCTCTGACCCATGGGGGTTGGAGGACAGAGTGGGTATGTCCTGTTTCAGGAGCTGGAACGAAAGATGGCAAGGTAAGCGCATTTCGTAATAACACCCTAGGCAGCTTCCATGCGGATCCGCCCCTCACCGAGCAAGATCCCTAACGCCCACCAGCTTCCATTTAAGCCCGATTGGGATGGAGCTGTCATCGCCCGGCTATATGTGGAAAACAACCATAGAGTTTTTGATTCTTGGTGTAAGTTTTTGTATGCGTGCATACTTCTTCAGATACTGTATCTGAAGAAGTATATCTGAGGAAGTATGCGTACACAAGGAAGCTTACACCAAGAATAAAACTTTGAGGGTCTTAAAGGTTGCAATGGACTCAAACGTTTTTCTGCTGCTTCAGACCAACACAGTTCCCCACCTGAATCTATCTCAAAACCTTGACTCTTAAAACCTACTGGGCTCAAATTTTGGTCTTTTGCTGCTGACTCACCTGAAACTATCCCCCAGCCAGGTTACTATGCTAATCATGCGTGCATGATTTCACAGACTGAAATCAATAGGCTTAGACTCAAGTAACATTACACAGTGCACTGTTAGTTGTTGGGTGGGAAGAACTAAAGCTAGGACCACCTTACTCTTTGCTTCTGAAACATAGGACAAATACTACTACTGATTTCCCATGTCTGTGTTTTATGGAACACTCTATTCAGAGATTCCCTGCAACATTTTCGAGCCACTGTTCTGCCTTGTGTTAAAACATTTGGAATTGAGTAACTTATCGGTTGTATACACATCTCTTAGTCAGAGGCATACATGTCAAACTGGCTTAGCTGTGCATCCATAGTTTGGCAGGTCAGAAAAACTACACTGTGAACTGAATTATGAAAAATGGTCATTGGTGTCCGTAACTTAGATTTAGCACATTTTGTGCAATTTACATTAGGAGATAACATAGAACTCTTGGAGGAAAAAAAATTCTTATTCTCCAGTGATGTTCATAATTGCAGACTCATTTCCAAATAAAGTTGAAGGGAGCTTGGACAGCAGTAGCTCCTATATTAATAATGCAATCCTGTGTAGAGTTTCTGAAGCTCAGTATCATGGGATTTCAGCGGACTTAAGTTGGAGTAACCCTGAACACACCCTTCCTACTGTTGGTTCCGGTCAGACAGGTTTTCACATTTTTAAGACCCTGCATAATTTGTTTGCCCAGAAATCACAGGAGAAGCAAGGTGAAATGGCTCTGTCAGAGCACCTTAATGCAGAGGCGTATCTAGAAAAAATGTAGCCAAGAGCAAAATCTGAGTTTTCCATCCCCTCCCCACCATACGGGCAGCCACCCTCCCCCCACAATCAAACAACTTTTTTGCACCAGGTCTTGAAATCAGTGTATGGACCAAGGAGGAGGGGTGGGGGGGGGTGATTTTCTGCCCCCCACATGACTAAATGGCCGCAGCCCAGAGACATTTGTCTCCATATGTTTCCCTGGGCATTACACCCCTGCCTTCATATCTCTTAAAAACCATTGTTTCTCTCGAGTCTGACCAATACTTTTTCCTCCAGGTATGTATGCAGCATTTGTGCGTGTTCATGCATGAACATCACCATCCAACATCTGCCAGGTTTGCTTGTTAAAGGGTGTCAACCTACATACTACTAGGCTGTTTGGATCTCATCTGATTTCCGCAAGTGTCCATAAGTACAGTGGTGCAATTATAGTCCTTTTTCCTGAGCACATTTTACTGCAACTCAACAATTACTGAAGAAGTGAAAAGTAGAACCAGAGAGCTAAAAATATAGAATGGAAATTAGGGGAGATTTAATTGCAATGTCTTTGGGTTGCCATGGAGCACTTTAAAAGTGTTTCTGAGAAGCAAAAACCCAGTACTAACACTTATTTCCAGCCCTTTAGACAAAAATTATAGCAGAGTAAAGAGATCTGGTCTGATTTAGCTGATATGGAACAATATCACAGAGATTACAGTGGGAGGCAGCAGCAGAGGAGCTACATAATATTTATTGCATCGTGAAAGGTTCAGCCTTCAAAACTTCAAGGAGAATTGCAGTGGGCCAGCATGGACCATTGTTGCATTTTAGTTCACTGAATCCTCAATCTGTAAAAATTATCCCTGTTGACTGTTTTAACATTTCCTCTTCTCTCACTCTCATACAGCATATCTCCAATGCAGACATAACAATTTAGTATTCTTCTCAGTGGATGCCTGGGTATTGTAGTTCTGTGTGTGAGATGAGAGAGCAGAGATCTTTTGCTAGAAATCTTAGCACCCGCACCAAAATCCCAGGATTTTTTGGTAGCGGGAGGGAGGGGATAGGGAACAAGAAAATTGCATCCATCAATATACAATCGATGTTAGAAAAGCAGGAATTAAGACATACCCATTTTTATGATTCCCTGGTATATAATTTTACCAAGCCTTGTCTTGAAATCAAAGGCACCACTGGTACGATCCACACTAAATTAGACCATGTGGAAACCCTCCTACCAGCTGAAGTTCAGTGTTCTAGGCGGCTTTAATATTGTGCATTTGATTCAGGCTTTTTGGATGTTTTTCTAATTTGGGTGTATATTTAGGAATGTAATCAAAACTTCCTGCCTAACTGGTTGACTTGGATACAGCACCAGTCTGGGGGCTTGCAATCGAAACAGTGGGGTTTTTTCCCACAGGGAATTTAGATGCTCAGAGCATATGTACTTTTCTTGATTGCCTCTTGCCACTATTAACACTGGAAGAGCAGGAAAAGGGCCCATGGAATCCAATCTACTGGGAAATGCGCACATTGAAATGAATAAGGTTCTGTGAAAGATTTCTTAATGGATTGTACCCCATGTAAATTGCAGAGACAGGATATCCTTTGGGAGACAGGATATGCCATTTGAACTTCCATCCTCAGATACCAGTGGTATGGTTGATCCCGGTCTTGCCTTTGGATGCTCTCCATGCTTCAGACTCATAGCTCCAGCACCCCACCGAGAGAAATGTGCAGAGTGACCACACAGTCAGTAACTGCATTATATCTGGAGGAACTTTGCTACAAGTAGGTATGAAGTATCCAACACTACTACGTCCAGCTTAGTTTTTATATGCTGCCAGTCCAGCCTTAGTGAGCTGAATCTGATTTACCATTTCTCTTGATTCATGCCTGGCTGCTTCTGCTTTATGTGCTTATACTGGAATCCTTCTTTAAGCAGACATTTATAGCAGCAACGTTAATTTCACAGGAGAGTCTCTGCATTTCTTCTAACCTTGGGCTTCTCAGCAGTGGTTCTCAACCTTCCTAATGCTGCAACACTTTAATACAGTTCCTCATGTTGTGGTGACCCCCAACCCTAACATTTATCCATTTTACAGATGGAGAACACTGATGCAGAGAGTCTTAGGCGACCCCTGTGAAAGGGTCATTCGACCCCCAAAGGGGTTGCCACCCACAGGTTGAGAACCACTGAGCTAGAGGCTCTAGTCTAGAGTGAAACCTGCCTGCTGAGTTGCGAATACTGAGCTTCAGAGTGCAACTGACTTATGACAACCCTATAAGCTTTTCAAGGCAACAGGTGAGCAGAGGTGGTATACCATCTCCTGCCCCTGTATGGCAACCCTAGACTTCCTTGGTGGTCTCCCATCCAAGTTCTAACTAGGGCCAATCCTGCTTGGCAGCCAACATGTGACCACATCCAGATCCAGCTAGCTGGGCCGCCATTAATGAGATTGGTGGGATGGGGTGCAGTGGGAGGACTTGCCCATCATGCATAACATCTGGAGGGCCACGAGTTTGACACCTGGGCCCTAGTCGTTCTTCTTTAATTACCTTCCCAGGATAAAATAAAATATTACCTCTAAAATGAATGTAATCCACAAGGATGATTTGGGCTTGCTCATCTAATGAATCGAACAACGTAGGGATTTTCCCACTGGTCTTTAGTTTAATGTGCTGATTGATTATGCTTTTAGCTGAAGTAGAGTTGTGGAAATCGACTGCCAGAAATTCCATGTCAAAATATTGCTTCAACAGGTTACGTAAGGAGTCCTTGATCCGGAAGTCTTTCCAGATGAAAGAGATAGTGTTGTGCAAAAGAACAAATTCCTTGTTTTGGGTGATGTTGCCTCTCAGCTGGTGGAAAAAAGCTGGGAGCTGATTCCCTTGACCATCCAAAAGTTGGAGATTTAGAGATTTAACAATTTGGTTATGTGTTTCCCCTGTGGAAGCCTGGGCAAAGACTGCCAAAGTGAATGACAGTGACAGCGGAGAGATTAATATATTATTGTCATGTGTCAGCGATATTTTTCGATAGAGATCAAATCCAAAATTGGTGTTTCTTTCTGTGAAGTTGTGCATGGAAAACGATGGTGCAGATTCTTCTGCAGCTGGATCTGACACATTCTGGTGTCGATGTTGTTTATCAGTGTTATTGAAAGGCCAGTAGTTTGGTAAGAAACTCTGCTGCTCTTGCTCTCTTGAAATCCCATCTTCTGCATTGGATATGCACATTTTGGCACACAGTTCCAATATGACCAGAAAAATACCAGTTTTCATGCTGAAATTGTGGAATTGACTCCTTTCTGATGAACAGAGAGATAATATCATGTTTAGGTCGGAAAAGATCTGAGACAGGTGTTCTGAAGACCCACAAATTGACCCATAACACTTTTGTATATTGTTTGAGTGTGTAAAATGCCAACAAGGAGCAGCTGAATTATGGCAACCCAGTAGGGCTTTTGAGGCAAAAGACTAACATTGTTTTCCTCTACATAACAACTCCGGCATTCCCATCCAAGTACTAACCAGGACTGACCTTGCTTAGCTTCTGAGATCTGATGAGATTAAGCTAGCCTGGGTCACCCAGGTCAGGGCTATGTTCAGTGGTGGGATTCAAATCATTTAACAACTGGTTGTTTACAAGCACCATTTTAACAACCGGTTCTGCCCAAGTGGTGTGAACCTGCTGAATCCCACCACTGGCTATGTAGCATTTACTTATCACTAAGGCAGGGGTGTCAAACTCATGGCTTTCCAGATGTTCATGAACTACAATTCCCATCAGTCCCTCCCAACATGAGCATTCCCAACATGAGCAGTCCCTCTCAACATGAGCAATCTCTTTGATCTGAGATTGCAAACGCCTTAGCATACCAGGTGCTCAGGAGCAATAGCAGCAGAAGGCCATTGCTTTCACCTCCTGCATGTGAGCTCCCAAAGGCACCTGGTGGGCCACTGTGAGAAGCAGAGTGCTGGACTAGATGGACTCTGATCTGATCCAGCTGGCTCTTTCATATGTTCTTATGCTCTTACTGGCTATACTGGCAAGAGCTGATGGGAATTGTAGTTCATGAACATCTGGAGGGCTGCGAGTTTGACACCGGTGCTCTAAGGGGTTCACCTGTTTAATCTTTAGAACAATCTACACAGGAAAACTAGTGATTTCCACAATCCAGTTAGACCGTCATGAACCATTTGCAGATGTTACAACCCCGTGTAACAAGTGCAGTGGCATCCAGAATTCAGGAAGCCCAGTTTCATCCATGTACCGGTAGGTAGAAAAATAATTTCATAGACCAGTCAGAAATATTTCACCTTAGCTGCAACTTTGGGATTTTGCAAGTGTCTGCCACAACTCAGTTATAAAAGGGTTAACTGATTGTATGTTAGCAAGTTTGCTGAAGTTACTATTTATGACCTGATCTATTGATTAGCTATTGGTCAGTCGGATAGCCATTGCTTACATATCAGTGAGCACATAAACTGAAGTTATAAAGTTAACTCTGTTTCTTTGTTTGGCAGACACAACACCACCACCGCCAGGAGCATGAGACAGCAGACAGGTATCAAGATGAAACCAAACGTACATTAATGTAGATGTGTAACAGGAAAGAGAGGATTTCTTATTTTATCTCCATGTGACCCTCCCTTATCATTAGTAAACTCATATATAAAAAGGAACTGAGAATCTGTCTCTTCTGTTCTACTCTGCTAATATATCTATATCTATATCTGACGCAAAACCAGTCTGTCCTTTGACCAGAGGAAATTTTCTACTGGATCCAACCCTCTGCGTCCTGAATTTTTAAAATAATGTTCGTAAGGTACAAAAAGTGTTTCGTATCTTACCCTTTGGAATCTTACCCTTTGGTGGCAAGCCATCTTTGTGTCTTTTCAAATAAAAGGAGAGACAGAAAAAGTGATTTGTTCCTAGCTTCGTATTTGCATAGCCTTGGTAATGCTAGCTTTCCGCACATAATTACATTCTGTAGACATGATCATATAGAAGAATTTTAGAGCAAGAACTGGCTCAGAAATCTTTCCCTCCCCTCCTTTTCCTTTCCTCTGTCGTTTTCCCTGTTCTTTGAATTTATATGATAAGCATTTTTGGAGAAAAAAAGAAGCTTGTTTATGAAATGTTGTAGAATACCATAAATTGTCTGATGGCATTGCATAAAAAATAACAACATATTTCAAATTCTGTCCCCTAGTCTGTGAGGGGAATCTGCAACTATATTGCTGAAGTAATTTCTTTTCACAAATTTTATCTGGACCTGTATAAGGTTGGCAGATACCACTGCTAGAACAGGGATCTGCAACCTGCGGCTCTCCAGATGTTCATGGACTACAATTCCCATCAGCCCCTGCCACCATGGCCATGAACATCTGGAGAGCTGCAGGTTCCAGACCCCTGCGCTAGAATAAGGAGGAACTTAACCAAAGAGGTTTCATCATCTGTGCAAATAACATATGGATGTGTGAAAAATCACTCACCTGCCCAATGACAAATTTAACTAGACTAAATATTCCGACTAATTCCCACTCACATTTTCTTTTCTTCAGGCAAAATCTGGTGATGACCTGTTGGTGTGTGGAACCCCCTGGATCAGGGCCGCCAAACATCTAATGAGACTTGCCATGCCTCCCTCTACCGTGGGGGAGGGAGGGATTTTATATTATTGGAACGCTGGACGCCACCTTATATCTTGATTTTAATTTTAAATTTAAACCTTGAGTTTTAGATTCGGTAAATGCATTGGGAATTTTATCGCTGCTTTTAAATGTTTATTTATTTACATTGTGTTTTAATTGTTGTACATCGCCCAGAGCCCTTTGGGGATGGGGCGGTATAAAAATCAAATCAAATAACTAACTAAATAAATAAATATGGGTGCTGTGTGGTTTCCGGGCTGTATGGCCGTGTTCTAGCAGCATTCTCTCCTGACGTTTCGCCTGCATCTGTGGCTGGCATCTTCAGAGGATCATGCCAGCCACAGATGCAGGCGAAACGTCAGGAGAGAATGCTGCTAGAACACGGCCATACAGCCCGGAAACCACACAGCACCCAAGTGATTCCGGCCGTGAAAGCCTTCGACAATACATTAAATAAATATGATTGCCAGCTCTCGGCTGGGAAATTTCTGGAGGTTTTGGGAGTGAGATCTGGGGAAACAGGGACCTTAACAGGGATGTGATACCATAAATTCCACACTCCAAAGCAGCCATTTTCTCCAGGGAAACTGATCACTATAGTCTAGAGATCAGTTGTAATTCCAGAAGATCTCCAGGTCCCACCTGGAACCTGGCACCCCTACCCTGAGAATTTCCTTAGTCTTATTGGATCTTATTTGATTCTTTTAAAATCTATTGGCACCTTAAAGATTAGAACATTTAATTCAATGTGAGCTTTTGTGGGTCACACAGCTCACTTCCCAAGATATGAAAACATTTGACTTTTTTGTTCTCCAAACATCTATCTTACATAGCCTGAAAATGCGACCATTCTTTGGAAAACCAAGGTCTCTTTAAAATACATGAATACTGACGGATCTCTTTAAGAGATAGCTTTTAGCCACACAAAGAGTCAAATACAGAGATTTTCTGTTTTTTTTAAAAAAATCAAACTTCCATGAATCTATTAACATTTTCTTAGAATAGGAATACACTTTACTTCCTTTATACCTAACTTTTCTTTCCAACGCTGACCCAAGGAGGTTTATTTTGTTCTTCTATCCTCTAAATCATCCTCACAACAGGCTAGACTGAGAATGCGTAACTGACAAGGTTAGCCAGCAATCTTCCATGGCAGAGTGAGGATTCGAACTTGGGTCTCCCAGATCAAATTACGACATTACACAACACTGGCTCGCATAATAAAATTAAAAGAAACATTTGTTACATGCTGCAAAAAAAGACCCCTGGGCATTTCAAGTGTCATCACATATTAATCAGCAACCAATTTTAATCTATCTTCCTTCAGTTTATATACTATAATATGATTTTAAAATGGTTATCTCTTACCTGAAGTGCTGCTTTTCTCTTACTTTGCTGAATCCTGTATGCTAAAACTAAATAAATGGCAATGTTATTAGCCAAATGAGTGAGGAACCTGAGGTAAATATTTGCTGTTCCAAAGTGTAGCTCCAGACTTTTGTTGTAAATTAACTGAATGACAAACAGGGGGATATTAGTTTTTTTCAGAAAAGGAAAATGCTGAAACGTCCAGATGTCTCTAAGGACCACCTTATGCTCTAGAAGAGAGAGAACTTTCAAGATGTCTCTTGCAAGTATATCTGAATAATAACTTTGAGTTATTATTTTATTTCTGCCCATGTACTTGAAGTTACTGCATACTTTTGGCTTGTAGACAATACAGATGTGCATTCACAATGGATCCACTTCAGTAATCAACCCTTACCATAACTACTTTTGACAATATTTTTAAATGCACCAATGAAGCAACATGTGCTCCTTTAGATCATATAGCTGAAATTCCTCAAATGATGCTGGAAAAGAATTTTGAACCAGGCCCAACCAGGTCCAAAGTATCTTCTTTAGATATGTGGCTGAACGTGGCCTGCAAGTTGACGGTCGTCTACCTCTGACCATATTACACTTGTGCTTTTATAGTGCTTCTCTTATATCAATCATGTCATGTGGATCACCATTATTCCCATGTGTGTGTTGAGTCAAGTCACTTTTGATGCTGTGAACTAATGACCTCCAAAATGCCCTTTCACTAATAGGCTGGCTCAGGTCTTGCAAACTGAGGGCCATGGCTCCAGTGGTGGGATCCAAAAATTTTAGTAACAGGTTCCCATGGTGGTGGGATTCAAACTGTGGCGTAGCTTCGATAGAGCAGGAGCGGAGTAAGAATCGTGGCCTGGCATTCTGGAAGCGAGGGCATTCCTGGAGGTGGGGCTGTGGCAGGGGCGCGTAGCCGCTGCACCGATCCTTGGCCAGGAAGCGAATGTACTCCGAAGCGCGAGCTGCCACGCATGCCTTGATTGCACCTCATAAGCTAGACTGCTTCAAGTTCTGCGCGCTACTGCTGAGAGGAGGGGCGTAACTAAGGCAAAAATCACATGGCAAAATCACCAATTAGGAACCCCCTCTCGGCACACACAAATAATTAGTAACTTACTCTCGGGAACCAGTGAGAACCTGCTGGATCCCACCTCTGCATGGCTCCCTTTATTGAGTCAAACCATTGTATGCTTGGCCTTCCATTTTTCTTGCTACCTTCAACTTTTTCTCGTATTATTGTCTTTTCCAGTGACTCATGTCTTCTCACAATATGACCAAAGTACAATAACATCAGCTTAGTCATTTCAGTTTCTCGGGAAGATTCATACTTGATTTGATCAAAAACCAACTGATTTCAAATTAATCCATGTTATTTTTGTTAGCTTTCTTCTATTAAAGACAAAGATGAAGAAGAAGAGTTTGGATTTATATCCCCCCTTTCTCTCCTGCAGGAGACTCAAAGGGGCTTACAATCTCCTTGCCCTTCCCCCCTCACAACAAACACCCTGTGAGGTAAGTGGGGCTGAGAGAGCTCTGAGAAGCTGTGACTAGCCCAAGGTCACCCAGCTGGCGTGTGTGGGAGTGTACAGGCTAATCTGAATTGCCCAGATAAGCCTCCACAACTCAAGTGGCAGAGCGGGGAATCAAACCCGGTTCCTCCAGATTAGATACATGAGCTCTTAACCTCCTACGCCACTGCTGCTAGTACAGGAATACCCAAATACTTTAAATCAATTCAAATCTCTAGGACCTGATGAATTACATCCCAGGGTATTAAAAGAGCTGGTAGAAGTGAACACAGAACTGCTTGCTATAATCTTGGAGAATTCCCAGAGAACAGGAGAAGTCATAAGAACATAAGAACAAGCCTGCTGGATCAGACCAGAGTCCATCTAGTTCAGCACTCTGCTACTTGCAGTGGCCCACCAGGTGCCTTTGGGAGCTCACATGCAGGATGTGAAAGCAATGGCCTTCTGTGGCTGTTGCTCCTGAGCACCTGGTCTGCTAAGGCATTTGCAATCTCAGATCAAGGAGGATCAAGATTGGTAGCCAAAGATCGACTTCTCCTCCATAAATCTGTCCAAGCCCCTTTTAAAGCTATCCAGGTTTGTGGCCATCCACCTCATGTGGCAACATATTCCAAACACGTTGCATGAAGAAATGTTTCCTTTTATTGAGTGCATAATTCACCCTTTGGCATTTTCAATGTATGCCCCCTGGTTTTAGTATTGTGAGAAAGAGAGAAAAATTTCTCTCTGTCAACATTTTCTACCTCATGCATAATTTTATAGACTTCAATCATATCCCCCCTCAGACGTCTCCTCTCCAAACTAAAGAGTCCCAAACACTGCAGCCTCTCCTCATAAGGAAGGGGGCTCCAATCCTTCAATCATCCTTGTTGCCCTTCTCTGCACTTTTTCTATCTCTTCGATATCCTTTTTGAGATGTGGTGACCAGAACTGAACACAGTACTCCAAGTGCGGTCGCACCACTGCTTTATATAAGGGCATGACAATCTTTGCAGTTTTATTCTCAATTCCTTTCCTAATTATCCCCAGCATAGAGTTTGCCTTTTTCACAGCTGCCATGCATTGAGTTGACATTCCCATGGAACTATCAGCTAAGATGCCCAAATCCCTTTCCTGGTCTGTGATTGATAGCACTGACACCTGTAGCATGTATGTGAAGTTTGGATTCTTTGCCCCTATGTACATTGCTACATTATCCAAATCCCAGCGAAATTGGTTAATCCAACCCAAATTGGAACAATAATCTTTTGAAGCTTGGATCTGAATGAAGACCTTTTCTCTTAAAGTTAAAATAATACACTCTAATATCCAGGAAGGCTACCTCAGGTTGATCAGTGAGAATTCTTATGATTCCCATTGGAATAAACTTGGAGAGCAATGACTTCAGTTCAGTGAGGTAGAGGGGGTAAATGGTGCCCGGGGCCCACCCTCGCAGGCCCCCAAGGGGCTCCACCCCCACTGGCCTTAGTTCAGCTGACTGAAAAAGCAGCCTGGTTGTGCCCGCCAGGCTGCTGCGGGCTTCTGCCGGGCCTGGGGAGCCGGGGAAAGGGGGAGGGTGTGGGGGCACGATGGCAATGGCTCACACCTGTGGTGGGGTGTCCCCCTTCCTGTGGTAGCTATGTGACTGCTTCAGCTCCTCAATCTTTCCTTGGACACCCTTGAATCAGTCACCAGGCAGGGAACTATGGAGCATGATTAAAATACTTTTATCTAGGTACAATTACAACAGTACAATCAGTAGAACACAATGTGTTTGCTTTACCCAATTTGTCATTATCTTTCCACCTGGCCACCTTCCCAACTACTGTTCATATTTGACTGTTCCTAGGTATTAGGTATAAACATGCCTTTTTGTTGGCGCGCCTTAATGCCTTACCATCTGGAGGCTTTCAAGGGAGGTATCCTAAGATACCCAACTCAAGAGTATGTGACTGTGGTGCAGATAGTGTAGGTATTCTGTATCACATGACTTTTGAATGCAACTATTTTATTGAGGCAAGGAATCCTTTAATTCTTCCTTTGCTCCAAATAGATCAAGTGGCAACATTATCTCTTTTATTAGAAGATAATGGTAGACATAACTCTCTTTCAGTCATGAAATTTTATGCCCATGTGATTGATTTTCACAGCCATTCAGATGTGGTCCAGGGTTTTTTTTTGTATTTTAATAACTTGCTTAAAACTAATCAGTTAGGAAGCAGTATGGGGTGAAGAGTAACGTGATATCATCTTCATATCTCAAATGGTTAATATTCTTTCTACAAATTTTAATTCCACTTTTATCTAAATCTAATCCAGGCTTCCTTATGATATGTTCTATATATAGATTGAACAGATAGAGAGATAAAATTCCCATTTTGCAATCAGAAAACTAAAACCAAAAAATACAAATTTGCTCAAAGGCATATGAATAGTAGCCAGTTTAATAGTTACAGCAGCAATGTGCAGTCTCCTGAAAAGTGAATTGTTCCATGCAGAGCAGGTATCATCCACCCCCTCCCCATGATTGGTAAACCTGTAGGGTAAGTAAGCGGAGTAGAACAGAAGAGACTGAATCACAGTTGCTATTTATAAAAATGAGTTTACTAGCTATTAGGGAGGGTTAGAAGGGGAAAAACAAGAAATGGTATACTTTCCTATGTTACTACACTTGGTTGCATCTTGCTACCTTATATTGTGATGTCAGTCTATGCTCAAGCAGAGAAAACAGAGTTAACTTTATAAACTCTGACTACATGACCACTAACATGACAGCAATGTCTAACTAGCTGACCAATAGCTAATCAATAGAGCAGATCATAAAACAGTGACCTCAGTAACTGGTTTACATTCACAGTTAACTCTTTCATGACTGCAGTGTGGCAGATGCTTGCAAAAATACCAATAAAACCCCAACCTTGGCTCCAGACCATTTCTTACAACCATTTGTAAAAAATATTCCCACTTATTTGAGGGGCACTCTGGATTTTGTTTCCAAACGGAGGGCAAGGAAGTACTGGTTGGATCTTGTTTGTTTTGGAACTACACATGGTGAGTCCGTATTTTTCCCCCTTCACTAGATTTTTAAATGCCTTAATACTACATGCGCAATTGCACAGTTCCCACGGGGAAAACGCCACAGAGGTGTACCGAGATAAAATGGCACCCGGGGCAACACCTACTCCTGCACCCCCAACTCTGTGCCCCCATGCCCCATTTACTTCCTCTGGGGTGGCAGGTGCCTGGCCTGGCTGCTCCTTCAGCAACAGCCGGGCTGGGAGCCTGCCACAGGCCTGCAGTGGGCCAGGAGCCAGCTGAGGAATGCCCCTCGACCAGGGGCAGCAAGCTCCCAGCCCGGCTGCTCCTCCTCTGGGGCGACAGGTGTCTGACCTGGCTGCTCCTTCAGGTCACATAGGGGTGTGATTTTGTGCCCCCCACGTGACCTAATGGGTGGCGCTCTGGGTCAATTGACCCCCCATGTCCCTCTGCTGTGTCAGACATGTCATGTGAATGGTATCTTTTACTCATGCAAACTTAAAACACGAGTGCCAGGCTGAAAAGCAATTGTTTAGTTTGTTTATTCACAGGCCTCATCTTGACACAGTAATGAAAGGATGACAAATAATTAGCTGGCAGGTAATGTTACTAGCCTAACTAAAATACAGAACAGAAAAAGGGGTAACAAGAAATAGCACGAGGCACTCAGATTGCCACTGAAGTATCCAGTACAATTATGTTTGTGTACAATCCATTCCTAGTGTTCAGTTATATTACTTTAAGCTAAATAATCAAGTAGAATTACTTTTGGCCCAAACTGTATCACTCTCACATGTCTTTTCCAGAATTTCCAGAAACCAATTTCAGAAACAGAATTTCCAGAAACCAATTACACAGAGAGGGCATTTTGTAGTGAAAAAGAAGGATTCTCCAGCCAGGTGATGCAGACCAGCTGTAAGCACGGAAAGGAGAATCTAAGTGGCCAAAGTGGATAGGAAGAAGTGGAAGGTGAATTCCAGGAGCAGGAAACAGGATAGAAAAAAGAGGAAATGGCACTGTCCCTGGCTGCTTGTCTTGATGAGGAGGGTCCAGCGATTTCAGTATCCAATAGTTGTAGAAGAAGGAGGGTAATCCAGGAGCAGAGCCACCTAGGAAAATGGAGGGCTAGCCATGCCCTTTTCTATTTCAAGCCCCTCATGGGGTGAATTAATACTATTATTTATTTATTATTTATATATTCCATTAGCAGGGCACCCATGCTTCGCTACGCATACTTCATCACAGGCTCTATGAATTTCGGGGTGACATTCAACATACTTCTTTACAGCCTGTTTGGGGTGACATGCAGCATATTTCCTCACAGCCTGTCTGTGGACTGATGGGTTTGTTTTCGCATATTTTGCAGCAGCTTCCTGTAGTTGTCTTTTTCTAATCCAATGTGTTATTCTTTCACCTGGTGGGCTCCAAAAGACGTCATGTGGAAGCAGCCTTTGTATTTTCGGGATGCAGAAAGGAAGTGTTCTGCCCTTGGATGCTGATGAGTGAGAAGGCTGTGAAGAGGTTCAGGGAAGGGTTGAAGGGCAGGGAGCTGAACTGTACTGCCACTGCAGCACATTCCTGGGGACTCATCCCGCCACTTCAGAGCACGACACCAAGCACAGGGTGATCGGAGGCCGAGAGCAATAAACTTGTCTCCACAGTAAGCAATCTGATGTTCATATGCAAAAACCGACAAATGTTTAGTAGTCCAAGGTGATAGTGTGGTTTGTAATCTATTTTGATAGTATTTGGCTGTAGCGGTGTTGTTAACATGAGCGTGGGTGGAGGAGTACTTTTTCACAGCCTGTCTGTTAATTGTGGAGTGACATTCAGCATACTTTTTTGAAGCCTGTTTGTGAACTTTGGGGTGACATGCAGCGTATTTCCTCACAGCCTGTCTGTGGTCTGATAGGTTTGTTTTCAAATAGGTTCACATGCATTGTGGAGGGCGGTGGTAGAGTGCAGTTGGTGAAGGACATGAAGCTGGCGGTGTTCAACTATCACCCTTAGAATGTTCGTGCAGCATATCTGTGGACTGAGAGGTTGATTTGTCCTTAGAATGTTCGCACAGATGGCCAGAGATGAGCAGTTAAAACAGTAAATAGGTAACAAATCGAGTGAAAGTGGATATTTTGGGAAATCCTTTCTTAGTGAGCACCTGGAGTACGTAAGGAACAGGTGTGCCAAATTTCATGTGTGTGGCTTCAGTGGTTTTTGAGTTCTGTTGATGAGTCAGTGAGTCAGTCAGTGGTATTTCATGTTTATAGATATAGATTTATACCTCGCCCTACACCCAAGTCCCAGGGCAGCTTACATAATGAGGTTAAAAGCCCCGTTAAAACATACAATCCTAAAACATAAAAACGTAAAACATAAACATTAAAAACCACCATTAAAATGTCCTTTAAAAACAGTTAATAAAAACTTCATTAAAAATCTCCCCCACCCTTCCCCTGCCCTTCAGCTGGCATTGATCCGGAGGACCCTGGGGTCATACATTGAAGGCCTGGGAAAAGAGAAAGGGTTTAACCAGGCACCAAAATTCATAAAGTGTCAGTACCTGGCGAATTTCTGCAAGGAGGCCGTTCCACAGCTTGGGGCCTACCAAAGAAAAAGCCCTCCTGCGAGTCCCCTCCTGCCGCACCTTGGTAGCAGGAGGCATCATCAGGAGGACCTATTGACTAAGATCACTTCGTAGTCCTGGGAAAAGTTGGAGCTAAGCCTTCAAGTCTGACCAAATATATTACAACAGGGTAGGTGCATTTGTCAGATCAGGTTATCAACCTGCTGGCATTGGGTTATATGCAGAAGGTGCTCTGAGAATAACAGGAAGAAAGGATCTTATTAGAGGTCCAGAGTCCATGAAAACCGACTTCTCCCTGAGTTTATAACTGATCATCAGCAAATACATTTGTGAAGGAATTTTCAAAAGCTTTGATTTTTATCCAGAAAACCTGGATCTTTAAGGTACTATTACTTCTGTGTAACATAGTTAAATCGTCCAAGTAATGGTCCAAGTTCAGATGATCACCCTAACCATAGCTAGTTTAATTAGGCCATGATTTTGAGTGATATCTAATCTGACCCAGTGATTCTCACCCCTTGGAATAGTCCCATACCCATTTGAAAGACCACCCTCTTCAGCCTTAGATGACACAGATGTTAGCCAATACGAGAGAGCATATACTTTTTGTTTTAGGATTAATGCCATCTACTGAGGGGAGGGTGATGTTTGGAGAACAGCTGGCGATGCCATTTGAAGTAGCTCCAGTTATGCTTTGCTTCTAAACTCATCTAGTTTCTAGGGAAACTGGATTTCTATAATGCTTAAAATCGCCCAGAGTTCAATCATACCCTGCAGTTCCTTTCCCAAAGCTGCCATTCAAATGCCCAAATCGCTGCTGTGCTCTCCCTGTAGATTACTGTGCTTTTCTAAAGTTAGCTGGACAAAACAAAACAAAAAGAATCACAGCCTTACATAATTTAGGGAGAGAAGTATCTCCAGAAGCATTTCAAATATTTAGTGCACTCTTAACTGCGGGTGAAATGCTATGGAATTGCTCTGGTATAAACTTTGGATTCAGGGCTGACCACAATAAATACAACAATACAAGAGTTCTTTTTTCCTCACCCCTTTGAGCCTAGAAGAACATTGCAAATTAGCAATCTGAAAAGATTTCAGGTACTGGAACATCAAAGCAAAGGGTTTTTGTTCATATCCAGTGTGAACCACTAGGTGTCATATTTCTCCAGATGAAGGCCAGGGGAAACAGTTTCTATATATATGGCTTTCTGAAGCAAATGATGGATGCTTGCTGTTTCACTGTGTGGCATACAATGTAGTTCATGATAAAACCTCAGGTAAAGTGGTAAATGCTGGAGTAGCATATAGATTAATTCCATATGAAACTGGAAAAAAAACCAGATGCTGAAGACAGAGGAGGCTTCAGTCTTTCTAAAAGTCCTCATCAATTACAATGTGGAGATTGCAGCATGCTTAACTTGGACTATGGTGGCAGCAAAAGACTTTTCAAATCAGTGCATTTTTCCAGAGTGCCACTGTCTTGCACAATGTATCTAGGTTATTATCCTAGTTATTTTCAGGATTTGTATTTGCATTGTTACTATCTCTGGGTGTAAAGTACCATCAAGTCTCACCTGACTCAAGGCAATCTCTCATGGGATTTTCAAGGCAAGAGACTAACCGAAATGTTTTGCCATTGCCTTCCCCTGCATAAGAGCCCTGGTATACCTTGATGGTCTCCCGTCTGCTTACTAACCAGGGCCAACCCTGATTAGCTTCTGAGATCTGATGAGATCAGACTAGCTTAGGCGATCCAAGTCAGGGCATAACTGTATTTTATTCTTTATTTTTCTTCCAGATTTTAACTCACCATTGACCTTTATTGCTTTGAGAGATAGGAGAATGCAGACTAATGTGTTATCTAATATACATTGCTGCAGATGGTGAGACCCACTTCGCTCAATAATTACACCACAACGACAGGCTGGAAAGGAATGGGCCGCAGCCCATTTATTAAACAACAAACATATAAACAAGAACTATTTACATCAGAGCTGGGCGGCAAACGGGTCGCACATCACATCCCAGTGAATGGGAAACTGGCGGGAAGGGAAGCCCCAGAGATCATACTCCTGCTTGCTTCCACACTTCCCGCCCCTGCTGAGGAAGCCGGGCACCGGCTGAGGCTAAGGCAGCCCCCAGCCCGTCTTCCTCCCGTGCTTGCTGGGGTGTAGAACCAGCTAAGCCCATAGCAGCCTAATGGAAGCCCAACCCAACGCCCACTCCCTGGGGTGTCGGTGGCTGACCCGACCTGCCGGCCTGCAAAGCCTGCCCGCTTCAACCCCACCACAGGGCGCAAGCCTGGGAGCCCCAGCCGGAAGGCTTGTTCTCTCCCCAGATGTGCGACACCGTTGCAAACCCGCCACGAGCTACCCTCCCTCGCGGCACCACGCCGCCCAAACTCCTCAAACTGAGCTTTTGTCTCTACCTAACCATCGACGAAGTAGTAAATTGAACTGACTGAAGCCCACAAGTGATGCCCATGCCCCATTAAACTTAGGACGAAGCGGACGCCATCCGGCTGGAAAAGGTCCATAACGTCCCGGGCGATTTCGGAGTGTTCTGCCACACGCTCCCCAGAGGGAAAGCACCACCTTGGCAGCCGCCTTGTTTACTTTCACCGCCGCAGGCCCTGTCCGCTGCGCGGAGATCCACCATCCGCTCCAATGGAGCCCGCTGCAACATCACCGGACCAGACCAAGGTCATGCCAAGGCCCGTTGCCTGGCCAAAGCTCCTGGCCGATGGCGGCCACCGCAAAGCGCGGAACAAAGGCCCGACCTGGCAGGGAGATCGCACTCCTCCCCCAGGTGGATGACCAGGAGGTCCGGCGTGGCCAGTTGCAAAATGTACTCTATGATCTTGGGCTCCAGCTCATGCCAAAACATGTGCCCCTGCCCCATCCAGAGAACGATTCTTACGTGCATTATTGCCCCGAGTCCGAGATGCCAGCCCCGGTATTCGGAATTACAGAAGTAGTCCCCGACTCTGTTAATGAGGCTGTGCCCCAAGACCCACACCTGCCGATGGACGGTATGCGGCGTCCCTGGAGTCACTGAGGAGGGAAATCAACAGGTCAGGTATTGAAGCGAGATATGCGCCTTAAAAGCCTGGAAGACCGCCACCTGCCCAGGTTTGCGGGATACCAGGGCCCTGCCCTCGCGCATTGCCGTGATGCGTGGCGGCCCCTATTCTAAAAGAGTGCAAAGTAGGCTTCGGTGGCCGGTAGCCCGGTGACCCAAACCAAGCATGCCCTGAACACCACCAGCATCACGGAACCTTGTGAGGGGGGACCCACCCTCGTGCACCAAGAGCATCCCACCCACCCGAGCCCTGTGCCGTAGCCACTCAACAGGGGGGAGAGGGGGCAGGTAGCCATCGCCCGATAGGACAGCAGAAATAACCAAGGCCCAGCGGCCCTCCTGGTCGGTTTTTTTGAATAAGGGCCAGCCAGCAGCGTAAGACCATGTCCCCCGACAGGGCCGGATGTTCCATTTGCAGTCGCGGTGCTGGAAGATTCGATCCCTGGAAGGGGCGACCAATTCACCAGGCCTGAAGGCCCGTGTGGTGTGCCAGGTGGAAATTTGTGGCCCGGAAGAGCAAAGCTGCGCTCAAAGCCCTTGGCGCACACCTGCTCTTAACACTCGATTGACAGCCCTCAGCACCTCCTTAGTGACTGGAAGCCTGAGGTCCCCTCTGCCTGGTGCTTACCCGCCGCCACCCAGCCACTTTAGGCGGCGGACTACAAACGCCTTAGTCCGCGTCAGAGAGCGAAACCCTGCGGTAAAAAGCGATGCCCGCCAGGTGCACCCCCATGATGCGCGGGTGCATCCCCTGCCCATGGAGCCGGACCAGAGACTCGAGGAGGAGGCCAGTGTCCACCCCGCCGCAGACCGAGCGCCCGGAGGCCGCAGCGAAGCTCAGGAAGTCAGCGCACTGCTCCGTCGTACTGCCTGCCACCAGTGGCCGGTGCCAGCGAGTTTAAAACACCTGTGATACAGCGTCACCGTTGCCAAGGTTCCAGAAGGACGCCGGCACAATGTCACGGGGAGCGACTCCGCCCACAGGGGCCGAAGCGCGGGGAAGCGATCCACCTGCTGGCGAGATAAAGCGTCAGCAATCTTTCGTTCTGCAAACCTGGAGCGAAAGCGGCTTTGAACGAAATATTGTAAGTGAGGCAGGTAAGAACCAAATTGTGAACTGAAAGCATGACCGATGCCCGATTTGCTTTCGACTGTCTGTTAACACCGCGTACCACTGCCTGGTTGTGGCACCAGAAAACGCACGCTGCATTTAAGCCAGAGGTAGTGCCAAAGCGTGCACCGCCACCAGGATGGGAAACAGCTCCAAAAAGGTGAGATCCCTGGTGATGCCCTGCGCGTACCCGCTCTGGCGACCAAAGGCCCATAAGCCCACTGACCCCGGAAGTACACGCAGGGAAACCAAAAGCCCCAGAGGCATCAGAGTGGACCTGCAACTCCAGGCCAGGTTCCAAATCCCCTGACTGCCACAGGGAAGATACCATTGTAACCCGGATGAGAAGGACAGCCGAACCTGCAGGTTCTTCTTTCATGCCCGGGGAGACCCACTGATGTGATGGTCAGAGGACTTGCAGCCCGACAATGAGCCTGCGCCAGCGAGGAGCAGAAAGCCCTACCCGGGACCACCACCCTGCAAAGTAGCGAAATTAAAGGGTGGCCGAGTAAGGGACTGCACCAGAAGCACCCTGCATTTTCGAAGGAGAAACACCGGACTGGGGGCAGCGGGAAGAGACAGAAGAAAGGGCTGTGAAGTTTGTCAGCTGGGAGTGAAAGGCGTGCCTAGGACCCGTGTCCAGGTGGATGCGCAGGAAGCTGAGGGCAGTGCGGAGAGCCCCTCCGTCTTGTTGGGGAGCCAAGGGGACCCCCAGCTCGGTGACCAGGGCCTGGAAAGCCTGCAGAACGAGGTCACACTCCCTGGTGCCCTGCCTGCCAACAAACAAGAAATGCGTCAAGATAATGGGTCGCAACCCGGAGGACACCCTCTGTCTGAAAGCCCATTCTAGGAAAGTGCTGAAAGTCTCAAAAGCGGCACAGGCAAAGGAGCAGCCCATGGGCATGACGCGTCCACGTACCAATTTCCTTGGAAGTGGATGCCCAGCAGCTTCGAAATCGAGGGGGGAAATGGGCAGGAGCTGGAAGGCCGGTTGAATGTCACGCTTTTGCTAGGAAGGCCCCTGGACCACGCCTGCCTGATGCAGAAGATTGCACACCGTCCAGGGTGGCATGTCGCACCGAACAAACCTCGGGGTCAATGGAAATGGTTCACGCAGAATAAGCCCGAAGGGTAAGGAGAATGTTATATCAAAAGCGAAAACTCCCGAAGGGGCTTTCTTGGAGCCGCGATACTTAATAGGGGAGACCCTGAGGTTAGGGAATTGGCTATAAGGGCCAACAATGCGGCCCGGCGAAGCCTGGATTTCAACTTATTAAGCTTGTCAGCCACCACGCCAGGGAGTTCCGCGGACAGATTTTTAAGTTGCCAGCTTGGTAGAAGCCCACTCAGCAGGCCTTGGTATGGGATCGCGGAAGCCGGAAGAGAAACCATCCCCCAGCATGCTTGGCGCGGCCCTCCCTGCTCCGGGATAACGCTGCAGCCACTCCAACAGCACCCCCAGCTGAACGGGTGTAGGAGCCAAAGACTGCAGCTGCACGGGCAACTCAGTGTTTTGCGGGAGCGGGGCCAGGCTACCCTGGCCTGCGGCTTGCCTAACTTTTGGGAGGGCCCGGCGCCGAGCGACCAGACTATTACCGAAAGGGGGAGCTGACGGCGGCTTGGAACTGATTGACCCTGCTGTGCAGCTGCCAGAACAGTTGGAACAGGCGTGCTCAAATTTGCATTTGGGCAGCTGGCAAGCGCCTCTGTTAAATTCCACCCAGAGCTGACCCTTTGCCCCCGCCCGCCCCAGGGTAGGCTCTGCCGGGTTTTACTGGGACAGATGGTTTCGCTACGCCCCTCCCATGGCGGGCTGGACCACCACCATCCAAGTTTGGTCGTGAATGAGATCCCCAGCGGAAAAGGCGCTTGTGCGAAGCGTTCTTCGCGGTTAATACCGTCGTGGCGATGGCGCCCAGAATCCCCGGCCATGGCCGAGGCCGCCTTTTATGCGCCATGTGGGCCGCCAGGTGCCAAGCCCGCAGGGGATACGCAGCCCCAATGAGGAGCCAGGAATTCGAGTGAAGCCCTGCAGCCGGTTATTGAAATTCTGCTCGGCTGCTGCCGGGTCCTTCGGCTTCGCCGTAGGCCTTCCCACCCGACAGAGCCCAACTCCCCTCCGCCCGCCGCAGGAACTTAAAAATGTCCGCGTAAACTACCCATCCAGTGCCGGCTCCCGGAGCTTCCTGGGGAGATGGGACCCGGGCGGGTTGCCACGGTCGTCTTGAGCAGGAGGCAAAGGGATGAAAAAGCTTCCCCACCCCCCAAAGCGCCTGCGTTTTGCCAGCCACAGGGGGAGAGCAGGCACCCTCTCCCGACGACGAAGAGCTGGGAGATCACCTGGAGGAACGGGAGCAGCCCGGCCAGAGGCGCTTCCTCCTCCTGCCCTCAGCACGCTCCGAGGGACCCCGGCCGGGCGCATCCACACCCGGACGTGGACGCGCTGACCGGTGGCGAAAGGTGCAGCTCCTCCGCTGCTCCGCTCGCAGCGCCCTCCTGCGCCGCACCGGCCGCCGCCGACGCGGTGGGCTCAGGGCCCCCGACCCCCGATGTGGGACCGGACTCGCCAGCCGCTCCACCAAGGACTTGGGAAAGGTGCATCAAGGTGTCCGCCAGGTTGCGGACCAAGGCGGGATCAGGGCCAGCCTCGCCACCAGGTTCAGGCCGGGAAGATGCCGGGCCGGCACCCCCCGGGACCGCGGGGAGGGCCCCCCTAAAGGAGACTGTCCCGCCAGGCCCACCGGCCTGCCCCTGCCGACGGGGGACAAGCCCAAGCCCGCGGCCGCCCTCGCCGCTGCTCCGATCCGCCCAACAACGGGGCCGTCGTCCGACGTCCCAGGGCCGGTCTGGGCCCTGACCCTGTTCAGCAGAGCGCGAGCTCTGCCCGATGGCGCCGCCGCCCCTGTAGCAGGCTCCCTGCTCTTGGCCCGTTTTGGCCCCATGGCGGCTGTGAGACCGGTCACGACCCAACAGACGGTGAAAAGAAGAAAAGGTTGAAGCGAAAGAAAGCAAAGAGAGCCAGAGAAAAGAAGGAAAAACAGCGAAGAAAGCCGTGACCCGTCTTCTTCCAGGCCTTACACGAGACACCAACCACACCACGCCTTGCTGGTTCTCGCCGCCGGGAAGGGCGCGGACCGGGGAAGGCGTCTTAATATACCCAGGCTCCTCCCGCCTTTTCTGCTGGGAGCCAATCATTGCACCCGGTTCTGCAGCATGCCGCCAGGCCATGCATGCCCCTTATTTTGCTGCGTTGCTCACCACGGCAGCAATGGCTGCCCCTGGTTATTCAGGTGCATCTAATTTTGTGTGTATTAATGCTAGGGCATATTGTTTGCACATGCACATTAGGTAAGAGGCATCAACCCTCCACACAGAGATTCAACTCACTGTTGTTAAAAAGACAACATAAGGACAATGTAAGCACAATTGTCTAGCCAGGACAGCTACATGAAAACTGGAACTGGTGTTAGTAAACAGGGATAATTGGAGCAGATGCATCATTTCTTTAAAAACTGCTTGTTCATCAAAATTGTGCCATTATTATTGGGTTGATCTAGGCAGCTTTTCTGCTGGTGAACAAGAAAGCAGACGCCACATTTGACCAGTCCAAAAGCCTGTGCTTAAAATCATTGGTAAGGTTGCCAGCCCTCTGCCAGAAAATGCCAGCAGATTTTTGGGGTCGTAAATAGGGAGGACAAAATTTCAGGGGTTGTGACATCACATCCCTTGTGCCAATCAAGGAATTCCTCAATCTCTATGGTAAAGACTATATATACTGGGAAATCTCATAGTGGTATGGAGGGTGTGACATCATTCCTGGGTGAAGGTTTAGAGGCTAAACATCATTTCCAGGTCAAGGTGTATTATGTAATATAGATCCTTACAACTGATAGGATGAGGTGACATCTTATAAACAATATAATAGGACTAGGATTGCAGAAATCTGAAACAATATATAAATAAATATGATGTGTAACAATGTAAGGAAGGGCATTGCATAAGTTAAAATATAATGCAGTGAGAGCAAACTAAAAACATACAGCAACAGATCAAACATTTTAGCAGTATAGTCCACAATATGTCCCCTTTATTGAAACAGCTTTCTGAATCATTCTGTTCTAATGCAGCTCCATTCCTATTATAAAATTGTCCTCCTAGACCAGGTGCCCACTGACACCTTTCCTATTGCCCATTGTTTCACACCCCAAGTGCTTTTGCCCACTAGTGCCCTGAAGAGACCCCCCCCCAAAAAGTTCCAGCTGTCACCATGCTTTGCCTGAGCAGCACTTTGGTCTGTTAATATTGTGATGCAGTAGCACAAATGTGGTAATTTTGCTTTATTTCTTTTCACTTTGTTTTTCCCACCTTTATATTTATAATAAACAGTAAAAATTATCTGAAGCTGCTCAGCTGGACTCCTCACAGTCAGGCAGAGAAACCGCTCTGCTGAAACTCAAAAATAACCCCTTTTCCTTCTGTCAGAAAAAATGAAAAGCAGGCACCAGAGGCTCTTTAAAGTAAAAACGACGAAACAAGGTTTTGGTTCTGGTGGGTTTTCCGGGCTGTGTGGCCGTGATCTGGTGGATTTTGTTCCTAATGTTTCGCCTGCATCTGTGGCTGGCATCTTCAGAGGTGTATCACAGAGAGAAGTGTTTCACACTTTTCCTCTGTGATACACCTCTGAAGATGCCAGCCACAGATGCAGGTGAAAACCCACCAGAACCAGTTAATCTGGCCGTGAAAGCCTTCGACAATACATTGAAACAAGGTTTTATTTACATGCACCGCAGAAAACTGATTTTGCAAAGGAACAAAATGTTAATAAACAAGAAGCCAATATGGAGGGGTTACTATATATATGATGTTACAGTAGTTCTCTTCAGAAGTGCTACAAACTTGGCTCAGGTCACTAGCTTGTCTTCAAGATGCTGCATTCAATTGTATTTAACCATATATAAACACACCAGTTTTGATGACACTGTATTCAGTTGGTATTACTATTTGTTTGCAAATACCTTCCTTTTACCCTCAGGTAAGTATTTAAAAAACACTTCCTTAAAACACTATATTCTAGACAATCCTCTCCACTGGATATGTCTATTCCACATGTTGCTTAACAGAGCAGGAATTCCAGGTAACCCTCAGGAAGTCAATTTCTCTCATCTTCTCTAGCTCCACTCTCATAAGCTTCCCTGTTTGATATATTAAATAATCAAGCAACCCATCTGTTTATATTAGGCACGGTTTTTATTATCTCCAGGGACACAGTACAGATTCTCCTTTTTAATCTGATGCTCCAGTCCCTCAAAGTAACCAACTTAGAATGGAGCCCACTGGGCACATATCCATTCATTTTGACTCATCAGAACTCCCTCAAAATCTCCTTTTAGAAGTCTGCTTTTTGCAGCCAGCCAATCACAAGCAATCCTGACTTAATTCCTTGTAGGCTGGAGTCCTCTTGCAGAAAATAAGGCTAAGTGTCGATAATCAACACAACCACCAAGTATTTTCAGAGAGTGGACAGGGCCAGGAAGCACCTTTGCCCAGCAATGCTTCTGCTTTTCTGCGGGAGATTTGATTGACTGTGCAGATTTTTAATATGTTCCTGCCACTACAGCAGAAGGATCTGAACTGAAGCAGCCATTGTGTGGCTGGCTCCGCCTCCTACAGCAGCCATTTTGTGGCAGTAATTTTGTAGCTGCACACACCATGCTGGGTCAGAATTCCATTCACGTTTTTAGGCTCAAAAAAGTCAGGGCGCCCAGTCGATAATTCTGTTTTATATAGTTTGAAGAAAGTCAAAAGGAAGGAAGCCTTCCTGATCTCCTCAGGTAGACCATTCCATAGGGCAGGGATCACTACAGAGAGTGAATGTTGTTGATTTTGTGCATTGCAGGGTGACATCTGAAGCAGGCCCTGTTCAGATGAGTGAAGTTGTCATGGTGGGGTATAGGAGATACCAAATGGGCTGCAAAACATGGCAAAATACTATTGTAATATAAACCATTTTGTATACTAATTTTTTTCCCCCCCAAATAAAGACAAATCAGTTTGTCAAGTCAGGGGCTTCAGTATAAATGAGAGAAGAGCCAGAATGATGAACTATTTTTTTCCCTTAATGCTCTTAACATGTTCTAAAAAAAAACCCCAAGATCATAGCTTTATAAATATATGGTAAGATGTCTATCAGAAAGGCAACATTCATTAAACATAAGTGTGTTTAGACACAGGAGAATATAGTAATTGAATGAAGTAACTCATCCAGACCTACACCTTGTAAATAATTATTTACTGCAACTTTGCTCAGGCAGGCAAAGAGGAGCTCAGAATGTGGTTACTATGGAAATAGGCAGCAGTAACTCTCTAGCACTTGTCAACTTTTTTTTCTGTTAAATATTTTTTTAATCGGGTACAAATTCTATTTGTTTAATTCATATATCACTTTTCAGCCTTTTGACACATTCAAGCCAACCAACAAAAATCAAAATGCAAACCATTAAAATATAAAACAGCAGTCGCCACCAAATCTCATACATCTGATGATGTAGGTAATTCCCTGCAAGGATCAACATTTCATTCCTTTCCTAACTTGTGAAGGACCGCCTTCTTCCGTGTATCCCTGTGTACCAACTTCAGTTGTCAGGAACTCATCTTTTGGTTATTCCACCACATAGGGCAGGGGTGTTCAACTCATTTGAGGGCTAGATATAGCATAAATGTGAGTTGGTCAGGTTGTGCTGGGCCCTGGGTGACTGCCTCGACTGGCGAGCCCTCAGTAGGCTTCCCTGCCCAGATTGGTTCGTGGGGGGGGGGGGTTACCTCAGCTTGGGAGGGCTTATCAGACCTGTGTGCCAGCTGAGGCAACCTCCTTCAGCCTGTTCCCAATCTGACAGGGCAAACCTGCATGGGCTCACCTGGCCAGATCAGGAGAAAGTTGGGGTGGGGCGAGAAGGGGGGTTTCCTCAGCTGGCTCACAGGCCTGATAAGCCCTCTCAAGTGACTGGATCAAGTCCCTGGCCTATATGTTTGATACCCCTGACTTGAACCATGAGGAAGGAATGGATATCCATGCAACGGTCACTTCCAGATTAGATTATTGTAACGCTCTCTATGCTGGCCTGCCTTTGTTGATGCTCCGGAAATTGAAACTCGTACAACATGCAGCAGCCAGATTATTGACAGGAACATCGTGCCGGGACCGGATCACTCCGGTCTTATATCATCTACACTGGCTACCCATCGAGTTCCGGGCCAACTTCAAAGTACTGGTTTTGACCTTTAAGGCTGTTAGCGGCACTGGGCCTGCATATCTGAGGGACCGCATCTCCCCATATTGCCCAGCTAGGGCCCTCCGCTCCTCGGAGGAGCGTCTGCTGGAAATCCCCAGCCCAAAACAGATCCAGCTGGTCTCTACAAGGGCCAGGGCTTTCACAGCCCTGGCCCCTACCTGGTCGAACAGGCTCCCTAAGGAGACCAGGGCCCTGCGGGACCTTCAATGTTTCCACAGGGCCTGTAAAATGGACCTGTTCCACCAGGCTTTTGGCCAGCCAGGATAGCCATGTCATCCAGGCCCCCTGTGGTTCGGGTTTGGGGAACTGTCGCCAATTGATTGTTTTAAATTACAGATGGAACTACTGTTTTATATTTTATTGTATGTTTTAATTATGATGTACACCGCCCTGAGCCTACTGGAGAGGGCGGTCTAAAAATATAATAGATAGATAGATAGATAGATAGATAGATAGATAGATAGATAGATAGATAGATAGATAGATAGATAGATAGATAGATAGATAGATAGATAGATAGATAGATAGATAGATAGATAGATAGATAGATAGATAGATAGATAGATAATAACAAATAAATGAGGGAGTGCAGATCCAAACAAAAACAAAGCAGGTGGATGGGGGGAGTTAAACCCTGTTTCCTCTCCTATATTAGAATTCTGTACTCAATAGCATTGATAAAACCATTTAAATTGTTTTGTAACTATTCGCACTACTAAGGAAGGCCTATTGGTTTTATGACATTTTTTTGCTTTGTATTATATTAAAACTTTGTTAATTCATCATAAGAAACCCACTGGTATTTATTCTGTTATAACTGCTTGACAAGCCACAAGGGTGTCGTCATTTATTGACTTGAATCCTCCCTCAGCTCTCCAACTGAAAAAGATAATTTAGGAGAGGGATCTATGTAGCCAGAATTCTGCTGGGTTGCTATGCAATTAAAATATAAGACATAAGCAATTCAAAAATTGGATGGCAGAATTTAGAAAACAATGCAGTAAATGCAAGGTCACGCATACAATAAATAGTGCCATAAACCTTAGCCCTTGTCCCTTTGTAAGAGAGCTCTTCTAAACGATTCCATCATACTACAGCCCTAGTCCACGTGAATGCTAAATCCCACAACAAGAATTCTGTCCATCACACCATGAGACTTTTCATCACGACTACTGACTCCTGCAGGGCATTGATTTCATGTTGTAGTTTAAATGGTGAGGAGCATGCTTTTGTCTTCACGGGATTGGCACCGCTTCTGGAATGAACTTGTGGTGATAACACATGTAGCAATGTGATGACTAGTGAGTAGGTGGTGCAATAGCAGAGCCAACGGGGGCCACCTTCTGTACAAATGGCTGGGTACTGGGAAGCGATTTGTTGCTGTGTGGGAGTTAGAGTGCTGTGAAGAAGATGTGGTGTACAGAGGGAGTGCAAATAAGAGGTTTGACAGAGAAGCTGTTCACTGTGGTTGGGAAGAGATGTGGAAGCAGCAAGTAAATGGAAATCCCTGAGCGGGATAGCATAGGCCAGCTGATCTGGTCAAATGTCAGAAGCTAACCAGGGTCAGCCCTGGGTAATGCTTTGATGGGAGACCACCAAGCAAGTCCAGAGTTGTTACACAGAAGCATGCAATGGCAAGCATCATCTGAATGTATTTTGCCTTGAAAAGGTCACCGTAAGTCAGCTGGACTTGACAGCAGCATTAGTAATAACTAGCGGGGCCCTGCCACGCGTTGCTGTGGCTTATTGTGGTGAAATGGGAAAGGAACAGTAGCAGCAAATCAATTGCAGAGGCCAGCAGTACGTGCTCATGCAAACACGCAGCCTGATACTGTGTGATGTCATTGATGTGTGTGCCCGCATTCTTTGGGGGCAGGAATGGAAAGGCACCCCTCCCACACATCTAGGCTGGCTGATCATGATCCTTTACCTGGGAGTAAGTTTGGTTGGTGGCAATGGGTGTAGCTTCTGAGGAAACCCTCTGAGGGGCACGACACAGCCATTCAAAATATGTCACGGTTGCTGTACCGAGCTTACTCCTGAGTAATGCATGCCTGGTTTTCTTAACTGTAAGTGCAGTATTCAGGGAATCTAGGGTGCCTGGCACCTCCCGTCCCTTGCATGTCGCCCCTCACTCTCTTCCCTCCCTCACTTCTTTTCCCTTGCATGCCACCCCTCTGTCCCTTTCCTCTCCCTCCCTCTCTTCCCTTGCACGCCACCCCTCCCTCTCCCTCCCTTCCCTCTCCCTCGTGTGTTATGTGTGTGTATGTGTTTTACTTCCACTGGAGTTACTGCCTATGTACTGTTTCCACTGCTCATATCTGGCCATCTGAGTGAACATTCTAAGCAGCACGAACATTCTAAGGGTGACAGTTACACACAGGCAGCTGCATGTCCCTTCACCAGGGAGCACCAGGAAAAAGGCGTTTTACCTGGGCCAGGTGTGAAATTTCAGGTATGTGAACATCTAAAAACACTCTCGGCTGGCTGACTTTAGTGGCTGGGAATTTTCAGAGGAATTGGCCCAGCAGTTACTGAGGTATACTGTCATCAACAAAAACACTGTTAGCTTTTTATATATATAGATAATAATTTTTAAAGATAGCAAACAAGCATTTAATTTAAAGCACTCACCTATTTGAACCGGGTAGTGTGGCATTTGGTGGAAAATGTGTGATAGAAGTTACCATCCATAGAAAGATTACAGCAGCTGAGTGGGCTGTTCTTGCCTTGCCTGTCAGCTACAACCTCAAATACCACCACCCCTCCCCCACCAATGCTGCTCCTGGAGATCCCAGGACAAGTATGAAACAGGAATTTGAGGGCTTTCTGGGGAAGAGAGAATTGGGGAAAATTCCCCCCCTTTCCATCTGGAGAAATGTTCAGCAGATTGATTAAAAGGTAATATCACAAAAATTATAGTCAAAATATGTCATAAAATTAATCTCATGTGTACACTACTTTACAGAGTTTTTGTAATTTAATTTTTTATACCACAGTCTTGAACCCAGAGAGAAAGTGAATTAGAAGGCTCTCTCTTGGGAAAAGATTTGACATGCAAGGAACTATCATTGAGAAAACCTTGCTCTTTATGAGTAATCCAGTTTCAGAAAGTAGGAGAACTTGGAGCAAAGTTTTCTCCAAAGACCTGAACATAGAAGGAAGTTCATTTATTATACTGTTGCCAGGCCAATCTATGGTGGACCTTTTTAAAGGATTGTGGTATCTACCCATCTCAGCCAACCCTTGAAGTGCCTATCAATGCAGTGCCAAAATGGGGAGCCCATTCTTTGCATTGGCTCAGTGTACCCACAAGGAGAAAGAACTATGCCTGAATTTGTCTCCCTCCAACTCAACCTTGCATAATACGTGTCATACCCTTCCTGATAGGATTAAGTAAACACAAAGCCCAAGCATTGGAAAGCATTCCCATCTATAGCCCTGGACCATGGGAAGACAATGGATGTGTTAGTGCTTGCCTGCCCAGTGATTATACTAACCCAACACATCTACCTCTAATACCTTTAATGATCATGTCATGTACAATGCCATTGTTTTACAGCTGTAATTTCATTAGCTCTTTTCATTTCCTCTTGGAGGCACTCCCGAGCTTGGATTGTCAAGCTGACGCCTCAACCCATTAGGTCAATCACCCAACCATTATATAGGTTGATATCTGCCTCTGATGTTTCCCTGGAAAGATGGAACTTCTCTTTGTACTGGAAGGATAAGGGTCACTCTGCATAACCCTCAGGGTCTGTTTTTCCCTGTAAGAAGCCCACTCTCCCAGTAGCTAGTGTTCAATATCTTTGGACACCTCTCTGTCTGTGATATTGCTTCACAGTGCATTGTTCTTTCAGAGCTAAGTCCGGGTTGCTCTGTTCTGTTCATCAGAACATTCCGCTCCAAAATCAGATAGATTATTACCCTTTCTCCCCAATTCCCTCATCTATTCCAGATCTGTCTCCTCACAACTGCTTATAACTGCTCCTCACAACTGTCTCCTCACAACTGCTTATCTGTCTCCTCACAACTGCTTTGGTGTAAGGCAGAGGGTTTCAGATTTGTCAGGAACTGGGGAACCTTTTGGGACAAGGTAGGCCTGTACAAACGGGACGGGCTTCATCTTAACCAAAGAGGAACCAGGCTGCTGGCGCTCAACATTAAAAAGGTGGCAGAACAGCTTTTAAACTGATCACTGGGGGAAAGCCGACAGGAGCTGAGGTGACTTCGGTTCGGAATACAGTATCTATGGGGATGCAGACAGAGAGGGAGGTTTTTCTAAATCAACCACATACAAGCGAGGAACATAGCAATGTGCATGTGACAAGGGATAGTGTCTACAAAAGACTTGAGGGTAAAGCACATAATTCCCAGGTTAAGGACAGAGAACAGGGTATACAAGTGTCTCTATGCTAATAGTAGAAGCATTCGACCTAAAATGGGGAGCTAGGAGTTACAGAGTTTTGAAGGAGGGACAGTTGATATTAGTGGGCATTACAGAGACATGGTGGAATCGAGGAAGGAACCAGTGGGATGCTTGTTATACCAGGCTACAGGCCTCTATAGGAAGGATAGGACAGGGCGCATTGGGGGTGGAGCGTTGCCCTTTACATCAAAGAGAGCATGAGTATCACATAAAATAGACAATGCAAGGGGAGCTGGTTCCCCTACAGAGATATCATACCGTGGGATATCAATACCGAGGTGTGAAGGGCAGTTTAATATTAGGAATATATTATCGCCCCCCCCTGACCAAAGTGCACAAGGAGGATTCTGAGATGGAAAAAGAAAGAAGTTAGAGAGGCCAACAAAAACAAAAATGTAGTGCAGTAACAGGGTGATTTTAACTATCCCCATATAAACTGGAATAGTGCGTTTTCAGGTCATAGTAAGGAGAGAGCATTCCTGGATATGCTAAATGACTGTGGCTTAGGAGCAGGATGGTTGTGGGAACCCCAACCAGGGGAGAGGTGATCCTAGATCTAATTCTATGTGGGACCCAGGACCTGGTGCTTGGGAAGTCCCAGTAAGTTGTTGGAGGCCGATAGCAGAACAGCGACCACGTAATGCTGTCAGATTCAGTATCCTCAGCATGCGAATGCAAGTGGCAACTACTAATGTGGTTACATTCGCCTTCAGAAAGGGAAATTTCTCAAAGATGAGGGGGGATAGTGCGCAGGAAGCTGAAAGGGAAAATCAAAGAGAAGTCAAAACTGTCCAGGATGTCATTGGAGGTTATTTAAAAAACACAGTAATAAAAAGCTCAGCTGGAAATGTGTTCCACAGGTTAGAAAAAGGCAGCACCCAGTCCAAAAAAGAAAGCCACCATGGTTAACAAGAGAGGTTGAGGAAATTATCAGAAAAAAAGAAAACATGTCTTTAGAAAATGGAAGTCCAGTTTGGCTGATGAAGAATAATGAGAGGGAAACAACAAAATGGTGGCAAAAAAGAGAAGCAAGTTAGCCTGTAAGGGAGAGGCAAAAAAGGATTATGAGGATGCATGGCTGCGAACATCACAGACCAGCAACAAACAGTTCTTCAAGAATACATCAAAAAGCAGGGAAGCCAGCAAGGGAAGCGGTAGGTCCTAAGTTAGATGACAAAGGAACAAAGGGTGTGCTAAAAGATGACAGGGAGATTGCAGAGAAGCTGAATGAATTCTTTGCATCTCTGTCTTCACCCAAGAGGAGGTGAGGGAACATCTCTGCACCTGAACCAAGCAAGCTTCCTTGTAGGGAGGCGAATCCAAGGAACTAGCTAAGATAGTGGTAGACAAGGGAAGAAGTTCTTGGCAGCCATTGATAAACTAAATGTTACCAAATCCCCTGGCCCAGATTGCATTCACCCAAGAGTTCTTAAAAGAGCCTCAAGCTATGAAATTGCTGATCTGCTCACTTTTAATATGCAACTTATCCCTGAAATCAGGTTCCATCCCCTGAAGACTGGAAGATGGCCAATGTCACACCACAATCTTTAAGAAAGAGGATTCCTAGGGGGGACCCGAGGAAATTACAGGCCAGTCAGTTTGACATCTGTTCCTGGTAAATTAGTAGAATCTATCATTAAAGATAAAATTATAAAGACATGTAGAAAAGCAGGACCTGCTGAGAAAGAGTCAGCATGGCTTTTGCAGAGGCAAAATCCTGGTCTTACAAACTTCTTACTAGGAGTTCTTTTTTGAGGGTGTAAACAGGCATGTGGGACAGGGGTGAACCCGGTGGACATTGGTCTACTTGGATTTCCAAAAGGCTTCTTTGACAAAGTTCCTTACCAGAGACTATTGGAGAAAACTCAGCAATGAAGGAAATAAGAGGGGAAGTCCCTCCCATGGATTTCAAAAAACTGGCTGAGATACAGGAAACAAGAGAGTGGGTGTAAAATGGGAAGTTCTCACAATGGAGAGATGTCGGGAGTGGTGTCCCCCAAGGATCCAAGGCTTTGGGACCAGTGCTCTTTAACCTATTCCATAAATGACCTGGAAGTAGGGTGCATAAGCGTGGTGGCCAAGTTTGCAGATGATACCAAATTATGTAGGGTGGGTGGAGAACCAACAAAGCGATTTCATGTAAGAGCTCCAAGCGGGACCTTGATAAATTAGGGTGAGTGGGCTTGCAAGAAATGGCAAAATGCACAGTTCAATGTAGCAAAATGTAAAAGTGGTGCACATAGGGCAAAAAATCCAAACTTCACATACATCGCTTACAGGGGTCAGTGCTATCAGTCACAGACCAGGAAAGGGATTTAGGCGTCTTAGTTGATGTAGTTCCATGGGAATGTCCAACTCAATGCATGGCAGCTGTGAAAAAAAGGCAAACTCTATGCTGGGGATCATTAGAAAAGGGAATTGACTAATAAAACTGCAAAGATTGTCCTTATGCCCTTATATAAAGCAGTGGTGCGACCCCGCGATCTTGGAGTAATTGTGTCCAGTTCTTGGTCAGCCGCGATCTCAAAAAAAAAAAGGATACTCATCGAAGAGATAGAAAAAAGTGCAGAGAAGGGCAACAAGGATGATTGAGGGACTGGATGCTAACCTTCCTATGAGGAGAGGCTGCAGCCGCTTGGGACTCCTTTTAGTTTGGAGAGGAGGCGGGCTTGAGGGGATATGATTGAAGTCTACAAAATTAATATGCATGGGGTAGAAAATGTTGACAGAGAGAAATTTTTCTCTCTTTCTCACAATACTAGAACCAGGGGGCATTCATTGAAAATGCTGGGGGGAAGAATTAGGACTAATAAAAGGAAACACTTCTTCACGCAACGTGTGATTGGTGTTTGGAATATGCTGCCACAGGAGGTGGTGATGGCCACTAACCTGGATAGCTTTAAAAGGGGCTTGGACAGATTTATGGAGGAGAAGTTGATTTATGGCTACCAATCTTGATCCTCTTTGATCTGAGATTGCAAATGCCTTAACAGACCAGGTGATCGGGAGCAACAGCCGCAGAAGGCCATTGCGTTCACATCCTACATGTGAGCTCCCAAAGGCACCTGGTGGGCCACTGCGAGTAGCAGAGAGCTGGACTAGATGGACTTTGGTCTGATCCAGCTGGCTTGTTCTTATATCCGAGAACTGTGAATGTGTTCTGCTGCATTGATTTATTGTATGCTTATGAACCCCTATTATCCCTTACTAAAAATTGTTAAACTTTATTTGCTCTCCTGCGAGTTTCTTGCAAAAACTGACTTCAGTATAAATAGGCAAACAAGGTCTCGAGCTTGCCCAACCTTTTGCTAAGCCATGAGTCTGCTCTTGCTAGTTCCCCACTCTAAAAGGGAGAGACTCCCACCACTTTGGGTAACAACACTGTCTTTAAAGCTTATTTTCTTCCCATCATTACAGTGGCCAATGTACAAAACACTTAGATTGCATGGGCGTGTGTGTTGTACAGAGCGTAAAATTTGATGGCAGCTATTCTTGCATAATACTGTTCAAACAGATGGATGCCAGAATAAGAAGAAACTGACAGTCTAGGTAGTGTATGTATCACCACTGAAGGTGTCAATGACAGGAAGCCAGCCTGGGAAGAATGATAATTCTCTAGCTGGTATGTCCATGATGCATTTGCTTTCGAAGTAACACTATCCCTGGAAATTGGGACACTGTTTAGGACTTGCCCTTTTTCTCTATGAAAGATTTCTCATGTACTAGTGCTATGCCAGTTAAAATAGACAAGAGATTGCAGGACACACAGGAGGTTGTGGTACTCCTGGTTTCACATTTATGTACATAATTGCAAAAAGGAACCACTTAGCAGGCCTGATGTCCTTTGGGTTCACTGGGGCTTGGGCAGACATGACTATCTTGCACCTGAGGCGGAACTGAATTTGTCAGGATTCAGGCTTGTTCTTTGGCACGTCAGGAAGCCCTTCCTCTTTTGTTAGTTTTGTGACTACAATGCAAAATGATCTGAAAACAGTGTAACTATTATATATCTACCCACTAACCTTAAAGAATTGCATTTTTAAAAGTTTTAAAGGTCCTTTGTTGCAGATACAGGTAGTCCAATCCAAAGGGGAGGCTAGATACCCATTGGCCAGGCATGATAGCTGTGTCACCTCCAAAGAGGCATTTGACATCACAGTCACCAGAAAAAAAAGAAAAAGAAAAACTCATTGGCCAATGAAATACCTCCACTGAAACCCCCAAACCCTCCCCCCCTCCATAGGGGAGAATAGAGATACACCACAAAAATTGTGGCGTATTTCTGCCAGTGCCTCTGCTGGCACATGGGGATTGGCCAGGCAGTGGAGACCGCCTGAGGTCGGCCCCAGCCTGCCTCCAACCGTGCCACCACTGTGTTTTGCACTGGTGGTCTTGGGTTATGCTGGGGCCTTGCAGGTTCGACACTGCAGAGCCATGTGGTGCCCAGTCGCTGGGATGAGGATCCTATTCCACCAGTGGGGTGGGCACCCACACCAGCACAGGGGTGCACCGGCTTCCAAGGGGGGTTCACCCTCTCCCCTGGATTGACTGACAGAGTGTAATCCTTCCTTCGGGTCTCACAGATTTTGCTGCACCTCAGTTTCGTGAAGAAGTTTCAGCTAACTGAGCTATCTGAGTTTCCTGGGTGGTGGAAGAGATTTAAAAGACTGCTTGTAACATCACGATGCAGAGAGACTTTGGTTACTGCTACCCCCATTAAACTCCATCAGAAACTATCTCTGCCCTTTATAGGAACCCAGCCTCCTAATACCTGGAAGACCCGCATATCTTGGAAGATCAGTTGTATATGCAGGGAAGTTGTGCTGTGCCCCACTGTGGAGCTTGCTGCTTTCCCCTCCCATTGCAATTAATTGAAAAATTAATTGAGTTAGTTGAATGATTAGTAATTATAATTGTAATTAATTGTAATTAATTGAGTTAGTTGAATGATTAGTAATTATAATTGTAATTAATTGAATTGTAGTTGATTGAATTGTAATTAATTGAATAATTAGATCTTAAATGAATTCAAGTTAAGTATAGTCAGGTTAGTTAGTGGCGAGCCGAGTCCACTTAGAGTGGAGAGTTTTGCCGGGGTTGAGTTAGAGGGGACAGTGGGACATGGGGGCACCCCCGTTGGGGCTGGGGATACCAGTATTGATGGGACGGGGCATGTATGACGGTAGGCGGCGGCCATATGAGAGAAGGTGGGCGAGATACGGCTATGCTCGTTCACCTTCTGACCTCCGTCCTATCCCGAGGGACGATGGTGGTTGGGTTCAGAGACACTCTGCTTCGTCCTTGGTGTTGATAAATGCCAGGTCCATAAATAACAAGACCGCAGTCCTCCGGGATTTTCTGAGGTTCACGCCAGTTGGATTCCGTGGGTGCATGTGTCACCGAAACCTGGAGTGCGAGAAGGCGAGACCGTTAAGCCTTAGGCAGGTCGCGCCACCCGGGTTTCGCTAGCGATGTCTCCACCGATCCACGCAACACAGGGGCCGGGGGGGAGGCGTGGCGATGTTCATCCGTGATTCCATCCCTTTTAGGGCGATCCCTGTCCCGGAGATCATCGGTATGGAGTGTGTCGGCCTGGAGTGGTTGGCATCGGAGAGGTTGGCTGTCCTTCTGGTGTACCGGTCGCCTAGCGCCCCAGGGGACGGCCTGCCGCGGTTGCTGGAAGGTGGTGGCAGACTGGCCAGCTGCGGTTCCCCAGACTTATTGTCTTGGGGACTTCAAGCGTCCATGTCGACGCCGCCTCATGGTGCAGTAGCCCACGGACCTGGTGCTCATCCATGGCGCATCGCTGGGCCTCTCCTTGGTAAATTCTGGCCCCACTCACGAGGCCGGTCACACTCTGGATTTGATCTTTGGGTCAGGTGTAAATGTGGTCATGTCCTCTTGTGATAGAGTGCCATGGTCTGATCACTATGCCCTGAAGGTTCGGTTGAACATGCCACAACACCCCCGTCCACAGAGGGCGGAAACGAGCGGATTTTGCTCGCCCGCGGAGACTTATGGATCCTGTTGGATTCCTGAATGCTCTACGGGATCCTGAACCACCAGCACCCCTCGATGGACTGAGTGAAGCGGATTGGCATACCCGGCCTCTTTAATGCTTTTCATCCGGAGAAGTTGTTGCTCCCCGAGCCCTCTACGACCACCAGTCTCGGCTGGCTCCTTGGTACACCGAGGAGCTACGCTGTCTGAAACGGGAGCTTAGACGGCTAGAGCGAGTGTGGAGGAAGTCTCGTGACGAGGCTGCGCGAACATCTTATAGGACGTTTATGAAGGCCTATGAGATGGCGATGAAGGAGGCGAAGAGAGCATTCTTCTCCTCCTCTCTCGCATCTGCTAGCTCTTGCCCAGCGCAACTGTTTCGCACTATTCGGTCGCTTACCTCATTACCGGAGGGTTCAAAAAATGATCAATTGGCTATCAGCTGTGAGGCATTTATGAGCTTTTTTGCAGATAAAGTCGCGTCGCTCCGCCAGGACCTTCCTGCCACCTTGGAGACAATAAGTGAACTGGAGGCTCCCTTGCCGTCTTCTGGCCCTTGTTTGGCCCAGTTTTCCCTGCTCTCTGAAGCCGCTGTTGACAGAGCCTTGGCTGCTGTTAGACCTACTACCTGTCCTTCCTTCTGATCCGCGGCCCCTCTTGGCTTATTAAAAAAGCGTGCGTCGAGAGGGAGTTAATGGCACTTCAACCTGTTGGAATATCATCAATAGCTCCCTTTGCCAGGCAAGGAGTCTTTTCCTGGTGGGTTGAAGGGAGGCGAGTGGTCCGCTTCCACTCTTAAAAAGACCGTCCTTTAGATCCTAGTGGATCCGGCCAATTACCGCCCCAAGTTTCGAATGCGCTCGTTTCTGGGAAGGTAATTGAGAGAGTGGTGTTGGAGCAGCTTCAAGGCTTTCTGGAGGACACATCGACGCTTCGATCCCTTCCAGTCCGGGCTTCCGTGCTGGGCATGCTGGGAACGAGAGACTGTTCTCGCTCGCCCGTCACAGATCACAGCTCCGTATGCATGCTTGACCGAGGCGGATCGGCGCTGCTGGTATTATTGGATCTTACTGCAGCTGTTTGATGTGAGTCGACCACGCATCTTTTGACCCACCGCCTGGCCGCTTCGAGTGCGGGGGGCACTGTCCTTCAATGGATTGCCTCGTTTCTCCGGGACCGGAGTCAGCAAGTGTGGTGCGGGGACAAAGCCTCCCGAGGGTGCCCGCTTTATTGCGGTGTACCTCAGGGAGCGCTGCTGTCCCCGCTGTTATTTAACATCTATATGCGACCCCTTGCTCAGCTAGTACGGAGCTTTGGGCTGGTTTGTCACCAGTATGCTGATGACACCCAGCTCATTCTGTCGATGGAGGGGGGAGCCGTCACCGCCCCTGCAGCTCTCCAGCATTGTTTGGAGGCGGTTGCGGGTTGGTTGAAGCAGAGCAAGTTAAAGCTGAATCCAACGAAGATCTGGAGATCCTTGTGGCTAGGCCGAGGGGGGGGAGGTGGGGACCCCTTTCAGCCACCCGGTGTGGGAGGGTCCTCATTGGCTACCGACCCCCTCAGGATTCGGGTATAGTCCTGGGGAGTCCACCCGGATTCGGTCTCTTTCCATGGAGACCCAGGTGGCCCATACAACCCGGGTTGCTTTTTTCCATTTCCGCCAGGCCCGGCGGCTGGCCCCCTTCCTCTCCCAGGCTGGGCGATCTGGCCACAGTGGTCCCAGCCTGCAACGGTCACCTCCAGATTAGACTATTGCAACTCGCTCTATTTCGGCTCGGGCCTTCCCTTTAAGCGACTGATCCGGAAATTAAAAATTTCCAAGTCCAGCACGCAGCGGCATCGGCTCGCTCACGGGCGGTGCCTTTCGAGATCATGGATTACGCCCGTGTTGCGCCACGCCTGCACTGGCTCTCCCAGTTGAGTTCCGGATGCGCTCTTCAAGGTGTTGGTTTAACTCTTTAAAGGCCTTGCGGCTGCCTGGGACTCCTCGTCACCCTCAATGGCGGGGACCGATACTGGTCCCATATGTCCCATGCTTCGCAGTCTCTCAAGTTCTCGCGGAGGCCAATTTGCTGGTGATCCCTCGGCCCCCTCTATGATGCGGCTGGCCTCCACCAGGGCCAGGGCTTTTACTGACCCTGGCCCCTTGCCTTGGTGGAATGCTCTCCCTCCAAGCTGTCCGGGCCCTGCGGGACCTTAATGAGTTCAGCGGGGCCTGTAAGACCTTGAGCTTTTCCAACCGGGCCTTTGGGGAGATCACAGCTGCTGGGTGTGGGTGCCTTCCATAACAATGCTGTGTAACATTCTAGACCCACTGTCCTCTCTTAAGAGGGGTTTAATAGTCGGATGCCATCTATTTTTTAAACTTAAACTTAAATCGGATTTGACAGATGAACGCTGCTGCATTTTAAGTCTTAATTTAATTTTATTTGTTTTATTGTCTGTAGTGTTGTACACCGCCCTGAGCCCTCCGGGGGAGGGCGGTATAAAAATATAATAATAAATAAATAAATAAATAAATAAGTATAATTGTAGCATGTATACAATGGTATAATGTTGAATGTATTGTATTATCTGACCTGAACCACCTGATATTATACTATAGCTCTGATTCCTTTATAAGACTGTCCTGAACATTTCTGCTTTGCACATTCTCTGTAAGAGTGGGGGTGCTCCTGATAGCCTTGAATGGACCATTTGGCAGAGACTGTGCATGAGTGGCCAGTTACCTGTTTGCAGAGTGTCACTTTTAGAAGACTTTGCTTTGACAAATGCAGCTGCCGTGGGCAGATTTGATTTCACACATCCTGCATTTTGTGGTTTCCGGTATAACATTCCAGTTTGGATGCTATTGTTGAAGTCAAACATACTTAAATACATAAATCTGCCTTACAGTTAGAACACTGTTTTATTTCACCCTGTCTATGCTGATGGACCAGAGGCATAGCAGGGGGGGAAAGTGCCCGGTGCGCTGAATCATCCTCCGCCCTGCCCCAGAATGCCCTTGACACACCCCCACAGGGGCGCGCGCCCGGTGCATCACGCACCCCCCCATCTCCCGCCCCCTTAGAGCTATGCCTCTGTGATGGACAGAGTCTGCAACCCTAACTGAGATTCCAGGGACTGAATCTTCATAATAAAAAGCATTTGCTCTTCCATTGGGCCACAGGCCCTTCCAGACAAAATCAAGTAAACTCCTTTGCTATTTGCGCCCAGGTGTGCAGAGATTCCACCTGGTAAATAAACACAGGACACATCTTGAGATTAAACTGAGCTGCAGTCCATTTTATTGAGGCAGAAGCTGGGCAAGCAAGAGGAGCACATCCGTTTAGCAGCCGGTCAGCACCCCTGGCTGACCCTGGCACCATCCCCAATCCATATTGGGGAACAAATAAGGTACTGGGCCACCCCGCCCGCTGTGGCCCCCTTTCTCCTGTGGCGTCAGGATCAATTGCAGAGACCTCTGCAGCATGCGCCATGAGCCCACCCCACCCTAAGCCTCTTATGGAGGCTCCCAACCGCAGGGAGGTCCGGCGCGCAAGCTCGTCCTCCCCATAAAGATGTGCTCCTCTGTCAAACAGCCATTCTGTGACTGAATGAGCAGCGAAATGAGCAGCCATTCTGTGACTGAATGAGCAGCAAAAACCTTGCCCAAAAAGGGAGGGAGGGTGGGTCAGTTTGCTCTAGGCCTCGAAAGAGGCCAGAGCAACTGCGTGCCACCTAATACATAGGGAACGTGCTCCACCCCTTCCCAGGCAGAGGCCATTTCGGTCACGTGGGGGCAGAAAATCACCCCACACCCCTCCTCCTTCCCCAGGGAAGGCAGGAGCTGGCCCTCCACTGCAGCTCCTGCCTGAGTTGCCAGTGGCAGAGCCCCACCCCCACCCCACTGCAGGCTGGCTCCTGCCCTCCCCGGCCTCTGGGGAGGGCAGGAGCCAGCCCGCAGGGAGGCCGTGGGCGGGGCTTGGCCATGAATGGCTCAGAGTTGGCCTGGTGCTGCAGTGCCCATCTGAGCTGCTGAGCCCCCCCACAGGCCGGCTCCTGTCCTCCCCAGCCTCCCTCCTGGCACAGAGGGGGTTGCAGGGAGCCGGGAAGGAGGGGCAGGGGTGTATTTAGGGAAAATGGAGCGGGGGAACTCCGATTATGCCCCGGGCTCCATTTGCCCTAGATATGCCTCTGCATGTGAAAGGTGGACAATGAAGAAAGCTGACAAGAAGAAAGCTGATTCCTTTGAAATGTGGTTTTGGAGGACAGTGTTTCGAATATTGTGGAGCACCAACAAGACAAATCAGTGGCTTCTAGATCAAATCAAGCCTGACCTCTTCCTAGAAACTGAAAGGACGAAACTGAGGCAATCACACTTTGGTTACCTAATGAGAAGACCAGACTCACTGGAATATACAATAATGCTAGGAACAGTTAACGTCGCAGGAGAGGAAAAGCCAAAAGGGAGGATGACTCTATAAAGGGAGCCATGGCATTCCGGTTGCAAGACCTGAACAAGGCTGCTTTGGAGAACATTAATTCACAGGGCTACCATACGTTGAAAGTGATTTTAGTGCGGTTACCACACTGGTAAATTGCCAGCATTTCCTTTTGTTTTTATAATGGCCACCAGGTGGCAGCATTACTTAACCTTAACACATTTTATAAATATTTCAAAATATGACTGATTTCTACTCTACCTTCACCCCATGTATAATATTGCCAACTAACTAAATCCTTTTACTTCTAAAACAGCTTATGTTATTATTGTTCCCATCTTTTATCTTTATAAGGTTAGTTCCACTAACACCATATTTTTGTACAGAAGCAATGTCTAACAACCAATCAAAAGATAATCATTTTCTTTACTAGCATTGTCTAACTATTTCATTCCTCATTCTGTCTTGTTGCATGCCCTGTGTTATATACAACCATTTAATGTTTATAATTAATCCATCCCCTTTGATTTAAACTCATCTTAAATCTATGTTATCTGTCTTGCTTTCTATCCTTCCTACCCCTCCTAATTCTCAATTTAATCCTTTGGAGTATATAACTCTCTATAAAACGAAAAAGTTAGAAAGGAAGCAGCAAGCACTTTCAGGATATCTGGAGTTCTTTTTTATTCTCGTTGAATAATTTTCTTGTGTCCTGAATATCTGTGCTCTGCTGATAGGATTCATTGTAGGTGAATCCCAACTATTCCATCAGCATCCATCTGTGTGGTGCTCTCCTTCTCTCCCCCTAGGGAAAAGGTATGTGCTGACCCACCTAGCCCTTCCCGAGCATTAGCAGGCTCGGTCTCGCCCTCGGTCTCTGGGGAGCAACTGATAACTGGGAGCTTCTTTAGCCACAGGAGGGAACCTTAGGATGTCTGTCCCTGTTTTGAGACCCTCCTTGCCCCTCTTTCGCAAGTCCCAATCCCTTCTCCTTTCCCTTGAACTGTCCTCTTTCTTCCTTAATCTGCTCTCTTGCTGCTGACTGCTCTCCGCCTTTATCTTTCTCCAATGCTTGATCTTGTCTCCTAACTCTCCACACCCACTCCTCGCTACCGGCTCCTTCCTTCTTTTATATCCTCCCCTTTCCCTTCTTGCTTCCAGCAGCCCCTGAAACCAATCACTGCCACCACCCCTGCGAGTCATCCTGCGAGCCCACCCCAGCTGGGTATTGGCAAGTTTGCTGCTTGCCATGCCCCTGGGCACAGAGACATGGCTTTTCTCCCTGATAGCTGGCGACCTGGCTTCTCTCAGGACACCTACCCTTCTTGCACACCCCCATGTGACACAGGCAGTGGTGAAGCGCCAGTGGGGACATCCGGGGCGGCTTGTCCCGGGCGCGCCTCTGCCAGGTCACGTGGGGGGCGCAAAAACGCAGCAACGCCCCCTCCCCCTTCCCCCCTCACCGGCAGCTCGGCTCACGCGGCCACAGCATCCTCGCTGGGCGGGCAGACGGACTTGCAGCGGCCAGCAGGACCGTCTGTGAATGTCCTAAACAAAAGGAGGGGGCCTGAGGAGGAGCTCTCTGCCCCTCCCTTCACAGAGAGACTCTGCAGCCAGCCAGCCAGCCAGCCAGCCAGCCAGGCGAGGCGAGCCGTGTGACTGGGGGCGGGGTCAGGAGCCTGGAGGGCACTCAATCAGATGAAGCAGAGGGGGTGGGGTAACAAAGGGCAGGAAGTTGATAGAGGGAAAGCAGAGCAAGAGAGAGGAAGTGACGTGCGTTGTAAATAAGGAAGAGAACAAACGCAGCAGAGGAGAGACTGGAGAGAAGCGACAAGGTAAGTGCTTAAGGGGGGGGGGAGCAGCGTAGGACAGAGGCACCCAAACACCCTACCAGGGCCCCCTAGTCCTGCTACAGCCGCTGCTGCCATGTCCTCTGCAGACTGAAACCTGGGAATGGATTGCCCCTTTACTCACTCAGGATGCTGCTGCATTCCGAGGAGGGAAAAGCAGGGTCGCCCCACGCCTTTCTCGGGCAGCATCTCTAGGGTGTCAAGCGTGCTAGCTTCAAGCCTTCAGTTTCAGTGGGTCAGAGGCAGCCAGGGACCCTGCATCCACTGAAGTTTGCTCCCCTCCCTCTGGGATGCAAAACAAATCCCCCATTTCTCTCCCTCCCTTCTGTCTGCAAAACAGACTTTGGCTGTAGTGAGGGAGGGCAGCTGCGGGGGGTGGGAGCAAAACTCAGATTTAGCACCGGCCTCCATTTTCCCTAGCTACGCCTCTGAAGGTAACCCAGCAGGGTTCTTTCGCAGAGCAAGTCTCTCTGATCCTGGTCTGACACTCTAGCCACTACATCATGCTGGCAGGAAGTCCAGAGAATGTCCTTTCCTCTCTGTTGGTCCTTTCTGAGGTTAAACATGAGTAGCAGTTCCATTTGGGGGAGAGAGACTATGGGGGTTCCTTATCCCTTCTGGCAGGGACTGATGGATATCAGTCGCAGTCTGATGGATATAGTGACAAACATATTGGACTAGGACTGGACTAAGACTGGATTAATCCATTTGATTAATCACTTGGCCACAAAACTCACCTCGGGCCAGTTGTTCAGTGAGAGAGCACCTGCCTGGCATTTAGGACCACCAATCTCAAAGTGGGGCCTGGTCGTCAGACTGCAGTGATCAGTTCCCTGGCAGAAATGGTATAGACTCTACGATATACCATAGAGTATAGGATAAACAAAAATCCTACAGTGACATATTGGCACTGAGCTTATTCCCCTCCCCAAATTCTCCCATGGTACCCCCACCAAATCTCCAGGAATTTTGTAAGCCAGAGATGGCAACCCTGTTTGCCTGAATAAGAATGCAGGCTCAGTTCCTGGCACCTCCAATGAAAGAATCTCAGTTAGTAGGCATTGGGACAAGTTCTTTCTTTGCCTGAGACCCTGGAAAGATAGTACTGAGCTAGGTGGGCCAATGAGTGAAGTAAAATGTATTGTGAATAGTTCACAGCACAGTCCTGTACAGAGTTACTCCAGTCTCAGCCCATTGATTTCATTCGGCTTCCGCTGAGTTAACTCTGCATAGGATTGCAGTTTATGTCCACTCTCTTTATTCATTCATTTAGTGCATGTTTAGCCTGACATTCTTGGTTATATTGCAAAAAAAGCAGAATGATTTGCAAGCATTTGGGGACAAAAAAAAGAAGCATATATCAGGCAGAGAAAGTTTGTTTTACAAGACAGTCAGTTCTGACTGAGGCTGCATAAGATGCTAAAATGCTTGGAGTACTAGTGGGTGTGGCCTCAAGGAGGAGATCTGGGTTCAAATCCCTTCTGCTTGGCCCCAAAGTGCAGAGTGTGACTTTGGGCTAGCCATGGATGTCTCTGCCTTGCCTGCTCTCTAGTTTAAACAACATTAAAAGTAATGCTGTTTCAGTGTAGATTCCCCCCTTCAAAAAATAGCATCACTTTCAATGTTGTTTAAACTAGGCAGCCCTGGGTGTGTTCAGATTTGTGTGTTGGGGCATGTTCTATAATGTGATGGTGACTTTGAGATGACATGGTCCAAAAAATGTTGTTTGGTCATGGGGGAGGGGGGGCGCAAAACTCAGATTTCGCCCCGGGCTCCATTTTCTCTAGCTACACCTCTGGACACAGGCCAATGGGACTTGAATTGTGTGTCCCTCTTCCCACCCCCGATACACCATTGCATCTGGATGTAAGTCACAGTATGATTTCCCTCCAGCCTGGGGCTGAGGTGAGACCAACATCCCCTGAGATGGGCATGCCTAATTAACCCATTCACCTGAGGCCCTTTTATGGGACTTCCTCTCAGAGTGATGGTTGTGCAGGCCCACTCTTCCCCCCGAAAGGGTCATCCCAGTGCCAAAACTGCCTGCAGATTGTGACAGATTGAATTAAGAAATGGAACAATAGTAAAAATAGCCGAAATGCTCCAGATCACACAGATGATGATGATTGTTGTTGTTGATGATGATGATTGTTTATTATTATTATTATTATTATTATTATTATTATTATTATTATTATTATTATTATTATTATTATTATTATAAAACAGTTATACACAGCAAACAAGATCAATATGCTGGATTTTGTATTACATCACACGTCGGACACTTCCCAAGCATCTAGGACTGTGTGATGTATCGACGAATAATGCGTGCAGATCCGAGTAGGGTGGCCTTTTGCAGCTGACATATGGTGATTTTGTCAGCACCAATTGTTTTTAAGTGCCATTCAAGATCTTTAGGCACTGCACCCAGTGCGCTGATCACCACTGGGACCACCTGTACTGGTTTGTGCCAGAGTCTTTGTAGTTCAATCCTTAAATCCTCGTATCGTGTAAGTTTTTCCAGTTGCTTCTCATCAATCCTGCTGTCACCAGGAATTGCAACATCAACTATCCACACTTTCTTTTTTTCCACAATCGTGAGGTCAGGAGTATTGTGTTCCAAAACTTTGTCAGTCTGAATTCGGAAGTCCCAGAGTAGTTTTACGTGTTCATTTTCAGTGACCTTTTCAGGTTTGTGATTCCACCAGTTCTTTGTCACAGGCAGATGGTAGTTGTGGCACAAGTTCCAGTGAATCATCTGGGCAACGTATTATGCCTCTGCTTGTAGATCCGTCTGCGCGATCTTCTTGCAGCAGCTAAGTATGTGATCTATTGTTTCGTCTGCTTCCTTTGCAGAGTCTGCACTTGGGATCTGTAGTTGACTTTTCAATTCTGGCTTTGATGGCGTTTGTTCGAATTGCTTGTTCTTGGGCTGCAAGAATCAAGCTCTCAGTCTCCTTTTTCAAAGTTCCATTTGTGAGCCACAACCAGGTTTTTTCCTTGTCAATTTTGTCCTCAATTTTTTCTAGGAACTGTCCATGGAGAGCCTTCTTTTGCCAGTTTTCTCTTCTGCTTTGCAGTGTATTTTTACGGTATTCACTCTTTGTCTTTTGCACTTTGAGCAGTTTTCTGCTGTTGACTTCCATCAATGTTGGTTCTTCACTGTTTTTCACATAATCTGCCAGTGCATGTTTCTCTTCTTCCACCGTTTGTTTCACTTGCAGAAGCCCTCTACCTCCTGATTTTCTGGGTAGGTAAAGTCTGTCAACATCACTACGCGGGTGTAATGAGTAGTGGATTGTCATCAGTTTTCTTGTTTTTCTGTCCAGATCATCCAGCTCTGCTTGCGTCCAGTTCACAATTCCAGCAGTGTATCTGATGACGGGTATGGCCCAGGTGTTGATAGCCTTGATCGTATTCCCGCCGTTTAATTTGCTCTTCAAAATTTTTTCTGACCCTTTGGACATATTCTCTGCTGACCACATTTTTCACATGTCCATGCTTGATGTTGTCCAGCTGTAGTATTCCCAGGTATTTATAGGATTCAGGTTGATTGCACTTTATGGTTTTTCCATTAGGCATCTCTATGCCCTTACTGTCAGTAATTTTCCCTTTCTGACTGTGTTGGTCAGTGACTGAATTTCAGTTTCTGATTTTCCATAAAGCTTTAGATCATCCATGTACAGCAAGTGGGAAATTTTTGGTGAATTCTTTGCAGTTTGATAGCCCAGGTTTGTTTTTTGTAGAATTGCGGACCGTGGGATCATTGCAATGATGAACAACAATGGTGACAGTGAGTCACCCTGGAAAATTCCTCTCTTGATGTTGACAGTTCCGTAGCTTTGGTTGCCCACGAACAACTCAGTTTTCCAGTGTTTCATTGCATTTTGAGTAAACTTGCTAATATTTTCACAAACCCCAATGACATCCAGACATTTGATGATCCAACTGTGTGGCAGTGAGTCGAATGCTTTTTTGTAATCAATCCACGTTGTATACAGATTTGTTTTGCGGCTTTTGCAGTTCTCCAGTATCATTTTATCAATCAGAAGCTGATCTTTGGTGCCCCTACTTCTTCTTTTATTACCTTTTTGTTCTACTGGCAAGATGTTATTTGCCTCCAAGTAATCTTGGATTTGATCAGCAATTATGCCTGACAGCAGTTTGAACATTGTAGGCAAACACGTTATTGGCCTGTAGTTTCCTGGTATTGTCCCTTTTGCTGAATCTTTCTGTATCAAATATGTTTTTCCAGTTACTATCCATTCACTGATGTTTCCAGTTTGCAGCATTTCATTGAATTGTTCGGCCATTTTTGAGTGCAGGCTGGTCAGATATTTGAGCCAAAATCCATGCAACTGATCATTGCCAGGTGATGTCCAATTTTTGACTTTCTTCACTCTTTTACTGATTATTTCTGTTGTTATTTCCAAGTTTCTCATCTTGTTCTTTGAAAATTTCTTTTCAAAGTCTTTTATCCACCCAGCATTTTTGTTGTAGCCTTTTTCTGTTTCCCACAAATCTTTCCAGAATGTATTTGTAGCTGTTTTTTTCTGGTTTTTCATTCTGCACAGCTGCCTGCTGATTCAGACTCTGGTAGAACCGCCTTTGATCAGATTGAAAAAGTTGATTTTGTTTGTACTGGATGACTCTAGCTTCATATCGCTCAATTTTTCTGGCTGTTGCTGTGATCTAGCCAGAAATAATAGCCAGAACCACCGGGTGCCGCCTTGTCGTTGGCGGGGGGCTTAACTGCTTCTGTGATGTTGAGAGCTGTGCTGGTGGTAGTGCAAACTACCGGCAGGTTCAACCATGCCAGAGTGGTCTCAATTGAGGAGAAGGACTAAGTGCACCCAACCCATTAAAATATGGTGAAACAAACTCAAAAGAAGTCTATACTGGCTCGGTCGCCGCCCAGGATAATAAGGACCGCGGCGGGTGCTGGTGAACCTGGGCATCCGTCGACAAGTGGGCTACAGGAACCAGGACCCATTGCTGAGCAACCAGGGCATGGGCCTGCAGAGCAACTGGAAGCAAAACAACTACCAAAGCGGCAGAAATTTTCAATGTCAGAGAATCGAACTGTCATGAACTGCTACCATAAATCGGAACCCCAAAAGCGTGGCTACCAAAAACGGATGTACCGGCTGTGGAAACTCGAATATCCAGATTCAACTGTAACTGAACTGAGACTTGCTGACCAGAGGCGATTCATAACCAGGAACAAGGTGTTCAGTGAAGTTGAACTTGAAGAAATACGGAAAAATCATGAAACAGTAGAACAGGCAACTGTGGAGACAATTGTAGGAGTTCTAACAATATCTGAGTCCACTGAACATTTTGAGCCAGAAGAAAATGCAGAAATTTTGCATGAAAAACCTGTGGCCATTTTTCGTACACCTGGCACATTGACCACAAGGCAACAAGAACTTAAAGAGAAAATTTTGAATTATTATTATTATTATTATTATTATTATTATTATTATTATTATTATTATTATTATTATTATTATTATTATTATTATTATTATTATTATTATTATTATTATTATTATTATTATTATTATACCACCTTACCCCCGAAGGACTCAGGGCAGTTTACAGGCAACCAAATACAATACATTGCAACTAAAACAATTGAATAATCCCAATTAAAACAATAAATACAATGAAACAGTAGCAGCAATAACCTTTCCATAATTAAATAATTATATAATCAGATGGATGACGTCCGGTACTAAACCCCGGGAGGGGACTGGCAGATGTCCAGATAAGCCGATGACACATAGGGCAACAGAGAGGGGCTGACTCAGCGGCCACCCTCCCAAAAGCCCGGTGGAACAGCTCAGTTTTACAGGCCCTGTGAAACTCCCCAAGGTCCCGCAGGGCCCTAACAGCTGGAGGAAGAGCATTCCATCAGGCAGGGGCCTGGGCTGTAAAAGCCCTGGCCCGGGTGGAGGCTAGCCACATCATAGAGGGACAAGGGACCACCAGTAAATTCACCTCTGCCGAATGGAGAGAGCGACTCGGGACATATGGGGTAAGGCGGTCTCGCAGGTAGCGAGGCTTCAGTGGTACCAAGTCTTTGGCCCTGGGGATCACCAGGCTTGAAGAGCTGGTAACACTAGGTTTATGTCTGTTGGACCAGCTAATCCAGCAATATTCCCCTCCTGGCCCAAGACTTAAATGGGCTGAGAAGCAGCCCCAGCTACCCCAGAAGCAGCACACAACCAGCTTTATGGTGAGTTAGCAAAGGACTGCATCCACTGGAACCAAGGTTTGGTCCTGGAGATAGAGCGTGGAGTGGAAGCCTGCCACTATGTTTCTACTGGCTATTTCTGTTGGAATTTCTAGCCTTGTTTGCATGCAGCAGAGCACAAGCAGCATGGAATTCTGGGAAGCTGCATGAACATTCTGGGAAGCTGCATGAACAGTTAAAATCCATTGGTAGTGTTCTGTTACCTCACTGCCTCACTGTCTATTCTCTTGTTCCCTGACTGACTGAGTGAAGAGAGGTTGCTCTGTATACTTAACCAAACGCTATGTAAAAGTGCTCTGACTATACGTACGTACATACATACATACATACATACATACATACATACATACATACATACATACATACATACATACATAAAGATACTGTAAATGCTTACTAGCAAAACCAAACTGTAACAAATTATGAGCCATGCATGTAACTATATATTTGTGATGTTAATGTGTATATACTGTATATGTTTTCTCTCTCAGTTAAGTAAAGTTCTGCTTATGTTTATGAGCTTCTGAGGTAAAACAGCTGATCTTTTGAGAGATAAATATTCTAATTTGACTTGCCGCACAATCCACATTTCTGCTCATTACTCTGCTTGACAGGATTATACAGAGGAACCTCGGTTTTCATTGCCTTTGGTTTTCATCGGTTTTGGTTTTCATCAATTTTTTCAGTGAAAAATTTGTTTCAGTTTTCATAGATTTGCCTCGGTTTTCACTGATTTGCAGCAAGGTGGAGGGGCTTGTGGAGAAAAATCACCCGGACAAAGCTGTTGCATGCTGTGTCTGCAACTTGTTTAATGACTATGTCTTGCCCCATTTCAAACAAATCTTAAAGAGGTGTCAGAAACAGACCTCTTCGGACAGCTTTCTAGTGCAACATTGGTCCACTGGCTCGGAAGCTGGTCCTAGTGTTACTGTTTGTTACTGTTTTCAGCATTAAACACTATGTTTATTCACCAAAAATGTGTTTTTGGTATGTTTTTTGGAGTGCCTAGAATGGATTAATTGGATTTACATTGATTCCTATGGAAAACTTTGTCTCGGTTTTCATCGGTTTCGGTTTTCATCTATTCTTTCCGGACGGATTACCAACGAAAACTGAGGTTCTACTGTATATTCAAAATATACCTGTTGCCCTTCAATTTCAGCATGAGCCCACTATTTCTTTTGCAGGGTGCAGGTGGATCATTGCTGGTTGTGGGTCAGCATCTAGTTGTCCAGAGACATGAGATGCTAGCCACAGATGCAGGCAAAACATCAGGAGAAAATGCTACAGGAACACTGCCATAAAACCCATAAAACCCACAACATTCTAGTGATTCCAACCATGAAAGCCTTCAACAATACAACTTGTTCTCCCTCTTTCAAACTTATATTATTTATTATTATTATTATTTATTTAATTTGTATACCGCCTGATCCCCGAAGGGCTAGAACTGTGGGTCATCTGATGAAGCTGATTGAAAATAGATTTAGGATGGACAAAAGGAAGTACTTCTTTACTTAATGAGTGTTGACATTTACTATATTTGAGTACAGTTAGCACCTTGGACACCAACAAGATTTTTGGGGTAAAAACTCTGGAAAGTCAAACTCCCTTTGACTCATGCTTACCATCATGGCTACCCTCTAATTGAATACAGAAGCTGTTGTCAGAAGATGCAGTAAAAATCAGAAGCATAGATGAGTTTGAAAGGGGATTCAACAAATTCAGAGAGGTTAAGTACCTCATTGGTTAGTAGCATCTGAGTGTCCAGATAACAACTAAAGTACACTTGCTGGCATCACATTGGATTTTTTAAATAACATGGATGAAGCACAAACGGTCAGCCTAAGTCAAAAAGGCTAATTGATGCAAGAAATTTAACTACCATGTTTCCCCGAATATAAGACATCCCCTGAAAATAAGTCGTAATAGAGGTTTTGCTGACGTGCGAAATATAAGGCATCCCCCGAAAGAGAGACATAGCAAAGTTTTTTGTTTGGAAGCATGCCCGATGAACAGAACTCATAAAAACAAGACATCTCCTGAAAATAAGACATAGCTCATCTTTGGGAGCAAAAATTAATATAAGACACTGTCTTATTTTCGGGGAGACACGGTATTACACACACACCCCATTACATGAAAGACATTCTGCCTGAGGGTCTTAATCCTCCCCCTCTCAACAGGGGCCTACCAGGGTATTTTATTAACCTATCTTCATCTTATCTCAGACGTATTTTAATGCTGGCCCAACTGAATGCACTTCCCTCTGTGGTCCTAAAAGGCAGATTTCATCGGACCCCCAAACATAAAAGAACATGTTCCTGCCCACGGAAGGCCACTGAAACTGTTGAACACATCCTTTCAGCCTGTGATCTATACGGCCCCACTCAGAAGACAATATATTGATCTCCATATTGAAAACTGTCTCTTATCATCGGACAAGGACAAGACTTTCCACTTGCCCTGTGACCGACAGCCACAGAGATCTTTGGACGTAGCAAAATTTCTGGTGGTGGCTCAGCAGATTCAATCTAGGTTCTATAAAACTATCTTTTAACTAATTATAATATCTGAACATTCCTTATCTTAATTAATTTTATTTTTTTAACCCTTGTGTTTTTTATTTATGCCAATAAAAGGTGGATGATGATGATGACGATGACTTTTAGTAGCATCAATCCCAGACTTGTCCAATAAATGAATCGGTATTTTGAAAGCAGAATTCTTATTTATTGATTTCAAGCATAGAATAGTGGATGACTTCTTACTGTCAGAACTGAATACAATAAAACAGGCAAAACATGAAATCCCCCACAGTGGCAACGTCATTCCCACACGCACACCCCATTCCACCTTTGGGCAGGAAGACACACTCTGAGACATTCCTGTGCCAACATTTTCACTATGCTATCCGCTATGATCCCAAGGTGTGTTTCCCTTTCAGTGTCAACCAGTTTAGAGCCCATCAATATATCCCTGAGGATTACATTTTTTATTTTAGTGTGCATTTACCTAACACTTGAGCTTCTGTGATCGCACTGTTACCTACTTATCCCATTTAGGGATATGCTCTTGGAGTTCTCCCAAGAAACTCACTTAGCCATGGTTTACACCATCCTAAATAATTTTGTGTCATCTGTGTACTGCTTACCCCTTATTCTGGATCAGTTATGAACAAACTGATTCACACCAAGCCCAATACCAGTCCTTGTGAGATTCAACTGCTCTTATTCAAATAGCCTATACTTTGTATCACCTTGGATGCTTGGGGCATCCCCCTTTCATGTCAAGCACACAAACGTGTATTCCTAGCAAAATAATATGAAGGGATTGCTGCTTGTGTGTGCTGGAGTCCTGAGTATGGGAAGTGCTATAATATGAGACTGGAGAGCTTCCCAGAAATTAAAAATGGAAAATAGAATCAAATTCAAATCCTTATAGAGCTTGTTGTTGCTACAGGTGAGCCAAAGGCTGCTAGCAGGGTCACAGCCTCTGGAGAAGAGGCCACCCTTATGGGGGTCCTTTCTCATACCCAGTTCAGAACAACTACCTCTGACACCATAATGTTTCAGAATGTTCTGTACAGACTGAAAGTGTCCCTGAGACGATAAGCCAGACTGGACCCTCCTGGGGCCTTGTCTGGGCTTCAGAGACTGTATGTTCTCAGCACATATTTCTATAGGGCACTTGTTCTTTCCGGTAGAATTTCAGAAAGGAGGCCCTTCCTGCTGTCTCCAGCTGGTGCAGAAAGATACACTCATTTCTGATAGAGAAAGGCGGCGGTCTGTGTCTTACGCAGAGAAGCAAAGAGTATCTAAAATGGAAAAGGACCTAGGAAATACAGGAAGACTCTCAGGGAAATGCAAGGCTGCCTTTTGTTTACAACAAAGAAGGGGAAATCAAGCAGAAAGGAGCAATTGTATGCTTCTGGGTTTTCATATAAGATTTATTTGGCAGTTGGGTCAGTAACTCTTGCCATGAAGATATAGTGCTGTAGTTGCTTGTGACCAATGACCATTATGAATGATCTATTAAATTTGATGATGGGAGGAGGAGGCAATCGCAAAGATAGGAATTCAAACTCCATAACTGTGACTGCTGCTGCTTCGGTGCCTCCCTCGTGAACATCCAGCGTGGCCTTGTGAACAGCCTGCAGGGGGAAAAAATATTTTGTTTTATAAGTATGCAACACAGATAGACCTTGTTACATTTTTAAATTCTTTCTAGGAAATAGGCAGCATGCATTGCTTCTTCACCTATGAGGATATGATAACCTCTCTTCCACGGAAATATCAAGGAAAGTGGGCTGACCTGTATGACTTTGAATTAAGAGGGGAGAAGTACATAATGCAGACTACATGCAAACGGAGAGAGAGAGCTAAGAAACCAGCGACAGTATTCTGTGAAGATATTGACTGGTACTGAGTACCAGCACCTCTTCTTGGGAATCTGGATGCCCCATGAGTCAAATTGCTGAGGGTGGTGGAGGTGGAGATGTGCCAACAGTTGCCTCTCTGGGCAGAGGCTGGCGGCAGGGAAATGCTCAGAAGAGGAGAAGGAGGAAGCAGCTTTCCTGCTACCCCTTCCTCCTTGCTGTCCTCCCTTGTGGGGCAGGAGAAGCAAGATTTCTTTTTCCTCAAGTCAAGGTAAGCTTTTGAGCTCCTTCTCAAAGTACTGTAGAAAATTGCGTTGCTACGTTTTCATCCAGTTCCTGCTTCTATTTTATTTATTTATTTATTATTGCCTTTTAAAAGAAACTTGCTCTGATTTCCACATTGGCAGAAAAGGTGTTGCCTGACTTCTGAAGATCATCTTCCTGTAAGGGCAGGTTGCCTCCTCATCAGTTAGCAACAATCACAGTAAGTCAGCTACAGAAGAGTGTAGGGCACATTTGGAAAAGCGAGTCAAAATGAAAGCAAAATGTCCTCAGATCCACTGTCATCATAACTTTGAATTCACAGGTAGCGTTACTTTAACAACCCACAGCTCCTCTGTCTCAGACCACCACTCATACCCTTGAAATAATGATACGCATCTACTTTGCAGGTGATGAATCCAACCTCCAGGTGGGGCCAGGAGATCTAGAATTTGAGCTAATCCATTAAGCTGGAGAAAATGGCTGCTTTGGAGAATGGACTGTGTGGCACTACATCCTTCTGAAGTCCTCCTCCCAACCCTGTCTTCTCCAATGTCCACCCCCAAATCACCAGTAACTTCTGAACCTGGTGTTGGAAACCATATTTACATGACTGTTTAAGGATTACAGGTAATGGCTTGTATCCAACCATACTTTGAAGAAGACCAACATACTCTTTTCTTCAGAGGACAAGCAGCCATCTTCCTCTGTTGCCTACTGAGCTCTCCCTCAAATGTTGTTTTTATATGAGGGCTTCAATGGACCCCAGGAATAGCTTCTGGTAGGGTCTGTTTTAGGTAGGGTAATTGGTGGAAATGAGTAATGTCAGGGACTTTGAGGAAACCAATGGCTCCCTCTAATTCTCTGGGGATGACTCAGTATTGAATCATACTTAACATCAATTCATCTAGGCAGCAACACACATGGGGCTTTTAAGGCAATGCCTGCTGGTCTGCTGTTTGGCAGTGAATTGGCTCTTGAGCAGCTCACTGATTGATAATCAGCTGGGAAAGAGCCCCCTGCTTTCGGAGATGAAGAAACATGGGTACTGAGTCCGTGATGAGATGCTGGGATGGTGGCAGTTTCTTTCATGGGCATTCCTCAGGATCCCATGGGAGATGCAAGGGCTGTTCTGAGCTGGGACAGACCCCGTGACATAAGGCAAAGGAGAGTATTCTTGGCTCCTGTTCCTCTCTTTGAAAGGAGCAAAGGAAGGAGAGGGTGAAAGAAAGAGAACCTTTTCATGCCACAAATTTGTAATTCTATGGAGTGTATGCGTACCTCACTCCAGCACTCCGTTGTATGCATGTGGCTTAGGAGGTGGTATTAGCTATAAATAAAATGGACGGTTGTAATTCAGATTGCTGATGGAAGATCAGTTCCTAATCAATTCCCTCTGAATCTCCTTAAATTCCTCCGGGATGGGGCGGTATAAAAGTCTAATAAAATAAATAAAAAAATAAAATGCCTCTGCAAGTAGCAAACAAACACAGAAAGATGCTGGCTCAGTTGGTATCTCCCTTGAAGGGAATTTTTCTCAAGGGAGCGTTCATCCACAGGTTCTGCCACCTGAAGCTCAAGATACTAACTGTCCATTCTGACACTGAAGGATTTTGTCACCTCATTCCACAGCATGGGTAGAAAAATCATCTCTTTCTCCAGTAGACGTAGGAAGTCTGATGGGGTGTTCCTGTTGTCTGCTACCAGGAGGCAGGATCTTCTTTAAACGAATTGCTTCCCTTTGACCCCTCGCCAGGGTTGCTAAGTCCCCCAGTTGACTTCCTGCCTCTACAGGAGAGCAAGGCTTTTTTCAGAGCTCCCCTATCTTACCCTCAGGCTCTAAGTTTTCTTCAGCTTCCCTTCCTTTTTACTCTAATGTTTGTTTGTTCCCCCCTCCTTTCTCTATTCCTCAAGGCCTTCTTGAAGGAGGGTTCTATCAGCACGGGAAGCCATAGGCTGCAGCACTTTTCCAGCGACACGACGACGAAGGCTTCTCGCCGCTGCAGCCCGGCCTCTCCACTTTCTATGCTGGGCAGTTTAGCGGCTAGCTACTTTACGGAATTGTAGCCAGCCGCTTTTTTTTTGGCGCTAGCTAAGGCGCTGCCTTGGTAAATATCAGTATGGGACTCTTCAGGATCGGCGCCACTTTGGGAGCTGCAGCTCCTTGCTGCCATGAGCACTCAAGCTTCCTAAGGCTGTTTCCTGAGGCACTTCCCAGTTAACGGGCGGCAGTAATGACGACGTCAAGCTTTCCTGGAGAGGGAAATCTTACTCGCTATTGCGGGTAGAGTCCACTCGAAGGCTCTACCGCCAGAGCCTCCACCTGTCAGCCAGAGAAGGGACGGGAACGCTTCACTCAGCAGACGCCACGCCAAGTCCAGCCGCTGCTGTCCAAACTGGGAATAAATCGGCGGACTAATTCCACTCCCAAACGCATAAGCAAGGGCAAAAAAGCCCCTAAATCTAAATTTCTTTCTGATGCCACTTGTGGGACGTAAAAGCCACCAAAAAAGCTAAGCACAATCCAAACCAAGTGCAGCTTTGACTTCTGAATCTCACGGCAAGCAACTGTGACAGAGAGGGCTGATGAGGTTGGGCAAGTTAACCCCAATTCCCTTGCAGGAGGGAGTGGCAGGTCAACTCTTCCAGATATTCCAGGATGCCTGATGCCCATCTCCCCTGCAGCTCTGTAAATATTCTGATCCCAGCAGCTGTCCTAACAGCAGGGTACTCCAGTGCATCTAATCCTAACTGCCCTGCTAGATCCAGTCAGCCCCTCACAATAGAGTCAGAGAGAGTGAAGCAGGCATCAGCTTATAAGCGAGTGTATAGATGAAGAGGAAAAGTTCTCTGACACAGAGGATAGTCAGGATTGAACCTAGTGATAAACTCCCAGATTTTTTCAAATCTAGAAGACCTTTTCCATTCCTGGATCTCCCCAAAACTCAATTTCTGCCCTGGACTCCCCAAGATCTCTGCAGAGGCAAGAGGAGGTTCCTGTAATTCCCAACAACTCAAACTTATCAAAGGCAGACCTGCTGGAAATCAGGATTACTTCCCAACAGGATGGAACAGGACAAATCTTGCTTCCCCATCCCAGAAGCTTCTAAAAGCTTAATTAGGGAAGCGAGTGGCAGACCCCTACATCTAGCAAAACCCTCCTCTAGCTAAGAAACTCCACTTCCTCCCAACGATGTGTACATCAATCCTTACAGGTTCCATCTAATTTCATGCACCTGTCGCGTCATCTTAATCAGGTGGTTTAGTTCCCAGGGATGGAGATGGTTCCATCAGAGACCCTCAAGACAGGAAGGCAGATGATGCACTCTAAAAAAGGGGCACACGAAAGTGCTTAGCCATGTCCATGAAGGCACTCTCTCCCATCCGGGCCACTGTGGCTAGAGAGCACTCCTAGCTTGGCTCAAAAGAATTTCCCTAGAACTTCTTCCACTCCGGAACACAGAGCCATCAAAGAAGGAATCGAGTAGGGTCAGAATAGGAGCCCCATTTTCAAGGATTCCACCTTTGATGCCTCTGGCTATGGCAGCCAGATCTAATGGCTCCACTCTGGCTGCCACTAGATTCATCTACTTGGCTACGCTCTTTGAAAGCTGGATGCTCTTATCTAAGGCTGCTGTCACCAGCCACCACTTCCAGGAGAGAAACTTTGGCACAGGAACTAGATCAAACTTCTAGTTAAGGACAAAGATGATAGGAGAACTCCTCCCACTTCTTAAGTTAGACAAGACAGTAAGTTTACAACAGGGGCCCTTCCCCAGCTCCTTCAGATCCTTTCAGCCCTCGCTGGGCTCCTCGAATCCAGAGACAGAAACAGATCAAACCAAGGGCAGCATTCAATACCAACTCCAGTGGAACTGCAAGAAGGGGATCATTTCACCTTCAGGAGAGGAGACCGACCTCCAAGCTCAGATAAAACAAACAGGCAATGACTGGGCGCTCAGATCCCTCAGTGGGAGGGAGGCTGTCTCACTTCAGCCTACAATGTGGAACAACAACCTTGTAGATGCTTTGGCCAGGGAAGTAGTTCACTAGGGTTACAATTCATAGAGTTCTACACTTCTCTCCAAACACCGCATTTTTTCCCATCCCCACTAAGCCCAATCCCACACAAGAGACACAGAACCTTGAACGCAATCCAACACCTACTCTCCATACAAGCTTAATGTAACATGTACCTGCACAACACAAACACACCGAGTGTACTCTCACACTTTTTTACGGTCCCCGGCAAAATCAGGGGACTGGAGGGCGCATCCTCAACTGGAAATAATGAAATCAAAGCACATATTAAGGATCGCAGGTAACCAAGATGGAAACGCTTCGCGACTCATCACAGCATCCATCAGGGAAGTTGAGAGAATACCTGACTTCCTCCACCTCAATGGAAGCATACCTATCACGCCCCATCCACCCAAGACACAGAAGGCTCCTATTACGCTCATGTGTGTGGAACAGGAACACTTTCCAGTTCAAGGCATCGCTACTGCCTCATTTGCATCTCATGCCTTTGAAGTTTTTTTCCAAAACTGACATTACCCCCTCCATAATTCAATTACGGCAGCAAGGGATCCACGTCCACCCTTACTTGGACGACATCTTAATTCGGTCCAAAACCAAAACCAGTGCACTAGCAGACGTCCAACTAGTGACTCAAACTTCCTACAATACCCCATTTCCTTATAAACAAGTCCAAAAGTTCACTCAAACCCACATGCAGAATGGAGCATTTAGGTGTAATTGTAGACACAAGGTTAAACTCTCTCTTCCTCCCAAAATGCAAGGTCCACAAAGTTCAGAAGGAAGTTTCCTTCCTCATCTCCAGAAAGCAAACGTCCCTAATGCACCTGGCGAGCATCCTAGGCCAGATGATAGCGGCCATCGACGCAGTTCAGTGGGCAAGAATGCACGCAAGACCCCTTCAGACCTTCCTGCGCCAGTACCAATGGGACATCGCCCACAAACGAGACCAGCAAATAGCCGTTCCGTTCTCTGTGAAGTCCAACCTCCGATGGTGGACCAAAACGCACACCCTCCCAGGAAGGTCTACTCTAACCTGGTCCGGGAGCGGATCCAGGTCTGCACAGATGCCAGTCTATCCGGATGGGGAGCCACCCTGGGATCTCAGACGGTTCAAGGCCACTGGTCACAATCCCAGAAAGCCCCCTTCATCAATCTGTTAGAGACGCACGCAATATTCTTAGCTCTCCTTCACTTCAAGGAGCAGTTAGTTCACCAACACGTTTTAATCAAAACAGACAATATTGCGCGTAGGGCCTACATAAATCACCAGGGAGGTTCTCGATCGCGACTCCTACAGAAGGAGGCGGACAAGATCATGAACTGGGCCGAGAGCAATCTATTGTCCATACAGGCAGAATACATCAAGGGTCAATTGAATATCACGGCGGACTGGCTTCCAGCCGAATGTGACACTGACAACGCGGAATGGTCGATTCTCCCCGGAGGTCTTCCCAACAACTCATGCAACTCTTTCCAGTCCAGAGTTATTCCCTTTGCTACTCCGAATAATGCTCAACTAATGCCAGTTCATGTCCCGATATCGGCAGCACAGCTTTATAAATCCAACGCCGCTGGATAGCCCCTGGCCCCCCAGGAGACGCTTCACGATTTCCAATTCCATTCCTCTCTATTCCCAACAACTGTTGAGATCGCCTGTTCCAGGAACAGCTCGACAATGATCCTTATAGCCCCATACTGGCTAATTTAGGCCCTGGTTCTCCACCATACTAGAAGTAGCAGTGAGGGAACTGACCCCTTTACCCTCCAGGCTAGACTCCTCCTGAACGAAAAAATGTCCCAGTGCTACATCCGGGATTCCAGATAGGTTGCATCTAACCGCATGGCTGGGCTGAAAGGCAGGCAGGGCTAGGAGAAAAAAGGATACTCAAGCCAGGTCATACAAACCATCCTAAAATCTAGATCGTGAGATCCACCCACCAGAATCTACGATGACATAATGCGGAAGGTGTTTGAAAATGGGCTTTACAAACGTAAACTTGAACCCTCTAAGACTGGGTTGGTACACATCCTAGATTTCCTCCAGGAAGGGTAACAGAGGGTCCTAGAGCATCTACTCCTCCGCAGGGGCAACTGGCAGCCCTTTTCAACGGTGTGGCTCTAAAAAATCCAGGGTCACCGGGCTTCCAGTGCACACTCCAGACGCCCTGTAATTTCGATTCCTTTAAAGGAGTTCCTCAAACACAGGCCCTAAGATCCACAGGTTCCCATCCTGAACTTCTTGCACACAGTGCTATTACTCCCTCACTTCAGATCCCTCTTCTTCGAAGCCGATTCGGACTCATCTATCTCCGTTGGCTGAGAATGAAAACTCTTGTTCCCTCGGCTTTTAATATCAGCCAGGAGAGCTCTGAACTCAGATCACTCCAGCATATCACCGCCTGTTGCACATTACATCCGACAGTCACCCTAAGGCTAAGGACTCCCTCTTTTCACTTCCTAAAGTCGCCCCAATTTCCATTTAAAACAAGATATAGTCCTTCCGGTTTTCTACCCAAGTCACAATGACAGAGAAAAAATTGTGGCACGTCTTACGACGCAGGTCCCTTAAATGTTCCTATAATGCACGGAGGATATCAGAAAAATCCAACAGCCTGTTTATCAATGTATCTCTATCCTAGGTTGGCTACTAGATGTCAGGTGCTGCTATAAGTAACGCCTTTATCCGCGACTCTACTCGAGGCTTGCCACCACCAAATTATCGGTACTAACTGAATCACAGCGACTCTGTCCGGCCAGCCACTAACGCAGCTAGGACAGCAAATCCCAGTCGAGATATTTGCAGAGCGGCCATCTGGTCATCCTCATCTACCTTCGTCAAACACTACAGGTTAGATTCCTGGCCGCAGTGTACAGACTGCCTCGCCAGGATTCCTGACCTGGTCAAGGAAAACTGATTTTCTCCCACCCGGGAGCAGGGACACGGGCGCTGTGGTGGTCCCATCAGATTCTATCGCCTTCCATTGACTGGTTTATTGGTTCACTACTCGTGAATAGCCTTTTCTCCAGTTGTAGGGAAGTCTCCCGCCTCCCTTGGAGCAGCTCTTCCTCATTCAGATCTTGAATGTTCCATAATCAGTTCCCTAGTTTTATTCCCTCATGTTAGGGGGTTAATTTAAGAGTTAAGACTGTTTTTTCTTAAGTGTTGTTTGTTCAGACTACGTGGTCAGTTCGCAACTGGGGGACTTAACCCTGACGAGGGGTCAAAGGGAAGCAATTCGTTTAAAGAAGATCCTGCCTCCTGGTAGCAGACAACAGGAACACCCCATCAGACTTCCTACGCCTAACTGGAGAAAGGCTATTCACGGTAAGTGAACCAATCGCCGAGGGTGTCTGGGTGCCACAGGAGACTGAAGGGTACCCAGCAATTCAATTTGTAGTGGGGCTAATAAGCAGATTTTTGTAATGGGCAGCTGGTAGCAAACCTTCCGTCCTTTCCTCAGGATTGAAAAGCATCCTGCAACAGGTAGGAATGGTCAGACTGAGCTCTAACTACTGCACTGTAGTTAGACTGCATGAGACTACCTGTAGCAAGTGTGGAAAAGTTGTGCCAGATATTCCTAACAGAGTCTAGTCAAGACAAGTACAACATATTGATTCATTCTGGCTTCATCCCCACCTTAGAATAGAATAGAATAGAATAGAATCTTTATTGGCCAAGTGTGATTGGACACACAAGGAATTTGTCTCCGGTGCATATGCTCTCAGTGTACATAAAAGAAAATACATTTGTCAAGAATCATAAGGTACAGCACTTAATGATTGTCATATAGGTCTAGTAAGCAATCAGGAAACAATCAATAGTAATAAAAACATAAAATGTAAAATCATAAAATAAAATGAAATGTCAGCACAGGCTATAGTCATACAGTCATAATTCTCAAGTGAGATGGGTAATAGGAATGATGAAAAAAGTAGTGCAGTAATTATATAATAAATATATAAATAGTTTGACATTATCGAGGAATTCATTTTTGTTTAACAGAGTGATGGCATCTCGGGAAAAAACTGCTCCTTATGTCTAGTTGTCTTGGTGTGCAGTGCCTCCAGCTTAATGCTTAGAGGGTAAGAGTTGAAACAGTTTATGTCCAGGGATGCAGGGTCAGCAACATTTCACAGCCCTTGACCCGCATACAGGTCCTCAATGGAAGGCAGGCTAGCAATTGTTTTTCTGCAGTTCTGATTATTCTGAAGTCTGTGTTTCCATCTTGTTGGGTTGCAGAACCAAACCACAGTTATAGAGGCAGATGATGACTCCAATGATTCCTCTCTGTAGAACTGTACTCAGCAGCCCTGGGCAGCTCTGAGCCCCTGAGCAGGCGAGAAAGAACATTCTTTGTTGTGCTTCTTTAAAACGACATTTTGATATTAGGTGTCCATTTTAGGTCATGAGATATGATGGAGCCTAGAAACTTAGCTGTCTCACTGTTGATACCGTGTTGTCTATATCAGAGGAGGTAGGATGGGAGGGTTCTCCTGAAAATCTACCACCATTCTACGGCTCTTAAGTGTTCAGTTCCATCAACTCCAGTGGCACCACGCAGGCTAGCTGTCCAACCTCCCGCCTGTATGCTGCCTCCATCAGTTGTCCTAATGAGACCAATCAACACTGCTGTATCATCTGCAAATCTCAGTATTTTAACAGATGGATCATTTGAGATGCAGTCAGTGGTATAATAGAGAGAAGAGGAAGGTGAAAGTACACAGCCACCTTAGCCCTGTGCTCATTTTAGCAGGTGTCTGATGTAATTTTTCCTAGCTTCACCTGCTGCTCTATCTGTTAGGAAGTTTGTGATCCACTTACAAATATGCCTGTAGGTACCAAGTATAGCTGATTTAGTTTGGTTAGAAGAATGTCCGTCTGATAGGTGCATTGAATGCTGAACTAAAGTCAATAAAGAAAATTCCTCTGTATAGGTCTTTGATGCATTCAAGATGCTGTAGGATATAGTAAAGCCATATATTAACAGTATCATCTGTCGATCTATTTGTTCCCGGTATGCAAATTGTAAGGGGGGTCCAACAGTGATCCTCGTTGATGGTTTTCAAATGGTACATCACTAGCCTTTCAAAAGTTTCTTCATAACTATGATGTTAGAGCAACTGGTCTTGTAGTCAAAGCCTCATTCCTTGATGAAAGGCTTCTTCTCGCACTGGACGATAGTGGAGCCGCCAGCTAGTGGCTGAACATAGCACATCTCTAGTGGGATTTGTTGATAAAGATTTGGGTGAAGATGGGGTTTCTCAATTGACAGCACAGACTTCCTTTTAGGCAAGAAGGTGTTATCTTGTCTTGGGCCTGCAGTTTTCCAGGCTTCTGTCTTTAGCCAGATCTTGCACTCCTTCTGAGATCAATAGGGTTGTAAACCCACGAAATGGGTTCAGTTATAGGGAAGTTTGGCTATTGTTGGTAATCTGAGAGTAGAGGTTGTGTGGAGAAAGGTGACTGTAGATTGTTTTCAAACCTACAGTAGAACACGCTCAGGGTCGCCTGCCACAATTGCTGATTTCCTTTCCAGCTTCTGGAAGGTGGTTTACTGTAAATCGTGATATTTCTTTGGAGAGTTTTCCACATGTTTGCTGTTCCGCTTTGGTGAAAAACTGGATTTTTTAGCTTTCAGAGTAGTTTCTTTTGCTGCTCTGATCTCCTTTGTTAATACATTTCTGGGCCCGATTGCAGCAGCATTCTATCACCTCTTCTGTAGGCCTCTTTGGAACGACGAATCAAGTTTAAGTTTAGCTGTGAACTAAGGTTTGTTGTTACTATATATACTGCAAGTTCCTTATTGGTATAAGAAAGATCTCTACAGAAGCTGATAGGCGTGATGTTAAGCAGTATCTGTGAGTTCATCCAAATCTGCAGAGGTGTTCCTTTAAAAATATTCCAGTCTGTAAAGCAGTCAAGGCAAGCCTGCAGCTCTTTAACTTTGCCTCCTTCAGTCCAAGTTCTCACTGATTTAGTTATTGGTTTTGTGGCTTTAAATCTCTTTGTTTGTGGGCAGGTACAAGGTGAATCATGTAATGATCAGAATGGCCTTACAGCTGCTCGTGGTAAAGACCATAAGCATCTTTCAGCAAGTTAGCTAGCAGTGGTCTAAGATATCTTGCCTCTGGTGGGACAGCTGATTACGCTGAAAGTATTTTGCAGGTCTTCCTAAGTTTGCTTTGTTTAAATCTCCCAAAATAATAACCAGTGAATCAGGGTATTTGGCTCAGCCTCCATAATCTGACCGGTTAGAGTTCCACGCCTTTTTTACAGATGCTTGTGGATGAATATAAAACCAAAAAAAACAGAACTGAATTTTATCTCCTCGAGGGAACAAAAGGGCTCTTTTGCAATTAATAAAGTAAGGACTCCAACCCTCATCACAGAATTTTAAATTCATTGTTATGTCTTGACACCTTCAGCTTTGCTGATGTATATACATAATCCTCCTCCTTTTTTTTCTCTTCCCCTGATAATTCTGCAATCTTCTGCAATCTTATTGCAATCTTGCAAATCCTTTATTGCTTTGTTTAATTAGCTATTTCCCATTAACATAGGTGTTCAACTTCTCATAGTTATGGATTAGTGCCTTATCATCCCCTGCCAGCATAATGCTGGCAGGGGATGATGGGAGCTGTAGTCCATAACATCTGAAGGGCTGCGAGTTTGACACCTATGCATTAGATCTTGAGTGGTTAGTTTGTCATTTGTTATAATAAAACCCCTGAATGTTCTTCATGAAACATATTAAAAACCATTATTTAAACGGAAAAGATACAGCAAATTCAGCTTCAAACCATTCACATACTTACTTTGGAAACCTTTACATTGGGTTCTCCAGTAATCCCAGATAGATCAGCATCATCACTGAAAACATTCTTCACACCCTGTTTCTGCAATAAATCTTTGACATCATAGGTTCCAGAAATGGAAAATTTTGGAATATGCAAATGTATTTCACTAGTTCATAGCGAGCAAAGAGAAAAGCACAAAAAAGGATGTTCAGGATCAAATATTTCAATTGTCTGAGACGCACACAATTAAAAAGAGCATAATTTAGAACTTTTATTCTCGTGATTTGGTTGTGCTCAAATCACACAACCAAAAGCAGTGTATTCTGGTTTCTTTGATGGCTTATTTTCTGTTTTTAATGGTATTAGAGACTCATTTGAGGAACAATGTTGTGTAGCAATATTGATCATATCTTCTTCTTTAAATGTTATTTATCAATCACCAACAGTAGAACAAGATTAGATCTCCTATAACATATTCAGCGAGACAATGAGCATAAGCACCAAAATACAGCACCAAAATCAGTGAAAATAGTAAACTGTAAATGTTGATTTGGATGTGGGGTTGAGGAGACTATCGCTCTCTGAGATAGCAGAGAGACCCAGCCTCTCAAGCCTGATTGTCATCTCCAGGTCAAGGGGATAGACTCGAGATCAACCACATATCTCTTAAAGGCTTCCTTGAGAAAAGGGGGCATCTAAGGATGCTTTTTTCTGCCCTAGAGTGAAACCTGGGAGTGGGACCACCATCTTAGCTAAACCCAACTGTGGAACTTGAAAGGAATTAAGCTGTTTCAAATCAGATTTCTGATACCTAGATTAATCATATGAGAATTTACAAAAAGACGCTATCTCAGAACTGGAAAAGACAAGAAGTATAAAGACTGGCTGTTTGATGGACTTAACGAAATAAAGATATAAGGATCCTGCAATAACTGTGATTTTTAAAAAATTCAAAATAAGCCAAGGTTTTTAATATAAAGTTTGGAAACAAAAAGACTCTTGAAGGTTTGCTTAATTTTACTTAAACATAAAGTGGAGAGTTTAAAATAAGAAGATCAATGTATATTGAAACTTACAAGATTTGTAGGATTTGATTGGTCATCAGATCAAAATATTTTTGGAAGGAAGAGATCACAAGCGTTGAGAAACTGAGGCCCCTTCCGCACACACAAAATAATGCTTTTTCAAACCACTCTCACAACTGTTTGCAAGTGGATTTTGCTATTCCGCACAGCTTCAAAGAGCACTGAAAGCAGTTTGAAAGTGCATTATTCTGCATGTGCGGAATGAGCCTGAGTGAGGAATGCTGGATCTGGTGTTTGTCATGCCATAAATCTGAGTCACTTCAAGAAAGGAGGGAGAGAAGAACTCAGAGTAAAGGAAGAAGTTCTTTATCCTTAAAAAAATGTAAAATCCTCATGACAACAAGAAGGCGAATAGAGAAGTGAAGTGTTTGTGATCATGGAAAATACCGTGGTGGGAAATATATTTTGTTTTGAGAAAGTGCTGTTTGTGAGTTTTAAAGTATGGCAAGCAAGCAAGACTCTACCAAAGGAAAACCAAGGAAAGACTCTGTAAGTCAAGTATTGAAGCCCAACAAGCAGAAAAATGGGAGGAAACTCTGATAAATAGGCACGCAGATTTAATGAATATGCATAAGAAATTGCATGATATATTAGAAATAAACACAGCAACTCTCAAGGAAGTAAACAAAAAAGTAAATTTAACTGGTGTCACCACCAAGAACCTTAACAGAGGTTGTAAGACGAATAAAAATAGATTAGATGGTTCTGCATCTGGAAGAGGAGAATGAAAGACTCCAAGATCACATTGCTATGCTGGAATACAGACAAAGAGAAAATCCTTTATGATCAATCCCAGAAGTGGAGGAATAGGATATTAAACAGTTCCTTACCATAAAACTGGCACAGCTAGTACATGTAAAACCTGAGATAACGGAAGGGGAAACTGATCAAATCTTTTGCATAAATTCAAGGAGATTACAAGAGATTGTCTTATGAAGTTTAAGGCCAGTTCTATCAATCCAGCTCTATCAGATACTACAGGCCCACTTTGCAATCAGTCTGATAATTGAGGGAACAAATATCATAATTCTAATCTGGAGGAACCGGGTTTGATTCCCAGCTCTGCCACTTGAGCTGTTGAGGCTTATCTGCAGAATTCAGATTAGCCTGTGCACCCCAACACATGCCAGCTGGGTGATCTTGGGCTAGTCACAGTTCTTTTGAGCTCTCTCAGCCCCACCTCCCTCATAGGGTGTTTGTTGTGAGGGGGGAAGGGCAAGGAGATTGTAAGCACCTTTGAGTCTCCTACAGGAGAAAAAGGGGGGATATAAATCCAACTCCTCCTCCTCCTCCTCCTCCTCCTCCTCCTCCTCCTCCTCACCACTGCTGGGACAGAGAACTGCTGAACTACTGAAAAGGGAGGTGTTCTTCAATTTCAAAGGCAAAAAATTAAGAATTTTGAAAACTGTGAGGCATACTCCGCCAAAAACAGCGGCTGTGGAAGGTTGAAAACACTGTTCCAAGTGTGCTGGTTGCATGGCTGCCACCTCTGTATCGAGGTAGCACCATGCTTTTCCCCTGCAATCGGCAGGGCAATGCTATTTTCCTGCCTCACTCAATGACTGAGGCATTTGGGAAACAATGTTTCCCTCCCAGCACCGTGCAAACTAGAATATTCTTGTGAAAATATTATACTGATTAGAGATTTCAATGGAGTAACCTCAAAGTGATTAGACTGGAAATAGGATATGCTTATGCCAATGCACCAGTGGTGCATCTGCCAGGGGAAAGGGGGTTCCCCTTGTCCCTAGGTGCCTCTAATCTGGTCACGTGGGGGGAACAAAATGGGCCCCCACATAACTAGCTCCAGCGCAAAGACAATGAGGCAGCAGGAATCCTGCTGCTTCATTATCTTTGGGCTCCCTCGACCCCGCCCACATCATCATTGATGTGGGTGGGGCCAACGATGTCTGAGGACACTGCCCCTCCCTGGACTCCCTACAACAGGGGTCTGCAACCTGTGGCTCTCCAGATGTTCATGGACTACAAATCCCATCAGCCACTGCCAGCATGGCCAATTGGAGAGCTGCAGGTTGCAGACCTGTGCCCTAGAACCAGGCAGCTGGCAGCTCAGCTTCTGCCTCCCCTCCGTGAGGTGCTTTTATTAGCACTGAGGCCAGGGGCAGGGCTTGGGGGGCAAGGCCATACACCTGAGGTGTGGTGGGGGCATGGCCACACCCCTGGGGGTGTAGAATTGCTTGTCCCCACCCCCTGCCTGAGCCCCATCCCCAGCCTGAGCCCCATCCCCTGTTTATTAAAGCATCTCTTGGAGGACAGAAGATGGCAGCCTCTTCTGCTCTCCCCAGAGATGAGGGCAGAAGCCGGGCTGCTGGCTGCCGGGCTCCAGGAGCCTGGGGGAGGAGCAGGGGCAGAACACCATCCCTAGTCACATTGGGGGGAGGCACCATTTTCCATGATACACCTCTGCAATGCACTATGCCTTTTACCCATGTAATGATATTGATAGACTATACCTTCTCCAGAGATTTGGGGGCAGAGGGATACTGCAAGTAAAGCAAACCGTGGAGGAGGAGAAACATGCTAGCCCAGAAGTTCTCAACCTGTGGGTCGTGACCTTTGGGGTCGAACGACCCTTTCACAGGGTTCACCTAGGACTCTGCATCAGTGTTCTCCATCTCTAAAATGGATAAATGTTAGGGATGGGGGTCACCACAACGCGAGGAACTGTATTAAAGGGTTGGGGCATTAGGAAGGTTGAGAACCACTGTACTGGCCAATTATGTGAAAGAAAGTCATGAACAGACAATGACTGAAATGAAGAATAGGCATTTACTGAAAGGCCAGATCACCAAACAGAAGTACAGGGAAAAATGTGAAAGGACTGAAAGCTGGCACAACAAAGCATTAACATTGTGCAAAGAAAGTTACAGGGGACTAGGCAACCGTATCTGTTGATTTATTTTTTAGTGAAAGAGAGGACCTGAGAGATGAAATGGCCTTGGTTGTCCATATATTTTAAAAGAGGCAAAAAGGGTAGCAATATGTAATGGCCAGACCTCTTTATAACTCTGAACTCTAGAGGGGTTTTAGAAAGTGGTAGGCACTCTGTGTGAGTGAGAAAAGATGTGTCATGGACATTTTGTTCCTTAAGGCATCCAGGTATCCAGTTTTCAACTGGACAGTCCAATATTTTGCCTTTCTGTCTAGTAAATAAACTGAATTTTTTTTGCACATGTTAATGTTCAGTATTTTATGACTGACTAGCGGGACCTGGCCATGCGTTGCTGTGGCAATTGTCCTTCTCATCACAGTCTGCAGCCCACACAAATGTCCATGCTGGCCCAATGATCCCCAGCATAGCCTTTTGGGAGCAGCAGTGGCATAGTGGCTATGAGCAGGTGCACTCTGATTTGGAGGAACTGGGTTTGATTTCCAGCTCTGCAGCTTGAGTTGTGGAGGCTTATCTGGGGAATTCATATTAGCCTGTGCACTCCCACACACACCAGCTGTGTGACCTTGGGATAGTCACAGATTTTTGGAGCTCTCTCAGCCCCACCCACCTCACAGGGTGTTTGTTGTGAGGGGTGAAGGGCAAGGAAGCTAAGCCCCTTTGAGTCTCCCAGGAGAGAAAGGGGATATAAATCCAAACTCCTCCTCCTCCCTCCTCCCCTTCCACTTCCTCTCTCCCTTCCTCTCCACTTCTTCTCTGGGGTGGACAACAACCCCTTCAATTCCCTCACATATATGGTGCTGTCTTGGTTTTGTGCATAAGGTAACCCTTTTCCATTCCATAACACACGGAACTGTCCAGAGCAAGCAGTCCCACATCCATTGCCTCTCAGATCGCAGGCCAGCCCTCCTGGTTTTGTAGAAGGCCACATGCAAAAGAAGCAGAGGCAGTAGTGTTGGTTCGCCCCCCCCCCCCCCGGATTTTCTTAGAAGAAAAAGGCAAACTCCAGCTGTGGCGAATATGGGTAAGGAAGTGGGTAAGTGGTGGTTGGATGTGAGGGAGGGAAGAGTGAGGTGTGTGAGGATGTGGACGTGGATGTGGGGCTGTGTGGGTAGGCAGGTGAGTACAGAGAGGAAAAAGTTACCTGCATGTGTGTGTGTGTGTGGGAACCTCACCTGACGCCTCACACGGCAAAGTGTACGTGTTTCACTTCCACTCTGTATTACCTAACAGTATTACTCTATTTATCACTTCACTGCTCATCTCTGCCCATCTGGCGCAGACATTCTAAGCCCTCTTGCTACTCAAGCCCCTCAGGCTGCAATGAATATCCTCCAAGGGTGACAGTTAAACACAGTCATCAGCTTATGACCTGGGTGCTACTTGTGAAAAGACTTTTACCTGCCTGTGTATGGACTTTTAGTGATTTGAAGGTCCGATTACCTGCCCGCAACAGGGAGGAATGTCATGTGAAAATTTGGGGGCGATCTGTCCAGCCGTTTCGGCGTTAGGGAGTCACCAACAAACGGATGGTTAGCTTTTTATATATATAGATTAAGCTAGCAGTCTCTGTGGTCAAGGTCCATGTATGTGTACTTTCTTTCCTCTGTACCTTCAGAAAGTGGTAGCACCCTCCCTGTCCACTTGCACTCTATTGAAGCAGCAAGCAACGAAAATCTAGTGTGGTTTTAAAACAAATGCTTTTACTTATCCTGTACTGATGTATTAACCAATACTGCAGCCCTCCTTAAAATAGCACACAAAAGAAACTTACTCCATTTTGACAGATGTCACCCATTTTTGAAAAACTTGTATTGACAAAGCATTCTCCACAGCCTTCAGTTTTCCCTGGTCCGGCAGAATAAACCATGCTATGTAATCTTCATTGTAAGGAACTCTGACCACCCAACAAGACAAGTCTTCATCATGATGAAAACCATAGACACCTTTTCGGTACATCATGTTGACCTTCACTGTTGTGTTTGCATCGACAATGAAATCTGTTTTCCTGGTCAATTCAGAGTTAAAAAGATCTTTCCAACATGCTAAGGATAAGAAGAAGGGTTCATTAAATATGGTAAATGCTGATTCACATATATGCACATTATTGTAGATTAGCTGTCTGCTTAATTGTAACAACACTAAACGCTAGAGCCCAGGAATTCTATTCTTAACGTCTTAGATCAAAGTAAAGGTTTTGTGTAAGCTAGCTGGGAAACAGAACATGAGATGGCAACCTCCCCCCCTCCCACAACACCCAAAACGACTAGGCAAAGAAATGGGATGCTTGAACACACGTGCACATTGACTCAACTTTCCATCCAAAAGAAAAGGTTTGTCTCCAGTTTGTCTGCTCATCAATATCTGAAGCCTTCCTATAGCCTAAGGAGCTTTCATTACCAGAGGAAGGCTTTAAAGACTGGAGAAGGAAGTTGTAAGACACAAGTCACAATTCCAGAACTCCTAACAGTTTTCTCAGTTATGATGTGCTGAAATTCTGCCATCAATACTTATTACCAACTTCACCTTTTATTTACCTTTTAAAGAAGATATAGTTTAGAAGAACCATTGCAGTGCTTCTTAATCTAGTCCTTGGATTGCTTGGAGGATTTCCTCCTATCTGTTTTGTTCTTTACATAATCGTTTGTCTTGTTTCTTGCTGCTGTGGTATCTCTGAAGCAAGTTGGAAGGCAATCCATTTCATACAGGGTTTCCACATTGTTCAGGAAATTTGGGATCCACTTTCCATGACTCCTTCTATGAATAAAGTGCCCCAATATCCATCTTTGTGATATTATTGGGTTGGTTAAGTGTGTGGATGACTTGGTTAAATGCTCCATGGATCCTGTATTCTCTTCTGTAGCATCCGAGGAGGTCGAAAGTAGTCCCATTGAAAAGCTGACGATGTGGTTCTTGCATTTTTAGCTCCAAGCATCAGCATAGCAAAGGCTGTGGAGATGCTCAAAGGAGAGAGAAATGACATTTTGGGGAGATGGATCTGAAGCGAATAGTTTGTATAATCTTGGAATGCACATTCTGGTGATTTGGTATGACTCATCTTTTTGAAGCCAGTTGTTTCGGGTTTCCTGTCTTTCTGCTGGAGGCTGATGCTGAGGTCTAGGTGGGTTTCTTTTATCTCCACCTTGCCCCAGTTCCCTTAAGTGATGGTCCCTGGGAGCTGATGACAAGTTACCCTAGAAGACCAGCTAACTGCAAGAAGCAGAGGATGAACTTCATTGGAACTGGTGGTGAAGTGACAATCAGTAAATTTCCCAGTTAACTGCAGTATACTGCAAAGAAATTTTGTTATAAAAATATCTAAAATGTTATTCTTGAGTTTGTCTCAGGGCACTTGTATCTATGTGATTAAAAATGCATTCCTACCTCAATGTAACTGGCTAAAGCCACAAACCAATTCTGCTAAAGATATATGTAAGCAGCCTGCTATCTGTAAGCACTGCCATCTGTGGCATTCTCTTTGCTTGATCCTCACTTTATGGTTCTGCACATGCCTTTGTAGGATAACTAGGTTTCCCCTCTGACACCCTGGTCCCAAGGAGAGATAGAGTTTCATCTCGGGTTGTCTTGTAAGCAGGGGCCAGGTGGCTTTCTCTTACCTATCTGCCGACAGTGACCTTGGAGGTGCCTTAGCTCCAGGGACTGTTTTTCACAAATTCTTACCAGGAGGTGGGGTAAAGGGCATGGTAAAGGCTAGGTTTGTCAGAACTGACTTTGCTAAAGCTTTGATAAGCTTCATTGCCCTTATCAATAAATGCTACTGATCAACAACACAGAGTCCATTTATTGGCTTAAGGTTTGATACCCAACAGAGTTTTATTTTTGAAAGTATCAAAACATTCTGAGTCCAAATTTGGAAGTCTACCATTTACTCTAGATGATTAGTTTACTTTTTTCAACAAAAGAATGTTAGATAACATTTGAAAAATTAAAAAGAATAGAAATGTTTTATAATAATGCTGAGGTTATTTGCAGAGCATTCCTTTGGAGATTCAGTGTTCTTTTCTTTCAGAAGTTTCCAGCCTGATGAAATACAAGAATATAGAATCCTCATTTAATTCTGCCACCAGTTTTAAAATGGGATCTGAATCATCCCATGTGGGGTGAATTCTAGGCACTCAGTCCTACATTCAACTGAAAAAAGATATTCTGTATACTCACAAGAAGACAGACAAAATGACTGTTTTTTGGATAAGAATGTTCTGATTTTTTCCTCTGCACAGCAAGAAAGAAATCCACCTGTTTTGACTTTGGCTAAATGGATTTTTATGGTATAATTTTAATATTGTTCTTTAAATGTCCTATGTTGTCCCACCTTTTTGGATCACTCTTACAGTTTGGTAATGAAGTTCTCTTTATCTCAATATGGGAGAGGATTTCTGTGCCAATTCCTGCTTTGAAATATTTTATCCCCTAAACTTTGATGAATACATAATAAAACAATGCATTCCACCTAAGAAATAAATTCAGCTTTTATATTTAAGATGGATCTGAGTTTTTAACTTCATCCAAAGCCTACAGGCAATACATGAAGTTTTATTTTGCAGAAAGCATGGCATATCAAGAAGTGGGGATCCTGGTAGATCAAACTTTAGAACAATGTAGATCATACTCCACAGTTTTCTGCAGGAACGTGTCACATTTTACCTGTTTTCTCCATGATAGTCCTTTCCTTACTCACTTATCCAGCTTATTTATAAAATGGTTTCAGTGCTTGTTTGTTAACTATTAAGTTGAGCAAATATTGGTCATTTATCAGAGTCCAATGTATTAATACTGACTGAATGTTTAGCTTCAATCTCGGACTGCAGGCTGGGATGTTCTTAACAACTATCTCTGAAACTCTTAAAAAAAGGATATCAGAGAACAACACAGCTGGCTCGACACAAAAAATACCTCATATTTCTTATAACTTTTATGGGATACTTTATACTTTAGTGTTATGGGAGTATATTCAGTTGATGGGATGTCATACCCCTTAAAAATGCCTATTAATTGGAATGGACTCCTTATACTTTGCAGAACATCTACAACAGCACCCACTCCGTGAGGGAAGACAGAGGCCTCAAAAAGGAGGGAACTGTATTGCTGTGGGTGGTTATTTTTATAGTTTACTTTGGCATAGGCACTGCTCTCACTCATGCACACAGACACAGGGGTGTAACGAGGCAAACTGGAGCCCTGGGCAAAACCTGAGTTGGATGCCCTCCCACATGGGCGGCCACCCCACCATGACCAAACATTTTTTTGCACCAGGTCATTGGTGCCTGCAGGGGGTGAATTTTTAGACATATGCTGTGTTGTGGTGGATCATCCCCCATCCTGAAACAGAATTACTTTCAACGTTTAAACTGGGGACTCTTGAGCATCTCCTTTATGAAGTCCAAATGCTGAAGGTAGGATTAAAAAGGCTTTCAACGTTTAACGTTGGGCCTCAGTTTCTCCCTTTAAACTCCATGCTTGAAGGGGGGGTAGATTTAAGGACCGGATGATAGGAAACTTTGAGGTGCCAGAATCTGTGGAAATTTGGAGGGGTGCTCTGCTGGTCAGGGTTGCATTCTGTCAGGGTGCAATTGTTAAGCTAGCAGCACCAAAATTTCAGTGTGTCATCAGGAGACTTCCCTAATGATACTCCCCAGGTTTGGTGCAATTTGGTTCAGGGAGGCCAAAGTTATGGACCCTCAAAGGTGTTGCCCCCCATCTTCTATTAGCTCCCATTGGAAACAATGGGGGATGAGGCACCCCCTTTGGGAGTCCATAACTTTGGACTCCCTGAACCAATCTGCACCAAACTTGGGGGGTAGCATAAGGACAGACTCCTAATGATACGCCAATATTTTGGTGCCGCTAGCCTAAAAACTGCGCCCCCTTCAGGCCAAAAACATAAAACCACTAAAAATACCCAAAAATGAACCCTGCATTTTTGGTGCCCCCCACAAGGTGATGCCTGGGCAGTCCCAATGGGCATTACGCCCCGGCTGTAACCAGAAATCCTGTCAGGGAAAACTAATCTATAAAGGCTGCCACCAGAAACTGCAGTCTACATATCTTAGAGAGGGATTTGAAAGATATAACAATACTAGATTTTATTTTGCAAACTTCTCTTCTCAGGTTGTTGTTTCAGAGAAGCATTTAAGCATTACTTTGGGCAGATACTTCTGAAAGGTTACAGAGCAAAATGCAGGTTCTTTTGAAATGGCTGTTTCAGTCACTTCACTTAAAGATCGATGTTTCAGTTTACAGATTAATTCACATATAGCTTCACACACACTCACAGGTGTCTCAGGATAGGGCAAACTTTTACCAAGGCCATGGGTAAGAGGGTGGGTTCCTGGGTTCAACCCCCCCCTTATATGTCCGAAGCTCTGCTGCCTTGTTTGTGTTTTTTTGTATTTTTAGTGTTTTTCAGTTTTTGGCCTGTAGGGGGCGCAACCTTTAGGTTAGCAGTGCCAAAATTTCAGGAATTTTTTTGTGAGTCTCTCCTGATGATACCACCGAGGTTTGGTGAGGTTTGGTTCAGGGGGTCCACAGTTATGGACCCCCAAAGGGGGTGCCCCATTCCCATTGTTTCCAATGGGAGCTAATAGAAGATGGGGGCTGCACCTTTGAGGGTCCATAACTTTGGCCTCCCTGAACCAAATTTCACCAAACCTGGGTGGTATCACCAGGGGAGTCTCCTAAAGATACCCTGAAAGGTTGGTGCTGCTAGCTTAACAATTGCACCCCTGACAGCAGGCACCCCTCAAATTTCCCCAGATTCTCCTTTTAAATCTACCCCCTTCAGCATGGATTTAAAGGGAGAATCTGAGGTCCCCAGTTTAAACGTTGAAAGTAATTCTGTTTCAGGATGGGGGATGATCCACCCCAAAACAGCATCACTTTCAATGTTGTTTAAACTGGGAACCCCAGATTCTCCTTTTAAGGTGGATTTAAAAGGAGAATCTGGGCTCCCTAGTTTAAACACCATTAAAAGTGATGCTGTTTTGGGGTGGATTCCAGCATCACAGCAGCCACCCATTGTGGGATGGGAGACGCAAAACTCAGATTTTGCAACAAATTTCCCTAGCTACCCCTCTGCCCAGGGGGGAGGGCATAAGGGACTGCTGGCTGACACTGGGAGCCCAGCTGGTGGTGGGGGGGCAGGTGGGGCAGGTGGAGCAGAGAAGTCTGCTGTCCCCAGCCTCGGAGAGCTGCTTTTATAAGCATTGAGGTCAGTGGGCGGGGCTTGGAGAGGCATGGCCCACCCCCAGAGGGGTGTGTGGTCCTGCCCCTGAACCCACTCCAAAAAAAATCTACACCTATGTCACTGACCTTTACACCACAGTTCTGAACACTCTCCTAAAACTCCTACCCTTACTCCAAAGGAAACTCATACTGGCTTGGGGCAGAATAAGCTCTGGGGTTGCACTAAAGCCACTCTTAATTCTGCCAGTTAAGCTTAGCACACCCTCATGGGATCAAAGTCCAGGTGCGTAGCTGCAATGGGGACATCTGGGTTGGCTTGTCCCAGGCAGCGCCATTGCAGTCATATGGGGAAGCAGTGCCGGGAATGTGTCGGGGACTTTTGGGGGGTGGGCTGGGCTGGGGTGTGTTGGGGGCATTTCAGTGCATTTCAGGGGTGGGGTGTGGGGGCAGGGAGAGCGCATGCAGGCAGTTCATGCCCCAGGCGCAGTTCCCCCTCCCTTTGTCACTGTCAAAGGCTCCAGTATCTAGGTGTGGACTCCTCATGAGATAATAGCCAAGCCTTCTGTGTGGGCTTAGGAGCATCCCTGTGAGATCAGTTTCCCCCTTGTTTCCCACCAACCAGACCTCTAGCCTCTCATGGAAACAAGGCTGTTTCCTCTCAGTCTGGCTCTCTTTGCCCTTAGACTTGACCTCCTTTGACTGGCTCTGAGGAATGACAGGATATGTGTGTCATGCAAGCTTTCAGGCTGCTTTCAAGACCTCCAAATCTGCCTCTCTCTCTCTCCATGCTGTCTTTCTGACAGGCTTCTTCCTGCTTTTATATCAACCAGCACACATTATCTCTGGCTCCTGGCTACTGCATCTGAGCCAGCCAATCAGGCTACGCTCTGGTTACCATCATGGTGCTGCTGCTCTGGCTGACTGCACCTTTTAAAATTAACCATTATAAGGCATAATCTGTCACAACATCCCATCTGGTTCTACCAAATGTTGAATGCTGTACAGTTGGAGATCCCTTGGCTCACACACCTTTTCTTCAGTCAGCTTGATCTGTTTTTCCAACCAAATCAGCTAGAATGTTGGAGATAGGAAAGGAAGCAAAACATAATTCTAGGAGTGCACAAGTATTATAGAGCAGTGCTTCAGCTGGCAACCCACTTGGGCAGGGGGAGTTTAGTGGGGGGTTCAGTGGGGGGCATAGGAAGTTCACTGGGGACTGGCCAAAATGCACCCTCCATGTGACACAGGCCAATGACACTTGTGTGCCCCTCTGCTCCTCTCCCAAATACACCATGGCATATGGACACAACATTCTCCTGAGATGGGCATGCCTAATTAACCCATCCACCTGAGACCCTTTTATGGGGTTCCCTCTCAGGGTGATGGTCATGCAGACCCATTCTCCCCCCTACCCAAAAAAGGGTCCTTCCCAGTGCCAAATTAAGAAATGGGACAGTTGTAAAAATAACTAAAATGCTCCAAATCACACAGCAGATGCTAGTGAGGCTTCAGTGGTACCAGATCTTTGGCACCAGAAATCAACAGGCTTCAAGAGCTGTTAACACTAGGTTTATGCCTGGTGGACCAGCTAATAGAGCAAGATTCCCCTCCTGGCCCAAGACTTAAATGGGCTGAGAGGGAAGCAGTCCCAGCTTCCCCAGAAGTAACACATGACCAGCTTTACGGTGGGTTAGCAAAGGATAACATCCAAGGTTTGGTCCTAGAGGTAGAACATAGAGTGTAAGCCTGCTATTGTGTTTTTGCTGGCTATTTCAGCATGAGTTCACTGTTTCTTCTGCAGGGTGGAGGTGGATCATTGCTGGTCCTGGGTCAGAATTTAGTTGTCCTTGGACCTGAGATGCCAGCGATAGATGCAGGCGAAACGTCAGGAGAAAATGCTACTGGAACATGGCCACAGAACCCAGAAAACCCAATAGTGATTCTGGCCGTGAAAGCCTTCAACAATACAACTTTTTCTCCCTTGTTCAAATCTATAGAACTGTGGGTCATCTAATGAAACTGATGGAAAATAGATTTGGATGGACAAAAGGAAGTACTTCTTTACTCAATGAGTCTTGAAATTTGCTGTTTGAGTTCAGTTAGCACCTTAGACACCAACAAGATTTTGGGGGTATAAACTCTGGAAAGTCAAACTCCCTTTGACTCATGCTTACCATCATGGCTACCCTCTAATTAAATACAGAGGTTGTTGTCAGAAGATGAGTCTGTAAGGAGAGTGAACAAATTCAGGGTAGTTAAGTACCTCATTGGTTAGTAGCATCACAACCCCAGACTTGTCCAACAAATGAATTGGTATTTTGAAAGCAGAATTCTTCTTTATTGATTTCATGCATAGAAAAGTGGATGACTTTACTGTCAGAACTGAATACAATAAAACAGGAAAAACACGAAATCCCCCACAGTGACAACGTCATTTCCACACGCACACCCCATTCCACCTTTGGGCAGGAAGACACACTCTTAGACATTCCTGTGCCAACATTTTCACTATGCTATCTGCTATGATCCCAAGGTGTGTTTCCCTTTCAGTGTCAACCAGTTTAGAGCCCATCAATATATCCTTGAATATTACATTTTTTATTTTAGTGTGCATTTACCTAACACTTTAGCTTCTTTGATCGCACTGTTGCCTACTTATCCCATTTAGGGATATGCTCTTGGAGTTCTCCCAAGAATCTCACTTAGCCATGGTTTACACCATCCTAAACGATTTTGTGTCATCTGTAATCCTAGCCACTGTGTACTGCTTACCCCTAATTTCGGATCATTTATGAACAAACTGATTCACACCAAGCCCAATACCAGTCTTTGTGAGATTCAACTGCTCTTATTCAAATAGCCTATATTTTGTATCGCCTTGGATGCTTGGGGCATCCCCCTTTCATGTCAAGCACACAAACGTGTATTCCTAGCAAAATAAAATGAAGGGATTGCTGCTTGTGTGTGCTGGAGTCCTGAGTATGGGAAGTGCTACAACATGAGAATGGGGAGCTTCCCAAAAATTAAAAATGGAAAAGAGAATCAAATTCAGAGCTTGTTGTTGCTACAGGTGAGACGGGGGCTGCTAGCAGGGTCACACCCTCTGGAGAAGGTGTGAGATGGGGGTCCTTTCTCATACCCAGTTCAGAACAACTACCTCTGACACCATAATGTTTCAGAATGTTCTGTGCATACTGAAAGTGCCCCTGAGGCGATAAGCCAGACTGGACCCTCCTGGGGCCTTGTCTGCACTTCAGAAACTGTATGTTCTCAGCACATAGTTCTGTAGGGCACTTGTTCTTTCTGGTAGAACTTCAGAAAGGAGGCCCTTCCTGCTGTCTCCAGCTGGTGCAGAAAGATACACTCGTTTCTGATAGAGAAAGGCGGAGGTCTGTGTCTTACGCAGAGAAGCAAAGAGCATCTAAAATGGTAGCTCTTGGAACAATGGAAAAGGACCTAGGAAATACAGGAAGACTCTCAGGGAAATGCAAGGCTGCCTTTTGTCTACAACAAAGAAGGGGAAACCAACCAGAAAGGAGCAATTGTATGCTTCTGGGTTTTCATGGAAGATTTATTTGGCAGTTGGGTCAGTAACTCTTGCCATGAAGATGTAGTGCTGTAGTCGCTTATGACCAATGACCATTATGAATGATCTATTAAATTCGATTGTGGGAGGAGGAGGGAATCGCAAAGATTCAAACTCCATAACTGTGACTGCTGCTGCCTCGGTCCCTCCCTCATGAACATCCAGCACAGCCTTGTGAACAGCCTGCAGGGGGAAAAAATATTTTGTTTTATAAGTATGCAACACAGATAGACCTTGTTACATTTTTTTTATTCTTTCTAGGAAATAGGCAGCATGCATTGCTTCTTCAACTATGAGGGTACGATAACCTCTCTTCCACGGAAATATCAAGGAAAGTGGGCTGACCTGAATTAAGAGGGGAGAAGAGTACATGGTGCAGACTACATGCAGACGGAAAGAGAGAGCTGAGAAACCAGTGACAGTATTCTGTGAAGGTATTCACTGGTACTGAGTACCAGCACCTCTTCTTGGGAATCTTCTAAGTCCTGATTGTCATGTGCTCTTGTAACTCCCATGCCCAGAATGGGTTGAACCAGTAAGGGGGTGGAGACTCAGAGCAGCAGAAAGGCTGCAGAGCTCTTTGGAGAAGACAAGGCTACCAGACTCGGACCTTGGTTGTATAAGCCCTTGACACCTTGTTAAGGTAAACTGCAATATTGTTGGGAACTACTGGGAAGGTAGTTGTTGTTTTTGCTATGTTGTAAGTTTATTGGAGTTTATTGTTTCAGGGTTTCTTTTTGTGGTTGTAATGGGTGAGAGTTCTCCTGGAAACCTTCATCATGTTGCATCCTGTACATCAAGCCCTTGGAGTCTTCAGGAGCCAACCCACTTGCAAAGAAGAATTGGACTTGGCAGTATCAGTAGACTGTAACTAGAAGGACTTGAAATGCAACCTGAACAGGACCTTGAATTGTAATGTTAAATGTTGATGTTTAATGTTATTTGTAAAGAGAAGTAAACTGTTTTGTTTAAATTTGGTTCTTTGCAACTCCTTCCAAGTACTGCCCCACAGAACCCACAAGCTGAGGTTACACTCTCACTAATTTTCATGTGTTGACCCACCCCTATTTGCCATACAAAGAGGGACAGAAGTAGGTTGTGGCAGGCATGCTCAGAGCCTCTGAGGCAATTGTGGCAGGCCCTCAGCTGCCACAGCTGGGCAGGCACACAGATCTGGATGCCCCATGAGTCAAATTGCTGAGGGTGGTGGAGGTGGAGATGTGCCAACAGTTGCCTCTCTGGGCAGAGGCTGGCGGCAGGGAAATGCTCAGAAGAGGAGAAGGAGGAAGCAGTTTTCTTGCTACCCCTTCATCCCTGTTGTCCTCCCTTGTGAGGCAGGAGAAGCAAGATTTCTTTTTCCTCTAGTCAAGGTAAGCTTTTGAGCTCCTTCTCAAAGTACTGTAGAAAATTGCGTTGCTACGTTTTCATCCAGTTCCTGCTTCTATGCCTTTTAAAAGAAACTTGCTCTGATTTCCACATTGGCAGAAAAGGTGTTGCCTGACTTCTGAAGATCATCTTCCTGTAAGGGCAGGTTGCCTCCTCATCAGTTAGCAACAATCACAGTAAGTCAGCTACAGAAGAGTGTAGAGCACATTTGGAAAAGCGAGTCAAAATGAAAGCAAAATGTCCTCAGATCCACTGTCATCATAACTTTGAATTCACAGGTAGCGTTACTTTAACAACCCACAGCTCCTCTGTCTCAGACCACCACTCATACCCTTGAAATAATGATACGCATCTACTTTGCAGGTGATGAATCCAACCTCCAGGTGGGGCCAGGAGATCTAGAATTTAGCTAATCCATTAAGCTGGAGAAAATGGCTGCTTTGGAGGATGGACTGTGTGGCACTTTATCCTTCTGAAGTCCCCCTCCCAACCCTGTCTTCTCCAATGTCCACCCCCAAATCACCAGTAACTTCTGAACTTGGAGTTGGAAACCATATTTACATGACTGTTTAAGGATTACAGGTAATGGCTCGTATCCAACCATACCTTGAAGAAGACCAAAATGCAGCCATCTTCCTCTGTTGCCTACTGAGCTCTCTCAAATGTTGTTTCTGTGAAGCAATGGACTCTCAGGAATAGCTTGGTGGGGGTCTGCCTAGGTAGGGTAATTGGTGGAAATGAGCATGTCAGGGTCTTGAGGAAACCAATGGCTCCCCAATTCTGAGGGGGGCGGGGGGCGGGATTGAATCATACTTAACATCAATTCATCTAGGCAGCAACACACATGGGGCTTTTAAGGCAATGCCTGCTGGTCTGCTGTTTGGCAGTGAATTGGCTCTTGAGCAGCTCACTGATTGATAATCAGCTGGGAAAGAGCCTCAAGCTAGAGATGAAGAAACATGGGAAATGAGTCCCAGCTGAGATGTTGGAATGGTGGCAGCTTCTTATGCGCATTCCTCAGATCCCATGGGAGATGCAAGGGCTGATCTGAGCTGGGACAGACCCCGCATAAGGCAAAGGAGAGTACGCTGGCTCCTGTTCCTCTCTTTGAAAGGAGCAAAGGAAGGAGAGGGTGAAACAAAGAGAACCTTTTCATGCCACAAACTTATACTTATGAGTGTTTGTGTGCATCACTCAGCACTGTTGTTTGCATGTGGCTTAGGGAGGTGGTATTAGCTATAAATAAAATGGACTGTTGTAATTCAGATTGCTGGTGGAAGATCAGTTCCTTAACATTTCTCTGAATAAAAATGCCTCTGCAAGTAGCAAACAAACACAGAAAGATGCTGGCTCAGTTGGTATCCCCCTTGAAGGGAATTTTTCTCAAGGGAGCATTCATCCACAGGTTCTGCCACCTGAAAACTCAATATACTAACTGTCCATTTTGACACTGAAGGATTTTGTCACCTCATTCTACAGCATGGGTAGAAAAATAATCTCTGCTGCTGTGTTTGGGTGCCACAAAAGTCTTAAGGGTGCCCAGCAATTCAATTTGTAGTGGGGCTAATAAGCAGATTTTTGTAATGGGCAGCTGGTAGCAAACCTTCAGTCCTTTCCTCAGGATTGAAAAGCATCCTGCAACAGGTAGGAATGGTCAGACTGAGCTTTAACTGCTGCACTGTAGTTAGACTGCATGGGACTACCTGTAGCAAGTGTGGAAAAGTTGTGTCAAATATTCCAGATAGAATCTAGTCAAGACAAGTACAACATACTGATTCATTCTGGCTTTAACCTCTCCTTCTAAAATGTCATTGCTTTTGTCTAATCAGCTATTTCCATTAGATGCTGAGGGTTAGTTTGTCATTTGTTATAGAAAAACCCCTGAATATTTTCCATGAAACATTAAAAACCATCATTTAAAGAGAAAAGATACAGCAAATTCAGTTTCAAACCATTCACATACTTACTTTGGAAACCTTCACGTTGGGTTTGCCAGTAATCCCAGACAGATCAGCATCATCATTGAAGACATTCTTCACACCCTGTTTCTGCAATAAATCTTTGACATCATAGGATCCAGAAATGGAAAATTTTGGAATATGCAAATGTATTTCACTAGTTCATAGCGAGCAAAGGGAAAAGCACAAAAAAGGATGTTCAGGATCAAATATTTCAATTGTCTGAGACGCACACAATTAAAAAGAGCATAATTTAGAACTTTTATTCTCGTGATTTGGTTGTGCCCAGTGTATTCTGGTTTCTTTGATGGCTTATTGTTTATTTTCTGCTTTTAATATGAGACTCATTTGAGGAACAATGTTGTGTAGCAATATTGATCATATCTTCTTTTTTAAATGTTATTTATCAATCACCAACAGTAGAACAAGATTAGATCTCCTATAATATATTCAGTAAGACAATGAGCATAAGCACCAAAATACAGCACCAAAATCAGTGAAAATAGTAAACTGTGAATGTTGATTTGGATGTGGGGTTGAGGAGACTATCGCTCTCTGTGATAGCAGAGAGACCCAGCTGGGGGTTTATCAGGTTTGAGAAGGCTCTCAAGCCTGATTGTCATCTCCAGGTCAAGGGGATAGACTCTAGATTATGGACTACAATTCCCATCAGCCCCTGCCAGCATGGCCAATTGGCCATGCTGGCAGGGGCTGATGGGAATTGTAGTCCATAACATCTGGAGTGCCAAAGGTTCGCCACCACGGATCTAGATCAACCACATATCTCTTAAAGGCTTCCTTGAGAAAAGGGAGTATCAGAGGATGCTTTTTCTGCCCTGGAGTGAAACCTGGGAGTGGGACCACCATCTTAGCTAAACCCAACTGTGAAACTTGAAAGGAATTAAGCTGTTTCAAATCAGATTTCTGATACCTATATTAATCATATGAGAATTTACAAAAAGGTGCTATCTCAGAATTGGAAAAGACAAGAAGTATAAAGACTGGCTATCTGATGGACTTAACGAAATAAAGACATAAGGATCCTGCAATAACTGTGGCTGATTCCGCACGGGCCAAAAACAGCAGTGTGAAAACAGTGTGAAAACAGTATAAACCCTTTTACATCGTTTTAAATCCTTTTACACCATTTTCACACCGTTTTCACACTGCTGTTTTTGGCCCATGAGGCATCAGCCTTGTGGCTGATTCCGCACGGGCCAAAAACAGCAGTGTGAAAACAGTGTGAAAACAGTATAAACCCTTTTACATCGTTTTAAATCCTTTTACACCATTTTCACACCGTTTTCACACTGCTGTTTTTGGCCCATGCGGAATCAGCCTGTGATTTTTTAAAAATTCAAAATAAGCCAAGGGTCTTAATATAAAGTTTGGAAACAAAAAGACTCTTGAAGGTTTGCTTAATTTTACTTGAACATAAAGTGGAGAGATTAAAATAAGAAGATAAATGTATATTGAAACTTACAAGATTTGTAGGATTTGATTGGTCATCAGATCAAAATATTTATGTAAGGAAGAGATCACAAGCTGTGAGAAACTGAGGCCGCTTCCGCACACGCAAAATAATGCATTTTCAAACCACTCTCACAACTGTTTGCAAGTGGATTTTGCTATTCCGCACAGCTTCAAAGAGCACTGAAAGCAGTTTGAAAGTGCATTATTCTGCATGTGCGGAATGAGCCTGAGTGAGGAATGCTGGATCTGGTGTTTGTCATGTCATAAATCTGAGTCACTTCAAGAAAGGAGGGAGAGAAGAACTCAGAGTAAAGGAAGAAGTTCTTTATCCTTAAAAAAATGTAAAATCCTCATGACAACAAGAAGGCGAATAGAGAAGTGAAGTGTTTGTGATCATGGAAAATACCGTGGTGGGAAATATATTTTGTTTTGAGAAAGTGCTGTTTGTGAGTTTTAAAGTATGGCAAGCAAGCAAGACTCTACCAAAGGAAAACCAAGGAAAGACTCTGTAAGTCAAGTATTGAAGCCCAACAAGCAGAAAAATGGGGAGCAAAACCCTGATAAAATAGGTAATGCAGATTTAATGAATATGCTTAAGAAATTGCATGATATATTAGAAGTAAACACAGCAACTCTCAAGGAAGTAAACAAAAAAGTAAATTTAACTGGTGTCACCACAAAGAACCTTAACAGAGGTTGTAAGACGAATAAAAAATAGATTAGATGGTTCTGCATCTGGAAGAGGAGAATGAAAGACTCCAAGATCACATTGTTATGCTGGAATACAGACAAAGAGAAAATCCTTTACATTTTAGATCAATCCCAGAAGTGGAGGAATAGGATATTAAACAGTTCCTTACCATAAAGCTGGCACAGCTCGTACATGTAAAACCTGAGATAATGGAAGGGGAAACTGATCAAATCTTTTGCATAAATTCAGCTGCGCTAAAGGAGATTACAAGAGATTGCCTTATGAAGTTTAAGGCCAGCTCTATCAATCCAGCTCTATCAGATACTACAGGCCCACTTTGCAATCAGTCTGATAATTGAGGGAACAAAGATCATAATTCTAATCTGGAGGAACCGGATTTGATTCCCAGCTCTGCCACATGAGCTGTTGAGGTTTATCTGCAGAATTCAGATTAGCCTGTGCACCCCAACACATGCCAGCTGGGTGACCTTGGGCTAGTCACAGTTCTTTTGAGCTCTCTCAGCCCCACCTCCCTAATAGGGTGTTTGTTGTGAGGGGGGAAGGGCAAGGAGATTTTAAGCCCCTTTGAGTCTCCTACAGGAGAAAAAGGGGGGATATAAATCCAACTCTTCTTCTTCTTCTTCTTCTTCTTCTTCTTCCTCTTCCTCTTCCTCTTCCTCTTCCTCTTCCTCCCCACTGCTGGGACAGAGAACTACTGAACTACTGAAAAGGGAGATGTTCTTCTTCTTCAATTTCAAAGGCAAAAAAATAAAAATTTTGAAAACTGTGAGGCACACTCCACCAAAAACAGCGCCTGTGGAAGGTTGAAAACACTGTTCCAAGTGTGCTGGTTGCATGGCTGCCACCTCTGTATCGAGGTAGCGCCATGCTTCCCCCCTGCAATCGGCAGGGCAACGCTATTTTCCTGCCTCACTCAATGACCGAGGCATTTGGGAAACAATGTTTCCCTCCCAGCACCGTGCAAACTAGAATATTCTTGTGAACATATTATACTGCTAGAGATTTCAATGGAGTAACCTCCATTGTGATTAGACAGGAAATAGTGATTAGACAGGAAATAGGATATATATATATATATAAACATAATATAAAAGTATATCAGTATCACTATGTGGGTGTAAGGTGTAGTGCATCGTCAGAAGCTTCCCAGTATTACTTGCAGGCTTATGACAATGCACCAGTGGTGTATCTGCCAGGGGACAGGTCATGTGGTCATGTGGGGGGCACAAAATTGGCCCCCCACATAACTAGGTCCAGTGCAAAGACAACGAGGCAGCAGGAAGTCCTGCTGCTTCATTGTCTTTGGGCTCCCTCGACCCCGCCCACATTATCATTGATGTGGGTGGGGCCAAGGATGTCTGAGGACACTGCCCCTTCCCGAACTCCCTAGAACAGGGGTCTGCAACCTGTGGCTCTCCAGATGTTCATGGACTACAAATCCCATCAGCCCCTGCAAGCATGGCCAATTGGAGAGCCACAGGTTGCAGACCTGTGCCCTAGAACCAGGCAGCTGGCAGCTCAGCTTCTGCCTCCCCTCCATGAGGTGCTTTTATTAGCACTGAGGCCAGGGGCAGGGCTTGGGGGGCAAGGCCATACACCTGAGGTGTGGTGGGGGCATGGCCACACCCCTGGGGGTGTAGAATTGCTTGTCCCCACCCCCTGCCTGAGCCCCATCCCCTGTTTATTAAAGCATCTCTTGGAGGACAGAAGATGGCAGTCTCTTCTGCTCTCCCCAGAGATGAGGGCAGAAGCCGGGCTGCTGGCTGCCGGGCTCCAGGAGCCTGGGGGAGGAGCAGGGGCAGAACACCATCCCTAGTCACATTGGGGGGAGGCACCATTTTCCATGATACACCTCTGCAATGCACTATGCCTTACACCCATGTAATGATATTGATAGACTATACCTTCTCCAGAGATTTGGTGGCAGAGGGATACTGCAAGTAAAGCAAACCGTGGAGGAGGAGAAACATATGCTAGCCCAGCAGTTCTCAACCTGTGGGTCGTGACCCCTTTGGGGGTCGAACGACCCTTTCACAGGGTTCGCCTAGGACTCTCTGCATCAGTGTTCTCCATCTCTAAAATAGATAAATGTTAGGGTTGGGGGGTCACCACAAAGCGAGGAACTGTATTAAAGGGTTGCAGCATTAGGAAGGTTGAGAACCACTGTGCTGGCCAATTATGTGAAAGAAAGTCATGAACAGACATTGACTGAAATGAAGAACAGGCATTTACTGAAAGCCCAGATAACCAAACAGAAGTACAGGGAAAAATGTGATTAAAACAAGGACTGAAAGCTGGCACAACAAAGCATGAACATTGTGCAAAGAAAGTTACAGGGGACTAGGCAACCGTATCTGTTGATTTATTTTTTAGTGAAAGAGAGGACCTGAGAGATGAAATGGCCTTGGTTGTCCATATATTTGAAAAGAGGCAAAAAGGTTAGCAATATGTAATGGCCTGACCTCTTTATAACTCTGAACTCTAGAGGGGTTTTAGAAAGTGGTAGGCACTCTGTGTATGTGAGAAAAAGGTGTGTCATGGACATTTTGTTCCTTAAAGCATCCAGGTATCCAGTTTTCAACTGGACAGTCCAATATTTTGCCTTTCTGTCCAGTAAATAAACTGAATTTTTTTGCACATGTTAATGTTCAGTATTTTATACTGACTAGTGGGGCCTGGCCACGCGTTGCTGTGGCAATTGTCCTTCTCATCACAGTCCGCAACCCACACAGATGTCCATGCAGGTCCAATGATCCCCAGCATAGCCTTTTGGGAGCAGTAGTGGCATAGTGGCTATGAGCAGGTGCACTCTGATCTGGAGGAACTGGGTTTGATTTCCAGCTCTGCAGCTTGAGCTGTGGAGGCTCATCTGGGGAATTCATATTAGCCTGTGCACTCCCACACACACCAGCTGTGTGACCTTGGGATAGTCACAGATTTTCGGAGCTCTCTCAGCCCCACCCACACCTCACAGGGTGTTTGTTGTGAGGGGTGAAGGGCAAGGAGGTTGTAAGCCCCTTTCAGTGTCCTACAGGAGAGAAAGGGGGGATATCAATCCAAACTCCTCCTCCTCCTCCTCCTTTTCCTCCTCCTCCTCTTCCTCTTCCTCTTCTTCTCTTTTTGGGGGGGTGGTCAAATGGAATCCCTCTTTCCCTTTCTCAATTCACATTATTATATGGTGCTGTTCCTTGGTTTTAGTATAAGGTGTATCCCTTTCCATTCCAACAACGGAACTGTCCAGGAGTGCGAATCCCGCTGTCCATGAGGCTGGTTGACACGCACAGTCCTGGCTTGGGTAAGGCAGAACTGGGGCAAGGAGGCTATCCCAGTCAGGCAGCAGAGGCAGTGTGGTGAGGCGATCAGATCGAGGCCATCTCCCTGGGTTTTTAAAAGGCCACGTGCAAAAGAAGCAGAGGCAGTAGTGTTGGTTCGCCGCCCCCCCCGCCCCCGTGGATTTTCTTAGAAGAAAAAGGCAAACTCCAGCTTCCTTTTAGTAAAAGAGAGCTGTGGCGAATATGGGTGAAGAAGTGGGTAAGTGGTGGTTGGATGTGAGGGAGGGCAGAGTGAGGTGTGTGAGGATGAGCTGGATGTGGATGAGAGTATGTGTGTTGTGTGGTAGTAGTGGGTGAGGCACAGAGAGTGAAAGTTACCTGCATGTGTGTGTGTGGGGGAACCCCACCTGACGTCTCACACGGCAAAGTGTGTATGTGTTTCTTGTGGTGAAATGGGTAAGGAACAGTAGCAGCAAATCAATTGCAGAGGCCAGCAGTACATGCTCATGCAAACACGCAGCCTGATACTGTGCGATGTCAGTGATGTGTGTGCCCGCATTCCTTGGGGGGAGGATTGGAAAGGCACCCCTCCCCCACATCTAGGCTGGCTGGTCATGATCCTTTACCTGGGAGTAAGTTTGGTTGGTGGCAATGGGTGTCGCTTCTGAGGAAACCCTCTGAGGGGCGCGACGCAGCCATTCAAAGTATGTTACAGTTGCTGTAATTGAGCTTCTTACTCCTGAGTAATGCGTAGCCTGGTTTTCTTAACTGTAACACTGCAGTATTCAGGGAATCTTAGGGTGCCCATGGGCGTCTCCCTCCCAACCCTTGCATGTCGCCCCTCACTCTCTTCCCTCCCTCACTTCTCTCCCCTTGCATGCCACCCCTCCCCCTCCTTCCCTTCCCTTTCCCTCCGCTAGGGTGGGTGGGTCATATCAAGATGCTGGGCCCCTGCCTCCCCCCCCTTGCATGCCACCCTCTCACTGTCTCCCCTCTCTCTCTCACTCCTCTCTTCCCTTGCATGCCTCCTGCACCTCCATCACTTTCTCCTCTCCCTCTCCTCTCTTCCCCTTGCATGCCACCTCTCCCTCTCCCTTCCTTCTCTCTCCCCCATGTGTATGTGTGTGTATGTGTTTCACTTCCACTCGAGTTACTGCCTATGTACTGTTTTCACTGCTCATATCTGGCCATCTGAGCGAACATTCTAAAAGCTAAGCACCTAACATCTCTCAAGGGTGACAGTTACACACAGGCAGCTGCATGTCCTTCACAAGGGAGCGCCAGGAAAAAGGCGTTTTACCTGGGCCAGGTGTGAAATTTCAGGTATGTGAACATCTAAAAACACTCTCGCCTAGCTGACTATAGTGGCTGGGAATTTTCAGAGGAATTGACCCAGCAGTTACTAAGGTATACTGTCATCAACAAAAACACTGTTAGCTTTTTATATATATAGAAGATTAAGCTAGCAGTCTCTGTGGCCAAGGTCCACGTATGTGTACTTTCTTTCCTCTGTACCTTCAGAAAGTGGTAGCACCCTCCCTGTCCACTTGCACTCCATTGAAGCAGCAAGCAACGAAAGATCTAGTGTGGTTTTAAAACAAATGCTTTTACTTATCCTGTACTGACGTATTAACCAATACTGCAGCCCTCCTTAAAATAGCACACAAAAGAAACTTACTTCATTTTGACAGATGTCATCCATTTTTGAAAAACTTGTCTTGACAAAGCATTCTCCACAGCCTTCAGTTTTCCCTGGTCCGGCAGAATAAACCATGCTGTGTAATCTTCGTTGTAAGGAACTCTGACCACCCAACAAGACAAGTCTTCATCTTGAAGAAAATCATAGTCACCTTTTCGGTACATCATGTTGACCTTCACTGTTGTGGTTGCATCAACAAAGAAATCTGTTTCTGTGGTCAATTCAAAGCTAAAAGGATTTCTCCAACATGCTAAGGGGAAGAAGAAAAGTTCATTAAATATGGTAAATGCTGATTCACATATATGCACATTATTGTAGATTAGCTGTCTGCTTAATTGTAGCAACACTAAACGCAAGAGCCCAGGAATTCTATTCTTAAGGTCTTATGTCAAAGTAAAGGTTTTGTGTAAGCTAGCTGGGAAACAGAACATGAGATGGCAATCCGCCCCCCCCCCCCTCACAACACCCGAAACTACTAGGCAAAGGAGTGGGATGCTTGAGGACACGTGCACATTGACTCAACTTTCCATCCAAAAGAAAAGGTTTGTCTCCAGTTTGTCTGCTCATCAATATCTGAAGCCTTCCTATAGCCTAAGGAGCTTTCATTACCAGAGGAAGGCTTTAAAGACTGGAGAAGGAAGTTGTAAGACACAAGTCACACCTAGAACTCTCAACAGTTCTCAGTTATGATGCTGAAATTCTGCCATCAATACTTATTACCAATCACCTTTATTTACCTTTAAAGAAGATATAGTTTAGAAGAACCATTGCAGTGCTTTCATCTAGTCCTTGGATTGCTTGAGGGATTTTCCCATTCGTTTTGTTCTTTACATAATCGTTTATCTTGTTTTCTGCTGCTGTGGTATTCCTGAAGCAAGTTGGAAGGCAATCCGCTTCATACAGGGTTTTGACATTGTTCAGAAATTTGGGATCCAATTTCCATGACTCTTCTATGAACAAAGCGTTCCCAATATCCATCTTTGTGATATTATTGGGTTGGTTAAGTGTGTGGATGACTTGGTTAAATGCTCCATGGATCTCATTCTCTTCAGCATCTGAGAGGTCGAAAGCAAGTCCATTGAAAAGCTGACGATGGGTTTCATTTTTAGCTCCAAGCATCAGCATAGCAAAGGCTGTGGAGATGCTCAAAGGAGAGAAAATGACATTTTGGGGAGATGGATCTGAAGCGATGAGTTTGTATAATCTGAATGCATATTCTGCATTTGGTATGACTATCTTTTTGAAGCTAGTTGTTTCGGTTTCCTGTCTTTCTGCTGGAGGCTGATGCTGAGGTTCAGGTGGGTTTTTATCTCCACTCTGCTCCTGTTCCTCATGATGTCCTGGGAGCTGATGACAAAGGCCTTGAAGACCAGTTAACAGTAAGAAGCAGAGGATGAACTTCATTGGAACTGGTGGTGAAGTGACAATCAGTAAATTTCAGTTAACTGTATACTGCAAAGAAATTTTGTTATAAAAATATCTAAAATGTTATTTGAGTTTGTCAGGGCAATTGTATCTATGTGATTGAAATGCATTCCTACCTCAATGTAACTGCTTAAAGCTACAAATCAATGCTGCTAAAAGATATATGTAAGCAGCCTGCTATCTGTAAGCACTGCCTCTGTGGCATTCTTTGCTTGATCCTCACTTTATGGTTTCACATGTTTTGTAGATAACTAGGTTTCCCTCTGACACCCTGGTCCCATGAGAGACAGAGTTTCATCCGTTGTCTTGTGGGGGCAGGAAGCCAGGTGGCTTTCTCTTACTATCTGCCAGTGACCTTGAGGTGCCTTAGCTCCAGGGACTGTTTTTCACAAATTCTTGCAGTGGGGTAAAGGGCATGGTAAAGGCCAGGTTTGTCAGAACTGACTTTGCTAAGCTTTGATGCTTCATTGCCTCATCAATAAATGCTACTGATCAACAACACAGAGTCCATTTATTGGCTTAAGGTTTGATACCCAACAGAGTTTTATTTTTGAAAGTATCAAAACATTCTGAATCCAAATTTGGAAGTCTACCATTTACTCTAGATAATTAGTTTACTTTTTTCAACAAAAGAATGTTAGATAACATTTGAAAAATTAAAAGAATAGAAATGTTTTATAATAATGCTGAGGTTATTTGCAGAGCATTCCTTTGGAAATTCAGTGTTCTTTTCTTTCAGAAGTTTGTGCCTGATGAACACAACATAGAATCATTTAATTCTGCCACTGTTTTAAATGGGATCTGAATCATCTCATGTGGGGTGAATTTTAGGTACTCAGTCCTACATTCAACTGAAAAAGATATACTCTGAAGACAGAAATGACTGTTTTGGATAAGAATGTCTTGATTTTCTGCACAGCAGAAAGAAATCCAATTGTTTGACTTGGCTAAATGATTTTATGGTATAATTTTAATATTGTTCTCAAATGTCCTATGTTGTCCCACCTTTTGGATCACCTACAGTTTGGTAATGAAGTTCTTTACTCAATATGGGAGAGATTTCTGTGCCACCCTGCTTTGAAATATTTTATCCCCAAACTTTGATGAATACATAATAAAACAATGCATTCCACCTAAGAAATAAATTCAGCTTTATATTTAGATGGATCTAGTTTTAATCATCAAAGCCTACAGGCACACATGAAGTATTTTGCAGAAAGCATGGCATATCAAGAAGTGGGGATCCTGGTAGATCAAACTTTAGAACAATGTAGATCATACTCACAGTTTTCTGCAGGAACGTGTCACATTTACCTGTTCTATGATAGTCCTTCCTTACTCACTTATCCAGCTTATTTATAAAATGGTCAGTGTTGTTTGTTAACTATTAAGTTGAGCAAATATTGGTCATTTATCAGAGTCCAATGTATTACTGACTGAATGTTTAGCTAATCTCGACTGCAGGCTGGGATGTTCTTAACAACTATCTCTGAAACTCTTAAAAAGGATATCAGAGAACAACACAGCTGTCAGACAAAAATACTCATATTTTATACTTTATGGGATACTTTATACTTTAGTGTTATGGGAGTATATTCAGTTGATGGGATGTCATACCCCTTAAAAATGCCTACGAATTGGAATGGACTCCTTATACTTTGCAGAACATCTACAACAGCACCCACTCCGTGAGGGAAGACAGAGGCCCCAAAAGGGAGGGAACTGTATTGCTGTGGGTGGTTATTTTTATAGTTTACTTTGGCATAGGCACTGCTCTCACTCATGCACACAGACACAGGGGTGTAACGAGGCAAACTGGAGCCCTGGGCAAAACCTGAGTTGGATGCCCTCCCCCATGGGCGGCCATCCCACCATGACCAAACATTTTTTTGCACCAGGTCATTGGTGCCTGCAGGGGGTGAATCCTTAGACATTTCAGTGTGTCATCAGGAGACTGTCCTTATGCTACCCCCCAAGTTTGGTGCAGTTTGGTTCAGTAAGGACAAAGTTATGGACCCAACAACAACAACCTTTATTAGGCATTTAAAATAGGCTCTAGAGCATTACCAGACATTTATGAAGTACAAATCAGGAGTACATTCAAAACGCAGAAAGACTGTATATAGCAGTATACATGAGTTATGGACCCCCCAAAGGGTAGCCCCCATCTCCTTAGCTCCCAATGGAAAGAATGGGGGATGGGGGCACCCCCTTTGAGGGTCCATAACGTTGGGCCCCCTGACCCAAACTGCACCAAGCTTGAGAGGCTCCATCAGGACCGTCTCCAGATGATACCCTGAAACTTTGGTGCCGATACATCAAAAAATGCGCCCCCTGCAGGAACATCCCAGAAATTTGCCCAAGAATCTTTGTTCTGCATTGAGTTTTCTGCATTGCTGTCAATGGGGGTTGCAGGCTGCAGGGGGCACATTTCTGAAGGCACAGTCTCAAAACTTTCAGGGTCTCATCAGGAGACTTCCCTAATGATACACCCCAGGTTTGGTGCAGTTTGGTTCAGGGAGGCCAAAGTTATGGACCCTCAAAGGTGTAGCCCCCCATCTCCTATTAGCTCCCATTGGAAACAATGGGGGATGGGGCACCCCCTTTATGGACTCCCTGAACCAAACTGCACCAAACTTGGGGGGTAGCATAAGGACAGACTCCTGATGATACGCCAATATTTTGGTGCTGCTAGCCTAAAAACTGCGCCCCCTTCAGGCCAAAAACATAAAACCACTAAAAATACCCCAAAACGAACCCTGCATTATTGGTGCCCCCCACAAGATGATGCCTTGGGCAATTGCCTACCTTGCCCAATTGGCATTACGCCCTGGCTGTAACCAGAAATCCTGTCAGGGAAAACTAATCTATAAAGGCTGCCACCAGAAACTGTGGTCTACATATCTTAGAGAGGCATTTGAAAGATATAACAATACTAGATTTTATTTTGCAAACTTCTCTTCTCAGGTTGTTGTTTCAGAGAAGCATTTAAGCATTACTTTGGGCAGATACTTCTGAAAGGTTACAGAGCAAAATGCAGGTTCTTTTGAAATGGCTGTTTCAGTCACTTCACTTAAAGATCGATGTTACAGTTTACAGATTAATTCACATATAGCTTCACACACACTCACAGGTGTCTCAGGATAGGGTAAACTTTTACCAAGGTCATAGGTAAGAGGGTGGGTTCCTGGGTTCAACTCCCCCCCCCCCTGTTATATGTCCGAAGCTCTGCCGCCTTGTTTGTGGTTTTTTGTATTTTTAGTGTTTTTCAGTTTTTGGCCTGTAGGGGGCGCAGCTACCCAGTTCAGAACAACTGCCTGACACCATAATGTTTCAGAATGTTCTGTACATATTAAAAGTGCCCCTGAGGCGATAAGCCAGACTGGACCCTCCTGGGGCCTTGTCTGGACTTCAGAAACTGTATGATCTCAGCACATATTTCTGTAGGGCACTTGTTCTTTCCGGTAGAACTTCAGAAAGAAGGCCCTTCCTGCTGTCTCCAGCTGGTGCAGAAAGATACACTCATTTCTGATAGAGAAAGGCGGAGGTCTGTGTCTTATGCAGAGAAGCAAAGAGCATCTAAAATGGTAGCTCTTGGAACAATAGAAAAGGATTTAGGAAATACAGGAAGACTCTCAGGGAAATGCAATGCTGCCTTTTGTTTACAACAAAGAAGGGGAAATTAACCAGAAAGGAGCAATTGTATGCTTCTGGGTTTTCATATAAGATTTATTTGGCAGTTGGATCAATAACTCTTGCCATGACCGTAAAGTGCCTTAGTGGCTTATGACCACTGATCATTATGAATGGTCTATCAAATTTGATGGTGGGAGTAGGAGGGACTTGATCAGAATCGAATTCAGACTCCATAACTGGGGCAGCTGCTGCCTCGGTGCCTCCCTCATGAACATCCAGCACGGCCTTGTGAACAGCCTGAAGGGAAAAGACAAGATTTTGTTTTATATCTATGCAACACAGACCTTGTTATAGTTTTCCAAATTCTTTCTAGGAAATGGGCAGCATGCATTGCTTCTACATCTATGAGGATATGATGACCCCTTTCTTCCATGGAAATACCAAGGAAAGTGGGGTGACCTGTATGACTTTGAATTAAAAGGGGAGAAAAGTACATGATGCAGACAACATGCAGATGGAGAGAGAGCTGAGAAACCAGTGACAGTATTCTGTGAAGGTATTCACTGGTACTGAGTACCAGCACCTCTTCTTGGGAATCTTCCAAGTCCTGATTCTCATGTGCTCTCACTAATTTTCATGTGTTGGCCCACCCCCAGTGGTGGGATTCAGCAGGTTCGCACCACTTCGGCAGAACCCATTGTTAAAATGATGCTTGTAAACAACCAGCTGTTAAATTATTTGAATCCCACCACTGCTCACCCCCATTTGCCATACAAAGAGAAAGGGAAATAGGTTGTGGCAGGCATGCTGAGAGCCTCTGAGGCAATTGTGGCAGGCCCTCAGCTGCCAGAGCTGGGCAGGCACACAGATCTGGATGCCCCATGAGTCAAACTGCTGAGGGTGGTGGAGGTGGAGATGTGCCAACAATTGCCTCTCTGAGCAGAGGCAGGTGGCAGGGGAAATGCACAGAAGAGGAGAGGGAGGAAACAGCTTTCCTGCTACCCCTTCCTCCCTATTGTCCTCTCCTGTGGGGTAGGAGAAGCAAGATTTATTTTATCTCAACTCAAGGTAAGGTTTTGAGATCCTTCTCAAAGTACTTTAGAAAATTGTGTTGCTAAGTTTTCATCCAGTTCCTGCTTCTATGTCTTTTAAAAGAAACCTGCTCTGATTTCCACATTGGCAAAAAATCACAGTAAATCAGCCACAGAAGTAGAGCACAAAAAAACAATAACTTGGTGGTTCTTTTTAAAAAAACCATGGTCCTCCCGTTCCCATGGAAACACCGTGGGAGACGGACCATTATATTTTTCCTGCCTCGCCGCCTGCAGCCAATCAGAACGTCAGAAAAACACGACAGTTCGCGCGTGCATGGAAACGTTGGCGAGGAAAATGAAACTAACCCAGGGCCATGCATACTGGTAATCACCTGGAGTTCTTTCTCCTGGCCTGAACGTGCTAATAGGTAGCCGTGCGGAGGAAGAAACTGAGATACAAGTATTCTGGTATGCATAATCCTGGTTTCCCCCTGGGATAATATGTCTATTCAGAAAACACCAAAATAAAAGCAAAATGTCCCCAGATCCACTGTCAACACAATTTTAAATTCACAGGTAGCCTTGAGTTAAGCAACCCGCAGTTCCTCTGTCTCAGACCACCATTCATACTTTGGAAATAATGATACCCATGTACAGGTCATGAAGTTGTTCGAAGTGAAGGACTGTATGCTGTTTCCTGCCTCAGAGACAGAGGGGGTCTTACCAGTAAGTCAGATAGCTAGAGTGGGTCAAGACACTGATACCTTTTCTCTGTCATATGGACACTATCCCTTGGATGTGTAGATTGCTACTCTTAGGGACTTCCTTCCTTCCTGCTTCTTCTCCTCATCTCCCCCACTCTTACCTTCACTCTGCATCTTACACGAGGTGCAGAGGGATGTAGACTGCATCCATCACAATCTAGCCAGATAGATAGTTTTCTATCCTGAATGGAGTTCACTAATAAAGACTCACTCCTCTTATTAGTTAGAAACCACGTAATGACTCTGACTTTTCTTTGTGCCAACACACACATGCATGCTTGGGGATGCTCTGATGTGCTTTGCCTCAGTGCACTCTGCTTATAATGCTAAGGTATCTCTTACCAGAGAGATTACCAAAAGAAGTCAACCTCCAGGTAGGGCCAAGAGGTCTTCTGGAATTTGAGCTAATCTGTTAAGCTGTAGAAAATGGCTGCTTTGGAGGATGGACTGTCTGGCACTACATCCCCCTCCCAATCCAGTCTTCTCCAATGTCCACCCCCAAATATCCAGTAACTTCCGAACCTGGAGTTGGAAACCCTACTTACGTGACTGTTTAAGGATTATAGATAGTGGCTTGTATCCAACCATACCTTGAAGAAAACTAAAATACTCTTTTCTTGAGAGGGGCAAGCAGTGATCTTCATCTTCTGTTGTAGCCTACTGAGCTCTCTCACATTTTGTTCCTGTGAAGCAATAGTCCCTCAGGAATAGCCTGGTGGGGATCTGCCTAGATAGGGTAATTGGTGGAAATGAGCATGCCAGGGACTTAAGGAAAACTATGGTTTCTCAACTCTGAGGGGGGCGGGATCAATTGAGTCATTCTCAGCAACTCACATGGTGCTTTTAAGGCAATGCCTGCTGGTCTGCTTTTTGGCAGTGAATTGGCTCTTGATTAGTTGACTGACTGATAATCAGCTGGGAAAGAGCCTCAAGCTAGAGATGAAGAAACATGGGAAATGAGTCCCAGCTGAGATATTGGGGTGGTGGCAGCTTCTTATGGGCATTCCTCAGATCCCATGAAAGATCCAAGGGCTGACCTGCGGCTGGGCCAGACTCCTCATAAGTTACAGAGAAATAGGCAAAGGAGAGTACACTGGCTCCTGCTCCTCTCTTTGAAAGGAGCAAAGGAGGGAGAGGGTGAAAGAAAGAGCACCTTTTCATGGCAGAAACTTATACTTATGAGTGTATGTGTGCATTACTCAGCACTGTTGTATGTATGTGGCTAACAGAGGTGATATGAGCTAGAAATAAAATGGACAGTTGCAACTCAGATTGCTGGTGGAAGATCAGTTCCTTAATATTTCTCTGAATCAAAATTTCTCTCCAAGTAGCAAGCAAACACAGAAAGATGCTGGCTCAGTTGGTATCTCCCTTGAAGGGAATTTTTCTCAAGGGAGCAATCATCCACAGGTTCTGCCACATGAAGCTCAAGATACTAACTGTCCATTCTGCCATCCAAGCAATTTCGTCACCTCATTCTACAGCATGGGTAGAAAAATCATCTCTGCTGGTGTGTCTGGGTGCCACAGGAGACTTAAGGGTACCCAGGACTTCAATTTGTAGTGGGGCTAATAAGCAGATTTTTGTAATGGGCAGCTGGTAGCAAACTTTCTATCCTTTCCTTAGGATTGAAAAGAATCCTGCAACAGGCTATGAGAGGCCAGACTGAGCTCTAACTGCTGCACTGTAGTTAGACTTGCATGAGACTGTAGCAAGTGTGGAAAAGTTGTATTATATATTTCACATAGGATCTGGTCAAGACAAGTACAACACACTGATTCATTCTGGCTTTATCCCCTCCTTCTAAAATGTTATTGCTTTTGTCTAATCAGCTATTTCCATTAGGTGCTGAGTGGTTAGTTTGTCATTTGTTATAGAAAAACCCCTGAATATTTTCCATGAAACATATTAAAAACCATCATTTAAAGGGAAAAGATGCAGCAAATTCAGTTTCAAACCATTCACATACTTACTTTGGAAACCTTCACGTTGGGTTTGCCAGTAATCCCAGATAGATCAGCTTCATCACTAAAGACATATTTCATACCCAGTCTTTGCAATACATCTTTGACATCATGGAATTGAGACATGGAAAATTTCGGAATATGCAAATGTATTTTACTAGTTCATAGCAAACAAAGAGAAAAACACACAAAAACGGATGTTCAGGATCAAATATTTCAATTGTCCGAGACGCATACAATTAAAAAGAGCATAATTTAGAACTTTTATTCTCATGATTTGGTTGTGTCCAGTGTATTCTGGTTTCTTTGATGGCTTATTGCTTTATTTTCTGCCTTTTAATGGTATCAGAGACTCATTTGAGGAACAATGTTGTGGAGCAATAGTGATCAAGTCTTCTTTTTTAAATGTTATTTACAAGTCACGAACAGTAGGATAAGATTGGATTTCCTACAATATATTCTGTGAGACAGTGAGTGTAAGCACCAAAATACAGCAACAAAATCAGTGAAATTAGTAAACTACAAAAATTGACTTGGATGTGGGGTTGAGGAGATTGTAGCTCTCTGTGATAGCAGGGAGACCCACCTGAAGGTTTATCAGGCTGGAGAAGCCTCTCAAGCCTGATTGTCATCTCCAGGTCAAAGGGACAGACTTGAGATCAACCATGTATCTCTTAAAGGCTTCCTTGAGAAAAGGGAGTGTTGGAGGATGCTTTTTTCTGCCCTTGAGTGAAACCTGGGAGTGGGACCACCATTTTAGCTAAACCCAACTATGGAACTGAAAGGAATTAAGCGGCTTCAAACCAGATTTTTGCTACCTATATTAATCGTATGAGAATTTACAAAAAGATGCTATCTCAGAACTGGAGGAGACAAGAAGTATAAAGACTGTCTGCTTGATGGACAAAGAAAGAAATAAAGACATATGGATCCTGCAATAACTGTGATTTTTTAAAATTCAAAATAAGCCAAGAGTCTTAATATAAAGTTTGGAAACAAAAAGACTCTTGAAGGTTTGCTTAATTTTAGTTGAACTTAAAGGGAGAGATTAAAATAAGATAAATGTATATTGACATTTGATTGGTCATCAGATCAAAATAGGATTTGATTGGTCATCAGATCAAAATATTTATGTGAAGAGATCACAAGCTGTGAGAAACTGAGTGAGGAATGCTGGATCTGGTGTTTGTCATGTCATAAATCTGAGTCACTTCAAGAAAGGAGGGAGAGAAGAACTCAGAGCAAAGGAAAAATCCTCTGAAGATGCCAGACACAGATGCAGTGAAACGTCAGGAGAGAATGCTGCTAGAACACGGCCATACAGCCCGGAAACCACACAGCACCCAAAGGAAAAAATTATTTGTCCTTAAGATGTAAAATTTTGACTGGTGAGCTTGCAACTTTACAAAGTACAAAATTAAAAGTTGATTTAAGAATAATTTATCACTGTTTTGTTGCGGACAAAGGACTTGTCTTGAAGGAATTTTTCCCTTCTTTTTTCGTTCCTTTCCTTATTTGAACGGACAACTTCTAAACGGACTGTAGATTTTTAAGTTTTGTTATTACTGTCTCATTGCAAGATTTAATCTTATACGCTAGAATTGGAGAAATTATACAATAATTAATTTTAATGGCCACAAGAAAAGCGAAAATAAATGGCAATGGACTAGTAGCCATAGAAACAAAAACACCAGAGAAGACAACTACAGATCCAAAAATGGAACATCTGATAGACTTAATAACAACCTTTCAAAAAGATACTAAGGAAAAACTAGACAAGCTTGATACCGATGCGCAAAAAAGGTTCAACAAATTAGATAAAGACACTAAAGACAGGTTTAACAAAATTGACATGGAACTCCAAGATATGAAAAGAGAGATTAACCAGATTAAACAAATGGAGAGTTCCATAGGCCAAATTGAAGAGACTCTTAAAAATAACCAAGACCAACTAAGGGTAACAATGAACCAACAAATAGGGGAATCTCCTAGAAACAAGTACAGGGACCACCTTGAAATACTCTTTAAGTGATGTGGACTTAAAACAAAAAGAAAAAACATTACGCATAAGAGGACTTAAAGAAGAAAAGGGAGAAGATCTATCCCTCAAACTAGCACCTATTTTGGCTGAAATTTGGAAAATGGAAGAAAAGAAAACGTATAAGGAATACGACTGTTTATACAGAGTTAACTCAAGATATGCTAGTAATAATAAATTACCCAGAGATGTGATAATAAACTGCGTAAGAAAATCGATGAGGGATGAAATACTTCACTTCCATTCCAAAAATCAATTAAGATATGAGGGACAGAACTTGACAGTCCTAAAGGAAGTTCCAAGTCACATCCTACGCAAAAGGAAAGACTACCAGTTTCTGGTCGAAGTATTAAGAAAAAACAAAATTATCTTCAGATGGGAATTACTAGATGGTCTAACCTTTACTTTCCAGGAGACAAGAGTTCTCATAAATTCAGTGGAGAAACGCAGAGTTTTTTGGCAACCCATAAAGCTAATCTATTATGCAACTAAAGTCACAGGCCCGGGTAAGCTGTACTAATTTATTTTTTTTGTATCCCTATTAGGAAATAGAATGTATTAGCTAAGGTTAAGTAATTTTTGTGGATTAATTGTGATTATAGGACTTTATTGCTTTGTTATATGTTGTAATTGAAAATAACCATGAATTGTAAATTGTATTCTAACAATGTTAATGGTCTTAATAACCCTAGGAAGAGGAAGGAATTGTTCCAATACCTGAAAAAAAGAAATTACGATATAATATGTCTCCAAGAATCCCACATTCAAGAAAAAGATGTGGGATTACTCAAAAATGACATTTTGGGGAAGGTCTTTCATGCATCTAGTAAGAAAAAAAAGGGGGAGTTATATTCTATATAAGGGAACATTTGAACCCCAAACTTCTTTTTACAGATAATGATGGAAGAACCTTAATAGTAGAAACCTTAATAGGAGGCGAAAAAACGATATTAGTAGGTATATATGCCCCTACAGAGACAAGTAAGAAAGCAAATTACTATTCTAATTTATTAAACAAACTATTGGAATTCACAGATGATAACTTATTAATAATGGGAGACTTTAATGGCTTGATAGATCCGGAACTAGATAGAAAAGAGACAAGACAAAGTAAAAACAGATTAAAAAAGAGACACAATGTTCTTCCAAAAACTTTCTTCCAATTAGTGGAAAGAGTGAAAATAAAGGATGTATGGAGACTTAAAAATGGGAATTCTAGAGACTTTACCTTTTATTCTTACAGACACAAAATCCACTCAAGACTGGATATGATATGGGCGACAGGAAAGTTATCTCACCACATCACAGACACTAAAATCTTGCCAAAATTCCTGTCAGACCACAATGCAATTGAAATAGACTTTGGTATAAAGAAAAAATCTAGACTTTGGAAATTAAAAAATTGGTTAGTTAAAATGGAAGAACATCACAATAAAGTTAAAACAGCGATTAAAGATTTCTGGGATCTAAATAAAAATTCTATAGACAATTCAAACATGACCTGGGATGCTTATAAAGCTGCTATAAGGGGCTTATATATAAGCCAAGAAATAAAACAGAGAAAAATCTGGAAATCGACAGAACAAAAATTGTGGACAGACCTTAAAAATTTAGAATTAGAATTCCAAAAAAATCCATTAAATAAAAAACTGGAAAAAAACATAAAATTAATAAGAGAAAAACTAGAAGAAAAAACTAGAAGATCTTTAATGCAAAATTTAAAAAGGATTAAATATCGTAATTATGCTCAGGTTAATAAATCGGGGAAATGGCTCTCTTCAAAAATAAGAGAAGTAAATGAAAAAAAGAATATTAATATAATAAAAAAAGATGGGAAGAACATATCCGATCCAAAGCTTATAGCCAAGGAATTAAATGAATATTATTCCAATCTATATCAAAGAATGGCTACATCGGAACAGAAGATAGATAGTTATTTAGATAGTCATAACTGCATAAATATACCTCAAGAAGACTTAGAAGGATTAAATTGCCCATTCACAGAGACAGAAATTGAACAAGCAATTAACAAACTAAAATTGAACAAGTCACCAGGGCCGGATGGCTTTACCTCATTATTCTACAAAACATATAAAGAAGAAAATGTGAATATACTTACCGAACTATTTAACAAGATAATCCTATCCAGAGATATACCAGATACCTGGAAAAGAAATCATATTATATTAATCCCTAAATTATTAGATGAAATTCCAGAAGTTGATAAATTCAGGCCAATTAGCCTATTAAACATCGATTATAAAATATTAACATCAATAATGTCAGAAAGATTAAAAAAACTATCGGTAAAATGGATAAAAGAAGAACAAAGAGGGTTTCTACCAAATAGACATAGTAAAAATAATCTTAGAACAGTTATTGATACATTATGAGGATTTTAAAGGCTAAATAGGCAAAAAACTTCCATTATATTATTTTTTAGATGCAGAAAAAAGCATCTCGATGTAAGATTAACTGGTTATTTATGGTTAAAAGGTATTAGGAAAAATAGGAATAAATGGAAGCTTTTTGGATATAATTAAATTAATATATAGAGACCAGAAAGCCACACTGAAAATAAATGGAGAGGCACAAAATGAATTCAACATACACAGAGGTACGAGACAGGGATGCCCACTTTCCCCCCAATTATTCATCTGGGTATTAGAACTCTTACTACAAAACATTAGACAAGATAAGAAATTGGAAGGTTTAAAGATTGGGGGGATAGAATACAAAATACAGGCATTTGCAGATGATACGTTGATCATATTAGATGATCCAGTAAACAAAATTGAACATCTTTGGCAAGTAATTGAAGAATTCGGTAACTTAGCGGGTTTCACAATTAATAAAACCAAAACAAAGATTCTAGCATTTAATTTGACCAAGAATGAGGAAATCCAACTGGCAACCAAATCAAATTGCAAAATAGTTCAAGAAATTAAATATTTAGGAGTCAATTTAACAAGAAACAATCAAGATATATACAAGAACAACTATGAGCGACTATGGAAAAAATTGAAACAAGACTTAAACAAATGGACAAAAATCAATTCCCTGTCCATTTTGGGAAAAAAATAAACTCTAAGTAAAAATGGTAATAATACCTAAATTGATGTATTTATTACAAACAATTCCATTTATAGACAATTTAAAACCCTTCAGAGAATGGAAAAGAGACATTAATAAATTTATATGGGGTGGGAGAAAACCCCGAGTAAAGTACAAAGTAATGATCTCTAGAAAAGAAAGAGGTGGAATGTCGTTGCCAGATATTTACTTATACTATGTAGCGAACATTCTAACTTGGGTAAAAGATTGGATTGATTTGACAAACACTAATGCTCTAAATTTGAAAAAATCTTGGCCACCATTTCTGAGTTGGCATGAAAGACTCTGGTTAACAGAGGAAAATAAAAAATATAGAACATTCAACCAACACTATGTAAGGAAAGCACTAATCAAAGTGTGGGACAGATATAGACGGTTACTATATAGAACTACACCCCTATGGTTGTCAAGACTGGAAGCTATAAATATGAAAGGTTGGCCGAGGAACACCGTATGGCCAACATACAAGGAAATACTAGAATTTGATAAAGGAGAACCTAAATTGAAAGAAAGAACTAATATTCAAATAAAAGGAAGAGAATGTAATTGGTATACCTACCTGCAGCTCAAAGACTGTTTCCAAAAAGACCTAAAATATACAGGTTTCCATCATAAACTTACCAAATTTGACGAGATTTTAATTAAGGGTAATAAAAAATTAATAAGTAGGATCTATATATATTTGATAGATATAGAAACTGAAGAAGAACTGGTGAAAACCACCATGCTACATTGGGCCAAAGATCTGGACAGAAATATTGACTTGAGCGAGTGGGAAGCAGTCTGGAAGAGAGCATACGTGTCTATATTAAGTACTGATATAATTGAAAATGTATACAAGATGATACATAGGTGGTATTTAACCCCAGTAACTATAGCAAAAATAAACAGTACTTACCCAACAAGCTGCTGGAAGTGTGAAAGAGACACAGGTACCTTTATCCACTCTTGGTGGCATTGTAAAAAAATAAAGAGATTCTGGTGTAAAATCCACAACCAAATGCAAAAAATACTAAATTTCCAATATAAGATGGAACCAGGGTTATACCTGCTGGGGTTGTACAATATAAAAGAACTTCAATCACACTCTAAACTCATTACCTATCTGACGGCGGCAGCAAGGCTATTAATTGCGGCCAATTGGAAATCAAAAAAGATTCCAACTTTAGAAGAATGGCTAGAAAAAATCTATATTCTTATGGATATGGACTGTATTGCACTATCTTTGCAGGACGAAGATACAAAGAAGAGAGAAAAGATATGGACACCCCTAAAACAATTTTTTCTACAAAGACAGAACCAAATTGGTGGAATTTAATATATAATGTTACATTATTAATTGTGAATTGTTATACATGTGAAACTCTTTTGGTTACACTTTCCGTAAGCATTTTTGGTAGATCATAAGATAGTAATGAAGAGAAGTTTATTACTTACTCGGCAAACATATACCCCATGGTGGGAGACTTAAGTTAGAAATTACAAGAAATAACCTGTTTGCCTACAAAGTGAATGTATGTACAACTATATTTAGTGTTTTTTTTGTTGTTGTTTCGTTTGTATGTACAAACTAAGTGATTTTATCTGGTATTGTACTTTAAATTTGTTAATAAAAATTGAAATTTAAAAAAAAAAGATGTAAAATCCTCATGATGACAAGAAGGCGAACAGGGAAGTGAAGTGTCTATGATTACCAGTGTTACCGCCCAGGAAAATAAACAAAATATTTTCCTGAATCAGATTGCCGGACTACACTGGTTCCATGTCAAGATGCAGAGACTGGTGTAGTTCAGAAGCCTCCACGAGGATCACAAAGAGCGCATATGTATGATTGTGCCAAAGTTATATGGTTTCCCTCTTGTTTATGCCCATTTGGATGTGATAAAAGCCCCTTTAGAGTTGGATTTAGGATTTGCCCGCTGTTTAGGATTTTAGTTTGACTAGGTTCTCCCGTTAGCTTAAGGTTTTGTTATTGTTAATTTAGGAGATTCTCATGTGTTTGTATTGTACTGTGTTCTCTAAAGTTTAAGTTTAAAAATGTTATTTTAAGATTTGTGTTTGTCAGTAAAAGCAGCAGCCTGTAGAGGCTGATATTAAGGGACAAGGAAGTTGGCTCTGGAACGCAGCTTAGGCCAACACCCAGCCGACTCCTTAGCAAAGACAAAGACCCCCTTTGGATTTGCAAATCAAATCTGATGGCAGCACCCAGAGGTCCCCAGCCGTTGGAAGACATGCAGGGACCACCATTGGACAATTTGAACTCCCCCTTTGTTGCAGAGACGAGGCACGGGAGCCTCAGGACATAACTGAAAGAAACAACCATCTGATAAAGAAGATAGCTGGGTGCGGCAACGAGCCCACCTGGATTTTCTGAATGGACCTTATCGGCTTTCCTTTCAGCACCATTGCGAGATCTCACGGGACTACATTTGACAGCGGGATTTGGTAATCCCATCAAAAATTGTAATTGTATCTTCTTTTGGTTTTGTTTGCCCCCTTACTACCTGCCCCCTTACCCCCTCTGATGTTTGTGAATAAAAATTCTTGTGCTTGTTTGCAAGGCGCGATTCTCCTGCCCGAGCTGTGACCATCACCTCTGCGGGCCGCAGAGGCAGCTCCGTATGGAGCCGCCTCCAGTTTTTTTTCTTACCTTTCCTCGCTGTGATGCTCCGAAGAGAGAATGGGTCATGATGATGCTGTCATTCGACCCCCACGGGTCTGAGAGCCATGTGGGTGTGTCACTTCCTGGCCAGAGATGTTCCCCTTAGGCCCGGTCCGGCAGGGTCGGTCGCCTCTTGCCGCTGTTGCCGTTCCCAAAGGGAAGGCGTAGCTCCCTAGCCCCCTTGCCCTTGCCCTTCCAGAGCCATACCCATGCGCCAAACCGCCAAGAATCTAGGCTATGACAAAATAAGCATGTATTAACATAGAAAAGTAGGGAGAGGTGGGTGGGCAAATCGTCAGCCAGCAAGCACATGGCCCGGCACAAAGGAGGGTGAGCTCCTTTAAAGTCTCCCCTCCCTTCTTCCGGTGACGCTAGCGCTTTCCTAGCATGGCTCCCCGTCCCCTTCCACCTTATTGGGGTGGCATCTGCTGGTTTCACTCCTCCTCACCCCGAGCAGCAACTGCGTCTGGTACCTGAGAGACCGCATTACCCCATATACTCCTACTCGGCCTCTGCGTTCGGCAGAGGCCAATTTGCTGGTGGTTCCTGGCCCCTCAATGATGTGGCTGGCCTCCACACGAGCCAGGACCTTTACGGCCCTGGCTCCGGCCTGGTGGAACACTCTCCCTCCAGCTGTCCGGGCCCTGCGGGACCTTGGGGAATTCCGCAGGGCCTGTAAGACTGAGTTGTTCCGCCGGGCCTTTGGAGTGTCCAGTCGCTGAGGTGCGCGCCCCCTGTCCCCCTCCTTTGCTTCGCTCCTTGGGCTTTTGTTCACTATTTTATACTTTATTTGTATATTTATTGCTATTTTAAGGAAGTGTGTGGCTGCTCCCTCTCTTTTTGGGGGCAGTTTAAAGGAATTGGGCTATGGGACGCCATCACCATCATTACTATTGTTATTGTTTCTGTCCGCTGCTTAAATGGTTTTAATTGTTTTAATGGATTTTAGTGTATTTGGTCACTATCGTGACCCTTGTTATGTCTTGCATACATAGTGTTGTACACCGCCCAGAGCCCCTTGGGGATTGGGCAGTTTATAAATTCAAACAATAAATAATAAATAAATAAAATAATTCACAGACGTCTTTGGTTTGGTTGAGGAAAACTGGAAAAGAACCAATTGGCTTCCCATGTTGGTTCCAGGTTGTGGCAAGGTTGAATGTTCTTAAGGAAAGTCAAAAATACCTTTGCATAACTAGGCAGGACAAAAGGCTAGAGAGTTCAGAGGCTGCAAAGTCCCTTGGAGAGCAGTACGTGGCAGAGCATCTGCCTTGCATTATTATCTTTGGCACAGCCCTGGTGACTGCAAGTCTTTATTGCTTCTGTGTGACTTTCTGCACACGCAGAATACTGCACTTTCAATCCACTTTCAATGCACTTCGCATCTGGATTTTACTGTGCAGAATGGCAAAATCCACTTGCAAACAATTGTGGATTGAAAGTGCATTATTCTGCATGTGCGTAAGGAGCCTTAGCCCTGCAAGACTATGCACGTTTACCAAAGAGCGTGCGCTTTGAGCCTTTGTCTTTGAGCCTTACTTCTGAGTAAACATGTCAGCTGTCAATAGTGTAATATGACATTTCACTGCATGTCAAATGCTGTAAACTCCCAGAACTGTGCCTAGTCACTGAGAGCATATGCACCGGAGACAAATTCCTTGTGTGTCCAATCACACTTGGCCAATAAAGATTCTATTCTATTCTATTCTATTCTAGTCGAGAGATTGATTGTATATCTGGAATATTACCAGAAAAGAGAAGGAAATTTGTGCTGGTTACATTAAATTTCTACAAGTTTAGCCAATTATGTGGATCATGCAATGAAAGATCTAGTGTGGTTTTAAAACAAATGCTTTTACTTATCCTGTACTGATGTGTTAACAATACTGCGGCCCTTCTTAAAATAGCACACAAAAGAAACTTACTCAGTTTTGATCGATGCAATCCATTTCATAAAAACTTGTCTTGACAAAGCATTCTCCACAGCCTTCAGTTTTCCCATGTCCGGCAGAATAAACCATGCAGCGTAATCTTCGTCGTAAGGCACTCTGACCACCCAACAAGACAAGTCTTCATCGTGAAGAAAATCATAGTCACCTTTTTGGTACACCATGTTGACCTTCACTGTTGTGTTTGCATCCACAAAGAAATCTGTTTCCTTAGTAAATATAGGGTGAAAAGGATTTCTCCAACGTGCTAAGGATAAGAAGAAGGGTTCATTAAATATGGTAAATGCTGATTCACATATATGCACATTATTGTAGACTAGCTGCCGGCTTAATTGTAAGACAACACTAAACGGAATTCTATTCTTAAGATCTTCTGTTAAAGTAAAGGTTTTGTGTAAGCTAGCTGAGCAGCTCCCCCCCCAAAAAAAACCCAACTACTAGGCAAAGCAGTGGAATGCTTGAGGACACATGCACATTAACTCAACTTTCCATCCAAAAGTTTGTCTCCAGTCTGTTCAGCAATATTTGAAGCCTTCCAATAGCCTAAGGAGCTTTCATTTGAGGTGAATTCTTCAAATGAGGTAAATGGCTCATCCTCAGTGGTACAGCCACTTTCATTACCAGAGGAAGGCTTTAAAGGCTGGAGGACAGAGGCATTCCTCCCATTGGGCAAAGTGGACAGTTGCCCAGGGTGCCCCCTTGTGGCGGGCACCAAAAATGCAGGTTAGTTTGTGGGATTTTTTTGTATTTTCAGTGTTTTTTTCCATTTGTGGCCTGCAGAGGGTGAAGTTTTTAGGCTAGCAGCACCAAAATTTCAGGGATTTTGGGGAGACTCTCCTGATGATATCGTCCAAGTTTGGTGAGTCCATAACTTTGGGAGTCCATAACTTTACCAAAGGGAGTGCCCCATCCCCCATTGTTTCCAAAGGGAGCTAATAGGAGATGGGGGCTACACCTTTGAGGATCCATAACTTTGGACTCCCTGAACCAATCTTCACCAAACCTGGGTGGTATCATCAATAGGGGCTCACGAAGATACTCTGAAATTTTGGTCCTGCTATCTTAATAATTGCACCCCTGACTGCAGGCACCCCCTAAATTTCCCCAGATTCTCCTTTTAAATCCACCCCCTCGCTGTCAATGCTGGTTTTCTTTCTTTCTTTTATTCTCTCAATGCCTAATAAAGGTTATTATTATAATTATTAAATCCACCCCCTTTGGCATGGATTTAATAGGAGAATCTGAGGTCCCCAGTTTAAACATTGAAAGTGATGCTGTTTCAGGGTGGGGGAGAATCCACCCCCTAAAAGCATCACTTTCAATGTTGTTTAAACTGGGGACCCCAGATTTTTCCTTTAAGATGGATTTAAAAGGAGAATCTGGGCTCCCTAGTTTAAACACCACTGAAAATGATGCTGTTTGGGAGTGGATTCCAGCATTACTTGTTTGAACTAGGGAGCCCAGATTCTTCATTTAAATTCACCTTACAGGGAGAATCTGGGGTCCCCAGTTGAAATAACATTGAAAGTGATGCTGTTTTTCCCAATTGGGGGGACTAGATACAACACCATAAAATGTTTTCATAGCAGTAATAAAACATTTTGAAAGCACCTTGAAAGTGTTTTCAAAAAATATTTCTGCTGTGTGGCATGGACCATTGTTATGTTCAGATTTGTGAGTTGGGGCATGTTCTATAATGTTATGGTGACTTTGAAATGACCTGGTGGGGAAAAAAATCATTGTTTGGTCACGGTGGGAGCAAGTGGCCGCCCATGGGGGGGGGGCATCAAACTCAGGGTTTGCCCAGGGTTCCAGTTTGCCTAGGTACGCCCCTGCTGGAGGAAGAAGTGGTAAAATACAAGTCACCCCAAGAATTCTCAACAGTTCTCAGTTATGATGCTGAAATTCTGCCATCAATACTTATTACCAATCACCTTTATTTACCTTTAGATAAGACATAGTCTAGAAGTACCATTACATCGTTTTCATCTAGTCCTTGGATTGCTTGAGGGATTTTTCCATTGGTTTTGTTCTTTACATAATCGTTTATCTTGTTTTCTGCTGCTGTGGTGTTTCTGAAGCTAATTGGAAGGCCATCCGCTTCATACAGGGTTTTGACATTGTTCAGAAATTTGGGCTCCAATTGCAAGGACTCTTCTATGAACAAAGCATTCCCAATATTCATCTGTGTGATATTATTGGGTTGGTTAAGTGTGTGGATGACTTGGTTAAATGCTCCATGGATCTCATTCTCTTCAGCATCTGAGAGGTTGAAAGCAAGTCCATTGAAAAGCTGACGATGGGTTTCATTTTTAGCTCCAAGCATCAGCATAGAAAAGACTGAGGAGATGCCCAAAGGAGAGAAAATGACATTTTGGAGAGATGGATCTGAAGCAATGAGTTTGTATAATCTGAATGCAAATTCTGCATTTAGTATGACTATCTTTTTGAAGTGCTTTGGTTCAGTTCCTTGTCCTTCTGCTGGAGGCTGATGCTGAGGTTCAAGTAGTTTTTTTATCTCCACTGTGCTCCTGTTCCTCATGATGTCCTGGGAGCTGATGACAAAGGGCTTGAAGATCAGTTAACAGTTTCTGCAATCTGACTGCATATTCTGCATTTGGTATGACTATCTTTTTGGAGCCATTTGGTTCGATTCCTTGTCTTTCTGCTGAAGGCTGATGCTGAGGTTCAAGTGGGTTTTTATCTCCACTGTGCTCCGGTTCCTCATGAAATTCTGGGATGTGATGACAAAGGCTTTGAAGACCAGTTAACAGTTTGTGCAACCTGAATGCATATTCTGCACTTGGTATGACTATCTTTTTGAAGCTAGTTGTTTCAGTCCCCTGCCCTTCTGCTGGAGGCTGATGCTGAGGTTCAGCTGGGTTTTTATCTCCACTCTGCTCCGGTTCCTCATGATGTCCTGGGAGCTGATGACAAAGGCCTTGAAGACCAGTTAATAGTAAGAAGCAAATGATGAACTTCATTGGAACTGGTGGTGAAGTGACAATCAGTAAATTTCAGTTAACTGTGTACTGCAAAAAAAAATTGATACAAAAATATCTAAAATGTTATTTGAGTTTGTCAGGGGAATTGTATCTATGTGATTGAGATGCATTCCCACCTTAATGTAATGACTTAAAGCTACAAATCGATACTGCTAAAAGATATTTGTAACCAGCCTGCTATCTGTTAGCACTGCCCTCTGGGGCATTCTTTCCTTGATCTTCACTTTATGGTTTCATATGCTTTGTAGATAACTAGGCTTCCCCCTGACACTGTGGTCCCATGAGAGACAGAGCTTTGTCCATTATCTCGTGGGGGCAGGAAGCCAAGTGGCTTTCTCTTACTATCTACCGCCAACTTTGTGGTGCCTTTGCTCCAGGGACTGTTTTTCACAAATTGTTTGGAAAGTGGGAGAGGGGACTTGCAGTGGGATAAAGGACATAGCAAAGGCCAGGTTTGTCAGAACTGGCTTTGCTAATCTTTGGTGCTTCGTTGCCTCATCAATAAGCGCTACTGATCAACAACACAGAGTCCGTTTATTGGCTTAAGGTTTGATACCCAACAGAGTTTTATTTTTGAAATTATCAAAACATTCTAAGTATTAAAGTCCAAATTTGGAATCATTTACCATTTACTTTAGACAATTAGTTTATTTTTTAAACAAAAGAATGTTAGATAATATTTGAAAAATTAAAAAGAATAGAAATGTTTTATAATAATGATGAGGTTCATTTGCAGAGCATTCCCTTTTTCCTTCAGGCAGATTCAGTGTTCTTTTCTTTCAGAAGTTTGTGCCTGATGAACACAACATAGAATCCATTTAATTCTGCCATAGTTTTTAATAGGATTTGAATTGTTCCACATGGGGTGAGTTTTAGGTATTCAGTCCTGCATTCAACTGAAAAAATATTCTGTATTCTATGAAGACATAAAGGACTGTTTTGGATAAGAATGTCTGGTTTTTCTGCACAGCAGAAAGAATTCCCATTGTTTGACTTGGCTAAATGATTTTATGGTATAATTTTTATATTGTACCCAAATGTCCTATGTTGTCCCACCTTTTGCAGCACCTACAGTTTACTCAATGTGGGAGAGATTTCTGTGCTGCCCTGCTTTGAAATATTCTATCCCCAAACTTTGATGAATACATACTAAAACAATGAATTCAGCCTAACAGAAATAAATTCAGCTTTATATTTAGATGGATCTAGTCATTTGTTTTAATCACCAAAGCCGACAAGCAGAATTGAAGTATTTTGCAGAAAGCATGGCATATCAAGAAGTTGGAATACTGGTAGATCAAACTTTAGAACAATGTAGATCATACTCACAGTCTTCTGCAGAAACGCGTCACATTTCACCTGTCCTTCCTTAACCACTTATCCAGCTTATTTATAAAATGGCCAGTGTTCTTTATTACCCATTAAGCTGAGCAAATATTGATCATTTATCAGATTCAAGGAATTATTGATTGGATTTTTAGCTAGTCTCTACAGTTTGTATAGTGGGGCTGGGAGGTTCTCAACGCCTATCTCTGAAACTCTTAAGAGGGATATCAGAGAGCAACACAGGTGACAGACAAAGGTACAACTTCCAGTTCTGTTGTGACTCATATTTTATACCCTCTTATTGGAGTATATTCAGCAGATGGGAAGTCATACCCCCTAGGAAGTGCCTACTAATGAATGAATACACAAAAATGAATGAATACCCAAAAACCAAGAATTTAGTATTGCAAATAGAATCTCGCAGCTAGGCACCCCCCTGGCTGGAAAGGAAGATCACTTCTGGCATGCAGCTTGGCAAAATGCACTTTGAAGATGGATTTTACTGTGTGGAATAGCAAATTCCACTTTTAAACAATTGTGAAAGTGGATTGAAAGTGCATTATTCTGCATGTGTGGACGTGGCCTAAGATGTGCATGTGCAAAGAGACCAAAAATGGGGGTCCCCATAAGGTGATTCACAGAGGCAACACTACTCACCAGTCTGGAAAACTGGACTCCCACTAACCAAAATCATGCCTTTAAAAATTAAAATTCCCTACCTCACCTCCCAGGAGACTGCAGAGCTGTGAAACAGTAGGGAGTAGAGTACAGGAGAGAGAGAGAAAGAAAGAGAGCTCCCTGGCCCTTGGCACATCTATCCCTTTAAACACTTTAAACTTTAAAAATTCAGTGCAGCAGACCTTGTGCCTGGGCCCACAGCAAGATATACCATCCATCCAGAGGTGGGATCCAGCCGGTTTCCACCGGTTCCCTAGAAGTGGTTACTATATTTTTCTGAGTGCCAAGAAGGGGTTACTAAAGCACCCTCCCTGCCCAATCACTTTTGCATCGTGGGAGGGGCATGCATGCTGCTACAGCACCTCAGTAGTGAGAGGATTGGGTTGGCCTAGGCTCGGAGGGGAAAGTTTCCTGCTTACCAAGGCAGAGAACACGAGGCGAGCACAAGGCAGAGCTTAGCAAGAACAGGAGTGGAGGTTGTTCAGCTGGTTCCTGAAGCCTAAAGTACGTGATTTTTTCTGGGGGCGGAGCGGGGGTGTGTGGCAATGGTGGGGGGGAGCATTTTGCCAAGTGCTAGAAGCACCAGAAGCGATCTTCTTTTTGTGGCGCTCTGGCTCCCCCTGAGAAGCCTGTCCTGCTGCCCCTCCGCAGCCTTCCTCTTGTGGTGGCAACAGTGACAGGAAGTATATGTGTGTGTGGAGGGGAGAGAATGTCAGCTCTAGGACATGGTCCCCTTCTTCAGCAGTGTGTGGTACAGGGAATTGCTATACCTTTTATTAGGTGGGGGCGGGGTTACTTTTGGAAAGGGCTACAATATCAATGTAGCTGCAATAACAGCAATATCAATATAAAAGCATTTTAACCGGCTTAGCTAGCAATCTTGCAACTATCAGGTGTGATGAGATCTGTGCCTTAAAGAAATGAGTTGATGGGAAGAGTTAACAGAACCAGGTCCAGGAGAATTCTCAGCAGAAAAGCTGTGCAGCAAAGCGTGAATGCCTCCTGTCATGTAAACAGAGAAGTGTGAAGACACCCCACTACAATGCCACTGTGCAGTGAAGAGCCTTGAGTTAGGTGTTCCATGTATAATGGGCCACTGTTTTACTAACACCTCTGTTTTGCTGTTCTGAGAAATGGTCAGTAAACAGTGTTTGCATAATAGGCCACTATGTTGTGAGATGCTATTCTGTTGAGTCTCCAGGGGAGATCAGCACCACTGGGAAAACCCTGTCTCTGGTCACCACCTTCTTCTCCTGTACAAGTGAGGGGACACAGAGCAGGGTATCAGAAAAAGATATTCATTGCTGAACTGGCAATATTTATGCATTATACTAATCAGTGGATCAAAGCTGTCCAAGAGAATAGGACTGTGTGTTGCTGGTTAGCGGCACCTCTCTCCAAAGCCTGGATGATGACTCCTAGTGGTTTCATGTAGATGTTAAAGAGCATAGAGGACAAGATGGGTCCCCAAGCAATCCCAAAGCATACATGTTCTAGAGCTGAACAGCAGTTCCTCAACTCCACAGACTGAAATTCTTCAACCAATTAGAGGCAGAATCATTGAAGGGTAGTGCTCCCAGCTCAGCTGGACTCTCTTAAGGGTCCCATGGACAATGGTTTAAAAAGCCACCAGCAACAATTTCAGGAGAACCAACAAGTAAGTAAGTATCAATGGTAAGTAGCCATGGTGTTATGTAGCTTTTCTGGAAACCAACCACTGGATGGTCTGACCTTGTCTGCCAAGCTTAATCTATGTACAAACCAACACAAACATACATTATGAAAGAGATTTACAGAACAATGTGAAGCAATAGTTTTGCCTTTGCAGTTTGCACAGTTATATAGCATTCAAGGTAAAGGTCATCTGAATGATTCCTAACCGGGAGGTCTCATTCTATGAATACTCCGCGAGTCCAATCTAAGCCAATGAAACTACTCTCAGTTTCCTAGGATAGGAATTTGTTTCCTATATTTGTCTTGAAGAAAATGGGAGAAGACTCTGCCTTTCATCATTTTCCTTGGAACTGTATCAAACTTCACAATACCTTGCCCAGGGGTGCTTGTATATAATAGCTTCACTTCTTCCACTGCATGTTTTTGGAGGATGCAGGAAGACATGACAAGGCAAGGAAGCCCAACATCAGAAACCCACAGAAGAGACTACTTTTACCATTTGTTGTGTGTGTAAATTATCTTTGAGTCACAGCCCGTTTCTGGTGACCCTTCGTGATTCTCTGGTCAAAAGATGTGCAGGGGTGGTTGGCACAGCAATGCTGGTGGTCTTCCATCCAAGTACTAACTTTCTTGGTGGTCCCTCATCCAAGTACTAACTAAGGTTGATCTTGTTTACCTTTTAAAAGCTGATGAGATCAGGCTAGCCTGGGCCAGCTACCCGAGGTTTTTGGCAAACAATATCGCTGATAGCTTCTAGTCTACAACTATTAAATCACAACACTGGCTTTTTTTCCCAGGGGAGTTGCACATATTGGAAAGCTGTTATCCTCTTGATATCCTCTTGATATCTGATGTGTTGATTATTCACATGAAACAAGGAAATGGATTTGGGTGCCTTAGTTGAAAGTTCCATGGGAATGTCAACTCAATGCATGGCAGCTGTGAAAAAGACAAACTCTATGCTTCGTGATTTAGAAAGGAATTGATAATAAAACTGCAAAGATTGTCATGCTCTTATATAAAGCAATGGTGCGAACGCATTTGGAGTACTGTGTTCAGTTCTGATCGCCACATCTCAAAAAGGATATCGAAGAGGTAGGCAAAAGTGCAGAGAAGGGGAATGAGGATGATTGAAGGATCAGAGCACCTTCCTTTTGAAGAGAGGCTGCAGCGTTTGGGACTCTTCAGTTTGGAGAGGAGACATATTGAGGGGGGCTATGATTGAAGTCTATAAAATTATTCATGGGGTAGAAAATGTTGACAGAGATGTTGACGAACATTCTAAGGGCATAGCAACCCCATAGTCCACAGACATGCCACACAAACATTCTAAGGGTGACAGTCGAACACAACCAGCTTCATTGCCAGGAAAAAGATGTTTTACCTGGGCCAGGTGTAAAATTTCAGGTATTTGAACATCTAAAAACACTCTCACCTGGCTGACTACAGTGGCTGGGAATTTTCAGAGGAGTTGACCCAGCAGTTCCTGTGTTAGACCATCGTGAACAAACTCATGGTTTGCTTTTTATATATATAGAGAGAGAGACTGAAAAGTATTCGGCCCATAACTGAGCCATGTGGCACCCCACGGAGACAATTTGTCATCTCTAAATGAGCCTGTTGTTTTCTTTAGGGGAAAAAACCTGAGGCAACAAGGGCATTGAGCTGTTTTGTTTTTTCTCTGTCCTTTATCAGAGGTTCTCAGTTTCCACTCAACAGTGGGTCTATCACCACCTCATGTTTGCTCTTCACATATCTGAAGAAGCTTTTCTTGTTGCAGCAAGACTCCCTGGCCAACATCAGCTGACTGCCAGCATCTAATAAGCATGTCACTTGCGGGGGCTCACTGTGAGCTTTGGCCTCTCTGATAGCTGACCTACAGGGTCTAGCAGCCCATAGATTCCTTACAGGTATGTCCTTACCTTGATTCTTGAATGTTTTCAGAAATTTGAGTAGCAATTGCAACAAGTCTTCTATGAACAAAACGTTCCCAGTATTCATCTGTGTTGAATTAGTGGGTTGGTTAAGTGTGAGGTTGTTCTCCCTTTTATTATAGTTATATACCTACAACTCTACTATTTTCTTAAAATGGTTAATTTACATTTTTTTTAAAAAAAATATTTTATAAATATCCCAAAGATTAAAAGAGTAAAAGTATTTTATAGTAATGTTCAGGTTTATTTGCAGAGCTATACCTTCAACCTTCAGACAGCTTCAGTCTTCATTATTACCAAAATTTAAGCTTGATGGTGTCAGGGTCGCGACCCTCATTTAAACCTCTGTTGTATATCAAGTTTCGGTTTCCCAGGTTTCCCCAGTTCCCGCCACAGGAAAGGACCACCCACTCCCACCTGTATATATACTGGAACTGAGGGCAAGAACCCTCAGTTCCAGCACCCTGTACCTAGGGCGATACATCTCAATAAAGTTCGTTCCTTTGTTTCAAAGTCGACTTCGTCTGAGTGCATTCAGCCTTACATTGTGCTGGAACTCACTTTCTACACTCTACGGCAACCAGATCTTCTCAGAATGGCTGGACCAGGAGAGTGTTCCATTCCAATAGAATTCTCACCGATCCATGAAGGGACAAGGCTCCCTCGTCGCGAGTCGTGGACGAGAGTAGGCACCCTCCACAGAGTGGGAACGGTGGAGCGAACCCGCCTAACGTCATTCCTGGTGAGATCCGAGGAACCGGTGCGATGGACGGATCGCGAAATGGATAAGCAGCAGTGGGCCTACGCAGTACTGCAACAAAGAACCTCGGAGTTGAGTTGAGAGCGAGACCAACTCTGATCAGACCTATCGACCCTACAGTGTCAAGTGGCGTCATTAATGGCCGACCTCGACCGAGAGAGACCCTCTCAGGCCGAGAGCCCAAGGATGGACTACGCCATTGATGACCTGACCGTGGCCTCCAGTCCTCCTGCTCGGTGAACGACCAATCCAACGCCCTACTACCTGGCCAATTTAGGCACCAACCGATGACCCCACAGAAGCTTCCGGGTGACCTTCAGCGGAGATTCGGATGACCTAGCCTTTTTCCTAATACAGGCAGGCTCGTACATGGAGGTCCATGGGGCCGGCTTCCGCACAGACTGCGAGCGAGTTTTTGAACTCGGGACTCAGTTGAGGGGGGAAGCGGCGAACTGGTTAGTTGGCCTCGTGGAGGCAGGCGCCACAGAACTCCACAACTTGGAGCACTTCCTACTGGCCCTACGACTGCGGTTTGAGAACCCACTAACCGAAGAGAAGGCCCGAGCCGCGCTCCAACGGCTACGACAGGGAACCCGCTCCGTCAGCGACTTCGCTGCGGAGTTCCATAGACTCGCCAGCCGCCTACGGGCTGGCCAGAGATGGTCTTAGTGCAACTCTTCAAGGACGCACTCCACCCGAAAGTTCTCCAATGGAGCCTGATAAACGAAGATCCGGAGACCCTGCTGGAATGGATACGGAGAGCGGGAGAAGCCGAACTCAGAAACCGGCAGGTAGAGCAGTCGGAGCACCGATGGAACCATTCGCTGCGTCCGCCAAGCCGCCCAGCTTCCCAACCCACCGACGAGAGAACTCCCCGGACGACAACCCCGGAATCCAGCCGTGCTCAGCGGCGCCGCATGGGCCTCTGCCTGCTCTGTGGAGGGGGGGCCACTGTGCCGCATCGTGCCCAGAACGTCGCCCTCAACCTGCTCCTGGGGGTACCGACAACCGGAACCACACCCGGAACCCACCGCCAGCACCAAAACCAGCAACGCACCCATGGACCGTCACTGCCCCGATCGCCTCCGCCCAGGCCACCTCCAAGGCATACTCAAGTGACTCGGAGGCCTCAGTGTCCCAGGATTACAACCCGGCAGGAAACGACAACGACCTGGTGTGAGAAGCGCCGATGCCCAGGTCACACCAGCAGGCGCAACGACTCAGGTGAGTGCCCTCGCCACCAAGCCTGTGGTGCTGTCCGTCACCCTATCAGTCCCGGGATCTCCCTCCACCACACGATCCGACGCCCTCATAGACTCTGGATGTTCCCGTTGCCTGATCCACCCCGACCTGGTGGAAGCGCTAGGCCTGAAATTGGTCGAGCTAAAGAACCCCATTCGCTTCGAGCAGATGGATGGGTCCCTACTGGGGGGGACGTTGGCCACACACAAATTGGAACCGGTGACTGTTTCATTTGCAGGACTCACTGAACGCCAACAGTTCGTGGTGGCCAAACTGGGCAGCTTTCCCCTTGTCCTGGGCATGCCTTGGCTGGCCCACCATGACCCGGTCATCAAGTGGTCAGAGCACCAGGTGTCCCTCCCCGGCAACATGACCCAGAAAGCGCAGCGAGCCAACCCACTGGTGTCGGGCTCCGCATGGGCGGCGCACAACTCTCCTCCTCTCGCACCCCCCTACCGTGACCTGGCCAAGGCATTCGATGAGGGGGAGTGTAACAAGCTTCCACCCCACTGGAGCACTGATTGCTCCATAGAACTGATCCCAGGGGCGCAACTACCAAAGGGGAGGATTTATCAGATGAGCCCCTGCGAGCTCGACGCCTTGCAAGAGTTCCTGGATAAGAACCTAGCCAGGGGTTTTATCCGGCCGACCACCTCGCACATGGGAGCCCCGGTCCTATTCCGGAAGAAGGATGGGACCTTGCGTTTGTGCACGGACTACCGGGGCCTTAACGCAGTATCGAAGACAAATAAATACCCCCTCCCACTAGTCAAAGATCTCCTCGGCCATCTCACGAAGGGGTGTATTTTCACGAAACTGGACTTGCGAGAGGCGTACTTCCGTGTCTGCATCGTGGAGGGGCATGAGCACCTCACCGCTTTCAATACCCCCTAGGATAATTTGAATATCTGGTAATGCCCTTCGGGTTAAGCGGAGCCCCCGGGGTGTTTATGAACGTAATTAATGAGGCCCTCCATGACCTCCTGTTCAAGGGGGTCGTCGTATACTTGGATGACGTCCTCATTTACTCAGACAACATGGCGTCGCACACGGCGTTGATCATGAGCTGTACGCCAAGTTCTCAAAGTGCGAGTTCCACAAGGAACGGGTGGACTTTTTGGGCTACCAGATTTCAGGGTGTGGGGTGGAGATGGACCCCGGTAAAGTGCAGGCGGTCGTCGACTGGCCGGCACCCCGCACTCGCAGACACCTTCAATCATTCCACTGGCTGGAGGGGGCTTCCCTACCATTCGAAGTCTGGACAGATCACAAGAACCTGGTGTTCCTTAAATCTTCCAGCCAGCTCTCCGCGAAACAACTGTGCTGGGCGGACTTTTTCGCCAGGTTCAATTTCACTCTGAACTTCTTCCCAGGGAAAAGCAACCCACTGGCTGATGCGCTCTCCCGCCTCCTGGACTCTTCCCTGGCGGAGGAGCGACCAGTAGGGACTGTGTTCTCCCCCTCACAACTGGGCTTACAGGTAGTTACCAGGTCCCGCTCCAATGCACATAGGTCAGCTACTGGCATTGCGCCGCCCCTGCCCCTGGGCCTGGAGGAGGATCTCCACACGCGCTCGGCGTCCATTCCCGAGGCTGATCAGGAAGCGGGGACTCTCTCCGAGAAGGGGGGTCTTTGGTGGCAGGGGGACAAAGTTTACGTCCCTGCAGATCTGTGTGGGAGGGTTCTCATGGGCTGCCACGATGCAAAGTCAGGGGGCACGGGGGTTTCGTTAAGACCCTCCATCTCACGAGGCAGCAGTTCTGGTGGCCGTCCCTCCACAAAGACGTAGCTGAGTAAGTAGCGGGGTGCCCAACCTGCGTGTCTGCGAAGAATGTCACGGGGAGACAACCGGGCCTGGCGGCATGTCTTCATGGACTTTATCATGGACTTGCCAGCCAGCAAGGGGCAGTCAGCTGTTTGGTTGGTAGTGGACCTTTTTTCCAAACAGGCTCACTTTATCCCCTTCAATGGACCCCCGTCAGCTCCAAAACTAGCGCGCATGTTCCTCACACATGTCTACCGCCTACACGCCCCCCCGCAAGATTGTATCTGATCACAGGCTGCAGTTTGTCTCCCGGTTCTGGCGGGAGTTCATGAAGCTGCTGGGGGTTGAGCTGGGGCTGTCGTCGGCGTACCACGCGGCAACCGACGGCCGGACCAAGCGTGTTAATGGCATTTTGGAACAGTACCTCCGCTGCTATGTGAACCGGCACAACGACGACTGGGCCCCCCTCCTCCCCTTCGGGGAATATGCCTATAACAACGCCGTTCACTCCAGTATGGGACAAAGGCCCTTCAAAGTCATTTACGGACATGACAATGCGCCTTTCCCCCTGGAGGGGGAGCCCTCGAATGGGCCGGCGGACCTACAGGAATGGATTGTCTCCTTACGCGACACTTGGTCCGCTGCTTTGGAGTCCCTAACCAAGGCGAAGGCGGACTACAAACGATTCGCGGACCACAAACGCCGCCCCGTGGACTATAAGGTGGGCGACCGCGCGTATTTATCCACGAGGAACCTGAAAGGCCTCCCAGGCACCCGTAAACTAGGTGCCTGGTTCATCGGTCCCTATCGCGTCTCTCGAGTTATCAACCCAGTCGCGATGGAGCTCGAACTCCCAAAGACACTCTCCCGTGTGCACCCGGTGTTTCACGTCAGCCTCCTGAAGAAGGCTGCCCCCTATGACAACTGGAACCCGGATGCGCCGCCACCGGAAGTGTATATAGTCAATGGTGAAGTGCACCAAGAGGTGGCGGCCATTGTGGACTCTCGGCTGCACAGGAGGACGCTGCAATATCTGGTCGAGTGGAAGGACCTCCCCCTGGCTACAATGAGTGGGTGGCCGCTCAGCACGTCGCAGCTCCACGGCTCCTCCGAGCCTTCCATCGGACTTATCCCGACAAACCGGGCAGGAGGGGGCCTTAAGGGGAGTGGGATGTCAGGGTTGCGACCCTCATTTAAACCTCTGTTGTATATCAAGTTTTGGTTTCCCAGGTTTCCCCCGTTCCCACCACGGGAAAGGACCGCCCACTCCCACCTGTATATATACTGGAACTGAGGGCAAGAACCCTCAGTTCCAGCACCCTGTACCTAGAGCGATACATCTCAATAAAGTTCGTTCCTTTGTTTCAAAGTCGACTTCATCTGAGTGCATTCAGCCTTACAGATGGTTACAAGTTAGAATTGATTTAAATCTGTTGTTGTCCTTAACAGATTGGAATGTTTCTGTATGGGTCTGTAGGTATGTATATCCTACCACTGTCCCTTCCCTCCCTAAATGGGACACATTTTAGGTTCTTAGCTGTACATTCAACTGAAGAAATATTCTATACTACATGAAGACAGAAACAACTGTTTGGATAAGAATATCTTGACTTGAAGTAAACCCCATTATTTGCCTTATGGCATTTTTTTAATTGGGCTTATCTGTGGAATGTTGTCCCTGCTTTCAAAGTGCCTACATTTTGGGAATAAAGTTATGTGTTCAACGTGAGAGAGATGTCTATGCTATCTTGTCCTGAACACTCTGTCTCAAACTTTGATCTATGCATAACAAAACAGCATGTTCAGCTTAACTTGGAAATAAATTAACCTCTCAACTTAGGAGTTGAAATCATTTGCGTTAATCATATTTTGCAGAAAGCATAATATATCAAACAGCCTGAATACTGATGGATCAAAGTGTAGAATGATGTATATTATGTAGAGTCTTCTGAAGAAACGTTCTCACATTCAGTTATTCTATGTCCTTACCTTGATTCTTGAATGTTTTCAGAAATTTGAGTAGCAATTGCAACAAGTCTTCTATGAACAAAACGTTCCCAGTATTCATCTGTGTTGAATTAGTGGGTTGGTTAAGTGTGCGGTTGTTCTCCCTTGTATTACAGTTATATACCTACAACTCTACTATTTTCTTAAAATGGTTAATTTACATTTTTTTTAAAAATTGATTTTATAAATATCCCAAAAGATTAAAAGAGTAAAAGTATTTTATAGTAATGTTCAGGTTTATTTGCAGAGCTATACCTTCAACCTTCAGACAGCTTCAGTTTTCATTGTTACCAAAATTTAAGCTTGATGGTTACAAGTTAGAATCCATTTAAATCTTTTGTTGTCCTTAACAGATTTGAATGTTTCTGCATGGGACACATTTTAGGTTCTTAGCCGTACATTCAACTGAATAAATATTCTATACTACATGAAGACAGAAACAACTGTTTGGATAAGAATATCTTGACTTGAAGAAAACCCCATTATTTGCCTTATGGCATTTTTTAAATTGGGCTTATCTGGAATGTTGTCCCAGCTTTCAAAGTGCCTACACTTTGGTGTTCAACGTGAGAGAGATTTCTATGCTATCTTGTCCTGAACACTCTGTCCCAAACTTTGATCCATGCATAACAAAGCAGCATGTTCAGCTGAACTAGGAAATAAATTAACGTCTCAACTTAGGGGTTCAAGTCATTTGCGTTAATCATATTTTGCAGAAAGCATAATATATCAAACAGCCTGAATACTGATGGATCAAAGTGTAGAATGATGTATATTATGTAGAGTCTTCTGAAGATACATTCTCACATTCAGTTATGCTATGATATTCCTTCATTGACCACTTATCTAGCATGTGTTCCTTATTAACCATTAAGCTGAGCAAATATTGATCATTTATTGACTGGATTCTTAGCTAGTCTCTGCAGTTTGTACAGTGGGATTGGGAGGCTTCCAACAACAACCTTTGAGCCTCTCAGAAAAGATGATATTATGATTGCCAGCATCCAGCTAGGGATTGGAGTTTTACTTGAATTACAACAGATCTCTAGGATACATAAATTGCTTGCTTGTTTAAAACAATTATTCCACTTCTCCCGGAGAAAATGGCTGCTGTGGAATGTCAGTATATTCTACCACTGTCCCTTCCCTCCCTAAATCCCCCTCTACCAGGTGCCACCCTCAAATCTTCAGATATATACTATTACTAACCCAAAGTTGTCAACCTTAGACAGCTGACAAACAAATATACAACCTCTGGATCTGATTTAATTCATATTTTATACCCTTTTATGGAGTATCTTTATTACATACCAACATCCTACCATCAAAGAAATGCCTCTTTATTGGAATGGGTTGCTGATACCTTGTGGAATATCCTAGATGGATCTTCCAAACCTTGAACATGGCTCAGTTATTTAACCATTTTGGGTGAAGATCTTGCCCGATCTTGGAAGCTAAGCTGGGTTGGTACTTGGAATGGAGACCACCAAGGTGGAGGAAGGCAATAACAAATCACCTCTGCTTCTCACTTAGCTTGAGAGCCCCATGGTGGGGTTGCCAAAAGTATCCCATAACATAGACACTATGTGATTGTACAGCCACAACAGATGTTAACTAACTTCAAAGCATATTGACAATAATACTTAAATGAACACTGATAAACTCCCAGTGCAAGTACACTGTACAAGCTCCCTGTACAAACTGATCATTTGATCAGAAGATTTTTAGGGAGATCTCTGTCTCCATCCTGACTGTTACTTCTTTCACAATCAACCATATTTCATTACAATTTTAGTATAAAGGAATTGCTCAGATCTGCTGCAACTCGTGGATGATGTTGTGGCAATTTCCCAATCTGCTGAAGGTCTAAGGGTACAGTCCTAGTATTACTCTTTAAAGGGTTATGTTCCTATTGTTGATAGTACTGTGTAAGTTGCAGTTAATACACACAGGGCTGGAACGTTTATCTGCATCTATTTTTCACTTTTATAAATAATATTTCAATGCCTAGATAATTCTTGAGATAGCCTAGATCCTTAAGTTTAAATTGCTTGCTAAGCTCCTTGAACACAGTTTGAATGTTCTGATCGGTTTTAGCTGCTACGCAAACATCATCAACATACACCAGAACCATAATTTGATCATCATTTTCCCCTTTAGTATAAATGCAGGCGTCTGCAATACACTGTTTGAAAACTAGTTTCAGTAAATAATCATTAAAACACTGATTCCAATTTCATGAAGATTGAACCAGCCCATAAAGTGACTTTTTCAACCTATAGACTTGGTTTTCATTGTCAAGTCTGTGTATGCTCCTTCTTTGGGGAAAACTGTAAATAATGTTCTCCTAGTTCCCACTCTGGAATTCGGTCTGTTGAGTGTGGCAGCCTTAACTGGGGACGGTTATAGAGTTGAGTTTTGCAAATGATGTCTGTTACGTGAAAAAGAATGGGGTTGTGTGTGCTAAAGGCAAACTTGACCAAAACCTGTATAAAATGAGTCCAAAATGAGTCCAAAGCAAGTATCTAGCTTAACAAACAAACCCCTGCATGATGGTTGTGTTCATGCGTTGCATAGGGTGTTGGGTCATGCAAGTTTTTCCACCATTAAACACATGGCTAAGGTCTGTGATATACAGGTAAAACCTTGTCATAAGTACTTGGACTGTAAAGTAAAAGTAAAAGCTTTTCCCTCTACCACAGTGAGTAAACGCCAATCAGCACACCCATTGGCCCTCGTCCATGCTGATCTTTCAGGTCCTTTTAAACCAATGCAGGGTGGTGCTAAGTATATCCTACTCATTGTAGATTATTATAGCAGGTTCACTTTCTGTATGCTGCTTAAGTCAAAAGATGAAACGTTTCAGAGGTTTAAACAATGGGTTCAGATGGCAGAACACAGCTTTCCCTACAAAACTGCATAGCTGCAAATGGATCGTGGCGGGGAGTTTATGGGTAATCGTTTTCAACAGTGGTTAACTCAGAAAGGGATAGTCCACAGAAGGTCTAATCCATATGCTTCCTTTGAACATGGATTGGTTGAGAGGAGAATCTCACTTCTGAAATATATGAGAGATGCCATGTTGGCAGATGCCAATTTCCCTTTTCATTTTTGGGGTGAGGCAGTACAGGCCACAGTCTTAACAGACTGTGGAGTGTCAGTATAAATCAAACGCCTGACTTCATGCTTTATGGACAAGCACCGTCTCTGAAGCATTTAACAGTGTTTGGCACATGCTCATGTGTTAATTCCACCACAGCAGAGATGTAAAAACCAACCTAAACCTCAGAGATTGCTTTTCACTTCACACCCTGTCTCTGCAATAAATCTTGGACATCATAGAATCCAGAAAGGGAAAATTTTTGAATATGCAAATGTATTTCACTAGTTCTGCTATTTGCGGATGTCCCTCTTCTGCTATTTGCGGATGATGCAGCCCTACTGTCCCTCACTCGTGTGGGTTTAACAAGACTCCTGCATAAATTTGTCGACTTCTGCGAGACAAATGATCTGCAGGTAAACTATGATAAAACTAAGATTCTGGTCTTTGGGAAAAGTAACAAAAAGCAAACCCGAAGATAAAGGGCCATTATATTGAGCAAGTAACAACTTTCAAGTATTTAGGACTCTGGTTTAACAACAATCTGCTTCAAGTGGTCCACCTATCTAAAATATGTGACTGGTCTGGCTCAATCAAGTATTAGCGCCATTAAGAGGTTCTATTACTCCAGGGGTAACTAACCAATATATTCCCCCAGCTCTGCAAGTCTTCCAAGCTTACAGGTGAGAGCACAGGGCTACTCATATGGAGCTCCTATTTGGCTAATCTCCGGATAACAGCATTATCAAATCATTTCCACTCCAAATTCTTGCACAAATTATTTGAGCAGTACAAACCAAGGGCCGGGTAATGCTAGGTCTTATAAGCTAGTAGGGAATCTGGGCCAATATCTTCTATAGAGGCCACTATTTCCACAATCGCTATAAAAAATTCTTGGTTAAATATTCACTCGCCGGGTTCCAGAAACTCATTGGACCCAACTTACCTTTGAGTGAACTCCACTCATTCAAAATGGTGCACAATAGTTACAGCAGAAGATCGGGGAACTGGGTTAAGTGATACAGCGCACTCTTCCAATACATGCTAACCTTTACTGAAACTTTTGCCCTCATTAAAGAGAGAGAGAGAGAGGCTGTTAGCAAATGGACTATCAACAACTGCAGAGCTTGGCAAATACAATCTTGTTCACCAATTAATATATAAGTCAATTCCTTTCACGCAGGGATACCCAGCCTATTATATTACAGCCTAAAGCAAATCCCATACATTAGATGGAGAGCCTATATGCTGGCTAGATTTCTAACATCATGCCATCTCCTCGGCTAAGCATAGAGGTAGACTCTAAAGGTCTTCCAAGCTTATAAGAGGTTCTGTACCTGTAGCATAGGACAGCTGGATTCCATCCCACACATTCTCCTGAACTGTTTATTATTATACCAAGAACTCCGATCCAGTCTGTTATCCCAAGCCATAGACTCTATGATTGATTATACTGAATCAAATAAAGTAGTTACGCTTTTAAATTGTCAGGGTTTTCATTGTTGCCTTATAGTGGCAAAGTTTTTGTCAGAAGTTTGTAAACTGAATGTATGACAAACGCGAAGTTTTTTACTATTCACTTTTTAACTGGAACTGTATTTTTATACTATTGTGTATATGCCAATAAAGGCTTATTGAATTGAATTGAATTGATTGATTTCACTAGTTCATAGCTAACAAAGAGAAAAGCACAAAAAAGGATGTTCAGGATCAAATATTTCAATTGTCTGAGATGCACACAATGCATAATTTAGAACTTTTATTCTCGTGATTTGGTTGTGCCCAAATCACACAACCAAAAGCAGTGTATTCTATTTTATTTGATGGCTTATTTTCTGCTTTTAATGGTATCAGAGACTCATTTGAGGAACAATGTTGTGTTGCAATATTGATCATATCTTCTTTTTTAAATGTTATTTATAAGTCACCAACAGTAGAACAAGATTAAATCTCCCATAATATATTCAGTAAGACAATGAGTGTAAGCACCAAAATACAGCACCAAAATCAGTGAAAATAGTAAACTGTAAACGTTGATTTGGATGTGGGGTTAAGGAGACTATCGCTTTCTGTGATAGCAGAGAGACCCAGCTGGGGGTTTATCAGGTTTGAGAGGCCATCTCTAAATCTAGGGGATAGACTCAAGATCAACCACGTATCCCTTAAAGGCTTCCTTGAGAAAAGGGAGTGTCGGAGGACGCTTTTTTCTGCCCTGGAGTGAAACCTGGGAGTGGGACCACCATCTTAGCTAAACCCAACTGTGGAACTGAAAGGAATTAAGCTGCTTCAAATCAGATTTCTGCTACCTATATTAATCGTATCAGAATTTACAAAAAGATGCTATCTCAGGAGACAAGAAGTATAAAGACTGGCTGTTTGATGGACTTAACGAAATGAAGACATAAAAATCCTGCAATAACTGTGATTTTTAAAAATTCAAAATAAGCAAAGGATCTTAATATAAAGTTTGGAAACAAAAAGACTCTGGAAGGTTTGCTTAATTTTAGTTGAAGTGAAACAGATTAAAATAAGAAGATAAATGTATATTGAAACTTACAAGACTTGACTTCCGGTTTGGCTCTGAGACGGCTAGCTGCAACTGAGATTGTTGCGGTCCCAAGTCTTGCTTATTCTTATTTGGGGGTTACTGGCGGGGCTCTCCAAACTTCTCTGTGACTGTGCAAGAAGAGGAGAAACTAGGCAACAAAACGCTGCATACCCCCTCTGTTTTGTTGTCTTGGAAGGGAGCCCAGAAGGGGTCTCTATCTGAGAGAACGAGAAGATAGTGGGAGAACGCATCATAAGCAAGGCAAGCGAATGGGAAAAATACAGCTGAGCAGAGCCGCTGCTCCCGTTATCTTTACAAATGGGAAAATTACTGGAGGGAAAAAAACGGACTGGCGAACTAGGATTAAACATAGACATTACCTAAAGCTGCAGTTGATATTAAGGAAGAATTTAAAAAGTAAAAAAACCCTCCAATGCAACCACAAGAAACAAAGCTTGGGGCATCTCCCTTTCATGTCAAGCACACAAACGTGTATTCCTAGCAAAATTACATAAAGGGATTGCTGTGACAGGATGGGCTTTTTCCTGGTCAAGAGCCCTCTCCCATCCCCCTGGAGAGTCATTGGCCTTGGCCTGTCACATGCTCATCTGCTCCCCCCTCCTCTTCCAAGAAGGACTGATAGTCAGATGGAGCCACGGCCCTCCAGGGTGTGGCCTGGCTCCCACCTTTTGTATCTACTACTTTGTAATTGAATAATGTATTGTCCCTTTTGTTACCTTGTTGCAGCTGCAACACCTTGGACCCGGCAAAGGGCAGGCCCAGGGCAGCAGAGATTTAAGTTCTTATTCTTACTATGTTTTCTCAGAAATCGTCTATCTCTCGTTATGCCTTGTTCACCAATAAAGCCTTTAGTTACAATTCTACAGATTGCTTTATTCTGGGACTGAGGTCTCACACTTAGATGATTTCTCACTGCCCTGAGACCTATACCTGCCATGGATGGGACCTCAGGTGAGGAGACTACCAATGACCTGAAAAATGAGGGCGTCCTCGTGGAGGCGGAGGTGACGCTGATGGAAGGAGCAATGGCGGCTGTGGAGGCAGTGGCGGGGCGACCACCTGCATGTGGCCTGATGACTCGCGGTGGCCAGGAGATGCACAGGGCTCACCCTACCTGTTGCCTGCACCCACTCACAACGTGGCCAAGTGTGGCATCAGCGGCGGGAGAGAAGAGAGTCAGACTGGTTCCTGTGCAACCTAAAGGAAGAAGACAAGATGGCCTGGGACAACTATGAGTGAGTGCCTTGGCGTGCAGCGGAGCCCTGGCATGAGGAACAAGAGAAGCTATGGTGGCTGGTCGAGAGGTTATCTTGGGACATGGAGCTGCTGCGGGTGAGGGACGCAGCTCGGGCGGAGGGGCAACAAGAACTCCGCTGGGAAGTGGAGCGTCTGTGGACACAGCAGAGAAGTGCACCAGACCCGGGGAACTCAGGGCAGCTGGTGGGCTCAACACTCACGCAGCTGCTGCAACCATTGGGAACCCCCCCCAACAGCCTGCCCAGCTGAGGAGCAAGCTGCGGCGGCGGAGGGACCTGAAGGCCCGGTTCAACAGCAAGGTCGAAAACCTCCCCTACTTCCTGGTACAGGTGGAGGCACACATGCAGCGCTATGGTGAGTCATACAGCAATGAGATCGAGCAGATCCACGAGGTTGGGTCCCTCCTGGAAGGAGAAGCGGCAGCCTGGTACATGGGGCTCTACGAGGGGCACGCGCCTGAACTCCTGGCGTTCCCTCGCTTCATGACGGCACTGTGGCAACGGTTCAAGGACCCCTTTCAGGAGGAAAGGGCGAAGTGAAAGCTGCAGAACCTCCGCCAGGGCACGCGCTTGGTGGCGAACTTCACTTTGGAGTTTCAGCAGCTGGTGGGGCAGATACGTGACTGGCCCGAGCCAATGTTGATACATTTCTACAAGGAGGCCCTGGATCCTGAGATCGCACAGTGGGGTACAATGAGCGGTGACCCCCAAACATTGGCGGGATGGTACCGGAGAGCGGGTGAAACAGAGATCCGCCTGACCAAGACCCAGAGCTACCAATGCCAGACCAGTCCCAGAAGACGTCCCCCCCCCGGGCTAGGCAGAGCGGCACCCCAGCAAAGCCCCGAGCCAGAGCTAAGAGTCACTCGGGGTCCAAAGAGTCCCAGTACGCAAAGTGTCAGCAGCTGGGGCTGTGTTTATCATTTGGGGGAGAGGGCCACATCACTGCCGCTTGCCCCATGAAAGGGAAGGGTGTAGGTGGGCCCCCCGAGGAGTGGGGGGCATGCCAGGTGGGAGGCGCCCAGTCAGTAAGAGCAAGGTGGAGAAGGGGGTTGGGTTGCGCCTGGACGATCCTGGCTCTGAGGAGTCGGTCGATTCTGACTCCAGCAGTGGCAGTGGCTGGCGGCGTGGAAACGGCCCGAGGGCAACCTTGGTTTTGGACTAGCGCCCGAGGCTAGGTTTCGTGGGTTTTACAACATACGCTTCCTTTATTGGCATATAAAACAGGACAAAATTTTAAAACAAAACAAGATTAAGAAATACAGTTAAAATTGCTAAAATTACTTAATTTCCAGTATAAAAAATTTTGCAAATAAAGTTTCCCACAAAAGAGCAATAATCAGAGCCGCGTTCAGGAGATTGGGCATTTTATAACACTCCATGTCACTGGAGAACATTGCAAAGAAAAATGGAATTAATGTATTTCATGCATATCTGCGTTCTGTAATTTAGGGCATAGAAACAAAGAATGGTCAAGTGTTTCAACCGTGAAGTCCTGTATCATGAACAAACTCTTTTAGAACGCTCCATATTCTTAAATCTTCCCTCCAGCAGATTTCGATGGCAGCACATTGCGTCTTGCAGCTGGGCATACTCCTCCTTCTGGGTGGGACAATCAAAGCAGACTTAAGATATGCTGCCATAATTCCACGCTCGCATGGGATTAATAATGTAGTCGGAGAACAGGCTGTCTCTCGGCGGCATGAGTCAAATTCATGAAAATCAAGATCCAAGAGCCTATTCTTAACCAGCTCCTGAAGGCTTTCTACCTTTTGTGAGCAATATTTCAACTCTTTCTAAAGATCAAAGTGATACCATTCTGAAATAAAGTGATCTGATAACAGAGAGGGAATATAGCTATTGGATCCCACTAGAAAATGTATATGCAGCCAATACTTTATGGCCCTTATCCATGCCAAGGTTTCTAGAGTTGTTTGGCCCATCTCAATGCACAAAGCAGCATAAGGCACACATCTAGGGAGCACCATTAGTTTCCGAAGGAATTTGGAATGTAATAAATTAAATGATTTATTTATTGCCGAAATCCAAATGGGGGAACCGTACAGTAGCAAGGAGCCAATCCTAGCCTCAAAAACCTTCAAAGCCGCAGGAATGTATTGATTGCCTTTACTGTAAAAAAAGCGATATATTGCTGTCATGTTGGTATGTGCCGAGGTAGTTACACCCGAGGCCAGGTTCCCATGCAGGGTGTCACCCAACTGGTGAGTAGTTTACACCAACCCATTCTGGCCCCCTTAGCCTATGCAACCGGAGCTGCGGGGTCAAGGTTGACTTGCATGCGCTTGTGGACTTGGGGTGCACCCGTTGCCTGATGCACCCCTCCCTAATCACCCAAATGGGCTTGAAGCAGATACCCCTATGCCGTCCCATATAGTTTGAGCAGATGGATAGGCTGGGGGGGCCCCGCAACCCATAAGATGGAGTCAGTACTGATTCAGTATGGGGAACATTGGGAGAGACGCTCTTTTGTAGTCATGCCCATCACCAAGTACACAGTGGTGTTGGTGTTGCAGTGGCTTCGGGACCACGACCCGCTGATTGACTGGGGGTCGGGGCCCATTCAGTTCTGGAAGCCTCCCTGCAAAGCCCACCTGTCTGGGTCACTGCCAGAGGAGCCCAGCCCCCCCGGGGAATTGGCCGGGGTGGTGGAAGCAGTGGAGCTTATTCTCCCAGAATCCCAGGACTTGTCTAGGGTTTTTAAGGAGGGGGAGTGTGATCGGCTACCCCCACACCGGAGCATGGACTGAAAAATCAAGCTGCGTCCAGGGGCCCAACTGCCAAAGAGTCGGCTCTACCCGATGAGTCCCGCAGAGGCAGAGGTCCTGCGGGAGTTCCTTGATAAAAACCTCCATAGAGGCTTTATCCGGTGTTGCACCAGCAAGTTTGTGGCCCCAGTACTGTTTGTGAAGAAGGATGGGACTTTGAGACTTTGTACGGATTACCGGGGCCTGAACGCGGTCTTGGCCTGCAACAAGTACCCCTTGCCCCTAATTAAGGACTTGTTAGCTTGTTTGGGCGGCGGGAGAATATTCACAAAACTGGACTTGCGGGAAGCCTATTACCGGGTACAGATTGCAGAGGGGATGGAGCACCGTATGGCTTTCAACACCAGAGTAGGCCAGTTTGAATGTTGCATAATGCCATTGGGGTTAGCCGGGGCCCCCGGGGTGTTCATGTCATTGATAAACGAGGTGCTCCAGAACTTCCTGTTCAAGTGGGTGGTGGTTTACCTAGATAATGTTTTAATTTACTCGGATTCACTGGAGGAACATGTGACTTTGGTCAGGGCTGTATTGCAGCGGTTGCTGGACAATGAGTTATTCGTGAAGCTCTCCAAATGTGAGTTTCATAAGCTCAAGCTGGATTTCCTGGGATTCCGGATCTCCCGGGAGGGGCTGTAAATGGACCCTGTGAAAGTGCAAGATGTCTTGCAATGGAAAGCCCCCTGCACCTGCAAGCAACTGCAGTCGTTCCTGGGGTTTGCCAACTTTTACCAGGACTTCATTGCGAATTTTGCTCAGCTTGCTCTTCCCCTCACCAACTTGCTTAGGACTAAGGACAAGGGGGCGGGGGCCTCGAAGCCTGGGGCACGGTTGGTCTGGTCCACGGAGTGCGAAGCTGCATTCGCGGCACTGAAGTACGCCTGAATGATGGAGCCTTGTAAGCAGACATGTAATTCCTCGCCCTTCGTCCATGGGGATGCGTTTCCTGCATTGAAGGCTAGCGGCCTTTAGTCAAACTGGCCTAGTCTGGTGTTGAAAGCCATACGGTGCTCCATCCCCTCTGCAGGTTTGTTGCAGTGGGGAGAGGATGGGCGGTTGTGCCCCTGCGCGTACCTGTTCCAAAAGTTTTCGGGGGCAGAGTTAAATTGGACGGTGGGAGATAAAGAGACTGGGGCAATTAAGCTAGCGTTGAGCACTTGGCACCATTGGCTGGAGGGGGCCCAGTTTCCATTTGAAGTCTGAATTTAAATGCAGAAACTCATGCCAGCGCAATGGTGCTGTCGGCCAAGAAGCTCTGCTGGGCCGAGTTTTTTTTCCTGTTTTGAGTTTACGTTACATTTCTTCCCTGGCAAATGTCTTGGTAGACGCATTGTCGCGCCTCCTGGAGCTGGTGAGGCACCGCCCCTTGCCCATTTTCTCCTCCCAGTTAGCCCCAGTAAGTCACCGGAGCCAGACCTAATATTCGTGGCGGCCCTCCTTTGTACCAGTGGGCCTGGAGTAGGCATTGAAGGAGGGCGGGAAGCAGCTGGTTCCCCGGATGAAAACTGTGATAGCGAGGAGTTGGAACTGAGGGAAGGAGTTTGGTGGAAGGGAGGCAAGCTGTATGTCCCATCACAGGCTAGGAAGGTGGCTCTCCAGCTATGTCATGATGCCAAGTCGGCGGGGCATTTTGGGTTCATCAAATCCCTGCACCTAGCACGCAGACAATTTTGGTGACGCTCGCTGCAGAGCGATGTAGAAGCCTATGTTAGGGGGTGGCCGGTGTGCGCGGGGGCCAAGCGGACTCAGGAAAAGCCGCAGGGTCTCCTCCAGTCACTCCCCACCCCCAAGGACCCCTGGCAAATGATATCTATGGATATCATCACCGATTTGCCCATGAGCCAGGGCAAGACAGTAATTGGGTGGTGGTAGACCTTTTTTCCAAACAGGCCCATTTTGTCCCGTGCTCATCGCTGCCCACAGCAAGCCGCTTGGCTCAACTTTTTCTGCAACACATCTAATATTTGCACTCAGCCCCCGAGAAGGTGTTCTCAGATGGGGGGGGGAGTTTATCTCTCGGTTCTGGTGATATTTTTTGAAATTGTTGGGCACAGAGCAGGCCCTCTCCTCAGCGTTTACGCCCCCACCAACTGCCAGACCAAATGGACTAACCAGACACTAGAGCAGTATTTGCGGTGCTATATTAACCACCACCAGGACAATTGGGTCGACTTGCTCCCGTTCGTGGAGTACGCCTACAAGAATGCAGTGCAAAACAGCACTGGGAAAACTCCGCTGGAAGTGGTGTTGAGCCAGCAGCCTAAACCCTTCCTGTTTCTGTCCAATACATTGGGAGCGCCAGTAGAGCTCCAGGGTTAGGTGCAGTCTATCCGGGAAGCCTGGGGACCCATGCAGAAGGAGCTGGACAAAGCGAAATGGGACTATAAGACACAGGCTGATAAGAAACAGCGCCCCCTCTCTCTGGCTGTAGGGGATTGGGTGTACCTCTCTACAAAGGGGCTCCAGGGGCTCCAGGCCTGTCAGAAGTTAAAAGTGCCTCTGAGGTGATAAGCCCGACTGGACCCTCCTGGGGCCTTGTCTGGACTTCAGAAACTGTATGATCTCAGCACATATTTCTGTAGGGCACTTGTTCTCTCTGGTAGAACTTCAGAAAGAAGGCCATTCCTGCTGTCTCCAGCTGGTGCAGAAAGATACACTCATTTCTCATAAAGGTGGAGGTCTGTGGCTTACGCAGAGAAGCAAAGAGCATCTAAAATGGTAGCTCTTGGAACAATGGAGAAGGACCTAGGAAATACAGGAAGACTCTCAGGGAAATGCAAGGCTGCCTTTTCGAACAGCAAGCCTTTATTGGCATAGACAGCAGTACAACAATAATAAAAACAGATTAAAAAGCATATACAATACAGGATATACGTGTTAGGACGAAGGAAATCTACTGGCATTTAGTAATTTCCAGGAGAAAGTCTGCCACTATCATACAGAGAGAAGGATCAGGGTTGTCCAACAAGTAGTGTAATCTAATTAAATCGGGGAGATCGGGTAAATGTAAAGGAGTGAGATTCACATACTTGGATCCGATTTCCTTGAATCTGAGACAGTGAAGTGCACTTGGTGGTGGGCCAGGAGATTCAACTGAGCTTTATCGCTAAGCATGGGCACAATCTTTTAGCCCTTTCTCTGTTTATTAAATCTGCAAGCATGTAACAAGGCAGGAAGGCATAACATTAAACCTGGCGAAAGACATTGGTGGCCTCTCCTTTGAACAGGGTTTATTAAGTGCAATACAGGTAGTGTGGCAAGTGGCCCCGTTCAAATGGGGGAGAAAAGGACAGGTGGGAGCACGCTTTTCTTGGCTACAAGTGTGATTAGGGTAGAGAACTCTCTATCCAATAGTTGACCTTTTAATTTCCTATAAGCTTCTGAATAGGACAAAGGGCAAAGTGAATCCACTGACAGTCCGATAGAGGCAATTTTTTTCTTCAATTTTGGAAAACCAGGGGTTGGAATGGGTGTCAGAGAGCAGACAGTGGACCAGGGAATTACAGTCTGAGAGAAAATGAATTCGCAAAGGCTGCCTTTTGTTTACAACAAAGAAGGGGAAATCAACCAGAAAGGAGCAATTGTATGCTTCTGGGTTCTCATATAAGATTTATTTGGCAGTTGGATCAATAACTCTTGCCATGAAGGTAAAGTGCTTTAGTGGCTTATTACCAATTGCTACTAAGAATGGTCTATCAAATTTGAAGGTGGGAGTAGGAGGGACTTGATCAGAATCTAATTCAGACTCTATAACTGGGACTGCTGCTGCCTCGGTGCCTCCCTCGTGAACATCCAACACGGCCTTGTGAACAGCCTGCAAGGAAAAAAGAAGATTTTGTTTGATATGAATACAACACAGATAGACCTTGTTACATTTTTTTCTTCTTTCTAGGAAATGGGCAGCATGCAATGCATCTACACCTATCAGGATATGGTCATCTCTTTCTTCCACGGAAATACCAAGGAAAGTGGGCTGACCTGTATGAGAATGAAGAGGGGAGAAGAGTACATGATGCAGACCAAATGCAGATGAAGAGAGAGAGCTGAGAAACCAGTGACAGTCTTCTTTCAAGGTATTCACTGGTACTGAGTACCAGCACCTCTTCTTGGGAATCTTCCAAGTCCTGATTCTCATGTGCTCTCACTGCTTTTCATGTGTTGACCCACCCCTATTTGCCATACAAAGAGGGATGGAAGTAGGTTGTGGCAGGCATGCTCAGAGCCTCTGAGGCAATTGTGGCAGGCCCTCAGCTGCCACAGCTGGGCAGGCACACAGATCTGGATGCCCCATGAGTCAAACTGCTGAGGGTGGTGGAGGTGGAGATGTGCCAACAGTTGCCTCTCTGAGCAGAGGCTGGCGGCAGGGGAAATGCTCAGAAGAGGAGGAGGAGGAAGCAGCTATTCTGCTACCCCTTCCTCCCTGTTGTCCTCCCTTGTGGGGTAGGAGAGGCAAGATTTCTTTTTCCTCAAGTCAAGGTAAGCTTTTGCACTCCTCAAAGTACTTTTGAAAAAATGGGTTGCTAACTTTTCAACCCGTTTTTGCTTCTATGCCTTTTTAAAGAAACTTGCTCCGATTTCCACACTGTTAAAAAAGATGTTGCCTGACTTGTGCAGATCATCTTCCTGTAAAGGCAGGTTGCCTCCTCATCAATTAGTAACTGTCACAGTAAATCAGCCACAGAAAAGTGTAGAGCACATTTGGAGAAGCGAGTCAAAGGTGTTTTCCCCATGGTCCATATATCCTGGGGCAAGAAGGTGAAACATGCCACTGCGAACATGACTTTCGTATGAATTCCGGGTCTGACTCGAACCAGCCCCATGAGATTTCCCTTATCCTGTGACTTTAAAAAAACAATAGATCGGGTGTTCTTTATAAAAAAAACTGCACTGCTCCTATTCTTATACAAACACCGTGGGAGACGTACCGGTTTGCCGCCTGCAGCCAAACAGAATGTCAGAAAAACACGACAGTTTGCTCGTACGCAGCACCATTGGCGAGAAAAATGAAACTAAACTAGGACCATGCATAATCACATGGAGTTCTTTCTCCTGACCTGAATGTGCTGATGGGCTTACCAGTAAATCAGATAGCCAGAGAGGATCAAGAGACTGACACCGTTTCTCTGTCAGGCTGACACTATCCCTTTGATGTGTAGATTGCTACTCTCAGGAACTTCCTTCCCTCCTGCTTCTTCTCCTCGTCTCCTCCATTCTTACCCTCACTCTCCATCTTACACCATGTGTATAGAGCAGAGGTGTAGCTAGGTAGAATGGAGCCCAGGGCAGAATTTGAGTTTTGCCCCCCCCCCCAGGCAATCACCCTTCCCCACCATGACCAAACAATTTTTTTGCACCAGGTAATTTCAAAGGGGATAGGGGGCGGGGGGAGGGGCGGCAAGGAATGCTGGGTCTGCCCATGGATCCTGTGATCCATGGGCAGAGCAGGCTGGCTGGGCTTTTGGGGTGGGGGAGGAGGGAGGGAGGGCTTCTGCCGGGCCAGGCCATGCTTCCTCCCCCACACCCCACTTACCTTTGGTGCTGGGGTGGTCTCAGGCAGCCTAGCAGGGCTGGGCCTCCTTCCATCCTTGGCCTGGCCCCTCCCCAACAGACTGCTCTTTCAGCCAGCTCTGCTGGAGGCGGAGCAGTCCCCAACAGACTGCTCCATCAGCCAGCTCTGTCGGGAGCAGTCTGTTGGGGTGGGGCTGGGCCAAGGGGGAAGGGGGAGGGTGTGGACGGTGATTTTGCGCCCCCCACGTGACTTAACTGGGGTGTGCCTGGGTCAAACGTCCCTGGATGTCTCCATTATAGCTTTGCCACTGGTGTAGAGGGATGTAGACTGCATCCATCATGATCTAGCAAGATAGATGAGAATAGAGAACCTATCTCTCCACTTTTCTATCCTTAATGGAGTTCACTAATTAAGACTCCTCTTATTAGGTAAAAACTACATAATGACTCCGACTTTTCTTTTTGCCAATGCACACATGCATGCTTGGGGATGCTCTTCTATGCTTTGCCTCTGTGCACTCTGCTTATAATGCTAAGGTATCGCTTACCAGAGAGATTACCAAAAGAAGTCAACCTCCAGGTGGGGCCAGGAGATCTTCTGGAATTTGAGCTAATCTGTTAAGCTGGAGAAAATGACTGCTTTGGAGGATGGACTGTCTGGCACTTCATCCTGCTGAAGTCCCCCTCCCAATCCTGTTTTCTCCAATGTCCACCCCCAAATCACCAGTAACTTCCCAATCTGGAGTTGGAAACCCTATTTACATGACTGTTTAGGGATCAGAGATAATGGCTTGTATCTAACCAAACTATACTTATGTGCGTATGTGTGTATATATGTATGTGGCTAAGGAAGATGGTATTACCTAAAATAAAATGGAATGTTGCAATTCAGATTGCCGGGGGAAGATCAGTTCCTTAATATTTCTCTGAATCAAAAATTCTCTGCAAGTAGCAACCAAACACAGAAAGATGCTGGCTCCGTTGGTATCTCCCTTGAAGGGAATTTTTCTCAAGGGAGCATTCATCCACAGGGTCTACCCCCTGCAACTCAAGGTACTAACTGTCCTTCCTGTCATCCAAGGATGTTGTTACCTCATTCTACAGCATGGGTAGAAAAATCACCTCTGCTGCAGTGTTTGGGTGCCACAGGAGATTTAAGCGTACCCAGGACTTCAATTTGTAGTGTGGCTAATAAGCAGATTTTTGTAATGGGCAGCTGGTAGCAAACCTTCCGTCCTTTCGTTAGGATTGAAAAGCATCCTGTAACAGGCTATGAGTGGCCAGACTGAGCTCTAACTGCTACATTGCAGTTAGACTGCATGAGACTACTTGTAGCAAGTGTGGAAAAATTGTATTAGATATTCCACATAGAATCTGGTCAAGACAAGTACAACACATTGATACATTCTGGCTTTATCCCCTCCTTCTAAAATGTTATTGCTTTTGTCTAATCAGCTATTTCAATTAGATGCTGTGTGGTTAGTTTGCCACTTGTTATAGTAAAACCCCTGGACATTCTCCATGAAACATTAAAAACCATCATTTAAAGGGAAAAGATACAGCAAATTCAGCTTCAAACCATTCACATACTTACTTTGGAAACCTTCACGTTGGGTTCTCCAGTAATCCCAGATAGATCAGCATCATCACTAAAGACATCCTTCACACCCAGTCTCTGCATTAAATCTTTGACATCATAGGTTCCAGAAATGGAAAATTTTGGAATATACAAACGTATTTTACTAGTTCATAGCAAACAAAGAGAAAAGCACACAAAAAAGGATGTTCAGGACCAAATATTTCAATTGTCTGAGATGCATACAATTAAAAAGTGCATAATTTAGACCTTTTATTCTTGTGATTTGTTTGTGCCCAGTGTATTCTGGTTTCTTTGATGGCTTATTGCTTTATTTTCTGCCTTTTAATGGCATCAGAGACTCATTTGAGGAACAATGTTGTGGAGCAATAGTGATCACGTCTTCTTTTTAAAATGTTATTTACAAGTCACCAACAGTAGAACAAGATCAGATCTCTTATAGTATATTCTGTGAGACAATGACCCTTTCCACACGGGCAGAATAGAGCGCCGCAGGGACGGCAAAAAAGTGTTCATCCTGGCTGCCCTGGAGTGGCATGAAGCTGCTGCTTTAAACCTTGCTCATCCAGCGCAGTTTTTGAAAAGTGGCATCTTCCTGCCAGTGTGGTGCAAACTACACTGGCAGGCCGCCGCTTTTCCCATCGCCTCCACTGACCTGCCTGTCCAGCGCCGCTCTGGAGGGCAGCAGAGGCCCGCCCATGCTACCCTCCGACCCCTGGAGGTTGGAGGGCAGTGTGGGCAGGTCCCTGCAGCCCTCCAGAGCGACGCTGGACAGGCAGGTCAGTGGAGGTGACGGACCGGATGGAGTCGCCTCTCCAGTGCGGCAGATCTGCGGGGCTGTTTGCACGCTGCGTTTCCACCGCCGTGTGGAAAGGGCCAATGAGTGTAAGCACCAAAATCAGTGAAATTAGTAAACTATAAAAATTGATATCGGATGTTGAGTTGAAGAAACTGTAGTTCTCTGTGATGATAGACCCAGCTGGGGCTTTGTCTGGTTTGAGAAGCCTCTCAAGCCTGATTGTCATCTCCAAATCTAGGGGATAGACTCAAGATCATCACGTAGGGTTGTAGATTCGGACAGTCCGAATCTGGATTCGAGCAGGGTCCGAATCTGAGCTGGCCAAATCCTATCAGATCCGAATCCATGGGATTCCGATCACCAGCCGAATTGCGTTTTTATTTTTTGGTGATTTTTTCACGTTTCGGTCTGCAGGGGGCGCATTTCTAAACATATCGGCACCAATATTTCAGGGTATCATCAAGAGACTGTCCTGATGATACCCCCCAAGTTTGGTGCAGTTTAGTTTGGGGGGGGGCAAAGTTATGGACCCCCAAAAGGAGTGCCCCTATCCCCATTCTTTCTAATAGGAACAAAGGCGATGAGGGCTACCCTTTTGAGGATGCATAACTTTGCCCCCCCCTAAACCACACTGCACCAAACTTCGAGGGTATCATCAGGACAGTCTCCTATTGATACCCTGAAATTTTGGTACTGATACATCTACAAATGTGCCCCCTGCAGGCACCCCCAGAAATTTGCACAAGAATCTTTGTTCTGCAGTGACTTAGCTGCATTGCTGTCAATGGGGAATTTCTGTGGGATGGCTGTGGAGTGCATATTTCTCATGGTAAACCCACAAAGCTTTCAGGGTATCTTCAGGAGTGTCTCTACATGATACCATCCAGGTTTGGGGAACTTTGCTTCAAGGGGCAGTGGGAGATGGGCCCTACCCTTTTTGGGTCCCATAGAATTAAACCCCCTGAAGCAAAGTACTCCATCAAAGTACACTGTACACTGTACTCCAGCAAAGTACACTGTACTCCAGCAAAGTACACTGTACTCCATCAATAATAAGACCATGGTGCTTCAAGATTTTATTGGAGCCCAGCAGGTGGACCTGGCGTGCATCACCGAAACCTGGGTGCGCGAAGGTGCAAAAAGACGACCGTCGCCTTAACAGGCGAATTAGCCAGTTTTAAGGCGTGATATCACCGATCCGCGAACTCGGGGCGGTGATTGGCATTGTTCATCCGTGAGTCTATCCCCTTTAGAACGTCCAGTCACCGATTTATGGAGTTATTAATGGGCCTGGAGTGGTTGATTTTCCGGAGAGGTTGCGCTGTTGCTCCTAGTGTTACCGGTCGCCTAGCGCAGCCGGGAGACAGCCTACCACGGCTGCTGTTTTGAGGTGGTGAGGCGGACTGAAGCGTTGTGGTTCCCCAGACTCATCATTCACCAAGGGGACTTCAGCGTCCATGCCGCTGCCATACTCATGTTGCAGCGACCACCGGACCTGGTGTCATCCATGGCGGCGCTAGGCCTCTCCCCTGATAAATTCTGGCCCGCGGTGAACTGCACGCTGGGATCTGATCTTCGGTGCGAGGGGGATAAAAACACTGGTCGGTATCCTCTATTGATAGAGTGCCATGGTCCGACCATTATGCCCTGAAAGGTCCAGGTGGACTTGCCACACCACCCCCGTCTAGGCGGCGGGCTGTTACCGCCCATGGAGACTCATGGATCCACTTGGTTTCCTGAGCAGCTCTACGGGACCCTGAACCCGCTGGCACGCACTTTCGATGAGCAGGTGGAAGATTGGAACTCCCGACTTCTCTGATACCGCTCGGAAGTGGTTTGCTCCCCGGCGCCCTCTAAGCCCGGCTCCCGGTAGCTTCATGGTACACAGAGAAGCTAAGCCATATGAAGCGGAGGCTTAGGCGTCTTGAGCGAGTGTGAATCTCGCGATGAGGCTCGTGTGAACATCCTATAGGACGCTTATGAAAGCCTATGAGATATACAGGCAAAGATAAAGAAGGAGGTGAGGCCTTCTTCACCCTCACTCTCGGCGATCCGCTAGTCGCCCAGCACAATTGTTTAAAGCATAATTCGATCACTGACCTCGGAGAGATCTTTACAATTCTCAGAATTGAGTATTAGCTGTGAGGCATTTATGAGCTTTTTTGCGGATAAGATCGCGATGGCTCATACACGATGCTTCCATCCACGTTTGCTACAATTAGCGGTGGAGACTCCCTTGCCATCTTAGGGGTCCTTCTCTGACCCGGTTCCTGCTCTCTGAAGCAGCTGTTGACAGAGCCTTAGCTGCTGTTAGACCTACTACCTATTCCTCTGGATCCGTTGCCCGTCCTGGCTTGTAGATGTAAAACCTGCAGTGAATTTCTGACCCCATCTGTTGAGTATAATCAATGGTTCCCTTGAGCAAGGAATCTTTCCGGATGGGTTGAAGGAGGCAGTGGATGCACCCACTCTTCTGCAAAAAAAGACCATCTATGTTCAATGATTACAGGAGATCTGGCCAATTACTGCCCTAGTTTCGAGTCTTTTCGTTTCTAATGAGACAGGATAATTGAGAGAGTGGTGTTGGAACGGCTTCAAGGCTTTCTGGATGACGCCCCATCGGCTTTTGACCCCTTCCAGTCCAGCTTCCGTTGCTGGAGCCAGGTGAAGACCAATTTATTCGCCGTCTACAGAACCGCATCCGATATTCAATGACCGAGGCGGATCGGCGCTGCTGGTGTTGTTAGATCTCACCGCGGCGCTTGATGTGGTCGTCCACGACCTTCTGGCCCACCGCCCGGCCGCCTCAGTGCGGGGCACTGTCCTTCAATGGATAACCTCTCGTTTCTCCGGGGCCGGAATCAGCAAAGTGAAGTCGCGAGGACCAGACCTCCAGTGCCCGCTTCAGTCGCGGCGTACCCGGGGCGTTACTGTCCCCGCTACATTTAATGGCATCTATATCGCGACCCCTTGCTCAGCTGGTGCGGAGTTTTGGCCTAATTTTGCCATCAGTGCGCTGATGACACGCAGCTCATTCTGTTGATGGAGGGAGCAACCGCTACTACAGCTCTACAGCACTGTTTGGAGAAGCGATTCGCTGGTTCTATTCGCGACAGAGCAGGTTAAAAAACTGAACCCATCGAAGACGGAGATCCTCTGGCTTGGCGCGTGTGGCGGGACTTTCCAACCGCCGGTGTGGGAGGAGATCACATTGGCGCCGACCCCCTCCGATCGCAACCTGGGGGGCCGCCTGGATTGGTCTCTATCAATGGAGACCCAGGTATTGCTTACAACCCAGGCTACCTTTTTCCATCTCCGTAAAACCGGCGACTGGCTCCCTCCCTCTCCTGAGCGGACTTAACCTCCAGTGATCCATGCAACGGTCATCTCCGGAATTAGACTATTGTAACTTCGCTCTGCGCGGGCCTTCCCTTGCGTTTGATCCGGAGGTGAAACTGGTCCAGCATGCAGCGACGTTTGCTGACAGAGAATAAGCCACCTGGGAACACATCCAGCCTATACTACGTCAGCTGCACTGGCTTCCAGTGGAGTTCTGGATCATCTTCAAAAAAAAAGGTGCTGGTGTTGACCTTTAAAGGCCATACAGCGGCCTGGGACCATCGTATCTTCGAGACCGCGCATCATCCCATATGTCCCTATGCGACCTCTCCGATCGTGGGAGGCCAATCTACTGGTGGTCCCTGGCCCTGCGGTGATGCGGCTGGCCTCCACACGGGCCAGGGCCTTTACGGCTCTGGCCCCAGCCTGGTGGAACGCTCTCCCCCCAGCTGTCCGGGCCTTGCGGGACCTTGGGGAGTTCCACAGGCGCTTCCTGTAATGACGGAGCTGTTCGCCCGGGCCTTTGGAGGGATCCAGCCGCTAGTGACGCTATGGCCCCCGACACCTGGGCATGCAATGTCACCAACTGAGACTCACCATGCGCTCCCTTTCTGAAAGGGGAGGATTGTTTGTATTATTGCAGAATGTTAGACCTTTTTTTAACCCATTGAGCTTTTATATAATTAGAATTACAGTTTTGTAAACTTTTATTGCTGCTCTTAATTGTCTACTTGCTTTTATATTGTGTAATGTATTGTATTGTTTTAAGAGTCTGCAGCTGTTGCACTGTAATTGGTAATCAGTAAGTGTGTTATATTGAGCACAGCTGCAGAGTGATTTTAGGCTATGTGTGAGTAGCAGCTATGGAATAAAGTACTATGTTTTGTTCCTCCGACTCCTGTTTCTTGAGACATGACATATTGTATCCTTATATATTGTGCACTGCCCAGAGCCCTTCGGGGATGGGCGGTATAAAAGTCCAATAAAATAAATAAATAATAAAATAAAGTTCCCCAAGAAATTTACTGCATCCAATTCTATCTGTTGATTTCTTTCTAAGTGAAAGAGAGGACCTGAGAGATGAAATGGCCTTGGTTGTCCATATATTTTAACAGAGGCAAAAAGGATAGCCATGTGTAATGGCCTGACCTCCTTATAAACCTGAACTCTAGAGAGGTTTTAGAGAGTGGTAGGCACTCTGTGTGAGTGAGAAAAAGGTGTGTCGAGGACATTTTATGCCTCAGGGTAGCCAGGTAGCCAGTTTTGAACTGGACGGTCCAATGTTTTGCCTTTCTGTCCAGTAAATGAACTGAAAAAACATTGCTTATGTTAATGTTCAGTATTTTATGACTGATTAAGCTAGCAGCCTCTGTGGTCAAGGTCCACAGATGTGCGCTATCTTTCCTCTGTACCTTCAGAAGGTGGTAGCACCACCTTGTCAACTTGCTCTCCATTAAAGCAGCAAGCCTGAAAAGAGCATACACCACTCAGGACTCAGAGGCTGATTTCGCATGGGCCAAAAACAGCAGTGTGAAAATGATGTGAAAACAGTATAAACCCTTTTACACTGTTTTAAACCCTTTCACACCATTTTCACACCATTTTCACACTGCTGTTTTTGGCCCATGCGGAATCAGCCAGGCAGAATGCTCCTGCAGAAATCCTGTTGGTTTGGCTGAAGAGAACTGGAAAAGAACCAGTTGGCTTCCCATGTTGGTTCCAGGTTGTGGTAAGGTTGAATGTTCTTAAGGAAAGTCAAAAATACCTTTGCTGCAGATGGTGAGACTTGCTTGCACAATAAATACACCACGACGACAGGCTGGAAAAGGAATGGGCCGCAGCCCGTTTATTAAAATATCAAACATAACAGCAATAACTATGTACACAAGAGCTGGGCGGCAAACGGGTCGCACATCCCATCCCATCATAAGAACATAAGAACATAAGAACTAGCCTGCTGGATCAGACCAGAGTCCATCTAGTCCAGCATTCTGCTACTCGCAGTGGCCCACCAGGTGCCTTTGGGAGCTCACATGCAGGATGTGAAAGCAATGGCCTTCTGCTGCTGCTGCTCCTGAGCACCTGGTCTGCTAAGGCATTAGCAATCTGAGATCAAGGAGGATCAAGATTGTTATAGATTGACTTCTCCTCCATAAATCTGTCCAAGTCTTTCGTTATCCAGGTTAGTGGCCATCACCACCTCCTGTGGCAGCATATTCCAAACACTGCACACGTGGCGTATAGCGAAGCGTTTCCTTTTATTAGTCCCACCTTCCCAGCATTTTCAATGAATGCCCCCTTGGTTCTAGTATTATTGTGAGAAAGAGAGAAAAAATTCTCTCTGTCAACATTTTCTACCCCATGCATAATTTTATAGACTTCAATCATATCCCCCCCCTCAGACGCCTCCAAACTAAAGAGTCCCAAACGCTGCAGCCTCTCCTCATAAGGAAGGTGATCTAATCCTTCAATCATCCTCGCTGTTCTTCTCTGCACTTTTTTCTATCTCTTCTCGGGATATCCTTTTTGAGATGTGGCTTACCTAGAACTGGAACATAGCACTCCATGTGCCGTGACTCCACGGCTTTATATAAGGGCATGACAACCTTTGCAGTTTCATTCTCAATTCCTTTCCTAATTATCCTGGTGCATAGAGTTTCCATTTTTCACTGCCATGCATTGAGTTTACAATTCTAATGGGAACTATCAACTAAGACGCCCAAATCCCTTTCCTGGTCTGGTGAGACTGATAGCACTGACCCCTGTAGCGCAGTATGTGAAGTTTGGATTTTTTGCCCCTAATACGCAGCATCACTTTACATTTCACATTGAACTGCATTTCCAGCTATTTCTAGGCCCACTCACCCACCCCATCAAGGTCCACCTGGAGCTCTTCAAGTAATCTTTCTGTGGTTCTTACCACCCTACATAATTTAACATCTGCAAACTTGGCCACCACACTACCCACCCCTACTTCCCAGGTCATTTATGAATAAGTTAAAGAGCACTGGTCCCAAAACGGATCCTTTGGGGACACCTTTACCCTTTACATCTCTCCATTGTGAGAACTTCCCATTTATACTCCACCTCCTTTGTTTCCTGTTCCTCAACCAGTTTTTAATCCATAGGAGGACTTCCCCTCTTATTCCCTTCATTGCTGAGTTTTCTCAACAGTCTCTGGTGAGGAACTTTGTCAAAAGCCTTTTGGAAATCCAAGTAGACAATGGCCACTGGTTCCCCCTTATCCACATGTCTGTTTACACCCTCAAAGAACTCTAGTAAGTTTGTAAGACAGGACTTGTTCTCTACAAAAGCCATGCTGACTCTTCCTCAGCAGGTCTTGCTTTTCTACATGTTTAATAATTTTATCTTTAATGATAGATTATACTAATTTACCAGGAACAGATGTCAAACTGACTGGCCTGTAATTTCGGTCCCCCCCTAGACCCTTTCTTAAAGATTGGTGTGACATTGGCCATCTTCCAGTCTTCAGGGATGGAGCCTGATTTCAGGGATAAGCTGCATATTAATGTGAGAACATCAGCAACTTCCCTACGTTTGAGCTCTTTAAGAACTCTTGGATGAATGCAATCTGGGCCAGGGGATTTGGTAGCATTTAGTTTATCAATGGCTGCCAGAACTTCTTCCTTGTCTACCACTAACTTCGCTAGTTCCTCGGATTCACCTCCTAAGAAGCTTGGTTCAGGTGCAGGAATTTTCCTCACCTCCTCTTGGGTGAAGAAAGATGCAAAGAATTCATTCAGCTTCTCTGCAATCTCCCTGTCACCTTTTAGCACACCTTTTGTTCCTTCATCGTCTAACGGACCTACCGCTTCCCTAGCTGGCTTCCTGCTTTTGATGTACTTGAAGAACTGTTTGTTGCTAGTCATATCATATGGGACTGGCGGGAAGGGAAGCCCCAGAGATGCACTCCTTGCTTCCACCCTCTTTTCCCGCCCAAACTGAGGTGCGGGCATCGGCTAAGCAAGGCTACGCGACATAGCCCGCCCTCCTGCCTTTGTTTGTTGTGTGTCGGGCACTGGTTAGCCCATGGCCAGCCACGACCCGACCTAACCCCACTTCCTGGGTGTGTCGCGCCCCGCCTGCCGCCTGCTAGCCTGCCCGCACTTCTGCCCATAATAGGGCATTAAGCCTGGGAGTCTCAAATGAAGGCTCGCTCTTCCCCAGATGTGCGACAATCGCTAAACCCGCCACGAAGCCGTCTCTCCCTTGCAGCTTCACCGCCTAAGCTCCCAAGCCTGAGCTCTGTCCTTATCTCAGCTTATCAGAGGAGAGTGAGCTGGGAATGGACTGAAGACGTGGTCTGACCTCTATTGTCAGGCGGACGCTTATCCGCCGGGCAGTCTCTGTTTTCCGGGAGATCTTCGGAGTGGTCCGCCACGCTTCCCCCCCCCAAGGAGATGACTCACCTTGGCGCCTTGTTGACCTTTCTACAGGCCCTGTCCACGGTAGTGGATCCACGGTTCCTCCAGTGTGGGATCGCTGCAACATCTCCTCGACCATAACAAAGTCATTCCCAGGCCGATGCCTGGCAAGCTCCGGGCGTCGCTATCGCGACACTGCAGAGGTCAAGGCCCGACCTGGCAGGAGTCCTCCCCCAAAATGATGACCAATAGTCCGCGTGGATGATCAAAGATATAATCACACTTTGGGCTCCAGCTCATGTCACAGCATGTGCCCCTGTCCCAACCACACACAATCCTCACGCATGCTGAAGTCCAAGGCAGTGCCGCCCCCAGTCCGAGGTGCAGGCGCATTCTCGCACGGTTGACGCAGGTTGTGCCCCACGACTCCACACCTGTCGAAGACAGTCTGCGCGCCCTGAGGCACTGTGGGAAAGAATTAACAAGTCAGGTGTGGGCTAATGTATACTGGGGTGCCCGGACCGCCACCTGCCCAAGGTGCAAATGTCTCTGGGTCCTGCCATCCCCATACCAAGGGCCGTATGCTCCTATCCTGAACGAAGTGCAGACCACCCGTGGCTGGTAGCCCAGCCCGGTATGCCCGTGGAACACCGCCAGGAACTGGAACTCTGGTGTGAGGGGGACCCATCCTCATGCACTAAGAGCATGCCACCGCACCCGTGGGTCTGGCTGAGCCACTGATGAGTGGGAGGAAGGGGGCAGGAGGCGCCGCCTGGCAAGGCTGGCATGGTGACCCATGCACCGCGGACCCTCCCACGGTTCTTCTTGGAATGAGCCAGCCAAGCATAGACCATGTCCCCTGACAGACCAAGTGCCTTTGCAGAGCTGGGTGCTGGAAGGCCGACGCCCAGCGGGGCTTACCACCCCCGGGTTCAGTTCCATGGCCAGGTGGAAGGCGGCTGTGAAGAGCAAGCGCCATAGCGGAAGCGCATTACCTGCCGCAAAACCTCCCAGTGACTGCCCGAGCACTCCGGGTGACTGGGCTTGAGATCCCTCTCTGTCTGGGCTGACTCCGCGCCAACCGCCACCGCCATGACGACAGTTTTGGTAACGCCTGGGAAACCCGAGACTCCTGCAGAAGAAGGCGAGTGCTCGCCAGCTGCACCCCATGGTAATGGGTGCATCCCCTGCCCATGAAGCCGGACAAGGTACTGAGGAGGAGGCCCGTGTCCACTCTGCCATGAGGTCCTCCTGTGGTCACAAGTGGCTTCACGGCCCCACGGCTCGGGTCGCATTGCCTGCATGTGGTTGGTGCCAACAAGTTCAAAACACCCAGGATGACTGCTCGCCAAGGTTCCAGGAGGGACGCCAGCACTGTCGCTGAACAGCTCCACCCCGGGGCCAGGCTCTAAAACGAGATCCACCTGCTGGCTAGATAAGAAGGCTGGGGCAATCTTCATTCTGCAAACCTGAACAAACGAGCTTCTTGAAGGAAATGTTAAAAGAGAGACAGGTAAGAAACTAAATTATGGACTAAGCGATGACCAGTTTTCTCGACTTGGGAGGACTACTGCCTAATTCACCACACCTAAATCCACAGCCTGCTATCACACCAGAAAAGCACTTCTTCTATTTTGCCAAAGGTCGCGGCCAGACGGCAATCAGCACCACAGGATGGGAAACAGCTCCAAAAAGTGAGATCCCTGGTGATACCCTCTCTTGTGAATGCCAGGCTGGGGCCAGAGACTCCTTGGAGCCCACCGGCCTTGAAAGTAAAACCCCAAAAACCACCGGAGGGCTAGAGTGCACCCTGCACCCAAGCTGGTTCTAGGAGGTCGCTGCAGGAAATGCGCCGCTGAAGCCCTCGGGCGAACGCCAGCCAGACCTGCAGATCCTCCTTCAGACCCCGGGATACCTCTGATGTGATGATCAGGGACCTGCAGCCCGGCTGGGCGACCTGGCCAGCCGAGAGAGCAGGCACCGCCGGGCCACCGCCCCAGCAAGCTAAATTAAGGTGGCTCCAGTAAGGATTGGACCTGGGACTAACCCTGCATTTCTGGAGGAGGAGCATAGCAACAGGGTGGTGGAGGGCCAGGAGCGATCCGTGAGGGTCAAGAGGTGCCTTGGACCGTATCCAGATGGATGCCCAAATAACAAAGTGCAGAGGAGGGGCCCTCGGTCTTGTTGGGAGCCAAGGGAACCCCCAGCTCAGCTCGGCCAGGGCCTGAAAGCCTGCAAAGCAAAATCACATTCCCGGTGCCCTGCCCACCAATGAACAAAAAAATCATCCAAATAATGAGTAACCGCCCGAGGGCACCTCTGGTTTAAATGCCCATTCGAGAAACGTAAGCAAAGGTCTCAAAGCTGCACAGGCGAAAAGAACAGCCCATAGGCATGGCCTTGTCCACGCATTCAGCTGCCTTGGAAAATGGATGCCCAGCAGCTCGAAATCCAGGGGGGAAATGGGCAGCAGCCGGAAGGCGGATTGAATGTCACATTTTGCCAGAAGGGCACCAGTGCCTGCCTGCCTGATGGAGGCAGCTATGGCCTCATCCAGGGTGGCAGACATCAGACAGAACAGACTCCTCGGGTCTATGAAATGGTTAACGGAGTTTCCAGGGGTGAGAGAGGTGCTGTATTAAACGATACTCCCCGCTTTCTTGGCAATTCACGGCCCGTGAGGACTCTATATTGCAGGCGGTGCTGAAGGCCTTTGCGCGTCGGCCCTGGATTTCCTTTGGCAAGTTTGTCAAATACGCCAGGGAAGCTCTGGATCTAATTTTAAATTGTTCACTTCAGGCACTTATGGCCCTCGCAAGTGATGCGGAAACCAGAGGAGGAAACCTTCCCCAGTGGAGGCGCCAGCGGCACTCCTGTCTGCAGCTGCGTTTTCACGCCAACAAGGGCCGAGGCTTAACGGCGGGTTTTCAGCAATTGCAATTGGGAAAATCATCAGTACTTTGGGGCAGGCTTGCTTTTGACCCCCCCGAATCTTGTGAGAGGGCCCGGGCGCCGTGGACCTGGCCTGCCGAAGTGGGAGCGCCTACCGCTTGGGGACGAGATTCTTCCTGGATGGCCTCTATCGTAGGCAATGGCTGCTGACTCGCCGGGCTACCGAGCCTGCAGCACATGGACATGTGCGCTGCCAGGTGCCAAGTCAAGAGGGGGGTAGGTGGCCCGGTTAAGCGGCAAGGAATTCAGTGAAGCCCTGCAGCCAGTTGTGCGCGCTGGCCGCCGCCGGTTCCCGCTTCCTATCCGCTTTCCCCACAAGCCGCGGCTCAGCCTCCCACTGAAACTGAAAACATCGGTTAATACTCCACAGCTCGCCCCGAGCTACCTGGGCAGGTGGGACCGGTTGCCGAAGCCGTCCGGAGTCGGCTGGAGGGGCACCAGACTTCTGCCGCCTGCTTTGCAATCCAGAGCGGATGGGCATCGGTTCCTCCTGAAACCAAAATCTCTAACCTGGGCATCAGCTGGGCCCCTCAGAGGATCACCCGAAGATGACGAAGATCAGCCTGGAGGACCGCTGAACGCCGACGCATCGGGCTTCCTTCCCTCCTGCTCTCCACCGAGGTTAACGGATTCACGCACGGACGCTTGACTGGCGACGAGTTGAAGGGCCTCCGCCTCGCCTCAGCGCCATTATACTACTGCGCCGGGCCACGTGGAGGGCACTGCCTCGGCACCCGGCGAGGGACCGACCAAGGCCACGCCGAGGGCCTGGCGAGGTGCAGTACAGCGTATCCGCTTAGGCTATGGACTAAGAAAGGATCAAAACAAGGCTGGCCGGGCCGAATTCCCGCCAAGCCTCCCAGCCGGTGCCGGGCGCTTCCATTCGGGCCACGGGCCTGCCCCGCCACGGGGAGACAGGCCCAAAGCCGCGAGCCGCCGCTGCTGCTGCAACTAATCCGCTTCAGTCACCGCCACCTCCGAGACTCTGGCTGTCTGGGCCCGAACTCATTTGGAGGGCTCGAGCTCTGCCCGAAGGTTCCTTGCTCGGAGTCCGCTTGGGACCCATGCGAGCACGAGACCGGTCACGACCAGCAAGGAGAGAAAAGGAATAAAAGTAGGAGCAAACGAGATGAGGAAGGTCGGAAAAGGAAAGAAAGGCAAGCTTAGAGGCCGCAACCAGTCTCCTTCCAGGCCTTGCGCGACTCCGACCGCACTACACCACGCTCTGTTGGCCCTCACCGCCAGGAAGGGCGCTGACCGGAGGCCAATATACCCTGGCTCCTCCCGCCAGCTGCTGTAGGAGCCAATCATTGCACCCGAATTCTGCAGCATGCAATTCCTACCTTGCAACCCCTTATTTTGCTACGCTGCTCACCCCGGCAGCAATGGCTGCCCCTGGTTATTCAGGTGCATCTTATTTGCCGGACAAGGCAGGACAAAAGGGTGGAGAGTTCAGAGGCTGCAAAGTCACTTGGAGGGCAGTATGTGGCAGAGCATCTGCCTTGCATTATTATCTTTGGTACAGCCCTGTGCAGGCCTATTTATTGCTATTGTGTGACTTATGCCCCTTCCACACATGCAGAATACTGCACTGTCAATCCACTTTCAATGCAATGAAAGATCTAGTGTGGTTTAAAACAAATGCTTTTATTTATCCTGTACTGATGTGTTAGCAATACTCCGGCCCTTCTTAAAATACCACACAAAAGTGGCATTGATTTTACTGTGCAGAATGGGAAAATCCACTTGCAAACAATTGTGGATTGAACGTGCATTATCCTGCATGTGCGGAAGAGACCTTAGCCCTGCAAGACTATTCATGTTTACCAAAGAGCGTGCACTTCTGAGTCATTGAGCCTTACTTCTGAGTAAACATGTCAGCTGTCAATGTTGTAATATGCCATTTCACTGCATGTCAAATGCTGTAAACTCCTATAACTGTGCCTAGCCAAGAGAGATTAATTAAATATCTGGAATATTAACAGAAAACAGAAGGACATTTGTCCTGGTTACTTTAAATTTCTACTAGTTTAACCAATTATGTGGATCATGCAATGAAAGATCTAGTGCGGTTTAAAACAAACAAAATGCCGGATTTATCCTAATTGATGTGTTACTAATAATTGTATCCTTTCTTAAAATACCACACAAAAGAAACTTACTCCGTTTTGATAGATGCAATCCATTTCATGAAAATCCTATTGACTAAGCGTCTTCATAGCCTTCTAGTTTTTCCTCGGTCCGCAGAATAAACCATGCCCTGTAATCTTTGATTGTAAGGCACTCGGATCACTTAACCAAGACCAAGTCTCTGCATCGAAGAAAACAATACAGTCACCTCTTCGGTACATCATGTTGACCTTCACTGTTGTGGTTGCATCCACAAAGAAATTTGTTTTCCTGGTCCATACAGGGTGAAAAGCATCTTTCCAAGGTGCTAAGGAGAAGAAGAAAGGTTCATTAAATATGGTAAATGTTAATTTACATATATGCACATTAATGTAGATTAGCTGTCTGCTTAATTGTAACACAACGCTAAACGCAAGAGCCCAGGAATTCTATTTTTAATGTCTTATGTCAAAGTAAAAGTATTGTGTAAGGTAGCTGGGTAACAGAACATGAGATGGCAGGCACCTCCCCAACAACAATTCAAACTATTTCAGGGCAAAGCAGTGGGATGCTTGAGGACACGTGCACATTAACTCAGCTTTCCATTCAAAAGTTTGTCTGCCCAGCAATATTTGGAGCCTTTCTATAGCCTAGGGAGCTTTCATCTGGTAAATCATCCTCAGTGGTACAGCCACTTTCATCACCAGAGGAAGCCTTTAAAGGCTGGAGGAGGAAGTGGTAAGATACAAGTCACACCTAGAACTCTCAACAGTTCTCAGTTATGATGCTGAAATTCTCTGCCATCAATACTTGTACCAATCACCTTTATTTTACCTTTTTTTAAAGTAGATATGGTTTAGAAGAACCATTACAGTGCTTCCATCTAGTCCTTGGCTTGCTTGAGGGATTTTCCCATTGGTTTTGTTCTTTACATAATCATTTATCTTGTTTTCTGCTTCTGTGCTGTTGCTGAAGCTAAATGGAAGGCAATCCGCTTCATACAGGGTTTTGGCATTGTTCAGAAATTTGAGAAGTAATGGCAGTGTCTCTTCTATGAACAAATAATTCCCAATACTCATCTGTGTGATATTATTGGGTCGGTTAAGTGTGTGGATGACTTGGTTAAATGCTCCATGGATCTCATTCTCTTCAGCATCAGAGAGGTTGAAAGCAAGTCCACTGAAGAGCTGACGACGGGTTTCATTTTTAGCTCCGAGGATCAGCATAGCAAAGGCTGTGGAGATGCCCAAAGGAGAGAAGATAACATTTTTGGGAGATGGATCTGAAGCGATGAGTTTGTATAATCTGAATGCAAATTTTGCATTTGGTATGACTATCTTTTTGAAGTACTTCGGTTCGGTTCCTTCTCTTTCTGCTGGAGGCTGATGCTGAGGTTCAAGTGGGTTGTTATCGCCACTCTGCTCCTGTTCCTCATGATGTTCTGGGATGTGATGACAAAGGGCTTGAAGACCAGTTAACAGTTTGTGCAATCTGACTGCATATTCTGCATTTGGTATGACTATCTTTTTGAAGCTAGTTGTTTCGGTTCCCTGCCCTTCTGCTGGAGGCTGATGCTGAGGTTCAGGTGGGTTTTTATCTCCACTCTGCTCCTGTTCCTCATGATGTCCTGGGAGGCCATGACAAAGGGATTGAAGACCAGTTAACAGTTTGTGCAATCTGAATGCAATTCTGCATTTGGCCTATGACTATCTTTTTGAAGCTAGTTGTTTCGGTTCCCTGTCCTTCTGCTGGAGGCTGATGCTGAGGTTCAGCTGGGTTTTTATCTCCACTGTGCTCCTGTTCCTCATGATGTCCTGAGAGCTGATGACAAAGGCCTTGAAGACCAGTTAGCAGTAAGAAGCAGAGGATGAACTTCATTGGAACTGGTGGTGGTGTGACAATCAGTAAATTTCAGTTAACTGTATATTGCAAATAAATTTGATATTAAAATATCTGCAGTCTTATTTGAGTTTGTCAGGGGAATTGTATCTATGTAACTGAGATGCATTCCTACCTCAATGTGACTGCAGAAACTACAAATCAATGCTGCTAAAGAATATATGTAACCAGCTTGCTATCTGTTAGCACTGCCATCTGGGGCATTCTTTCCTTGATCTTCACTGTATGGTTTCACACACTTTGTAGATTACTAGGCTTCCTCCTGAAACCCTTGTCCAATGAGAGACAGAGCTTAATCCATTATCTCCTTGAGGCAAGAAGGCAGGTGGCTTTCTCTTACTATCTGCCACTGACCTTGGGGTGCCTTAGCTCCAGAGACTGTTTTTCACAAATTCTTGGGAAAGTGGGAGAGGGGCTGCACGAGTGGGATACAAAGGGATGGTAGTGTAGGGCGCCCAGCTTGGTAGCAAAGTGCTGTGGTGCACTGTATGCATGCCTGTAGGCTTGGAAAATCGCCCAGCCCATCCCCTTTCCACGCCATCCCGCAGCCCTCCTTTGTGGTGCTCCTCAGGGTTATCACATACATATCGTTCTCATCCTCATTACCTCTAATCTACTCTCCTTTCTATTTTTTTTTTGTTTTCAGGATGGGTATTCTCTTCATTGATTCAGGGGAAAAACCTGCCTGCACAGGGAACTACAGTTTCCAGGAGACCTTGGGGCTCGCTAAGATCTCCTGGGAAGTATAGTTCGCCAGGGCAGCTTTTTTCTTTGAGCTAATCTCAAAGAGGCTACAGCCTCAGTACTAGAAATACTAGAAGCGAAAAGCAATGAGGTAAGGAAGAAAGAGGTGTGTGTGTAGCAGGAAGTGCTGCTGGGGTACCATGCATGGAAGAGTAGGAAAAGCACATACCAAGCAAGGCTGGCCCAGCCACCTCGCTGGGGGGGGATTACAAAGGCCAGGTTATGCCTGAACCTGACTTTTAAGTTAAGCTTTGGTGCTTTTGTTGCCTCATCAATAAACACTACGATCAACAATACAGCGCATCTCACAGGTTTATTACCCAATGAGAGTTTTGCTTACCCAACAATGAATGTTATTTTCAAAGTATTAAGAAACAGTCACAAGAATTTTGAATCATTTACCATTTTTTTTTACTTTTAGATAATTAGTTTACTTTTAAAGAACAAAGAATGTTAGATAATATTTGAAAAAAAAAATTCAAAAGAATAGAAATGTTTCGTATAATAATTTGAAGGTTCATTTGCAGAGCATTCCCCTTTTTCCTTCAGGTGGGCAGATTCAGTGTTCTTTTCTTTCAGAAGTTTGTGCTGCTGATAGAACACAACATAGAATCCATTTAATTCTGCCATTGTTTTTAATGGGATTTGAATTGTTCCACATGGAGTGAATTTTAGGTACTCAGTCCTGCATTCAACAGAAAAAAATATTCTGTATTCTATGACGACAGAAATGACTGTTTTGGATAAGAATGTCTTGATTTTCTGCACACAGCAGAGGCAGTTCCCCGCTGTTTGACTTGGCTAAATGATTTTTATGGTATAATTTTAATATTGTACCCAAATGTCCTATGTTGTCCCACCTTTTGGAGCACCTACAGTTTGGTAATGAAGTTCTTTACTCAGTGTGGGAGAGATTTCTGTGCTACCCTGCTTTGAAATATTTTCTATCCCCTAAACTTTTGATGAAAAACATAATAGCATTCAATGCATACAGCCTAACTGAGAAATCAAGTCGCATGAGATTTAGATGGATCTAGCTATCGGGCTTAATCATCAAAGTCTACAAGGCAGAATTGAAATATATTTTGCAGAAAGCATGGCATATCACAGTTGGAATCCTGGGTAGATCAAACTTTTAGAACAATGTAGATCATACTCACAGTCTTCTGCAGAAACGCTACTACATTTCACCTGTTCTATGATATTCCTTCCTTAACCACTTATCCAGCTTTTATTTATAAAATGGCCAGTACCTCTTTTTATTAACCATTAAGCTGGAGCAAATATTAATGATCATTTATCAGATTCAAGGAATTATTGATTGGATTTTAGCCAGTCTCTACACAGTTTGTATAGTGGGGCTGGGAGGTTCTCAACACCTATCTCTGAAATTCTTAAAAGGGATATCAGAGAGCAACACAGCTGACAGACAAAGGTACAAATTCCAAAGGCACAACTTCTGTTGTGACTCATATTTTATACCCTCTCCATTGAGCATATTCAGCCAGATGGGAAGTCATACCCCCTAGGAAGTGCCTACTAATTGGGATGGACTGCTTATACCTTGTAGAACATCCTGTCTGGTTCTACCAAACCTTGAACATTGTACAGTTAGAAACTTTTATTAAAAGAGCTGAGGGTAGGGATGAATGCCAGAGGCATTGGCAATGGCAATCCACTTCTATTCGTCTTATGCCTTGAAAACCCTACTGGGTTTCAGCTGCAACTTGATGGCACTTTACACACATGCAGGGATGGATGGTATATCTTGCTCTGGGCTCAGGCACAAGGTCTGCTGCACTGAATTTTTAAAGTTTAAAGTGTTTAAAGGGATAGATGTGCCAAAGGCCAAGGAGCTCTCTTTCTCTCCTGTAATTTTACTCCCTACTGTTCTCACAGCTCTGCAGTCTCCTGGGAGGTGGGGGTAGGGAATTTCAGTTTTTAAAGGCATGGTTTTGGTTGGTGGGAGTCCAGTTTTCCAGACTGGTGAGAGTAGTGTTAGTTTCTGTGGGACCACCCATGGGGAGCCCCATTTTTGGTCTCTTTACGCATGCACATCTTAGGCCACTTCCACACATGCAGAATAATGCACTTACAATTGGTGTTTCAGAAGAAGGGTTGAAATGAAGAGATTCTCCTGATAGCTAATTCTGCATCTTCTAGAGGTCTCCTTGAAGATGCCAGCCACAGATGCAGGCGAACATAGCTGCTAGAACACGGCCATACAGCCTGGAAACCACACAGCACCCCAGTGATTCCAGCTATGAAAGCTTTCAACAATACACTTTCACAATTGTTTAAAAGTGGAATTTGCTATTCCACACAGTAAAATCCAGCTTAAAAGTGCATTAAAAGTGCATTATTCTGCATGTGCATATGGGGCCTTAGCATGGATGTAGCAATCAAAGATGCAGTGTTCATCAAACTGATATTAGAAGCTACCCAGTCATTGATATTAATAATATCTAACCACTTACTTTCCTACCATCAGATCTGCTGAAGATACCAGCCACAGATGCAGGTAAAACATCAGGAGAAATCACTACTAGAATATGGCCACACAGCCTGGAACCACACAACACCCCAGTGATTCTGGTCGTGAAAGCCTTGTACAATACAACTTTAATTTGCTTCAGTGCCAGAGCGGGGCAGATTTGCCAGTGAACACAACTTTGCCCTGGACATCTTTCATCCACCCATAGACAGCATTCCCACTCCCTCACACTGCTGTCCATGCCTTCCCCTCACCACCCCGTCAAAGAAAAGAAGCCCATCCACAGGGACTTAGCCAAAACACACTAACCTCTACATGCTCATATTGATATATTGGTATCTTGATATAATAATACCCAGAGGTGGAATCCAACCAGTTCTCACCACTTCTCTAGAAGTGGTTACTAATTTTTTCTCAGTGCCGAGAAGGGGTTACTAAAGCAACCTCCCTGCCCAATAGGGACTGGAGGTGCGTGTGTATGTGGCGGCGCCACTGTTTGAATCCCACCACCATCGGAGCCTGTTATTAAAATTTTTGGATCCCACCACTGATAATACCTGAGAGTACTTGAAAATAACAACCTCTCACTCCTCTTGCAGTGGCAACAGTGGCAGGAAGTATATGTGTGTGTGTGGAAAGGAGGGGGGAGAGAATGTCAGCTCTAGGACATGGTCCCTTCTTCAGCAGTGTGTGGTCCAGGGAATTGCTATACCTTTATTTGTGGGATTGGTAAGGACGCCATACTTCTACGTGTAACTGCAATAAGAGAAATATCAATATAAATGCATTTTAACGGGCTAAGCTAGCAATCTTGCGACTATCAGCTATGATGAGATCTGTGCCTTTAAGAATGAGTTGATGGGAAGAGTTAGAATCAGGCCCAGGAGAATTCTCAGCAGAAAAGCTGTGCAGCAAACATAAGAACATAAGAAAGAGCCTGCTGTACCAGACCAGAGTTCATCTAGTCCAGCACTCTGCTATCAAGAGAGTCTAACAGGTGCCTTTTGGGAATACATGCAGGAAGCAATGCCATGTTCCTAAGCACCTTGGTTCAAGCTAAAGCATTTACAATCTCAGATCAAAGAGGATCAAGATTGGTGGCCATAGATTTGACTTCTCCTCCATAAATCTGTCCAAGCCCTTTTTAAGGCTGAATACACTCAGACGAAGTCGACTTTAAAAAAAAAAGAAATGAACTTTATTAAATTGTGTCACCCTAGCTACAGGGAGCTAGAACTGAGGGTTCGTGCCCTCAGTCCCAGTATATCTGGAGATTTCAGAGGGGCATTGTGGCTTTTGGCCCTTTTTTCCCACAATGGTAGGCTCGGCAAAACCCGGAAGGTTCTGGGAAATGGAGTCCTGACACCCTTTTTAAAGCTATCCAGGTTAGTGGCCATCACCACCTCCTGTGGCAGCATATTCCAAACACCAATCACATGTTGCATGATTTATTAGTCCGACCTAAGGATGGATGCTTCCTGTCAGTGTACAGAGAAGAGAGACTCTACTTGCTAATTACACTTGTGCAGTGAAGAGTCTTGAGTTAAGTGTTCCACAGGCGAAACGTTAGGAACAAAACCCACCAGACCATGGCCACACAGCCCGGAAAACCCACCAGAACCAGTTGAATCTGGCCGTGAAAGCCTTCGACAATACACTGTTCCATGCATAATGGGCCACTGTTTTACTAACACATTTGTTTTGCTGTTCTGAGCAATTGTCAGTAATCAGTGTTTGCATAATAGGCCACTATGTTCTGAGATGCTATTCTGTTGAATCTCCTGGGGAAGACTCATGGGGGAGGTCAGCACCACCGGGAAAACCCTGTCTCTGGTCACCACCTACTTCTCCTGTACAGGTGAGGGCACACAGAGCAGGACATCAGAAAAAGATGTTCATTGCTGAACTGGCAATATCTGTGCATTAAACTAATCGGTGGATTAAAGCTGTCCAAGAGAACTAGGACTGTGTGTTACAGGTTAGCGGCACCTCTCTCCAGAGCCTGGATGATGACTCCTAGTGGTTTCATGTAGATGTTAAAGAGCATAGAGGACAAGATGGGTCCCCAAGCAATCCCAAAGCATAAATGTTCTAGAGCTGAACAGCAGTTCCTCAACTCCACAGACTGAAATTTTTCAGCCAATTAGAAGCAGAATCATTGAAGGACAGTTTCCCTGCTCCCAGCTCAGCTGGATTCCTATGGGTCCCATGGACAATGGTTTAAAAAGCCACCAGCAACAATCTCAGGAGAATCAACAGGTAAGTATCAGTGGTAAGTAGCCATGATGTTATGTAGCTTTTCTGGAAACTAACCACTGGATGGTCTGACCTTGTCTCCCAAGCTTAATCTATGTACAAACCAACACAAACATGTATTATGAAAGAGATTTACAGAACAATGTGAAGCAATAGTTTTGCCTTTGCAGTTTGCACAGTTATATAGCACTTAAGATAAAGGTCATTTGAATGATTCCTAACCTTGGAGGTCTCATACTATCAATGTCCCTTGAGTCCGATCTAAGCAAATGAAACTACTCTCAATTCCTAGGGTATGAATTAGCCGAGACATGTCTGAAGAAAATGGAGAAGACTGCCTACCATTTTCCTTGGAACTGTATCAAACTACACAATACCTTGCCCAGGGGTGCTTGTATATAATAGCTTCACTTCTTCCACTGCATGTTTTTGGAAGATGCAGGAGGACACATGACAAGGCAAGGAAGCTCCACTCCCAACATCAGAAACCCACAGAAGAGACTATTTTAACCATTTTTTTTGTTTGTGTAAAGTATCTTCAAGTCACAGCCCATTTATGGTGACCCTTTGTGATTTTCTGGTCAAAAGATGTGCAGGGGTGGTTTGCACAGTAATTCTGGCCTTTCTTGGTGGTCTCTCATCCAAGTACTAACTAAGATTGATCTTACCTTTTAAAAGCTGATGAGATCAGGCTAGCCTGGGCCAGCTACCCTAGGTTTTTGTCAAACGATATCACTGATAGCTTCTAGCCTACAACTATTAAATCACAACACTGACTTTTTTCCCAGGGGAGTATCACATACTAAGGGCGTTTCCCCACTCACCATGATCCCCCCCTATGCTGTTTCATTGCCCTTGTGTGCACGGAGTCCTTCACGCACTTCGCCATTTGCGCGGGTTATCGTGCTCTTGCAAGAGCCAGGGATGTTGCAGTTGAGGGGGCGCGACAGGCAGCAGCATCGCTGCTGGGCGCTGTCGCTGCCCCTCCTCGTGGGAGGCAAGTCAGGTCCCCGCACTACTCTCCCAAGTAGCCATTTAAGGTATGGGGAAAGGCCCTAAATCATGGTTGTCTGTTCTCTTGAGATCTGATGTGTTGAGGTTTATTCACATGGGACATGGCCTTTCCAGCAGTGGAACCCAAATTCTGGCATTTCTTCTCCACCAATGATGTTTGCTCTGCTCTCTTCTTGGTCTTCAGACACCAGACATATTTTGGTTTTCTGACATTATCCATTTTTTTGGATGCCTTTATCTAATTAGGGGTTTTTTTTGTGCTGAGTTTAGTTTTTGTATTATGGATTGTGAGTTCTCAAAGATTTCTTTTGTTTGAATGGCAGGCTACAGATAGTGGAATAAATGAAGAAATGAAGTTGAACTAGCAGTTCTTCCTAGTGAATCAGAATGTTTAACAACAATAACAGTGGACTTCTGATTTCATTTCCTCAATTTCTAACCTTGCTTTTATTTTTCATGTATAAACAGGTATAAAGCACTATCTCGCAGGATAGCCTTAGACAAATTGGAAGTAACTCCAGAATAGAGTTTCTGGAAGGACTGGACTATGCAATGTTGCGTAATACTATCACAGACTTTGGAGCTGCAGGGTAGGGCAGGAAAGAGTGTAGAGATTGCCTTCGCAGTAGGGGAACTAACAGGGAGCTTTCAAGGGGTCCCCTTTTCTAAGGAGTTTTGTGACTGCAAATTGGGGGACCCATCTGCCATTTCTTAATTGACTATAACAAATACAATGTGGCCTAAATATAGACGCTGAGCCCGTTGCAACAGTAGCTTGTAATCACACTCCACAGCAGGTGCTGATTCAAGGTGACTTTGGCTGTCAGCAAAATGCACTGTATTTAATGTATTACTTGAAATTGTAAACTGCAGAAAAGCTATATATGTATAATTAAAGTCATCAGACTTCATAAAAATATACCGGTAAATGTAATTTTGTAATGAATTTTGTTTTTATGAATTTTAGATATTGGCCCATATTGCATGGAACACTAACCTTGGGACTCTTCACAGTGGGCTTGCTCAGTGAGATTTCCTCACAGTTTTCTGTTTACACATGAGGAGGCACTCCCTCCTGGATACCCAGTTTTTGTGCAGAGAACTCTCCCTGCCTGGTTCTCTTAACTCCACCCATCAACTTATTCTTAAAGGCACAGATCTTAAAGACACTTATTCTTATTGCACTTTCTGTTTTCATTATGTCAAGTTATCGATACATCAATGCAGAGGGTGAGTGAGGTTCTTTTTCTTTCACTTAAAGGAGCCAGCAATATGGAAGGGGGTGTGAGGGGGAAGGCATGGATGGCATTGGGAGGGAATGGGAAGGCTGGGTGGAGAGAAGTCATCTGGGTCAAAGCTGTGCTCATTGGCAAACCTGCCTGCTCTGGTGGCCAAGCAAAATTAAAATCATGCTAGAAGTCATCTTGCTTGCCTTGGAGAGAATGAAAAGTCAGAGCGGGGCTTGAAGAAACAGATCTATACAAGAAATCTTGCTATGATGGACATTTGCCATCACAAATTATGTTGTTCATAAATACACTTTTCTCCTTTTGCCCATAACTTGTTGGACTGTGAGCATTAACTTATTATGGATAGTGTAGGGATAGATAGAATGTTCCCTGACCTTTCCTTTGTCCACTCTTAGTGTTCTCTCTTCACTACCCACAATGCTACTCTTAGGAGTTTCTCCCTTCTGAATGCTCTCTTCCTTCTCTCTCCCTTTGTCCACCATGAGGGTTGGGGATATGTTCTACAATTGCTTTCCATCCTAGCCGAGATTGATAGCTAGAAACCTTTTGTCTGCCTTTCCTATCCATTATGGAGCTCTCCTACAGCAAAGAACTTACTCTCTTTCTAAGCAAATAACACTGTTGATTTTGTACACTTAAATTGCCCTCTCTATTAAGTAAGAAATCTACTCAGTGAATGGAAGTTCTGCACAGCTCATGTGCTGCAGCATGGCTGCCATGTTTTTGCCTCAGAGCCACCCCAAGGGCAAAGGCTTCTATGTGCAATTTCAACCAATGGTTGTCCTTTGCCTTGCTGTCTCGAGGCTTCCACCACTGTGCAAAACTCCTCCGTAGCAGGCTTCCACCGCTGTGCAAAACTCCACCGGGCCTTTGGAGAGTCCAGCCGCCGATAGCCTCCTCTGCTAGTAGGGTCCCTTTATCATTAAACCATCCTCAAATTTTTGGAAAGGGTGGTGTATGGATTTCGTGGGCCCTATTTTAGGAATATATCGTTTTACATTTCTGTTGATTCTTTAGTTGTATAATCACTCTGAGTTCTTCGTAGCGTATATTAAGTTTATTAAATAAATATAAAAGCAAATAAATAAATAAATGGGCCAGTTTTCCGCATCACCGTGTAACCCCCATGCCCAGAATGGTTGAACCAGTAAGGGTGTATGACTCAGAGCAGCAGAAAGGCTGCAGAGCTCTTGGAGAAGACAAGGCTACCAGACTCGACCTTGATTTCTATAGTTTCTCCTTAACACCTTGTTAAGGTAACCAATATTGTTGGGAACTACTGGAAGGTAGTTTATTTTGCCATGTTGTAAATGTTGAGTTTCTTATTGTTCTTGTGGCTCTTTGTATTTAAATAGTTCTCCTGAAACTCTTCATCATGTTGCATCCTGTTCATCAAGCCCTTTGATCTTCTGGTGCTCAACCCACTTGCAAAGAAGAATTGGACTCTGGCAGCATCAGTAGACTGTAAATATGAGGACTTGAAATGCAACTCCGAACAGGACCTTGAATCTGTAAATGTTAAATGTTGATGCTTAATGTTATTTGTAAAGAGAAGTAACTGTTTTGTTTTAAATTTGGTTCTTTGCAACTCCTTCCAAGTACTGCCCCACAGAACCCACAAGCTGAGGTTACAACTGCTCTGGCCCACCCCACCAATGGACATGCACTGAGAAGTGCCCCCCCCCCACCATGCAGTGAAAAAAAACCCGGAGGGAGAAACCTTGATTTTTAGAAAGAAGGGAGAAACCTTGGACAGAAAAGCAGCATGGTAAGGCGTAACAGAAGGAAGTGCAATTCTCTTGCTAATAAACAAGGATTTTAGGATTTACATTTTAGACCGGTGAGCAGTGGATCCCATTATGCAGGATTTAGGACGGGAAGAAGGGGCAGGCTGATTCCCAGCCTGTTTTGTGTTCAAAACTGTACAGTGAAGTGACTGGGAGGGAATGAAAAGCATTCAGCCAATCCGAATGCAGGGAACAGAGGCTGCCCGCGCATGAGTGAAAGAGGCTGCGGAATTGTTCACGGTGCTTAAGCAGTGCTGATGGGAAAGCCCCAAGCTTGTGGGGAGCTTCCCTCACTGGCCCTGACTCGAGCGAAGGAATGAGCCGGGGAGCAGTGGGGAACTGCAAGCAGGGTGAGAAACCCCGCAGGAGGTATGGTCCCCGGCTAACCACGGAGCATTTGGAAAGTGCAAAATCAGTCTCTGAAAGGTAAATAACGGCTGCATACTGACTTGCACTTTAAAATCACACTTTTCTTCTACACTCTGTCACAGACAGTCCTTCAAATACTTAATAGAGCGATCATATCCCCCACCCCCCAACGCATCTTCTTTAGACTAAACATTCCCAAGTCCCCCAGACTTTCTTTGTAGGGCAGTTTCCAGACTCCTGATCATCCTCGTTGCTCTACTCTGGACCAGCTCCATTTTGTCTACATCCTTTTTGAAGTGAGGCCTCCAGAACTGCACAGGGTACTCCAGGTACAGCCTGTCCAATGCAATGTACATCTGGACAATGACACTTTGTGATTTGGATGTCATGCCTCTGTTGATACAACTAAAGAACATATTAGCCTTTTTTCCTCTGCATCACACTGGCTGCTAATTTTTAGCTTACAGTCCACCTGTACCCTGTGAACTTGTTGACGTGCACTTGTACCCAGACTTGTATCCCCATCCAGTATGGTTGTTTCTCATTTTTGGCACCCAGATGTAGAACTCTGCATTTATTCTTGTTGAACTGTCTCTTGTTCACATCTGCCTCTTTTCCAATGTGTTCAGAACTCATTGAATTCTATCTCTATCTTCTGGTATGTTTGCTGCTTTTCCTGTTTTGGTGTCATCTGCAAATTTAATGAGTGGTCCCTGGGCCTCCCCATCCTGATCGTTTATTAAAATAATTAGTAGTGTTCCTGCCACGCTATTGTGGCTATTATCCTCTCGCCTACAGTCCCAAGAATCACACAGATGTCCATGCAGGTCCAATGATCCCCAGCATAGCCTTTTGGGAGCAGCAGTGGAGGAACCGGGTTTGATTCCCAGCTCTGCAGCTTGAGTTGTGGAGGCTTATCTGGGGAATTCAGATTTGCCTGTGCACTCCCACACACACCAGCTGTGTGACCTTGGGCTAGTCACAGCTTTTCAGAGCTCTCTCAGCCCCACCCACCTCACAGGGTGTTTGTTGTGAGGGGTATGGGCAAGGAGGTTGTAAGCCCCTTTGAGTCTCCTACAGGAGAGGAAGGGCGGATACAGATCCAAACTACTACTACTACTACTACTACCACACCACTACTTACTACTACTACTACTACTACTACTAATATTTCTTTTCTCTTCTTCTTCTTCTTCTTCTTCTTCTTCTTCTTCTTCTTCTTCTTCTTCTTCTCTTGGGGCAGTCAAACGGGAATCCCTCTTTCCCCTTCACAATGCAATAATGTTACATGGTGCTGGTCATTTTTAGTATAAGGTAACCTCTTTCCATTCCACAACGGAACTGTCCAGGAGTGCTAATCCTTGGCTGCCCGCGAGGCTGGCTGACATGCACAGTCCTGGCTTTGGTAAGGCAGAACTGGGGCAAGGAGGCTATCCCAGTCAGGCAGCAGAGGCAGAGTGGTGAGGTGCTCAGATTGAGGCCAGCTCCCTTGGTCTTGAAGGCTACATGCAGTGGAGCCAGTAGTGTTGGTTCGCCTCACCCCGCGGATTTCTTAGAAGAAAAGGCAAACTCCAGCTTGTTTTAGAAAAAAAGAGAGCCAGGGCGGCACAGGTGAGGAAGTGGGTAAGTGGTGGTTGGATGTGAGGGAGGGCAGAGTGAGGATGAAGTGGATGTGTATGAGAGTATGTGTGTTGTGTGGTAGTAAAAGGAAAGGGAAAATCAAGAGAGTCAAAACTGTCCAGGATGCTTGGAGGTTATTTAAAAACACAGTAATAAAAGCTCAGCTGGAATGTGTTCCACAGGTTAGAAAAGGCAAAACAGTCCAAGAAAGTTTCACCATGGTTAACAAGAGAGGTTGAGGAACATCAGAAAAGAAAAATGTCTTTTAGAAAATGGAAGTCCAGTTTGACTGATGAAGAATATGAGAGGGAAATACAAATGGTGGCAAAAAGAGAAGCAAAGAAGCTGTAAGGACAAGCAAAAAGGATTACGAGGAACGCATGGCTGCAACATCACACTACAGCAACAAACAGTTCTTCAAGTACATCAAAAGCCAGCGCAGCCGCAGCCAAGCGAAGCTGCAGTGTCCGCTAGGGATGACAAAGGAACAAAGCGGCGTGCTAAAAGACGGCAGGAGATTGCAGAGAAGCTGAATGAATTTCGCATCTGTCTTCACTCAAGAGGAGGTGAGGAAAATTCTGCAATCTGAACCAAGCCTTAGGAGGCAAACCGGTGAACCAGACAAGATAGTGGGTAGACAAGGAAGAAGTTCTGGCAGCCATTGATAAATCCAAATGCCAAAATCCCCTGGCCCAGATTGCATCTAACGCAGAGTTCCAGCATCGTCACAATGAAATTCACATATGCCCCCCTCACTTTAATATAAAATCATCCTGAAAATCGTAGCCCCATCCTGAAGACCGGGTGGCCAAATGTCACACCAATCTTTAAGAAAGGGTCTAGGGGACCCAGGAAATTACAGGCCAGGCAGTTTGACATCTGTTCCTGGTAAATTAGTAGAATCTATCATTAAAGATAAAATTATAAAACATGTAGAAAAGCAAGACTCGCTGAGAAAGAGTCAGCATGGCTTTTGCAGAGGCAACTTGTCTTACAAACTTACTAGAGTTCTTGATGGCGTAAACAGACATGTGATATAAAACCAGTGACATTGGTTCACTTGGATTTCCAAAAGGTTCTTGACAAAGCTCTACCAGAGACTGTTGAGAAAACTCAGCAATGAAGGAATAAGAGGGAAGTCCTCCCTGCGACGAAAACCGGTTGAGAAACAGGAAACAAAGAGTGGTATAAATGGGAAGTTCTTCACCGAGATAAGCTGGGAGTGGTGTCCTGGCGACCCGCTTTTGGGACTATGCTCTTTAACCCATTCATAAATGACCTGGAAGTAGGGGTGGCAGCGTGGCGGCCAAGTTTGCAGATGATACCAATTGCTGTAGGGTGGTGGAGAACCACAAAGGATTGCTAAGAGCTCCAAGCCGACCTGATAAATTAGGTGAGTGGGCTCAGAAACGGCAAATGCAGTTCGAATGGCAAACAAAGGAGACATAGGGCAAAACCAAACTTCACATTACACGCTTACAGGGGTCAGTGCGCCCGCTTTAACGTAAGGACGCCGAAGCGCTTAGCTGATAAAGTTCCGGGAATGCACCCAACGGCAGCTGTAAAAGGCAAACTCTATGCTGTGGGATCATTAGAAAAGGAATCTCGATAATAAAACTGCAAAAAAGATTGTCATGCCCTCATATAAAGCAGTGGTGCGACCGCGCATTCTGGGAAAGCACGTCCGCCCTGGTCACGTGATCTCAAAGCATATTGAGCGTTATGCCGCAGCACAAGACCACGTGATGCAACGGTCTCCTGGCGAGGAGAGGCTGCAGCGTTTGGGATTCTTTGAATAGAGACGCGAGGTATGAAATATCGCTTCCAGTAAATGCCGTGAGGTTGCTGACAGAGAAATTTTTAAATCCAGGGGCATACATTGAAAATGCTGGGGAAGAATTAGAACTAATAAAGGAAACACTTCTTCACGCGAAAAGTGATTGGTGTTTGGAATATGCTGCCACAGGAGGTGGTGATGGCCACTAACCTGATAGCTTTGGTAAAGGGCCTTGGACAGACGGCGAGAAGTCGATTTGGCGGCTACCAATCTTAGTCCTCCTTAGACCAGACGGTAAATGCTTTAACAGACCAGAGATCGGAGCAACAGCCGCAGAGAAGGCCATTAAGGCTCACATCCTGCTACGTGAGCTCCTAGGCACTCTGTGGGCCACTGCGAGTATAGAGCTTGGACTAGATGGACTTTGGTCTGATCCAGCTGGCTTGTTCTTATGTTCTTATGTTCTTAGTATTGGGTGAGGCACAGAGAGTGAAAGTTACCTGCATGTGTGTGTAGGGGAACTCTAATTCGACATCTCTCACACGTCAAAGTGTGTATGTGTTTCACTTCCACTCGTATTACCTAACAGTATTACCTATTTACTGTTTTCACTGCACATCTCTGGCCATCTCTGCGAACATTGTAAGGGCATACCAATCCCTCAGGCCACAGACAGGCTGCACGAACATTCTAAGGGTGACAGTTAAACAGAGCCAGCTTCTTATGCGGCCTGGCGCGCTTCAGGAAAGACGCTTTTACCTGGCTCCAGGTATGGACTTTGGCAATTTGAAGGTCCGACACCTGCCCGCAACAGGAGTGGACGCTTGGTGAAAATTTGGGGGCGATCCGTCCAGCTGTTTCGGCATTAGGGCAAGACCAACAAACGAATGGTTAGCTTTTTATATATTTAGATTGAAAAGTATTCGGCCCAGAACAGAGCGTAAATGATTTCAGATCTGTTCATTTTCTGTGGTTTCAGTGCTTTCTTGAATATACTGGACATAAGGGTTGCCAACTCTGGTTTGGGAAACTCCTGGAGATTTGGGGGTGGAGCCCAGGGAAAATAGGGTTTGGGGAAGAAAGGATCTCACCAGAATATTATGCCATAGAGTTCACCCTCCAAACCAGCCATTTTCTCCAGGGGAACTGATCTCTGTGTTCTGGAGAGCAGTTGTCATTCCATGAGGTCTCCAGGTACCATCTAGAGGCAGCCCATCTTAATTGGATATAATCAGTGCTCAACTTCTGTTGAAACTGCTTGTCATGGTCAGTGGTGGGATCCAAAAATTTTAGTAACAGGTTCCCATGGTGGTGGGATTCAAACAGTGGCGTAGCGCCAATGGGGATGGGTGGGGCATGGTGGGGGCGTGGTCGGGCATTCCGGGGGCAGGGCATTTGCTGGGTGGGGCTGTGGCATGACGCGAGCCACCGCGCTCTCCTTGATCCTTGGAAAGCTGGAATGCAAGCAAGCGCAGGCTGCCACGCACCTCCTGCTAGACTGCTTCAGAGTGCCTGCTATGTATACTGCTGAGGGAGGCCGGAGGTAAGGGCGAAGGTTAACAAAAATCACGATGGCAAAATCACCAATTAGTAATCCCCTCTCGGCATACAAAAATAATTAGTAACCTACTCTTGGGAACCTGTGAGAACCTGCTGGATCTCACCTCTGGTCAGGGTCAATGATGATACAAAGGAATTCTACAAGATTATAATGTATAAAATAATTTAATTACATGAACAGTTTTCAGTCTGTGTTTTTATTCATTCCCAGAAAGAGCAGTTATGGCACTACCAGAACTAGGTTGAACATGAAGGAAACAGTGCAGTCTTAGGCAGAGGCACAAAACCACCTTCAAGTCAGTTGAAACCAATGACTTAGACTTGTGTAACTGTTTAGGATTTCACTGTAATGCAAAGGTAAAAATCCATTTTGTTGTCATCTGTCAATTTTCCGTTCAGACAATAACTCACATGATGGGTTCAAGGGTTTTATTGAAGACATGAGAAAGACAGGAGAAGACAGTTCTGGCAAAAGGCGCCAAAACAGTTGATAATATGTTGCAGCAACTCCCAGCTACTCCCCACCCCCACATGTGAACCAAGTCAGTAGGAAAAGTCCAGCCTGAAGGTTCATCCCAGCCACCGAGCTCCAAGGCCAGGGAAACAGATAAGCAGCACCTGCAGATGCTAAAGCTCTCCCCAGCAATTCCCCCCTCCCAGCGATGGCATTCTGACATTCTGTGAGCATCCTGACAATGGCATCCTGACATCCTGAAAGGCTATAATTTCTAACCTCTGGTTGGCAACACAATATTCATAGGTTCTCAATTTTTCCCATGAAGACGACTGTTGATCGGTTAATGAGAACTATCAGGAATGGTTGATCGAATGAGATCCGAGAAGAAGGTTGAGATAGTTGAATATGACTCTCAATCAATTGCACTGTCTCAGTGGATGATCGTGAACTCGACTGAGTACGATCCTCTTGAACAACCAGCTGTACTCCGTGAACAGCCTGCAGTGGACCAGGAAAAATATGTACAGTCAATGTATACCAAAGAAAAGGACTTGCCTATTTATTTTTCTATGAAACTCAAAGTGGCTCAGTAGTCCTGGGGCTAACAGTAAATGAGTTATTTGGTCTTTCACTAGTGATGAACACTTCCAGAGTGTTCCATGGAAAAATCTATGGACTTCCCTGGATGTTTAGTTATGTCACTTTTTGAAGATTACACGGTTGCCTTTTTACAATGAGACTTGGGAACCATGCAGTGTTCCTTCTGCCCCTCCCCCACAAACATGACACTGCCCCCAAGACCCAGGATCTAAATCCATTATATGTAGATGCAAAGTATTTCGAGGACTTGCTTATGAAATACTAAACTTCCAATATCTGGTATCTGTTTTATTGATTTGTGCAATGTGTATGTAGTGCTATTTCATGTATCAAATATGTAACTACTTAAAATGAAATCCGGAGGTCCGGAGGTCCGGAGGTGAAAGTGCACAGAAAGTCAACCAAACATTCCACTGGTGATCTTGAAATTATGCTACCATAACCAGAAGCATATGCTGAAGGTGTGGCAGCACCATGGGGGCCCACTGCAGGCACACTGGCACACCTGCAATCAGTGGTGGGATCCAAAAATTTTGGTAACAGGTTCCCATGGTGGTGGGATTCAAAGCGTATGAGCCATGTGTCGGCCTGGTAGGGCACAATGGGGCATGGCAGACATTCCGGGCATTAATTATTTCCTCTGTTACTGTAAAAAACTCTTACTGTAAAAAGTTCCTAATTCCAGCTTGTATCTTTTCTTGTCCATATAATTTTAAACTCATTACTTATAAGATCCTATCAAGCCTTCTCTGCCAACAGAAACAACTACTTCTCCTCTACTTGACTGCCTGTCAAAGTCACTTCTAATACTTTCAAATAATTTAATTTTGTTTCTAGAAATCAAAAGGTCAGGATACTTAAACAAGCGAATTTTACCATATTGCTAAAACATGTTTTTTTAAAACAGCCCAACAGGGAGAATTATCCCGTTTTTTTCTACCTTAAGCCTAACCAGCCACATAGGAAACAACAGGGACTTTATGATTTTTGGACCTAATGGAATTTCCCTAACGAAAAGCGACCCAATTAAGTAAACCTCTAGGCACATTACAAATAATTAGTAACCTACTCTTGGGAACTGGTGAGAACCTGCTGGATCCCACCTCTGCCTGCAATGCCAGTGCACAAAGGGAAGTGTCCAGAGATATGCCCGGAGTTAGTTGCCTCCTTGAGCAGCTCCAGTTGCATAACACTGATGTCTGCATGTCCAGGACAGAGTCCAGCAGGGAATTAGCCATCTTGGACTGAGACATTTGTACTACGCTAATTTGTTTCTGAGTCCAGTGGAGGGGTCAGCCCCAGAATAGCCTATGAATCACCCGCCTATATTGCTGATCCAGTATTGCCCATGTCAGGCACCACTACTGCACAGTGGGTGGCTACATATTATCACCTGGCCACCCCTCAACATCCAAAAGGAGAACCCCCCATACTCCAGCTATTGTTGTTGGGGAAGGTGATAAGCATGTTGCAACAGATGGTTAACAGTAGTTTACCAGCTTCCAGTTGGAGCCTAGAGATCTCCTAGCATTACAATTGATGTCCAGATTACTGAGATCACAGGAGAAAATGACTCCTGTAGAGGGTAGCACTATACCTTGCTGTGTCTTTCCCTGGGTTGTACACCGAAAGCTCTAGGAAGGTCCCAACCTGGAGTTGGTAACCTTAGCATGACTCTATTTCTCTGTGTGTTGCTTTTGCCCACTTTACTAGGAGGGAAGACACAACTAGGGATGCTTTGAGCTGGAAAAGATTCCAAATACATTAACAGATGCCAGCCACAGATGCAGGCGAAACGTTAGGAACAAGATCTACCAGGCCACGGCCACACAGCCCGTAAAACCCACCACAACCAGATAGACATCAACTTTAAGTGTTGAGTCATTAATCTAATGGTTTGAGTGCTTAGCCTAATGGAAGTGCCAGGAGGTAGGCAGAGTGTAGAGTCAATCAGAGCTATAAGACAATGGTAATGTGAATAAGGTAGTCATTAGAGGGAGATTAGTCAGCGAAAGAAAAAGTCTTGGGTGAATACATTATTGGAAGGAGCACTTTGGACAAATATATTAACAAGTCCTCTGTCTTTGCGGGTCAGATAGTCCAGGGCTGGAGATGGGAATGCTTTCCAATGCAAGAGCATTGTTTTCTGTAAATCCCTTTAGGGAGAGTGTGAGGCAGGTATCTTGCATGGTCGATATTGGGCAAGGACAAGTCCAGTCAAACTTTTACTGTGTCCTTGTGGGTACAGCTGGCACCTAATGCAATATTTAGAATATGCCTAATTAAATGTGATTGCTATCCAGTATACAGCACCAACTCTACCCATGTACTTACCTTATTAACTCTCAGATTGTGTTTTTCAATGATCCCGGATAGACCAGCATAACTATCAAATATGTTGGTTACGCCCAGCCCGTGAAGCACATCTTCGAGATCATAGGATGTAGAAATGGAAAATTTTGGCATCCATAGTTCTATTTCTCTGTTCACAAAAATAAAAAAACAAACAAAAATATTAAATAATTTTTACTTAACTTGCATGCAATAGAGTAGACTGCTTATTGTCAGGATTGGGCCTAATGCATCACTGGAGGATAAGGAAGCCATGATGGCCGACCTCATGGAGGCTGAACCATGGCAGATCCTGAAGGTTCAGAGCCTATATACTTCCAGGGACCATCAGGGGACATATGGCCAACTGTGGCTGCTGGGCCTGAAGCTCAGGCAGCAAATGAACAGAGGCAAGGCCAGACACTGAGACTACTAAGGAACCCACTGAGGAGATACATCTATTGCTCCAGGTTGGGAAAATACCGGGAGGTTTGGGTAGAGTGGAACCTGAGGTGGGCAGGGGTTGGGGAGGAGAATGACTTAAATGCCATAGTGTCCACCTTTCAAAGCAGCCATTTTCTCAAGGTGAACTGATCTCTGTCACCTGAAGATCAGTTGTAATAGTGAAAGATCCCCAGGTGTGAACAATTCAGTTACTCTGCCATCTTCCGTTTCATTTCCATCTTCCTTTTCATTCCTTTGTCATTCAATGGCCCAACTGTCTCTCTGTCTCTCTGATATTCAAGAAATGCTTATTGTCTTGATTTCAGCAATCACCTTCTCAAATTCTCTTCACTTGCCTAATTGTTTATAGGTCTTGGTATTTTTCTGCAAGCCCCTAGGTCAGGGGTGGCGAACCTATGGCACGGGTGCCAGAGGTGGCACTCAGAGCCTTCTCTGTGGGCACGCGCAAACAGAGTCCCCCCCCCCCGCCACACACACACATCTAGGCTGGCCAGGGCCGCTGGGCTCGATTATTAGCATTAAACCTAAGACCTAGTTTGGGGGAAGCAGTGTAGGTAACCCTGTTAAGCGCTGTTAAACCCCACTGATTTTCATGCGAAGAACTAAAGCGCGATCCTTTACCTGGGAGTAAGCTCGGTTGCTGGCAATGGGGCTTGCTTCTGAGTAAACCCTCCTAGGGTCGTGATTCACCCGCTCAAAGAGTTGCACGGTTGCTTCAAAGCAAAGCCACTGACTACCACCAAGTTTACTCCTGAGTAACGCACACCTCGGAGCCAACCATTTTTTCTAAACTCAAAGCTCAGTATTCAGGTTAAATTGCCATATTGGCACTTTGCCATAAATAAGCGGGTTTGGGGTTGCAATTTGGGCACTCGGCCTCGAAAAGGTTCGCCATCACTGCCCTAGGTGGTCTGTTTCCTGACTCTTCTCATGTGGGGATCAAATCTGGAGCGCTGTGTTGGAGTGAGCAACTCAGCATGTCTGTACATTGGAGGATAAGTGTGTGTTATCTCCTGAATGAGATTTCCCTTTCTTTGTCTTAACCTAAGGGCTGCCCTTTGACCTCTTCCTGTATGTCTCTCATTCTTCTACTCTCCACATGGATCTTCATGGAGTCACATGGATCTACTGCTCTCTCCTGCAGAAACAATGCTTCATAGTTCCATACACATGATCCTGGATTAGCTGACCACTTGTGACAGGGAAAAGTACTTCTCTTTCTTCCTTTCAACTGCAATCTAAAAGTGAACAGAACAGAACTATTGGATAGATGTAAGTTCTCCTTTTCTGCAATATACTTCTCAGAAGATTTGTTTACTGCACTCAATATCATGCTTCAATGACTAAGCAAACTCTGCTATATTAACCAAATGTCCCAATTTCCTGACCATGCTCTCTCAGTGTCTTTTCACTGGGTCATGTCTGTCTTAGTGTAAGGTTGCCTGACACAGACATCAAAAAGAGTCCAGAAATAGTAGCAGTAATCTTTACTGAAGTTCTATTCAAGGTGAGTAACCATAATTCTTCAAAGCCTGATTTGAAGAGCTTGGAAAGGATAGAGCTAGATTTAACCAGCAGAAACCCCTCCGTTCCTCCCAAACAGGTGGATGAAAGCAGAGTAACAGCACTGCATTGCTTTTCATAGTTAGCATAGCTTGTTCACACAGGAGACCATCTTTATCTCAAACTACAAAGCACTACTAGCCTGGAATGTGCAATGGCCCCAGGAGGTAGAGGGAGCTAACAGAAAGAAGGGTGATAAATAGAGGAGCCTGGGAAAAGCTCTTTGTCACCACACAGATCCCAGACTCCTAGTGGGAGGACAGTAGGATGCTTGTCAGTGGAAATAGATTAGCGGCAGCTGCAGGACCATCGAGAAGATGACACTTAGCAGTGCTCCCTGCCTGGGTCCATATGGTTGGTGGAGATGTCTGGGATGCAATGCACACAAGATGCCCTGCCACTCTGCCTGCTTGGCCCAGTAATGATTTGGATATGACCTCTGCCCTGTGTTTGGCTGCTAGTCAGACCGTTGTTAAGGAGAAAGATAGAGCTTACCTTTACGTTTACCTTCCCTCTGCTTTCAAACCCATGTCTCCATTAAACATATGGGCATCTGTCCTCAGTGATATACATGTGTGAGTGTAAAATACTTTGTTAGAGGCATGTGTCTCCTTTTTGCCTCAATGTGTGCAACCCCTTTATCTGGCAAAAGGAAACTTGGCAATGGGCTGGAATTTGAATAGACATGTCTGGGGCATCCTGGAATGTATTGACTCCTGGATTCCTGCTTCTCTTTTGACAGTTTTGGTGGGTTGTCATCTGTTGCTCTGGGGGGGAGGCAGGGTAATTCTCAGGGGGCCATGGTGAGTGGTGACTGATGATGCTCCTCTATTCCATTCAATGGCCCATCATCAAATGCTGTTCCCTGATTGGTGGCTAGAGTCTCTGCCATGCTTGGTATGTAGTCTAGGCCTAGCTGGGTGGGGTGGGGGTGGGGGTTCTGTTGTTTCTTTCCCATGTTGCAAGTGTCCACAGGGAACTGACCAGCAGTGCCTGTGTTCTGATGGAGCCATGCCAGTGGAGTTACACTGTGGTCAGTGAGCTGTCACAGTGGAGCTACTTGGATTGCATATATTTCAGTTTACCACAACATTTCCTTTTGAGTGTGTGTGAAAACAAAACCCACTGAAAATATTATTCCTGCCCTCAGTGGCTTCAAAATTTCTAGAAATTTTAAATCTGTAAGCATTGCCCTAGAAATTGTTCTTGAAACTTAAAAATTATAAGGGCTTTGACTAGTCAGCTTCTTTCATTTGACATCCAATATGACATCTCTGAAGATGTATCTGATATCAACTATGGTCAAATACGCATACATACTGTTTAATTCTATACTAATTACCCTTGAATTCTATACTAGTTTCCCTTGATTTTCATCAAATCCAGACAACATTGAAGATTGTCTAATGCAAGACATACTGAAAGTATTCACGTTTACACTATTTAAAGCAACATGTAGTATGGATATGATATAATTAGCATAGATTTGAACCATATGCTTTTACTCTACAAATAATTCAAAATCATTATTGATACAGGAGCTACTTTGATAAACTACCAGAAGAAAATGCTTACTTGTACTGAAAAGATGTTCTCCATCTATCAAGGTTTTCTTTTCCCCAAGAGCGCTCTACATCTTTTAGTTTCCCTTTATCAGGAAGAATGAACCAGGCTTCAGTATTTCCTATACAAGGTATTACCACAACCGAGCAAGACATATCTTCATCATAGAGGATTTTGAACTTGCTCTTTTGATACATAAAATTTAATCTAACTGTGTTGTTTTGATGTGCAAAAAAGTCCTTTTCAACAGTTAATTGATCTTGGAAGCTGTTTTTCCAGTAATCTTAGGAGGAAAAGAAAAGACAGCAAAGTAGTATAAGCATTCATTCTCCAAAACATTATATGTAATAGCTACTTACGTAATCATTTTAAAAATTTTCGATCCCAGCCAGTTCTTCTGGAATTACAACTGGTTTTTCCTGGAGAAAAATTCTGTTGCATATCAGTGAATTCTGCCTCCAATAGGATATCTTAAAGGGAACAATCAATTTCCAAAACAGCTGCACAATAGAGAAGTAGGTCCCTGACGAATTGAGTAATTCTCTGGAATAATCAGAATTATTACTTCAAATGACAATTCCTTTCATTATACCTTGATCAGTAGGGGACAGGAGTTTGGAGGACAGATAGAGCTTTATCTAGTCTGTGAAAGCTTATGCCAGAAAAAAAGCTTATGACTAATATCTTCTTTTTTTCTGCTTGGGCTGAATGAATTTTTCTGTCTATGACATTGTATTGATATGCCAATAGAGGTTAGTTTGGGTTGATTTTGTTTATGGGGTAGTTTGGCATTGCCTTCCCAAGTCATCTATACTTTACCCCCAGCATGCTGGCTACTCAATTTGCCAATCTTGGAAGGATGGAAGGCTGAGTCGACATTGAACTGGCTACCTGAAGCATACTTCTGTTGGAATCAAACTCGGGTCGTGAACAGAGCTTTTAACTGTTGTACTGCTGCTTACCGCTCTGTGCCACAGGGCTGTTTTTATACCATAACTAAACCCCCAAAATACAGATTTCACATCAGATGTCCCATCCCCTTCATTGCTACAATCACCTTTTACAATTCCTTTACTATGCAGATGTAAAATTTATTCTCAATACTCCAGCGGATTGAATAATTTGATTACTGTTTTCAATCTCTGTACATTTTAAATTCTCCAACTTACCTTCGAAATAAGCATAATTCACAAGGGTCATGGCTGTGTGTTCACAGAGGTCCCTGACTATATCAACTATTTTCCCATCAGTTTTGTTCATCACATCATCATTTATCTGCTGTTTAGCTGCTGTAGAATTCAGGAAGTTTGTGTAAAAGATGTCAGCATCATAGAAGGTTTCAGCATCATCCAAAAATTTAGGCAGAACTTCTGATGACTTGTCAAAGAACAAAGCGTTGCCTACTTTCATCGTCGTGTGCTTTTCCGGTTGGTTAAATAGGTGGATAAGTCGGCAAAATCCCCTATGTATTGTTTTCTCTTCAATCTCTGAAAGGTTAAAACTAAGTCCTTCATAAATCTGCCTCCGGGTTTCAGGTGTGGCACCTAGGGACAACAGGGCAAAGGCCATGGAGATGCTTGTGGGAGAGAATAAAATGTTTTGGTTAGCCTGATTGGAAGCCATGTGCTTGTAGACTCTAAATGCAAAGTCAGTATTAAAAGGTGCTATCTTGTGCAAGGCTTCCCTTTCATAATAACATTTAATTTCTGAAGTGGGATGCGAATGATCAGGTAGACTTTTAGTTGGATTATTATCATGGACATCTCGGGGTCCTATGAGGTGATAACAATGGAACTGAACTCCAATCAGCAACAAGGAAAGGTAGATCACAACCTTCATTTGAGAGATGTAACGGCTCTGTGAGGGGGGAAAAAAAGGAAGACATAACAACTTCCATTGTTAATCTGTTCTGTACAAACACATAAAGTAATTCAGTAGGAATGTCTCTTGAACAGACCACATTAAAATAAAAGACATGTACCAAGAGGTTGAATTATTGCTTCAAAATATAGAATCAAACACCATAAATCATTCAACGTCCTGTAAGCTGTGTATGGAGGAGAGATTTACTTACTTTTCAGAAAAATATGCATACAATAAGAGGTTGTATTAGATAGTTTCTGAGCGTAGCTGTGTTGATCAGCAGTAGAACAGTTAAATTAGAGTCCAGTAGCACCTTGCAGACCAACAAGTTTTCAGGGTTTAAGGTTTTGAGAGGCCAAGCTCCCTCCACCTGACTTTCTAAAGCTTATATCCAGGACTTCTGGGGAAACTTGTGCCCAAGGTGGCTACTCCAGAGTGTCGGAGCTTCTAAATAGCAGCTTTAACAGGCTTATTTTTTAAAAAAACTAACAAACCTTTTTTTCTTACCCTTTGTACAAACGAGGATAACTGAGGAGCTTCAGCTGAGCTGCTTCTATCTGCAGGAGGTACCGCGGGTGCCAGAGACAAGGAAAGCGGCGACGGTGTCAAGCTGTCCCATAAAATGTCTGCTGGGAAAATAACTCTACTAACTTGTATTACGGTACTTATAGTAGAGAAACTGTACAGAACGTCCTAACTGGATTTAACATCGTCCCGCCCATTTAAAGTGGAGAGCAGTGATGCCAAGAAAGAAAAATACTGGCAACGCCCTTAAGGCAATGATGCTCTAATTGATGTAACCATAATACAGGAATTATTATCAAAGGTGGATATAATCTCCACAGCTGTGCTGGATACTAATGTTAAAATTGGTAAAAATGGATGGTGAATTGAATGAAATCAAACAGAAGATTACTACATTATCTACATTGGAAGATGGAAGGAATTCAATTTTGGAAGAAATAAAATCAGTGAATAAAACAACGGACAATCGGGAAGACAAAATTACAGTCATAGAAAAAGAAGATAACAATGGGAAAGGACTATTATTTATACAAATGAAACAGATGGAGAGACTATTAAGATTTAGAGGGATAAACAAGATGGATAATGAAAAAATTCATGAAAAAGATAATTATACTCTGATCAAGTATCAGAACCTCTGTTTGGGGACAGGAGTTTAGAGGACAGATTGAGTTTTATCTAGGCTGTGAAAGCTTATGCTAGGAAAAAAATAACTTATGCTATTTATTTTTGTGGCAATTCATTAATGTAATCACTTTGTGGAATTATTATCAATGTGGGATCCCACATAATTTTATTCATTATTTACTTTATTTATTTAAAACATTTGTTAGCTGCCTTTGCATTGGGATGTGTAGAATGCAAGGAAGAGGAGGTGTGGACAGGAGCTGGAAGAGGCAGGATCTGAACAACATGGTATCCTTCATCTAAGGTGTGAAGGGGAAGGACAGAACTTAAGAAGAGAAGGTGGCAGTACTGGCCATGTGAGAGAAGAGAGCAAAGTTTAAGTGAGGGAAGATATCTGAGGGAGAGAACCATCATGGAGACTTACCACTTTTGGGATATTGAATAATAGTTCAAAAGACAGTCCAATAAAGGAAACAAGGAGGGGGCAGTGAATGATGTAATCTGGAGAGAGCCACTTCATTTGCCCCATCATCCATGCCATAAAAAGGTAAAGGTAGTGCGCTATGCAAGCACCTGGTCATTGCTGATCCATGGGGAGACATAACTTCATGATTTTGCCTAGTAGACTATGTTCATGGTGTAGTCCCTATAAGTTGTATTTCTGGATATAAAGGGGGCCTTTGACTCTGTCCGAAGAGACAAGCTATGGGTCAAGCTTACCAAAATGGGTATTGAGAATAGACTGCTTCTACTCATCAAGGCATTACACCAAGATACCGAAAGTCAAGTTATATGTAATCAGGAGGGACTGCTCTCACCCAAAATATCTAATACCAGGGAGTAAAGCAAGGCTGTGTCCTTACACTTTATTTAATCTTTATTTAAATGGTCTTGCACCTGCACTTAGATCTGTCAACTCACACTGCCCAAATCTTGCTGGTCACCAAAATCCCATTATTACTACTTCAAGCTTACCGAACTTATGCAACACTCAACTGCAGTAACAGAGGATCAGGCTCCAGAGACTTACCCTAGGTCTGAGCATCCTATGAATCTTGCAAACCCCACTTCAGCTAACCCATGAAACCTTAATCAACTGACAGCTGAAATTCATCATTCCTGCAGTCATCAGATCAATCAATCAACAACAACAGCCTTTATTGGCATACAAAAGCAAAAAATTACAAAACAGATGTGTGTAATAAAGAAAAATCACAAGTGAGAAAAACACGATTAGAAATTACTGATCTCAAGAATGAAGTTTGCAAACATTCTCACAAAAAAGCACATCAGAACTATTCAGGAGATATGGAATTTTATAACATTCTTGCCATTGGGAACACTGCAAAAAATTGAGTTCATATATTTCATCCATATCTTATAATATTTAGGGCATACAAACAGAGAATGGTCAAGTGTTTTGACAGTAACCAAATCACAAGAATGAACCCATCCAACCCAAGAATGAACCCATCTCCCATCCAAAAGGGCTGATGATAACACATTACATCGTGCGGTAGCCAAGGCTCTCCTCTGGGTGGGGTTAATCAAGATGCGAAGGTATGCTGACATAACTCCACACTCAGATTGAGTTAATAATGTGGTAGGGGAACAAGTTGTCTTAGCTGCAAGGATCGAGTTATGAAAGTTAAGATCCAAGAGTCTGTTCCACATCCGTAAGTATGAGAAGTGATTCCAAAGGCAAGCCAATTGTTTTAATCTTGCTGAGAATCAGAGTATACCACTCTTAAATAACGTGATCTGATAACAGTGAGGAAATATAGTTATTAGAACCTGCTTGAAAGTGTATATGCAGCCAAAATGTTTTGGCCCTCATCCATGCCAAAGTTTCAAGAGTAGTTTGGCCCATCTCTATGCACAGCACAGTGTAAGGCATACATCAAGGGAGCCGCATAAGTTTCTGAAGAAACTTGGAATGTAATATATTAAGTGATTTATTTATTGCTGATGGGGGAGCCATACAATAACAGGGAACCAGTCCTAGCCTCAAAAACCTTCAGAGCAGCAGGAATGTATTGGTTACCCTTGCTATAGAAAAAGCAAAATATTGCTGTAATGTTAGTATGTGCAGAAGTAATTACTGCTTGTCGCTATGAGAGCCATGACAAATTTTATCTGAAACAAATATCAAGATATCAAAAGTATTTGACCTGTTCAATTTTGTGGCCCTTATTATGCCAAGACATGGGCTTCCACTTCTTGGCAAAGATGAGAATCTTAGATTTAACAAAACTAATTTCCAATGTATTCACTTCGTAATAGCTGGCAAAGCAGTGTGTTAAGCGTTTAAGGCCAATGCTGGACAAAGACAATAACGCAGCATCATCTGCATACAAGAGTAAGGAAACATGGGTAGTATGTAGCTTAGGACTATAACCATTCACCAATGCTAGAGCATGAGGCAGATCGTTCTAAAATAAATTAAATAAAGTAAGGGTCAATATGCAACCCTGCTTAACCTCACGTGTGGTAGAAATTCTATTGGTTAGATGACCTTCATCAGAGCATCTAATTTGGCAAGCAGTATTGATGTACAACTGTCTAGTCAGGAATAGAAATCTGGGGTCAACATTCAATAGCCTCATCTTGTCCCACGTGAGATTTCTTGTTACAGAATCAAAGGCTCCTTTTAAGTCAATAAAGGCAGCAAATAACTTGGAAGCTTTAACAGTAGTATATTTATTTGCTAAATGGGAAAGTACTAAGCAGTGATCCAAGGTTGATTTATCCTTACAGAATCCAGCTTGCGCACAATCCAGCCAGCTTTGTAACCTAATTAATAAGAATTTTGAATAAAGCTTTCCAATTACTGATAAAAGACTAATTGGCCGGTAATTGGAAGGATCAGCAGGATCACCCTTTTTATAGATGGGTACTATAATCGCAAATCACCAGCTGTTGAGTACTATAATGGGTACTATATGGGTAATATAATGGCAAATCACCATATTATTAATCATGGTGAACACTGCTGCCAAGAGAGGGGTCCACCACTCCGGATCTGATTTCAAAGTCTCTGGAATAAATAAGTCTGATCCAGCCGCTTTTCCATTTTTTAAACCAACTATTAAATCTACAATTTCCTGTACAGAGACAGGAGGGCAGTCAGTCAACTAACACTAAGCTCTGGGTTTCCAACCCATCTGTCCGGGCCCTGTGGGACCTTAATGAGTTCCACAGGGCCTGTAAGACTGAGCTGTTCCACCGGGCTTTTGGGGAGACCAGGTACTGACGTGCACCCCTCCCCTCCCTTTGCTATAACATCAGGGGACCCTGTCGCCCTCCCCTTGGGGTGCGGTTGTAAGCTGCTGGACGCCATCTGCTTTAGAATGCTGTATTTTAACAGGGAGTGGTTTTAACATGTATAGAGCCTATTTATTCATTTAATTGATTAATTGATTTATTGTGCTCTACTTATATATCTATGTTGTACACCGCCCTGAACCCTTCGGGGAAGGGCGGTATAGAAGCTTTAATAATAATAATAATAATAATAATAATAATAATAATAATAATAATAATAATAATAATAATAGATAGATAGATAGATAGATAGATAGATAGATAGATAGATAGATAGATAGATAGATAGATAGATTAAGAACATAAGAACATAAGAACTAGCCTGTTGGATCAGACCAGAGTCCATCTAGTCCAGCATTCTGCTACTCGCAGTGGCCCACCAGGTGCCTTTGGGAGCTCACATGCAGGAGGTGAAAGCAATGGCCTTCTGCTGCTGCTGCTTCTGAGCACCTGGTCTGCTAAGGCATTTGCAATCTGAGATCAAGGAGGATCAAGATTGGTAGCCATAGATTGACTTCTCCTCCACAAATCTGTCCAAGCCCTTTTTAAAGCTATCCAGGTTAGTGGCCATCACCACCTCCTGTGGCAGCATATTCCAAACACCAATCACATGTTGCGTGAAGAAGTGTTTCCTTTTATTGGTCCTAATTCTTCCCCCCCAACATTTTCAATGAATGCCCCCTGGTTCTAGTATTGTGAGAAAGAGAGAAAAATTTCTCTCTGTCAACATTTTCTACCCCATGCATAATTTTATAGACTTCAATCATATCCCCCCTCAGACGTCTCCTCTCCAAACTAAAGCGTCCCAAACGCTGCAGCCTCTCCTCATAAGGAAGGTGCTCCAATCCTTCAATCATCCTTGTTGCCCTTCTCTGCACTTTTTCTATCTCTTTGATATCCTTTTTGAGATGTGGCGACCAGAACTGAACACAGTACTCCAAGTGCGGTTGCGCCACTGCTTTATATAAGGGCATGGTTCCCCCTTATCCACATGCCTGTTTACACCCTCAAAGAACTCTAGTAAGTTTGTAAGACAGGACTTGCCCCTGCAAAAGCCATGCTGACTCTTCCTCAGCAGGTCTTCCTTTTCTCATGTTTTATAATTTTATCTTTAATGATAGATTCTACTAATTTACCAGGAACAGATAAGAACATAAGAACATAAGAACAAGCCAGCTGGATCAGACCAAAGTCCATCTAGTCCAGCTCTCTGCTACTCGCAGTGGCCCACCAGGTGCCTTTGGGAGCTCACATGTAGGATGTGAACGCAATGGCCAGCCTATAGGCTGTTACTCCCCTGATCTCCTATTAGTCTGTTAAGGCATTTGCAATCTCCAGATCAAGAAGGATCAAGATTGAAGTAGCCATAAATCGACTTCTCCTCCATAAATCTGTCCAAGCCCCTTTTAAAGCTATCCAGGTTAGTGGCCATCACCACCTCCTGTGGCAGCATATTCCAAACACCAATCACACGTTGCGTGAAGAAGTGTTTCCTTTTATTAGTCCTAATTCTTCCCCCCAGCATTTTCAATGAATGCCCCCTGGTTCTAGTATTGTGAGAAAGAGAGAAAAATTTCTCTCTGTCCACATTTTCTACCCCATGCATAATTTTATAGACTTCAATCATATCCCCCCTCAGCCGCCTCCTCTCCAAACTAAAGAGTCCAAACTGACTCTTTAGTCAAACTGACTGGCCTGTAATTTCCTGATGTCAAACTGACTGGCCTGTAATTTCCTGGGTCCCCCCTAGACCCTTTCTTAAAGATTGGTGTGACATTGGCCACCTTCCAGTCTTCAGGGATGGAGCCTGATTTCAGGGATAAGTTGCATATTAATGTGAGAACATCAGCAATTTCATGCTTGAGCTCTTTAAGAACTCTTGGATGAATGCAATCTGGGCCAGGGGATTTGGTAGCATTTAGTTTATCAATGGCTGCCAGAACTTCTTCCTTGTCTACCACTATCTTCGCTAGTTCCTCAGATTCACCTCCTAAGAAGCTTGGTTCAGGTGCAGGAATTTTCCTCACCTCCTCTTGGATTCGAAGACAGATTGCAAAGAATTCATTTAAACTTCTCTGCAATCTCCCTGTCATCTTTTAGCACACCTTTTGTTTTCTTCATCATCCTACTTGAATACAGCTTCCCTAGCTGGCAGCCTGCTGCTTTCATGTATTTGAATAACTGTTTGTTGCTGGTCATGATGTTCGCAGCCATCGCGTTCCTCATAATCCTTTTTTGCCTCCCTTACAGCTAACTTGCTTCTCTTTTGCCACCATTTATTGTTCTCTCTGGTATTCTTCATCGGTTAAGTTGGACTTCCATTTTCTAAAAGACATCTTTTTTTTCCTAATAATTTCCTCAACCTCCCTTGTTAACCATGGTGGCTTTCTTGTGGACTGGGCGCTGGCACCTAACCTCTGCCGGAACACATTCCAGCTGAGCTTTTAAGACTATGTTTTTAAATAACCTCCAAGCACCTTGGAAATTTTTGGCTCTCTTGATTTTCCCTTTCAGCTTCCTGCGCACTATCCCCCTCATCTTTGAGAAATTTCCCTTTCTGAAGGCAAATGTAACTACATTAGTAGTTGTCACTTGTTCGCATGCAGAGATACTGAATCTGACAGCATTGTGGTCGCTGTTCCCTATCAGCTCAACAACACTGACTTCCCGCACCAGGTCCCGGGTCCCACATAGAATTAGATCTAGGATCACATCTCCCCTGGTTGGTTCTACAACCATCTGCTCTAAGCCACAGTCATTTAGCATATCCAGGAATGTTCTCTCCTTACTATGACCTGAACATGCATTTTTCCAGTTTATGTGAAGATAGTTAAAATCGCCCATTACCACGACATTTTTGCTTTTGTTGGCCTCTCTAATTTCTTTTTCCATCTCAGAATCCTCTTGTGCACTTTGGTCAGGGGGACGATAATATATTCCTAATGTTAAACTATGCTTCACCCCTGGTATTGATATCCACAGTGCTTCTGTAGAGGAATCAGCTCCCCCTGCATTGTCTATTTTATGTGACACTATGCTCTCTTTGTAGAGGGCCACCCCACCCCCAATACGCCCTGTCCTATCCTTCCTGTAACCTGGGATAACAGCATCCCACTGGTTCTCCTCATTCCACCATGTCTCTGTGATGCCCACTATATCAATGTCCTCCTTCAAAACTCTGTTCTCCAGCTCCCCCATTTTAGGTCGAATGCTTCTACAATTAGCATAGAGACACTTGTATACTCTGTCTCTGTCCCCTAGCCACCAGGATTTATATTGTTTTGCCCTCCTATTGCTTTTGTGAACACTATCACTTATCACATTGCTATGCTCCCTGCGGCATGTGGTTGATTTAGAAAAACCTCCCTCTCTGCATCCCCATGGACTCTGTATTCCGAACCGAAGTCACCTCAGCTCCTGTTGGCTTTCCCCCAAGGATCAGTTTAAAAGCTGTTCTGCCACCTTTTTAATGTTGAGCACCAGCAGCCTGGTTCCTCTTTGGTTAAGATGAGGCCCGTCCCGTTTGTACAGTCCTGCCTTATCCCAAAAGGTTCCCCAGTTCCTGACAAATCTGAAACCCTCTGCCTTACACCACCTTCTCATCCACGCATTGAGACCCTGTATCTCCGCTTGCCTAGCTTCAGCCCTGCTTGTCGGTCTGAGTAACGCATTTCAGAGAATACCACCTTAGGGGTCACATAGTTTAACCTTTTTTCTGGCAGCCTAAATTTAGCTTCCAGAACCTCCCGGCTACATTTCCCAATACCATTGCGGGCGCAATGTGGACCACAACTGCTGATGACTCCACCCCAGCGCACAATCGGCAGCCTATCTACAGGCGGCGTGACATCCGCAACCTTCACACCAGGCAGGCAAGTCACCATGTGGTCATCACGCCTCTCACAAACCCAACTCTCTATATTCCTAATGATCAAATCACCCACTACAAGGAGCCCCCCACCTCCCCGAGAGGTATCCTCAGTGCGAGAGGATATCTGACCACCAGCTAATGAAGGGGTCCCATTTAAGGGAGCATCTTCCACCACCTCAGACTGGCACCCTCCGTCACCCAGACTCTCATTCTCCATGACATCTGAAGAGATGTCACCTTGGGAGTGGGACCCGGCTGCTAGGTCCCTGAAAGCCTCGTTATTGCCCTCTCTGCCTCTCTCAGCTTCGCCAGGTCTGCCACCTTGGCTTCAAGAGAACGCACACGTTCCTTGAGTGCCAAGAGCTCATTGCAGCGAGGGCACACCCATGACTTCTGCCCTAGTGGCAGATAGTCATACATGTGACACTCAGTGCAAAACACTGGAAAGCCCCCCTCCCCCTGCTGGCTTCAAAGCGTTTTGGAGTTCCATTACATGTTTTGGAGTTCCATTACTTTAAATAATTCCCTCCGTATGGAAAACCTGAATAGCATGCAAAATTTTGTCCATGTCATACATGTGATAGTCATACATGTGACACTCAGTGCAAAACACTGGAAACCCCCCATCCCCCTGCTGGCTTCCTGCCTTCATATCTAATTTTGTTTAGATATTCAAATACTGATTTTAATTAGTGCCTCCCTCTTAAGGTTTCTATACCTTCTACTATCCCTTAAAATATGTTATTATTTAGTAAAACACCTGCGAGCGCCGTTAGAAAAGCCCTCTGTAAAGAAAAATCAGAGCTCCTCAGCCCTTTCTGGCGCACTGCTCTTCTCCACTGCTCCTCTTCTCTGCTGGTTCCAGAGACTAACTGAAAAGATTTAAAAATTTGAGAAGCCCCACCCCTTCAGCACTAACTGAAAAGATTTAAAAATTTGAGAAGCCCCACCCCTTCAGCAGCCTCCACCAATCAGCAGCCCTAGGACAAGGAGGAAAAAAGAGAAAACCCCTGTTTAAAATACACTGTTTAAAAGATGTGGCTTTGAGAAAAGCCCTCTGTAAAGAAAAATCAGAGCTCCTCAGCCCTTTCTGGCCCACTGCTCTCCTCCACTCAGAGGCCATTTCCGCATGGAGGCGGAAGCGGCTGGGTCGGCGCATTTCGCGCCAACCCGACGACGCTGGAACCGTCTGCATGGACGGTCCCAGAACCGGCTGGGATGACAGCGCCGCGGAGCGCCGTCACCCGGCCAATCCGGCATGTCCCCAGGCCTCCGGCACATCGCCAAGGCCTGAGGACAAGCCCCCGGCCCTGCGCGCCTGCTCCTGCGCCACGGGGCAGGGGGCGTGTCCCCAGGCCTCGGCGACACGCCGGAGGCCCAGGGACGAGGTAAGTGCAGGGAGGGAGTGGGGGGGGAAGCGCTGGGAAGCCGCTGCCATTTGCACGGCAGCAGCTTCCAGCCGGCGTTTCCAAAAAACCACGCTGGGGAAGCGTGGTTTGGAAACGCGGCTCGGCGCCGGTCGGGCAGCGCGATGGCAGCGCGGCTGCGAAGCAGCTGCGCCCCCTGTGCGAACAGCGGCCTGGGGATGGCGTTTTTGCCGTCCCCAGGCCACCGTATTCCGCCCGTGCGGAAACGGCCAGAGTTTAAGATTCAGAGTTTAAGATAGAGCCAACCGAAACAGAAAACATTAGATGAAGGTAGTCACTCATGGCATAATCATCAATAACAAACTGGGAAATTGAACCCAAAAAATGAGGGGAAACCAAGACATAGTCAATCACATTACAACCATTGGCCAAAATAAAAGTAAAGTAATCTGCATTGGAAAACTTTCTCAAGCCATTAAGCCAAAGATTGCTAAAACACAGCTCAAATTTAGCTAAATTAAGGCCCACAAAATTTCTAGTATGATCTTTTGGCCAACAGGCTGCAGAAGTAAGTAAAGATTGTATTGCATCATAGCCACAAATCAATTACTCAATAGAGAATACACACAGTTACCTGTTAAAATCACCTGCCAAAATTATTTCCACAAAAGGAAAATTATTTTCTAAATCTTCAATATAAGTAGTGAGATTTCCCCAAGTTCTTAACAACATATTATGGGTTAATCCCACGGGGATATAAACATTTACTATAATACAAGAACACTTCCCCACATCACTGGCGTACCTGCCTAGGGACAAAGGGTACCCTTTGTCCCCGGGCGCACCAATTTTTGTCACGTGTTTGGTCACGTGGGGGCGCCAGCAAACCTTTGCAGAGAAACCAGTGGACCAGATTGCTTTCCTGTTTCCTGCCTTAGCCCCGCCCACTTCGGACGGTGGCCCACTGGGCCAGTTCCACCTCTCAGCCCAAGCAAGCAAGGAAGCCACCAGAGCAGGATGGGGAGCTCCGCCTCCCTTTGACCCAGCATGAAGCAGCAACAGGCAGGCAGCACAGGCATGTGGGGAAAGAAGCGGGTTCCAGCTTTTGCCTCCAAATCCTGCTGCCAGCAGCCCGTGTCCCTCGCAGCTGCCTCGTCACAAGAGGAGAAAGAGAGGTTTGTTTTCGCCGGCCCTGCCCATCGCTCCCCCCCTTCTCTCCTTGCCCCAAGTTGAGCCACCGCTGCTCAGTGGCTTGAGAAAGTTTTTTAAAAAACCCTCCTGAGACAAGACTCTCGAGTCCCAGTCTCCCTCCATGGCTGGCACACTGCAGCTTGAAAAAGTAAAAAAGTTAAAAGGGGGGGGGGGTTTGCAAGATTTCCTCTCCCTAAGCAGCTTGAAAAAGTTAAAAAAAAACCACCAAACCTGAGACGTCAGGATACTCTCTGCTGCAGCATGAGGCTTGAAAAGGTTTTTTTTAAAAAAAAAGTAAGGGGGAAACCCAAGATCTCCGCTCTCTGCTGGATGCAGAGCAGCTTGAAAAAGTTTTTAAAAGGAGGAACAAAATGAGATCCCAATTCCCAAACACCCCCAACCAAAGGAAAATAGAAAAAAAACCCGCCCCTGGGATTCTCTTCCCTTACCCCCTGGGGTTGCCTCCCCCCTTGCATTTCTGTCTCTGTTGAGGGGGGCTCTGTTGTGATGGGGGAAGCAGGAAAGATGTGTGGGAGTAAAGGAAAAGGACCTTTCGCCCACCTTGATTTTCCTGCACCTAGATCCTCCTTACAGGAGAGAAAGGAGGGGGAGGGGGAGGCATTACAAACTGCTTAACAAACAGACTGTCTCCCACTGAAGGAGCCCAGTCCTTGGATCAGCAAGCATCAGCAAAGACAGGTTCCCTCTTCATAGGTTGAGATAAAATTCTTTAGTTTTAAAAACTAAAGAATCCTACCCCAAGAATCCCCTCTCCCCCCCAATACTAGTATTTACCTTGCATTGCCGTATGTGCTTGGCAGCCTCTCTGATGTTGGGGGGCCAGCAAAGGTGTGGGGGAGGAAAGGAAAGGAACTTTAAGCCACTTTACAAGAGAGAATGGCTCGTTCCGCACATGTAGAATAATGCACTTTCAAACTGCTTTCAGTGCTCTTTGAAGCTGTGCGGAATAGCAAAATCCACTTGCAAACAGTGGTGAAAGTGGTTTGAAAACGCATTATTTTGCGTGTGCAGAAGGGGCCAATGTGATTGGGGGTAGGGATGCATTCCAAATCTTCTTGTTCTGTTTGTTTGAGTTGGCTTCAGGTCTGAGTCCATTGTTTTGTAAATTTGTGGCCAGCCCAGAAGGACAGAGGAGGAGGGAACAAACTACATAAAACAGTCATTTGCATCTTTCCAGAGAGGTTTGTTCCTTTTAAGTATATGAGAGCTGAAAACAGACATTCCTGCCTTTTGCAGCGAAGGCCAACGGGGGTGGGGTGGGATCCAGAGGTGGGATCCAGCAGGTTCTCACCAGTTCCCGAGAGTGGGTTACTAATTATTTGTGAGTGCTGAGAGAGGGTTACTAATTGGGTCCACTTTTCCATCTCTACGCCCTCGCCTCCCCGAGAGGCATACTGCCTTTGAATGTGAAGGTTCCATATAGCAATTGCGACTAATAACCTTTCAGGTACTGCAATTCATTGATTCTCAGCCTTTCGTACCTTTTATCTCACCAGTCTCTATCAAAGAACCTGTGTGTTTCACCATTGCTGTGTTCAGATTTGTGAGTTAGGGCATTTGTGATGATAATTTAGAAATGACCTGGTGCAAAAAAATTTTGGGGGTCGTGGTGGGGTGGCTGCCCATGGGAAGGGCGTCCAACTCAGGTTTTGCCCAGGGCTCAAGTTTGCCTAGGTACGCCTCTGCCCCCCTTTGCTGAGGGGGGGCTGGCAAGGGAACCTGTTACTAAAAATTTTGGATCCCACCACTGGTGGGATCTCTTCATATTATTCAATTATTCTTAAAACTAAAATCCTTAATAAAGAGGATGTAAAATCTTAGCTAAGGTATAATTCAGTAGACTTAAAACTAATTTCTGAACTATGTGTTCACATAACTTCAGAACTTTTCTTATTGCAAGGAAAATTTACCATTGACATCTTATTTTACAAAACAAAAATTCTTTTGTATTGTCAAAGGCTTCTTGGCTGGATTCAACTGGTTGTTGTGGGTTTTCCGGACTGTGTGGCCGTGGTCTGGTAGATCTTATTCCTAACGTTTCACCTGCATCTGTGGCTGGCATCTTCAGAGAGAGAAGTGTGTTAAACACTGCACCCAGTATTGTGGTTTCATAATTTTACGTTCTTCTGTTAGTTTAGGTTTGAAATTTCTATATAGGTGTCTCCCAGTTTGTCCCCCCACCCCTGCTTTGTGGCTAGGCTGTTACTTGCTAACTTGCTTTGGTTCTACTTTTAAGTTTGTTGTCTTAGCTTTTTAAAAAAGAAAACAACCTTTTCTTTAGAAGTGGTTTGTTTTCCTGTAGTTCTTGCTGTGCCCTGGGCAGATCTGTGGGTCTCCCCACTTCAGTTTTTTTTTGGGGGGGGGGGAGTTGTGTTTCTGCAGCTGTGGTGTAGTGCTGTGTGGATTTGGTAGAAGATTCAGGGCTTGCAAATGTGCCCCCCCTTGATGTGCGTAGTTCATTAGGTGTTGTTGTAGAGTGGCTTCATTTTAAAAGGGAGGTGTGTGGAAGGCAGTAGGGAAGGGTGTGTGTGCCTCTGTTCTTCTGGAGGGGAAAATGCTGCTATTTCTCCTCTATTTGAAGCAGTGAGAGGTGTGGGATTGGGTGAGGCTTGCTGTTATGCCAAGCTGTCTCTGTGGTAGAGATTTCAATGGCAGTGCTCTGCTGGGGGTCTTGCTCTGGGTAGAGGCACCAAATTTACCTCAGGGCTGCTGCTGAGTGTCCTGAAAGGAACCAGTCAACTTTGCTGAAGTTTGCTTTGGAGGGGCAAATGCTATGGGGGCACCCAGTTGAAGGTGAAGCTGCTGCCCACAGAATGAGTGCCCAGACATCCAAACTTCAGCAAAGCTGGCTGGTTCTATCTCTACAATGGAATAGTTCTGAACTGAGCTTCTTAGATAATCTGGGGTGCCTTCTTAGTGTCTAAGGCCCCTTCCGCACACGCAAAGTAATGCGTTTTCAAACCACTTTCACAACTGTTTGCAAGTGGATTTTGCCATTCCGCACAGCTTCAAAGAGCATTGAAAGCAGTTTGAAAGTGCATTATTCTGCATGTGCGGAATGAGCCATAGATGAGTTTCTTACCTTCTAGGCTTTAAACATATTTCAGAGGAAAAAGCAGTTGTTCAAGGTTATTCCAAGACTATGTTTTCTAAGTTAAGTTATTTTCAGAAGACTGTGAGTTCATGTCAGTAAGTGCCTTTGTCAGTATTAAAATTCAATGTGTGCAACTACTGTGGAAAACATGACTTGAAATTTGTCCCTGTCCTCTCCCTCTCTCTCTTCCTCCCAGCACTGTGCTGTGTTTCCAATGCTGGGGTCAATTGGGGGTGCTGGATATAACACCGTAAACGTTTTCACAGCAGTGATAAAACATTTTGAAAGCATCTTGAAAAAATTGCCTAAATGTTTGATTTCTGCTGTGTGGTATGGACTATTGCTGCGTTGAGGCATGTTCTATAATGTGATGGTGATTAGAAATGACCTGGTGCAAAAAAATCATTGTTTGGTCGTGATGGGGGAGGGTGGCCGCCCATGGGGGGGGCGCCAAACTCAAGTTTTGTCCCCGGGCTACAGTTTGCCTAGGTACGCCCCTGTTAGGAACAAGATCCACCAGACCACAGCCACACAGCCTGGAAAACTCACCAGAACCAGTTGAATCCGGCCGTGAAAGCCTTCAACACTCCAGATTAAAGTCTGCTGCCCCAACCCCAACACCATACTGGCTTTCTTCTAAATTACATGACAAAAAGAACCTATGCATTCTCAAGAAAGAAAGAAGCAGGCAGAGCAATCCTGAGTATTACAGGATACAGTTTCAGCAGAGCTGTGCTGGTGCCTGAAAGTGGTACATCAGTGTTGGGACCTGCAGCAGCATAAGCACCAGACCACTTCCTCTGCCTGAAACTAATACTAATACTATGGTAATTTATTTTTGACACCAGTTTCTTTATGCCCAAAGAGCAGCATATAAATAACCGATTTTGAGATTTTGGGTTGCTTATTCCTAGGTTTGCTTTTTCATTATCCACCTTCCCCCCACATATATAGTTTAGATTCATTGCAACAAGGCAACCACCACAGAAAAACACTGATTGTAGTCCTGCTTCAGATGTTTTGTGCATTCTGCCTTGATCCTTGTGCAGACAGCACCCCTGGAGTTAGACAGCAAATGATGTCTCCAGCAATAGATAACCAGTAATTACTTTTCATGAAACCACATTAATGCTCTAAATAATGCAGCAGTTTTTTGTGTGTTAAAGTTTCATGAGCTTGATTGTAATTATTCTTCAGTATGTGACAGTCTGGGGTGCTTTAGTGTATTATCACTTAAAATGAGGTCTACACTAGCTCTAAAAATAGCTTCAGCTGTGCCTAGGGCTTTTTCTTTTTAAATTTGGCACAAGAAGGGTAGAAATATGAATGGTTCCATTTTAAAGGCTATTTAAAAAATCCTAGTTATGCAAGTAAGCACAACTTATTTCATTTAGTATATCAGTTGATAAAATATGTATAATAATAATAATATTAAACAAAATTTAATAATAATAATAATAATAATAATAATAATAATAATAATAATAATACAATACATTTCCCAAAGGCTCTGACTCTGGAACAGAGTTAGGAGCAGGATTGAGATGCAAAACATCTTCCACCTCATCAAGGTTATGTTGGTGAGAAGAACGAATTTCATTCAAAGACATCTCAAGTTGCTTCCATTCACTCACAAGCTCCTTAAATCGCTCAGTGAAAGCTTCCAAAAGGTTCCCAGTTTTGTTAGGATTTCCAACAGTAACCAATTTGTTCAGCTCATTTAAATTAGCAATTCTCCTATCAAGCATAGCGCAAGAATACTCAATGAGCCTATGAATATTGGTATTCCTAAATAGCCATGTAATTTTAATATCATACCTCCTGAAAAAAAGTTTTGCGATAGTTCAACGATAATGAGGGCATTTTAGATGTACTGAAAGAAAAAACGATTCTTTTGTAGTGATCCACAGAGGGCAGGTAACCATGTGCAGTCAACTGGATTTCACTCAACAGGCACTGTAACAACTGACTCAAAGAGGACCTAATTGCCCCCCGATTTGACCACCTGTTTTGATTTAGTTTTGAATGACCAATGTGAATCACCACTGAATCTTTTTGTAAAATGAATGAAGTCATGTTATGTATCTTTGGCTGCCAGGAGACCTTAGGCCTCAAAGTTGCATAAGCAGAGCCAGGGGAAAGGGAGGCAACCCCATCAAGACCCTTTCGTGAAGCTTGTTCCTTTAGAAGAAGAAGAAGAAGAGTTTGGATTTATATCCCCCCTTTCTCTCCTGCAGGAGACTCAAAGGGGCTGACAATCTCCTTGCCCTTCCCCCCTCACAACAAACACCCTGTGAGGTGGGTGGGGCTGAGAGTTCCAGCTGTGGCTTAGCCAAGGTCACCCAGCTGGCGTGTGTGGGGTGCACAGGCTAATCTGAATTCCCCAGATAAGCCTCCACAGCTCAGGCAGCAGAGCGGAGAATCAAACCCGGTTCCTCCAGATTAGATACATGAGCTCTTAACCTCCTACGCCACTGCTGCTCCTTTAAAACTTGTTGGGAGATCAAATCTAACACCAGTTAGAAATATTTTTTAAAAGCAAATCAAGAGTTTTTGAAATTAAAACCAGCTCATTAGAAAAAAAATTCCTGTCGAATATATAAGTTGCCATACGTTGTTAAGTCTTTATTCTTATGCGGAGGTTTTTGCAATTAAAACCTCCTGTGTTCCTGGTCAATATGCAGATAAACTTGTAGGTGAAATTCCCTCCGCTGGACTAGAAAACATATCTTCCATCTCCAGATTAGATTCCAATGGAGAAAATCTATGTGATAGCATCAGGCCCTAAAGAAGTGTCTCCACAGGAAAGCTACCAATTAAAAACTGATCCCTCTTAGTCTGCTTACAGGACTTCTGGCATGGAGGAAAGGGAGAAGAACGGTGCCACTTCCTCCAGTTCTTCATTGTAAAAAACAGCCGTAAAACAGAGCCATAAAACAATTATTAAAAAAGAGCAGTAAAACAATCAAATAAAGTGATAAAACAATCAAAAAAGATGATTGCTAAAACCATGCTGAAATGCCAAAGGCTGATAAGAATATAAATAGGCTAAAATAGCTAAAAAGCCTAAAGCTGCAAAAAAAAATTTTTTTATTACACTTCAAAAGTTCTTCAAAACCTCAAAATAGGATAAAAAGCCCAGAAAGGGTATTTTATATTTAAAAGTTTTAAGAAAAATCACTAGTCTCTTTGCTGAGTAATGGGGCTGCAATATCTCCGCTCCAAGCTGGGAAACAAGCCAACGTTGGGAAACAAGCCAACAAGAACGCCTCCGACACTCCAGTTGAGACACAAAAACAAAAACCAGTCAGCAGGTCATCCAAACCTGACAGTAACAAAATTCCAGGCTTCGTAGTAACACAGGCTTCTTCTGAAGGCAACAAACCCAGAGGAAGAAAGGAAATCATAAAATTTGTTGCCTCCCGGTCAACGCCATCTTACCCTTCGTTCCAGTCACCCCCCTCATCAGATCAATCTGTGTATCCCAGAAAATATCTTGGATGAGAACTCTGCTTTGAAGCTGGGATTGCTGGCAGTTCCTTCTATCCCTGGAACAACAAGATCTTACTGTAGAATACCAAAATACACTATGGCCATTGGCCAACCAAACTGATTACATACCAAAACCACACACAAAGGAAAAGTGCAAGTGTGCTATATCAGGAAGGCGCCAGCTCCTTCCTGGCACCAAAAAACCCACAGGAAATAAGGTACTGGTATCGACACCTGGGGGAGGGAATGCTGTTGGGGTGGAATTGTGCCCCTCGTTGTAATTGAAGCTGTGATATGGTAATGTATCTCGTTCCTGTTTGATCTGCTGCTTCCTGCTTGCATATGTAGTGTATAATGCTGTTACATCTAAAGTCATGAGGATGGACTAAAGTCAACAGGAACATCCAGTACCACTGATGAAAGCATGAAAACCCCAAATAATCACAAGTCAGGTTTTGGCCTGGAATACTTTTACACATTGAGATATTCATGGACTTTGATGCTGATTTGCAACAATGTCATAAATTTAAAAGTTTTCATGGACTGTGATGCATATAAGGCTTAAATTCCTAAGAAATGTGTGCATCATAATAATAGGATGCACATTAACAGCTGTCTGTGTTTATAGTCTTTCTAGTTTCTATATATTTTTTTGTTGCACTTTTGTATACGAATAGAGTGTTAGGTCTCAGACCAGTAATCAACAAACAGACTGTGGAAGTAGGCACGGCAGTGTTTATTGAGATGGCATCAAGTATTCATCACCAAGGAAGGCATATGTAGATAACTAGGCTAACCCTGCCTGACACCCCGGGCGGGGGTGGGAGGAGACACTGGAGCTCACAGGGGGGCGGGGGGAGAGGCAGGAGGCTATCTATGTCCTGGCCTTTGGACACTCAGCTTCAGAGCAAATTCTTTTGCACTGCTTTCACACTTTTTCTGGGAAAACAGGAGGAGAGAATCAAGGCACCAATAGGGGATAAATGCAAGTGTAGAAGCCAGATCCCTCAGATCCTTGGGGATGAGCACTTGACTTCCCTGGTGATGAGCACTTGATGCCATCTCAATAAACACTTCTGTGCCTACTTCCAGAATCTGTTTGTTGATTACTGGTCTGAGACCTGACACTCTATTCGTATACAAAAGTGCAACAAACAAACACACACACACACACACACACACACACACACACACAAACTACAAAGACTACAAAAACAGACAGCTGTTAATTTGCATCCTATTATTATGATGCACACACATTTCTTAGTAATTCAAGCTCTATATGCATCACAGTCCATGAGAACTTTCAAATATATGACATTGTTCCAAATCAGCATCAAAGTCCATGAATATCTCAATATGTAACAGTATTCCAGGCCAAAACCTGACTCGTGATAATTTGGGGTTTTCATGCTTTCATCAGTGGTACTGGATGTTCCTGTTGACTTTAGTCCATCCTCATGACTTTAGATGTAACAGCATTATACACTACATATGCAAGCAAGAAGCAGCAGATCAAACAGGAACGAGATGCATTACCATATCACAGCTTCAATTACAACGAGGGGCACAATTCCAATTGGGGTTTTCATGCTTTCATCAGTGGTATTGGTTGTTCCTTTTGACATTAGTGAGTCCTTATGATTTTAGATGTAACAGCATTATACGCTACGTAGTCAAAACCAAAGAGATGTACAGTACAAACTAGAAACACAGAAACCAATAACCCTGCCTGACACCCCGGCAGGGGGTGGGAGGAGGCACTGGAGCTGGGGTGGGGGGGTGGAGAGGCAGGAGGCTATCTATGTCCCGGCCTTTGGACACTCAGCTTCAAAACAAATTCTTTCGCACCATTTTCTTTCACACGTTCTCTGGGGAAATGGGAGGGGAGAGAATCAAGGCACAAGTAGACCTGTGACTATGCAAATCCGGGTTCTCTTGAACAAGCCAAGCTTTTAATCTCTACAAATGCTGAGTCATAAAAGGACTTTACATATCCTTCTCTTTTTAATTGCAAACAGGAATGTGAACTCCTTCCTTGCTACCTTCAGAAACTTATACAACCTCTTATTGCAGTGCATAATTTTCTGAAAAGTAAGTACATCTCTCCTGGACTTGCATGGTCATAGGTCTACTTGTATATAATTTGTAGTTTTAATGTGGCTTATATAGGGTTTAGTATTTATTGTAAGGTGTATGTGGATGCATGGATCACTTTAAAATCAGAGGTGGGATCCAGCAGGTTCTCACCAGTTCCCGAGAGTGGGTTACTAATTATTTGTGTGTGCTGAGAGGGGGTTACTAATTGGGTCCGCTTTTCCATCTCCACGCCCTCGCCTCCCCGAGAGGCATACTGCCTTTGAACGTGAAGGTTCCATATAGCAATTGCAACTAATAATGTAACTCCCTGAACTGGGTTAATCCTTTTCAGGTACTGCAATTCATTGATTCTCAGCCTTTTGTACCTTTTATCTCACCAGTCTCTATCAAAGAACCTGTGTGTTTCACCATTGCTGTGTTCAGATTTGTGAGTTGAGGCATTTTCTATAGCGTGATGATGATTTAGAAATGACCTGGTGCAAAAAATTTTTGGGGGGTCATGGTGGGGTGGCTGCCCATGGGGGGGCATCCAACTCAGGTTTTGCCCAGGGCTCAGGTTTGCCTAGGTACGCCTCTGCCCCCTTTGCTGAGGGTGGGCTGGCGAGGGAACCTGTTACTAAAATTTTTGGATCCCACCACTGTTTAAAATATATTTTGTCACGTTTATATCTGCTTTGACGTACTTCATTATTGGTTTCTGTGTTTCTAGTTTGTACTGTACATCTCTTTGGTTTCGACTACGTAGCGTATAATGCTGTTACATCTAAAGTCATAAGGACTGACTAATGTCAAAAGGTTTCCTATAACTGATGAAAACATAATATCATGATAGGTTTTGGCCTCGAATACTGTTACATATTGAGATATTCATGGACTTTGATGCTGATTTGGAACAATGTCATATATTTGAAAGTTCTCATGGACTGTGATGCATATAGAGCTTGAATTACTAAGAAATGTGTGTGCATCATAATAATAGGATGCAAATTAACAGCTGTCTGTTTTGTAGTCTTTGTAGTTTGTGTGTGTGTGTGTGTGTGTGTGTGTGTGTGTGTGTTTGTTGCACTTTTGTATACGAATAGAGTGTCAGGTCTCAGACCAGTAATCAACAAACAGATTCTGGAAGTAGGCACAGAAGTGTTTATTGAGATGGCATCAAGTGCTCATCACCAGGGAAGTCAAGTGCTCATCCCCAAGGATCTGAGGGATCTGGCTTCTACACTTGCATTTATCCCCTTGTTGTGCCTTGATTCTCTCCCCTCCTGTTTTCCCAGAAAAAGTGTGAAAGCAGTGCAAAAGAATTTGCTCTGAAGCTGAGTGTCCAAAGGCCAGGACATAGATAGCCTCCTGCCTCTCCCCCCGCCCCCCCGTGAGCTCCAGTGCCTCCTCCCACCCCCGCCCGGGGTATCAGGCAGGGTTAGCCTAGTTATCTACATATGCAAGCAGGAAGCAGCAGATCAAACAGGAACGAGATACATTACCATATCACAGCTTCAATTACAATGAAGGGCACAGCTCCACCCCAACAGCATTCCCTCCCCCAGGTGTCGATACCAGCACCTTATTTCCTGTGTCTTTTTTGGTGCCAGGAAGGAGCTGGCGCCTTCCTGACATAGCACACTTGCACTTTTCCTTTGTGTTTGGTTTTGGTATGTAATCAGTTTGGTTGGCCAATGGCCATAGTGTATTTTGGTATTCTACAATAGGATCTTGTTGTTCCAGGGATAGAAGGAACCGCCAGTAATCCCAGCTTCAAAGCAAGTTCCCATCCAAGATATTTTCTGGGATACACAGATTGATCTGATGACTGCAGGAATGATGAATTTCAGATGTCAGTTGATTAAGGTTTCATGGGTTTGCTGAAGTGGGGATTCATAGAATGCTCAGACCCAAGTTAAGTCTCTGGAGTCTGATCCTCTGTTGCCGCAGTTGAGGGTTACATGAGTTGGGTAAGCTTGAAGTAGTAGATTCTCATTTAACAATGATGGCTTTTTGTTCAGAACTTGGAAGATCCTGAAACCCAACAAGGACACAGCAAGAGTTGCTTCACTATCACACCCTTAGCCTTCGGACATTTCACAGGACAGTTTGACACTGTTCCCGTTTTCCTTGTCTCTGGCACCCGTGTTACCTCCTACAGATAAAAGCAGCTCAGCCAAAGCTCTTCAGTTACACAACGGGTAAGAAGAAAAATTACAGGTTTATTTGGAAAATAAGCCAGTTATACCTGCTACTTCGAAGCTCCGACACTCTGGAGTAGCCATCCTGGGCACAAGTTTCCACAGAAGTCCTGAATATAACCTTTAGAAAGTCACGTGAAGGGAGCTTTGCCTCTCAAAACCTTAAACCCTGCAAAACTTGTTGGTCTGTAAGGTGCTACTGTACTGTAATTTAACTGTTCTACTGCTGATCAACACAGCTACCCTCAGAAACTATCTAATACAAGCTCTTATTGTATGCATAATTTTCTGAAAAGTAAGTAAATCTTCTATACATGGCTCACAGGATATTGAATGATTTATGGCAGTGGTGGCGAACCTATGGCACGGGTGCCAGAGGTGGCACTCAGAGCCCTCTCTGTGGGCACACGCAAACAGAGTGCCCCCCCCCCCCGATCTAGGCTGGCCTGGGCCACTGGGCTTGATTATTAGCATTAAACCTAAGACTGAGTTTTGGGGAAGCAGTGTAGGTAACACTGTTAAGCGCTGTTAAACCCCACTGATTTTCACGCGAAGAAATAAAACGTGATCCTTTACCTGGGAGCAAGCTCAGTTGCTGGCAATGGGGATTGCTTCTGAGTAAACCCTCCGAGGGTCATGATTCACCAGTTGGAAGTGTTGTATGGTTGCTTCAAAGCAAAGCCACCAACTACCACCAAGCTTACTCCCGAGTAACGCACGCCTTGGAGCCAACCGTTTTTTCTAAACTAAAACCTCAGTATTCATGTTAAATTGCCGTGTTGGCACTTTGCAATAAATAATTGGAAATGTAGGAAATTAGTACAAAGATGTAGGAAATTAGTACAAAGGAAGGTGATGAGCAGTGGTGGTTTGTCATGACCTTGCTCTGCATATCAATCCATGTCTTCCTTGGTGGTCTCCCACACAAGTACTAATCATAGCCTCTCTTCTGACATCTGATGAGAGCAGGCTAGTCTGGGATAATTAAGTGTTTAGGCACATTTAACAAGATACAAAGGAAGTCAGTCTCCAAGAATGCAATGCCTTAAAATAATTTTATTACACAAACCCTGGGGCTCAGTTGATACACACACAAGAGTAATGCAAAAGTCAACATCTGTTTTTTAATCACCCTTTCAGACTGTAATTATCATCATCTGATTGGTGATGTAACACTTATTCTCTAGTTGGGGATCACAATTTTCCCCATTAATAAAATGGTTCCTGTTGAGCTATCAATGACAAACATTAGGAAGGGTCGGTTAAATGTCATGACAAGAGGGGGAGGGAGAGTAGGGAGAAGAAAAATGGGATCATCGGCAAAGAATGTGAATGATGGACCCATCGCACCAGCTACTACACCCCCTTCTTCATTAACAACTAGCATCACTTCATGAAGTACCTGTAGGGAGAAAGATGATAAACTGAGTATGTACTGCCGAGATGTGTTTACCTTTGCATTTCCAGATGATTAAGAAGAAGAGTTTGGATTCATACCCCACTTTTCTCTCAGATCAGTCTCAAAGTGGCTTACAAACTCCCTTCCCTTCCTCTCTCCACAACAGACACCTTGTGAGGTAGGTGAGGCCGAGAGAGTCCTGAGAGAACTGTGACTAGCCCAAGGTCAGCCTGCAGGTTTCATTTGTAGGAGTGGAGCAAAAGTACAGCACTATGGCAAAGAGGATTTCGCATGGCTGGTTTCCAAGCATTTTCCTTGCCCAGCTCGGCCCCAGAAGTGGCCATTCCTCCCCTCGGTCTCCCACACTTTTTTTTAATAGCAACTGATATTTCAGCATATCAAATTCACTGAATTATCAGATTTCACTTTTTATTTTTAATGAAATCCCTATTCTGATTTGTTGTGGAGGGAAAGGCATATATCCAGAAGGGAAGGGCTGAAGAAAGTTAGAATTCAGAGAACTTGATTGGATGTTACAGAGCTGGTTACACACATTGGTTTTTGTAAAGCCTTTTGATGGGAGTATAATGATGTCATGGAGAACTGGTGTATGGAAAATGCTGCTAGGGGATGGGGCGATCTACAAATCTAATAAGTAAGTAAGTAAGTAAGTAAGTAAATAAGTAAATATAAATAAGTAAATAAGTAAGTAAACAAACAAACAAACAAACAAACAAACAAACAAATAAATAAATAAATAATGTGGGTAAGGCTGGGAAAATTCAGACAGTCCTGCTGAATGGTAGATCCTTGCTTGGCAGATCCCATAAGTTCACAGAAGAGTTAATTTTAAAAGCACATGAAAGACAGGGGAAACTTGGGAGTTGCAAAGAAATACCACAGGGTTTCCTGGACAAAGGAATGGGGTGGAGGGGTGGGGGTAAGACTTTCCTAAGATTTGGGAAAGGCATCATGATTGCTTTTTATAACAAAACCCAAGAGCCATACATGGTTTCGTATGTGAATTATGGTAACAAACGGCAATTTTCCTCTTACCTCTACATGCGTATTCAGTACATTCAAGACCTCAATTAAAATTACTTAATATATTAACTTTTTACCTATGTTTATTAACTTATTATAGGAATGGTTAGAGTTATTGGGTGTACAAACATAGAGTTATCCAGTCAGGTCAAGCTCATACATATCTAAGTCCATCAACTGGGATGAATTTAGAAGATTAGAATTGCACTGTAAATTAGATTAGAATTGCACTGTCAATGTCACAACACAAAGCACTATACTTGGAATTTACATTTTAGTGGATTTAAGAAGTGGATGTTAACTGTCTCTGATAGCAATTTGCAACTCTTTCTTTCTTGTTCCCAAACATCCTAGCAATTATCATCATGATTATGTAACTCTGAGGCAAAGTTATTGAAGGAGAACTTGTACGGTCACCTGCTGAAACTTCTGAAAAATTGTGGGTTAAGTCACCAGAATGTCACCAGAAGCACATCAAAGTATGCAGTATTTCTATCCTTCTATCCTTATTCCTTCTATCCTTATTATCAGAAAGGCAGGATGTAAACAATTTAAATGGGAAAAAAGTAATCAAGTACCACACTTCGATCCTGTCTCCAGATCAGTTCTTATTTAATTAGTTGATTGAAGTAAAGGCTAACAGGTTACATTTATTTTTGCACAAAGGCTTACAAGTTATCATTGGGCTTTTGTGGTTTTCCTGGCTTTGTGGCTGTGGTCTGATAGTTTATACTCCTAATGTTTCACCCACATCTCTCTCAGGATGCCAGTCATAGATGCAGGTGAAATTCTAGGAGCAAAAACTTCCAGACCATGACCACACAGCAATTGCTATGCAATGTCTAGCACTAACCTCATTCATATACTTACCTGAGAAATTCTCAAATTGTGTTTTGCTGCAATCTTGGAAAAATCAGCATGTTGATTAAAGGCATTTCTCATGCCTAGTCTCTGCAAAAAGCGTTTGACATCATAGGATGGATAAGCAGAGAATTTTGGAATTGATAATTTTATATCTCTGTCAAGGCAAATAGCAAAAAAACCCACCACCAAACAAACATTACATGACAATGTTAAACATAGTTGTGCATAAGTCGCAAAACAATTTTGTTAAAACATTTATTTTGATATCTTTTTTGTGATATCACTTTTGTGTTTTATTGTCAGATTGTTTCCTTATTTGATGTTTGTGTTAGTTTTATTTAACATTTATAACATATGACTAAAATAGTATGCATTCTAACTGGAGTCAATTGTCACACCTGGTCCAACAGCAGACCCCATGCAGCCTCAGGACTGCTGGGAGGGCCAAGCAGGTGACCCTTCTTCCTTATGGGGGTGGGGAGCTGGGCACAGGTTGGAGCAGGCCAGGCTGCCTGCCAGGGATGTGCTTTCCATTGTGCAAATGGGGCATCCTTTAACATAGGCCTCCACATCCTTGTGGAACGAGTGCCACCAAAATTGGTGGTGGGCTAGGTGGAGCGCTGTGACGAAACCGAGTGGGCTGCCGACTTAACGTTGTGGCAGCCTGCGAGGACCTTTGCTTGGAGCAGCTTGTCCCCCTTCCACCCCTTCAATTCTTCAAGAGTCCCCACCTTTTTTCCTCTGCAGAGAGCGTTTTGGAGAGTGTCTTCAGTTCGTCCCCCAGGGGGAGGGGGAGGTTGGGCTGGGGAGTGGCCTGAGTGGTCCACTTAACTTGGCTGCGGGTGACCACTTGGAGGCCAAGCTGGGAGGGTGTGAAGATTGTGTGTGAGGGGCAGTCGGGGCCCTGGCCAGGGAGGCAGGGCAAGGCATCTGCAAGGCAGTTACGTTTGCCCGGAAAAAAGTGGATTGTGAACTCAAAGCGCGCGAGGGTTTTGAGGGCAGCTAGGTTTTTGTAGTCAGATTCTATTGAGATTTTCAAAGGCAGGGGACAGACCGTTTCACGGGTCTATTTTATAAAATATTCCAAGAGGAAATAACACCACTCTTAGTGGATACTATAAATAGTATTAAAGATACAAAAGAAATGCCGTTAACATGGAATGAGGCCACCATCTCGCTCATTCCTAAGGAAGGATTAGAGACCACGGATGTGAAAAATTTTCACCCAATTTCGTTACTAAATAACGATTATAAAATATATGCAGGAGTCTTAGCAGGAAGAATTAAAGAAATACTGAAAGAGAGTATAGGAAGATATCACAACGGCTTCTTACCTAATAGATTTATAAGAACTAATGTTAGAATAGTAACCAATATGATTGAATATCTACACAAACAAATAAATAAGAAAGCTGCAATGTTATTTTATGACTTAGAAAAAGCGTTCGATAATTTAGATTGGAACTATCTAAAAGTACTATTGGAACATACAATTGGTCCAGGAAATTTTCTAGACTGGACTAAAGCTATTTATAACATACAAGCTGCAAAATTAAAAGTTAACAACACTCTAACGCCTCAATTTCAGATAAACCAAGGTACCAGGCAAGGCTGTCCTTTGTCCCCCCTTCTCTTTGTTTTAGCTATAGAGCTATTAATACAAAATATTAAATGTGATGAAGGGATTAAAGGGATCAAAATAAATGGAATTCAGTACAAAATCAAAGCCTTTGCCGACGATATTGTGGTGATGATTGAAGATCCGTTAAAGAATTGGACCACTTTAAATACAGTAATTGAGGAATTCAGTTCGGTTTCCGGCTTGACAGTAAATAAGCGGAAAACTAAAGTCATGACCTTTAATATATCAAGTGCAGAACAACAGAAATTAAAGGAGACGACACAATTTGAAATAAGAAAAAAATGAAATACTTAGGAATTGTTCTAACCAACCAAAACATTCTATTATTTTCAAATAATTATTTACCACTTTGGAAAAGGGTGAAAGAAAAATTAGTAGAATGGGAAAGTTTAAAATTATCGTTATTGGGGAGAATTGCAGCGGTAAAAATGAATATCTTACCAAAGATGCTTTTTCTGTTCCAGACTATACCCATAATTATAACAAATATTTTAAAGAATGGAAAAAAGATATTCTTAATTTTATATGGGGGGGGGGAAGCGAGAATTCAACACAAAAATTTGATTGATAATATGGCAAGAGGTGGATTCGGTCTACCTGACTTGAAATTATCCTACCAAGCAGCAGGGTTTGCCTGGTTTAGAGAGTGGATGTTATTACAGGAAAAAGAAATATTAAATATAGAAGGGTATGATCTGCATTTTGGGTGGCACTTCTACCTCTGGTATGCCAAAGGTAAACCATTTAAACAGTTTACCAATCACTATATCAGAAGAGCTATTATAAAAATCTGGCTGGACTATAAAAATAAAAATATTCTAAAAGTACCTAATTGGATCTCCCCACCAGGAGCGTTACTAATGAAACAGATTGAGGATGATAAATGTATAAGATATTGCGATATCTTACAATGGGAAAATGATACATGTAAACTGAAAGAAAGGCATGATATTGTGATACAGGGAAAGCAATGTCATTGGTACTTATATTACCAAATGAAAGAAAAATTCCACTTAGATATGAAAAAAGGCTTTGAAAAAAAAATTCTGATTTATGGCTGAATTTATGTGGAGAAAATCGTTTCCTGATTAAAAAAATGTATAAGACTCTTTTAGACAGAGAAACAGAAGATGAAATTGTCAAGGAGACCATGATTAAATGGTCTCAGGACTTAAGGGAAACAATTAATTTAGATACGTGGACAAATACTAGGAAAAAAATTAGAAAGTTTACTCTATGTTCAGATTTGAAAGAGAACTACTTCAAGATGTTGTATCGCTGGTATTTATACCCTAGTAAACTAGCAAAAATGTATAAAGGCACATCAGAACTTTGCTGGAAGTGTAAAGAATCCACTGGTACTTTTTTACATCTTTGGTGGAATTGTAGACTGGCTAAGAAATATTGGATAGAGATATCTGGTTTAATAAATGCTATCTTGGGGTATAAAGTAGATCTCCTTCCACGTTGTTTTTTATTAAATATTTTACCAAATGCACAGAAAGAACATGAAAATTTTTGGTTATATATGATAACTGCGGCCAGAATGGTATATGCTAAATTATGGAAAGCACCAGATATACCAAATGGGAAAGATTGGTTATCCAAAATGTTAAGTTTTTTGAACATTGATAAATTATCGACAATTATGAAACAACAGAATTTAGAGATATTTGGGAGGAATTGGAAACCCTTAATTGAATATTTTCAGTTAGAATATAAAGGTATGAAATATGACTTATGATCTTTATTAAGTAATTAAATAAAACTTGTATAGCACTATAGAAAATATAGAATCTGAACATATACAGTTTTTTTTTACTGTACCCTTTCTTTTTCTCTTCTTTTTAGATCAGAATGGCTAGCTTATAAGTAAGATAATCAAGAGGACATTTTCTCTGATACAGCACTGGATTAAGTACTAAATGTAACTGATTAATCAATGGCTGAGATAGCTAATAGGGTAGAATTAATGTAATTATAACTTAAAATGAAATATAATCAGAAACGAGATGTACTAACGTATATTTGATATTAGATTGTGTATCATATGTTTTACTAGCTGGAAGTCCACTTTAATACACTATTCTTCTTTATTGTTATTTTCTTTCTTTCTTTAGGTTTTTATATAATTTTCTTTAATGTTTTATATGACTTCAATTATGTAAACATAACCTGAATTTGTATCTTTTTTTGTATTTCTTTTTTGTTTATTGTACACTGTGATTAAAGAAATAAAATCATTTAAAAAGAGATTTTCAAAGGCAGATTGGCAAGCCAGAGTCCAATTGAGGAGGGGGGGCAAAGGTTTGGCGCTCCCAGGACCTGCTCCTTTGGCACAGAGCAAGTCCGTGAGGGGTAAGGCTCTTTCCGCAAAGTTTGGAATAAAATCTCTGTAGAAATTTGCAAGGAACAATTAGAGCTGTTTACAGGTTCGGGGGGCTTGCCAATGCACCACAGCCTTAACCTTGTTTGGGTCCATCTTGATTCCCTGGACAGAGATGTGTTAGCCCAAGAAATCGAGCTTGGACTTATGGAATTCACACTTGGATAGCTTATCACACAGTTCATTCTTTTGCAAACGTTTTAACCTCTCTGACTAGCAGTACATGGTCTTGCTCATTCTCAGAATAAATCAGCATGTTGTCTAAGTAAACCACCACCCCCTTATACAATAAATTGTGCATTATTTCATTTATGAGGTTCATGAAAACACTGGGAGCTCAACTGAGCCCATAGGGCATGACGAGGTACTCAAATTGGCCCAAAACCATGTTAAAAGCCGTGAGGTGTTCCTGGCCCTCAGCAAGCTGAATCCAGAAGTAGGCTTCCCTGAGGTCCAGCTTGTTCAATTCTAATTGCTCTTCATTGTCACCTGTGAAATCCAGGCACCGTTACTCACTGTTGCATGCTACCTAGCGGTGATTAATTGTTGCAGTTTCAAAAAGTTTGTAAAACACTGGTAGATTCCGCACAGGCCAAATAAAACAGTGTAAGATGTTATATAAACCATTGGGAGAGGGAAGGAGGAGGTCCCATTCCCAAAATGACTTTGACCCATTTTATTCCGTCCACCTGGAATTTTTAAAAATGGCTAAACCAGCAATCCTTTTGCACAATCCCAGGTTGGAGGCACTCCGCACAAACACACCAGGCCAGGTTTATTTCCCTCCCTTCCACCCATTCCGCACCATCCACTCTCAGGAAGAATCCCCCTCCCCGCCATTCTGTGCAGGTCGCCCAGCAGGTTCTCTGAGTGCCCAAAAGGCTACGAAGTCCCCTAAGCACCTTTTCTTCCCTAGTAGCAAGTATGACTGATCTGCAGCAACACATTCATTATTGCCCCACCGTTGCAGGGAGGTCCCTTTTTTCTTTTCTTTTGTGCGTTGCCCACACACAGGTATGTAGGTGCAGCCAATCATATTGTGGGACGATCAGCATGGTTTCAGGGGTTCATTTCTGTATGCCTGCACAGCTACACATGTGTTGCAGGAAACTTTTTAAAAAGAGAGATAAATGTCTCCATGCAAAGGTGCGAAAACAACCCAGATTGTTTCCATGGGCTCGGATTGCTCCCTGAAGGGGTGAGGGGCATGCATGTGAATGTGTGGAATCAATTTCTTACAGTGGAATTAATTTCTTACAGATATAGACAGTAACTAAGGTAAGAGAAAATACACTTCATATCAAACATAATAGAGCGAAATAGCATTAGTACAGTGTGGTTAATGTTAATTTAAATCGGATGCCTTCATCCTATTAATCATAATGAATTGTACGGGAGCAGAACTGGCAAAGAGAGTAAACTGCTTACTTGTATTGAAAAGATGTTCTCCATTTATCCAGATCTTCTTTTACAAGAGAACTCTCTAAATCTTTTAGTTTTCCTTGGTCTGGCAGGATGAACAATGCTACAGCAACGCCTGAAAAAGGCACTTCCACCACTGAGCAAAACAATTCTTCATCACGGACAAATTTGTATAAGGCCGTATTAAGCATCATGTTTAATTTGACAGTTGTGTTTCCATATGCAAAAAAATCTTCTTCAAGGGTTAATTCAGGAATGAAGCGTTCTTCCCATTCACCTTAGAAGAAAAATGAGAGATAAGAGGACTACATAAATATCCATTCAGCAAAATACAAATTCTATACAATAGCTACATGTGCATAATCATGCAAGTGTGTAGATGTAAAGAAATCCCCAGTTTCATCAATATTTAGTGGAAATTAGAGAGGTGACCTGGATGAGAGACACTGGTTGAGTTGTGCAGTGAATAGAGTACCACAACCTCCTAGCTAAAAGAATCATCATCATCGAATCATAGAGTTGAAAGGAGCCACACAGGCCATCTAGTTCAACCCCCTCCTCAATTCAGGATCAGCCCAAACCATCCTTGACGAGTGTTCATGCAGTGCTGCTTGTAGACTGCAAAAGAGGGGGAGCTCACCACCTCCCTAAGCAGCTGATTCCATTGCTGAACAATTCTTAGAGTAAAACATTTTTCCTAATATCCAGCTGGTACCTTTCTCCCCATATTTTAAATCCATTATTGCAAATCCTGTCCTCCGCTGCCAACAGGAAAAGCTCCTTTCCCTCCTCTAAGTGCCAGCTCTTCAAATGCTTAGAGAGCAATCATGTCGCCCCTTGATTTCCTCTTATCTTCAATGAACATCCAAAGTCTCTCAGCCTTTCCTTGTAGGGCTTGGTCTCCAGGCCCCTGATCATCCGTGTTGGTCTCCTCAATCGCTGTCCCCAAGACTCTAGCTACTTTTGTGAGGTCTATTCTTTGCACCATGAAGGCCCTCCTCTAGGTCAGTCCATGAAGATACATGACAGTTAGTAACAGGATGAGAAGTATCTTCTTCACTAACAGATCATAGCATCAGTAGTGCACACCTGCCTCCCTGCCCTCCCTCTAACAAGACCCAGATATACACACATGCGAAGACAGATTTATGACCAACGAAGACACGTTATTGGAGAGTTTCAGGGGGAAAGGAGCTGAGAAAACCAGAATCCATCTCCATGTAACCTCTTGGAAAATGGGTATGATTTGTCTATGGCTGCCTTCAAATGTGGTGGAGAACCACAAGGTCCTCCTCCACATTGGATGCACACTGTATAAAATGATGCCTTCCAACTGTAGGCTTCTTCAATGGTCAAAGTGTAGCATGGCTCAAGGGGTCAGTAGTTGGAGCTGCAATTCTATCTGTTGAGTCTCTGCTTCAGAACAATCAACTCCTTGTGTGAGGGGTCATGTTGGGGGCACTCGGAGCTCCTGCCCTCCATGTTGGATTTTGGGCTTGGGTATAGGAGCTGGTACTGCGGCTCCCAGCCATAGGCAAAGGGAAAAGGGGAAGGAGGCCGGGGCAATGAGCCTCTGCTTCTCTGTCAGTCCTCAGCTGCCCCTATGGGTCCTGGCTGAGGAAGTGAGGTAACTATTAGGATTCAGAATGGAGAGAAGTCAGCTACAGAGTGTAAACCTCATTCTCTCTGGTCATTTCCCTACTCACCATTTAATGTGGGCTACTCGCAGCAAGTAACCCGCAGTCTAGCAGCACTCCCCACTGCACCAGTGGCAACAACGCAGCCACTCCAATTCTGCCGCTGTCCTACCCCCTCTGTGCGCATCATTTCTGCTCCTGGATGGAACAGCACCTTTCTGAAAACGGGGAAGTGGGGGAAGACCGGGGGTGACTCCGGGCTTGAGTTTCCCACGCTGGTAGTGACGTGGAGCCTTTCCTCAAATCAGCAAACAGTGGGCTGGACGTGATGCACGCGCACCCCCCCTTTTTTCTCCGTGGAGCCGAGATACACGTCGTTTTGTGAAGACATGGAGCCATCTAAGCACCATTCACACACTCCTCCTCTCCTGGCCCTTGCAGCAGCATTAATTGCCTGTGTCCCCCCCCCCTCTCATTTTAAGGGCAGCCAAACTTGAGCTCCCTCGTCCTGATCCATGTCAACACATTTGTAAATGAAGAGGCAGCAGTGAATGTGAATTACTGAGGCAGCATTAAACACGACAGGACGTGGAAACGGGCTTCATTTTAAAACAGACCTTCGTCCCCATTTCAATGTGTTAGTTCTGCCTTAACCAGCCTTTTTCCCATTTTCAACCAAAAGGGGAGCTGTGGCTCAGTTTGTTAAGTATTCCTCTTGGTTTAAGAGGTTGCTGGTTTGAGCCTACCTGGAGATGAGAATATATTTTTACATTTTTAAAATTTTATTTAGGCTCTTTAAAATGCTGCAGCCAGTCCATTCTGTTTTGCGTCTCAGGGGGTGGGCGTGGGGTTCGTGTTTGTGTCCCCCTTGCTGTTGCTGAAAGCTCACTGTCAGTTTATGTGCACTTAAGTAAAAACTGGGGGTGGAAATGAAAAAAAAACAACCCTGATGCCCGCAGCCAGGGGAAGATAGCATTTTACTTTTGTCTCCTTCAGAGGGTCATAGAGCCATGCAGAGTTTCAGGCTCTCGTCTGCCCTTCCCATCCGCTTTCCCTGCGATTCACAGAGGAGGTCCTTTACTGCCAGCCCATATAACTACAAAGGTGAAAGTAAAATAATAGGGGAGGAAGCCCCAGCTGGGCTCGAGCAGCTCCAGCTAGCCAGGAAGAAGAGAGAAGGCGGCAAGCACACAAGTTCCCTTTTGGTGCCTTGACTCTTTCCACCTCCAGCTCCTTTTGGCAGCCTGCCAGTTTCCATTGCAGAAAAGAAAAGTCCCGCCCAGCAGCAGAAGCAGAAGCAGCAGCCAATCAGGACAGCCCTTGAGCGGATTGCGCATTTGATCCGCTGACAGTGGGGAGTCCTGAGTGGCTGCTGCGTGGCTGCCATGTTCATTGGACCAAGGGGGCAGAAGCTGCGGTGGGGACCATGAACCCGCGCTCAAAAGGTCCCAAAGCAGACGAAACCGGTGCGTATCGCCCTCCATTTTAGAAGTGGGAAAACAACCTCTGTGGGGAATTTGTGAAAATTGTTTGCTCAGTAGCCCTAAGTGCCCTCTCTGTGCTTTTCCCACCACCAAGATGTAGGGGGTTCTTCTCCCACTGACTCCCTCATCCCCACAAAAGCAGGGCCATATGCCATGGCATTCAAGGGCGAAGTGGCTCCCCCCCACCCCACCTGCCCTCTTCTTCATTGGTACAATATCTTCTTTTTAGCTGGCTGAACTGCTTGTACTGCCTTAATTAAAAAAAAAAACCAATATCCTAAATCTCCAACTTACCTTTGTAGAGAAAGTAGTTCACAAGAACCATGCGTGTGTTTTTACTGAGATATTTTACTGTGTTGATTTTTGTGCCTTCAGTTTTGTTCTTTACATAATCATTTATATGGTGTTTAGCTCCTGTGTTATTCAGAAAGTCTATAGAAAAGTCTTCAGCATGATATAAGTGTCTGACGTCTTCCAGAAATGTAGGCAGAACTTCCAATGACTTATCTAAGAACAAAGCATTCCCTGTTTTCACATAGGCTCTAACGGTGTGTCTGTACATAAGTTGACAAAATCCTTTATGTATCTCATTCTGCTCAATCTCTGAAAGGTTAAAAGCTAATCCGTCATATATCTGACTTTGGGTTTCAGATTTAGCTCCAAGGGACAACATAGCGAGGGCTGAGGAAACGCTGATGGGAGAGAAAAGAATATTTTTGTCTTCTATAGTGGAAGACATTTCTTTGTACAATCTGAATGCAAAATCAGCATTATAAGGGATTATCTTGTGCCAGACATTGTCTCCAGTGTTACATTCTTGGTCCAAAGTAGATTGTTGTTGTTGAATATTTGGATAACTGCTTTGAACAACATGAGGTCCTGTGAAGTGATAATAATGAAGCTGCAGACCAATCAGAAACAACGAAAGGTAGATCGTGGCCTTCATTGGGGTTTGTAATTGTTCTGTGGAAAAAACAATCAAACTTGGATGTCAATTTCTGCCTCTCCCGCTCACGCCTCTCCCAGTTCCTCCACCTTAGTGCTGGGGGTTCCCAGCTTTGGATGCCTCATTAAATTGACTGGGCAACTGAAGCTGGGCTCATTTTGGGCCGTAAGTCGTTGGTGCACACCTGGCTTTCTCCTCTCTGGTATTCAGGTTGTGGCCTTCCCCCCTGCCCAGCAAATTTCTCTGACCCCCTTTTATCTACCTCCCCTTTTGATTCCAGCCTTAACTAGTGCCCTACCCCTGCCTCCCTTTTCCTTTCTCCTTTTATTGTTTTCTTGCAGGTGTCCCATTCTTCATGGGTGAAGTTTAAGCCTTTCACTGTGGTTCCTGTTGGTACTGGGGGAAGATGAGACCATCAGCTTTCTCCCCTCCTTCTCGGGCCAGTGTCAGGCCTTGGCAGAACTTCCTATTATACACCAGAGACTGTTGAAGCATTCATTCATTCATTCATTCATTCATTCATTCATTCATTCATTCATTCATTCATTCATTCATTCATTCATTGTACTTATAGGCTGCCCTTTCTCTTGTGGGCTCAGGGCAGCTTCCAAAATGTAATCCTAACAATAAAATCAATAACAATGAACAATAAAGCCTGTAACGCTCCTTAGTCAACTAATCTAAGATGGTGCTAAAACTCTAGCAAAGTTAAAACAGATAAATTTCCCCATGCTCATTGTCCATACTGGTGCAATGGGGGAAAAGGAATAAACAGGACAGAATTAAGGAAAGGGAAGATGGAATATTGTTTCTGACTCATCCATAGGCCTGGTGGAACAATTCTGTTTAACAGGCCCTGCAAAATTGGGTCAAGTCCCCCAGTGCCCGGACCTCAACTAACAGAGCATTCCACCCGGCTGGGTCAGGGCTGAAAAAGCCCTTGCCCTGCTTGAGTACCAGATTATTTTCAGGGCAGGCATGGCCTGCACTACTTATCTCACTGCTGTCCTGTTTCAGGCATTTATGGATCATATATCAGGGGTAAATGGATAATCAGAAATTGGGTTCTGTTACCTTTGCTTGCTACCAACCCATAAGTATTAAGCGAGACCTTCACGTACACAGATATATGCAAGAGGCAATTGCAACATGGTGAAGAAAGTCTCTGACATGTGTAGTAACGTTAACAGTATATGAGAGACAAAAACCAATGAGTTTGTGACACAGTTGTGAATAACCGTATATGGAATAGCATACTCACACCCTTTTACAAGTGTATAAATGCTTTGCTTTTAGAATGACTAATTGGAGAAATGCCTAGTGGGCTTAAGGCCCATTTTCTCCCACAGGCATAATAATAAACTTTTTTTCCTGGAACCATCTGGTGGTCTTCTTGTCTGTTTGACTTGTTCTTCGGCCTCCCTGGGCAAGGAGCCAGCTTTGCACCATGTGCTTGCTAGGGTTCTATCACCCTTGGAACTGGGGTCAGGGTGCCATTCCCAGCATGGTAGGGGACAGTGGGGTGGCATTTCCTCCTCCCATGAGGAGCATCCCTAAAATGGCCCTCTCCGTAATATTGTCAGCAGCCCATAGTAAGGATCATGGCCTGGAGACTGAGGGAGCAGTGAGAGCTGGTGGCCTAGATTCACTTCCCTCCCCAGAGGAAGTGAGGTGGGAAGGTGAGCCACATCAACCTTCAGTGCCATGGAAGATGGCCTCTTTTTTTCCAGAGAGGGGAGAGGTAGGTGGTGTGGATTTGCCTCCCTTGCACATGGAGGTAAAGTAAGGGGTGAGCCCTACTCACATCCTGCCCCAAGTCTGAAGCCTTGGTTGCTCCCATAGCCAACTCCAGACAAACCTCCCCCCCTTTTTTCTGAATGCCATCTGGTGGACATCAGGCTTTCAAAGAGTCAAGAGAGATAGCCGGCATTGTCATGGAAACATCTCTGTTGGATAGTAAAGCTGAAAGATAAAAGAGACAAGTACTATTGTAAGACCTGCTTCCAACTTGGGAACCTCTCTTGTGTATCTGGGTACTTCCTCTATGTCTGGAAAGGCCTCTTGGGAAGTGCTGACCTGATGTAGAGGTTGGAGGAATCCTGACAAATTCCTCCCCAACTACACCATACAGGGAAGAGCTTCTGCCCTGGCTAGTTCCATCTGATGGGTCTTCCCTTGATTACCACCCATGAATTCTCATCTTGTACTTTAGAAAAAGAAATAAGTCTGCTTCATCTTCTATGTGGTCTCACTTTAATTCTTTACACTTTTTGGGTTTGCTGCAGGTCACCCAGTTGAGGGCATGGGATGGCCAAACCTGCAAAGCTGCCCAGGACTATGTTGTCCATAATCTGTTATTTCCCTGCATGATGGATTGTAATCATCGGTGGGCAGCTTACTTCACGTACACCACTGGAATCATAAACTGGACACAGGTTGATTTGGGGGGTGGGACAGGGGCGTGGCGTGGCGTAGAGTGGTGTGGCAGGGGTGCAGCGCACGAACATGCACTGGGTGCAGTTCCACCTCGCTCTGCCCGTTGATACCAATAGACTATACCTTCCCGGGAGACCTGGTGGCAGGGGGTTACTGCAAGTAAAACAAACAGTGGAAGAGGAGAAACATGTGCTGGCCAATTACGTGAATGAAAGTCAAGAACAGACATTGTTTGAACTGAAGAACAGACATTTGCTGAAAGCCCAAAGAACCAAATAGGAGTGCAGAAAGAATACTTCAGGTATACCATGCCCTATTTCTGGAGAAGATCAAAAACAAGGTGGATAGTGAAAAGACCTGGCTGTGATTAACAACTGGAACTCTGAAAAAAGAAACTGAATCACTGATTTTAGCTGCTCAAGAGAAGGCCACTAGGACAAATATGATCAAGGCCAGAATCGAAAAATCCTCAGATGATGCAAAGTGAAGATCACGGAAAATAAGAAGTCACGGAAGTCACGGAAAATAAGAAGTTCAAGATCTTGTGGGACTTTTACATCCAAACGGACAAAGTATTGGCACATAATACACCAGACATCACAGTGATTGAGGCCAAGAAAGTTACAATCATCAACATAGTTTGAAGTAACAGCAGGTTTGTTGAAAAAGAACATGAGAAGATGACTAAATGCCATGATTTGAAAATGGAGATACAGAGACATTGGCACAAACCAGCTCAGGCCGTGCCAGTGGTAATCGGCACCCTGGGCACCCTTCCAAACACACTAGGGCAGCACATGAAACATCTTCAAATCAACAAAATCAACATTGGTCAGATGCAGAAGACAGCCCTGATGGGATCTGCAAGAATACTATGAAGATAGATTACTGTTCTAGACTTCTGGGTGAGGCTCGAATTGTAATGAAAGGCCAACAACCAGCTAAAGAACTGGCAGCTGTGATATTAAACAAAATTAAATAGTAGTAGTAGTAGTAGTAGTAGTAGTAGTAGTAGTAGTAGTAGTAGTAGTAATATGAAAGTCAAGAAAAGGCATTGATTGAAGTGAAGAACAGACATTTGCTGGAAACCCTGAGACCAAAAGGGAAAACAGAAAAAAAAACTGATTAAAAGAGGGACTGAAAGTTGGCACAACAAAGCATTGCATGGCACATTTCTGGAGAAGATCAAGGGCAGGGTGGACAACGAAAAGAACTGGGTGTGGTTAACAACTGGAACTCTGAAAAAGTTAATGAATCACTTAAACAGCTGAGGCCTCTGGATGAGGCTCAAATTGTAATAAACGCCAACAACCAGCTAAAGAACTAACAAACAACATTAAAATAACAAATAAATAAATAAATAAATCATTACAAGCAAGGCTGCTTTGAACCACCAATCATAGTCATAGTTACACCCCTGACTTCTGTTAGAGTTTGATTGCTACTAGAGGAGAATGGAGAGAGTTATTATCATACCATAGAAGAGAAACACAAACATCTGCCCCATCCACACAATTTATGCTGTGATGTTGGTACCAGGACCTCCTGTGCTGCATATCACCATCTTTGATTAAAACCTTGAGCCCTCATTTCTGTGCTGTACTGGGAGCAAGATAAATTCCTATGCAAATTTACTCATAGACACTCTTCATATTTGATTTTGTACTATGTGGAATAAAACAACAAATCCAGCCAGTGTGATACACCCAACTTAACCCAGGCATAACATTTAATTCGATTAGGTCCTACTGACCTTAAACCACTATGGGAGAGGCTCAACTGAACACACTGGAGTGTCAGAAGAATGGTAGAGAAAAGGTGTTTTATACTTACAAAATGCCCAGAAGTGTCTACTGAAATTGATCTGGAGTGGATGTCTCCAGGCTTTGTCATTTATAAACTGGGCTTGCACAATATCCAGTAAAGATATTAACCATTAAACAGAGCAAATACAGATTATCTAAGAGGCAGGGAGAGCAAAATATGATGCAATGGATTTGGAGCTGTGCTTTGTACGCTTTGGCATTGGTTTTGGCTGTCAAGAGAAAGCATCATTGGAATGGTGCCTAAGTTGGACAGTTCCCACCACCAGCTAAATCTGAAAACACAGCATTTAGTTGAGACCTTCTCCTCATGGGTGAGGCATGTGTCTGGATCAGTGTTTCCCAACCTTTTCGACATCGCGGTACCCTTGACCTCACTCTTCATATCTCAGGGTACCCTTGAGGTTCATTTGATTTTTTTTTTGCATTTTTAATGTTTTCCCCCCCATTTTTGGCCTGTAGGTGGGGGGAGTGGCAAGCAGGGGGAGGGGAGGGAAAGCAGCGTTGACAGCCGTGTTGTTTGCCTAAATTCGGTGTGGATTGGGGGGATTTAAAGGGAGAGTTCCCTTTAAATCTAACCACCACCCCAATTCACGCCGAATTTAGGCAAATAAAGCAGTGCTGTTTTTCAATGTTGTTTAAAGGGAGCCCATGAGGCTCCCAACCCGCCCCTTCAAAATCCATTTGATTCGGGGGGGGGGCAGTGGTAGCATTGTCATGGCACCCCTGGGACATGCTCATGGCACCCCAGGGTACCACAGAACCCTGGTTGAGAATCACTGGTCTAGATAAGATGAAGACTCTGTACTCATAACTTTTCTTCAAGATAAAAGCAAACACAAGAATACCATGTCAATAAAGAGGTTTATATTAGATGTATATTGATATATCCCTTGTACTATTTGTGTCCTTTGGACTGAATCCAAACTAATATTTCCATGGACGCCCAGGGAATCCTATTTTCTCATTTCTCACCACCCACAGCAATCCAAACTGCCTTCAGAAATCCTGTTCCTTGGGCAGGGGAGACTGCTAAGAAAGGGTGCACCTTTGGAAACATCTAGTCTGAGGTCCCTTCTGCACATGCAGAATAATGCACTTTCAATCCACTTTCAATGCACTTTGGATTTTACTGTGCGGAACAGCAAAATCCACTTTCAAACAATTAGATGTGCATTATCCTGCGTGTGCGGAAGGGGCCTGAGTCCTAAAGGCAGACTGGCTTTTCATATCCCAACCCCATTCCAGCTTCACTCTGTGGTTTTTCTGGGCTGTGTGCCTATAATCTGGTAATGTTATCTCCTAATGTTTTGGTATGCCAATAAAGGTTGAGGTTTGAGATTTTAAATAAATGGTCTGATTCAACAGGGCTCTTCTTATTTTCGTAGGTATTGATTTTATGGGGAAAATATAATTCCTCCATGGGTGAAGAAACAATTGTTATGCTGAGAGACATGTCACTGTCTCTAGCCACCACTCGACTTCCTCAGTGCATGCTTCTGCATGTCACTGGCTTCCCATGCAATAAACCAAAAACAACATTTGGCATCCAAGTTAGTAATACACTGAGTAAACTTTCACTGTCATAAAACCTCATCAGGACATCAATAAAACGTACTACATTGTACACAGGAAAACTACTACCGGTAAGATAAACACAATATGAAAAATTCAGTTAATAAATAAGTTTACATTTAGCTTAAAATTTTCAGCTAAAAATCTAAAGATGGTAGTAGTAGTTCCAGAATCACCATCTTTCAGCCAGTATTGGATTACAGATTCTTTATGGATAGAATCTCTACACTATAAAGGGGTCACAAATAATTCTCTTTGAAGATCATCAAAAAGAGGACATGGTGTATTGGTGTATTGAATCAGGTATATTCCAATCTCATGGGCAAAGTTTCTTCTGAAAAGGAATTTGTTGGTATGTCCCAGACAGTACCATTGAGGGGAAGGCGTTTAAATGAGCTAACATAAAGGCTTTATGGTAAAGGGGGGAATCTAAATTGTAAAAACCGTGAGACATGATTCCATGAGACCTTCTATTTCAACTCCTGTTTTACTCAGCCACCAGTGTGATGCCCTAGAGGGCCAACCAACTGGGCATAAACTGACCAAGGATTTCCTTTGATATTGCTCCTAGTTCTGGTGTTCAGAGGTTTCCCGCCTCAAAATATGAAGTTCCTTTTAGTCACCATGACTACTAGCCATTGATGACCCTAATCTCCAAGGATCTGTCTAACCCGATTTTAAAGCCATATGTGCTCGTGTACATCACTATTAGTCAATCAGTTGGTTATTCACCATTTTCCCTTCCAGGGGGCAGCTGAACCAGCTTACATCATACGTCTCTTTTCTTTTTAGTCTTCACAACACCCATACAAGGTAGGATAGGCTGAGACCCAGTGGGGTGTGTGACGAATGCATTCAGCCTGCATTCATGTTACAGGGTGGACCCGCCCCTTAAAGAGTTAAGCCCTGGCCAGCCCTGATTGGCCAGAGAAAAATAACCGCAGAGTATATAAACTGTCAGCGCTAATGCTGAGGGGTTTTTTGGTTCTTGAACTTTGGTTCTTTTTGGAGTCTTCGGACTGTTTGGCTCTATGTGAGCTTGTGTGCCTTCGGGTACTTTTTAGAGACAGAGTGAGGAGAATCCGGAGAGATCTCTCACTGCTGTGGTATAGGAGTAGCTGAGGAGGCTATTCCAAGATCAAATCCTGAGTTTGGAGGCGTGTGTCCGCCCTCAGGAATTTCATTTTGTGTGTGTGTGAGGGTAAAACCTCACCAGTAACATCTTTTTGTGAAACAGAAACTTAAGTGAAGTACCGTGCCTGAAACCGCTAAGCTTAAGACAAACTGACTTTAGTAACCGTTAAGCTTAAGCGAACTCTCTGCAACCATACGCTTTAAGAAACATTCATTGTCTGTAACCGCTAAGCTTTTAAGAAACAAACGTACTTTGAAACCGTTAAGCTTAAGCGAACTCTCTGAAACCAATACGCGCATTACCTCTCCAGTTTACCTGAGAAGCCTTTGTGAAGCCAAAAATAAAAGTTTAAGTTTTGTTCATCTTTAAACACCGTTCCAGTTTATTTATTTTTCTGTCTGTGTCTGTGTGTTCCCCAGTCAAGGTGGTGTCCGTTAAAAAAATCAGTTTTTGTGGGCTTTCATTTATTTTTGGTGGCAGCGAAAAGCAATACATCTAAGCGCCTTCTTCCACAGGGTGCAATGGTTTATTTCATATTTCATAGGAGACCCAGATCATGTCTATCCTTGAACATGTGCTGTTGTGTTGCTGGGAAAAAAAAGTAAAATCCTTTCCCATATTATTAATATGGTTCCAAGCATCTACTAAACTTAAATTTTCCATTTACTCAAAAAAGATTTTGGGAAGATTCTTACTTTCAAAAATATCTATATTGTTCATGTCTTTACTCTTGTCTAAGTTTAAGTCAACCACCCCATTAAAGTCACCTAACAGAATGAAGTTTGCATAATCCATTCCAGAAATTTTATTAAACAGCTGATTAAAAAAAAACATCTTAGCATCATTTGGTGCATAAATCCCAATCAAAAGATTTTTTTTTCATTTTCTACTTTTACTTCTACTAACAAACCTCATCCCTCTTTATCTGCATAAATCAGTTTTGGCTCAAGAACTTTCTTAACATAAAATGCTACACCACATTTCTTTTTAACCCGTCTTGAAGCAACAAATTCTTTACTTTTTTTTGTCATTCAAAAATTTCACATCCTTTTGTATAATATGGGTTTCTTTGAGACAGTAAATCTGAGCGTCTTTTCACAACAGTGAACTAAAAACCTTCTTTCTCTTAATAGGACAATTCATCCTGTCAGTGTTCCAAGTCAAACAGTTCAGGTTTTTAGCCATATTGATTTTTAAAAAATCACTCACTAATACCCCCCCACAGAGAGAGAGACAAAAGAACTAAATGTAAAGGAGAAAGAGATTACTTCAATTCTTTTCTGTGTTTCTGTGTTTTTCAATAAATTCCTTAGCACTACTACTGATGTTTTGTTTTTAATAATTTTTATTGCTTTTAGATAAGAAAACTACATAATGGTTAAGTACAATCATTTCCATGTCTCAAACAAACTGTGTCCAGTATGTGTACCAGACAATGTGTAACAGACTTCTCTCTGTGATACACCTCTGATGAGGCCAGCCACAGATGAAGGCAAAAGCTTGTAGATCAGTTTGAATAAGGTCCACAAACTTAGATCTGATTTCCTTGAATCTAGAAAAATGCAATAATTGATGGGCCAAGGATTCAACCTGTGCAGTATTGCAAGGGCACAATTTGTTACTTTTCTATATTGTTGAATCTGCCTAATAAAAATGCAGAAGGCATAACATTAAACCTAGCAAGCATTAAGGCAGGGTTTTGTACAGGGTTAACTAAGCAGAGTAAATAATGGGCCATATGACCCTGTTAAAATGGGATTGAGAAATGCATAGGTTAGGACAAGGAACATGGTGAATTCAATGACAGTCCAATAGAGCCAATTTTCTTTTCAATCAGAGACAACCAAGGGTTGGCTTGCATATTGGATAGCAGCAGGTGAACCAGGGAACTGTTATTTGTGAAATAATGGATACATAGCCAAGCATTTAATTCCAAGGAGCTTTAGCCTAACTTCAAACAAACGCTTGCAAAGGACACAGAATTGGGGAGTCCTGTTATTTTATGAAAGAATTTGGATTGAAAGGAATTCAATGCGTAATTAACTGCTTGAATCCATATCGGGACTCCATAAAGCAGTTGTGAGCCCACATTAGCTTTAACGATCTTAAGAGCATAAGGAGGAATGAAGGAATGACAAAGAAGAAGCAGCAGCAGCAGCAGCAGCAGCAGCAGCAGCAGCAGCAGCAAGCACAGAAATAGTATTAGTTGTTGCCAAGAGTGTGACCTTCCTATAGGGTATCCATGGTAGGTTATAAAAAATAAAAGGCCAAGGTATTTAAACCATTTAACCTGCTCAACTTGGATATTGTTTATTACCCAACTAAACTTCTTCTGATGTTTAGAAAAGACCAAAACCTTGGCTTTCTCATACTTGATTGCCAATCTGTGGGATTCACAGTAGTCCACACAGCGCTTCATTAAGCATCTAAGGCCAATTCAGGAATGGGAGAGAAACACAGCATTTCTGTGTATAGCAGAATTGATACATGGGATGAACCTAATTTCGAGGCGAGCTATGAATCTCTGAAAGAACAGTGGGAAGATCACTTTAAAAAGGTTTAAAAGTGTAGGGGCTAAGACACAACATTGCTAGAACCCTTTAAAATGGGGATACTAGCAAACAAAAGGCCCTCTTGGGAACATTTAATCCAGCAGCTGGTGTTAATTTGTAGTTGCCTTATTAGGAAAAGAAGTCTGGAATCACTCTTATGGTCAATCAGTTTTGCCCAGAGCAATGCTCTGGGAACACAATCAAAGGCTACCTGCAAAATGAGGGCGGCGTAACGTTTGTTTGACTAAAGTGAATTTTTACTGGCCAAATGTAATAGCACTGAGGTATAGTCTAAGGGCAATTTCCCTTTGCAGATGCCTATTTGTTCAGCCCCCACTGCACCAGAGTGGAGCAGCCATGACTGTAATTTCCTTAGTAATAATTTGGAATAAATTTTCCCAGTTACAGAAAGGAGACTGATGGGGCAAAAATTAGCTGGATCTGAGTGATCCCTTTTTTTAATAAATGGGAACCACAGTTGATGTACCCTGCATATCCACAGTGCTTAGCAGGGGGCAGAAGCGGGTGGATACCCCCAATAGCGCTGCCCCTTCCAGTGGCTGGCTGCACCTAGGAGACCCTCGCACAGTGGAGGTTAAATCGGAAGTGCCGGATTGGGCAGCCCCTCCGCTGTTGCGGGTACCTGGTGTGCCAGAGGGATTAGCACTCTTTTTGGCCCCTTGAACTGCCTGTGCCCTGCCCCCATGGGGTGCCTTCCTTTTTCCGCCTTTTGCTGGAGCCATGTCACTGCGCTGTCAGTAAACCTAAGTAGAAGGCCCAGGGATACGCCTCAGCCAGCTGTATGGGACAGAGTATGGAGATTAGAGACAATTAAACCAGTTAGAATAACAGTAGTAAGACGATGACCATAAGGCCCTGGCTTGTGATTCAGGCCTGTGACTCCTTGGGGCCCCAATGAGGCCAATCTCCCTAGGTGCAGAGGAAATGTTGCAAAATTAAATCGGCCCAGTGATGAACTGAGATGTAGTCAGGCCCCTCAGAGGCCAACCTGCTCGATGCAGACTAAATCTGCCTAGCGACGGAACTGAAATGCAGCTATGCCCCCGAGGGGTCAAACTGCAGCACTGAAGAAATATTAAGTCTGCCTAGTGATGAAAATGACAACGTCATGCCCCTTGCTTAGGTACAAATGAAATGGAGGGCTCACTAGTGATGTAATTGAAATGAAGTAGGAGAAAATGTGGCTGCCAAGCAGAAACGGAAGTGGTAGAGGGGGAACTGAACCCAGCTCTTCTGATCAGGGCGCTCCTGCACTCTACTACTGCACTCTGCTGACTCACAGCCAGGATGGTGGAGACTCCTAAATCCTGAATTAAATCCTGCTGGCGTGAAATCCCCAGAGCAGCCCTCTAAGCTGGGGGCAGGGGGTGAAGCTCCTTTTCTTTGGCTGGGCTTGACCACTAAGTAACTAACCAAGTTACGGGAACAGAGATGCGTCGAATCAAAAACGTGATGACGCTTTGATCCAACACAAAAATGTGTTGCTTCGGCTCTGAATGGGCCGGTCCACAAGGCAGGGCTTTAAATAAGCCCTAACCCATCCCCCATACCAACAGCGTGCTCTCATGCCTCGCGAGAGCACGCCAACCCCAATTCACGACAATCTTGCCATTCTCTGGGCAAGATGACTTCCTGGTAGCCAACTGCGCATGTGCCAGAACGGGCGCACATGCACATAAAGGGCCGCAACATCGACTCTTCGACCCGGTGCCGAACAGACGGCTTCTCTGCTGGGCCTCCCCTCCTGCAATGGCGGCCGCGTGTGAGGCGCGGCCGCGCTTTGCTAACAGTCAAGACTGAGGAAGCATACCCGCATCAACTTGCGTGAAGAGAGTAGCCAAAATGGGGGCCCACCAGGTGGTTTGTAATTTCAAAACCTCTGGGGTTATAATGTCAGGGCCAGGGGTTTTCCTCACATACTAAGTAAATATTTCTTCCCTAAGATTTCACTGGAAAGATTTTGACATTATTCTGGCTAGATAGTTTGTCCACAGCTGCCAGTTTTGTATAAAAGTATCTACAGGTAAGAGCTTGATTTGGCGAGCTCCTTTGTCCGTGGTGTATAATTGTTGAACTTCGTTCTTCCATTCGTCTATGGAGGGAAGATGCTCTGATTTGAAATATTTTGCGAGAATTATTTTCCCACTCCTACCTCTCCCCCATTTTTCTTAGTCTCTTGGGCTGCAAGGCTTGCCAGGATTCTTTAGGTAAGATTCTGCCAATTCCCAGTGTTTGTGGGTTTTTTTTTAAAAAAAGTTTGCTCTTCAGTTAGATTGGTTTGTGTTCGTTTCACAATGTTTTTTTGGTTGTTCCCACATTTAATATCAAGATTCTTGAATTTTACGTAGTCAAGATTATTGCCTTTTACACAGTTTCAGATTTGCAACTCTTACATTGGTTGGGTTTAGCCTTCTATCACCTTCTGATGGGGGGAGGGATTCTCAGGTGTTTCTTTTTTCCTACATAAGAGGACGGCTAGGGGCACGTTGTTCAGGGACCCATAGAACTGGACCTCTTGATCCAATTGACTGTATTTATTTACTTTTTTTCTCTGTCTTTTGTCTTGATTTGGACCAGAAGTGGCTAACATCATTCCCTTCTCTTCAATCTGATCCTCACACCAATCCTGTGAGGTAAGTAAGGCCAAGAGTGTGTGACTGGCCAAGGTCACCCAATGAACTTCAATGGCAGAGTGGGAATTTGAGCCTGGATTTTCCAGATCCTAGCCTAACACTTTGGCCACTACACCACGCTTCCTCTCAAAATCTGGGGATTATTTCAAGGACATGTATCAGTAGCTCCCCTACAGTTTTGGCTCCAGGACCTTTGAAAACAACCATGATTCCTTTGCCCCCACCCCCCACCCCCGGGCCTGTCAATGCCATCAGCAGGCCCACAACACAATACCCCTTCGAGCCCAAGCGTCCCCCTGTACAAAGTTGCATGGGTTATGAGATGCCAGCAGTGCTGTGGGGTGTGTGAGAGACAGACATCTGCTCTCTAAGAGTATAACTGCCCCCCAGTGGCACTGCCACATACAATTTCTCTCATATGAGTTCCCTCCACTGAACTATATGGGAGCATATAAAATACTTCTTTGGAGGTGCTGTCTTTTGCTGCACAAGTGTTGGGACTTGAAAACACATCCATGGGGCATTTTTGGGGTACAAATTTTCTTGCCTCAATGTTGGTAGACCTTCCTTCCTGTCTTCTAGTGCTCTACTGAGCAACATAACCAGAACACCATGACACTTTAGTTCATCATCATAGTTTATTTACGGTCGTTGACCAGCAAGATCCAAAAGAATTAAAATCATAAAATTTACAGATATTACAAATATACAGATTAAAACAGTTAACAAAATGCAGATAATAGGCCTCAGGAACTCAGAACATCAGCTCAAGATAATGAGTGGAAGGTCAGTCTAATAATAATTAATAATAAGGATTAGCTGGCAGAGCCAGTAGTGCTCTGTCGGGCCTTCCTGATTTTACTTGATATCCAGGCAAACTTGGCAACAGAATACGTTAGATTTTTATTGGTATCTGATAACAGTATTTTAACCTTTTCTTTCTTAGCCAAAGGAGAGTTTGTCTGGTCAAAGGACAGAAGCATCCAACATATCTCATCATAGTATGAGCATTCAAATAATATATGTTCCGAGTTTTCAACACCTCCTATTTGGCAACTGCAAATTCTACCCTCGGTACTTTGTTATAAATCCCGTTGGTATAGTTGGACGAAAGGGCGTTGTAACGGAGTAGGCTGTAGGCTCTTCGATAGTTAACATTAAACAAAGAAGTAAGATAAGGCATTATTGAAAGTTTATTCAGCATTATTTTAATGAAAATTGGGTGTTTAGGTTTATTCAGATCGTGTTGCCTCTCGATAATATGATTCACTTTAGTTTCTGGTGGTTAGCTGTGCCACTGTATGCCATTTAATTGGTTACCATTGGGTGTTGTGATGTGCTGATGATTTTGGGATGACAGTGCAAAAATCATGAGGATCCATGTTTTTCAAGCAGGTTTTTGCACCACTGTGGTGTCACAGAGCGTGGGATGCGTGACTTTTTGGTGCTGCCTGTAGACTAAGACATGTTTCATATAGTTTCATGAGAACATAAGAACTAGCCTGCTGGATCAGACCAGAGTCCATCTAGTCCAGCACTCTGCTACTCGCAGTGGCCCACCAGGTGCCTTTGGGAGCTCACATGCAGGAATTTTAATTTCCACATGCATGGTGGTTTCATTTCATTCCAAAGCAAAAATCATATGTTTGAAATCATCTGGATCTGGCTTTTACCCAGATTTGTGAGTTGGGGCATGTTCTATAATGCGATGGTGACTTTGAGATGACCTGGTGCAAAAAATCTTTGTTTTGGTTATGGTGGGGGCGGGTTGCCATTCATATGGGGGGGCGGGGCAGAGCAAAAAACTCAGATTTTGCCCCAGGCTCCGTTTTCCCTAGCTATGCCTCTGGGTCCAATGCTAAATACTATTGCATGCATACTGTTTCATTCAGTACTGATGACCACTGAATTTTACATAAATCAAATCCAATCAACACTGAACACCATTGCATGCTAACCAGTACTGAAAAGAATTCTAATAATGTTGTAAAACATTGGATGCCTGTCTACTATCGTATAGTGCCAAATATCAAAATGCTGAAATGAAGCTGAAGAGCTGGTTTTATACTCTGCTTTTTCTCTACCCTTGAGAAGTGTCCAAGTGGCTTATAATTGCCTTCTCGCCCCATCCACATAAGAGGTGTCTTGTGAAGTGGGTGGGACTGAGAGAGTTCTCGGTGAACTGTGACTAGTCCGAGGTCATCCAGTAGGTTTCATGTAGAGGAGTGGAGAAAAAAAACAGGTTCATTGCTCATATGGAAAGGTCGGGAATCCAATCCACTTCTCCAGATTAAAGTCCACCTCTCTTAACCACTACACCATGCTGACTCTCCAATGTGAAATAAAGTGTTCAAAGATAATTTGACCAATCTTTGGAGATTATTCTAGACAACCCCCTTCATTTTTCTTCCAGTATTAGTCTTTTAGGAGATGTAGGAAATTAGTACAAGGGCAGGAGATGAGCGGAGGTGGTTTGCCATGACCTTGCTCTGCATATCAACCCTATCTCCCTCACAAGTACTAATCATAGCCTGTCTTCTGACATCTGATGAGAACATGCTAGTCTGGGATAATGAGATGTTTAGGCATATTTAACAAGATACAAAGGAAGTCAGTCTCCAAGAATGCAATGCCTTAAAATAATTTTATAACACAAGCCCTGGGGCTCAGTTGATGCACACACAAGAGTAATGCAAAAATCAACACCTGTTTTTCAACCACTCTTTCAGGCTGTAATTATTATCCTCTGGTTGGTGATGTAATACTTATTCTCTAGTTGGGGGTCACAATTTTCCCCATTAACAAAATGGTTCCTGTTGAGCTATTAATGACAAACACCAGGAAGGGTCGGTCAAATTTCATGAGAAGAGGTGGAGGAGGAGGAGGAGGAGGGGGAGGAAAACCGAGACCACCACGAAATGATGGTTCCAAACCTTGACGAGATAATGATAATCGTTCCATACTATGACCCCCTAGAGCCCCGTCTTCATTAATAACTAGCACCACTTCATGAAGAACCTGTAGGGAGAAAGAGGATAAATCGAGCATGTACCACAGAGATGTGTTTGCCTGTGCATTTCCAAGAAGAGTTTGCGTTTATACCCCACTTTTCTCTCAAATCAGTCTCAAAGCAGCTTACAAGCTCCCTTCCCTTCCTCTCCCCACAACAGATACCTTGTGAGGTAGGTGAGGCTGAGAGAGTTCTGAGAGAACTGTGACTAGCCCAAGGTCAGCCAGCAGGTTTCATTTATAGGAGTGGAGAAAAAAGCCCAGTTCACAAGGTGTCAGGATGTCTGGTGTAAGAGGTGCTTTTAGGGGCTGCTTAGTGCTTTCTTGGGATTACTGGTATTTTTCTCTCTTTCTCACAATACTAGAATTTTTCTCTCTTTCTCACAATACCAGAACCAGGGGGCATTCATTGAAAATGCAGGGGGGAAGAATTAGAACTAATAAAAGGAAACACTTCTTCACGCAACGTGTGATTGGTGTTTGGAATATGCTGCCACAGGAGGTGGTGATGGCCACTAACCTGGATAGCTTTAAAAGGGGCTTGGACAGATTTATGGAGGAGAAGTCGATTTATGGCTACCAATCTTGATCCTCTTTGATCTGAGATTGCAAATGCCTTAACAGACCAGGTGATCGGGAGCAACAGCCGCAGAAGGCCATTGCGTTCACATCCTGCATGTGAGCTCCCAATGGCACCTGGTGGGCCACTGCAAGTAGCAGAGAGCTGGACTAGATGGACTTTGGTCTGATCCAGCTGGCTTGTTCTTATGTTCTTACTGGGGGTGGGGGTTAGGCTGCCTGCTAGGCCTCGCACTGCCAGGTGTGAGCCAAGGGCCATGCTCTGTGGGTATGTTTCTTGCTATCTTGTTGTCTGCATACTTTCCCAGTTTTGTTCTCATGTGTGGGGGAATGTGGAAACATATTACTGTCTACTGCACGGGAAAAGCCAGTCTTGGCTCTTCCAAGCTATCCTCCAGATCATGAATAAGGGGATCTGACACCAGATAAGAGTCTGACATTCATATGTATTTATTCAATTTCAATTTCTATACCGCCCGATCCCCAAAGGTAATAAAAAAGAGGGGGCAGAGGCCCAAGGGAGGAATGGCCACTTCTGAGGCCAGGGCAAAGAAAATACATGGAAACCAGCCATGTAAAATCCCCTTTACCGTTGTGATGTATTGGCAACTGCAGCATTCACTGGGAACCATACAAATCGATCCCTACATGGAGAGCACTGATCAGTTCCCCAGTTATCAGTTTCCAACTTCCCTGCACCTGAATATTCTGAATTCACAGCACTGCCCAGTCAAAAAGAGTGCTAGGTCTGTAGCCCATACAATAACAAAGAAAGAGCAACTGGTTTTTTTGCAAGCTATCTCACTGAAACCCTTGTAATACCATCTACATTGCAAATCAAATTGAAAGTTATTTACCCCTCACTAGATTTTTCCAAGGAAAACCATGATAGTTCCTCCACCATTACCTTCTGTAATACCAAATGGGTCAGTCTGTCACCAGAATCTTGCTCATTTCAGGCATGGTGAAAAGCCAATGTGGTGTAGTGGTTAAGTGTGACGGATTCTAATCTGGAGTACAGGGTTTCATTCCACACTCCATTTGTCTGAGGGTTTGGCTGAGATGTACTTTGCAAACAGGCTGATTTTCCAGCCATTGTGGGGGATTACATGACTGAAACATTACATAGGTTTGTTCTGAGCTGTTTGTGAACTGCCCCAAACTGTCAGAAAGGCAGGATGTAAACACGTTAAATGGAAAAAAGAGTAATCAAGTACCAAACTTGTATCCTATCTCCTGATCAGTTCTTATTTAATTAGTTGATTCAAGTCAAGGTTTACAGGTTATCTTGTGATTTATTTTTGTACAAAGTGTATATCATTTGGGTTTTCCCGGCTGTGTGGCTGTGGTCTGGTAGTTTATGCTCCTAATGTTTCACCCACATCTCTCTTAGAATGCCAGTCATAGATGCAGGCAAAATGTTAGCAGCAAAAACTACCAGACCACACAGCCTGGAAAATCCTGGAAAACCCACAACAGTCAGTTGATTCCAACTATAAGAAATCCTTCAACAATACCTATATCATTTCATCATATGCCATACCTTATGAGATGCTTAATAGGCATCCGATGAGATACAATTCCTATGCAATGTCTAGCACCAATCTCATTCGTATACTTACCTCAGAAATTTTCAAATGGTGTTCTGCTGTAATCCCAGATAAATCAGCATGTTGATTAAAGACATTTCTTATGCCTAGTCTCTGCAAAAAGTGTTTGAAATCATAGGATTGATAAGTGGAGAATTTTGGAATCCATAAGTCTATATTTCTGTCAAGAAAAATAGCAAAAAAACCCACCATCAAACAAACATTACTTGACAATTTTATTTAAACAACATATACATTGTAAATTGAATTGTTGTGCAAAAACCGCAAAACAATTTTGTTAGAACGTTTTTTTCAATATCTCACTTTTGTGTTTTATTATCAGATTGTTTCCTTATTTGATGTTTGTGTTAGTTTTATTTAACATTCATAACTTATAACTAAAATAGCATGCATTCTGTTTGGAGTCAACTATCACGTCTGGTCCAACAGCAGATCTCATGTAGCCTCAGGAGTGGTGGGAGGGCCCAGCAGGGTCCCTGCTTCTTTATGGGGTGGGGAGCTGGGCGCACTTACTGGACAAAGGTGACTCCTCTGCAAGCAGACCTGTGGCCCTGGGTCACAGTTGTGTCTTACGGGAAGCCCAAATCTAAGGGCATGGAGTTGGGTCCATGGCAACATGACAGCAGAACCCCAACGACATAATCAGCCAGCAACACACTCTCACTGTTCTCAAGCAAGGCCCAGAGTGAAGATATGACATCATAACACCTGAAGGGGCCAAACATGAGGGTGACTATCCAACCCATTTAGCATTTGGCCAGCAGCAACCCAGAAGGAAGGAGGCTGGACCCAAGCCTCCTGGGGGTGGGACCCTTGGCCAGGGATAGGCCAGTCACAAACTCTCAGGACTGGTGTTGGGTAGAGAATGGACTTATCAGGGGAGCACAGGATGGGAGCACTGAGAGGAGGGAAGAAGACAGCAAGTGGAGGGAGCAAGATGGGGATGGTGCTGGCAGATCTAAGAACATAAGAACATAAGAACAAGCCAGCTGGATCAGACCAAAGTCCATCTAGTCCAGCTCTCTGCTACTCGCAGTGGCCCACCAGGTGCCTTTGGGAGCTCACATGTAGGATGTGAACGCAATGGCCTTCTGCGGCTGTTGCTCCCGATCACCTGGTCTGTTAAGGCCTTTGCAATCTCAGATCAAAGAGGATCAAGATTGGTAGCCATAAATTGACTTCTCCTCCACAAATCTGTCCAAGCCCCTTTTAAAGCTATCCAAGTTAGTGGCCATCACCACCTCCTGTGGCAGCATATTCCAAACACCAATCACACGTTGCGTGAAGAAGTGTTTCCTTTTATTAGTCCTAATTCTTCCCCCCAGCATTTTCAATGAGTGCCCCCTGGTTCTAGTATTGTGAGAAAGAGAGAAAAATTTCTCTCTGTCAACATTTTCTACCCCAGGCATAATTTTGTAGACTTCAATCATATCCCCCCTCTGGGTGTGTTGGAGCTTGTCCAGCCAGAGAAAGGGAGGGATAAGGTGGTGTAACATCCTTCATCTCTCCTTCTGAGGCTGGCGGAATCTTTCTTCCTTTGGCAGTCACCACAGCAGCCTGCCAGGCATCCTCAGGAGAGTCGACAAGACCTAACATCCTCTTTGTTCTTTTATTCATTTGGTTTAGTAGATTTTATTTATTTGTATCAGAGATTCCCACTACTTTTCTCACCACCACAGCAGCTCTTCCACCTATATATGTCCCCGAAACGCCATTGAAAGATGGTTTTGAAAGGGATAAAAAAGTCTTTTGGATTTGGAATTGAACTAAATGCATTCTTGACTCAATTATGTAAAAGTCATTTATACCTGATTAGGAAAACACATGAGGTTTGTTTAATCTCAGACACAGAAACTGAAATGATCAAGGAGTATATGAAAAATTGGGCACAAAATTTAGGGCACAGTGTAAAGCTGGAAACTTGACAAAGATATGGTATTCTTTTTTACTAGGATTTAAGATGTTAAAGAAAATTTCTACAAAATGTATTACCTTATACCTTACGATACCTTATAAATTATCCAGAATGAAAGGAGAATCAGATAAGTGTTGGAAATGTGGACAGGAGACAGGCACCTTTTACCATCAGTGGTGGACCAGTAAAAATGTTAAACAGTATTGGCAATAAATTCATATAGAAATGTTAAAGATATTTAAAGAAAAGATGACATTAAAGCCAGAATTGTGTTTTCTGGGTTTTGTGGATACGCAAAGTGAGAAAAGAAATGAGGAGTTATTTAGATACTTATCCACAGCAGTGAGAATTGCTTGAATAACATACAAGAATAACAACCTAAACTTATGGAATTAGTGAGAGTAGCAGACAGGACAAACATTGGACAAACCTGTAAATGAATTGGATAAAATATAAAATGAATATGTAGCTATTTGTTGTAACATCTGAAGTTTAAGAAAATATTTTGTTTATGAAGTCTAGATCCAAAACAAGAATATTCAAGAATGAGTAATAGTGTGAAATTTGGATTAATTTAAATATTGTTTGGTGATGTCAGTGTAATCCAGAGTTCACTAGGGTTGGGATATTTTCATATAAGGAAGCTAAAGAGTTGGGATATTTTCATATAAGAAAGAAAAGACACAACTCTCCCAGATGTATTGAAGAGCCTGAGGTTGTTCACCTCAGAAAGACACCAACTTTGTTATGAACTATATATTGATATTCCAGGGTTATATTGAAGAGAAAAACAGACAGTTCAGCAAAGGCAAAGCAAAGCAGCAAGCCTATCCATCTACAAAACCAGAAAAGGTCTGAGACTCTGCTAGTCTGAGCACAACAGACCTGAACTATTGTTATGTTAATTTTTTAATATATTTGATTGTTCTTCTGTATATTATTTGTTTCTGAAGGAAAAAAGAACAAGTTGGAAAACTGTTTACTGTAATTTTTGTAAGTGTTGAATGTCACAAGGCGCGATCACACTGTCAAAAGAAAGTGAACTCTTTTAGTTTTCAACGTAGGTTGATATCCCTCTTGGAATTTAAGTTGGGTTACATCAGCAGGAAGTTTTTTTTCTTTCTTTTGTTTGGTTTATGTAATGAGTAAGTATGGAATTTGGTAGCTGCCTTATTTGAATGGGCAACTTTCTGTATCAGATTCATTTAAGAAAAGAATGTATTTTGGTTATTTGTTGAAATATATTATAGTTTATATGACTATTTATTGAATAAACTCAATGAAATTAAAAAAACAAAAACAAAACAGGTATAAAACCAACAGAAAAACATAGAACTGAGGAAAAACACCCCCTCAAGGAATAAGAGGGAAAGTCCTTTTATGGATTAAAAACTGGTTGAGAAACAGGAAGCAAAGGGCGGGTGTAAATGGGAAGTTCTCACAAGGGAAAGATATAGGGAGTGGTGTCCTCCAAGGATGTGTTTTGGGACAAATGCTCTTTAACCTATTCATAAATGACCTGGAAGTAGGGGTGGGTAGCATAGTGGCCAAGTTTGCAGATGATACCAAATTATGTAGGGTGGTAAGAACCACAAAGGATTGTGAAGAGCTCCAAGCGTACCTTGATAAATTAGGTGAGTGGGCTAAGAAATGGCAAATGCAGTTCAATGTAGCTAAATGTAAAGTGATGCACATAGGGGCAAAAAATCCAAACTTCACATACACGCTACAGGGGTCAGTGCTATCAGTCACAGACCAGGAAAGGGATTTGGGCATCTTAGTTGATGGCTCCATGGGAATGTCAACTCAATGGATGGCAGCGGTGAAAAAGGCAAACTCTATGCTGGGGATAATTAAGAAAGGAATTGATAATAAAACTGCCCTTATATAAAGCCGTGGTGTGACTGCACTTCACTGGCGTTCCTTCCTAGGGACAAAGGGTACCCTTTGTCCCCGGGCGCACCAATTTTTGTCACGTGTTTGGTCACGTGGGGGCGCCAGCAAACCTTTGCAGAGAAAGCAGTGGACCAGATTGTGTTCCTTTTCCCTGCCTTAGCCCCGCCCACTCTGGACGGTGGCCCACTGGGCCAGTTCCACCTCTCAGCCCAAGCAAGCAAGCAAGCCACCAGAGCAGGACGGGGAGCTCCGCCTCCCTTTGCCCCAGCGTGCATACCTCCTCTTCTGCTGACTGCCCAGGCAGTAGCACAGAAGGGAAGGGAAGAGCAGGCCTGGGAGGAAGCAGCAGTAGGCAGGCATCAAGGCACGTGTGGAAAGAAGCGGGCTCCGGCTTTTGCCTCCAAATCCTGCTGCCAGCAGCCCATGTCCCTCGCAGCCGCCTCGTCACAAGAGGAGAGAGAGAGGTTTGTTTTTGCCAGCCCTGCCCATTGCCCCCCCCTTCCCTCCTTGCCCCAAGAGCCACCGCTGCTCAGTGGCTTGAAAAAGTAAAAAAAAAAACCTCCTGAGACGAGACTCCCGAGTCTCAGTCTCCCTCCATGGCTGGCACACTGCAGCTTGAAAAAGAAAAAAGTTAAAAGGGGGGGGGGGGGTTGCAAGATTTCCTCTCCTTAAGCTGCTTGAAAAAGTAAAAAAAAAAAACCCAACTGGAGACGTCAGGATACTCTCTCTCTGCAGCATGCGGCTTGAAAAGGTTTTTTTTTTAAAGGAAGGGGGAAACCCAAGATCTCCGCTCTCTGCCAGATGCAGAGCAGCTTGAAAAAGTTTTTAAAAGGAGGAACAAAATGAGATCCCAATTCCCAAACACTCCCAACCAAAGGAAAATAGAAAAAAACCCGCCCCCAGGGTTTTTCTTCCCTTACCCCCTGGGGTTGCCCCCCCCCCTTTGCATTTCTGTCTCTGTTGTATTGTCAAAGGCTTCCTGGCTGGATTCAACTGGTTGTTGTGGGTTTTCCGGACTGTGTGGCCGTGGTCTGGTAGATCTTGTTCCTAACGTTTCACCTGCATCTGTGGCTGGAATCTTCAGAGAGAGAAGTGTGTTACACACTGCGCCCAGTATTGTAGTTTCATAATTTTACCTTCTTCTGTTAGTTTGGGTTTGAAATTTCTATATAGGTGTCTCCCAGTTTGTCCCCCCACCCCTGCCTTGTGACTAGGCTGTTACTTGCTAACTTGCTTTGGTTCTACTTTTAAGTTTGTTGTCTTAGATTTTTTAAAAACAACCTTTTCTTTAGAAGTGGTTTGTTTTCCTGTAGTTCTTGCTGTGCCCTGGGCAAATCTGTGGGTCTCTCCACTTCAGTAACAGTAACAGAGGCCCTTTCCGCATGGGTGGTAAAGAGCACCCCAGGGATGCTAAAAACAGCGTCCCTGGGGAGGGGTTTGCACGGCCACCACCGCTGCATTGCAGCAGCACCGGCCTCACAACCCCCGAGCGGCGTGAAGATGCTGCTTCTGAACCTCACTCCCTGAGCAAGGTTTATCGGAAGCAGCATCTTCCAACCACTGCCATGTGAACAGCAGCAGCTGGAAGGCGCCATTCACCCCCCTTCCCCAAACACCTTACCATCCCCTCTGGCCTTCCGGCACGTTGCACAGGCCAGGGGACACGCCCACCTGCCCTGCGTCTCCAGAGCAGGCTGTGCTGTCTTCCCCACAGGCCAGGGGACACACACCCCTGCCCTGCGACTCCTCTGCGCAGGCTGTGCCATCTTCCCCACCCCTACCGGGACCATTCAGGTGCGTCGGCGTCATTTACGCCAACGCACCCACACAGCGTGGCCATGCAGAAATGGCCTAATATACAGGATTTTTTTTAAAAAAGAGAAACGTCTCCATGCAAAGGCGCGAAAGCAACCCAGGTTGTTCCATGGGTTCAGATTGCTCCCTGAAGGGGTGAAAGGCACATATGTGAATGTGTGGAATCAATTTCTTACAATGGAATCAGTTTCTTACAGATATAGACAGTAACTAAGATAAGAGAAAATACACTTCATATAATATCTAATAGAACAAAATAGCATTAGTACAGTATGATTAATAATAATTTAAATCAGATGACTTCATCCTATTAAACATAATGAATTGTATGGGAGCAGACCTGGCAAAGAAAGCAGAGAAACTGCTTACTTGTATTGAAAATATGTTCTCCATTTATCCAGATCTTCTTTTACAAGAGAACTCTCTAAATCTTTTAGTTTTCCTCGGTCTGGCAGGATGAACAAGGCTACAGCAACGCCTGAATAAGGCACTTCCACCACTGAGCAAAACAATTCTTCATCACGGACAAATTTGTATAAGGCCACTTTATGCATCATATTTGATTTGACAGTTGTGTTTCCATATGCACAAAAATCTTCAATGGTTAAGTCAGGATGGAAGCTCTTTTCCCAGTAACCTTAGGGGGAGAAAATGAGAGATAAGAGAACTATTGAAATATCCATTCAGAAAACACAAATTCTATACAATAGCTACACATGTGTAATCGTGCAAGTGTGTACATGTAAAGAAATCCTCAGCTTCATCAATAACTAGTGGAAAACAGAGAGGTGGCCTGGTAGAGAGACACTGGTTGAGTTGTGCAGTGAACAGAGTATAACAACCTCCTAGCTAAAAGAATCATAATCATTGAATCCTAGGCCCTTTCCGCACGGGCCATTTACAGTGGGCCAGGGACAGCAAAAACGCCGTCCCTGGGCAGCTGTTCGCACAGGCAGTGCTGCTGCAACGCAGAACCACTGTCCTGTGCAGCCCCGAGCGGGGCCGCTTTCCATCTCCCTTCCCAAGGGAGGTTTTTGGAAAGCGCCGCCTTCCCATTGGCGTGGTGTGAAGCGCACCGGGCCGAAGGCGCTGCTTTCCCATCCCCCCCCCCCCACTCACCTCATCCTCCAGCGTCGGTCTGGAGGGCTGCTGAGACCCGCGCATGTTGCCTTCTTACCCCTGGAGGACGAGGTGAGTGGGGGGGGGGACGCAGAAGAGGAGGCTCCGTGTGGAGCCGCCACTTCTGTGCTGGCCTCTGCGGGGGCCGCTCGCACGTCCCATGCGAACGGCCCCCTCCCCTCCACTGGCATAATTTCTGCCGGTGGAGAAGCGCCCTTTCTGCTGTGTGGAAAGGGCCATAGAGTTGAAAGGAGCCACACAGGCCATCTAGTTCAACCCTCTCCTCAATGCAGGATCAGCCCAAAACATCCTTGACATGTGTTCATGCAGTGCTGCTTGTAGACTGCCAAAGAGGGGGAGCTCACCACCTCCCTAAGCAGCTGATCCCACTTCTGAACAATTCTTAGTGTAAAACATTTTTCTTCCACCCCAGCATTTTCAATGTACGCCCCCTGGTTTTTCTATCGTGAGAAAGAGAGAAAAATTTCCTTCTGTCGACATTTTCTAACCCATGCATAATTTTATAGACTTCAATCCTTTTTGAGATGTGCCGACCAGAACTGAACACAGTACTCCAAGTGCAGTCACACCACGGCTTTATATAAGGGCAGTTTTATTATCAATTCCTTTCTTAATTATCCCCAGCATAGAGTTTACTCCAAGTGTGGTCCCACCACTGCCTTATATTAGGCCATGACAACAAGGACGTGGGTAAGGGGAGTTTCTCGGGTTCAACCCCTCCCCCATTGCATGTCCGAAGCTCTGCCCTTCGTTTGTGGTTTTTGGGTATTTTTTAGTGTTTTTGCAGTTCTTGGCCTGCAGGGTATGCAGTTTTTAGGCTAGCAGCACTAAAATTTCAGGGATTTTTTGGGAGACTCTCCTGAGAACACTACCCAGGTTTGGTGAGGTTTGGTTCAGGGGATACAAAGTTATGGACTCCCAAAGGAGGTGCCCCATCCCCCATTGTTTCCAATGGGAGCAAGAAGATGGGGGCTGAACATTTGAGGATCCATAACTTTGGACCCCCTGAACCAAACTTCACCAAACCTGGGTGGTATCATCAGGACAGTCTCCTAAAGATACCCTGAAAGGTTGGTGCTGCTAGCTTAACAATTGAACCCCTGACAGCAGGCATCGCCCAAATTTCCCCAGATTCTCCTTTTAAATCCACCCCCTTTGGCTTGGATTTAAAGGGAGAATCTGAGGTCCCCAGTTTAAACATTGAAAGTGATGCTATTTCAGAATGGGGGATGATCCACCCAAAACAGCATCATGTTCAATGTTGTTTTAACGGGGGACACCAGATTCTCCTTTTAAGGTGGATTTAAAAGGAGCATCAGAGCGGCCACCCATGTGGTGTGTGTGCAAAACTCAGATTTTGCACTGGGCTCCATTTTCCCTAGCTACACCTTTGCCTGGAGGGGAGGCAGAAGGGACTGCTGGCTTTTGGCTGGGAGCGCATCCTGGGGGGGGCAGGGCGGGCAGGGCAGGGGAGTCTGCCTTCCCTGGCCTCGGAGATCTGCTTTTATTAGCAGTGATGCTGGGGGCAGGCTTGGGGAGGCATGGCTATGACCTTAGGGGCAGGTGGGGGCATGGCCCCACCCCCGAACCCACCACCTAAAAATCTATACCTACGCCACTGCATGACAATCTTTGCAGTTTTATTATCTATTCATTTCCTAATTAACCCCAGCATCGAGTTTGTGGTACTGCAAGGGTGGCTCCCAGTCATAGGCAAAGGGAAAAGGGGAAGGAGGCTGGGTCAATGAGGCTCTGCTTCTCTGTCAGTCCATAGCTGCCCCGCCCCCTATGGGTCCTGGCTGAGGAGGTGGGGTAACTATCAGGATTTGGAATGGAGAGAAGTTAGCCACAGAATGGCTCTCCTTGTTGGGTATTTGTGCAACTTGTTTGCTCGATAGCCCTAATGGCCCTCTCTATGCTTTCCCCATCATCAATATGTAGGGGGTTCTTCTACCACTGCCTCCCTCGTCACCACAAAAGCAGGGCCATATGCCATGGCATCCAAGGGCAACGTGGCTTGCCCCCCCCCCCATCTGCCCTCTTCTTCATTGTTACAATTTCTTCTTTTTAGCTGGCTGAACTATTTGTACTGCCTTTATTTAAAAAACAACACCCTAAATCTCCAACTTACCTTTGAAGAGAATGTAATTCACAAGGATCATGCGTGTGTTTTTACTGAGATACTTGACTGAGTTGATAATTGTTCCATTAGTTTTGTTCTTTACATAATCATTTATATGCTGCTTAGCTCCTGTGTTATTCAGAAAGTCTATAGAAAAGTCTTCAGCATCATATAAGTGTCTGACGTCTTCCAGAAATGTAGGCAAAACTTCCAATGACTTATCTAAGAACAAAGCACTCCCTGTTTTCACATGGGTTTTCAGGTTGCGACTGTTAAGCCTGTGGATAAGTTGACAAAATCCTTTTTGTATCTCGTTCTGCTCAATCTCTGAAAGGTTAAAAGCTAATCCTTTGTATATCTGACTTTGGGTTTCAGATTTAGCTCCAAGGGACAACATAGCGAGGGCTGAGGAAATGCTGATGGGAGAGAAGAGAATATTTTTGTCTTCTATAGTGGAAGACATTTCTTTGTACAATCTGAATGCAAAATCAGCATTATAAGGGATTATCTTGTGCCAGACATTGTCTCCAGTGTTACATTCTTGGTCCAAGGTAGATTGTCGTTGTTGAGTATTTGGATAACTGCCTTGAACAACATGGAGTCCTATGAAGGGATAATAATGAAACTGCGAACCAATCAGAAACAATGAAAGGAAGATTGTGGCCTTCATTGGGGTTTGTAATTGTTCTGTGGAAAAAACAATCAAACATGGATGTCAATTTCTGCCTCTCCCGCTCATGCCTCTCCCAGTTCCTCCTCCTCAGTGCTGGGGCTTCCAGCCTTGGATTCCTCATTTAATTGACTGGGCAACTGAAGCTGGGCTCATTTTGGCCCTTAAGTGCTTGGCGCACACCTGGCTTCCTCCTCTATGGTATGCAGGTTGTGGCCTTCTTCCTGCCCAGCAAATTTCTCTGACCCCCTTTTATCTGCCTTCTCCTTTGATTCGAGCCTTAACTACTGCCCTGCCCCTGCCTCCCTTTTCCTTTCTCCTTTTATTGTTTTCTTGCAGGTCTCCCATTCCTCATGGGTGAAGTTTAAGCCTTTCACTGTGGTTCCTGTTGGTACTGCAGGAAGATAAGACCATCAGCTTTCTCCCCTCCTTCTTGGGCCAGTGTCAGGCCTTGGCAGAACTTCCTATTATACACCAGAGGCTGTTGAAGCATTCATTCATTCATTCATCCATCCATCCATCCATCCATCCATCCATCCATCCATCCATCCATCCATCCATCCATCCATCCATCCATCCATCCATCCATTCCATCCATCCATCCATCCATCCATCCATCCATCCATCCATCCATCCATCCATCCATCCATCCATCCATCCATCCATCCATCCATCCATCCATCCATCCATCCATCCATCCATCCATTCCATCCATTCCATCCATCCATCCATCCATCCATCCATCCATCCATCCATCCATCCATCCATCCATCCATCCATCCATCCATCCATCCATCCATCCATCCATCCATCCATCCATCCATCCATCCATCCATCCATCCATCCATCCATCCATTCATTCATTCATTCATTCATTCATTCATTCTACTTATAGGCTGCCCTTTCTCTTGTGGGCTCAGGGCAGCTTCCAAAATGAAATCCTAACAATAAAATCAATAACAATGAACTATACAGCCTGTAACACTTCACAGCAAACTAATCCAAGATGGTGCTAAAACTCTAGCAAAGTTAAAACAGATAAATTCCGCTATATACTCAGTTTCCATACTGGTGTAATGAACAACTCTGGAACAATTGGGTGGAGTCCCACAGGGCCCAGGTCGCAACCAACAGAGTACTCCACCAGGCCTGGTCAGTGCTGAAAAAGCCCTTTCCCTGCCTGAGTACAACCAGATGATTTTCAGGGCAGGCATGACCTGCTCTTCCCATCTCACTACTGTCCTGTTTCAGATAAATTTCCCCATGCTCATTGTCCATACTGGTGTAATGGGGGAAAAGGAATAAACAGGACAGAATTAAGGAAAGGGAAGATGGAATATTGTTTCTGACTCATCCATACGCCTGGTGGAACAATTCTGTTTAACAGGCCCTGCAAAATTGGGCCAAGTCCCGCAGTGCCCGGGCCTCAACTAACAGACCATTCCACCAGGCTGGGTCGGGGCTGAAAAAGCCCTTGCCCTGCTTGAGTACCAGATTATTTTCAGGGCAGGCATGGCCTGCACTACTTATCTGACTGCTGTCCTGTTTCTGGCATTTGTGGATCATATATCAGGGCTAATGGATAATCAGAAATTGGGTTCTGTAACCTTTGCTTGCTACCAACCCATAAGTGTTAAGCGAGACCTTCACGTACACAGATATGTGCAAGAGGTAATTTCAACATGGTGAAGAAAGTCTCTGACATGTGTAGTAACGTTAACAGTATATGAGAGACAAAAACCAATGAGTTTGTGACACAGCTGTGAATAACCTTATATGGAATAGCATACTCATACCCTTTTACAAGTGTATAAATGCTTTGCTTTTAGAATGACTAATTGGAGAAATGCCTAGTGGGCTTAAGGCCTATTTCTCCCACGGGCATAATAATAAACTTTTTTTCCTGGAACCATCTGGTGGTCTTCTTGTCTGTTTGACTTGTTCTTCTGCCTCCCTGGGCAAGGAGCCAGCTTTGCACCATGTGGTTGCTGGGGTTTTGACATTCTTGTAACTGGGGTCAGGGTGCTGTTCCCAGAATGGTAGGGGACAGTGGGGTGGCATTTCCTCCTCCTATGAGCAGCATCCCTAAAATGGCCCTCTCCATAATATTGTCAGCAGCCCATGGTAAGGATCATGGCCTGGAGCCTGCCCTGAGGATGTGAGGTGGGAAGGTGAGCCACATTAGTGCCATGGAAGATGGACTCTTTTTTTCCAGAAAGGGGAGAGGTGGTGGTGCGGATTTGCCTCCCTTGCACATGGAGATAAAGTAGGGGGGTGAGCCCTACTCACATCCTGCCCCAAGTCTGAAGCCTTGGTTGCTCCCATAGCCAACTCCAGACAAACCTCCCCCCTTTTTCTGAATGCCATCTGGTGGACATCAGGCTTTCAAAGAGTCAAGAGAGATAGCTGGCATTGTCATGGAAACATCCCTGTTGGATAGTAAAGCTGAAAGATAAAAGAGACAAGTACTATTGTAAGACCTGCTTCCAACTTGGGAACCTCTCTTGTGTATTTGGGTACTTCCTCTATGTGGAAAGGCTGCTCAGTGTTATGGAATATTCTTTGCCCAGTAATACTCACAAACAAGGTGGTCAGCCATAAGCAGTTTATTGAATACACAGCTGCAGGCGTGGAGAGAGTGCACCTGGGTGCGGCTCTCTGGGGTCTGTGTCGTAACCCAGCTCAATTAAGGCCCCTACTCTGTCCGTTCTTCCAATCATAAAGTGGCACGAAGGCTCACAATCTTCCATTCTTCCAATCAGCTTCTAACACCTATCTCTTCTTCTCATTAAGGGTTTTCCATAAGCAGTTATCAACTTAGCTGGCATAGCAGGATTTCAGCAAGATTTCAGCAATAACTATAAGTAGCATAATTCTGTGTCACTATCCCGTGCTCATGACTACCAACTAGTCCCTAGTTCCTCTTTTTCCCATCTGTCTCAATTTCCGCAGTTATAAACAACTGTGACCTTCACACTCAAGAAATACATTTTTCCATATCAATCCCCCCTTTTAATTTGATCAACATTTTGTGGAGGCACGTCACTCAGTCTCCCGTTCTACTTCCATAGACTCGTACATGGAGATCCTGGTAGGATCTAAGGATGCATATCGTTCTTCTATGGCCTCCTCACTATCATTTTGGTAATCTGTTCATTTCTTTCTTCAGTGGCATACAGGACCATAGCGTGCACTGAGGTATGTTCAGGATATACTCTAAAAGAAGTGACCAAATACTTACACAAAGGAAGGCACTGCAGGCAGCAACAAATCACAATGCCTAGCACTTTGAGGGCTATAAGTTCTGTTACCAATCCTCTCACCCAGGCTAGGTTGGGTAGCCACCCCATAAACTCATGGCAAACCTATGGCACGCGTGCCAGAGGTAGCATGCGGAGGCCTCTCCCCCTTCCCCCTCACCTTGCCACAGGTCTGTCAGAGGTGTCGGAAAGGGCCTCTGAGAAAGGCCACCCCCCTCCCACAGTGGCTTCTGGGGCGTTCCCTTCCTTTGAATGCCCTGCAGAAGCCGGTTGCCCTGGCTGCTGGCTTCAGCAAGGCTTTCAAAAGCGCCTCGCTTCCTGGCATGGCAGGGGGAGCGAGGGGCTGTAAAACCCCTGAAGAAGCCTGCTGTGGAGGCACCAGGCTTCTCCGGGGCTTTGTGAGGCCATTTGCTTCCTGCCTTCGGGCCTTTCAGACCCCGGGGATGCCTGGCATTCATTGAAGTCTGGCCCCTTCCACAGAAGCCAGGTAAGTGTGAGGCGGGGGCGGGGGCGGGGGAATCTACCAATCTGGTAGTTAGATTAATAGAATCCCACCACTGGAGGTGAGCCCACAGGGTCTTTGCTCTCTGGCTCTGAGGCAGGGCTCAGACTCTTGGCTGCTCCCCTGGAGTCGTGCCGCAACACCCACCTTCCCCTAAGATTAGCCTCTTCGCCCTGGGGTTTTGGAGGCGGAGGGCGGAAATTGAATGGCACCGGGGGGGTGGGAGGCCGCTATGGAACTTTTCCAGTCACCCTTCAGGCTTGGCTGCTCCTCCCAGGTGAGCTGCTTCCTGCCTGTCCGGGTGCAGGAACCACGCCCTCCCCGGACTCCCTCTCCGCCCCGGTCTGCCCCACGGTGATTTTCCAAGGTCTGCAGTGGAAACTGCAAGTCCAGTTCATATCTACCTTGCTGAGCAAGAAAGTGCCCTCAACTCCACTTGAGACAAGCAAACTTCCACACCTATTGGTTTGGCTTTTCCAAAACATAAAGCACCATAAATAAAGCATGTGTGAGAGAAAGGAACCAGTTTAGTGTTGCATTTGCCCTGTGTTTATGGTTGCCAGCCCCAGGTTGGAAAATACCAGGAGATTTGGAGAATGGAGTCCCAGGGGCAGCGTTTGGAGCAGGTGGGGACTTTAGTGGAGTATACTGGCAAAGAGGCCACTTTCCAAAGCAGACATTTTCTGCAAGTGAACTGATCTCTGTCACCTGGAGATCAGTTGTAATCTCAGGAGATCTCCAGCCACTACCTGGAGATTGGTAACTATACATATTGTGCAACAGTAGCTGTTCTTAATTCCATCCCTTCCCCTGGAAAAATGTAGGGACACTTTTCTTTGGCTAGGTTGCAATAACAGTTCATCGGGAACTGCTGACCTGATGTAGAGGTTGGAGGAACCCTGACAAATTCCTCCCCAACAACACCATACAGGGAAGAGCTTCTGCCCTGGCTAGTTCCATCTGATGGGTCTTCCCTTGATTACCACGTGAATTTCATCTTGCACTTTAGAAAAAAAATAAGTCTGCTTCATTTTCTATGTGGTCTCTCTTTCATTTTTAAACTTTTTGGGTTTGTTGCAGGTCACCCAGTTGAAGGCATGGGATGGCCAAACCTGCAACTCTGCCCAGGACTAAGTTGTCCGTAATCTGTTCTTTCCCTCCATGATGGATTGTAATCATCGATGGGCAGCTTACTTCACGTACACCACTGGAATCATAAACTGGACACAGGTTGATTTGTGGGGTGGGACAGGGGTGTGGCGTGGTGTGGCAGGGGTGCAGCGCACGAACATGCACTGGGTGCAGTTCCCCCTCGCTCTGCCCGTTGATACCAATAGACTATACCTTCCCGCGAGATCTGGTGGCAGGGGGTTACTGCAAGTAAAACAAACAGCAGAAGAGGAGAAACATGTGCTGGCCAATTATGTGAATGAAAGTCAAGAACAGACATTGTTTGAACTGAACGACAGACATTTGCTGAAAGCCCAAAGAACCAAATAGGAGTGCAGAAAGAATACTTCAAATATACCATGCCCGATTTCTGGAGAAGATCAAAAACAAGGTGGACAGTGAAAAGACCTGGCTGTGGTTAACAACTGGAACTCTGAAAAAAGAAATCGAATCACTGATTTTAGCTGCTCAAGAGAAGGCCACTAGGACAAATATGATCAAGGCCAGAATCAAAAAATCCTCAGATGATGCAAAGTGAAGATTGTGCAAGGAAGCCAAAAAAACTGTAAATCATGTACTCAGCTGCTACAAAAAGATCACCCACACTGAGTACAAACAGAGGTACAACTCAGTGGCCACGATGATCCATATGAATTTATGCAAGAATTACAACATTAGAACAGATTAGAAACTGGTTGGAACGTTGTCCAGAGAAAGTCACAGAAAATAAGTTCAAGATCTTGTGGGACTTTTACATCCAAACGGACAAAGTATTGGCACATAATACACCAGACATCACAGTGATTGAGGCCAAGAAAGTTACAGTCATCAACATAGTTTGTAGTAACAGCAGGTTTGTTGAAAAAGAACATGAGAAGATGACTAAATGCCATGATTTGAAAATGGAGATGCAGAGACTATGGCACAAACCAGCTCAGGCCATGCCAGTGGTAATCGGCACCCTGGGCACCATTCCAAAAACACTAGGGCAGCACGCGAAACATCTTCAAATCAACAAAATCATCATTGGTCAGATGCAAAAGACAGCCCTGATGGGATCTGCAAGAATACTATGAAGATAGATTGTAGACTTCTGGGTGAGGCTCGAATTGTAATGAAAGGCCAACAAGCAGCTAAAGAACTGGCAGCTGTGATATTAAACAAAATTAGATAATAATAATAGTAATATGAAAGTCAAGAACAGGCATGGATTGAAGTGAAGAACAGACATGTACTGGAAGCCCTGAGAACCAAAAGGGAAAACAGAAAAAAAACTGATTAAAAGAGGGACTGAAAGTTGGCACAACAAAGCCTTGCATGGCGTATTTCTGGAGAAGATCAAGGGCAGGGTGCACAATGAAAACACCTGGCTGTGGTTAACAACTGGAACTCTGAAAAAGTTAATGAATCACTTAAACAGTTGAGGCCTCTGGATGAGGCTCAAATTGTAATAAATGCCAACAACCAGCTAAAAAGCTAACAAACAAAATTAAAATAACAAATAAATAAATAAATCATTACAAGCAAGCCTGCTTTGAACCACCATCATAGTCATAGTTACACCCCTGACTTCTGTTAAAGTTTGATTGCTACTAGAGGACAATGGAGATAGTTATTATTATTATACCATCGAAGAGAAACATAAATATCTGTCCTATTCACATGATTTATGCTATGAGATTGGTACCAGGACCTCCTGTGCTGCATGGCCCCACCTTTGATGAAACTATTGAGCCCTCATTTTTGTGCTGTACTGGGAGCAAGATAAATTCGTATGCACATTTACTCAGAGATTCTTCACCTTTGATTTTGCACTATGTGGAATAAAACAACAAATCCAGCCAGGGTGATACACCCAACTTAACTCAAGCACAACATTTAGTTCAGTTAGGTCCTACTGACCTTAAGCCACTATGGGAGAGGCTCAACTGAACACACTGGAGTGTCAGAAGAATGATAGAGAAAAGGTGTTTTATACTTACAAAATGCCCAGAAGTGTCTACTGAAATTGATCTGGAGTGGATGTCTCCAGGCTTTGTCATTTATAAACTGGGCATGCACAATATCCAGTAAAGATATTAACCATTAAACCGAGCAAATACAGATTATCTAAGAGGCAGGGAGAGTAAAATATGATGCAATGGATTTGGAGCTGTGCTTTGTACGCTTTGGCATTGGTTTTGGCTGTCAAGAGAAAGCATCATTGGAATGGTGCCTAAGTTGGACAGTTCCCCCCACCAGCTAAATCTGAAAACACAACATCTAGTTGAGACCTTCTCCTCGGGTGAGGCATGTGTCTAGATAAGATGAAGACTCTGTACTCATAACTCACCCCCTTTGGGGGTCCATAACTTTAGACCCTCTGAACCAAATGCCACAAGACTTGGGTGGTATCATCAGGACAGTCTCCGGAAGATAACCTGAATTTTTGGTGCTGCTAGCTTTAAAAATGCACCCCCTGCAGGTCAAGACCCCAAAACACCAAAAATGCAAAAAAAATTTCAGGTGATAGGTTTTTCATAGATTATATTGAGTTATTTATTGAAAGTATTGATTTGTGTCTGTACGGAATGGTTTTAATTGTTAGCTGCCCTGAACCCGACCTTGGGCAAAGGAGTTGGACATCAAATTGAATAAAATGAATTAAAAAAACAGTTAGCTTTCAGGAGATCAGTCAAGGACCTCTTCCTGTCTCATACCTGTTGGATGTTGTGTTTCTTCTAAAGGTCCTGGAGCTACCATAGTTACTATATTATATTTTTTCATACTATAACTTGGCTTCAATGGTCCCAATAACATTTTCCTGGTGCATAGAAGTTCCCCATTGCTGCGCAGAACTGAGTCACTGAGGAGAGCTCCCCCTGCTGGGCAGTCTCTTATCTACACAGTCCAGTATGCTAGTTCTCCATCATTCGTTTTCTTCCTTCTTTTTCTGGAGGATATACAACATTGGTGCCAGAGGTTATCTTTCTCCTCTACTCCTTTCTCAGACTCCTTTCTCTTCTGCAAATAGCTCAAGTTTCACAGCATAGCTGAACATAGCAGTGTCTGGTCTGCTTATCTTCCCTCTTCTGTAAATATTTTGATACAGTAGGCAATCGGAGCTGTTCAATCTCATAAATTCCGATGCATTCTCTTTGATCTTCTCATAGAATAATTTCAAAAATAAATCTATATTACAGTTTGTATTTTTAAGTTCAATATTTCTCATCTAGTATCCTTTCATTTTATTTCTAAAGTATACGAGATCTTTCTTTCACAGTTAATGCATGGATCTTCTTACTAATCTAAATCTTTCAATGTGCTTACCTGCCCAGTGTTGTACTAACTAATGTTTCTTCCTCTGACTAATACCATCAACTATTACTTTTTTTATACTGTCATTGTTTTACAGCTGTAATTTCATCAGTTAACTTCCCCCTGGGAGGCATTCCCTAGCCTGGAACATCAGGCTGATACCTTATCCCTTAAGGTTAACGATGCAACCATTAAGCATTATGTCTGTCTCTTGTCTTTCCCCAAAAAGTCAAGAACATTCTTGGTCTTGGGAGATTAAGATAAAGCAGCAACCGAATCAACGGGTGCAGCCATTGCTGCTGGGGTGAGCTAAGGAGGCAAAATAAGCCTGCAAAAGCATAGCCGGACGGCATGCTGCAGGAGGGTGCAATGATTGGCTCCGGGCCGGTAAAGGCGGGAGGAGCCTGAGTATATAAAGGGCACCACACCCAGAGCTCGCCCTTCCTGGCGGCGAGACTCAGAAAGGCGTGGCCCACCCACCCTCCCTAAGAGTTAAGGGGTTGTTGCTTGGTCTAATATTGTCGCAGCCCTGGTGGGTTGGCAACGGGAATCGCAACATCTGGGGAGAAAACGAGCCATCCGGCAGGTTCTCCCAGGCTTGTGCCCTGTGGAAGGGCCGGGGGTGGGGCGGGCAGGCTGGCAGGCCGGTAGGCTGGGCCGCTGCCCGACACCCCAGGGAGTGGGGAGGGTCGAGCCGGTAGGCGGCCGGGAGGCTTAGCCAGTGCCCGACACCCCAGCAAGCTTGGAGAGGATGGTGGGCCGGTAGGCAGCCATGGGCTTAGCCGGTGCCCGCCTCCTCAGCAGGAGCAGGAAGGGTGGAAGCCGGAGTGTTACCTCTGGGGCTCCCCTTCCCACTAGTGGCCCCAGTGGAGATTGGGGAATGTTGATGTTGCGACCCGTTTGCTGCCCTAGCTTCTCTGTATATAGTTTGATATTATTCATGTTATATTAATAAATTGGGCTGCGGCCCAATCCATTTTCCAGCCTGTCGTAGTTGTGTCATTATTTTGGCGGAGAAGGGTCTCACCATCTGCACGCAATAACATATTGCATAACCCTTGAGGGTCCATTTTTTTCTTTTAAGAAGTTCACTCTCACAGTTGCTAATGTTCAATATCTCTGGATGCCCATCTGTGATAATGATCCACAACATGTTGTTCTTCTAGAGCCAGTGTTGGTCACTCAGTTCTGTTCATTACCCTCCATGATCAGGTGACTATATCTCTGAATTCCTCATCTATTCCAGACTGATTCCCTCACAAACGCATATATACTAGGAAGGTGTGTATGCGTTCTGCTGTTTTGATTTTATTATGTGCTTGTGTTGACCCCAGTGTATATCCCAATGGCATACCACCCACGAGGACATGTGGGGTCATATGCAGCGGTGGGATTCAAATAATTCAAGAACAAGTTTCGGTGGTGGGATTCAAATAATGTAACAACTGGTTGTGGTGGGTTTTATGGGTTGTGTGGGTGTGGTCTGGTCCACCAGACCATGGCCACACAGCCCAGAAAACCCACCACAACCTGTTGAATCTGGCCTTGAAAGCCTTCGACATAACAACTGGTTGTTTACAAGCACCATTTTAACAACTGGTTCTGCAGAAGTGGTGCGAACCTGCTGAATCCCACCACTGGTCACGTCCCTGGGAGTAGGTCATTTAGTCACATGTGGGGAGAGACTTTCCATCACTTTGAGGAACACAAGGGCCATTGGGGCATATCCTTACAGCAGTGGTTACCAGGTGGTTTATGAGTAGAAGCCAGGCTCAGTGACTGGAAGAGCTGATGAACCCACTGAGGAAATTTGCCTATTGTCAGGGATCCCACAGTCACTCACAGAACCCCAGAAGTGAAGAAAGTGGAAAGCCCAGGTGGAAGGTTAGCTCTGACAGTGGACTGCATGGCTAGCTGCCCAGAGCCTGTCCTTCTCTCCCCCACCCCACCTCCCATGAAGGCCACTATAAAAGACTAAGCTTTGCTGGGAGCTTTTACAGGATGTGGGACAGCCATTCTTACAGACACTGGTACTAATTCCAAAAAATATCCTCCACTGGCACTAACTCCTGGAAATAGCCTCAGCCCTGGTAGTACTAGTTGACAGCCAAAGCAATTGTATATATGGAGGTGTCCTGTGCCCTGACTGGGCTGAACCAGGAACTCTGGCCATGATGTCTCCACTGGACCATGCCTGTCTTAGCTGTGCTCTCTGTATGTCTCCATAAAGTTGGTGGAAATGACAGTGATGTGGTGAAATGCCTGATGCACTACTGCCTGTGTGTCTGTCTACTTGGCCCAGTGGTTCTAACTGTGGATGGTGTGGGTTGCAATGGTTTTTTGGGGGGATTCTAAAAAATGGGTCCTGAAGACCCCAGAAATATTCAGGATTATTCAGGAATACCAGGAGCTGGGGTTGCAGGTTTCCAGGACTGGTTTTTCCCAACTCTGACACATTACAACACACTGCCTCTCAAAATCTGGGGATCATTTCAAGGTCAGGTATCAGTAGCTCCCCTACAGTTTTAGTTCCAGGACCTTTGAAAACACCCAGGATTCCTTTGCGCCCCCCCCCCCAACGGGCCAGTCAATGCCATCAGCTGGCTCACAACACAATACCCCTTCAAGTCCAAGTGTCCCCCTGTACAAAGTTGCATGGTTTATGAGATGCCAGCAGTACTGCGGGATGTGAGAGACTCAGACATCTGCTCTCTAAGAGTATAACTACCCCCCAGGGGCACTGCCATATATAATCTCTCTCATGACTTTTCTCCACTGAACTAAATGGAGGTATATAAAATACTTCTTTGGATGTGCTGTCTCAGCAGATTCTAAATTTTCAGAAATTTTCCATCTCTAGGAATTGTCGTAAAAATTGTACCTAAAAACTAGGAACTATGAAAATTTTGACCACTTGGTTTCTTTTGATTGGAGTCCAATATAACAGCTCTGAAGCTGGGTCAGCTATAAAATAAGGTCCCATGCTAAATACTATTGCATGTATGCTGTTTCATTCAGTACTGATTACCACTTAATTTTACATATATCAGATCCAATCCTAACCCTAAGCAATGAACACTGAACACCGTTGCATGCTAACCAGTACCGAAAAGTATTGTAATAATATTGTAAAAACACTGGATGCCTGTCTACGATTGTAGAGTGCCAAATATCAAAATGCTGAAATGAAAATGAAGAGTTGGTTTTTATACTTTGCTTTTTCTTTACCTTTGAGAAGTGTTCAAGAGGCTTATAATTGCCTTCTCGCCCCACCTTCACAATATGGGTCTTGTGAGGTAGGTGGGACCGAGAGAGTTCTCAGAGAAATGTGACTTGCCCAAGATCATCCAGCAGGCTTCCTGTGGAGGAGTGGAGAAACAAATCGAGTTCATTGCTCATATGGAAAAGTGGGGAATCCAATCTGCTTCTCCAGGTTAGAGTGCACCTCTCTGAACCACTACACCATGCTGGCTCTCCAATGTGAAGTAAAATATTTACAGATCATTTGACCAATCTTTGGAGATCATTCTAGAGAACTCCCTTCATTTTTCTTCCAGTATTAATCTTCTAGGACAGGGGTTGGCAACATTTGCCACCCAAAGAGCCATTTGGACCCGGTGGCAACAGCCAGGGAGCCTCGCCCCCATGGCGGAACCCCACGCCCAGCCAGCCCCACAGCTCTATCTGCAGCTGACGGCAGAGCACCTTCTCCCCCCCCACTTCCAGAACAGGGGGAAGTATCTCCACCCCAGCAGGCTCCTGCCCGCCCCCCCCCCACTGGCCAGCCATCATTCCCCTCCTCCCCCTCACTCCCCCTCCTCCGGCAGGCTCTGAGGCTCAGCTTCTGGCAGCCAGCCTCTATGTGACTTTCTTAAAAGGGGAATTCTCCAAAGATTGCTTAAAGATTCCTTTCCCCTTTAAGAAATCTTTTGGGGAATTGCCCCTTTAAGACAGTCACAGAAGCTGGCTGCCTGGAGCGGCAGCCTGGAGCCAGCCTGGGTAAGTCCGGGGTGGCTGCTGAGGAGGCGGTGCTGCGCAAGTAAGTCATTGTGCTTGCTTGTGAGTAATCGGGGCTCCGCGGGGGGCACTATTTGGACCTGATACGCCTCTGGAAGGGGCAGCCATGCCGGGAGCCACAGTATAAGCGGGTAGGAGCGACATGCGGCTCGTGAGCCGCGGGGTGCCGATCCCGCTTGTAGTCGTGCCGCGCAGTCAGCGCAAGAACGAGACGAGACGCGGAGATAACATCTGGTGGAGATGCATACAACTTGGCCGGGGAGGCATGAGTCCGATGTTCGCGAATCTCCCGCATACTGGTTCCCTGCTGCCTATTATAGTAATTCCTAATGGGGAAGTGTAGAGGGGACAGGAGGAGTCGGGGAGAAGCCCGGAGGCGGGAGAAGCGGGGAGATCATCATGTGATACATGATCTCACCTAGCTGCTACGTCTTGAGGAGAAGCGTAAGCGTCTGAGCCTAATCCTCACCTGGGGGGCAGATCATTTGTCCCTTGTCACGGGTATGGTGACTGAGCCAGATAGTTCATGACCAGTGACTCATACGGGGTTGAGAAGTGGGGTGCCAGTCGACCAGAAGACTACATTAGGTCGTTGGTGTTCCAACTGGTTCTGCAGTGCTGCTGGGTCAGCAGTGCATTACTACATCTCCTCCTTTTACATTTAGAAGGGGGGACCCGAAATGCTAGGGGTAGCCCCAAAGGGGCCTTTCGTCTCCTCGCCCGTCTGGTCAAGCTGACGAGCTGCTTGTGTAACGTGGGAGCTTGGTTGAGGGGTAAAGGGAAATTGAGGGGCTTCTTACGTTACAGGCAATAATAGACACACTAGACAGAGAGCAAGATCCGATAGCAGGGCTGAGATAACATTCTCCAGAGATCGCCAGCAGCGATGCTGAGGTCCGTGGTTCCTAGCGACCTCCCGCATGCTGGTTCCTGGCACCTTTATTGCGATTCTAATGGGGGGGGCGGTAGAGGGCGTAACGGAGAGTCCGGGAGAGTCGGGAGAGCTGGGAGATGGAGATCATCATGCATGCATGATCTCACCTGGCTGCTACGCGGAGAAGAGCTAAGCCGCCTGGGCCTAATCCTCACCTGGGGCAGACTGTCCCCGTCTGGGACTCGCGACTGAGCTTCAGATAGTTCATGACCCGACTCCATACGGGGTTGAGGAGTGGGGTGCGGTAAGCACTCAGAAGGTCGTGAGGTCCGTTGGTGTTCCAACGTTTCACTCACGGTGTGCTGTTGGTCAGCAGCATTACTACATCTCCTCCTTACATTTTGTATAAATCAAATGCTAGTAATTTAAAGGGACGCCACTGCCTGGTCAAGCTGACCGAAGCTAAGCTTGTGTAACATTAGAACTTGGTTGCGGGTAAGGAAATTGAGGGCTTCACAATAATGCTACAGGCAATACAGACACACTGAACGTAAACAAGATCCTGATAACGAGGCATAATTAAACCAATGCAGAGCCGCAATAATAGCATTCCAACCATCCTCCCGCAGCCAGCTCCAGGGCTGACCACCACGGGCAAAACATCATATCAGATTAGATACAACTTCTTGCAGCTCACGTATCTCTTCATATGAATCAATTGGGAATTGCCGAGAGGTTAAAGCAACACATAGCTATGTACATGGGTTCACAACCTTGGTGATGCAAACAGCAAGAGCTACAATAGCAGCATCGCATTACAAGCCGCCCTTTGACCGACAGCCAGCTCCAGAGGGCTGACCGCAATGGGAGCAAAACATCATATTCAGATTAGATACAACTTCTTGCGACTCCGCGTACTTTCCTTATGAATCAATTGGGAATTGTCAGAAGGGTTAAAGCAACACATATTATGTACATTTCACAACCTTGGTGATGCAACAACAACGAAGTAATCAATAGCTGACACGATTATCTAAGATGCAGCAGCGAAGTTCCTGCTGCTGTTCCAGGCATCCAGAAGCGGGGTGGAGGCCAGGATTGATAGACTTAGCAAGGGAGCTGCAGAGCCAGCGGCCCGATAGTCTTAACAGCGTTGTAGGAGGCGAGTCCGAGGGGACTCCCACTAAGGAAGTCATGAGACAAACTCCGCTTTGGAGAGGGAGGGCTACAGCGTCGCTCCGACAGGAGGGATCGAAGGCAGAAGCCGGGCGATGCGGCGTGGCGATCCGGAGCCCCTAGGAGGTGGAGCCTGGGAGTAGAATGATAGTGAAGCCGACTAGAGCAACAAAGAGTCCAGCAGAAGTCGGCGGGAATGTGGTCGCGTTCGCTGCTCGAGGCGCAGGTCAGGCACCAGCCCTAGAGCAGCGTGTTTCGAACCTGAGAATGTCCTCCATGTGTGTACGGTTCCAATTGGCGAGCGATTGGAATGGGCCCGAATTACGGTTCCCCGTTTGGATGCTTGTCGCGAGGCGCCGGTGTTAGATTACGTGGTTAGCGACAGTCTTGGTGACAAGGGAGAGGCGCCAACCCGGGGATGGGCAGCGGGCCCCAGTGGTAGCTCATAGAGGTAGAGCTGATAGACTTCGAAGTGGGCACAGGCCAGCCGGCCGATAGTTCATGCCAGGAGGCGCAGTCCGGACTTTACCAAGGAAGTCGCAAGGGTACGGCAACCCTTTGAGAGGCTACCGCCGCCCGCCAGGAGTGGATCAAAGGTGAGCGAGCGTCGTATGCCAGCCCGGGCCCCTGGGGTGGAGCCTGGGTAGGACGATGGTGATGGCTTAATTGAGGCAACAAAGAGTTCTGGCAGAGAGTCACGGAATGTAATTAAACGCTCTCCCCAGGTTCAGAACCAGCCCCTGGGGAGCAGGATGTTCAACACGGGGAATGTCCTCCATGCGTAGTTCCAATTGGTCGGTGCCGGTGAATGGGCCCGGTCGGTTCCCTCATATTGCGCCTCGGCGACGCGGGCGAGGTGTTCAGGCGCTTCGGTGCAGCGCACAGTCTTGGAGCAGGCAGGAGGGAGAGAGCGCTCTACCGGAGGGTTTGGACGACAGGCAACAGGACAAGGCGTTGGCAGCTGGCTGACAGAATTGTAGATGTTGGTCTGGTGACGGCTTCGTCAGGGGTGGCCGATTGCGTTGGCAGGGGAGGCAGCAAACGAGCAAGGATGGTGGCGCTGAGTTGGCAGTGATGATTGCAAGGCGGCACAGGGTTCGGATGTCTCAGGGTAGCTGGCAACTCTTGAGCTTGGCTGATTTGCTGGCGTCTCCCAGGTCATTGGGTCTTTGAAGGCGTTAGCGGCCAGCGTTCCTGTTGAGGCCGGCTGGGTCCCTTTAGAGATGTGTTCCATCTCGGGATGGGGTGGTTTCCTCGGCGCCATAGAGTACATGATGGCCTGTCATGGCGGTCCCGGAGTCCCACAGGAGGCATCTACGAGCAGTTTAACCCGACTCCGCTAGAAGTCTCCGGCTTTGCAGACGGGGAGCAGGCAGAGCTTAGTAAAGTTCACTCCCAGGTACCGCCCAGGCAAAAGGACAAGACGTTGGCAGCGGCAAATTGGTTCTACATTGGTCTGGTGACAGCTCGTCAGGGTGGCCGATTGCCGCTGGCAGGAGTGCAGCAGAGCAGGCAAAAGGATGGTGGCCGCCGAGTTGGCAGTGATGATTGCAAAGAGAGCTGCACAGAGGTTCTCGGATGTCTCAGGGTGGCCTTGCTTACGCAGCAGCCTTGAGCTTCACGGCGTTGCTTTCGACGCCTCCCAGGTCATTCGGCTCCTCAGCGCCATGCACGGGCGTTCGTTGAGGCCGCTACGGGATCCCTTTAGAGATGTGTAGTTCCATCTCCGGATGGGGTTGGATTTCGCCCCAGCCATTCCATGGGCTGGCCTGTCATGGCGAAGTCGGAGTCCACAGGAACCTGTAGGAAGAAGGACTGAAAACACACCCCTTCCCCAGGTTATGGAGGTCGGTCCCTGAAGATATTCTAGAGCTAATGGCGGAGATCAAGATCGCTGGGGTTTGTGGGAGTTTCACTATAAGAAGGTTTTGCCTTTGCAGCCCGCGGAAGGTTGCTTTTAATGCAATCCTACTGGGGCCGCCTACCCTCTTCTTTACCTGTTTGGCAGGAGGGCAGGAGGTAGGCGACCCTGGTGGAATTGGCTTCAGAGCGCCATCAGGGTGCTGCCAAGGCCAGGGTCCGGAGCCTCGAGGGGAGGGGACAGGCCCTGGGGATTGTGGCATGCATGCTTAATCGGTTCTAAGCCGAATGGCCCGGGGAGATCAAGATCGTTAAGTTTAGAGTTTACTACACGACAAAGGGGCTTTGGTGCCTTTGGGGATGGGTGCATCCGGGGATAAAGCACCAGCAATAGAGGCAGCATTCCCCATCACGTGCGGTTTTGCAAGGGAGTAGCACTTACCGCGACCTGCGGCTAATGCAGGAAGGCTGAGTGGCGCCAAATTTCAGGATCAATTATCTGGGACCACAAACCGCTCCTTAAGGGTGAGCTGCTGCCGCCTGGCCTTTTAACGTGCGTGATAAAGTTGCCAGTGGGAGTGGCTTAGGCAAGCCACATCAAGACCCAAGCTTACGTGACCTTGGGTATTAGATGCAGGGAAGGCTGGTGGCAGCCCTTTAATTCCGGGGCTCGTCCTGGCGCTGTACCAGGACGGGCTCCAGATTTTAATCCAGGGAGGCCACAGCTGGCCCGGCCCCTCCCGCCTTTACCGGTCGAAAACAGAAGGGAGAAGAAGGGGAGAGGGGAGTCAGTTTCACGAAACAGAAGCAGAATTTCGGAAGGCAATAATTAGATCAGTGATTCGTGATGGCTTTACCCATCCCAGACCAGGGTCGCTTTGACCCGACTCATGAGGTCCCTTCCCCAGAGATTGACATGGATGTCTAAACGCATATGGACTGTGAGCTGCCGCCAAGTCCTGGGCTGTTGACCGTGGAGCGATGCCCTGCCCTCGCGGTTTGTCTCCCACCCCTGCAGATAAAGCGGCAAGCCCTGTCGGCCACTGGTCGGGTTTCACCGGCTGCTCTGGATGACGGGTAACATCAGCGCCGTCCAACAGGCTCTTGAACATACATCCTTCTATAGCGAAGCCCAGGTATGGGCGGACTCGATAGGGCGCTTCCACCGGCTGGGCGTAGGTGGGTGGTGCGGGCTGCGCCATGTTGGCTGCTGGGGTTGTAGCCTTTATTGGTCGGCAGCAAGTGCTTTACGGGGCAAGAGAATCAACTGAGCCGCAGCTGGATCCGCAGGCAACTCCTGCGATGTTTGTCCAGACCTGGAGATGGATGGGTCCTGGTGTGGAGCTCATCACTCACTGGCGAACAGTCCCTGTTCAGCTGCAGAGGCCTTTGGCAGCATCTAGCCCAATAGTCCCGGTAGGGATGGGCTCGGCCATACTGGGTCGTAGGCTGGAAGGAACCCTCGGGGGAACTTAAAGGAGATAGGCTGGGTGCATGCAGCCAGATGCCATGAGAGGGGGGGTAGTGGCCTGGCAGGGGCCTTGGTGTTTGGCCCGCCAGTACCTCCTCCTGGTCCTGTTGGGGAGATGCCCGGGAAGCGGGAGTTTCCCCATCGGGCAGTCGCTTTCTCCAGTGGGAAGCCCTTCTGGCATCGCGGCACCGGTCTTAGGCGGCCTCTCCTGGGAGGACCCTCCTCCATCGGGGTTGTAGGCCCCCCGCTGGCGCTGCCTCGCACCCTCCTGAAGTGTCCTGGCCTGCCGCGCAGTTGCCATCCTCCTGGGCTGTCCCCTGGTGGTGTGAGAGTGCGGCCAGGAGATTAGCTTGGTGAGCGGAGGATCCGGATGTCCCGGGTTTTAAGCATGTCGGCCAGTCTGGTGATTGATTCTTGGCTCAGGCCCGCGGATTGCTCTGGCGCACTCAGTGGCATGCTTTAGCTGGTATGCATGAGGAGCTCCATTCTGGGCCTCTTCGCCACCTTACCTGCCTTTGAGAGCTTCCTGAGCCTGTTCACAAATTCCGCATAGGGCTCTTGGGGTTTTTTGCCGACAGTGAGAAACTTGGGTTGGCTTGGCCGCACATTGGGAGTCTCGATAAACGCCTCTTTATAGAGCGCACTCAGAGGCTTAATCGTAAGGGTGGCCTTCAGGCAGGACAATCTGATCGCTGGGGTTGGTGAAGGCATCGGTCAGTAGTGCTGCGCTGGGCGTAGGCCGCCAGAGGTGGCTGCCTGTTGAAGCACTGCCGTTGGCGAACTCCGCTTCCCAGACGCAAATTGTGCAGGGCCTAGGAGCATGCGAATTAAAGGTGGCAGGGAATTGCAGCCCACTTGAAACCGTTCCTTAAGGCGGTTTAGGCTACAAAAGCGCTTCCTTTAGCATTGGTATTGATAAAGTTGCAGGCTAGGCGACTCCCAACCCAAGCATGTTTGGGTATTAGAGACATAATGGTAGCCCTTTTAACCTGGGGCCTGTCCTGCTTGGTGCTGCGGTACCAGAGGGCCCAGATTTTAATCAGGGAGACCCAGTCAGCTGTCAGCCCCTCCCGCCTTTACTGATCGAAAAACAGAAGGGAGAAGAGAAGGAGAAACAGTTTCCAGTCGTCCGGAAAAATCTAGGTGATTCCTCGCGATTGTCTCCAGCATGCCTCACCGTAGCTAGTGATTCCTACGCCCCGCATGGCTTTGGCGGAGCTCGTGAGGATACAGAGAAATATAGCGTACCGACAACCTCGTCAACTGGCGCCATCCTCCCTCGGTATCTGTGAAGTGGACGGGCACACGCGATAGCCAGCATCGGCTCTTCCGCCAGGTTTCTTTCAGCAGATCGTATACACGCTTCTGCGAGTTTGTTCCGCCATGGGCGCTGACGGAGGTGCGTGGCTCGGAAAATGAAGGCGAGCAGAGGGGGCGGCGGAGCCGCTGGAGAATTTGAAATGGGCGGAGGAGCAGTAGAAGGGAGGACAGGCGCCCACCGAAGGGATATGGCACCCGGCTGAAATTGAAGGTGAAAGATCGAAGAGGCGGCCTACAGCAGGAGCAGGGTCTTCAGGCCATTTTGGCGACATAACATTGTCTCCACGCCAGTAGCAGCGACATCGGCGGCAGGCTTCAGCGTAAGAGCGCTCGGCGTTTTCCCCAGTCCCAGATTCACCGTCCCTCTGGGTACCATGGACACTGAGCTCACCTCTCAACCAGTTTGCGCGAGCTCCCTCTCTTTACGGAGACCCTGCCGCATTAACGCTTTCAGCTCGTTAACGCAAGTTTGTCATAAGTTCTGCTTTTGCAAGCTCCTATACTCACCGGGTGTTCCGCCGGACGAGAGTGTCCTAGGACGCTGTCTCTGATGCGCCTATTCAGAGGGACAGGCGATGGTCAAACGGGTGGTCCCCTGAATGCCGATCCAGCCGGACTTCGGTCGCTGCCCTTCCCCAGGCGACGCGGAGCAGGGTGGAGGTGGGAGGATTCCTCGGGTTTCGCAATCTCAGCTTGTAGTCGCGGCCGCTGAAGTCAGCTAAGAACGTAGACGACGCGAGATAACATCTGCGGGAGACCAGCAGCGGAGCGCTGGAGGTCCGTTCCTAGCTTAATCTCCGCATGCTGGTTCCTGCACCTTTATTAAGTGATCTCTAATGGGGCGCAGAGGGGCGGGACGGAGAGTCCGGAGAGCGGGAGAAGGGAGAGCTGGTGATCATCATGCGTGATGCATGATCTCACCTGGCTGCTACGCGGCGGAGAAGAAATGCACGCCTGGGCTCAATCCTCACCTTGGGAAGGCACAATCATTGTCCGGAAATTGATCTGTGATGGCTTTACCATCCCAGACCAGGGTCGTTTTGACCCTGACTCATGAGTCCCTTCCCCAGAGATTGGCATGGATGTCTAAAACGATGGGGACTGTGAACTGCAGCTCAAGTCCTGGAGCTGTTGACCCGTGGCCAGGCGGATCTCCCGTCTGGTTTGTCTCCCACCCCCCAGATGTGCGGGCAAGCCTCGGTCGGCCACTGGGTGGTGCCTCGGCTGCTCTGATGTAACATCAGCATTCCACCAAGCCTTGAACCTTACATCCCAGCCTTCTATAGCTTGAGCTCCAGGTATGAAGGAGCTCCCGATAAGCGTCTCCCACCGCTCGCGAGGTGGTGTGGGCTCGCCATGTTGGCTACTGGGGCTTGCTTGTGGGGCCAGTAGCAGGCAGCATAGGGCAGAAAGAAGAATCAACACTGGCCCTTAGCTAGATCCGGCAGGCAACTCCTGCTTGGATGTTTGTCCAGACCTGGAGATGGATGGAGTCCTTTGGTGTGGAGTCGATCACTCGAGGGGCGTCAGAACAGTCCTGTTCAGCGGCAGAGGCCTGGCAGCACTAGCCCATGGTCCCGGTAGGATGGGCTGGAAATCATACTGGGTTGAGGCGACAAAAGAGCCTACGTGGGGGAACAAGAGGAGATAGGCTAGATTACTGTCTGTGAGATACCATGAGAGGGGTGGTTTTGTGGGGGGCCTTGGTGTTTGGGTCTGCTCTAGTGCTCTCCTCCCTTGGTCCTGGGCAGAGTACCAGAGTAGGGAGTTTCCAGGGCAGTCGTTTCTCAGTAAACCCTTCTGGCATCGTGGGCACGGGTCTTAGGCTGACCTTCTCCTCCTGGGGACCCTCCTCCATGAGGTTGTAGGCCCCCCAGCCGGGCTGCACACTCCCGCCGGAAGTGTCCTGGCCTGCAGTTAAAAGCAATCCTCCTGGGGCTGTCCCTGGTGGTGGAAGTGCTCTGTGCCCGTGACTGAGCCAGATAGTTCATGACCCGGTGACTCATACCGGGTTGAGGAGTGGGGTGCGGGTGACTCAGAAGGTCAGTAGGGTCCAAGCAGGTTCCAACGTTTCTACCACGGTGCTGTTGGGTCAGCAGCAGTGCACACAAGACTCCGTTCTAGGAGAGTAGGAAATTAATACAAGGAGTTTAGCAGTGGCGGAGGATCCGATGAGCAGAGGTAGTTTGCAAACTTTAAGCATGTTGGCCAGTTCTGTATATCAACTCTAGTCTTGATTACTCTCTCCCTGGCCACAAGTACTCAATCATAGCACTCTCTTTTGACATCTGATGTAAGGGAGCTCATTCTGGAGCCTCTTAAGCTATCTACCACCTTTTGAGAGCTTCTGAAGCCTGTTCACAAATTGACATAGGGCTCTTGGGGTTTTGCGGATGGTGGAGAAAACTCTGGGTTAGCTGGCGGCGTGGGAACCTTGATAAGCGCCTTATAGAGACACCAGAAGAGCGACCATGAGGTGGCCTCAGGCAGAACAATCCTGATGCGTTAGGGTTGGTGAAGGCATCGAAGCCGTAAAGCTGCTTGGCCGGTGTGGCGCCATAGAGGTGGCTGCCCTGTTGAAGCACTGCTGGTAATTCCTTTCCCAGATCCTGGAAATTGTGCAGGGCTCAGGAGCATCGCGAGGTGGTTTTCCAGTCGTCCGGAACCATTAGGTGATTCCCTCGCGATTACCTGGCGCATGCCTCTCCGCGTGGGGCTAGTGATTCCCTACGATCCCGCTTGTGGCTTCTTGAACTTCGGTGAGGATATTATAGCTCAAGGGAAGCGGTTACTTCGACAACCGATGGAACTATACCATCCTCCCCACTGGGCTATCTGTGAAGTGGGCCGGGGCACAATGCGGGATATCAGCATGCGTCTTCCGTCAGGGTTTCTTTCTTTAGCAGATCGTGGCTATCACGCTCTCACGAGAGTTTTGAAACCAGCGCCATTCACCGATGGCGTAGCCAGTCTGTGCTTGAGGAAAATGAAAGCCAGACAAGAGGCGGCCGGGAGCCTTGGGAAGTGAAATGGTGGGAGGAGCGAGGGGCAGAAGGAGGACAGGCGTCCAATTTAGCGGATAGAGAAAATTCGGGCTGAAATTGAAGGTGAAGATCGAGAAAGGAGCTACAGCAAAGGGAGCCATAGGTCTGCAGGCTGATGGCGACATAACATTGTCTCCACGTCAGTAGCAGTGACATCGTGCGAGGCTCTGTGCGAAGAGTCGCCGATGTTTTTCCCAGTCCATAAGATTCAATGTCCCCGCCGAGGTACCATGGACACTGAGCTTCAATCTCCTCAACCAGTTTCTTTAGCTCCCCTCTCTTCTGAGGAGACCCTGCAGCATTTCAGCTAGCAGCTTTCCAGCTTCGTTAACGTGCTTGTCATAAGCCTACTTTGCAAGCTCCATACTCCACCGGTGTTCCGTCCCGGACCGAGTGTCCTAGGGCGTGTCTCTGGATCGCCGATCAAGAAGACAGGCTGATACCGAAGCAGTGGTCCCTGAATCTCGCATGATCAGCCGGACTTGATATCGCGGCCCCTTCAGGCTGACGGTGAGAGCAGGGTGGAGTTGAGGATTCCGGGTTTTGGCACCAGCTTGTGATGCGTGCAGCGCGGTCAGCGCAAGAGCGAGGCAGGCAGCGGAGATAACATCTGAGTGGAGATCGCCAGCAGCGGGGCCTTGGAGGTCCGTGTTCCTAAGCGAATCTCCCGCATGCTGGTTCCACCAGCACCTTTTATTATGATTCTAATGAAGTGTAGAGGGGCCCGAGGTGGGGAGAGTCCGGGAGAGGCCGGGGAGGCGGAGGCGGGAGAGATCATCATGTGATGCATGTCTCACCTGGCTGCTGTCTGCGGAGAGAAAGCGTGGCGTCTGGGCTAATCCTCACCTGGGGGCAGATCATTGTCCCTTTGTCTGGGGCGCCCGGTGACCCAGAGCCAGATAGTTCGCAGCCCGTGACTCATACGGGGTTGAGAGTGGGGAGTGCGGTCGACCAGAAGGCGTAGAGTCCGTTGGTGTTCCCAGCGTTCTACTGCAGTTGCTGCTGGGTCAGCAGTGCATTGCTACACCTGTGCTTAGGCACATTTAACAAGACACAAAGAAAGCAAATATTCAAAATGCAATGCCTTAAAATAATTTTATTACATAAGCCCTGGGGCTCAGTTGATACACACACACGAGTAATGCAAAAGTCAACATCTGTTTTTTAATTACCCTTTCAAGCTGTAATTATCATCATCTGATTGGTGATGTAACACTTATTCTCTAATTGGGGGTCACAATTTTCCCCATTAATAAATGGTTCCCAAGTTGAGTCATCAATGACAAAACATTAGGAAGGGTCGGTTAAATTTCACACAAGAGGGGAGGGAGAAGAAACGTGACTTTATCAGCAAAGCATCTGAATTGTGGGAAACGCCTGTGGCTGAGAGAGCAAACCCCCTTCACAACTAGCATCATCAGGGAAGTACCTGTAGAGAAAGATGATACACCTGGCAGATGAACTGCAGAGATCAGAGGTAGTTGGCTCCTTGCATGTACCTTGCTGTATATCAACCTAGTCTTCCTTGGTGGTCTCCACACAGAAAGTACTAATCATAGCCTCTCTTCTGACATCTGATGAGAGCAGGCTAGTCTGGGATAATTAGGTGCTTAGGCACATTTAACAAGACACAAAGAAAGCAAATATTCAAAATGCAATGCCTTAAAATAATTTTATTACATAAGCCCTGGGGCTCAGTTGATACACACACCGCGGTAATACAAAGTCAACATCTGTTTTAATTGCCTGGCTGTAATTATCATCATCTGATTGGTGATGTAACACTTATTCTCTAATTGGGGGTCACAATTTTCCCTACCCATTAATAAAATGGTTCCTGTTGAGCTATCAATGACAAACCATTAGGAAGGGTGGTTAAATTTCATGACAAGAGGGAGAGTAGGGGAAAAAGCGGGATCATCAGCAAAGAGAATCTGATTAAGAAGAAGAGTTTGGGTTTATACCCCACTTTTCTCTCAAATCAGTCTCAAAGCAGCTTACAAACTCCCTTCCCTTCCTCTCCACAGACACCTTGTGAGGTAGGTGAGGCTGAGAGAGTTCTGAGAGAACTGTGACTAGCCCAAGGTCAGCCTGCAGGTTTCATTTGTAGGAGTGGAGAAACAGTACAGCACTATGGCAAAGAGGATTTCACGTGGCTGGTTTCCAAGCATTTTCCTTGCCCAGCTCGGCTTCAGAAGTGGCCATTCCTCCCCTCGGCCTCCCCCACTTTTTTAATAGCAACTGATATTTCAGCATATCAAATTCACTAAATTATCAGATTTCCCTTTTTATTTTTAATGAAATCCCTAGTCTGATTTGTTGTGGAGGTGTGAAGGGAAAGGCATATCTCCAGAAGGGAAGGGCTGAAGAAAGTTAGAATTCAGAGAACTTGATTGGATGTTATGCTGTTACAGAGCTGGTTACACACATTGGTTTTTGTAAAGCCTTTTGTTGGGAGTATAATGGTGTCATGGAGGACTGGCGTATGGAAAATGCTGCTAATGTGGGTAAAGCTGGGAAAATTCAGACAGTCCTGCTGCATGGTAGATCCTTGCTTGGCAGATCTTTCCCATAAGATCACAGAAGAGTTAGTTTCAAAAGCACATGAAAGACAGGGGAAACTTGGGATATGCCAAGAAATACCACAATGCTTTGGGCAAGTGTATTAACAAAACACTGCCTAATAGCTCTAAGTCAAGGCAAACACCCCATAATTTCATAAAATGGCTTGGGGCGAGGGGCAAATAGAAGAAGTGAGGTTTTCCTGGACAAAGGGATGGGGTGGAGGGGGGTGGGGTAAACTTTCCTATGATTTGGGAAAAGCATAATGATTGTTTTTTATAACAAAACCCAAGAGTCATACATGGTTTCATATGTGAATTATGGTAACAAATTGCAATTTCCTCTTACCTCTACATGCGTATTTAGTACATTCAAGACCTCAATTAAAATTACTTCATATATTAACATTTTACCTATGTTTATTAATTTATTATAGGAATGGTCAGAGTTATTGGGTGTACAAACATAGATCTATCCAGTCAGGTCAAAATCATACATTTTTGTCCATCAACTGAGATGAATTTAGAAGACTGTAACTCATCACACCAAGATGGGCTTATATACAGTGGCCCAGGGATCTAAAATGTGGTTGTTCTCAGACAGGGAGGCACTGTTGCACGCGAACAGCCCCGCCCTGGTTATCCACAAAGTGGCATGAAGTCAGCTGCTTTTCACCTCACAAAAAACAATGAGGTTTTGGGTATGAGCCGCTTCCACTGGGCTGGGAAGACGCTGCTTCTGTCACCCCCACTCACCTGCTAGGACCTCTGAGGGAGCTGCAGGGACCCGCCCATGCTGCCCTCCAGCCCCTGGAGGTTGGAGGGCAGTGTGGGCGGGTCCCTGCAGCCCTCCAGGGTGACATTAGACATGACAGAGAGTGGAGGGGGCTGACCGAGAGGCTGGGTTGGGAATGGGGGCCGCTCGCACGCTAGCGTATGAATGGTCCCAGAGCCTCCATCGGCATAAATTATGCCAGTGGAGGCTCGTTTTTGCCTGTGTGCAGAAAGGGTGTCAGATTAGAATTGTACTGTAAATGTCACAGCTTTGGGGTGATTCAACACAAAGCACAATATTTGGAATTTACATTTTAGTGGATTTAAGAAGTGGATGTTAACTCTCTCTGATAGCAATTTGCAACCCTTTCTTTCTTGTCCCCAAACATCCTAGCAATGATCATCATTATTATGTAACTCTGAGGCAAAGTTATTGAAGTATAACTTGTATGGTCACCTGCTGAGACTTCAGAGAAATTGTGGGTCATGCTACTGAATGGGTTAAGTCACCAGAAGCATATCAGGGTATACAGTATTTCCCTGGAGGGGTTCCTTCTATCCTTATTATCAGAATGGCAGAATGTAAACAATTTAAATGGGAAAAAAGTAATCAAGTACCACACTTTGATCCTGTCTCCTGATCAGTTCTTATTTAATTAGTTGATTCAAGTCAAGGCTTACAGGTTATCTTGCGATTTATTTTTGCACAAGGGCTTACAAGTTATCATTGGGCTGTTGTGGTTTTCCAGGCTTTGTGGCTGTGGTCTGATAGTTTATGCTCCTAATGTTTCACCCAAATCTCTCTCAGGACACCAGTCATAGATGCAGGGGAAACACTAGGAGCAAAAACTTCCAGACCATGGCCACACACCAATTGCTATGCAATGTCTAGCACTAACCTCATTCATATACTTACCTGAGAAATTCTTGCACCAGTTGTGCTGCTATCATATGCCTGATAAATCAGCATGTTGATTAAAGGCATTTCTCATGCCTAGTCTCTGCAAAAAGCGTTTGACATCATAGGATGGATAAGCAGAGAATTTTGGAATTGATAATTTTAGATCTCTGTCAAGACAAATAGCAAAAAAAACCCACCACCAAACCAACATTACATGATAATGTTAAACATAGTTGTGCATAAGTTGCAAAACAATTTTGTTAGAACATTTATTTTGATATCATTTATTTTTGTGATATCACTTTTGTGTTTTATTGTCAGATTGTTTCCTTATTTGATGTTTGTGTTAGTTTTATTTAACATTTATAACAAATGACTAAAATAGTATGCATTCTGACTGGAGTCAACTAACACACCTGGTCCAACAGCAGACCCCATGCAGCCTCAGGACTGTTGGGAGGGCCAAGCAGATGACCCTGCTTCCTTATGGGGGTGGGGAGCTGGGCACATTTACTACCAGGGATGACTTATTTCTTTTCTTTTAAAAAAAAAAGTCTACGAAGGAATTTGGGCTGATATTTTTTTCTATTTGGGCTGAAAGCAGCGGGATTCTGATGCACCGGTCCCACTGTTATTTAGGTTCACTCAAAACACAGCACAATGAATCCCCACAATGAATCCCCACAATGTCCCCAGCGTTATCATGAAGCCACAAACGAACAACCAGGAAGTTCAGCAAATTTTTGCACCACAGCATGCTTGCCAATCAAAAGCCTGCACCAAAAGCAGGGAACTTGGATTGGGCAGCTTTGTGATGACGTGTGCATGTGGGGATGGTTCAACGTTGATTCTAGGAAGGAGAAATTAAAAAAAATAAGGAAAGGTTCAGCCTCCAAAACGGGACTCCAGCCAATCGTAGCAGAGACCCACCCTGCTGATCACTGCAGACAGCGGGGCCGTGGGGAGTGCTGCTTCTAAAAAAACGCAGCAGAAAGGTGAGTTCCCCCAGTGGACATACTGCAGTGGGGAACATTAACTTGCAGTCACGAACACCCGGTTTTTATGAACCCGGTCTGCCTACACTTTAATTCTGAAGTGGGGAAACACCCAGTAACTAAGGTAAGAGAAAATACACTTCATATAAAATATAATAGAGTGAAATAGCATTAGTACAGTGTGGTTAATATTAATTTAAATTGGATGCCTTCATCCTATTAATCATAATGAATTGTACGGGAGCAGACCTGGCAAAGAGAGCAGAGAAACTGCTTACTTGTATTGAAAAGATGTTCTCCATTTATCCAGATCTTCTTTTACAAGAGAACTCTCTAAATCTTTTAGTTTTCCTTGTTCTGGCAGGATGAACAAGGCTACAGCAACATCTGAAAAAGGCACTTCCACCACTGAGCAAAACAATTCTTCATCACGGACAAATTTGTATGAGGCCGTATTAAGCATCATGTTTAATTTGACAGTTGTGTTTCCATATGCAAAAAAATCTTCTTCAAGGGTTAAGTCGGGAAGGAAGCGTCTTTCCCATTCACCTTAGAAGAAAAATTAGAGATAAGAGGAAATTAGAGAGGTGACCTGGTAGAGAGACACTGATTGAGTTATGCAGTGAACAGAGTACCACAACCTCCTAGCTAAAAGAATCATCATCATCGAATCATAGAGTTGAAAGGAGCCAAATAGGCCTCCTCAATTCAGGATCAGCCCAAACCATCCTTGGTGAGTGTTCATGCAGTGCTGCTTGTAGACTGCCAAAGAGGGGGAGCTCACCACCTCCCTAAGCAACTGATTCCATTGCTGACCAATTCTTAGTGTAAAACATTTTTCCTCATAGCCAGCTGGTACCTTTCTCCCCAAAATTTAAATCCATTATTGCAAATCCTGTCCTCCGCTGCCAACAGGAAAAGCTCCATTCCCTCCTAAAAGTGCCAGCTCTTCAAATGCTTAGAGAGCAATCATGTCACCCCTTGATTTCCTCTTATCTTCAATGAACATCCAAAGTCTCTCAGCCTTTCCTTGTAGGGCTTGGTCTCCAGGCCCCTGATCATCCGTGTTGGTCTCCTCAATTGCTGTCCTCAAGACTCTAGCTACTTTTGTGAGGTCTATTCTTTGCACCATGAAGGCCCTCCATGCATGGTGCCTGGTATTGACTGGGAGCACATGGTTCAGGAACTGAGAGCATAGCACCTCTAGGTCTGTCCATGAAGATACATGACAGTAACAGGATGAGAAGTATCTTCTGAACTAGCAGATCGCAGCATCAGTAGTGCACACCTGCCTCCCTGCCTTCCCTCTAACAAGACCCAGATATATACACATGCAAAGACACATTTATGGCCAATGAAGTCACTTTATTGGAGAGTTTCAGGGGGAAAGGAGCTGAGAAAACCAGAATCCATCTCCATGTAACTTCTTGGAAAATGGGTATGGCTGCCTTCAAATGTGGTGGAGAACCACGAGGTCCTCCACCACGTTGGATGCACACTGTATAAAATGATGCCTTCCAACTGTAGGCCTCTTCAATGGTCAAGGTGTAGCATGGCTCAAGGGGTCAGTAGTTGGAGCTGCAGTTCTATCTGTTGAGTCTCTGCTTCAGAACAATCAACTCCTTGTGTGAGGGGTCATGGTGGGGGCACTTGGAGCTCCAGCCCATCCCCCCACCCCCATGTTGGATTTTGGGCTTGGGTATAGGAGGTGGTACTGCAGGGGTGGCTCCCAGCCATAGGCAAAGGGAAAAGGGGAAGGAGGTCGGGGGAATGAGCCTCTGCTTCTCTGTCAGTCCACTGCTTCCACAGCTGCCCCGCCCCTTATGGGTCCTGGCTGAAGAGGTGGGGTAACTGTTAGGGTTCAGAATGGAGAGAAGTCAGCCACAGAGTGTAAACCTCTTTCTTTCTGTTGGGTATTTGTGCAAATTGTTTGCTCAATAGCACTAAGTGCCCTCTCTGTGCTTTTCCCAGCACCAAGATGTAAGGGGTTCTTCTCCCACTGACTCCCTCATCCCTACAAAAGCAGGGCCATATGCCATGGCATTCAAGGGCAAAGTGGCTCTCACCCCCCCCCCCCTCTGCTCTCTTCTTCATTGCTACAATATCTTCTTTTTAGCTGGCTGAAATATTTGTACTGCCTTAATTAAACAAAACAATACCCTAAATCTCCACTTACCTTTATAGAGAATGTAATTCACAAGGAGCATGCGTGTGTTTTTACTGAGATATTTCACTGCGTTGATTATTGCTCCATTAGTTTTGTTTTCTATATAATCATTTATATGCTGTTTAGCTCCTCTGGTATTCAGAAAGTCTATAGAAAAGTCTTCAGCATGATATAAGTTTCTGATGTCTTCCAGAAATGTAGGCAGAACTTCCAATGTCTTATCTAAGAACAAAGCACTCCCTGTTTTCACATGGGTTGTATCGGTGTGTCTGTACATAAGTTGACAAAATCCTTTATGTATCTCATTCTGCTCAATCTCTGAAAGGTTAAAAGCTAATCCTTCATATATCTGACTTTGGGTTTCAGATTTAGCCCCAAGGGACAACATAGCGAGGGCTGAGGAAATGCTGATGGGAGAGAAGAGAATATTTTTGTCTTCTATAGTGGAAGACATTTCTTTGTACAATCTGAATGCAAAATCAGCATTATAAGGGATTATCTTATGCCAGAAATTGTCTTCAGTGTTACATTCTTGGTCCAAAGTAGATTGTCGTTGTTGAGTATTTGGATAACTGCCTTGAACAACATGGGGTCCTGTGAAGTGATAATAATGAAACTGCAGACCAATCAGAAACAACGAAAGGTAGATCGTGGCCTTCATTGTGGTTTGTAATTGTTCTGTGGAAAAAACAATCAAACATGGATGTCAATTTCTGCCAATTCAGGTGTCCCATTCCTCATGGGTGAAGTGTGAGCCTTTCACTGTGGTTCCTGTTGGTACTGCAGGAAGATAAGACCATCAGCTTTCTCCCCTCCTTCTCTGGCCAGTGTCAGGCCTTGGCAGAACTTCCTAATATACACCAGAGACTGTTGAAGCATTCATTCATTCATTCATTCATTCATTCATTCATTCATTCATTGTACTTATAGGCTGCCCTTTCTCTTGTGGCCTCAGGGCAGCTTCCAAAATGAAATCCTAACAATAAAATCAATAACAATGAACAATACAGCCTGTAACGCTCCTTAGTCAACTAATCCAAGATGGTGCTAAAACTCTAACATAGTTTAAAAAAGATAAATTTCCCCATGCTCATTGTCCATACTGGTGTAATGGGGGAAAAGGAATAAACAGAACAGAATTAAGGAAAGGGAAGATGGAATATTGTTTCTGACTCATCCATACGCCTGGTGGAACAATTCTGTTTAACAGGCCCTGCAAAATTGGGTCAAGTCCCGCAGTGCCCGGGCCTCAACTAACAGAGCATTCCACCAGGCTGGGTCAGGGCTGAAAAAGCCCTTGCCCTGCTTGAGTACCAGATTATTTTCAGGACAGGCATGGCCTGGACTACTTATCTCACTGCTGCCCTGGTTCTGGCATTTGTGGATCATATATAAGGGCTAAATGGATAATCAGAAATTGGGTTCTGTAACCTTTGCTTGCTACCAACCCATAAGTGTTAAGCGAGACCTTCACGTACACAGATATATGCAAGAGGCAATTGCAACATGGTGAAGAAAGTCACTGACATGTGTAGTAACTTTCACAGTATATGAGAGACAAAAACCAATGAGTTTGTGACACAGTTGTGAATAACCTTATATGGAATAGCATACTCATATCCTTTTACAAGTGTATAAATGCTTTGCTTTTAGAATGACTAATTGGAGAAATGCCTAGTGGGCTTAAGGCCTATTTCTCCCACCGGCATAATAATAAACTTTAAACCCTGGAACCATCTGGTGGTCTTCTTGTCTGTTTCACTTGTTCTTCTGCCTCCCTGGGCAAGGAGCCAGCTTCGCACCATGTGCTTGCTGGGGTTCTATCATCCTTGGAACTGGGGTCAGGGTGCCGTTCCCAGCATGGGAGGGGACAGTGGGGTGGCATTTCCTCTTCCTATGAGGAGCATCCCTAAAATGGCCCTCTCCGTAATATTGTCAGCAGCCCATGGTAAGGATCATGGCCTGGAGCCTGAGGGAGCAGCAAGAGCTGGTGGCCTGAACTCACTTCCCTGCCCTGAGGATGTGAGGTGGGAAGGTGAGCCACATTAGTGCCATGGAAGATGGCCTCTTTTTTTCCCAGAGATGGGAAGAGGTAGGTGGTGTGGATTTGCCTCCCTGGCACATGGAGGTAAAGTAAGGGGTGAGCCCTACTCACATCCTGCCCCAAGTCTGAAGCCTTGGTTGCTCCCATAGCCAACTCCAGACAAACCTCCCCCCCTTTTTTCTGAATGCCATCTGGTGGACATCAGGCTTTCAAAGAGTCAAGAGAGATAGCCGGCATTGTCATGGAAACATCTCTGTTGGATAGTAAAGCTGAAAGATAAAAGAGACAAGTACTATTGTAAGACCTGCTTCCAACTTGGGAACCTCTCTTGTGTATCTGGGTACTTCCTCTATGTCTGGAAAGGCCTCTTGGGAAGTGCTGACCTGATGTAGAGGTTGGAGGAACCCTGACAAATTCCTCCCCAACAACACCATACAGGGAAGAGCTTCTGCCCTGGCTAGTTCCATCTGATGGGTCTTCCCTTGATTACCACCCATGAATTCTCATCTTGTACTTTAGAAAAAGAAATAAGTCTGCTTCATCTTCTAATGTGGTCTCACTTTCATTCTTTGCACTTTTTGGGTTTGCTGCAGGTCACCCAGTTGAGGGCATGGGATGGCCAAACCTGCAAAGCTGCCCAGGACTATGTTGTCCGTAATCTGTTATTTCCCTCCATGATGGATTGTAATCATCGGTGGGCAGCTTACTTCACGCACACCACTGGAATCATAAACTGGACACAGGTTGATTTGTGGGGTGGGACAGGGGCATGTTGTGGCGTAGCATGGTGTGGCAGGGGTGCAGCGCACGAACATGCACTGGGTGCAGTTACACCTCGCTCTGCCCATTGATACCCATAGACTATACCTTCCTGGGAGATCTGGTGGCAGGGGGTTACTGCAAGTAAAACAAACAGTGGAAGAGGAGAAACATGTGCTGGCCAATTATGTGAATGAAAGTCAAGAACAGACATTATTTGAAATGAAGGACAGACATTTGCTGAAAGCCCAAAGAACCAAATAGAAGTGTAGAAAGAATACTTCAGGTATACCATGCCCTATTTCTGGAGAAGATCAAAAACAAGGTGGACAGTGAAAAGACCTGGCTGTGGTTAACAACTGGAACTCTGAAAAAAAGAAATTGAATCACTGATTTTAGCTGCTCAAGAGAAGGCCACTAGGACAAATTATGATCAAGGCCAAAATCGAAAAATCCTCAGATGATGCAAAGTGAAAATTGTGCAAGGAAGCCAACAAAACTGTAAATCATGTACTCAGCTGCTACAAACAGATCACCCAGACTGAGTACAGAGGCACAACTCACCGCCCTGAGCCCTTCGGGGGTAGGGCGGTTTATCAAATCGAATAAATAATAATAATAATAATAACTCAGTGGCCAAGAAGATCCATAGGAATTTATGCAAGAATTACAACATTAGAACAGCTAAAGACTGGTTGGAACATTGTCCAGAGAAAGTCAAGGCCAGAATCGAAAAATCCTCAGATGATGCAAAGTGAAGATTGTGCAAGGAAGCCAAGGAAACTGTAAATCATGTACTCAGCTGCTACAAAAAGATCACCCAGACTGAGTACAAACAGAGGCACAACTCAGTGGCCAAGATGATCCATAGGAATTTTGCAAGAATTACAACATTAGAACAGCTAAAGACTGGTTGGAACATTGTCCAGAGAAAGTCATGGAAATAAGGTCAAGATCTTGTGGGACTTTTAAATCCAAACAGACAAAGTATTGGCACATAATACACCAGACATCACAGTGATTGAGGCCAAGAAAGTTACAATCATCAACATAGTTTGTAGTAACAGCAGGTTTGTTGAAAAAGAACATGAGAAGATGACTAAAAATGCCATGATTTGAAAATGGAGATGCAGAGACTATGGCACAAACCAGCTCAGGCCGTGCCAGTGGTAATCGGCACCCTGGGCACCATTCCAAAAACACTAGGGCAGCACATGAAACATCTTCAAATCAACAAAATCAACATTGGTCAGATGCAGAAGACAGCCCTGATGGGATCTGCAAGAATACTATGAAGATAGATTACTGTTCTAGACTTCTGGGTGAGGCTCGAATTGTAATGAAAGGCCAACAACCAGCTAAAGAACTGGCAGCTGTGATATTAAACAAAATTAAATAGTAGTAGTAGTAGTAGTAGTAGTAGTAGTAGTAGTAGTAGTAGTAGTAGTAGTAGTAGTAATATGAAAGTCAAGAACAGGCATTGATTGAAGTGAAGAACAGACATTTGCTGCAAACCCTGAGAACCAAAAGGGAAAACAGAAAAAAAAACTGATTAAAAGAGGGACTGAAAGTTGGCACAACAAAGCATTGCATGGCATATTTCTGGAGAAGATCAAGGGCAGGGTGGACAATGAAAAGGCCTGGCTGTGGTTAACAACTGGAACTCTGAAAAAGTTAATGAATCACTTAAACAGCCGAGGCCTCTGGATGAGGCTCAAATTGTAATAAACACCAACAACCAGCTAAAGAACTAACAAACAACATTAAAATAACAAATAAATAATAAATCATTACAAGCAAGGCTGCTTTGACCCACCAATCATAGTCATAGTTACACCCCTGACTTCTGTTAGAGTTTGATTGCTACTAGAGGAGAATGGAGAGAGTTATTATCATACCATAGAAGAGAAACCGAAACATCTGCCCCATCCACACGATTTATGCTGTGATGTTGGTACCAGGACCTCCTGTGCTGCATATCACCATCTTTGATGAAACTCTTGAGCCCTCATTTCTGTGCTGTACTGGGAGCAAGATAAATTCCTATTCAAATTTACTCATAGAGATTCTTCATATTTGGTTTTGTACTATGTGGAATAAAACAACAAATCCAGCCAGGGTGATACACCCAACTTAACCCAAGCATTACATTTAGTTCGATTAGGTCCTACTGACCTTAAGCCACTATGGGAGAGGCTCAACTGAACAGACTGGGATGTCAGAAGAATGGTAGAGAAAAGGTGTTTTATACTTACAAAATGCCCAGAAGTGTCTACTGAAATTGATCTGGAGTGGATGTCTGCAGGCTTTGTCATTTATAAACTGGGCATGCACAATATCCAGGAAAAATATTAACCATTAAACAGAGCAAATACAGATTATCTAAGAGGCAGGGAGAGCAAAATATGATGCAATGGATTTGGAGCTGCGCTTTGTACGCTTTGGCATTGGTTTTGGCTGTCAAGAGAAAGCATCATTGGAATGGTGCCTAAGTTGGACAGTTCCCCCCACCAGCTAAATCTGAAAACACAACATCTAGTTGAGATCTTCTCCTCGGGTGAGGCATGTGTCTAGATAAGATGAAGATTCTGTACTCATAACTCACCCTTTTTGGGGGTCCATAACTTTAGACCCTCTGAACCAAATGCCACCAGACTTGGGTGGTATCATCAGGACAATCTCCTGAAGATAACCTGAACTTTTGGTACTGCTAGCTTTAAAAATGCACCCCGTGCAGGCCAAGGCCCAAAACCACCATCAGGTGATAGGTTTTTAATAGATTATATTGAGTTATTTATTGAATAATTTATTTATTTATCAAATCTGAAAACACAGCACTTAGTTGAGAACTTCTCATGGGTGAGGCATGTGTCTAGATCAGTGTTTCCCAACCTTTTCAACGTTGCGGTACCCTTGACCTCACTCTTCATATCCCAGGGTACCCTTGAGGTTCGTTTGATTTTTTTTTTGCATTTTTAAAGGTTTTTTCCATTTTTGGCCTGTAGGTGGGGGGAGTGGCAAGCAGGGGGAGGGGAAGGAAAGCAGCGTTGACAGCCATGTTGTTTGTTTGCCTAAATTTGGCATGGATTGGGGGGATTTAAAGGGAGAGTTCCCTTTAAATCTAACCCCCCCCAATCCACGCCGAATTTAGGCAAATAAAGCAGTGCTGTTTTTCAATGTTGTTTAAAGGGAGTCCATGAGGCTCCCAACCCCCCCTTCAAAATCCATTTGATTCGGGGGGGCAGGCGGTAGCATTGTCATGGCACCCCTGGGACATGCTCATGCCACCCCAGGGTACCACGGAACCCTGGTTGAGAATAAGATGAAGACTCTGTACTCATAACTTTTCTTCAAGATAAAAGCAAACACAAGAATACCATGTCAATAAAGAGGTTTATATTAGATGTATATTGATATATCCCTTGTACTATTTGTGTCCTTTGGACTGAATCCAAACTAATATTTCCATGGATGCCCAGGGAATCCAATTTTCTCATTTCTCACCACCTACAGCAATCCAAACTGCCTTCAGAAATCCTGTTCCTTGGGCAGGGGAGACTGCTAAGAAAGGGTGCACCTTTGGAAACATCTAGTCTGAGGTCCCTTCTGCACATGAAGAATAATGCACTTTCAATCCACTTTCAATGCACTTTGGGCCCAGGTCTACCACTTGGGCAGGCAAGAAGGGGCAAAGGTGACAGGTCTACTGCTTGGGAAGACTAGAAGGGGCCCAGGTCTACTGGGCAGGGCAGAAGGGGTTGAGTCAGCGTGCTGGCACAGGCTCTGGCTCCTGAGGGTCAGCACTGTCCCTTGACCTGTGGCGCCCACCTTAATTGCCTTCTCGTCCCACCCTCATAAGAGGTGTCTTGTGAGGTAGGTGGGACCGAGAGAGTTCTCAGAGAAATGTGACTAGCCCAAGGTCATCCAGCAGGCTTTATGTGGAGGAGTGGAGAAACAAATCAAGTTCATTGCTCATATGGAAAGGTGGGGAATCCAATCCGCTTCTCCAGATTAGAGTCCACTTCTCTTAACCACTACACCATGCTGACTCTCCAATGTGAAATAAAATATTTACAGATCATTTGACCAACCTTTGGAGATCATTCTAGAGAACCTCCTTCATTTTTCTTCCAGTATTCATCTTCTAGGAGATGTAGGAAATTAGTACAAATGCAGGAGATGAGCAGAGGTAGTTTGCCATGACCTTGCTCTGCATATCAACCCTAGTCTTTCTTGGTGGTCTCCCACACAAGTACTAATTATAGCCTCTCTTCTGACATCTGATGAGAGCATGCTAGTCTGGGATAATTAAGTGTTTAGGCACATTTAACAAGACACAAAGAAAGTCAGTCTCCAAGAATGCAATGCCTTAAAATAATTTTATTACACAAGCCCTAGGGCTCAGTTGATGCACACACAAGAGTAATGCAAAAATCAACACCTGTTTTTCAACCACTCTTTCAGACTGGAATTATCCTCATCTGATTGGTGATGTAACACTTATTCTCTAGTTGGGGTTCACAATTTTCCCCATTAACAAAATGGTTCCTGTTGAGCTATTAATGACAAACACCAGGTAGGGTCGGTCAAATTTCATCAGAAGAGGAGGAGTAGGAATAGGGGGAAGAAAACCGAGACCACCACGAAATGGTGGTGACACACCTGGAATTGCTAGAACCCCCTTTTCATGAACAACTAGCACCACTTCATGAAGAACCTGTAGGGAGAAAGATGATAAATCTAATATGTACAACAGAGATGTGTTTTCCTATGCATTTCCAGATAATGATGAAGAAGAGTTTTGGTTTATACCCCACTTTTCACTCAAAGCAGTCTCAAAGCAGCTTACAAACTCCCTTCCCTTCCTCTCCCCACAATAGACACCTTGTGAGGTAGGTGAGGCTGAGAGAGTTCTGAGAGAACTGTGACTAGCCCAAGGTCAGCCAGCAAGTTTCATTTATAGGAGTGGAGAAAAAAAAAACCTAGTTCACCAGGCAACAGTCCGCCATTCATGTGGAGGAGTGGGGAAATGAAACCCTGTACTCCAGATTAGAGCCTGACATGCTTAACTACTACACGACACTGGCTTTTCACCATGCCTGAAATGAGTGAGATTCTGGTGACAGACTGACTTATTTGGTATTAAAGCAGTGATGGTGGAGGAATTATCATGGTTTTCCTTGGAAAAATCTAGTGAGGGGTAAATAACTTTCAATTTGATTTGGAACGAGGGTTTCAGTGAGATGGCTTGCAAAAAACAGTTGCTCTTTCTTTGTTATTGTATGGGCTACAGACCTAGCACTCTTTTTGATTGGGCAGTGCTGTGAATTCAGAATATTCAGGTGCAGGGAAGTTGGAAACTGATAACTGGGGAACTGATCAGTGTTCTCCATGTACGGATGGATTTGTGTGATTCCCAGTGAGTGCTGCAGTTGCCAGTACAGCACAACGGTAAAGGGGATTTCACATGGCTGGTTTCCATGCATTTCCCTTGCGCTGGGCCTCAGAAGTGGCCATTCCTCCCTTAGGCCTCTGCCCCCTCTCTTTTTATTACCAAGCGACATTTCAGCATATCAAATTCACAGAAGTATCAGATTTCAATTTTTTATTTTTAATGAAATTCCTAGTCTGATTTGTTGTGGAGACATAAAGGGAAAGGCTTATATCCAGAAGGAAAGGGCTGAAGAAAGAATTTGGGAAAGGCAACATGATTGCCTTTTTATTACAAAACCCAAGAGCTATACATGGTTTCATACGTGAATCATGCTAACAAAGGGCAATTTTCCTCTTAGCTCTATATGCATATTCAGTACATTCAAGACCTCCATTAAAATTACTTAATATATTACGTTTTTTACCTATGTTAATTAATTTATTATAGGAATGATATGGTCAGAGTTATTGGGTGTACAAACATAGAGCTATCTGGTCAGGTCTGGATCATACATATCTAAGTCCATTAACTGGGATGAATTTAGAAGGTTGTAACTCAGATTAGGATTGCACTGTAAATCTCACAGTTTTGGGGTGATTCAACATAAAGCACCATACTAGGAACTTACATTTTAGTGGATTTAAGAAGTGGATGTTGACTCTGATAGCAATTTGTAACTCTTTCCTTCAATTCCCAAAAACATCCTACCAATGATCATCATGATTATATAACTCGGAAGCAAGGCTATTGAAATATAACTTGTATGGTCACCTGCTGAGACTTCAGAGAAATTGTGGGTCATGCTACTGAAAGGGTTAAGTCACCAGAAGCACATCAAGGTATGTAATATTTCCTTCTATCCTTATTCCTTTCAGCCTTTGGGCTTCAGTCTGTTCCATTTGACTGGGGGTTCGGATGAGATGTACTTTGCAAACAGACTGATTTTTCAGACATTGTGGGGGGATTACATGACTGAAACATTATGTAGGTTTGTTCTCAGCTGTTTTTAAAATAACCCAAACTATCAGAAAGGCAGGATGTAAACTATTTAAATGGAGAAAAGTAATCCAGTACCACACTTGGATCCTATTTCCTGATCAATTCTTATTTAATTAGTTGATTCAAGTCAAGGTTTACAGGTTATGTGATTTATTTTTGTACAAAGTGTATATCATTTGGCTATTGTGGGTTTTCCGGGCTGTGTGGCTGTGGTCTGGTAGTTTATGCTCCTAATATTTCACCCATATCTCTCTTAGAATGCCAGTCAGATATGCAGGTGAAACATTAGGAGCAAAAACTACTAGACCATGGCCACACAGCCTGGAAAGCCCACAACAGCCAGCTGATTCCAGCTGTGAAAACCTTCAACAATACCTATATCATATGCCAGTACCTTATGAAGAAGAAGAAGAAGAGTTTGGATTTATATCCCCCCTTTCTCTCCTGCAGGAGACTCAAAGGGGCTTACAACCTCCTTGCCCTTCCCCCGCACAACAAACACCTTGTGAGGTAGGTGGGGCTGAGAGAGCTCCGAGAAGCTGTGACTTGCCCAAGGTCACCCAGCTGGCGTGTGTGGGAGTGCACAGGCTAATCTGAATTCCCCAGATAAGCCTCCACAGCTCAGGCGGCAGAGCTGGGAATCAAACCCTGTTCCTCCAGATTAGATACACGAGCTCTTAACCTCCTACGCCACTGCTGCTCCTGAGATGTTTAATAGGCACCCAATGAAATACAATTGCTATTCAATGTCTAGCACCAATCTCATTCCTATACTTACCTCAGAAATTCTCAAATGGTGTTTTGCTGTAATCCCAGATAAATCAGCACGTCGATTAAAAGCATTTCTTATGCCTAGTCTCTGCAAATAGCGTTTCAAATCATTGGATTCATAAGTGGATAATTTTGGAATCCACAAGTCTATATTTCTGTCAAGAAAAACACAAAAAAACCCCACCACCAAACAAACATTACTTGACAATTTTATTTAAACAACATATACATTGTAAATTGAATTTGTTGTGCATAAACTGCAAAACGATTTTGTTAAAACATTTATTTCAATATCTCACTTTTGTGTTTTATTATCAGATTGTTTCCTTATTTGATGTTTGTGTTAGTTTTATTTAACATTGATAACTTATAACTAAAATAGTATGCATTCTGTTTGGAGTTGACTATCATGCCTGGTCCAACAGCAGGCCTCATGCAGCCTCAGGACTGGTGAGAGGGCCCAGCAGCTGACTCTGCTTCCTTATGGGGAGCTGGGCGCACTTACTGGGCAAAGGTAACTCCCCTGCAGACAGCCCTGTAGCCCTGAGTCACAGCTGTGTCACAGGGTAAGCCCTTCTGACAGTGCAAATGTGGTGCCTCTACCTTGAAAAATAGCCTCCCCCCCACAACATTTTCCCACTGACTTTAATGAACCTGCATTTTTTTATATTCAGAAAACAGCCACACAAAACCCCAATTGGGTTTCTGCTTTTTTCAGATTTTCTTACAGATATAGACAGTAACTAAGATAAGAGAAAATACACTTCATATAACGCCTAATAGAACGAAATAGCATTAGTATAGTGCAGGGGTCTGCAACCTGCGGCTCTCCAGATGTTCATGGACTACAATTCCCATCAGCCCCTGCCAGCATAACCAATTGGTTGCAGACCCCTGGTATAGTGTGATTAATATTAATTTGAATCAGATGCCTTCCTCCTATTAAATATAATGAATTGTACAAGAGCAGACCTGGCAAAGAAAGCAGAGAAACTGCTTACTTGTACTGAAAAGATGTTCTCCATTTATCCAGATCTTCTTTTACAAGAGAACTCTCTAAATCTTTTAGTTTTCCTTGGTCTGGCAGGATGAACAAGGCTACAGCAACATCTGAAAAAGGCACTTCCACCACTGAGCAAAACAATTCTTCATCACGGACAAATTTGTAGAAGGCCACTTTATGCATCATATTTGATTTGACAGTTGTGTTTCCATATGCACAAAAATCTCCTTCAAGGGTTAAGTCAGGATGGAAGCTTTGTTCCCAGTAATCTTAGGGAAAAAATGAGAGATACCAGAACTATTTAAATATCCATTCAGCAAAACACAAACTCTATACAATAGCTACACCTGTGTAATCATGCAAGTGCGAAGATATAAAGAAATCCTCAACTTCATCAATAACTAGTGGAAATCAGAAACTTGGTCTGGTAGAGGGACACTGGTTGAGTTGTACAGTAAACAGAGTATCACAAACTCCTACCTAGCTAAAAGAATCATCAAAATTGAATCACAGGTAGATTCCGCATGGGCCAAAAACCCTTTTACACTGTTTTAAACCATTTTACACCATTTTCACACTGCTGTTTTTCGCCCATGCGGAATCCGCCATAGAGTTGAAAGGAAGCCAATAGGCCATCTAGTTCAACCCCCTCCTCAATGCAGAATCAGCCCAAACCATCCTTGACAAGTGTTCATGCAGTGCTGCTTGAAGACTTCCGAAGAGGGGGGAACTCACCATCTCCCAAAGCAGCTGATTCCACTTCTGAACAATCATTAGTGTAAAACATTTTTCCTAATACCCAGCTGGTACCTTTCTGCCCATAATTTAAATTCATTATTGCCCATAATTTAAATTCATTATTGCCCATAATTTAAATTCATTATTGCCCATAATTTAAATTCTGCCCATAATTTAAATTCATAAATCCCTATCCTCTGCTGCCAACAGGAACAGCTCCCTTCCCTCCTCTAAGGGTCTCCTTTGAGAGAGCAATTATGTCACCACTTGATTTATTCTTCTCCACAATGAACATCCAAATCCCTCAGCCTTTCCTTGTAGGGCTTGGTCTCCAGGCCCCTGATCATCCTTGTTGGTCTCCTCAATAGCTGTCCCAAAGTCCCTACCTAATTTTGTAAGGTGTATTCTTTGCACCATGAAGGCCCTCCATGCATGGTACCTGGTATTGACGGGGGCCACATAATTCAGGATCTGAGAGCATATCGTCTCTAGGTCAGTCCACAAAGATGTATGACAGTTAGTAGGATGAGAACTATCTTCTTCACTAGCAGATGGCTTCCAGCCATAGGCAAGGGTGGCTCCCAGCCATAAGCAAAGGGAAAAGAGAGCCAGCATGGTGTAGCGGTTAAGAACAGGCGGATTCTAATCCGGGGAGCCGGGTTTGATTCCCCCCTTCTCTATCTTGGTAAGGGAAAATCTCTCTGGTGAACTGGATAGATTTCCCCATTCCCTACTAGCCTGCTGGGTGACCTTGGGCCAGTCACGTTCTCTCAGCCCCACCTAACCTCACAAGGTGATTGTTGTGGGGAGAGGAAGGGAATGAGTTTATACGTCACGTTGAGTCTCCAAAGCAGGAAAGAAAGGTGGGGTATAAATCCAAGCTCTTCCTCTTTTTTTATTGTACACCGCCCAGAGCCCTTTGGGGAATGGGCGGTATAGAAATCCTGAAATAAATAAATAAATAAATAAATAAATAAATAAATAAATAAATAAATAAATAAATAAATAAATAAATTTTAAAAAGGGGAAGGAGGCTGGGGCAATGAGCCTCTGATTCTCTGTCAGTCCACAGCTGCCCCGCCCCCTATGGGTCCTGGCTGAGGAGGTGGGATAACTATCAAGATATGGAATGGAGAGAGGTCAGCCACAGAGTGTAAACCTCATTCTCCTTGTTGGGTATTTGTGCAAATTGTTTGTTCAATAGCCCTAAGTGTCTTCTCTGTGCTTTTCCCATCACCAAGATGTAGGGGGTTCTTCTGCCACTGTCTCCCTCATCCCCACAAAAGCAGGGCCATATGCCATGGCATCCAAGGGCAACGTGGCTTGCCCCCCCCCATCTGCCCTCTTCTTCATTGCTACAATTTCTTCTTTTTAGCTGCCTGAACTATTTGTTCTGTCTTTATTTAAAAAACAACACCCTACATCTCCAACTTACCTTTGAAAAGAATGAAATTCACAAGGACCATGCGTATCTTTTTACTGAGATACTTGACTGCGTTGATTATTGTTCCATTAGTTTTGTTCTTTACATAATCATTTATATGCTGTTTAGCTCCTGTGTTATTCAGAAAGTCTATAGAAAAGTCTTCAGCATGATATAAATTTCTGACGTCTTCCAGAAATGTAGGCAGAACTTCCAATGACTTATCTAAGAACAAAGCATTCCCTGTTTTCACATAGGTTTTCAGGTTACGACTGTTAAGCCTGTGGATAAGTTGACAAAATCCTTTATGTATCTCCTTCTGCTCAATCTCTGAAAGGTTAAAAGCTAATCCTTTGTATATCTGACTTTGGGTTTCAGATTTAGCTCCAAGGGACAACATAGCGAGGGCTGAGGAAACGCTGATGGGAGAGAAGAAAATATTTTTGTCTTCTATAGTGGAAGACATTTCTTTATACAATCTGAATGCAAAATCAGCATTATAAGGGATTATCTTGTGCCAGACATTGTCTCCAGTGTTACATTCTTGGTCCAAAGTAGATTGTTGTTGAGTATTTAGATAAGTGCCTTGAACAACATTGGGTCCTGTGAAGTGATAATAATGAAACTGCAGACCAATCAGAAACAACGAAAGGAAGACTGTGGCCTTCATCGGGGTTTGTAATTGTTCTGTGGAAAAACAATCAAACATGGATGTCAATTTCTGCGTCTCCCACTCACGCCTCTCCCAGTTCCTCCTCCTCAGTGCTGGGGCTTCCAGCCTTGGATGCCTCATTTAATTGAGTGGAAAACTGAAGCTGGGCTCATTTTGGCCCTTAAGTGCTTGGCGCACACCTGACTTCCTCCTCTCTGGCATGCAGGTTGTAGCCTTCTTCCTGCCCAGCAGACTTTCTCTGATTCCCTTTTATCTCCCTCCCCCTTTGATTCCAGCCCTGCCCCTGCCTTCCTTTTCCTTTCTCCTTTCATTATTTTCTTGCAGGTGTCCCATTCTTCATGGGTGAAGTGTAAGCCTTTCACTGTGGTTCCTGTTGGTACTGGGGGAAGATGATCAGCTTTCTCCCCTCCTTTTCTGACCAGCTTTAGGCCTGGGAAGAACTTTGTATTATGCACCAGAGACTGTGAAACATTCATTCATTCTACTTGTAGGCTGCCCTTTCTCTTGTGGGCTCAGGGCAGCTTCCAAAAAGAAATCCTAACAATACAATCAATAACAATGAACAATTCAGCCTGTAACACTTCATAGCAAACTAATCCAAGATGGTGCTAAAACTCTAGAAAAAGCCCTTCTCCTGCCTGAGTAGAAGCAGATGATTTTCAGGGCAGGCATGGCCTGCTCTTCACATCTCACTGCTGTCCTGTTTCAGGCATTTGTGGATCCTATTTATGGGCTAATAATGGATAATCAGCAGTTAGCTTCTGTGACCTTTGCTTGCTAGCAGCCCATAAGTGTCAAGCGAGACCGTCACGTGCACAGATATATGCAAGAGGTAACTGCAACATGGTGAAGAAAGTCTCTGACATGTGTAGTAATGTTAACGGCATATGAGAGACAAAAACCAATGAGTTTGTGACATAGTTGTGAATAACCTTGTGTGGAATAGCATACTCACACCCTTATACAAGTGCATAAATGCTTTGCTTTTAGAATGACTCATTGGAGAAATGCCTAGTGAACATGAGACCTATTTCTCCCACTGTTATAATAATAAACTTTTTTTCCTGGAACCATCTGGTGGTCTTCTTGTCTGCCTGACATGTTCTTCTGCCTCCCTGGGCAAGGAGCCAGCTTCACACCATATGCTTGCTGGGGTTCTGACATCCTTGGAACTGGGGTCAGGGTGCCATTCCCAGAATGGTAGGGGACAGTGGGGTGGCATTTCCTCCTCCCATGAGGAACATCCCTAAAATGGCACTCTCTGCAATGCTGGCAGCAGCCCATGGTAAGGACCATGGCCTGGAGCCTGGGGAGCAGTGAGAGCTGCTGGAAGTGAGGCTTAATATTTTACATCCTAATATTAAATTATCAGGCATAATTAATAGAGATAAAGTAAATTTCTTAGACTTGGGAATTTCTGTAGACAAACATAGGCATATTCAGGTGGGGTTGTACAAAAAACTCACAGACAGAAATTTTATTTACATTGACACTCTTTCCATCCACATTTTTTAAAGTCCAACTTACCTTATGGAATATTCTTAAGGGCTAAAAGGAATTCAACAAGAATAGGAGATTATAAAAGAACTGCAAGGAGGGTAGAAGTGAACTTATTGAACAGAAACTTTCCATGGCATATAATTAAAAGTGCCAGAGAGACAGAGCTGATAGAATCCATAGGGGAACCTTGTTTAGGCCCAAATTATAGCAACAGGAACAGAGGATACATACCTCATTAGAACACACAGAAATGATTGGAACCATTAAGAACATTATATTGAAATATTGGCCATTGTTACAGAAGTTACGAGGCTGCCAAATGTATCTGAGGATTGTACTTAGAAAAACATGTACATTGGGGAATCACCTTATTAAAGAAGACATCACTGAGAGGAGAATCAATGTATCAGTCACCACAGGGCATTTTAAATGTGTGAATTGTCTTGCATGTAAATGATGCACATGGGAATGCAAAGAACTTGTTGTACAAGATAGAGGTTGGTTCAAGGAATTTAAACCTTTTTCCATATGTAAAACAAAAAAAATACAGTATATGTTATCAAATGTGAATGTAATTTATTATACGTGGGGCAGACATCAAGAGAAATTAGAATCGGAATACGAGAACACATTTCAAGGATTCATAACTAGGTCCTAGGAACTCCACTGGTGGAACATTTTATGGAAAAGAACCATTCCCCTGACTTTTTAAGATATACTGTGGTGGAAATAATATCCAACTCTGATTCAACCATGGGCATTTTTTAAAAAATTAAGACAGAGAGAAACAAGATTAATATTTGAATTGAATACTACAACTCCAGGGGGACTGAATTCCAATATTGACTGTTCACTATTCCTGTGAATACAGTGTGTTCAGTTAACTTGAAAGTACATAACTGCTAGTATGTTAATTTCATTTTGCTCTCTGAATAGAACCTGCTGACATAAGAAAACAGCTTAAGGTCTTTGTAAATTAACTTTTCCTTATATTTGTATATCACTTATGTTTTTTTGTATATGAGGAATGAGGTCTAGGTTTATTGATAAGATATATTGACTGAATATTTTCACTTTTACAGAAGAAGAGCATGCATTTGAAATACTATTCTATTTCAGGCTATTGACATAATCTAGTAAGTATTCATGGAAGAGCATTTAAAAATGTAAAGTTAAAACATGTTATAATGTTATTTATTTATTTTGTGCTATTATACTTCTTTTTGCAGATTGGCTTGACAAAGAAATACGAAATAAAACCAAATCTGGAGTTTTTATAGCCTCTAAAAATCTCTACATAAACTTCTTGTTACCTTTCAGTGTCCCAGCAGAAAGAGACAGATAAGAGACCACGCCCCTCTCTTCCCAGAGTTTTATCAGATCCCAGACCCCACCCTCTTTTGAGGTCAGGCTGGGTCAAGATATATTTTCCCCCTAGGTCAAGTACCTGTTGTCCCTCTGGCATTGTTTAAGTTCTCCAAATCTATGATACCTGATGGGAGAAGGGGAGGGAAAAAAAGGAGGGGAGGAGACATTTCTCCAGAAGCCCTACTCACATCCTGCCCTGGCTAGTTCCATCAAAGCCTTGGTTGCTCCCACAGACAGCTCCCCCCCCCTTTTAGTGCCTTCTGGTGGGCATCAGGCTTTCAAAGTGTCAGGAGAGATAGCCAGCATTGCCATGGAAGTGTCCCTTCTGCTGTTGGTTAGTAAAACAGAAAGGTAAAAGAGACAAGTACTATGGTAAGACCTGCTTCCAACTTGAGGGTCTCTCTTGTGGATCTGGGCATTTCCTCTATCGCTAGAAAGGCCTCTCAGGAAGTCCTGACCTAGTGTAGAGTATTGAGGAACCCTGGCAAATTCCTCCACAACAATGCCGTATAGGGAAGAGCTTCTGCCCGGGCTAGTTCCGTCAAAGGCAGGGGGAAAGGCACCCAGGGAAACCACCTTCTCCATCAGAGGCATATCAGGGGAGAAAGGCGCCCCACCCTGACCCCCATGCTCTGTGACAGGGCTGGGGATAGGTCTCAGGGGTTGGCCTCACCCCAAGTCCTGCTCCCCCACCCTCCTTGCAGGCAGGTTCCTGCTGCCCCCCAGGGCCTGGGGAGAGCAAAAGCTGGCCTGCATGGAGGCTGGGGGTGGGGCTCAGGCATGGAGGGATCTGGGCACTTCCTCTATGCCTAGAAAGGCCTCTCTGGAAGTCCTGACCTAGTATAGGGTGTGGAGAACCCCTGGCAAATTCCTCCAGGGCCTGGAGAAGGCAAAAGCAGGCCTGCACGGAGGCTTGGGGTGGGGCGCAGTGGCAGCCAGCCCCCGAGGCACCACAGCTGCCTGCCCCCAAGCCCTACCGCCTGCCTCCCTGCAGGCCAGCTCCTGCTGTCCCCAGGGCCTGGGCAGGGGGAAAGTCAGCCTACAGAGAGGCGGGGGTGGGGTTCTGTGGTGTGCAGCTGGGGCACACACTGTTTCATCATATGGGGGACCCCCAAAAGGCATACGTCAGGGGACATGGGTGACCCTTTAGGCCATATGCCTCTGAGTTCCATCTGATGTGTCTTCCCTTGATACCACCCATGAATTCTCATCCTGTGCTGCATCTTCTATGTGACATCGCTTCCATTTTTAACCCTTTTTTGGTTTTCTGCAGGTCACCCAGTAGAGGGCATGGAATGATAAACTGGACACAGGTTGATTTGGATTCATTGGTTAGAAAAACTTGGAAGCTTATGGCAATGTACTCTGCCTTACACCTACACAGCTATGCCAATAGACTATACATTACCAGGAGATCTGGTGCCAGAGGGTTACTGCTAGTAAAGCAAACAGTGGAAGTGGAGAAACATGTGCTGGGTGATTATGTGAATAAAAGTCAAGAAGTCAAGAACAGACATTGATTGAAGTAAAGAACAGATTGTTTGAAGTGAAGAACAGACATTTGCTGAAAGCCCAGAGAACCAAACAGGGAGTGCAGAAAGAATCCTTCAGGTATACCATGCCCAGTTTCTGGAGAAGATCAAAAACAAGGTGGACAGTGGGCCCAGCCAGGCTGCTTTTTTCAGGCGGCTGCTCTTTGCAGCCAGCTGGGTGACTATAATAAGAAGCCAACAAACAGTTAAAGAACTGGCAAACAAAATTAAAATAATAAATAAATCATTACAAGCAAGGCTGCTTTGAACCACCAATCATAGTCATAGTTACACCCCTGACTTCTGTTAGAGTTTGATTGCTACTAGAGGAGAATGGAGTTAGTCATTATTATCATAACATAGAAGAGAAGCCGAAACATCTGCCCCATCCACACAATTTATGCTGTGATGTTGGTACCAGGACCTCCTGTGCTGCATAACACCATCTTTGATGAAAACCTTGAGCCCTCATTTCTGTGCTGTACTGGGAGCAAGATAAATTCCTATGCAAATTTACTCATAGAGATTCTTCATCTTTGATTTTGCACTATGCGGAATAAAACAACAAATCCAGCCAGGGTGATACACCCAACTTAACCCAAGCATTACATTTAGTTCGATTAGGTCCTACTGACCTTAAGCCACTATGGGAGAGGCTCAACTGAACAGACTGGGATGTCAGAAGAATGGTAGAGAAAAGGTGTTTTATACTTACAAAATGCCCAGAAGTGTCTACTGAAATTTGTCTGGAGTGGATGTCTCCAGGCTTTGTCATTTATAAACTGGGCATGCACAATATCCAGTAAAAATATTAACCATTAAACAGAGCAAATACAGATTATCTAAGAGGCAGGGAGAGCAAAATATGATGCAATGGATTTGGAGCTGTGCTTTGTACGCTTTGGCATTGGTTTTGGCTGTCAAGAGAAAGCATCATTGGAATGGTGCCTAAGTTGGACAGTTCTTACCACCAGCTAAATCTGAAAACACAACATCTAGTTGAGACCTTCTCCTCATGGGTGAGGCATGTGTCTGGATAAAATGAAGACTCTGCACTCATAACTTTTCCTCACGCTAAAAGCAAACACAAGAATACCATGTCAATAAAGAGGTTTATATTAGATGTATATTGATATATCCCTTGTACTATTTGTGTCCTTTGGACTGAATCCAAACTAATATTTCCATGGATGCCCAGGGAATTCAATTTTCTCATTTCTCACCACCTACAGCAATCCAAACTGCCTTCAGAAATCCTGTTCCTTGGGCAGGGGAGACTGCCAAGAAAGGGGTGCACCTTTGGAAACATCTAGTCCAGGGGTAGGGAACCTGCGGCTCTCCAGATGTTCAGGAACTACAATTCCCATCAGCCCCTACCAGCATGGCCAATTGGCCATGCTGACAGAGGCTGATGGGAATTGTAGTTCCTGAACATCTGGAGAGCCGCAGGTTCCCTACCCCTGATCTAGTCTGAGGTCCCTTCTGCACATGCAGAATAATGCACTTTCAATCCACTTTCAATGCACTTTGAAGCTGGATTTTACTGTGCGGAATAGCAAAATCCACTTTCAAACAATTTTGAATGTGGATTGAATGTGTATTATCCTGCATGTGCGGAAGGGGCCTGAGTCCTACATGCAGACTGGCTTTTAGTATCCCAGCCAAAGGCTTCACACACTGTGGTTTTTCTGGGCTGTGTGGCTGCAGTCTGATAATTTTATCTCCTAATGTTTTGGTATGCCGATAAAGGTTGAGGTTTGAGATTTGAAATAGATGGTCTGATTCAACAAGGCTCTTCTTATTAGGTATTGATTTTATGGGAAAAGCATAATTCACCCATAGGTGCAGGAACCATCGTTGTTAAGCAGAGAGACATGTCACTGTCTCTAGCAACCACTCAACTTCTTCAGTGCATGCTTCTGCATGTCACTGGCTTCCCATGCAATAAACCAAAAACAACATTTGGCATCCAAGTTAGTAATACACTGAGTAAACTTGCACTGTCATAAAACTTCATGAGGACTGGGAAACTCAGAGTTTAATCTGTTTTTATGTATGTATGTATGTATGTATGTATGTATGTATGTATGTATGTATGTATGCATTTATTCATTCATTCGTTTGTTTGTTTGTTTGGATGTTGTGGGGTTTGCGGGTTCTATGGCCATGTTGCAGTAGCATTTTCTCCTGACATTTTACCTGTATCTGTGCTGGCATCTTTAGAGGATTTATTTACTATTTGTGGGGTTTTTGTTTATTTATTTATATACATTTCTATCCCACCCTATTCCCAAAGGTCTCGGGGTAGGTTACAACGTAAGACATGAGAATTAACTAAAAACAATTATAAACTGTGTACAATAAAACCTGTTTAAAATTCCCACAAGTCTGTCAAATTCCTAAAAGAGGCGGATTCTGCATGGGCCAAAAACAGCGGTGTAAAAACGGTGTAAACCCTTTTACATCGTTTTAAACCCTTTCACACCATTTTCACACTGTTTCCACACTGCTGTTTTTGCCCATGCGGAGTGTGCCTTACAATCTCTAAAAACCCATTAAAATCCTGACATTTCCAAAGCGGGAAATTTAGAGGCCCCAGCCATTCAGGCCAGATTCAACACTTTGAATCAGGCTCAGTAGCAAATTGGCAACCAGTACCAGTTAGCAGTCTTGGTGTGTCTTTAAAAAAATAGCATTCTATCACAGCAAAAACGGAACATTATAACAGTTTTTTTAATTAAGGGGTGCGAAAAAGACAGCAACCGCTGTAGCTGCGTTAATCTGAAAACATAGGAAATCCCCATGACAGAGCAGGAAGCCTTGGGGTAAACACAGAATTCATACTGGGCCCTGAAGTCTTCCTTCCCACCAAGAATTTCTCAGACATTAATTTCATCTCTTCTTGTAGCAGAGTGGGGAGAAAAATGCAGGCTGGAGGGGCCTTTTGGGTGCCCATTGATTGCCTGGGAAAGCTTTTGAATTGCTATCTCACTGCAGGAGGGTGCTGGACATAAGGGGCATGCTAGAAATGGCTTTGGTCATTCTCAGTTCACTGTGACCTGCTCCCAGCAATGGGCTCTGGATAGAGTGAGGGTCACCAGACTCCAGGTGGGGGCTGGGGACCTCCAAGCATTACAACTGATTTCCCAACTACCTAAATCACTTTATTTATCACTTCTTTCATGGAAATATTTATTCCACTACTCCTGAAGAAAATGGATGCTTCGAAAGGTGGACTGCATGACATTATATCCTACACCAGTCCCTTCTCTCCCTAGACTCCACTCTCCCAGGCTTCACACTCAAATCTCCAAGTATTTTTGAGCCCCAGACTGGCAACTCTAGATAGATAATACCCACAACTCATGGTTATGCTACTACTTCTCTAAATAGAGAACACCCATAACTCATGGTTATGGTGTTGGTACTGACAGCAGTTGGAAGTGCTCAGGCTATTTAGGACTGGGGGGGAAGCTCTGCAATAGATTCTGACCCAACAGACTGGCCCCTTCCGCACATGTAGAATAACGCACTTTCAATCCACTTTCACAATTGTTTGCAAGTGGATTTTGCTATTCTGCACAGCTGCAAAGTGGCTTGAAAGTGGATTGAAAGTGCATTATTCCGCCAGTGCGGAAGAAACCACTGAGGTTAGCTGAACTTTAAGCCACTGTAGTTCCAGGTAATGCTAGCCTGGCCAACTACAACTTCCCAGGGAGTAGAGACATGGATGATGGGTTGACAAATTTTCTTTGTTTCCTTTGATCGTTAACCATGATTCTTGAGGTGCAGCTCAGTGGAAGCTACCAAGTCATCAACTTGCCAGGGCTTCCCATGAAAGCAATCCTCACAAGGACCGCATGTGATCCATGTGTCAATTGTAATTATAAGTAGAGGTGTGTTGACTGATTTGTTTATTTTCCCATCACTGTATCAGGAGAGCAGAATGGCTCTCCTGCTGGCAGCAAGCAACACTCAATAAGTGTCATTCTGTACTTATTAACTCTTCCATTTCCAGATAGGAATTCTGTACCTATGTATGGCTGATTATGTCAAGGACCAGTGAAACCTTTTATTTTATTTTTTTCCAGGTTTGGCTAAGCGGGAAACAAGAATGCCAACTACAGAGAAAGATGTGGCAGACAACACATTTGTTGACCATTCTGGCTTCTGGTACGGGGCCTGGCTGGGTTCCCTATCAGTTTCGTTGCTGGTGCACAGTACCACTCAGGTAAGCACCCTGATGCATCTGTTTGAAAAATGAAAGGGTAACCTTCAGACCTTGATGCCTTCATGGACCTGGGACAGGAACACTGGATGTGGCATACCTCACTCAAGTGCTAAAGAAGGCTTGTCAGGAAGAAATATGAGCCATATTATATCCCAGGAAATTATATAAATGGGATTTATCACAATTCTTCAATTGCAACACTCCCACAAGTGTATATATAATAATCTGCAAATGTGATTTTAGTCTACATAGGAATAACAATGAGACCTTTGAAAAATTGACTCTTAGAACATAGAGGCAATATAAGGATCCAAAAGGAAGATGCCCCACTAGTACATTTCCAGGAAGCAAATCACACTGAAAAATGTATTGTCGAAGGCTTTCATGGCCTGATTCAACAGGTTGTGGTGGGTTTTCCAGGCTGTATGGCTGTGGTCTGGTGGATCTTGTTCCTAATGTTTCGCCTTCAGAGGTGTATCACAGAGGGAAGTCTGTTATACACTGTGTCCAGTCTGAAGACCTCTGAAGATGCCAGCAACAGATGCAGGCGAAACATTAGGAACAAGATCCACCAGACCATGGCCACACAGTCTGGAAAACCCACCACAACCACACTGAAAAAGATTTCAGATTTGGGATACTAAATCATTGTAATGACTATAGACAGGATAGATGAGATACTAATAAATATTTATTGCAACAAGAAACTAAGTGGATCTGTAAGTTCAAAAGCCATCAACATGGGCTGAATAAAGACTTAGATTTCTCATGTTACTCATAAGAATCTCTGACCAATCTGTAAGGCTTATGTCTTTAAATGAAAATGAACATTGCACCTTGTTAAAGCTACAGTTGTAGATCATTACCATTATTATAAGTACTTTGCAGTTATTACTCCAGTTGTTGCATACAACCTGACAAAGCCGTATGGGTTCATAAAATTATTGCATGATCATGATGTATTTTGTACCTCCACTATATAATTAATTCAGAATTAAAATAGATATTTAAAATATAAAATATATAATTTCCCAAATAATATGCACTAATATTTACTCACTATATGAATATTTTTTTAAAAAAAATTAGCATGGAAAACACTATGATATATTTTTCTATTAAGTATTTGTTAATATTTATATCAGGAATTTTGTGTCAAATATATATAATGTGAAAAAGGCTTTTAAAGACAACACGATTATATTTATACTTAGGTCGTTATGGAGATATACAAAATATTTATTATATTTATAATATTCATATATTTATCATCCCAGTACTACAGGATGGCTATGTGAAAAATATTTATTGGGGATTTATGTTCACTGATGAAGAATCCAGTTTGAAAGTGCTTTTTAACATGTGGGGTGTTTTGGAGGTGCAGGGAGTTACCCCATCTAAGGTATTGATACCTGATCAAGGGTTCCTGCTATTGTTCCTCATATAAGGTTGATGATCAAAGAAGCATACGTACAGTTGTTGTAGTTTATATCTCCTAACAAGAACTCAGAGTTTATTGTTGTTAGCTACATCAGACTATCTCTTTAAGAATTCCGGAGCTGGAACCACCCCTTTAAGAACTCCGGAGCTCACTTTTAATTGCGTTTCAGGAAGAAATTCATATCGGGACATCTACATACGAGTCTTTTGATGTCTTTATGAACTTTTGGACTTGAGATTATGATCCTGTATACATGACCCTGATAATGTTATATGACTTAATATGACTACATTGATTATCATAGTATATATAGTTGTTTTATTGGAGATAGTATGACATTATTCAAGCTAAGTTTCCTTAACGTGGAAGACTAGAGGGAAGCTTATTTCACGGGGACACTCCTATAACCAAACTGAGGGCTTGGCTATTGTCCCATGAGGAGACCACACCAAGATACTGGACTGGAGAGTTCATGAGGATGTATTAGCTTAAGTGTCAGAGTTAAGTGAGGGTTTGGAGAAACCCCAAAGCTTAATCTATCCCAAGACAATGTGAGTTCTCTTTGGAGTGAAGGATGGGTGTTTCAGGTGAGTGTTCAGGACCATGAGGGAAAGGTTTACCCGAAACAGAGACACCAGTGCGTGTATGAAGCTATATCTTGTAACTGCAACAGCCATTTAAGTAAAACTGCATTTGATCTGTAACATCTAAGTAAATATCTGCCTAAAGATCTAGAAATACTTAAGAACCTCTCTGTAACAACAGAGAAGAAAGCTTGTAAAATAAAATCTAAATTTTTTTGAAACTGTTAAAAGCTTTGCAAAGTTCCATTTTTACCATGGGACTGGTGGCAGCTATATTTTTCTGACAGGAATTTTTCCTAAAGGGCTATGTGTGTGCGTGAGTGGGGCATGCCTAGACTAAAGGCAGCTATCAAACATCCACCCCCGCAACGCCCTTCCCCCCTTTTGGGCCCCTGTCTCTCTAGAAGGAATGGAAGTGTGTTGCACATACCCAAAATCTTGTTGTGATGCATACAGTAACTCTATGATAGTATTGATTCATCTGGAAAATTTATATTTCAGCCTTCAGTGGTCCAAGCTGGAATGAGCCCCGTATGTCAGGTGCCAGCCCAAGGCTGAGGGACAATGGTTTGCCTCAGGTCACCTAATGAGTCGGGGTGGAGGTTAGATTTGCATGGGGGACCCTGTGGCTTGTAGCTCATTATCTTGACCACTACGCTGCATCAGCTCCCATACTGACAACAATGTAATCTATTCTAGACAAAGAGTTCTATATAGGTGAAAGAACAACCAGGTTGTTTGGTTTTTCACAGATGCCAAGTTTCTGCATCATTCTTTAATTTGCTCAAGAATATGAACTAACATTGATCTCTTCACATGCATTAAACCACCACTTGAGCATTAAGTGAACCTCCTGAGCATGCCAACTGTGTGATTAGTGTTCATTAGGATTCATAACTCTCCCAAGGAATAATACGGACTTGGATTTTCTCTCTCCAATCACTACTAGGTAGGGGCTGTTGAATTCAACCCAAGGGGGGAGAGAAGTAGGGACCATTTCAATGACAGTGACGGCAGCAGCTTCAGTGCCATTCTCGTGGATATTCAAATAAGCTTTATGAATAGCCTGTAAGGAAAGTAAAAGCAAGAATTAATAACCCCTGCAAGAAGACTCATACCTCCCTCTGCCATTCATGCTAGATTTAGATCAAAGGACTATTTTGCAGGATGAAGTCAACATTTTAGTATATTTGAATGGCTGGAACACATGCTATGAGATTGTGACTGTCTGCTGAAGTCTTTCCAAAAGCTATCGGGTCAATAATAGAGTCACAAATAGGATGTTCATGACGCTCATTCACAAAGTGGCTGTCCAAATCTCCTGTAAAATCTGGTGCTGGTTTTATTTACTTATCTACCTGTTCCATTTTGGGTAGGAGCAGCAGTGGCGTAGTGGCTAAGAGCAGTGGCTAAGAGCAGATGCACTCTGATCTGGAGGAACCAGGTTTGATTCCTAGCTCTGCCACTTGAGATGTGGAGGCTTATCTGGGGAATTCAGATTAGCCTGTACACTCCCACACATGCCAGCTGGGTGACCTTGGGCTAGTCACAGCCTTTCGGAGCTCTCTCAGCCCCAGCCCCCTCACAGGGTGTTTGTTGTGAGGGAGGAAGGGCAAGGAGATTGTAAACCCCTTTGAGTCTCCTACAGGAGAGAAAGAGGGGATATAAATCCAAACTCCTCCTGCTCCTGCTCCTGCTCCTGCTCCTGCTCCTGCTCCTGCTCCTGCTCCTGCTCCTGCTCCTGCTCCTGCTCCTGCTCCTCCTCCTCCTCCTTCTTCTTCTTCTTCTTCTTCTTCTTCTTCTTCTTCTTCTTCTTCTTCTTCTTCTTCTTCTTCTTCTTCTTCTTCTTCTTCTTCTTCTTCTTCTTCTTCTCCTTCTCCTTCTCCTTCTCCTTCTCCTTCTCCTTCTCCTTCTTCTTCTCCTTCTTCTTCTTCTTCTTCTTCCAGGGTAACTGATATCTGTTTTAATTAGTTTTAATTCCAGGAGATTTCCAGCTCCCACTGGGAGGTTGGAAACTCTAGACTTCAGGGAGCCCATTCCACAGAACAGGAGTGATGATGGGGAAAAAAGGTCTACTCCATGCAAGACAGACCACACTAAGTGGAAGGATAGCCAGTAGATGACTACTTGGAAGACCACAGCTGGCCCACAGGGACATGTGGAAGGAGATGGTCCTTACTTTATGTTGTTGTTTTTTATACTTATGATCACTCCACTGCTGGTTTTACTGACTGTGATTTTTGACAGTATAGATCAGGTGGTCTTTTTGTTTAAACAGATATATTTTATTGCACTGTTTTTTAAATTATGCATGCTTCAGATTTATTTATTTATTTATTTATACCAATTTATTTTGGAACATTTTTATGTCACCTTTACTGGAGGCCTGCTTAAAAATTGTATTTTTGTTATATTGTTAGCCACTTTGAGCAGTTTCTAGAGAAGCAGTGATAGAAATAATATAATAGACAGCACTACAATCCTAAACCCATTGAGTTGAAGGGGCTTAAAATTGTGGGAGACCTTCTTTGCTCCAAGTCTCTATTGTTGGGTTAACCTAGGGAAAGGTGAGAACTTGTTTGTGAGGTCCTTTCCCCCCAGAAATTTCAGGTCATCCATAAACAACAGCAGCAGCAGGAGTAGTAGTAGTTTGGATGTATACCCCCACCCCTTTCTCTTCGGTAAGGAAACTCAAAGGAACTTACAAACTCCTTTCGCTTCCTCTTCCCACAACAGACACCTTGTGAAGTAGGTAGGGCTGAGAGAGTTCTGGAGAACTGTGACTAGCCCAAGGTCACCCAGCAAGAATGTAGGAGTGGGGAAATAAATCTGATTCACTAGATAAGAGTCCGCCACTCATGTGGAGGTGTAGGGAATCAAGCCCAGTTCTCCAGATTAGAGTCTACCTGTTCTTAACCACTACACCGCACTGGTGTATAAATATGAATTGTGGAAATTAAAAAAAAATCTGTTGTGAAGGGCAAGCTATGTATCATGAACACCTACACAATTCTTCCTGTGGTGTGAGTGATGTTCTTTAGATCAGCCTATATTAGCTGAGGAACTAGCAATATAAGATATTTGCAACCCTAGTGTGAGATAGACTTCCTGTGGTACATGCAGGCTTAATTGCCACCACAATGTAGGCAAAGACAAGATGGGGAAAGGTCAGTTTTTCTCCTGTATGATTTTCCCCACATAAAACATCCCCTTACGACTGCTGTTTTACTCGCTTGTGGCAAAGATACAAGTATTGATAACAGCAGGGGAGAGCTGAATCCCCACAATACTTTTGTAGAAACATACCTGTGAAACCTTCAGATTTGGCTGCCCAGTAAATGCAGATAGATCCGCTTGGTCTGTAAATACCTCAGTAATACCTAATCCTCGAAATGTTTCTTTGAGATTATAGCTTGTTCTCAGTGAAACCTTTGGAAGTAACAGCTCTATTCTCCTGTTGAAAGAAGAGCCAGAGATTGGTTGATGTATCACTTCAAGAAAACACACAATACAAGACAAAATGAATAGAATTTTTTTTTTCATTTTGGCTTAATAAAGAACCGTGATGACTAAATTGATTTTGAAAAAAGTTTTAAAATGCTATGCCACGGTCACAGTGTCTTCATTTGAAAATGCTGCTTTAAAATACTATGACAGTCACAATGTTGTTGGTTGAAAATGCTGATTTTAGTGTATTATCAAAAGCTTTCAAAGCTGGAAGCAACTGGTATTTTTAGAAGATGCCAACCATAGATGCAGATGAAACTATAGCAGCAAAAACTACCAGATTATGGCCACATAGCCTGGAAATCCCACAACAGCCAATGCTGGTTTCTTTTGAATCATTTGTAAATGTTAATACTGACCCATGACTCACAGAAATTAGATGCTATGATGGATTTAAATAGGTGCAACACTTAGCAATCAAGACCAATCACATCCTTCAATTCCCCGTTCAGAAATTTAATGGGACACCTGAACAGGGAGCAGAGCCATAGGATACCTATAGGATATCTGAACAGGGAGCAGAGCCAAGCAGAATGACAGTATATTAAACCAATCATAAACAATAAAATGCTAAGCAATGAAATGTCACAACGAACCCACGTTCTTCTCCATTAATGGAGGATTTGACATCGGGACATTTGATATGTTCCCAGCCTGCACAGCAGGCCCTCATAAGCCCTCCCACCTCCCCCCCAAAAAAAGTCACCTCAGCCACGGAACAGCTGATCCATGGCTGGGCAGCCAGACCGCAGAGCAGCTCAATGGCACTGGCCACACCTTTCTGCCTCCCCTACCCACCCCACCCATCCAAATTCGACCCTTCCCCACTCCAAGCCTCACCTTTCTACCCTCCCCCCACCCCAAGCCACCCCTCCTCACTCTCTTTCTATCCTTGCTTCCAGCCTACCCCAAGTCACACCTCTCCAGCCTCTCCCCCCCCCCATGAGCCGTAGATCCAGAGCCTGGTAAGCACTGCGCCAAGAGTGGGGGGAGGACGCAGCCCCAGTAAAGCCCATTGTGGGGAAGACGCTTGCTCTTCACCACTTTGCTAGGGCTTACTCATCTTCCCCTGTACTGGGCTTTGAAGCTAGTGAAATATTAAAAGCAAAGTTAAAGAACTACAACCAGACGTGTATCTAGGAAAAATGGAGCGTGGGGGCGAAATCTGAATTTTCCACCCTCCCCCGTCCCCTGGCACCCAGGTCTACTGACCAGAGCCGGCAAGGTGCCCAGGTCTACCACTTAGAGCCAGAGCCAGTGTCCGGGTCTACCGCTTGGAGTCAGTCCCAGTGTCCAGGTGTACCGCTTGGAGCTGGTGAGGCACTCAGATCTACCTCTTGGAGCAGGCACTGGCATCCAGGTCTACTGCCCGGAGCCGGCGAGGCACCCAGGTCTACTGCCTGGAGCCGATGAGTGCGGTTGGGCCCGGCACTCCCCCAACATGATTAGATGGCTTGTGCCTGGGGACATGTGATTCCCCATGTCCCTCTGGGATATATGCCCCTGAACAACCAGGCAAGAACCAGAAACTGGGGAGGTCTCTAGTAAATAGGAATGGTTGGAGCCCATGAAATAACAACACCTCTGTTAAGGAACCGTGAAGTTGAGAGATTGTTCATTTACTTAAGTCACCTAATATAGATGCTCCCCAGTCGAGATTGCATGCTCTCTTATACCACCCCAGCTTACCCTAATTTTAAGGAATTCTTCCATTTTGCTAGAAGTTCTAGGCTCAGTGCCTGTTCCACCTGGTCCAGTTTTCCTCTCTTCGGCAGAATGAAGAGGACTGCAAGATCGCCTTTGTAAGGGATCCTCACCACCTCGCAGCCCAGCTCTTTATCATGATAGGTTTCATATTGGCCATCTCTGTGCATCATATCCACTTGCACTGTAGTTTCATTATTGATGAAGAAGTCCCTCTTCCGTGTGGACTGGGGATCGAAAGGCTTTTCCCAATGTGCTTCAGAAGAGAAAGAAGAGGGAATATATTACAGGGCAACAGAAGATTTGTTCTTACTGAAATATCACACAAATTTAAAAACATATGAATATGACCAGTTGGAATTCTGAACCATTTCAGTACTCACCAAAGAAAGAAAATTTTAGTGTTTATTTAAGAGTATAGTTGAGAGTTAAATATACATGGAAAATTTCAAGGCCACAATGGCTGTTTCCACATATTTTGCTGTATCATAGGCCCTTTCCACACGGGCCATATACAGCGTCCCAGGGATGGCAAAAACGCTGTCCCTTGGAGACCGTTCACAGAGGACGCGTTGCTGCTGCGCAGCAGCGCCGTCCTGGCTTTCCCTGGGCGGCATGAAGCCATCCCTGAAAACCACGCTAAACAAGCGAGGTTATTGAGAAACAGTGTCTTCCCGGCGGCGCAGTGCGAACCGCACAGCCGGGAAGCCGCTGCTTTCCCCGTTGGCTCCACTCACCCTCTCATGCAGCGTCCCTCTGGAGGGCTGCAGAGACCTGCCCACGCTGCCCTGCAACCTCTGGAGTCCTCCTCCAGAGGGACATTGCACAAGAAGGTGAATGGAGGGGGACCACTGAGAGGACCACCATGTCAGAGCTGCCCGCACGCTAGCGTGCGAACGGTCCCTGAGCCTCCGCCGGCATAAATTATGCCGGTGGAGGTGCGTTTCCGCCTGTGTGTGGAAAGGGCCTTGGTTTTCTTATAGCAGAGCTGTTTTGAGGAGCATCTACATGATGCTGCCTTCCTGTTTCTAGGCTTTCTCCTGCTTTGCTGCAATCCTTCTGTTGTTAGATATGCTTTTATAAAGACTGTAAACTGGAGAACCAGGTTTGATTCCCCACTCCTACACATGAAGCCTGCTGGGTGACCTTGAGCCAGCCACATTTCTCTCAGAACTCTCTCAGCACATGCAAAGGCAGGCAATGGCAAACCATCTCTGAACATTTCTTGCCTTGATAATCCTACTGGATTGCTACGAGTCAGCTGGAATTTGATGCCAAAATCACACATATATATTGCTATAGCATTATAACATTATAGTGATGTATTGCAAGTATGCATTATATTATAGCTTTCTTTTCAAAATTAAGTCTCTAGCCCTTTTGGTTGCAGAGTTATAAGGGGAAAGGCAATGGTTGCATATGTCTTCTTATAACTCTGCAAACAAAATTATTATTGATTCATTATGTTTTCCTCCATTCATACCTCCCTTTTCTCCTGAATTGGACCCCAAACTGCTTGTGTGGTTCTAGCCTCCATTTTATCATCACAACAAACCTGTAAGGTAAGTTTAGCCAATATATATATATATGAAGAAATGGTACATTATTACAATAGAGCATTATAACATTGTATTGTCGAAGGCTTTCACGGCTGGAATCACTGGGGTGCTGTGTGGTTTCCGGGCTGTATGGCCGTGTTCCAGCAGCATTCTCTCCTGAAGTTTTGCCTGCATCTGTGGCTGCATCTTCAGAGGATCTGATAGGAACAAGAAAGCTCAAGAGATCTATCAGATCCTCTGAAAATGCCATCCACAGATGCAGGCAAAACATCAGGAGAGAATGCTGCTAGAACACGGCCGTACAGCCTGGAAACCGCACAGCACCCCATTATAACATTGCCTTAGCAGACCAGGTGCTCAGGGGCAGCAGTAGCAGAAGGCCATTGCTTTCACATGTTGTATGTGAGCTCCCAAAGGCATCTGGTGGGCCACTGCGAGTAGCAGAGTGCTGGACTAGATGGACTCTGATCTGATCCAGCAGCCTCTTTCTTATGTTATGTAATGCTATAGCTATTGCCATTTTTAAAGGGCATAGGAATAACCATCCTTTGGTGACGTATTTGTGGCAGCAACATAGGACTGGGGCAAGGAAAGTGCAGACAAAGCGTAGGTGTGGAGACACCGTTTTCTCTGCAAATACCAGCAGCAAAAACTATACAGAGAATCATCTCTAAATGGACAGAGTCAGTGTCAATGACCAACTAACCAAACACAAAACTGTAACCCTTTTTATCTGTCTTATGCTCTTCAATCTGACATGCTTGAGACCACTCACAACAAAACTTACAAACATCAGTATTAGTATAAGCAGATTTAAACTGGGAGAAATTGCATGAGAGCCCCACTCCCCTCCTCTTTTTAAAAGCACTGGTATTTACATGTGCACAGTGTATGCTTATGTTAGATTTCTTTCCAGCTTCATCTGATGGGAAAGAGATAGACATTCCTTAGTCCTCAGCTCTCTTGTTCCTTCAAATATGCAGCAATATGTTTGGTGTGATGTTCTGATATACTTGACAAGGACATATGTTGGCAACACACACACGCACCTCCCTTTGATCCATCAGTGGAAAAGCTCTGCTGGGCCTTTGCCATATTAGCATTCCCTTGCTGCTGCAAGTAGCAACCAAAAGGGTGTCACACATCCCCTTCTTTCTAGCAGGAGATTTGGTTAATAGAGAGCAGTTTGCCCAATCATGGAAGAATGAGACTGAGTGCAATAAATAAAGAAGCCCTTTCCGCAGTGGTGGGATACAAAAATTTTAGTAACAGGTTCCCATGGTGGTGGGATTCAAACTGTGGTGTAGCGCCAATGGGGCTGGGTGGGGCATTCTGGGGGTGGGGCATTTCTGGGCGGGGCTGTGGCAAGGACACAGCCGCTGCGCCGGTCCTTGGGCGGGAAACGAATGCACGCAGGCGCAGGCTGCCACGCACACCGGTGCACCTCCTGCTAGACTGCTTCAAGTTCTGCGCGCTACTGCTGAGAGGAGGGGCGTAACTAAGGCAAAAATCACGTGGCAAAATCACCAATTAGTAACCCCCCCTCGGCACACACAAATAATTAGTAACCTACTCTCGGGAACCTGTGAGAACCTGCTGGATCCCACCTCTGCCTTTCAGTCATTATGTTCTATGGTGTGTATCAGGAATGTGCATGACATTTTGTACCATTTTGAGTACCATTTTGTCTGAAAAGGACCGCACTCACAAGCCCTAGCTTCAGAACATGTATGCCAAACGCCTCATTCTTCAGAGTTCTGGTACCTATGTACCAAAGCTTAAAATCCATACAAAGTCAGGTTTCTAGTACATGTGAAAGTATCAATTGAAAGGGCTATTGTGAGGAGGTAGGGCACACACTGTAAACAGACTAAATGTGGACAGATGACACCACCAGGCAAAAAAGTGGCTACTGATCTGCATGACTGAAATCTAATGGACATCCAGATTCAGTGCAGGTGCCTGAATAGTCCAGTCTAGGCTGACCTCATTACAGCTTGAAAGCTAAGCAGGTTGGCCATAGTCAGAATTTGGATGGGAGACCACACCAAGGAAGACAGGGGTTGCTATGCAGGGGAAGGCAAACTTGCTCTGCTCATCTCTTCTCTTGGAAACCCCATGAAGAGTTGTGATATGTTGGCTGGGACTTAGCAGCACCTAATTATCATCTCTATATATAAAAAGCTAACAGTGACTTTGTTAGTCATGCCCTAATGCCGAAATGGCTGGACGGATTGCCCCCAATTTTTCACATGACGTGCCTCCCTGTTGCGGGCAGGTAATCAGACCTTCAAATCGCCGAAAGTCCATAATTCCGAGCTTGTGGTAAACGCTTCTTTTTTCCTGGCAACACCAGGCCATGTAAAAGCTGAAGCTGTGTTTAACTGTCACCCTTAGGAATGTGTTCGCGCAGCCTGTCTGTCCGTAGGTCTGAGGGGTTGGTATGAGGCTTAGAATGTGCTCGCAAGTAGATGGGCAGAGATGAAAGCAGCAAAACAGTAAATAGGGTAATACTGGTAGGTAATATGAGGGAAGTGAAACACATACACGTTCTTCGCCAAGTGAGACATCAGGTGGGGTTCCCCCACACGCAGGTAACTTTTCTACTCTCTGTGCCTTCAACCCACTGGCGCCACTACGCACACAACACATACATACTCTCATACACATCCAGCGTCATCCTCACACACCTCTACTCTGCCCCCTCCCTCACATCCAACCGCCGTACCACTTCAACCCACTTCCTCACCCATATTCGCCCGCCAGCCTTTTACTACAAGCCGAAGCCGCTGGAGTTTGGCTTTTTCTTCTGGAAGAAAATCTATGGGTGGGGCGAACCAACACTACTGGCTCCACTCTTTTGCACGTGGCCCTTTAAGAACCCAGGGAGCTGGCCTTGATCTAAGCACCTCACCACCCTGCCTCTGCTGCCTCGACTCGGGACATAGCGTCTGTGCATTCTTAAATGCCTTACCCAAGCCAGGACTGTGCGTGTCAACCAGCCTCATGTACAGTGGGATTCACACTCTGGACAGTTCCATTGTGGAATGGAAAGGGTTACCTTATACTAAAAAAACAAGACAGCACCATATAACGATGTGCATTGAAAAGGAAAAGAGGGATTCCATTTGACCACCCCAAAAGGCTATGCTGCGGACCTGCATGGACATCTGTGTGGGTTGCGACTGTGATGAGAAGGACAATTGCCACAGCAACGCGTGGCCGGGCCCCGCTAGTTATGAATAAATACCATGCAAAAGGAGTCTATAGCTAAGTATAGGAATCGTATGGATTGCATTTTGTAATAAAATATGTCTATTCTATAATTTGGAAAAACAAAGTGCATTACCTTTCATCAAAATATAGTTTATAATAACCATTACAGTTTCTGGGTCCAGACTCCCAATAACATCCACTAATTTCCCATGGGTTTTCTCCTCAATGTAGCTGTTAATCTGGGTCTTAGCTTCTTCAAGGTGGTCGAAATTAGCAGGCACGATATTTGCTTGGAGGAAATCACGAGCCTCATCCAGGACCTCCTGCCGCAGTGGGAATTTTTCCGTCGTGAAAAGGGCATTCCCAATGCTCAGTTCAAATTGAGGGTCGGGGGTGTTCAGCAATTGTAGGAGGTGGCGGAAACCTTCATCAAATTCCTTTGTGGTGATCTCGGACTGGTTAAAGCCAAGCCCTGAAACGATCTGCTCTCGTGTGATTCCTTTAGCTCCTCGGGCCACAAGCATAAGAGCAGCAGCCATGCTGACTGGAGAGAAGAAAACATTTTTGCCAGCGGACTCGGAAGCTATCAGGCGGTAGACTTTAGTGGCAAACTCGACACCGCTTCGGGCGATCTTGTGACAGGCCGAATGATCTTCATGGCTTTCAGCTGGTTGTTGGTCATCCTGAGGATGTTCGTGCCCATCATGGCCACCCTGATGTCCAGGGACATGATGACAGCTGGCAAGTATACAGAGACCAGCAAGCAAGAAGCACAGGTATACATTAGGCATGGTTCCCTTTTGGAGATGTTCTGTTTGAAAGAAGGAAAGATTAGCTTTAAAGGGGGCTTGGATAGATTTATGGAGGAGAAGTCAATCTTTGGCTACCAATCTTGATCCTCATTGATCTGAGATTGCAAATGCCTTAGAAGACCATGTGCTTGGCAGCAGCAGCAGCAGCAGAAGGCCATTGCTTTTACATCCTGCATGTGAGCTCCCAAAGGCATCTGGTGGGCCACTGCAAGGTGCAGAGTGCTGGACTAGATGGACTCTGGTCTGGTCCAGCAGGCTTGTTCTTATGTTCTTATGTAAAGAACCATATTCACAGAGTCTATGTTGATAAATCTGCCAGAAAGTGAAACTTTGGAGCAGCCTTACTAGATAAAGCACAGCAGGGCTGTCTAAGCATGGTGTCATGCTTTTAGGGGTATCTAAAAATGTTGTCATGAGTACCTTGTTCCTTGTTTTTTTTCTCCTGTCATTTGCTGTTGGCTGTGGGTTTGGTTCTGTCCTTTTCTTCTGCTGATATTGGAGATGTGTTTGTATTGTGTTACATGGTGCTGAAATTGCAATGCATGTAGCTTCCTTGTGTGATGTGTGTGTAATGTAGAACGTGGATGTGCTGAACTCACAAATCATGTCAAGATATTGGGGGAAAAATCATTGCGAGAGAACCAAAAATAGTGTGAAAATAAAGGTTGATTTGCACAAGTGAACTAAAAGTGAAGAGTTGGGGTTTTTAAAAGGTTGAAACAGTAGAGATTAGAAATTCAGGATAACGCTTGACTGCTGGGAAACATCAACTGCCAGTAAATCACTCCTTTACCCTATTTCCATATGCTGTAATGGTTGGGTTTGATTCTCCGCTCTGCCGCCTGAGCTGTGGAGGCTTATCTGGGGAATTCAGATTAGCCTGTGTGCTCCCACACACGCCAGCTGGGTGACCTTGAACTAGTCACAGCTTCTCGGAGCTCTCTCAGCCCCACCTACCTCACAGGGTGTTTGTTGTGAGGGGGGAAGGGCAAGGAGATTGTAAGCCCCTTTGAGTCTCCTACAGGAGAGAAAGGGGGGATATAAATCCAAACTCTTCTTCTTCTTCTTCTTCTAGATAAGCTGAATTCAAACTTACAATGAAGCTCACTGTATGACCTTGGGGTTGTTACTCAAACTCACCTCACCTACACCACAGGGTTGTTGTGAAAATAAAATGAAGGAACAACCATGTAATATGTCCTGAGCTGCTTTTACAAAGGGTAGAAGTGAAACAAGAGTCAGTGTGGTGGAGTGGTTAAGAATGGCGGAGTCTAATCAGGAGAACCAGATTTGATTCTCTACTCTTCCACATGAGCAGTAAGCTCTAACCTGGTGAACTGGATTTGTTTTCCCATTCATCCACATGAAGCCTGCTGGGTGACTTTGGGCTAGTCACAGTTCTCTCAGACCTCTCTCAGCCTAGAGCTGTGGTGGCGAACCTATGGCACTCCAGATGTTCATAGACTACAATTCCTATCAGCCCCTGCCAGCATGGCCAATTGGTGAGAATTGTAGTCCATGAACATCTGGAGTGCCATACGTTCCCCACCACGGGCCTAGAGCATCCCTGAGAAGTGTTTGTCAAGCTGCTTTTTGAAGACTGCCTGTGAGGGGGAGCTCACCACCTCCTTAGACTATTGATTCCACTGCTGAACTACTCTCATGTAAAATTATGTGATGTGAGACCAATTGTTTAGAGGGCCTCTAGCTATTTAAAACAATCTTATCTTCTTTCTCCTTGGTTTGTTGCATACATTGGTAGGCCACACTCCAAGTTCAAAAACCTGCAAGGCAAAGTTTGATGCTTTGCTATCAGAAGTCATTTGGGAAGTGAAAATGGCCGCGGGACCTGCCCAGCTGGGCAGCCCCAACCAGCCAGCAATTCAGGGGCTGCTGAACTCAGTGGCACCAGCAATAGAGACTGACTCATCATCCTTTGCCTCATATCCAACAACATGGTGGCAATGCAGGAGGGGACAAATGGGCAGCTGACACCACTGTAGGGTCTGAACCAGGTGGCCCCTGGGGCACCAGCTGGGTTACTGAGGCTTGGCCACCAGCAGCCCTCCAGGGCAGTGGCCCAACAAAAGTTACCCTGTAAGTTATATGATCCACCTGTCCCTGTTTTCTATAGCTTTTCTCTCTTGAGACCACAGGTAAGCCAATATGAAATCACTCCACATTTCTCCTCTGGCCGGCAATATACTCATGACTTGGGGAAGCATGTGGATGCGGTGAAATAGTCTTGACCGAAAAATAAAAAAATGTCTGCAAATTCACCCTTTGAAACCATCCAGCTCTTGAGCAAACCATTCTGACCAGAAAACATCTGAGATACCAAATCAGAAAACGATCTTTCAGTACTTACATTATATGCAGAGGTGTCTGTCTGAAGATGGGGAGGGAGAGATCTGTGCAGAGCTGTCACTTATATGATGGGACATGTTGAGAAATGTGTGCTTTTCATTAAACATTAAATGGTAAAGAGCAAATATTGATCAAGAGCTTTTTTTTTTTCATGGACAACATGGGTCCTAAGTTCGTTGTTGGCTGTCCCCCAGAGCAAATATATCAGGCTTCGCTTACAATTTCCATGTCTGGTCCTAAATCAGAATTACCTTTCTTGTGATTTGGTGTCAAGGGTAGCTATCAGATAATAAAGTTGCAATTCATAAAACAATTATTATGCCGTATCTCCACTGAAGCCATTTTAATTGCTCCATTGTAACTACCCTTCAGTAAGAAGGAGAATTTGCCTGAAAATAGGGCTGGCAAGAACCAGATGGGGTCTGGGGAACTCCCATAATAACAACCCCAGACTTAAGAAGAGTGATTGTTTTGGAGGGTGGACTCTAAGGCATTATACCTGAATAAGTTCCCTCCCTATGCTCCACCCCCAAATCTCCAGGAATTTCCCAACCCAGAGTTGGCAACCCAACTTGAAAACATCCTTAAGAAAACAAAGCAAGCAAAAATGCTTTCTTCTCCCAAAGAATTTGCTTGAAATGTCCCTGTTCTACAGATTTCATTGAAACCTCACAATTCAATAAGGTATTTGATTATAGTAGCAACAGAACCCCACCCCAAATTCTGGTCTGCATGTTAAAGAGCCAAAACAGTTATCAGGCTTACTGTGGTGGGAAACATAGTAAGATTTACTATCATTCAGCACTTTGCAATTATCAAACAGCACGTATTCTTTTCATGATGTAAGAACAGAAAAGCCACAGATAGGGATGATACATAGAGTTGCTGGGATGAATCTGGCCGGGGGTGGGGACACGGGGCAGTGCATGCAACATCGGCAATGTTACCATCACTACATCACTCGCAGCTCTAGGAATCACCAGAAACTCTATGCTAAAACCTCAAGAGTTTCTGGCAATTCCTAGAGCTGCCCTATGTCATTACCGGGTTTTACCCAGAAGTGACATGCTAATGTCAGGGATGTTGGCGATGTCAGCAATGACATTTGGGGGGGGGAGGGTTGTGGTTGCTTTTTAAATTGCCTGGAAAACAATGATGCTTAGCAGCAGGCGGTATCTTTCCATGGCAGGAGGCCTGGAAAGTTGAGTGATACAGAAAGAAGAAAAGTGTGGATTTATATCCTTCTCCTATTCTTTCCTATAAGGATACTCAAAGGGGCTTACAAACTCCTTTTCCATTACTCTCCTCACAGAAGACATTTTGTGAGGTAGGTGGGGCTGACAGAGTTCTGAACAAACTGTGACTAGCCCAATGTCACCCAGCAGGAATGTAGGAGTGGGGAAACTAATCTGGTTCACCAGATAAGACTCTGCTGATCGGGTGGAGAAGTGGGGAATCAAACCCAGCTCTCCATATTAGAGTCTACCTACTCTAAACACTAACCACCCTGGCTTTCATGGAAAGTTATGGTGTAGCTGCCATACTTTCTCATCCTTTCTGCACAGCATGACAGATTAACCATGCCAACTCATTTATTTATTTATTTATTTGTTTGTTTGTTTGTTTGTTTGTTTGTTTGTTTATTATTTAAATTTATAGACCGCCCCATCCCCGAGGGGCTCTGGGCGGTGCACAAAACTATCTGTATACAATATGTAACAAAGGTCACAATAGTGACCATATTTACTAAAATCCATTAAAAACCATTAAAAACCATTTAAACAGCGGGTATTTGGCTAATAGGTTTCAATGAGCTTAAACAACACCATTTGAGGCATCTGAAGGTGCTTCGTTGCAAACCTTTCCCTGAAGAATTTGCCAATCAAGGAACTGAATGGTAATTCCATGGCAATGCACATAGATGCATGAGAATTGTGTGTGTTGTGTGCATTAATCACCCTCAGGTGGGAGCTCCTGTTACCTTTTAAGAGCAATTCTGCAAGATCACTTCTATTTAGAAGAAATCACATGACACTGTGATGCTGTAGCAATCCCCACCAAACTTTATGGTTTTACTATAAAGTTCTGGAGATTGCTGGAGAATCACAGGTCATCACATCTTAAAAGCTAAGCAGGGTTGGTGCTTGTAAGGGAGACCTGCAAAGAATACTTTGCAGAGGAGAGTTGCAAGTGGCAACACTCATTCTCTGCCTCAGTTGTGGAAAAGTAGGGGAGGAGCAAAGTCTGATTGGGCTGGAGCGGGCTTACCTTTCTTCAGGACCAAAGTGACATCAAGGTGGATAATGAAAGCAATTGCAGTCTGAGCTAAGGCAGCGAGATTTGCTTATCTGCTTTCTCTTGCATGGGATCTACCCTTGGGGTCACAGCTGTTATGAGAAGGAGACCAGAGGCAAGATCAGGTTATGACTGGAGGCTTTCATGGCTGGAATCGGTTGGCTGTTTTGGGCTTTCTGGTCTGTGTGGCCATGAGCTGGTAGTTTTAGTTCCTACCATTTCACCTGCATCTACGGCTAGCATCTTGAGAGGTATATCACAGTACGATGTGATTCGCTCCATGGCATACAGTGTGAGGACAAGATCTATTCCAGAAAAGTGTGGTTATGTGAGTGAAACAAGATCCTTTCTTTTCAGAAACAGAAAGGTGAGAGAGAGATGACTGTCTCAGACTTATACTGGCATCTAGTGGCCTATGATGAGAACCATACTGCTTAAGAAATAGTTAAATTATCTTGGGAACCAAAGAAGTTGAGGCTTCACTAGGTTTCCTTTTTGTGAAGCCCCACATGTATGGTTCACTGATGGAGAAAGGTACTGAGTGGTCTCTCTAGGGATGGATGAAGGCTAAGAGCCCCCCTCACTATGGTCCTGCCCCCATCGCAACTGGGCAGGTATGAAGAGGAACATACCGACAGTAAATTTAGGCCTAGTTTTCTTTCATCAAAAACATGGTGACATCATTTCTGGCATGCATAGGAAATGATATCATCATGTCGCCCAACAACGGTGAGAATGCTCTGGTATTTGAGCAAAACCCTATAATGAAACCATTTTTACCATAGAATTCTGGGTTGTCAGTGATATCACTTCCTGTGCATGCCAGAAGTCACATTGCGAAATAGCTGAAGACAGAGAAGTATGTAAAAGTCTTCTTCTAGTAAGTTCCCCTGCAGGCTGGCTTAATGGCATCAGAGGGAGGGGCGGTAAAGCGAGGAATTTCCCTTTCCTGATTGGGGATTGGGAACCTCGTACCTTTGGGACCGCCGTACCCCATATGTCCCTACACGGCCTCTGCGTTTAGCAGAGGCCAATTTACTGGTGGTTCCCAGCCCCTCAATGATACGGCTGGCCTCCACCTGGGCCAGGGCTTTTACGGCCCTGGCCCCTGCCTGGTGGAACACTCTTCCTTCAACTGTCCGGGCCCTGCAGGATCTTGGAGAGTTCCGCAGGGCCTGTAAGACCGAGTTGTTCCACCGGGCTTTTGGGGAGGCCAGCCATCGATGGTGAGCACCCCCTTTGCCTCTCCCTTTTTAACACTCTGGGAGCTGTGACATCTAGACCTACCGTCCCCCTCTTTGGGAGGGTTTTATTGATAGTTTTAATACTGGACGCCAAGTGGTTTTTGTAAAACGCTGTAATTTTATGTTTTACTGATGTTATTTATATTAATTATTTATTGTTTATGTAATATTAATTTGTTGTTCATTGCCCAGAGCCCTCAGGGGATGGGGCGGTATATAAATATGATAATAAAATAAAAAATAAAACCTAGCATCTGTTGTAACTTTGGGGTGTTGTGTGGTTTCTGGGTTGTATGGCCGTGTTCTAGTAGCATTTTCTCCTGACATTTCACCTGCAACTGTGGCTGGCATCTTCAGAGGATCAGATGCAGGTGAAACAGCAGGAGAAAATGCTACTAGAACACAGCTGTACAGCCCGGAAACCACACAACACCCCAGTGATTCCAGCTGTGAAAGCCTTCGACAATACAGTTGTCACTTTACTTGTCTTGCTGCTGTCGGAGTCAAACAGCTTTCGATCAGCTTTGTGGTTTTGCAGTAGCTGTGGTGGTGGAATTTCATTCCCTTGAGTAGTACCGGTAGGTGGTTTTGTGTCAACACAATAGATGATATCAATGATTCCCTCTGGGGACACTGGATCAGTTAACTGAATGACAGGTGGGGAGCTACACCTCTCATAAAGTTGTGCAAAAATGTGCATGTACAAAATAACATCAATGACGCAGACTTCAACAAATACCAAGCAATAAGACTTTTCAAAAAGTTTGTATAACTGCTGGATAACTGATTAATTTGCCCTCTATTTATTCATATGATTGGCTGCTAAGTACAGTGACAACAGGTCTATGGGGTGGGGTGCGGTGGGGGGCAGAATTGGGCTAACATGCATGGCTGAAATGCTGCTGATTGCATTATTGTACTGTCTGAATGCATGAAAAGGAACCTGACAAAGAAGCTTATGGTTCTCGCAAACAACCTGACTGATTGATGAAGAACCAGCTCCCTGTTCACACCTGTGAAACAGACCATGAGCCAAACTGATGGGTGTATCAACGATGTCTTCTTCAGATAACATGGTGGGGGGTGAAGTCACATGGCTCCTAACCCTAAAAGACGGATGTTGTGTTGGGCTTTCCTAGGATACGACATAATAATCTTCAGTTTGTTGATCACTCAGTCACAAAGGGAGTGGATCATTGAGTTATGGCACAATATTTTAAGTGAAACCTTTATTGGAGCTTATAAGTGGGTGGCGCTCATTCAAACCAGTCTGAATTGTTTCCCAGTCTTTGCAGGTTCTCCTGTTAATGCTGAAAGAAATAATCTCTGAAGAAATCCAGTTGTTTTCTGTTTCACCTGCATTACAGGACTTCCAAATGATCAACACCCAGGTATTGCAGAGCAGATTACTGTTTCCATCACCCTTCGCCCTTGAAAACTATAAAATCTTATACAACGTTATGCTTGTTTCTGTGAAGCATAGTTTACAGGGAAGGCAGGCAGACTTTCGAACAAAAAGCAGAGGCTATTTGTTTTTTTGCCATCTATCCTACCATTCAGCAGTTCCTCATGTGGGCGATATCCCCTTGCATTCCAAGGGATGCAAAAGAGGACTTTTTGATCTCCACTGGCTGCAAAGAACACAAAGTTCTAAAGGAAGAAGAAATAAAACAGTGGTAGATATGAACACCAAAAGCAAATAAAGTTATTTTAGAAGAAGAAGAAGAAGAAGAAGAAGAAGAAGAAGAAGAAGAAGAAGAAGAAGAAGAAGAAGAAGAAGAAGAAGAGGAGGAGGAGGAGTTTGGATTTATATCCCCCCTTTCTCTCCTGCAGGAGACTCAAAGGGGCTGACAATCTCCTTGCCCTTCCCCCCTCACAACAAACACCCTGTGAGGTAGGTGGGGCTGAGAGAGCTCCGAGAAGCTGTGACTAGCCCAAGGTCACCCAGCTGGCGTGTGTGGGAGTGTACAGGCTAATCTGAATTCCCCAGATAAGCCTCCACAGCTCAGGTGGCAGAGCGGGGAATCAAACCCAGTTCCTCCAGATTAGATACACGAGCTCTTAACTTCCTACGCCACTGCTGCTCCTTAGAGCAATTCTGCTGCTCCTTGGAGCAATTCTAAGATAACTCTTTTGAAGCAATTATTTAAATATTGATTGGGAATGGGTATACGGGCAAATTTTTCGATTCTGCCTAAAACATTCACCAAAAACATGAAACATAATAGCAACTAGCTAGACTATACCTATAGTTCATCCAGAGCTGCTTCACTTTTCACTCAGACACCATGGTTTCCAATCCCATTACTTACCTTCCTGATCTCTTTCTTTGTTCCCTTTAGCCAGTCTCCTAGTCACTTGCCCCAATCATGCTATTGGCTCTCCTTTTTTGCTCAGATAGCCCTATAGTTTCTGCTTCCCTCCCTCCCCCAACCCTGGCTTCTCCTTGCACTTATCTCCATCTCCCTTTTTGTATCAAAAGGTTTTTTTCCTCCTATGTCTATAGCAGTGATGGCGAACCTTTTCGAGACCGAGTGCCCAAATTGCAAACCAAAACCCACTTAATTATCGCAAAGTGCCAACATGGCAATTTCACCTGAATACTGAGGTTTTAGTTTAGAAAAAATGATTGGCTCCGAGGCGCACATTACTTGGGAGTAAGCTTGGTGAAGCAACTGTGTAACTCTTCAAATGGGTGAATCACGACCCTAGGAGGGTTTACTCAGAAGCAATCCCCATTGCCAGCAACCAAGCTTACTCCCAGGTAAAGGATCGCGCTTTAGTTCTTCTCATGAAAATCAGTGGGGTTTAACAGCGCTTAACAGGGTTACCTACACTGCTTTCCCAAAACTAGGTCTTAGGTTTAATGCTAATAATCGAGCCCAGCAGCCTAGGCCAGCCTAGATGTGGGGGGGAGGCACTCTGTGAGTGCCCACAGAGAGGGCTCTGAGTGCCACCTCTGGCACCCATGCCATAGGTTCGCCACCACTGGTCTATAGACATGCAGACATCATTGGAGGCCCTAGAACCGTGGTGGCGAACCTTTGGCACTCCAGATGTTATGGACTACAATTCCCATCAGCCCCTGCCAGCATGAACAATTGGCCATGTTGGCAGGAGCTGATGGGAGTTGTAGTCCATAACATCTGGAGTGCCAAAGGTTCGCCACCACTGCCCTAGAAGGACTGTACTATAGTTCTGTGTAGCCTCATTGTGAAGATTTTTTTATCCATGTGGAGATGTCACTAGGAAATTAGGTAGAGATGTGGCCAATTCTCTTGGAGAACCAAGATGCCCCTGTGTTATATCAAACCATTATCAAACCTTTCCTGCATGTATAATTATTCCAAATCCCTTAATCTTAAATATCTATCTTACTTTTTTAACTAACCCTCCTACCTTTCCTAATTCTCAATTTAATCCTTTGGTGCTCTATTATTCTCTCCTGCTCTGACAAAAGATAGTAAGAAAAGGAAGTAAGTATTCCTTTCAGATTGTCTGAAGTCCTTTTTTCTTATTGAAGAACTTTCTTGCATCTTGGATATCCATGATCATCTGGTAGGTCCTGTTAAAAGTGAAATCTGTCAATAATCATCAAAAAGGTATTATCTTCTATCCAAAGCATCTGTAAGAAATTTGTATTTCTTTCTTTTCAATAATATTTCTCAGACCAATTCTTTCAAGATCCTGATCTTGAAACTCCATCTTTTTAGTACATGCAGAGGATCTCCTCTTCAAGTGATCTTAATGTCAAATACAACCCATAATCTTGACCAGATTCTTGTTTTTAGCTGATGCTGACCTTACATGATAAATTTTATCCACCATAGGTTCTATTTCTCCAACAGAAAGAGAGATGGACTTTCCTATTTTTGAAATATTTTTTCCTAAGATCTTCTCCTTCCTTTTCCTACATGGCATGCATTCTTAATGTGCATTCCATCTGCTTCAGGTGCAGCCAAAGTACTTTCTCCACTTGGCTGTGAATTTCCTTCTGGTTAACTTTAACCTTGCTGTCTTCTCATTTAGGATGAACTACCTTTCCTTGGACAAATCTTAGGGAGTCTCTAGGTGCTGACACACCATTGCTAGTACCCATGTTTTCAAGATTATTCTCTCATCTGAACATTATTTACAGCCAGATGTGCAGAGGCTGCTCAAATAATCACAGACATGGCTTGGATTAAAATAGGGCCGCAGCCCTTTTTATTTACATAATTATTAAAAGCGAAGCTGGGCGATAAAGAGGAGTGCATCAACTCAGCCAATCAGCCTTCCTGGCTGATCGGCTGAGTTGATGCACTCCTCTTTATCGCCCAGCTTCGCCCAGCCTTCCTGGCTGATCCCGTCTTCACCCCATTTATTAGGGAGACAGAGTTCCTGGGCCACGGGGCATCTGCCCCATTCATTTGAGGCCCATCCATCTGGGGTGTCAGGCTCACCTGCAGAGGCCCTTAGGGGCATGCTCCCAGAGCCCGCCCCTCTCCAAGCCTCTTTTAAAAAGATGCTAAAAGGACAGGCCTTGTTAAACATTACACAGATTGTAAATACTGATCCAAGAAGATAAATAACAAATATCAGTCAAGGTTTCTCACCTGATGTCCATAGTTTCATAAGCACACCTTCTGCCTATGCACAGAGTGGGTTACAGTCCTGTTGAAATGGGACTCAAGCGGAGTGCATGTAACTGTCTAGCACAGGGGTAGGGAACCTGCGGCTCTCCAGATGTTCAGGAACTACAATTCCCATCAGCCTCTGTCAGCATGGCCAATTGGCCATGCTGGTAGGGGCTGATGGGAATTGTAGTTCCTGAACATCTGGAGAGCCGCAGGTTCCCTACCCCTGGTCTAGCATCTGTACAACAAATGTCTTTGGGAATTGATACCCTCACAGAGGTATTTTATCCGTATCTGTTTCCACTGCCTCCACAAGGGACAGAAAAAATGTGATCGGGGTGCAGACAGGCACAACAGCCCAACAACAACTCTCCATCATCTCCATACGTTACTGTCTTCAGAGGTACTGTGCAGGTTGCCAACCTCCAGGTGAGGCCTGGAGTTCTCCTGGATTTACAAGTGATCTCCAGCCTACAAATATCAGTTCCCCTAAGAGAAAATGGAGGGTGGATCCTATGGCATTATACCCTCTCCTCTGAAAACTCTCCCCTCCTCAGGCTCCAACCCCAAATCTCCAGGAATTTCCCAACATGATATTGGTAATCCTAGCTACTGCTAACATGATGGGAGGCCCAGTAGCAAGGATCCTGATTGTGTTGTGTACTGTTAGGAAACAACACCATGATGCTCTTGGGTTCATTGCACACAGTGAGAGACACGCCTTGTTTAATTCTAATACGACACTCTCAGAATGACATCTGCCTTTGAGCTGATAAGTGGGTGGAGCTCACTCAAATGAGTCTGAATGCTTTCCTTGTCATTGTAATTCAAAAATTAATCTCTTAATGAAGCAATTGTTCTGTTTCACAGACAATAAAAAGCAACAAAGAAAAACCTGGGGGTAGGAAGAGAGAAAAAGAAGGGGCTGAAGAATATAAAAGAAGGAAACCCAAAATGGGTAATGGAAACTTAGAGGCCTTCCGCACTGTACGATTCGACCTTAGTTTGACGTAGGTACAACCCGGGTACTCCGCACAGCCGTAGAGTTTGACTTGTGTCTGTCTCTGCTCCCCCCCTTTCACTGTCAAATTTTTGAGCTCGACTGGGAGGTACAACTTTTGCTGAACTCAGGTTGCACTCAAGCCGAAGCCAGATTGCGGAATCTCCCTTGCCTCGACTCTCCCGGCCAGCCAATCACAGTGCACTATTTTGGCCATGCACAGAACGGGAGACTCACGGCGGCGAAAAGCACGCCTTAAAAAAAAACCTTCTTGTGCATGAAGCAACGGCTCTGCTCTGCTCATTCTGCTCCAACAGAGAAGGCTCGCAAAAATGTAGATTCCCGCCAGTTTGTGACAGGCGGGAAATCAGCGCTTTGTGACATTGTCAAAACGTAGCTCCTACGTGGCAAAACGAAAAGAAAAGGGACGCACACACACATTTCCCACCATAGAACAGCAGCCAATTGGGAATGAGGAGCGAAAGATGTGAGGAGGTAACCCCGCCCCCTGAACTCGGGTCCGGAGAGACAACCCGGGTGCTGTGTGGAATAACAGAAGAGTCAAGCTCAGGTAACAATTTCCGCAGACACGAGTCCAACCTAGGTTGCCTCTGCTGTGAGGAAAGCCCCTTACATTGACAAAGAAAAGTCTGCATACTTACCAGTCCTCTTGATTGTTGTGATTCCTACTTGAATGGGGGCAACCCATTAGAAGCCCTTCCTCACAGGGGTCTTGACCACCTTCTAAAAAGTACAGTGGGAGCTAGGGGAAGTACTGGCAGGTGCCATGGTGCCCATATGGATTTCATTGTCAAACCCTTCTCTAATCAGTACACCATACTGTCTTATATGTTAAATTGTTTTTGATGAAATGTGCCTTTAATGCTACGAGATGCTTTACTTCAACAGAGTATGGAGGCATGTTCGGTTTTATATTCAGACAATGCAATCTCTATTTAAGCCGCAACACCCCTGACTTGTTTAGGTGAAAGTGTACAGATCTCCTAGTAGCTTGTTGTCCACCCTGTCAATGCCGGGCCCCATCCCCTTCCCTTCCCTCCCTTGCATGCCATCCCTCACTCCCTCCCCTCCCTTGCATGCCACCCCTCCCTTCCCTTCCCCTCCCTCCGCTAGGGTGGGTGGGCCATGTCCAGATGCCGGGCCCCCTTCCCTTCCCTTCCCTTCCCTTCCCTTCCCTTCCCTTCCGCAGCCGGCCACATAGAAATTTCCACCTCACCATGGAACATGCCCGTTTTTGTCATCTAGAAAAAGAGTGGTCGCTGGCGACTTCTCCAGGACTTGAGAGCAGTAAATGCATGCATTCAACCCATGGGCCCCTTGCAGTGTGGTCTTCCTAACCCCAATCTTATTCCCACAGCATATCAGGTATTGGTGCTAGACCTTTCAGGTGAATTCTACCTTTTAACATCCAAAGGCGGGAGGGCCAGTTGGCTGGCTGCCCCCCCCCCATATTAAAAACCGGGCCCCCTTTCGGGGCCCTAGGTTAAAAGAGCTGCCCGGGAGCGGCTCATTGTAATTTAAGCACTATCATCGCTTCTAAATCTATTAAGGACCCCAGGCTAACAAAAAAGAAAGCCGCGGCCGGCGTCTCTGGCCGAAGCCACCCCTTAAGGAGCAGTTTTCGAGCCAAAGCCATGCCACACATGCCTGGTTTCAATACGGTCAGCAGAACAGCCTTTTGATTTAGCCTTTACAGCCATGGTAAGTAACTTTATCTTCACAACTAAACCTCTTCCTGCCTTCGTCTCAAGTTTGGCCCAGTTCTCCCTGCTCTCCGAAGCCGCTGTCGACAGGGCCTTGGCTGCTGTTAGACTTACTACCTGTCCTCTGGATCCGTGCCCCTCCTGGCTCATTAAAGCTTGCCAGGCGGAGCTACGACCCCATCTGTTGAACATCATCAATGGCCCCCTTGAGCAAGGAGTCTTTCCGGATGAGTTGAAGGAGGCAGTGGTCCGCCCACTCTTGAAAAGACCATCATTAGATCCTGGCGATCTGGCCAATTACCGCCCCGTTTCGAATCTTTCATTTCTGGGGAAGGTAATTGAGAGAGTGGTGTTGGAGCAGCTTCAGGGCTTCCTGGATGACGCATCGGCCTTCGACCCCTTCCAGTCCGGCTTCCGTGCTGGGCACGGGGCGGAGACTGCTCTTGTCGCCATCACGGAGATACACTCCATTATGCAGCTTGACCGAGGCGGATCGAGCGCTGCTGGTTTTATTAGATCTTACATGGCGTTTGATATGGTCGATCCGCGACCTTTTGACCCACCGCCTAGCCGTGTTTGCGGGAGTACGGGGTACTGACCTTCAGTGGATTGCCTCGTTTCTCAGACCCCAGAGCCAGCAGAATTAATGATGCTTGAGGATGAAGCCTCTCGGAAGTGCCCACTTTATTGCCGGGTGCCCAGGAGTCACTACTATCCCCGCTATTATTTAACATCTATATGCGACCACTTGCTCAGCTGAGTGCGGAGTTTTGGGCCTGATCTGTCATCAATATGCCGATGACACTCAGCTCATTCTGTTGATGGAGAGGGGAGCCAGTTGCTGCCCCTGCGGCTCTACAGCATTGTTTGGAAGCGGTAGCTGGTTGGTTGTGCAGCAGAGCAGGCTGAAACTGAATCCATCGAAGACTGAGATCCTATGGCTGGGCCGTGAGGCAGAGGCTCGGGATTTCCAACCCGCCAGTGTGGGAGGGGCCTCGTAGGCGCCCGGCCTCCCTCGGCTCCACAGTCTGGGGGGTCCACCTGGATTTTGTCTCTTTCAATGGGAGACAGGTGGCCGCTTACAACCCAGACTCGTTTTTCCATCTTCGTCAGGCCCGGCCCGGTTGGCCCCCTTCACTCTCTAAGCGGACCTAGCCACCGTGATCCAATACAGCGGTCACCTCAGAGCTTTAGACATATTGGCTAACTTCGCTCTGTGGGCCTTCCCGCTTCGCGTTTGATTCGGGAAACTAAAGCTGGTCCAAAATGCAGCTCTTGCGCGCCTGCTCACAGGGAGGCGCCTTTAGAGAGCATATCCAGCCTGTGTTGCGCCAGCTGCATTTGGCTCCCGTTTGAATTCCGAATCATCTTCAAGGTGTGGATTCTGACCTTTAAAGGAGCATTCACAGCGGTCTGGGACCACTTGTACACGCCGGGGACAGCGCATCACCCTATGTCCCTACTTTCGGCCTCTGCGATCAGCAGAGGCCAATTTACTAGTGGTCCCCGGCCCCTCAATGGTCTGGCTAGCCTCCACACGGGCCAGGACTTTCCGCACAGCGCTGGCCACAGCGCGAATGGAACACCCTCCCACCAGCATCCGGGCCCTGCAGGACAGCGAGTGAGTTCCGCCCAGAGCCTGTATAAGACTGTGTTGTTCCACCGGGACGCTGGAGTGTCCAGCCGCTGATATGAACCCACTGCTCCTGCTTTGGCACTGGTACAACAGAGCTCCTCATATTGAGGGGCCTACCGTCCCCCCCTTCTTGGGGTGGGTTTTTAAATTGAGCCTGGACGCCTCTTGTTTAATTTGCTAATTGTTAGCCGCTGTTTTTATGTATTTTAAGATGTTTTATTGACGGAGCCTATGTTTGTATTTTACCGGATTTGCTCCTGCTTATTGTTTATATATTATGTTGTTCACCGCCCGGAGCCCTTTGGGGATCGGGTGGTATAGAAATTGAAATACTAATACTAATACTAATACTAATACTAATAATAATACTAATACTACTACTACTACTACTACTACTACTACTACTACTACTACTAATAATAATAATAATAATAATAATAATAATAATAATAATAATAAACAGACACGCTGCCCACATAATTACCACAAGCAAACAAGAATCTTGAGTACTGGAGTGTCTGTCAGGGTAGATAGCTTCGTTCCAGGTATTTGGAAAACAGAAAACAAAATCTATGTAATACCTTGTATTTGGGTGTCATTTTGGTTGGCCCTCAAGAAAGTTGCTGCATGAATCTTTGCTTGTTTATTTTTGGATTCAGAAAACAAAACTTCAGGATTTAGAATAAGTCACAGATGTACCAAGTTCAGAATCTGTTACACTGTCATGTCTTCTCACCTGGTTGTATCCTGGTTTTCTCCAACATTTGTTGGGGTTGGGCAGTTTCATTCAGATGCCATTGGCTTTCTCCCTCAGCAGTCTGAATTGTTTGAGTTTATACCATTGTAATTAATCACCAAGCAACATATATAAAAGAGAGCCAACATGGGGTAGTGGTTGAAGAGTCAAACTAGGAAGTAAGGGACTTTGAGGGTCTATTAATTAAATCTTTATTAATGTTCTCTTTTTCTTAATTTAGTATCTGCCAGACTTCAAAAACAAAGGCTGTATTCCATAATCCACAGTTCCCATTTGTAGAAAGACTGGCAAAAACAGAGACTGGGGCCTACTGCTAGCTTCTAAACCCAAGAGCAACAAAACACCAATCAAGAAGAGTAGAGGAAAACTAAATAAGGAGGCAGACAATGTGCACTGTGAGCTGAACCAGATTTACTCAGAAGTAAGTCTCAGTAAGTTCAGTGGGAATTACTCACTTGTGAATGTGCTCAGGATTGCAGCTTTAGACATTTTATAAATATTCTAAAAAGAGATCTCACTCAGCAGCTATTTACATTCAGCAGGAAGTACATCTAGCGCCAGGGACTAGTGCTATGGAAACACATTCAGTGCAGATGTATAAAAGGTATTCTTCAAGGCAATATTGTGCATGGCCTTTGCCTTGAAATTTCCTCCCCAGGGCAACAGCTCAGTGTGCCTGCTTTATGCACAAATTACCACTACAGTGTTGTGTACCTCCAAGCCAACACAAGTCAATAGCAGGAGCATTTGATATCTGGCTAGAGGCAAACCTTGCACTGAGCCAGAGGTGTAGATGAGCCAAACTGCGCCCGGTGCGCAGTCTATATTTTCTGCCCCCCATGGCCCCCCGCCCCCTGTGGCACCCCCCTTCCCCCCTTATTCGTAGTTCCTTTCCTTTTCCTACAACTTTTTCAGCCTGAAAAAAAAGGCCTATTCACAATTCAGGCTTAAAAACGGCCTGATGGGAACTATACTTCCCAGGAGACCTTGTGAGCCCCAAGGTCTCCTGGGAACTGTAGTTCCTCAGGCTGTTTTTAGCCTGTACTGTGAACAGGCCTTTTTTCAGGCTGAAAAAGTTGTAGGAAAAGGAAAGGAACTAAGGTAAATGTGGGAAGGGGGGCGCCACAAGGGGGCGCTGTGGGGGGAGCAGGGGGAAGGGAGAGGGGCCTGGGGTGATTTTCCGCCCCCAGGCATGCGCCCAGTGCACCGCGCACCCAGCCCCATCCCCTTGCAGCTCTGCCACTGCACTGAGCAATGTGCTGAGTAAAGGCAATAAACATGAACAGTATCCAGAACAGACCTGTTGCCACTACACCAGGAAGTATTATGAATGAGAAGTCTTCCAAGTTTTTAACAAGTTTTACCCACAGCTCACTCCCCCACCCCTTTCCTCTTTCATACTATCCAATTCTATAGTTTAACCATGGAAGCTATGCAGAAAAGGTGAAAAGTCAATCCAGTGTGTGTGGATCAGGCCAAATCGATTAGGAAATAGCTTGTAGCTGAATAGTCATGTGCATTTTCTTTTTGCTTATTCAGTTCTCAGCAGGGTTTGAGATCTTCCCCATGAAGATAATGCAGGCAGTTTTTCTTTCAACGATCATTGCCAAAAAAGGCCTGTTGACTTCAAATCTGATCGGCATAGACATGGGTACCAAGTCCATCGCAGAGGCTGCTGATGCTTCTGTTCCCCTCTCATCTATCACCATCACAGCCTTATGAATGGCCTAGGATGAAAAAGAAAGTTCAACAGTCATTCTATATACAAGAGGCGGAAATGTAAGCATGCCGGTCTATACGCTTACAAAAGAAGTTCGGTTTCTGTTCCCCTTGAGAAGAAAGGGCTTACCGCCAGTAATTTCTAGTCACTTTCACAAGTTGTAAAAAGAGAGCGAGAGAGAAAAGAAAGAGTCCATTTGATTGTGAATCTAAATCACATCTATAATGTCCCTAAAAGAGATATGGTAATAAGAACAAAAAGGCATGAGAAAGTAGGTTGGTTACGGTTGCCAGCTCTGGGTTGGAAAATACATAGAGATTTGGAGTGTGGCGCCTGAGGAGGGTGGGGTTTAACAAGAGGAGGGACCTCAGAAGAGTATGATACCACAGAGGCCACCTTCCAAAGTGGCCATTTTCTCCAGGTGAACCAATCTCTGTTGCCCGGAGATCACTTGTAATAGCAAGAGATCTCCAGCCACCAGGTTAGCAACCCTAGCTGACATGGATCATTGCTTGTCTTTGACTCCTTCATTGGTAATGTCATGCCCCCACAGAGCCTTTGGTTATTTCCCCTTTAAGATTTAGTTTCTCCACAGTCAGTATGGTTTTGCTTATTGTTAAGTCTCCATGGGAGGGTATTTTAGTTAGTCCCTGCCCCTTTAAGACTTTTCCCAGTATGCCATTTCCTCTTTTTACCCAGCATTGCCTGTTTTTAGTTAGTCAGTCAGTCTCAAAGAGGTGCTAAGGGAAGCTGGGGTCCGTTAAAATTCTTGACGTTCATGTGTCCATATGGTGGTCCAAAGAGGAGTCCATAAGTTCATATGGTGGTCTAAAGAGGGCAAGCCAAGTTAATCAGCAGCTAGAGCAAAGACCAAGACCAACAGAGCTGTGAGGAAGCAAGAGACAGTGATCCATCTGTAAGCAGCCAGAAAAGGACAGTCTGCAGCTCCTATCATCCTGAAGACAAGCAAGTACTCCCGTTAGTTAGAGCCAGGGAGGAGTCTTGTTTTTCTCTGTTAATAAAGCCATTATTAGAACTGTTAAGACTGGCTTGTGTCTTGACCTTTCTGTCCCAGCAGATAACAGGGCACCTCCAACAGAGTTACTTGCGGGGGCAGAACAGGTAAGGACCACATAAGTCATGGCTGCAGGAGATCTGGGATGGGCAGTGCTATCCTAAGCAGAAGTCCCTCCTTGTAACTGGAGTTTTTTCATATAAACGATGAGTCTCATTTTTGCTGTGCTAATTATCTGAAGACCTTGACTGTTTTTCATTGCCCTATGCTGTTTACAAAAGCAAGGTTAAACGTATTCCCATTTAAAAAAATCTTTGTGGTGAGGATATAGGTTTATTCTCTTAGACTGTGTTCCTGCAATTTCCAGGACATGGGAATCCTGCAGCACATTATTTTATTTTGCAAGTTTTTACTATTGCAAGCGGCAACAAAGGATTCTCCCCTGTTTGAAAAATCTAGCAGGAAGTTCAGTACAGTCTTGCATTTGCTATCTGTTTGAAGATTAAAAAAAAACCTTCAGGATCACATTGGCAATAGCACAACTTTTGACAGAGGTATTCAGAAATAAAAACCAGAGAACCTTAGGGGCTGACTTCTTGCTTTAACAGTTTATTCATTTTACTACTTTATCAAACTTATTTTATTATTTAGTTCATTAATTTTGTACTGCACTTGTAACTTGTACACTGTTGCTTCTCTGGGTTAGTTGACTGGAATAAATCAAACAAACAAACATTGACTTCAGTGAAGTCAGTGGCTCCGTGAATCTCCTACATTTTTTTCAAATGCTTGAAACAACTATCTGGGGTTGTGACCTGAACTGGGGCAATGGGATGGGCTCATTCTTTCCCTGGCCATATGCCTGAAGTAAATCACCTGCTTATTTGGGGAAGGGGATGATCTCTGAGGTTCATGCATATGTTTGTGATTGACATGGGGACTTGTCCTTGTATTTACGGGTTTGAAGAACTGTGTATGCACTCGGGAGCTTTTACTAGGATTAAAACTTCATTGGTCTTAAATGTGCTGCTGGACTCCATTTTCTTTGAGGACAACAGCACGGTGAGCAAGGATTACATTCTCTTTCCCCCTGAACCGCAACTCTGAACTGGACCAGGGGCCTCAGGAACTGCCTGTAAAATTCCGAAAAACTGGATCATGGATTTGCTGCAGTAACTCTTAGTTTGGCTTGAAACAATAACAAAAGTAAACAGGTCCGAGAGATTAAAAAGTCAGAGAACTGGGAGAACAGAAGGAAAAGTTCAAAGTCAGCATGTTCTCGCAGGCTGATTTCGTAAGCACAGTGCATTTTTGTGCATAAGGAACTGTTCAAAACTCTGGTCCTCTATTTGCTGTCTGAAGTTCAAAACTCTGGTCCTCTATCTGCTGTCTGCACGGAGATGTGGTTGCAACAGTGCCCCCAACCCACGAGTGCAGGGGCGCAGGGGAGGGCATCTGGAGAAGGAGTTGTCTCCGGGCACCATTTCCCCCCTATATGCCTCTAACCCTTGCAGTGTACTGTATTGCTCCCCTCAGATTGGTTATTATAAAATGGCTAAAAGTAAAACGCATTGTATGGAAAAAAGTATTTTAAAACCACTCAAACAGTGTCCTTCATTTGGCACAATGAGGGTTGCAATAATGTAGTGAAAGGAATGCAATTGTCTTATAGCCAAATTGTTCAGCTGTATGAAGGCTTCCAAATCAAAAGAAATATTATCAACAAGTTTGGAGCTTTTCAAGCCAGTATGCATCTGAAAAGTTGAAGTTCCTAAATATGCAAAAAGAAACTCATGGTTTGATTAGTGAATGTAGAACATATTAGGAAGATCAGAGCAAAGCATCGCCTCTTCAAATGCTTTAAGTCATCTCCTCCCCCATCAGATTTGATTTCACTTTAGCGCTCTTTCAGACTCTTAATTTAGTGAAAAAAATTGCTTGCTCTATGCAAGGGGTGGGGAAACTCTTATTTCCACCATCAATAATAAAGAGGCATGTGCATCTCCAGTTTCAAAGATTGGGAAGGAGTTGATGTGAATGACCTCAGCCAGAGTTGCTGCTGGTCAAAGCTGACTTCTGTAAGGCCAGCGTTCCGGCAAGTCAAACGGATGTGTTCCCAAATGCATTAAACAGTCTGTATGTGTACACAATGAATATGAACTGCAGGACTGTGCCTGAAGTATAGTGAATAATCATAAGTCTGGAATGAGGTTTGTTGCCATGACTCTGGTCTCCTTATTATTATTATTATTATTATTATTATTATTATTATTATTATTATTATTATTATTATTATTTATTCGATTTGATAAACCGCCCTACCCCCGAAGGGCTCAGGGCGGTGTACAACAAAACAAGAACAACCATAATAAAACAAATCGAATAACCCCAGTTAAATTACAAATCTTAAAACTATAGCAGCAGCAATCCACAATAAATAATTAATAATTAATAATAAGGGGCGTCTGGCATCACACCCTGGCGATCAAGACCTGGGAGTGGATGAATTCTGGGAGGGGGCTGGCAGATGGTCAAGATGTGGTCAGGTGCACAGCCAGTAAACAGGAACCAATAGAAGGGCCGCGGAATCAAGCGGCGGGGTCCCCCCAAAAGCCGGTGGAACAAGCTCCAGTTTTTACAGGCCCTCTGGAGACTCCCCAAGGTCCCGCAGGGGCCTAACCAGAAAGTGGGATGCAGCCAGTTACGCACTTTTGGTTCGATTAAGAACGAGGATTTATTACATTGTCTTCAGTTAAGCCCGAGCAGTTTGTTAAAGAATTAACTTCCAACTCCTTTGAGTCCAAATACTTCCTCAGTTCCTGCAAACTGCCCGGTTAATGATTAACTTCAACTTCCAACTGACCCAGCAAAGTCTGTTAATGAGATTAATCCCCTCCCTCCACTTAGCAGATGCGCCCCACCCTGCTTTGTTAAAGCGTTCTACCCTTGTGGCATGGGGATGGGGAGTGCTAGAATTTGGCCAGTGTTTGGTTTCTGTGGAGCAAATCTGCCCAGCTTCCTGCAGAACGGCAATTTGGCCCGAAGATGGAGCCAGCTCTGGCTTTCCGGTCCTAGCCAGCCGCCAGGAGAGCGCTCCCGCCCGCAAGCAGCAGGAGAGCAGGGACAGGAAAGAGTAAAGACCGCGGCACGGCCTAGCCAGAAGTGCGGGAACCAGCTGGCTCATGGCTAGCGCAGAAAGCTGCTCTTCCAGCGGCCTAACGTGCAGGGCTCCCCTGCGTGGCTGCCCCTTCCGGAAATTAAAGAAGCGAGGAGTAAGCGGGTGGCGAGCGGAAGCCGGTGAGCAGAGTGAGAGGAAACAAGTGGGGAAGCGGCGGGCAGGCAAGTGGCATCCGCTCCTTTCCTTTCCCTTCCTTTCCTTCCTTTCCTTCCTTCCTTCCTTCCTTTCCTCCTCCTTTCCTTTCCTTTCCTTCCTCCACTCCTTCCTCTTTCCTCCTTCCTCCTCCTCCTTTCCTTTCCTTTCCTCTTTCCTTCCTCCTTCCTTTCCTTTCCTTTCCTTCCTCTCCTTCCTTTCCTCCTTTCCTTCCTTTCCTTTTCTTCCTCCTTTCCTTCCTCCTCTCCTTCTTCCTTTCCTCCTTTTCCTCCTTCCTTCATCTTTCCTTCCTCCTTTCCTTTCCTTTTCCTCCTTCCTTCTTTCCTTCCTTTCCTCCTTTCCTTTCCTCATCCTCCTTTCCTCCTCCTGTCCTGTCCTTTCCTCCTTTCCTTCCTCCTTTCCTTTCCTCTTTTCCTCCTTTCCTCTTTCACTCCTCCTTCTCCTTTCCTCCTCCTTCCTTTCTTCCTTCCTTCCTCCTTTCCTCCTCCTTGGTCGTCCTCGGCCTCGGCTCGGCTCATCATCAGCTCATCTTGGGCTCATGGGGCTCGTGGGAGCTCACTCGTGGGCTCGTCGGCTCAGACTAGGCTCATGGCTCATCCAGGATTCAGCTCAGCTTCTGGGCAGATCATACCTAATGAACAAAATCAGAGCAAACCAGCCTTCAGCCAGCTGCCAGACAGGACTTGTCAGCATGGAGTGAGGATCATGGGGTCCTGCAGTGAACAAAGATGAGATGGGATCGGCCAGCTGACCATGGGGCTTGCCCGCCAGGCGGACGCCGGGGCGGCCAGGCCACGGCCCTGGCCGGCAGCGGGCCCGCCCGCCTGCGGCCCGAGGTGGCGCCCGGCTCGGCCTGGCCGGCCGCCGGGGCCGGGATCGGGCAGGTGGCGCCACGGCGCCGGCCGGCGACAGGCGAGGTCACGCCCTGCAAGGCCGAATGGGGGTGGCTGGCCGGCCGCCGGGACCTGGTGGGGAGCCGGGGAGGAAGCCGGCGGCCTGGCGACGCCAGTTCCTGAGGCCGAAGAGGTCGTGGCGAGGGTGGATCCCGACCTGGCTGGCGACCGGGGCAGGTGGTCGGCCGGCTGCGTCCTGGCCGGCCGGCGCCGCCCGCAAACGTGAGACGGGCAGGAGGTGCGGCAGCCAGCGGCCCGTGGTCTTCCCGCCACTTCCTGCTGGGGCAGCCGGCTCGGCTCGAACCATGAGAACGGTGGCGGAGGCCGCCGCGGCTCCGGCGGGGCCGGGTTCCTGCCGGTGGATCACGGGAACAGATTCAGCCGTTCCTCGGTAGGTAAAGTGGCCAGCACGTTCGCGTTCTGCAGTGGCGTGGGGATGGGGAGGGCGGAATTTGGCCGTGGTTTGGTTTCACCTGTAGACCGTCTTTCTATCCTGGTGGCATGGGGATGGGGAGGGCAGAATTTGGCCTGTGTTTGCTTTCTGTGGGCAAAATCTTTCTACCCTGGTGGCATGGGGATGGGGAGTGCAGGAATTTAGCCAGTGCTTGGTTTTCGTGGGCAAATCTTTCTACCCATTGGCAGGAATGGAGAGGTGCAGGTGGTTTCTGTGGAGCGAAATCTTTCTACCAGTGGCGAGGTCGGAGATTGCAGAGAATTGGCCGGGTGCTTGGTTTCTGTGGGCAAAATTTTTCTACCCTGGTGGCATGGGAATGGAGAGAGTGCAGAATTTGGCCAGTGCTTGGTTTTCTGTGGAGCCGTGTTTTCACCACCCTGGTGGCATGGGAATGGGAAAGTGCAGAATTTGGCCAGTGCTTGGTTTCCTGTGGGCAAATCTTTTTTTCTACCCTGGTGAAAAGCATGGGGATGGGGAGAGGAGTTTTTTTTGCTCAGTGCTTGGCTCCGTTTTACTGCAAAACTGTCTGTCTACACTAGGTGGCATTGGGGAGGTGGAGTGGGAGATTTTGCCCAGTGCCCCTGCTGCAGACCCTGCTCTGGAAATCCCTTCCCCCAGAACGCCCAGACCATGCCCTCGCCATGTTGTGCCCCACACCCCTGTCTCCGGGTTTGGCACTCACCGCGACTGTTTGAATCCCACCACCATCGGAACCTGTTGTTAAAATTTTTGAATCCCACCACTGGCCCTAACTGCTGGAGGAAGAGCGTTCCACCAGGCAGGGGGCAGGGCAGTAAACGCCCTGGCCCGTGTGGAGGCCAGCCGCATCATAGAGGGGCAGGGGACCACCAGCAAGTTCGCCTCCGCGGAGCGGAGGGTACGACCCGGGACATATGGGGTGAGACGGTCACTATATGCATATATATAACATCTGAAAAGGGAGTTGTGTCCTGGTGTTTCACTGAACAAGTAGACCATTTCTGATGCATACGTTATCATTTTCAGATTTTGCCAATGTGGATATAACAAGCATGTCCATGCCAGAAAAAAAAAATATGCAAAGCAATAAGAGAAACATAACCTGCAGCCCAATCTGTGCAGGTCTGCCAGTTCTCAAGGGACTCCTGCAACTTGCAAAACAGTGAAAAAGTAGGATATTGATCATTCTTGGTGGTCTGAAAAGCACTTGCTTATATGGTTCACTTACTTATATGGTTCATTATATAGTTTCAAGGTTTGCTATTTCACACAGACCTTAGTTCTTCTGGATGTGCATGTAACATGCATCCAGCTACTACTTTTACATGAGGCTGAGCTTTTTTTGATGTGCCAATGTTTCTGTTTACCTCATTTATGCCCCCCCTTTCTCCCTCATGGGGAACCCAAAGAGGCTTACACAGTGGTGGGATTTAAATAATTTAACAACTGGTTCCGGTGGTGGGATTCAAATAATTTAGCAAGTGGTTGTTTACAAGCACCATTTTAACAACTGGTTCTGCCAAAGTGGTGCGAACCTACTGAATGCTTACAACATTCTCCCCTCCTCCAATATATACTCACACAACCTAGGGGTGCCAATCTCCAGATAGTGGCTGGAGATCTCCTGGGATGACAACTGATCTCTAGGCAATAGAGCTCAGTTCTTCCAGAGAAAATTGCAACTTTGGAAAATGGACTCTATGGCACTGAGGTCCCTCCCCTGCCCAAATCCTACTCTCCCTCAACATCTCCAGGAATCTACAACCCTGTGAAGCATCTTAGTCCAAGAGTATGTGACTGGCCCAAGATTACCCGACAAGCTTCCATGGCAGAGTGGAGATTCGAACCTGGCTCTCCCAAATCCTTAACTGATTCTCAAGCCACTAACCATGCTGGCTCTGAGTTGTGCAGTCAGATGTGCATTTCTGCAGAAGGTAGGCATATCTTCCCATTCATACCAAAACGGTGCACCTATATGCCTACCTTTAGAGCCATTTACTTTTCAAGAATACATTTAGCATTGTCCATAGCTACATTAAAATGGTTGAATGGTCATTTCTCTCCCTCCAGGAATTCCTGGGAACAACTAGAAATGGCTAAGGGATTCTTTTAGAGAAGACGATGAGGGCATGAAGCCAGCAGAAGGCCAGAACAGAGATATGCACTTTGATAACACTTTCCAACAAGGGCAAATTGTCATTTGTTTAGAACCTGTTAATATGTATTATAAAAACATATGCACACAAATTCTTCTGCACAAGAAAAAAAATGACATCACTTACGCCATTAACCCTGTGCTGTGGCTGCCCTGTGATTCCAGACAGATCTGCTTTTTCAGTGAAGACATCTACTATACCGATGGAATACATTATGTCTTTCAGATTCAGCTCCCCATAAACTTTAGATTTTGGCATATACACATCTACAGAGCTATTTGGAAGAGAGAAAAGGATGTGTTAGTCCTCTAGAAGTATAACGTTCATCAGACTTTGTCTGTGCAGACAACAGAAGGAGATGATTGAATAGGTTGCACTACTTTGAAATGCAGGTCATATTTTTGATGTTTCCCAACATATTTAAACATATAGGAAATAGCACAGCGGGTTAAAGACAGGTCAGAACCTCAGTTTTCCATTTGCAGGACTTTTGAAAACGTGGTCTAGCAATCAAACAGCACCTCTCTCACTCTAGTACTGTTCCGTCACCTCAGCATTTGACTATCTTCTCCCCATCTCATTCTGGGGGAAGTATAAATGAGGGTTGCTTGCACAAACGTGAGTTCAGGTCACATTGTGTTCACCAGAGATGAGTAGGCAGCCAGTTAACAGAAAGGCTATTTGATTGTTTGCAGACAGCAGAAACTGATTCCCAGCTGGAGGGATGAGTTGGGAATCAGCTTCTAACATTCTGCTGGGGAAATATTACTCTGTACCCCAAAAAAGGATTTTTTTGTGGGGGGAGGGAATCAGGAGCTGACTCCCAACTGAGAAATCATCTGCAGGTCAGATTCTTCTGATGATCCATTCTGGAAACTTTGCAGCATCTCAGACTTCCTGCTGATTTCCCCTAATATCACCATAGTGCAGACAATCCTACTTTAACCGGCATCACTTCCCAAGTGCCTGGAGATAAACTATTGCCTCCAGGGGCAGAGCTTTTATCACCTGCTCTTCTCCTTCTCATCAGCCTCTGGAAGATGAAAGAGAAGCTGCCTGCTGGAAGGAACAAAGTTTGGGGGAGAGAGTGTGGCATCAAGGACACAGCTTTTGCTACTTTCTTCGCTGCCTCAGATTAGTCTCTTGGTGACTGGTAGACGTTGTATGGTTCGTTATTGTTTTGTCATATGTTTTGAGTCCATGCTCAGCAAAGGGAAAGCAGGCTAAAAATATCCAAATAAATAAATACTACAATTTGGTAGATAGTTACAGACTGGATGACGGGAGAGCACTGGAGAAAAGGAACTATCCTCTCCCCACTTCTGCTAACCAGTCTTATATGCCACTGATGAGAAGTTTGGTAATTTCAGGTCACGAATATAACAGTGGTTGGCTTAAATACAATACAAACACATTGAAACACAGTATACAGTACAAACTTCAACAGTACACACTTCAACAGGCATTGACCAGGTGGCGTATTCCTGTCTTCAGAGTGCATCAAGACCTTCAGGGAAATGAATGTTTGGATGGTAATAAAAATCTCAAAAATATTTACAAAGGAAATTTAAATTTGTAATAATGTGTTGGTCTAACCCCAGAAAGAGAACAACCAGCCTTGATTCCAGTCAGAGGACTAATTCACATTGGGATTTTCCTCTTTCTCTTTCCCAGGGAACCCTATGGTTAAATAAATGAGCAGGATGCACACTCTGACCCTGGACAGCGACTGAAAGGGGATGAGGTACTAGGAGAGTGCATCTGCTTTCTTCCTATAATAACCCCAGACCCTTCTCTTGCCTGTAGGTGGCCCTTGACAAGGCTAATTTTTCTTCCCACACTCCCCCTTTAAATGATGTTCAGTTGCTGTCAACATTCTATCCCTTCTGGAGCATTTTCAGTTCTCATTGAGTATTTTTTTTGGAGGTTCCTCCTTTTCTTCTTTTTTATTCATTTAAAATGTTTTGCAAATCGGGTAAATATTTATAGACTCCCGCCTTGTCTGTCAGTGACCCTGTCATGTGACTTTTATTTACTATTCGATTAAATATGGTGATTAGACACATTCACTACAGATAGGTCTATGAAGAATGGTTAGTCCTGAAATGTTAAATGGAAGTTCTATGTACAGAAACTCCAAAAAGAGCAATATATTTATTAAGGAACAGGCCTTTACAAATGCGTGTCTGTTCACTTTGTACATCTGATAAAGTAAATCCTTGTCCTTCAGAGGTTCATTCCCCAGGTTCCCCGGTGTTGTGCAATTAAGTTGCTTCACACCAAAGCATCTAAAAAAAATCTTTTTTTACCTCTTGTGGAGTATGCGCTTCCAAGCTTGCACAGCTTCATTTGACAAGCTCCTGACCACCCTGTCCATTTGTCCTTTGTCAGGCAGGATAATATATGCATCAGCATGTCCTTCGTAGGGCATTTTCAAAATGGTGCAAGCCCTCTGGTCATCACGGCCGTTTTCAAACATGCCCATCTGGAACATTGTTGGCACTTTCATAACAGTGTAAGGATCAACGTAGAACTCACGCAGCTCAGTGTACTTTGGATTAAAAGGCTTCTTCCAGTTGCCTTGCAGAAGAAAGAAATCATTAGTGAAGATTTTAAGAAGGCATAGCCAAATGATATTAATGAAAACAACCCTATTCTTGAGTATGTGTATATAATGTTCTGTCAAGTCACAGCTGACTTATGGAAACCCCAGCAAGGTTTCCCTTCCAGTTACTGACCCTGCTTAACTTTTGAGATCCGATAAGATCGGACTATGGCCACTTCCGCACATGCAGAATAATGCACTTTCAATCCACTTTCACAACTGTTTGCAAGTGGATTTTGCAATTCCGCACAGTAAAATCCAGCTGCAAAGTGCATTGAAAGTGGATTGAAAGTGCTTTATTCTGCATGTGTGGAAGATGCCTATGTAATGCAGCCTTCCCTTCCAACCCTATTCTTATATACATTAATTCAGAGAATCATTGTTAGCCTACAGCAGAGGTCCCTACAGCAGAGATCCCCAACATTTTCATGGCTGCGGGCTCCCATGGAATTCTGACAAAGGGTGGTGCAAACAACCCCAAAATGTCATAGGAGATAGACCCAGCCAAAAAATGCCAGGGAGAAAGGTTAGGTCATCTATATATTGATATTTAAGTTGCCCAAATCTTTGGTTACTTAAATCCAGTGATTGGAGCTGTGAATGGGCAAGACAGATCTTTCTGCAAACCTGAAAAGGGCCCCAGGTTATCAGAAAAATGTAGAATCTAAAAAAATACATTGGGGGTTTAAAAAACCAAATAATAATGGAGTCTTGGTAGCTTTAAACAACTGACTCCTTGAGTGGCTACTGTTAGTCAACCACCGGGGGCGGGGGTTTCCGGGATGGACATGCATGTTATTTTGACCATTTAGGGAGGACTCATTGGGGTCAGGACTGACTAGGGTTGGGACATTTGTGGAGATTTTGTTGTGAAGTCTGAGGAAGGTGATATTTGGGGAGGGGTGGAGGAAAAGCCCTCAGCTGGATGTAATACCATAAAGTCAACCCTCCAGAACAGCCATTTGCTCCAGGTGGACAGATATTTGTCATTTGTAATTCTGGGAAAACTCCAGATCCCATCTCATAGGCCATCCTTCCCAGTTAGACAGGTTCGGAGAGGCTTACAACCGTTAAAAACAACATTTGCCATTCAAAGTCCCAGTACCTTAATAATTCAGCAGGGGCGGATGAATTAACAATATGAATAAGACTACTAAACTAAGCATAAAGTAAAGCAAAAGAGAAAGACAAGGAAAAGGAAAGGAGGATGGGAAAGGGGAAAAGGGAAGTGGAAGCCAACCAATCTGATACCATTGGAGATGCCAACCATGGGCTTTGCAGAGCAGCTCTGTCTTGAAGACCCTGAGAAAGTTTAATAGGTCTTGCAGGCCCGGATCTCACTCAGGCAGAAGCTCTCTTTAACAGGAGCCTTTTAATATGCACAGTCAATCGGAGGCCCTATTGGGCAAACAGCTACCGAGTCACCCCGTAAACATAATCTGCCTAGGAAACATTGGGATGTGACATTACTACATGAGTCAGTAATGACCTGGTGCTTTCACATTTTACTAACTACTCATGCCTCACACCCTTCTCCTGAGCCAGAACATTGTCAGTAGATGGTTTACCCATCACTGAACTTGGCCAGAAAAGAACTGTAAGATTGCTTGAGTCAGGAGCGTAAGGGATAGAAAATCACTCACAGTAGCTGCTACACTAGGCGTTAAAAACCACATCTGAGTGAATGCATATTGTTGATTTCAGATTTTTAAAAATGGGTTCGGGTACAAGTATAAATAGACCCTTCCTCTCCCAGAAGCATGCTGCTGCTCCACAACCCAAATGTAGTCTTTCTAGAACCTTCCAAAAGCTGGGGTCTTAGGACCAGACTATACATCACTGCTTTGAAAGAGTAGAGTTTGGATTGCACAGACCTAGCTGAGCTTTTCTGCAAGCATGCAGCAGCTTTGGGAAACAGCTTCTTTTAAAAAAGGAGAGGCCAAATGGGGTCAGTATCATGCTGCGGGGGTGGGGAGTAGAGAGAGAAAGGACTCCAAACTCCCCCTGGCTGTTTTCTCATGTGAAATCCACGCTGGAGAGAGATTTTCCATTGACTCTGCTGTTCCATGTGGAGCAACTGAGCAGCAAAATAGGTGAAGTAACTCCCCCAACCCTGTGTAATTTTCTCATGGAAATACATCTTGAGGGAGAAACGGGGTTCCTTCCATTCCTTCCATAGTACCATTCTGAGACTGTTTGGGATCCTCCCGCTCCCCCCCCCTTTTTAGAAACCGTTTCCCACAGCTGCTGTGTGGCTGCAGAGAACCCAGACCCAACTAGGGTTGCCAGCTTCAGGGTTGTGACTGAAACTCTCCTAGGATTACAGCTGATCTCCAGGCTACAGAGATCAGTTCACCTGAAGAAAATGGCCGCTTTGGAATGCAGACTGTGTGGCATTATATCCACTGAAGCCGTTCCCCTCTCCAAACCCCATCCTCCTCAGTCTCAAACCCCAAAATCTCCAGTATTGCCCAAAGCCAGCTGGCAAACCTAAACTCAACTCCTTAAAAACAGCAACATATAGGCCCTTTCCACATGGGCCAATAAACCCAACACGGAAAAAAACCGTGTTGGGGGGGGGGGACTTCGCATGGCTCCTGCTGCTAACCCCAGTTCACTCCGCATTTCCCCCCCACACACACACATCTGAGTTTTTCAAGAATCACACTTTCAGCTATTTTTTTGTTTTAATGTGGGTAGCAGCTGCTCGTGTTGTCCTGAACATATATTATATTTACATAGAAGCAGACCAAGCTATATTTTCTGTCCTGTTCACAGCCAAATGGAATAAACTTTCTCTTCCATTTCTCAACAGGGTCTGACTCTAACATAGCAGAAAAAGAAAGAAAAACACAGGCGAAAATACAGATGAAGGATCCCTTGACTTCCTTCACAAACTTTGAAAATTTGCACACACATGAATACCTTACCTAGCAATTAAAGAACATGAGGAACTAATTTTTTTTCTAGGAATTAAAAAAGAACTGAGAACTGAATTGGTTCCTTAAATACTGTCTTGGACAATTTGTTCTGCTTAATGTAGCTGTTTATTTAAGCATAGTTCATTGAATCCCAAAAATATTTCTATGCTCCTGAGTCTCTTTATAATTAAAGGGATGCCTGCCAAATGTTGACAGGCCTAAGACTGCAAGGCAAGCTCACATGGCTGAATGCTACTTTATATTCCCTCTCACACACAAAAAAGCCCTGCACACAGAAAGGTTGAATGACAGAGGAGAACTCTGATTTTTTTCCTACATGCAAGTAATTGTGTGCTCAAACTGCAATCTGAGACAATGTTGCATCCCTGATACAGAATTAATCAGGCTATAGTGATAATATTGATTTATTTAGTACATTTTATCCCACCTTTCCTTCAAGGAGCCACTGTACAGAGGTCCTTTCCACACAGGCGATATACAGCGGCTCAGGGACGGCAAAAACCCCATCCCTGGGCTGCTGTTCGCACAGGAGCCGCTGCTGCATTGCAGCAGTGGCGTCCTGGCCACACAGGAGCGGCGTAAAGCCACTGCTTTTAATCTCGCTCAACGAGCAAGGTTTTTGCAAAGTGGTGTCTTCCCATCGGCGCGGTGTGAACCGCACCGCTGGGAAGACACCACTTTCCCTGTCGCCTCCATTGACCATCATGTCCAGCACCACTCTGGAGGGCTGCAGAGACCTGTGCACGCTGTCCTTCAACCCCTGGAGGCTGGAGGGCAGCATGGGTGGGTCCCTGCAGCCCTCCAGAGCGATGCTGGACATGATGGTCAGTGGAGGGGGCTGATTGAAAGGCGGCTCTGTGCGGAGCCACCTCTCCAGCTGGGGGGGAATTGGGGGTCGCTCGCACGCTAGCGTGCGAACGGTCCCTGAGCCTCCACCGGCATAAATTATGCTGGTGGAGGCTTGTTTCCGCACGTGTGCGGAAAGGGCCTAAGTTTGAGGTTGATTATGGTTCCTAGACCAAAGTGAATAATGTTGAGAAAGAATTGCCAGCGCACTGAGAGAAACAGAGAAGAAATAGGGGCACTGGGATAGGTTTGCCAGCATCTTGGAGATACATATCACTACTTCCAGCAGAAAATCAGGGCATTTCTGTAACATTCACCAAAATTCTATGATTAAACCATACAGTTTGGAACAAATCCTAGAGTATTGTCGAAGGCTTTCACGGCCGGAATCACTGGGGTGCTGTGTGGTTTCCGGGCTGTATAGCCGTGTTCTAGCAGCATTCTCTCTGTGTTCTAGCAGCATTCTCTCCTGACGTTTCGCCTGCATCTGTGGCTGGCATCTTCAGAGGATCTGAATGCTGCTAGAACACGGCCATACAGCCCGGAACCACACAGCACCCCAAATCCTAGAGTGTTTCCTCAGTACAATGATATCATTTTTGGTTTTGCACCACAGTGATGTGAATTGGCAAAATGAGCACTTTCACTATTTTCAAGCATAACGTTAATGTGCAAGCATAATGTTATGTAGAAGTGAAGCTTTCTTTGTGGAAGAAAAAAGAATTGGATACGGTAACAGGCCTAACAGCAGACAGAGAAGCCTAGACTCAAAGGGTCTGTTTACTGTTTGTTAACCCTTCCAGCTGTTACATTCAGAAGGAACCATTATATTCATGGGCTGTCAAAAGTGTACAGTTCTCTGTTAGTGGTTATGAGCATTTTATGGTATTCATTTGTTTTGATTGTTTTGCCAGTCTAAATGCTATTGAAAGAATTATAACAGGCTTTCAATTTAGATGTGCCAGGGACAGAGCGTATTTGTATAGTATTGAGTGACTGCTTGGAAGAAGTGGACAGTTTAAGACTGCATGATGTAGGTGGCCCTGAGTTGATTTTTTGATAAGCAGTGGTATAAAAGTCAGAGGGGATTAACTTTCATTATAGTTGTGCAGTACAGAGTTAGAGTTCTTTACTAAGGAGACCTGGCCTCAAAACCTATCCTAGCTATAAAGCTCACTGTGTTACCTTCAATCAGTCACCATTTCTCAGTCAGGCCATTTTAGAGGACAAAATGGACAAGGCAGGTAACTACATATGCTGATGTATGTTTAGCCTGGAGAAGAGAAGTTTAAGGGGTGACATGATAGCCATGTTTAAATAGTTGAAGGGATGGCAGGTTGAAGAGGGAGCAAGTTTGTTTTCTGTTGCCTCAGAGACTAAGACAAGGAGTAATGGATTCAAGGTGCAAGAAAAGAGATTCCACCTAAACCTTAGGAAGAAGTTCCTGACAGTTAGGGCTGTTCGACAGTGGCATAAACTGCCTCAGAGTGTGATAGAGTTTCCTTTTGGAGGTTTTTAAACAGAGGCTGGATGACCATCTTTCAGGAGTACTTTGATTGTGTATTCCTGCATGGCAGGGGGTTGGACTTGATGGCCCTTGTGGTCTCTTCCAACTCTATGATTCTATGAGGAAGAGTGGGAAAAGATTTAGGCACTGGTAATCCAAGGAAATCCAAGACACCTCCAGACACACAGATAACAATTAGCCAACAAAACAATCCTCTCATGCCTGTTAGGAAACCAGTGTTATTGTTTAATCCCTGAATGGAGAACTGTAGGCTCACAAGCTTGGATCCCAGTTCTCACCATGAGTCACTGGAAAATCTTGGGCAAGCTGGTTAATCCCATGATACACCCTTTGTTTCCTCATCTGTAATACAGGGTCACCCATGCCTTCCTACCGACTGGAGGTGTCCTGGGAAATAATTAATACTTTGGAACTTCAAAGTGGCTGCATTGTGACTATAATAATTCAAACAATGTAAAGAAGTTCAAAGTACCAAGCCTTTCTTGCCCTCTCTAGCCAGCAGAATCATTTCCACTCCTGTGTTACAATGGGAGGTAGCTAAAAGAATCGAGATGTTGACAAAAATGTGGGAGGTGACATACATCTATTTAACTACCATTTAAAAAAAATGAAAGACATGTAAGGATGGCAGCCTCCAGGTGAGACTTGGCGATCCCCCAGAATTATAGCTCATCTCCCGACTACAGAGATCAATTCCCTTGGAGAAAATGGATATTTTGAAAGGTGGACTCTATAGCATTATACCCACTGAGGGCCCTGACCTCCCCAGTCTCCATCCCAAAATCTTCAGGAGTTTCTCAGCCTGGATCTGGCAACCCCAGAGCCACGTGGATGTAATTCAGGTTTGTTTTTTTTCCCAACCCTGTGCCATTCAAATTTGCAAACCGGAAATGGACAGGAAGTGGTATTTGTTCAACTATTTATTAAGCCATCCAGTTAATTGTTCACAGGTCTCCACATAGGCCTCGTTCTTGCATCACTTTATCAAACAAAATGTAGTCCTGGTCAACACATGCAGCAGAATGAGGCAGCAACGTGCTGAGGTAGTAGAATGGATGGTACACTTCAGACTGCAGGGGAGGGGTTACATTTTTTCAAAGTTTTTGAGAGCCAGAGTGATCATTGTATTGGATTTAGGATTCCCAAGGCTCCCACTCCAGTGGCAGACCTCTAGCAAGGCAGCCTCAGTCCCCCACTGCCACTTGGTAAGATATCGGGGGGAAATGGGGTAGGGAAAACTACCATCTTTCCAATGGTGTGCTGTCACTTCTGGCATAAATGCAGTTGTGATGCCATAGTTGGGGCAATGCTCTAGTATTCCACTAAAACTTTATGGTAAAACCACAGAGTTTCAGTAGAATACTAAAACATCATTCTGACACAATGTCATCACTTCCAGGTTTGTGCCAGAAGTGATGTCATGCCATCGTTTCATTGGCAGTTTCCATATCCCTGTTCCAGAGGTGGGATGCAGCCTATTCGCACCTATTTGGTAGAACTGGTTACTAAAATTTTCTCAGTTCGGAGAACCATTTATTAATAATTAACTCCACTAGGGACAAGGGGGTAATCTCTGTCCCTGGGTACAACAAATCTCGTCAAGTGGGAAATGCAAAATTGCCCCCCAGGACCCCCTGCAGCCCCCAGCCCCCCTGGCACCCCCCTCACGTGTGTATGAACTGTATGAAATAATACAATATATAGTAATTCTATTTTTTTTGTTCATTGGTATAAAGGTTGGGAAAGTATTACAGGTAAAGATTTTTCATTTTCTTTTTTTTCCCTTGAAATTTATATTGGAAAGAGAGGAGTTTAAACTACTCTTTTAGATTAAGGATTTTGGATCCCTCCCTCTGTTAGTTTTCTTTCAAGTGGAATATATAAAGTAGTTATAGGAATCTGAAGGGGAAGTAGAAAGTAGGGAGGGAGCGAAATATGGGAAGGAGGGAGGCAATATAGCAGTGATGGCGAACCTATGGCACGGGTGCCAGAGGTGGCACTCAGAGCCCTCTCTGTGGGCACGCACAAACAGAGTTGCCTCCCCTCCCCATCTAGGCTGGCCTGGGCCGCTGGGCTTGATTATTAGCATTAAACCTAAGATCTAGTTTTGGGGAAGCAGTGTAGGTAACCCTGTTAAGCGCTGTTAAACCCCACTGATTTTCATGCAAAGAACTAAAGCGTGATCCTTTACCTGGGAGTAAGCTCGGTTGCTGGCAATGGGGCTTGCTTCTGAGTAAACCCTCCTAGGGTCTTGATTTACCCGTGGGAAGAGTTGCACGGTTGCTTCAAAGCAAAGCCACCGACTACCACCAAGCTTACTCCCGAGTAACGCACACCTTGGAGCCAAACGGTTTTTCTAAACTAAAACCTCAGTATTCAGGTTCAATTGCTGTGTTGGCACTTTGTGATAAATAAGTGGGTTTTGGGTTGCAGTTTGGGCACTCGGTCTCGAAAAGGTTCACCATCACTGCAATATAGGATGTTTTAGTGGGGGGGGGGTGTTTGAGAGAGATAGAAAATTAGATATGTTTGTAATATGTTAACAATTGTAAACAGTTTTTGGTTTCTCTCCCTATGTTATTATTTAAAATCAATCAATATAATTATATAAAAAAAGAAATAATACAGTACCTTTCGGTATATTGCTTTTAAAATATTTTAAACAGTCATTATTTGAATCTAGAGGCGGGGCGAAGGGGAACTGCACCAGGGGCGTGAACGCCCTGTGTCCCTGCCACTGTCCCGCCCAGGAATGCCCCGCCCCCAAAATGCCTGGCCACACCCCCGTCATGCCACACCCAGCCCCATTGGCGCTATGCCACTGTTTGAATCCCACCACCATCGGAACCTGTTACTAAAATTTTTGAATCCCACCGCTGCCCTGTTCCCAACTGCCGCCCACGGGTTGCCAGTGTTGGGACTGGGAAAAACCCATATTCAAATCCCTGTGTTCCCAAGCAACTCAGGGGATTACCTTTCAGCTGAACTTAACCCAAGGGTTGTTGTGAGAATGAAAATAAGGAAAGAAAAACAATGTATGTCACTTTGGAAAAAGGTTAAAAAATGCATTAAATAAATAATAAGTTTCTCTTTATAAGTAATGTCATGTAAGTAAAAAAATAACACAGTAGATTGATCTATAGCATTTCAGACATAGAAATGTGCAGGGTTTTTTTTATATTAAAATGTGATTTCCCCTCTCACCCTAATCCCAGTTAGCAACACTGTGAATTTTGCATCAAAAATGTTTGACTGTTGACTGCGTTGATCGGATGTCAATAGAGGAGAGCTGGGTGTGTTTGGCTTGGCACAGAATATTCCAAAGGCTGTTTAGTTTGGCACAGAATAACTCAGTCTCCCCCACACCCAGAAAAAAAGCTATACATGGATGAAAATGCTGCCAACCAAAACAGATCAGTAGCAATTACTGTTGCTAACAAATACTTAAACAAATGCTAAATAATTTTAAATATACACTATTTTTGTAGGTGGTTTATATGATTTGTGGCTGATTTTAAACAATTGGCTTTCAAGCAGAGCAGTGATTCAAAAAAGACAGAGGGAACACAACTCAATCTGACTGCTCTGCACTATTAGGAAGGAAGTGTGTGAACCAGCCCTCTGAACTGCTGTGAACACATTGACAAATAGATGTACAGACCATTAAAAATTGGTTGCCTGTTCACAACTGGTGGTCAGGATATGTGAGCTAAATTGGTGGGTGTTTGAGTATCCCTAATTACAGTAAGAAAAATGGCCAGTGTGGTATGGTGGTTAGAGTGTTGGGCCCACTCTGCACAGGCCAATAAACAAGGGCTTTCCTGAATTTTCATGTTCCTCATGTCTAACTTCCTGTTTCTTTGGAGGTCACGGGTTCAGTACTGTATTTGTTTTGGTCCCTCTAGAAGTAATTTGGCATCACACTGCTTTAAATGAAGTGTATCTTCCCGGAGATTTAAATGGAAGGGGTTTTTTTATGCTCTATTAAAAGCTGTGTGATGTTGTATTGACCACCAGAGGGAGCAAAACTCATGTGGAACTGAATTGTCCATCCTGAAGAAACGGGACATTAGACAGGAGAAACATGAAACTGCATGAAAAGCCCTATGTCATGCTTAGGATCGCTGTACATAAGCTATGTAGAATGTGGACTGTAGTAAGCTGGAAACTGCATAAGACTGGGTGAAAAAATGTGGTTGGTGCCAATTTGTCTGATGTTCATATTTTTTAAAAAAATTTAAAGACTTTATTCACCTCTTTGAGTTGACTGAAACAAGAAACTGCTATACTTGCTTTGCAAGTCTTATTTGAGAGAATTCCAATCACTTTTGTGAAATATAAGGGAATCTCACAAGTTATCTTAACTTAAGAGGACAGGCTACGTTTACAAAAAAACCTCATCACCTTAAGCCCAAATCTCAATACAGTACTTCTTTTATTTTCTGTAAAAACAACTGTTTTTCAGCAAAAGTTCAGGTGAGCTAGGCTGCAGTTCAGGTATAGAACTTGCACTGAGGGATTGCAAAGACAAGAACAGAGAAATTATGCAAGTTTCTCAAGGAATTTATGTTCATGGTGTTTCTAAACATTTATTTGCTTGTTGCTAATTATGAGTAAAGGGATTGCTAACTCTAGAAGTCCACTTCTTTAGCATTTCTACTGAAATATTGCAGTCATGATATTACTGGGAATAAAATCAATGGACTATCCAAACAGAAAAAAAGAGGTGCGCTGTGGTAGGACTATTTTGGGGTATATATTTTTGTTAACAGTTTCAGTTTCCACTGTGGGTTTTGTAGACTTGTTGACATTTTTTACAACCATTACGGTTTTCATAAACAATTATACTGTGTTTTATATATATATATATATATATCTGAAGTCTCTTGCCTTGAAAACCCTACAGGGTCTCCATAAGTAATCTGTGACTTGATAGCACACACATCCACAGACAAAGTATATATCATGTATATGAATAATACACATGTACAGTGTTGATATACTGACACGCAAAAACACTGACAGTTCAGTACATTTCAGGGGGACGTTTTGGTGCAAGGAAAGAAGTAATGGCACAAAAAGAAAAGATTACAGATCCTTAGAAATGCTCGGTTCATGCAAGGAAGGAGTGAAATTGAAATGGGAATGTTCAGATCAGAATAATGGGTCAATCAGTTTCTGTTTACCATGAATAATAAATGTTGTGAAAAGATATATTTTGAATAAAAATTTCAGTAACTGGCTTGCAACAGAAATCTAAAATTATTTCCACTTAGGACACAACAAATGAGATTGAAGTCTCAGTCTCATCTCTTACCTTTCATGTAGAAAAAACTAACCATTAGTATTTCAGTAACTGGATCAACTCGATCGACAAGCTTAGAAATCTTCCCATGGGTTTTCTTTTCAACATAACTGTTGACATGTTGTATAGTTTCTGCTGCGTTCCTAAAATTTTCCATGTAGATATCTCCTCTGTAGATATTTCTGAGGCCATACAAGAAATTTGGTTGTGGGTGCAGCTTGTTTTGTACAAACAGGCAACTCCCCATTTCTATGTGGAGGCCAGAGCTCCCATTGTTTAACATGTAGATAAGATCATGGAAACCTTCATGTATGTTTTGTTCTGCAATCTCTGTTGGTTTAAAGTTCAGTCCTGTGAGGATCTGATCTAAAGTTTCTGACCTGGCTCCCAAAGCCAGCATGGCAAATGCAGACGAGATACACATGGGAGAGAAGACTAGATTCTTCTTGCCTGAATTGTCCCTCTGGTCTCCATTGGAAGCAGCTATCTTCAAGAACTTGAATGCAAAGTTGGAATTAGTGCGGCCAACAATCTCATTTGGTGTTTGGCTTCTTCCTAGATTGGGTTGGTTTGGATGGTTCCTGTCTAGGGCATGTGGAAGGTCGTCACAATTGTTATCGTAGTATTGATTTCCAGCATTGGGAGGGAAAGCATTGTTAGCTAGGACCCCAATTACAAAGATGAACAGAAGAATAATGGGCTTCATTTTTCTCCCTAAGAAACAATAACAAAGAAAAACACATCAGTTATGCATGCTTAAATGTACACAAAAAGGAACTGTTTCAAACTGTGAGCTACTAGAGCCAGTGCTTTAGAGAACAGCTGCGTTGGTCTGTAGTAGAACATTCAGATTCAAATCCAGTATTATCTTAGAGACCAGCAAGATTTTTGAAGTATAAGCAATCTTGAGAGTTAAAGTTCACTTCACCGGATCCAAGTAGGAAACAAATAAGTTTCTTTCAAAATCTCCTTCCTTCTTGGTGTAGTGGTTAAGAGCAGGTGGATTCTAATCTGGAGAACCAGGTTGAATTCCCCACTCCTCCACCTGAGTGGCAGAAGCTTATCTGGTAAACCAGATGTGTTTCTGCACTCCTACATTCCTGCTGGTTGACCTTGGGCAAGTCACAGTTCTCTCAGAACTCTCTCAGCCCCACCTACCTCACAAGGGCCATTTCTGCACAGCCAGCTGAGTGGAGGTGTATTGGTATAGTTTATGCAATGCACCCCCCAGGACCGTTCGCATGGGCGGTCCCGCTGGGTGCACAGCTGACGGCACAGCCTTTGCACAGGCTACACTGCTCCCAAATGGCTCTTACCTCCTGTCACCTTCCGTTGCGTCATGGAGGCCAGGGGACACGCCCCCAAGGCCAGAGCGATGGCTCTGGGGTCAGAGGCAAGGAGGCATGTCCCCTGGCCTTCACAACGCAATGGAAGGTGACAGGAGGTAAGAGCCATTTGGGAAGGCCATGGGAAAAACACAGGCTTCCACCCGGTGCCATTCACTTGGCACTGAATGGAAGCCGGCATTTTAAAAAAAACTCAAACCCCCCCAGCAAGGGTTAAAAGCAGCATCTTCGCGCCACTTGGGGGGGGCGAGCATGGTGCTGCTGCAATTCAGCAACATCTGCTGTGCAAACAGCGCCACAGGGATGGTGTTTTTACCATCCCTAGGGTGCTGTTTTCCGCCTGTGTAGAAACAGCCAAGGTGTTTGTTGTGGGGATAGGAAGGGAAAGGAGTTTGTAAGCCACCTTGAGTTTCCTTAAAGGAGAGAAAGGTGGGGTATAAATCGAAACTCTTCTTCTTCTTCTCTTCTAAGGTTACCCTGTACTAAAATCTAGGTAAATCAACTGATTTAAGTTGGGTTTCACTAGAACCAGTGTATTCCAATACACCGGCCAAGGTGACTTCTGGCATCAGCCAAGCAGAGGGGGAAATAATCTTGGAGACAGATTTGGGGAGAGTTGTCCATTCTCCCTGTGCTCTTCTTTTGTCTTTTACACCAGGCATTACCCATATGTTTCAAATGATTGGGGAAAATTCAGATATACATATATGGATTTGTCATGGCCCTGACTAGTCTGGCCTTTGGTGAGGCACAATCCATGGATCCATTTATTTCCATGGCTCTTTACCTTTTTCACTTTCTAGTATTCATGAACTTCAGATTTTTAAAATCAATCTATCTATTGGTTGCATACTTAATGATTGATAGATTGCTTAAAATATTTATTGTCTGTTCTCTTCATAAAACAATATAATACATTAACTGCTTTGGAGGGATGGTGATAGGTCCTGATTCACACATACACATGGGGGTTGTGTCTGAAATCTCCACCCTATGCAGCAGACAGGCATTATGAGCACTTCACAATTTCCATGTATCTAGCACCTGAAATAACCCTAGGAAGGCTCTATTTGGTCTTCGGGGGAAATTTGCATGTCCTAGGGAACACAGGCTTCCCCAGGTGACCAAATCACACACTCCAGGACCATTTCGCATCAAGAAAATCGTGTGATAGGTAAGAATAAACCTTCTTCTCCACCAGTAGAACTACCACTATCCACGTCAAGCACCACATGTACAGTGTAGTCGACCCACGCGGTCAGCGTAAGAACGAGACGAGACGCGGAGATAACATCTGGTGGAGATGGTCGCCAACTGGCCCGGGAACCCGAGGAGGTCCGATGTTCACTAAGCGAGTCTACGTCTGCCCGGTTCCTGGCACAGCACGTATTATCCTATTGCCAGAGGCGTGTAGGAGAGGGACGAGAATTCGGAGAAGCGGGAGGTGAGGAGATCATCCATGGTCATGCATGATGCTCATCTGGCTACGTCGCGAGGAGAAGGGCGATGCAGCGTCTGAGCCTGAAAATCCCTCACCCACAGAGGCACTTAGACCATTTGTCCCTGCGCCCGGTGATTGAGCCATTGAACAGTTACATGACCGTGACTCATGGGGGGGGGATGAAGGTGATTAGAAGTGCGATCACGACCGGCAAGGCACTTAAGGTCGTTAAGCGTCTAACGTTCTACTACGGCTGCTGGAGTGCGGCAGTACGCCTACTACATCTCCTCCTTTTTTACATTTTGCAGAAAGCGGGGGGGGGCGAAGCGTAGAGAGGCGATTTAAAGGGGCGGCTTGTACTCCTCCGCCCGTTTAGTCCATTTGACCAGAAGTTGCCCATGCTTAACATTAGAACTTGGATTGCGAGGGTAAAGAGAGTCGAGGGGCTTCTTACACCGCGTTACAGGCAATGTGAGACCGCGTTGAAGCGAAACGAGAGATCCGATAATAAAGGCACACAATTAAACCAGTACAGGACTGTACAATACCAGCTCGATACATCCTCCGGCGAAGCCAGCTCCAGAGGGGCTGACCGCAATAGAGGCAAAACATCATGTACTTCAGATTAGATACAGCTTCTTGCAGCTCCCACGCACTTTCATGTGGAATCAATTGGGAATTATCAGAAAGATTAAAACAACACACATAATATGTACATTCTCACAACCTTGGTGGTGTATGGCGCAACAACAAGTAATCAATAGCTGGCCACGATTGTCTAGAAGTGCGGCTTGAGCCAGGATCCTGTGCTGCTTTCGGAGGCCAGGGCATCGGAAGCCCGGTGGTGGAGGTAGGAGTTGATGGACTTAAAGGGCACAGAGCCAGCCCGGCCAATAGTGCTTAGCATTGTAGGAGGCGAGTCCGGGGGCTCCCACTAGGGAAGTTGCGAGGGAGGCGAACTCGCTGGCGGAGAAGCGTGCGTGCAGCTCCGACAGGAGGGAGTCCGAAGAGCAGAAGCGGGCCCGGCGGCGGCGTCCGAGCTCCCGGGGTGGAGCCTGAGGGTAGGACAATGGTGAAGCGACTGAGGCAGCAAAGAGTTCCGAGCAGAAGTCGAGGCGGGGAATGTAGTTAAGCGTCCTCTCCCATGAGTCCAAGAACCAGCCCCTGGGGAGCAGGATGTTTCGAACATGGGGAGATATCCTCCATGTAATTGTGCAGTTCCAACTAGCCGAACGGCCGTAGATAGGCCAGGTCCGGTTCCCGTTCAGCTCTGCGCCCGGTGATCACGAGGCATGAGTGTTAGACTTCGTGTGGTTAGCGACAGTCTTGGAAACCAAAGGAAGGCGCCAGCGAGAGGTTTAGACGGTGGAGTCCCCAGTCGGCGGCTCATAAGAATATCTGATGGATAGAAGGCATTCATGAGAGGAGGCTCCAGCAGACTCCGCTAGGAGTCTCGGGTGCTACGGAAGGCAGGGGAGCAGGCAAAGGAAGGCTTAGCAGGCTCCGACTCTAGGTACTGGCCCAGGCAGAAAGATGAAGGCGTTGGCAGCGGCGGCAAGGCTGCTCCCAGATGTTGGTCTGGTGAAAGCTTGCCAGGGGTGGCGATCGCCATCTGACAGGAGGCAGCCTTAGAGCAGGCAAAGGATGGTGAAGTGGCCAGGCTGAAGTTGGTGGTGATACGCCAAAGAGGCGGCACAGAGGTTCACCGGTGTCTCGGGGTGAGTCTTGCTGGCGCGCTTGTGGCGCTCAGAACCTGGCTGGTGAGTGCGCCTTGGCGGTATCCCAAGGTCATTGAGGTCTTTTAGGCGTTGGCGTGCCGCCGTTCCTATTGAGATAAGCTGGGGCCCGGGATCCTCTAGAGGAGATCATCGTTCCATCTCCGGGATAGGGGTTAGTTTCCTCACAAGTAGCCATTCCATGGGTTGTACCTGTTATGGTGAATGTCCCGGAATTCACGGGAACTACCTGTAGGAAAGAGGACTGAGAGAGCACACACCCTTTGGGATTCTGAGGCGGGCGAATCCACGCCAAGGCTCAGTTCTAGAAGCCCGGATGGGCCGAGATTGGGATCGAGGGTAGTGTTTGGAATTTAATATGGGAAGGAAGAAGGCATTTTGCAGCCTGTGAAAGGTTGCACAATACAACCCTCACCAAGGGGCGCTTCCTTTCCCTCTTTCTTTAGTTGTTGTTTGACTAGGGAGGGCAGGAGGTGGCGACCCTGGTAAGGGTGTGGCTTCAGAATTGGCGTGTCAAGGGTCGCGTCGAAGGAGTCCAGAGCCTGCGAGAGAGGAACAGAAGCCCGAGTCCTGGGGATTGTGGGTATGCATGCTTAATCAGCAACACAAAGGGGCTTTGGAAAATACCTTTTTGGGGGGGGATAGGTGCATCCAGGGAATGAAACAATCCGGCAATTAGAGGCAAATTTCCTCACTACACACAAAAGGAAAAGGAAGGGAGGGTTTCTTTGCAAGGGGAGTTGCACTTACGTGACACATGGTGGCCCTAATGCAGGAGGCGGGATGGTGCTAGGATTTTTGTGATCCGAATTATCGGGGGGGTGCATGCGCCCGCTGAGACCGCTCCTTAAAGAGGCGGCTTGGCGGCAGCGTGAGCAAACACCACCCACCCAAATCATAAGGAAGGATCTGTGGGCTACGCTTGGCACTTGTAGGTATTAGGGGGCATAATGGCGGCAGCCCCTTTTTTAAACTAGAGGGCCTGTCACGAGCATGATGCCTACGGTATCAGAGACAGGCCCAGATTACTAATCCAAGGGAGAGACCCAGTCAGCCAGGTGGCCCTCCCTTGCTACTAGTCGAGAAAAACAGAAGGAAAAGAGGAGGAGAGGAAACAAGATTTTCTCGCGAGGAATTAGAAAATAATTTCCCGAAGGGCAAGATTACAGGATCAGCGACCTGTAGCGGCTGCGATCCCAAACCAGAAGTCGTTTTGACCCAGCCTGACTCATATGAGTCCCTTCCCCAGAGATTGACATGGATGTCCAAAGTGATGGGGCGGACTGTGGAGCTACGCTTCGAGTCCTGGGCTGTTGACCGTGAGCGGGCACGGGGCCTCCGTCCTGTGGTTTTATCTTCCCCCACCCCAGATGTGCGCGGGCTGAAGAAGCCACTGCGATTACGGCCACTGGGTGAGACCCACTTTCGGCTGCTCTGGTGACAGCCTTGGCTAACATCAGCGCGCGGTGTCCACCAGAGCCCTTGAACTTACATCCCTTCTATATGGCGGAAGCTCCAGGAATGGGCTGGGAGGCTCCCGATAGAAAGCGTCTCCACGCTGCGTGATTGGTGTAAAGGAAATGCGCCATGTTGGCTGCACAGGGAGCTTAAAGCCTTTATTGCAAAGTGCGGCAGCGGGCGAAGCATGGGGCAAGAAGAATCAGCGGCAAAGCGCAGCTGGCTCCAGCGAGGCAGCTCCTGTGGGATGTTGTCCCAGACCTGGAGGTGGATGGGTCGCTTGGTGCATTAGAGTTGATCGCTCCGGGGGCCGATAGACAGTCCCTGTTCATGGCAAGAAGGCCTTTGGCAGCACTAGCGAATTGTCGGTAGGGATGGGCTGCGTCATACTGGAATTTAGAGGCGACAAGAACCTGCGTGGGGAGACTTAAAGGAGATGGGCTGGAATTGCATGCTTGGCCCGAGATGCCACGGAAGAGTGATGGTTTTGGCAGGGGCGCAGCGTTTAGGTGGAGCTCTAGTACTCTCCTCCTTGGTCACCAAGAACAGCCGAGGCGAGGGGAGTTTCAGCCAGGCGAGTCGTTTCTCCAATGGAAACCCTTCTGGCAGCTAGCGATGGGCACCCGGGTTTAGGTGTGCCTTCTCCTCTTGGGGACCCTCCTCCGCGCCGGGGTTGTAAGGCCCCGCGGGCTACCTACGCCCGCCCGGAGTCAGTGTCGGGTCTGCATGATTAAAGCAGTCATCCTGAGACTGTCTCCGCCCGGTGGAAGTGCTCTGGCGAGGCTAGCTTAGTGGCCCGAGGAGGGACCCGATATCCTGGCCAAGCCTTAAGCATATGCGGCCAGTTCAGGATTTTTTGCCCAGCCCGTGATTGCTCGGCTCTCCATTGGAAGCGTTCTCTTTGCGGCCAGAGGAGCTCGTTTGGAGCCTCCTGGCTATCTACCTGCCTCTTGGCGCTTCTGGGACCTATTCCCTGGAAGATCGGCATAGGGCTCTTGGGAACTTTTGCGGATGGAGGAAGAAACTCTAGGTTGGCTGGCGGCCATTTGCAGGGGACTTTGACCGTGCCTTAACCAGACACTCAGAGGCGACCGTAAGGAGTGGCCTCAGGCAGGACAATCTGACCGTTAGGATTAGCCGCAAAGCATCGAAGCCGTAAAAGCTGAAGCTGGCGGTGTGGCGCCGCCAGAGGTGGCTGCTTTCTGTTGAGCTTGAAGCTGCTGAGTGGAACTCACTTTCCCAGACCACTGAAGTAGCGCAGGGCTCAGGAGCATCACGAAGGTGGTCTTCCAGTCTTATCACTGGAGACCATTAGGTGAGTTTCTTCGCATTAGCCTCCAGCGTACCTCTCAAATACGAGGGCTGAAGTGACTCCCTCGTCGCATTCGCTACGGGCTACAGTAAAGGATATTTATAGCTTAGGGGGCGGTACTTTGGAGCAGCGCCCGCGGAGGGCGCCATCCTCCCCTCTCAGTATCTGTGCCAAGTGGTTGGGGCACTGTGCAAGAATACTCTGACGCCGTCATCTTCCATTCAGAGTTTCAGCTCTTCTACAGATAAATTGGCTATGCGTTCTCTGAGAGGTTTTAGAAACCAGCATCCATTCTGATAAAGCTAGCCGGAGGTCACAATTAGCTTCCCGAAGACAAAGGTGAGGCAAGAGATGGGCTGAGCTTGTGGGAAGGGTTTGAATTGGGTGAAGGTAGCGGGGCAGAAGGAGGACCAAGGCGTCCAATTTAGTGGATAGGAAAATTCGGGGGGTTGGAATTGAAGAAGGTGAAAGATCGAAGGAGGGCGGCCTACAGCAAGGGGCCGTAGGTCACCTGCAGGCTGGTATGCAACGAGCATTTGTCTCCACGTCAGTAGCTAGGCGACATCGGAAGCGAACATCTGTCGCGAAGAGTCGTGATCGTGCCCCAGTCCCTTAAGATTCAATATCCCCTCTGGGTACCATGGACACTGAGGCTTCAATCCTCTATAATAATTTGCGCGCAGCTCCAGCCTTCTCTTCTAAAGGGGACTACCTGCCGCCATTTCGCTAAGCAGCTTTCAGTTAGATCAAGCGTGCTTGTCACCAAAGCCCTGCTTTTGCAAAAGCTCCATACTCTAGAAGTGTTCCGTCGAATGAGGAGTGTACTAGAATGGCGATGATACCTCTGGATCGCGCCGATCCAGAAGGGACGAAATGCGATGCAGCTGAAAGTGCCCCTGGAATAGCCGATCCAGCCCGGACTTCCGGTATTATGTAGCCCTTCAAGCGGCCAATTGAGCAGGAATTGGAAGGTTCGAGATTCGGGTTTGGCACCAGCCTTATGGTCGATTACCTTGGTCAGCGTAAGAGAACGAAAGACGAGGAGCCAGCGGAGATAACATCTAGTGGAGAGTCGCCAGCGAACCCGGGCAGAGTCAAAGTGTTCCTAATGAGTGCTCAATCGCGGGTTCCTGGCACCTTTGTATTGTGCTCCTATTTAGCAGAGTGTAGGAGGGAGGACGGGGAGGAGTTCGGGAGGCGGAGAACCAGCGGGGAGATCATCCATGTGATGCATGATCTCATCTAGCTTCACGATCGGAGAGGAAGGCGTCACAGCGTCTGATTCATCCTCACCTGAGGGAGCAAGACCACATTGTCCCCTCGCCAGTGGAATTGAGCCGAACTGGTCATGACCATTGACTCATAGGGGGGATGAGGAATTAGAAGTCGCGATCACGACGGCAAAGACACGCCGCGGGGTCCGTTGGCGTCCCAACGTTCTACTACGGCACTGCTGGGTCGGCAGTGCACTACTACAGTACAGGAATTGAAAAGAGCCCAGAACTCATGTTGGACTTTTGTATGTCGTGGGCACCACAGTCTCAGCCAGGGGTTTTCTTCAGTGTTTAAATCAGCGGGTCTGCTCCATCACACATGCTTCCTTACATCAACCATAGTCTGGCTTCCTACTCCCAGAAGCATTTACTGTAGCAGACATTTCATCTGATCATTATAGAACTGCTGTAACATTATATGTGTGTAATGGCCCAGTCCAGTTGTTCTTGTCAGGTAGCAAAAACTAAACCAGGTTTGGATAAGAGGCCATCAAGGAAGGTAACCATCCTAGCTAGTCTCTTGCCTTGAAAACCATATGAGTTGTCATAAGGCAATTCCAATTGGGACTTGATTGCACTTGTCAACACCATAGTGGTTAAGCTGTCAAAATAGGCCTGGAAACACCTGTACAAAGTTTTCTAGGTGACTTTGAGCCAGTCACACTCTCTCAGAATAACCAGGTTTACTGTGTTGTTTTAGGATAAACTGGAGGAAAGCAGCAATGATGTGTGCAAAACCAAATATAATGCCCCAGTTTATGGGGTTGCCAGCAGACCTCCATGGGGTGCTATCCAGTGAAACTGTGATGTCACTGACCCAGAAGTAATGTCATTTGGTAGGGGTATAATATTTGTCCAGAACTCTATAGTTTAATCATAAATTTTGAGACAAATGGTGGAGCATTACCATTATGTTTATGTCATTTCATGTCACACCAGAAGTGACATCATTGCATTGGCTGAGATGCCAATCCCGCCCCCATTTCTTCCAGAATTTCCACTACCACCATTGCCCAGCTGTGCCATGGTAGGGGGTGCCAGCAGGGGGGTGGGAGATCTGGCACCTGTGGAAGGCTAGAAATGTGATTGATAGGTTATCTAAGAATTCATTTGCTTTTTTTCCTTTCTCTGTTTCCTCTTGCATTCATATTACATAGCTGGCAGTCATTTCTCATAAACCATCATGAATACAATGCCAGTCAGGTAGTAAATAAATGTATGCCAAGAATAAATAAGTAAAATTAAATACCATCCAGTATACTAAAACCCCAGAAACAATAACAAGTAAAAACAGTGGAAACAAATAAAATAACACCAAAAAGTACAACCGTGAAAATGGTAGTTGAAAAAGTAATAAAGTGTGATACAACCCAAACAGCCTAAAATGTTGCCTCACAGTGTAAAAGTTGCCCTATGAATGCAAATATAAAGTTGTTCAAATTAGCTCTACAATGCAGCATCTCATCCCAAACAAACTGAGAAGTATATGTAGCAGCTCAAGCAACCCTTTGCACAACATACTTGCTGGAATTTTTAAAGAAACTTGAAGGTATGCTTGCCATGCAGAAATTACATCACGGTGACTAATAAACAACCTATGCCTCGAGAAACTTTCACAATCAGCAAACTTATTATAAACAATGGGAGCTGTAAAAGTGGCAATTAAGTCCAATCACACGAGTTTGAGCGGTAGAGACAGTGTGCTTTACCCAAGACAGCACCACCAAAATGCAAGGATAAATCTAGGATTATTATGTTTATGGTCCAGCAGCAGAAATCCCACTATTCCCATTGTCCTCATTTCCAATTTCTCAGTGTTCTTCTAACATCTTACACATCTAATCCATTGTCCACAGACAGGATACTACTGGCTTTAAAGGCACCCTTTTTATGTAAGAAAGATCCAGAAAAGGATATTCAACGAAGTCACTAGCTAAGTTGTGTATTGATCAATGTCCAAGCATGATACCCTTGTGTATTATTTGGAAGATGGGCTTGAGTTAAATGCTTTTTAGAGCTTTTATAAATATATATCAAAGGCTCTATCAACCTTATTTGTTCCCTACCTGTTTTACACAACATTACCTTAATTTATTTATATATATATATATACCCAGCTTTTCTCCCCAAACAGCACACAAAGTGGTTTATAACATAGTCTCCAGCCCACCATTTGTTCTCACAATAGCAAGCCTTTGAGATAAGGTTCTGACTGGCCCAGAAACTTAAACACTGTGATGTGCCATCACTCAAAAGGTCAGTGATGACCCAGCCTTTACCTTTTTTGCTCCTTGGTCATGGATTCAAATGGCATTTCACCTGGTTCCTGTAATATATTACTAATGTTGCTTTAATGACAACTTCCAAAGGCTCTCTAGAAATGAGAGGCTCAGGTTTTGCAACCATAACTAGAGGAGGAGTTAGAGTTACTGAGGCTAGCTGTGGCCTGCTCAGTTAGCTGGCTGTTGTGTTCTAATAAACACAGTTCTTACAACCACTACTGCTTCCAGCATTAACCCTTTACCTCCATAGAAATACAACAGTTCCCCCCTCCACCGTTTAATCCTCATAACAGCAACCCTATCAGACTGAAAGATTGTGATGGGCATAAGGTCACCTGGCAGTATAGTTGCCGGGACTCCCCAGGACACTGGTAGGGAATGGAAGGAGTTTGGATGTATAAACCCCTTTGCCTCCTGTAAGAGACTGCAAGAGGTTTACAAACTCCTTCCCCTCCCTTCCCTTTCCAACAACAGATGCCCTGTGAGGTTGGGGGAGGGGGGCTGAGAGAGTTCTTAAAGAACTGTGACTAGCCCAAGGTCGCCCAGCAGGGCCTCTTGTGTAGGAATGGGAAAACAAATTCAGTTCCCCAGATAAGAGTCTGCTGCTCATGTGGAGGAGTGCGGAATCAAACCCCGTTCTCCAGATCAGAGTCCACCACTTTTAACCGCTACACCACACTGGCTCTCAGCATGTGTGGTAGGGCTTCCAGATCCAGGTTGGGAAGCTCCTGCAGATTTGTGGGGAAGCCTGGGGAGGACAGAGACCTCAATGGCATACATTGCCATTCAGTCCACCCCACCCCCCAAAAAAACATCAATTGTTTTCCACTGGGAGTGATCAGTCTGGAGATGAAGTGTAATTCTGGAGGATTTCCACCTGTAGGCAGGATCCGTGGTCAAGTGAAGTATTCAAATCCAGCCATCTCAGATCCTAGTCCAACCCTCTAATTCGGAAACAAACATTTATCCTTCGCTTCAGCTTTTAATTACTTAAACTCATGACTTCCTATCTTACCATGTGTGGGTATGATTTCTTTTCCTTTCGGCCATCTAATATCTTAGAAAACTGTCACTGTATCCTTCCACACTCAACTTTCTCTGAAACTCGCTATGTCTGTCTCCATCAGACATCCCTGTGGGAGCCATTTACTTTTCTAGTGATGCTCTTTTGGATTCTTTCTGATTTCTATCTGACTGCATCAAGAGAGCCAGTGTGGTGTTATTTCAGATTAGGACTGAGGAGATCTGGGGTTTCATTCTTTACCAGCTTTAAAGCTGAGGGGACTGCGGGACAGTCACCATCGGCTAAAACCTATCTCATCCTCCCATGAGGAGAAAAACAAAGCAGCTTTGTATCCTGCTTTAGGAGCTTCTGAGGAAAAGTAGAAAAATATGGCAGAGCTAAATTCTGGTTCCTTTTTGCCCATGAACTTGCACAACCCCTCTGACCTCTGCTGCAAAAATCACCACTGAAGTGTTGCCTAATAATCTGCAATCACAGCTTCTGTGTTTCAATTGCTCTTCGAGTCAGTGCATGTCTCACTCCCCCTCTGTTTTGGGGTTTCTCATTTTCTCACTCTACCTTTGTACATTTTGACAGTTGAAAACATCCCCTGTGATCTTACACCTTTTTATCACATTATCTGCATTATCTTTGCCACTGGCTGGCTACCATCCTATGCAGAGTTGCAGCTAAGTTCATGGCAGTCAATGGACTAAGAAGGGTGGAACTCTGCTTAGGATGGCGCTGAACTCAGGATGCTCTCCTACACAACCTTGCAAATATTGCTAAGATTTGCCGACAAATGTACAGACAAGCTCGCATTTCAGATAAGCAATTATCGCACACACATTTAACACAAACGGCACTATTCAGGGAAACTGTACTTACAGTACATTCAGTAGGACTCAGTTGTTTTCTTTACGTCTGCAATACTCCTCATTCACTTTGTTTGAGATTGACAAAGGGACCTGAGTATCCTTTCTACTGGCTAATGAGTTTCTCTCAAGGTTCTGACTCATAACCACAAAGGGAAGGAGTTTTCCCTAGGCTTTCAGTTGGGCTGGATAGACATGTGACTTTGCTTATATGACACCTCTCTCTCTCTCTCTCTCTCCTTGACGCTTGGGAAAAGGTGTTCATCAAGCTGAATCCCTTGTGAAGGCATAAATAATTATCCATCCACACCTCAGTTGTCGTAATCTTTCACCTCATTATAAACAAAAGGAATGGTAAAGAATTACAATTCAGTCCAAGCCGGATGAATTAGATAGGTAAAGACAAGCTCTGTCAAGGAGGAAACAGCTCCGGGTTTTCATGAGCACCTTTTCCTACCCTTTCCTAGCTAGCTTTCTTAAAGGTATTATTTTGATAGGGGAAACTAATTTGAGAGGTTAAGCAATGGATGAGATTGTTACTGCAAAACTGACTGGCAGTGATGAAAACCATCCCAATTCGTGTCTTGTTTTGAAAACCCTATGGGGTTGCCATAAGTCAACTTCAACTTGATGACATGCCACCACCACAATTGCTGCAGGTCAGGTTGCTGTTAATGGCGGTATGATGCGGGTTGTGTGGGTGTGTGGGTGTGAAAAATGGACAGGTGGCCTCAGATCATGTTTGAGTGTCCATCCCCTTAATTCCAGGCTAAGAAGAAGGAAATATCTTGGGATCCGCCATAAGAACTCCGCCATAAGAACATCTGGCCTCCCGTGGGTACATAAAGGGGGAAGGAGGGGCTGAAGCCATCTGTAGTTTTAGTATTTTATATATTATTTTATTGTAAATTATGTATTTGATGTTTTAAACTGTTTTAGTGTTGATGGACACCGCCCTGAACCTTCGTGGAGGGCGGTATATAAATATAAATAATAAATAAATAAATAAATCATTATATGATTGTCTTGATCATACTGCCCGATTAAACTCGCCTCAGGTCTTGTGCTAAGAGCATGCCAGGAGGCCCCACTAAACCGCTCCCTTTATGAACTTTTATTCTTGCAAGCGTGAGGTCAGGACCACCCATTTTAGAAGCCTTGGAGAGCACCAGAAATTTTAAAGTGGTTCACCATAATCAATGGGGTTTAAGGACCAAGAAAAACTAAATGAAAGAGTGCTGAAAATGAGATTGTCAAAGAAAGAAACTGAGATACTCAGAGAGGTGGCACTGAACGACAGTTAACAACTGTGAGAATCTTGGAAAGAGATTTTTTTTTTCTCTATGAAATGTGCTGTCCCTCCTTAAAGTGTGCCAAACCTAGACATGGGCTTAAGTGTGCACATGTTTGCAATGTACGCCATCCCATAGAAACCACAGCAACTTCTCAGCGCTCTAATTAAAAGAGGGAGGTAACAGCCTCCGGCGAACCAACTGGTGCTAGAGGTCAGCTTGTAGGAGTGGTGTCTGCTTAGCTGCCAAAATAGAGGCCATGCCTATTGATAGTGTAGCAAAGAGATTGTCATCTGTAATGAGAGTAATACATGCAAGTCTGTGGGACGACCTTCACTGCCCTGAAACCACAAATGCAAAAAAGGGGGGTGGGGGAAAGCACAACAGCACAATTAATGCATAGAGGTATATAAAGCCACCTTTTAAGTATGAAATTGTAAACATAAATGGGAAATACGAATGATAAGATCTTTACAACATGGTATACAGAAGTACAGAGATGTCAAAACAAGACACATCTTTGTCCCACTTGGAAAAAATGCAGGAACCTGACAGTTTTCCTGACAAGAGTGAAGGTAGCCAAGGAGTAGTGTTTTCTCCCACTCCTCTGCCTCCTGAGATGATGCATGCTTGTTGTGAAGCTTCATTACCTCAGGCACAATACAAGATTACTCACAAGCAAATCTTCTCTTCTTTGTGGGTAAAAACTGAGGTGAGCAGCAAGGGAACATTCCAAGAAGAGGAAGGGCAGTTCATTCTTGTATTTAAGTGTTTTTTAAAACAAAGTTTGTATCCTGCCTTTCCATCCTTACCAGGACCACCAAGGCAGCTAACAATTCAAAACACCCATGGTACCATTGCATAATAAACCATTAAAATCACGTTTTCCCCCAAAGTTAAAAATATATCCAAAACAGTTGTGATTCATATAAACCAATAAATATTGGTTAAGAAGGAGCAAGGGAATGCCAAATGAAACAGAAAAGTCTTCGGCTGCTGGTGGAAGATGGCAATAGAAGGGGACAGATGCATCCCACTTGGGATAGAGTTCCAAAACATCGGTGCTATGACCAAGAAGGCCCTCTCCTGTATTGCTGCAAGCCTGATCTCTGAAGAAAGGGGCTTGCAAAGCAGAGTCTCTGAAGATGACTGTAATGTTTTGGTAGGTTCATTAGGGATTAGGTGACCTTCAAGTTTTTTTTTCTGAAATCACATAGGCACCATCCATTCATTTTCTGGGAAAGACCTGATTTGTGTGTGGGGGGGGGGGGGGGGAAGAAACTTTGCAGCATTCAGAACCAATGTGGTTGTGAGCCAATTTTGTTAGGATGGTACAAGTGCCGGCTTCATTCACTCAAGAAGAGTTAATTGTAGTCATGTAGATAGAGTACTGAATTCACATGCCTAGAATTACATGAGCTTCTGGAAAGATCTCTGTTTCCTTTTTCTAGCAAAAGAGAAGAGGCAGGCACACACAGACTACACAGACACCCATACTGAGCGCTTGCCTAGTATAGAGTCTGCTGTTCCTATATTTAGTGTAACTTTATTTTGTTGTCTAGTAAATTTCTGCAAAACATCACACTCACATCTCCGTCCTATTATATTCTCAAAACATTCATCACAGTACCAACAAATTTTCTTAGCTTGGTTCTCCTGATCACCTAGTAAGGCTGCCAACAGACCTTGAGAAAAGTGTCTGGTCTCTTTAATAGAAAACGCATGAACATTTTAATGGAAAACATTAGTTCCTCTTACACCAGTTGGGTTTTTTGGGCAGTGGTGCTTTAGCTGAGCTAACCTTCTTTCTTAGAGCCCAGCGAATTAAACAATTATTTAAAGTATAGGGGCGCCGGGGAGGGAGGAGATGCAACCAACCAGCAGGTTGGAAACTAATTGACCTTTCCCCTTCCCCTGAACAATTCTTCCTTGCAGTTTTCTCCTCCTCCAACCCCAGATTATTGTTACAAGGGAAACCAGAGGTAGGGAACCACATACAATCCTCATAATGTCCAGTTCCTGCAGTTTCAAATATTTGGATATGTGTTTGGCTGATAAGCGGAGGCATAATTTCAGACTTCGGCGAAAGGGTAGGAAAGAAACTGTAGTGGAGAAATATCAAAGATTCCCCCCAAAGTCCGCTGACTGACCTGCCATTGGATAGTCAACATTAAACTGTCCTAAATTGTTTGAGAAGCCCTAAATAGTCTCAAATCAGGGCATAAGAAGGAATTCCTCCTCTGGTATCCTACCTGGACATTGTAATGATCATGACAGACTTTATATGCCAGCATTGTCAGAGGCTGAGTGGGAAGCAATACCTGGCAGGGCTGCAAAATGGGTTTGCTGCTAAACAACATTTGTTCCTTGAACATTTTGCTTAGGGCTCTGGCTTATTATGTGTGGGTTTTTATTAGTGCTACTATTTTTCTAGCGGTTAAGTTGTACACTGTGCTGTACTCTGTATTATAAAGGATGGCGTTTTTTATTGCTTAAGGGCAGGTGATGGACAGCTGGATTCTAAAAAGTTGTCCTGGTAATAGAATTCCCCCTTTTGATTGGCAGGAACTTCAAACAGAATTCTGAGAGCAGTAATTAGAACTCTGACATTTAAGAACTGACAGTTGACTGAAAGAGAAGTTAACAGACAGAGCTTGGAAACAGATGTGAGCTGTAAGCTGTCTGGTGGAGGATTCCCCTCAGGAGGAGGATTATCCTCATGTGCTAGCCAGCTTGCTGATGGAGCCTGCCTAATCCAACTATCCCCTGCTGCAGCCATTCACTTGCTGTTGGCAGAGGTGTATCAGGGGGAAATGGCGCTCGGAGACAACTTCTTCTCCGGGCACCACTCCCATACCCCCCCCCACCGCATGACCCCACACAACCCGTGCTTTTGAAAGTCGGTCTGCACCCCTGAGTCCTGCCACCCCAGCCTGCACAAAGTGACCACCTCTTGTGGAGAAATCCATCTAGGAGTTTTAATAATTACCTTTTTCTGTCTATTGGACATTGCAAAGTTATTGCTACCTCATGCACAAACGCTCTCAGTTTATATTCTTCATTGTTAACTTTAATTCTTTTGCTCAATAGTGGATATACTTATTTTGGTTGAAATCGTAATCCTGCAGATTACAAGAGACCTTGTATTCAGATAGTTGGCATAAATTGTGGACAAACATGGCGTCCTGTGAGCCCAGAAAAAACAAGAACATCTTTTCCTTGGTTATGTTGCTTCTTCATTGGCTTTATTTTCTCTTACCCCTCAGCTTCACCTTACAAATCTGTTCTGTGATGAAAGGCAAATTTAACACATTTCTTAACTGGCTGGAGAAAAAGGAGATTTTTTTGATGGTTTGATATGTTATTAAATATGATGGCTGGGTATCATGAAGGAATTTTATTACTGACAGCCATTAATCTCTCTTAAAGTCTTGCAAATGCCTACAGATTGCAACTGAAGCCTCCCACTGAGCTCCCATTCTCATCTCTTGTCAAAGCTGCTGGAGGTGTGTGAGGTGATTTGCAGTCTATCTGGGAGCATCATCCCCATCAGAGCACAACAGGGTAAATATGTTAATGCAGATAGTTTAATATCAGTATGCGGGAAACAACTTTTTCTTTAAAGTTTTGTCTGATGCAAAAGAAACAGGTTCTGATAATAGAAGGCTACCCCTGGTATGGGCTTTCTTTCTTTTATTTTTCATTTTAAACAAATTCCACAGGGTTAGGAATTAGTGTCAAATGTCCACGGGAGGCCCATGATAGAGCTGAGAATCCTGTTTCTTTTTTTGAAAGCCAAATCTTATTCTCATCAACTTTGATTTTCAGAACTTATAACTGCATTTTTAAACAGTAATTCTTTATAAGGTTGCTTGTTTCTGGTACATATTTTTTCAAATGGTAAATGCCTGCTCAGGACATACATCACTTCAAAAGTATGTGTGGTTGGGGGGTGGGGGGTGGGGGGGAATCATTCACAACATACATGCAAAGACACTTTTTTGTTCATATATTTCTAGTTCTCCAGAGAACCTCTTTGTCTGGTTCTGGGCATGGAGGGAAGCTCAGGGCTGCTTCAAGATATTTTGTCAACCCAAGCAACACATTATTTGATTCCCCTGTACCCTGTATCCCGTGCTCTTTGAATAAAATCTAGAGATAATCTTTTAATTTTATTTACGTCATTTGAACCTCACTTTTCTCATCAACAGAGACCCGAAGTGGATTACATTGTTCTTGCCTCCTCCATTGGATCCTTGCAACAGTTCTGTGAGGAAATTTTGGCTGGAGCAGAATGACAGCCCCGGGGTCACCTAGCAAACTTCCACGGCATTGCAGGGGTTGGACTTGATGGCCCATGTGGTCTCTTCCAACTCTATGATTCTATGATTCTATAGCAAAGTGAGCCACTCAAATATCAGTCTCCTGGATCCTCATCTGAACTTCTAACTACTGCACCATGCTTGCCCTCTCTTCATCCTCTTCCTGGAGCAGCAGTGGCGTAGTGGCTAAGAGCAGTGGCTAACAGCAGGTGCACTCTGATTGGGAGGAACCGGGTTTGATTCCCAGCTCTGCCGCTTGAGTTGTGGAGGCTTCTCTGGGGAATTCAGATTAGCCTGTACACTCCCGCACACGCCAGCTGGGTGACCTTGGGCTAGTCACAGCTTCTCGGAGCTCTCTCAGCCCCACCTACCTCACAGGGTGTTTGTTGTGAGGGGGGAAGGGCAAGGAGATTGTAAGCCCCTTTGAGTCTCCTACAGGAGAGAAAGGGGGGATATAAATCCAAACTCTTCTTCTTCCTCTTCTTCTTCTTCCCAGCCCTCTTCCTAAACTGGGCAGACCTGTGCATTGTACAAACAAAAGGAGAGCAACACAGAACCCTGCCTCAACCAATTGAGTCTCATGGTTGCCCTGAATGACTTGAGAATACATCCTAGAGTACACAGCACATTTCATGGGAAGACCATATTAGAGGGCAAGGTTCTCGCCCAGTATACCAACTGAATCCACCATAATACAAAAACTAGAGGACATCTTAATGACTTTCTAAGGAACCTTAAGCTTCCTAGGAATACAGGAGGTCCTGGAGAGTCAAAGTCAATGATAGTGTGTTAAATGGACCATTTCATATGATCAAAGCTTGAAAATAATTGTTCTAAGTAGGTGCTATGTATGTACTATGTAGTTGCTATGGGCGTCTTAGTTGATAGTTCCATGGAAATAACTCAATGCATTGCAGCTATAAAAAAGGCAAACTCTATGCTGGGGATAATTAGGAAAGGAACTGATAATAAAACAGCAAAGATTGCCATGCCCTTATATAAAGCAGTGGTGCAACCGCACTTGGAGTACTGTGTTCAGTTCTGGTCACCACATCTCAAAAAGGATATCGAAGAGATAGAAAAAGTGCAGAGCAGGGCAATGAGGATGATTGAGGGACTGGAGCCCCTTTCCTTATGGGGAGAGGCTCGGACTCTTTAGTTTGGAGAGGAGATGTCTGAGGGCGGATATGATTGAAGTCTATGAAATTATGCATGGGGTAGAAAATGTCGACAGAGAAAATTTTCTCTCTTTCTCACAATACTAGAACTAGAGAGGAGAATTCGATTAATAAAACATTTCTTAACGTGTGATTGGTGTTTGGAATATGCTGCCACAGGAGGTGGTATTGGCCAGTAACCTGGAAAGCTTTAAAAGGGGCTTGGACAGATATATGGAAGAGAAGTTGATCTATGGCTACCAATCTTGATCCTCTTTGATCTGAGATTGCAAATGCCTTAGCAGACCAGGCGCTCAGGAGCAGCAGCAGCAGAAGGCCGTTGCTTTCACATCCTGCATGTGAGCTCCCAAAGGCATCTGGTGGCCCACTGCGAGTAGCAGAGCGCTGGACTAGACGGATTCTGCTATCCAGCAGGCTCTTTCTTATGAACTTATGTTCTTATATTCCAAGGGTACAAATCTCTTCGCTTAAAAGGAAAAAAGCAATATTAACCTGTGCCAGTAACATAGCTGTGGTTAGTTATGAGCATGATCAAATACGTAAAAGGATATTCTCTCTCTCTCTCTCTCTCTCTCTCTCTCTCTCTCTCTCTCTCTCTCTCTGTCTATGTATATCTATAGATATAGATATACATACATACATATAGAGATAGAGATAGAGATGATAGAGATAGAGAGATAGAGACAGAGACAGAGACAGAAACAGAAACAGACAGACAGATAGACAAACATATACATATACACTTAATTTATAGTCTGCCTTTCTCACTGAGACTTAATGTGGGCAACATTTTCTCTCCTTTAAACATGATAATCTAATAATCTATGGAAATAATCTATGGAATAATGTATGGACCTTGATGAGAGTTTATTTATTTAGAACATTTTTAGTTACAGACTCAAAGCAGTTGTAGGCTAAAAGCAAGACTTTGCCTGTTTCTGCTGAAACCTGAAATGTTGCCTGTTCCAAGAGCTAGTCTGGGAAAGAAAGATAGATCAGCAAATGAGAACCATCTTAACAGAAGCCTTGGCTTGCTTATCTTCGGAGCATACAAGAGCCTGAAATGTTTAAAAGATCTTTGGGGATTGGCTCCTTTTGAAGACCTATTCATTATCTCCATAGAACTCAAAGACCAGCACCAGGCTTGCACAGGTTAGGGAAATAATCATATGTTTTAAAGGAAATAACACCACTTGACAGCTTTGCTTCCGCCTGAGACCGAAACCTCCCACCTCCCCTCACACCCAAGTCTTGCATCTTCTTTGCCCTGACACATGAGACAGCCTTTAGATCCCCATGTTTCCTAACAAAGGGCTGTGGCTCATAGAGAAAATAAGCCCAGTAATTAAACTTTCACAGTCAAGCCACTGAGTACTTTGCAGCATCGGCAGCTGGGCACCTTTGGGTGGGTGTCACAGCCTCAAGACTTGCACTACTAGGAACTATTTGCCGGAGGCTGGGAGCCTAACCTGCTTCCTTGTGCTCAGAGCCCTTTCCGGGCCCCACAGTAGATCATATGTTGCATATTCACTATGAATACCAGCCCTGTAGTGATGAGAATCTGGTCCTCTACTCTTGCCTAGTCAATATCTATTGGATTTTATTTTAATCCTACCCTTCACCCAAGAAGCTCAGGACTGTATTCACAGGACTGCCTCCCTCTTTTGAGCTCAGGCCTGCCCAAAAGGGGAGGGGTGGCATAGACGTCTAATAAAATAAATAAACTGTGGGTTGGAACATTCCTGATTTGAGGGTGAAGCCTAAAGAAAGCAGGTTTTGAAGAGGTAGGGTGGGGATGTAAGCAGGCAGTGATGGCTTAAAGTTCACCTCCACAATCCAAGGGAACTGATCTCTAGTCTGGAGACGAGTTGTAATTCTGGGATTTCTCCAGGCCCCACCTTGAGGCTCGCAGGCCTATTTGAAAATTACAGCAACCTTGTGAAATAGGTTAGGCTGAGTGAGAGGTGACCGGCATAAGGTCGCCCTTTAAGCTTCACATGAAAATGGGGTTTGGAACATCTGTCTCCCGCATTTTGTAAAACTACACCAACTATTCTATTATTTGGTGGGGGGGTGGGGAATTAAGCCATAAAATGTTTTGTTTGGATTTTTTGGTAAAGATTTCAGGGTTTTTTGCAACTCTGGATCTTTTCTCAAGTTTGTAAAAACATGTGTACATTGGCTCCAATTTTGGGGTATAAGTACCCACAGATGAAGAGTTAGGCCCCTTCCGCACATGCAAAATAATGCGTTTTCAAACCACTTTCACAACTGTTTGCAAGTGGATTTTGCCATTCCGCACAGCTTCAAAGAGCATTGAAAGCAGTTTGAAAGTGCATTATTCTGCATGTGCGGAATGAGCCTAAGAAGAAGAGTTGGATTTATATCCCCCCCCCCTTTCTCTCCTGTAGGAGGCCCAAAGGGGCTTACAAACTCCTTTCCCTTCCCCCTTCACAACTAACTCCCTGTGAGGTAGATGGGGCTGAGAGAGCTCTGTAGAGCTGTGTCAGACTAGCCCAAGGTCACCCAGCTGGCATGTGTTGGAGTGTACAGGCTAATCTGAATTCCCCAGATAAGCCTCCACAGCTCAAGTGGCAGCCTGGGAATCAAACCCAGTTCCTCCAGATTAGAGTACACCTGCTCTTAACCACTACGCCACTGCTGCTCAGTGGTATTGTACTGAGAATTAGATTTATTGAATATGTACTATATGAACAAGTAGTGTCCCGCCTTCCTCCTGCAACAGGTCAAAAGTCAGCAGTGACCTGTTGATCTGCAAGCAATGCCACTTAGCAGCCAAGCAGCCACACAGCTGATGCCTGCTGCAAACTTATCTGTTGTGATTTTCTGCTTTGCTGAGGCCCATTGGAACATCAAAATGCTTTTTTTTTCTTTACTGAAATTGCTTCCACATTTCTGTGGCAGATCCCAGTGAAGTAACATTTTCATTTATCATTCCAATCAGTGAAATTAGGATCTCAGTTCTAAACTGGGGGGAAGGTCTCTCTAAACAAAACATTGCTTTGGCTCTCATAGCATGTATCACTGCTCCCTATACAAAACTGACTTTGTTTATGATGGCATAGTTCTGTTCCTTATCTGAAAATGTTCATACATTTTGGCTTCCCTCCCCTCTTCCCCTACACATGTTTCCCAAAATCCATGTTTCCGCTTTAGCCTCTGGGTTTGGAAACATCAGGGAATTTTCTTTTTAGTTCTCATTCAGAATTGCACATAGCATACCTCTGGAAAAGGAAGCCTGCCATGGCGATTGGCCAAAGTACATGAAGTAGGGACCAAATATGTATTTTCAGTTTGTCTTTCTCATTTGGTGTTCTTACATAAAATTTATTGTTTATGATATTTCTGCATGACACTTTCTCTCTTGCTGTATATTTATACTGTTTTAAGCAGAAACACCCTAAACACACACACACGCACACACAGACCTTGCCTTTCCAATTTCTGTCCTAGATTAAGTTTGTACAAACTTCCGCCCTCGTGTTGCTCTAAATGTTCATTGATGTTGTTGTAAATCAGTGATGGAAAGTCTAGCTTGAGTGCTGCTCCACAATGAAATGAGCACCAACAACTAGTTGTGTTCTTCAGGCAAAAAAGTTGGCTAGCAGGTATGTAAAAACAACCTGCTGCCGGGTTGTCAGCCCAGGGTTATCAGCTAGCATTTCCTACCACCACTTAAAGCGGTAGTAAAATAAAAATGAAATAAAATAATGGCCATCAGTGTGGCATCACTGCTAGGAAAACATGGAAATAGTTTTCCTCTCCAGTAGTCACTGAAAAGTCTATTGTTTTACGATAGAGTTTCAGCCAGTTCATAGACACTTCCAGGATTTCCCAGAAGTGACTTCATGCCATTGGCCAATGTTTCTCCCTCCCCCACAATATCTCCATCTTCACCCCAGTCTCCATTGTGAAGGGGCTTATGAGAAAGTCCCACAGACTTCATCATAACCAAAGATAATAGTTGGGGGGAGGAAATCCAGAGTTATCACTTCATTCTACAATGGCATACAAACACTGGAGAAATTTAAACCGGAACATTGAAAAAAAAGATTAGACCCAGCTCTTTAATCTCCCAATAAGCGCTATGTACAAAACATACTGTTGCAAGATTGGAGCAATGGATTATTACAGTTGGGCTACTATAGATTGGGCTTGGCCTGCAACAGCAAACTCAATTCTTCCTCTTCTCTTCCTCTAGAGGGGTTATCTCCTCCAAGCCCTGAAGGTGCTTCAACAGAGAAATTTCCCAACAATTAAAGTCTATCAAAGATATATTTACAATTATTAAGAAACATTACCATTGGTTTGTAATGGGGTCTGGTTTCCTTAGGCACCCTTATGTGCCTGCCCCTACCCAGACATTTATGATGCACAAGGATGGATATGACTTCAACATCTTTCTGTTTGTCCCAGTTGCACCAAGGAGCAAGGTGTGGAAAAAATATCAGACAGAGCTGAACAGATGTTATCTACAAGAACTGGAGCCAACATCTGTAGCAGTGGACTGAAGTCTACGGGTACTTGCAACAGCACCATGTCCAGCAACCTGAAGAACCTCATGGTGGAGCTTGATCTTCTAATACAGGGGTAGGGAACCTGCGGCTCTCCAGATGTTCAGGAACTACAATTCCCATCAGCCTCTGTCAGCATGGCCAATTGGCCATGCTGGTAGGGGCTGATGGGAATTGTAGTTCCTGAACATCTGGAGAGCCGCAGGTTCCCTACCCCTGGTCTAGCATCACATCTCTTTGAGCTCCCATCCTTCTCTGCCATCCCCAAACACCACTCCCAAATCTCCAGGAATTTCTGAAGACAGAGTTGGCAACCCTTTCTTCACCCCACTTCTGCACCATGGGGATAATCAGCCTGACCTACCTTACAGGGTTATTGTAAGATTTACTGCAACAAAGTATGTGAATCAACCAAAGGCACACAAAATGGTTATATTCCTGATGAATGGACGTTTTTAAAAATGGTGTTGCATGAGGAGTGTGATTTCACTTCTGGCAAATACCTGGAAGCGATGTCATGTTATATTACCAGCCAGACATCAATGCAGTACTCTAGCATTCAGACCAAACTCCATGGTTACCACAGAGTTTTGCCCAAATTCTAGAGTGACATATTGACAGGATGACGATGATGTGATAATGTGTGATTGGCATGGCATTATTACCCCTTCCTCCCCCGACCTCCTCATAGCTCCCCCTCCTGCCGGTTGCCAGTGATCAGCTGGTGAACTTAATAACTGATGTTCTAAAAACTTCCTCACAAGCTTGCCAGCACCTCAAACCTTTGAAACATGTCCCTATTTTATTGGAGAAAGTTGAGTCTTTGGCCCTTTCCGCACGGGCCAAAAACGACGGCCTGGGGGCGGTAAAAACGCCGCCCCCAGGCCGCCGTTCGCACAGGCGGCGCTGCTGCAACGCAGCAGCACCGACCTGACTGCGCTCCCCCTCCCCCAGGGCGGCGTCAGGCCGCCCTAAACAACAACCCTTTAAAGGGTTGTTGTTGAGGGGAAAGCGTCTTCCCGGCGGCGCGGTGCGAACCGCACCGCCGGGAACACGCTGTTTCCCCTTCCCTTTCCCATTTACCTCTCGTGTCGCCGTCCTGCTGGCCTCCTAAGTCCCTCCCTCGCTGTCCTCCGACCCCTGGAGGTCGGAGGGCAGCGTGGGCGGGGCTGAGGAGGCCCGCAGGACGGCGACACGAGAGGTAAATGGGACGGGGAGGGGGGAAGAGGCGGCTCCATGCGGAGCCGCCTGCCGGCCTCTCCAGAGGCCGTCCGCATGCTTGCATGCGAACGGCCTCCGCCTCCACGCCGGCAGAATTCTTGCCGGTGTGGAGGCGCCTCGATGGCCGTGCGGAAACGGCCTTTGTTTCAGAGATCATAGCACCATCGCAATTAAGCCTGTTCTCAGGTGTTACAGGCCTTAGGTTACCTTCATAGGCAGCAGTAGCAGCTTTATCCTGCTTCAGGTGACAATGGTATTGTTTACATTCCTCTGCACCATTTCCTTACATCATCTTTATTCTTGACTCTCCACCTGACAATTAGTTGAGCAATTAGCACCTCCGCACATTGTGCTTCTACTGGAGCGGTACAGCAGCCCTGAGAGAGGGCTTGTCTAGAGAGGGAGGGAGACTGTTCTGCCAGGATTTTGCTTGTGTCACAAAAGGCCTGTGCACAGCAAATAGGGTTACCAGTTTCCATGCAAAGCTTGGAGGGCTTTTGGAATTACAGTGGAGTTCCAGTCTACAGAGATCACTTCCTTGGAAGGAAACGGCAGCTTGGGAGGGTGAGCTCCATAGTTCCCTCCCCTCCTCAAACTTTGCCCTCCTTGGGCACAGCCCCAAATTTCCGGGAATTTCCCAAGTCAGAGTTGGCAGCCTTAACATGCAAAATGGAGGAGGATGGAAGAGCTGCCCAGACACTGTTTGAAAAGGAAATGCAGTCACAATGTGGTTCTGCCACATACGTATTTTGATCTGAAAATTCTGACACCTCTTCTGAAATCCATTGTGGTTTGGACTAATCAGGTTGTTACGAACCACTTAACAATGAATATGCTTTTGATCATGACATTCTTGTAATATTTTAAGTGAGGCAATCAATCAGAATTTCCCCTCCAATTTAGTTTGGGTTACTCCCATGAGGTAATCTGCTATGGCTGCCAATAGTTTTTTGGGCAGCCCCACCCTGGCTCTCCATTCAATCAGCACTACCATGGGCTTTGTTTATCTTTAAGGTGCTACCGAGCTTCTGTTTTATTTCGCTTGTCCTAGCCTGAACATCAAACTGTGCTGGGAGGCATTGTATCTTATCTCTCTTGCCTTGGCTTAAGGACCTAATGGTTGCTACTTCCTGCCAAGAGAAACCCCAACCCCATACAGCTGCAGAAGCACGTGAAAGGGCTGGTTTAGAAAAACTCTCTTCATCATCCAGTGCCTCAGCAAGCTTGAAAGTTAACTTTACCTGTAAGCTAGGGAACCTGTGCTATTCTTGCTATCCCTAGTTATGGCTTATTACAAATTTTTCCCTGAAGTTTTTCTAGTACCTTAAGTCTTTCAGATCCCTGTTCTCTGCTGAGTGTCGCCTTTCTAGCTGAAGGGTATGTGTGTCTATGGGTGTTACTTGACTATCTTGTTGCACTTAGGTAGGTCGTATCATTTGCGTTTCTAAAATAATGGTGGGTGAGCTTAGTAAACAATTGACTTCTCTCTTTTTCTGCCAAGCAAGAGAAAAATGTTTGAAAACTCAAGATGAAGGTTTTGGTCTATTTAAACATCCAAAGGAAAATTCATTTTTGCACATATACTATGTATAAGGAGGTAAGGGAGAAAGGCAATTGTTCTTCCATGATAAAGGTGTGACTACAAAGTGCAGACCATAAATTCAAGGACATTTCTGTTCTTTGGCGATGTGACATACATCTATGAGATCACTCAAACGAGAACTGCCAGTCTTTTTAGCACTATACTTAGAGTCCTTCTAAAGATTATTTTCACACTATATATTGTGCCAGTTCAGTTAAGAACAAATGTGTAGTATGGATGAAATTACACTTTTAATGGAAGAAGAGGGCTAACAGCTGGGAGGCCTCTTCTATGAATATACAAAACATTGCACAGTTTATTGTCGAAGCCTTTCACGGCCGGAATCACTGGATCCTCTGAAGATGCCAGCCACAGATGCAGGCGAAATATCAGGAGAGAATGCTGCTAGAACACGGCCATACAGCCCGGAAACCACACAGCACCCCATTACACAATTTCTTCTCTCTTTTTTTCTTCCTCTGTCCCCCCTCTGCCTAAATTTAGACAGCAGAAAGGGGGAGACTGTGCGTATGTGTGTGAGAGAGGGAAGGGAAAAGAAGGATAACTAATGATAGGAATGACTAAGGCAAATGTGAGCAATTACATATTCCTGAAGAAATCCCTCCCCTGGAAAATCATAGAATAAAGCTTGTCAGGCATTATGGGTGCGGATAAAGATATAAGATTTACTGCAGAATGTGGGAAATAAGGAAGGGAGTGAATCCTATTATCAGTGTGAAGTATGCATTAAGTAAAGCGGACGCTATATGTAACAGAAAGTCGTGGTGGTTAAGTGTGTCAGAACAGGATATACTTTGGGAGTGGGAGTTGATTAAATGGGAGAGCATCTGCTCTGCATCTGCACGGTCCCGGGTCCAGTCCTTCAACTTAAAAGAATCACACATGAACACCTTGGTCCACCAAGGTCAATACTGTTCACTGAGACTGGCGGCAGTTCTCCAGGGTCTCAAGTGGAGGTCTTTTACATTACCTGCCCAGTTTAACTGGAGATGGCGGGGATTGAACCAAGGACTTTCTGCATGCCAAGCAGATGCTCTACCAGAGATGTGGAAGGCTTCCGAATGAGACCTTGGAAGCCACTGACAGAACAGACAGCACTGACCTTGATAGATGAATGGGTCTGACCCACTGCAAGGCAACTTTATTGAGGGACGGAACATGGCTTAGTAGTAGCACAGCCTCTTTGAATGCAGAGGGTCCCAAGTTCAATCTCTGGCATTTCCAGTTTTAAAAGACCAGGTAGCAGGTGATAAGAAAGACCTCAGCTTGAAACCCTGGAGAGTGATGTCGATCAGAGGAGGAAACACTTACCTTGATAGGCCAATGATCTGACTCAATCCATAGCAACTTCACAAATGAGGTAATATGTTTGGTATTATGTTTCTGTGCTTAGCCTCTCTAGTCCCTGTAGTCTTAATTACTGCTGCTCATCCTTGAGGGGCATATCTGTAGCACCAACTTTTCTTCCCTTTTCAAATGAAACCCTGTAGTCTCTGAGGGCAGAGCCACACCCAGGAACTTCTGGGTATCATTTGAGTGACAGTTCTCATTTAAGTGACCAGATATGTCCTTATATTTATGGACTACAGCATATGTTTGTAGTCTGGTTAGTGCTTAGGTTAGTGCTTATTCCCATCTATGGACATAAACCCCCGTATGCTGCTCTGAGCTCTGGGAAGAAGAGTGAAACTTTAGGCACTTTAGGCAAGATTGCCAAAAGACCAGGCTCTAGCCCTTCTGCCTCCTCAGTACACCAACTCTTGCGCTGCCATCTCAATGGTGACGTTTAGAGAGGCTCTAGAAGCTGGTGCTGAAGACTAAAAAAAGGACAGGGAAAACTTTTAGATCCATTGGCATTCCCTGCAGAAGAGGCTTATGCAGCTGCTGGGGAAAGGGCCACGGAGTTCCTTTGAAACCTCTTACTCATTGGTTTGGAGATGTGCAGTCTCCAAACAGCTGTTTTGGATCAAATAGGCAGAGCCTGTGGCATGGCATCCATGCAGCCAAATCAACAGCAGAAGCTCCTGGCCAGCTCTTTGTGTGGAATGACAGGACCAGATGAACATGGCAACAGCCAAGAGGGAGGGTATTTTGGCTGTCTCTGGGTGAGGATAACTTGATCCTGTTCTTTTGTCCAGCATCGTCTAAGCTTGGATAAACTGCCCGAAAGTATGGCCAGTGTCTTTACGTTCTGCCTTGTTATAGTTCAACTGATGCTCGGTGCTTCTTGGGACCTTTTGTAAAAGAGAGATGCCAGCCTCCATGTGGGACCCTGGAATTACAGCTCATCTCCTGACTACAGAGATCAACTCCCCTGGAGAAAATGAATGCTTCAGAAGGTGGACTCTATGGCATTGCACCACACAGAGGTCCCTGTCCTCCAGTGGTGCAGTGCCCACTTGTGTGTGTGTGTGACACCCTGGGTGGAGCAGTGGTGGAGGCATGGCCGGGCCATCAAGGGGGCATGGCGGGGGCATTCTGGGGGCATGGGGGCTGATGCTGTGGCAGAGGCACAGGGTGTATGCACGCCCTGGGCGCAGTTTTTCCTTGCTCCGCCTCTGCTGTCCTCCCCTGACTGCACATCTCCAAAATTGCCAGGAGTTTCCCAACATGAAGCTGGCAACTCTACCCACCTGTTCCCTACTGGTGGCCAGCAGGCACCTGATAAACTTATGTTGCACTGGATAGTCACTGTCCAGTTCTTCAGCAGCAATATCATTTATATCACCGCTGATAGGCAGAAGGTCCTTGGGTGCTCCTAGGGCAGTGGTGGCGAACCTTTGCCACTCCAGATGTTATGGACTACAATTCCCATCAGCCCTGCCAGCATGGCCAATTGACCATGCTGGCAGGGGCTGATGGGAATTGTAGTCCATAGCATCTGGAGATCCAAAGTTTCGCCACCATAGTCCTAGGGGCTCTAACACATGCAATCTGGAGTGTTCTGTTTTCTTTAATGTTCTGTGCATACAGCAGTGTTCCTAAGAATTAATGCACTCATCTGTTCCTTGTCCAAGCCCATGGAATAAGGAAAAAAAATGAAAATGGAAATTTTGTTATTTAAGTTTGCATACACACACACACACACGCACACGCACACACACACACGTGAACATAAACACACATACACACAAGACAGACAGCCTGACAAGTTCCCATATCACATGGAGAAGGAGAGTGGGAGTGTCAGGAAGTTTAGGTCTATCCATGACTATTAGTAAAGGGGACCAAAAAAGCAAAACAGAAACAGCATGCCAGATTCTGGACAGTGGAGAGAAAAGCTGTCAAAGTCCGATTTCCATGGAGAAAGATTAAATTTGACCTTCCTACATATATAACAGCCCCAGAATCAACTGGGCTGTACTTGCGACAGGGGGCACATGGTGAGCTCCGGAGAAGTGAGCATGTGTGCCCTGGGCTGGCTGTGCAGCTCATCCACACCCGCCCTGATCGGGTGTGGCTGAGTACCTCCTGTCCTCCCCAATACCTCCCAGTACCGCCCAGTACCTCCTGTCCTCCCCAATATGGATTGGGGATGTGATGCTGGGGTCAGCCAGGGGTGCTGACCAGCCACAAAACAGATGCGCTCCTCTTGCTTGCCCAGCTGCTGCCTCAATAAAGGGCTGCGGCCCATTTTAATTCCAAGACATGTCCTGTGGTTATTCACCAGACGGAACCTCTGCACATCTGGGCGCAATTTATTTTTATGACTAACTCTTATTGCCCCATTGATGGAGCTTCATTGATGGAGCTTCGTTCCCTTGCCAGTACTAAAGGTGAGTTTTCTTGGAGCCGCCCACTGTGGGCCTACACAAGCATGACTGAGTGTCCGCTTTGCCAGCTTCTTTGAATGGCATTGACTCATTCCGGGTTTCCAGGCAACAATTCACGACAACAAAAATTATGCACACCTAAGGAGGTGTTGAATGATTAATCAGTAGCTTGTCTAGCATAAGTAAATCATAAAACCAAATGACAGATTATGAAAGTATCAGCAGAGAACAATATGTTGAGGATCAGCATTGTTTAGGAATAAACGTTTCCTTCTAAGACCCAATTTGCTTTTTTTTTGCTCCTACCATCCCTCTCCCTTTTGTCCCCAGATTTGTTCACCCAAACTTAATACATGAACATCTGGAGCAAAAGCAAGGAATGGATACTTTTTAGAAAAGTATTTAAGTGCTGTGCAGACACTCAAAAGCACATGCACGGTGCTTGCATAGCAAGGAGAAGGGTTGTTGCTGCTGGTTCTATCCCCAACATCTGCATATTCGTCTGAACATCCATAGAGAGTCCTACATACACAAATTCTACACTTTGTGTATGTTCTGTATGTTAAATGAGAACCCTTCATTTGCAGTGTTAATAGTCACACGGAAGTGTCTGCGTCAGTGTTGGTAATGCTCTCAGCAGACATACGACTCCATTTGTGGACATCAGAGAGTAGGGGTTGTCATGCCCCCACAGAGCCTTTGGTTATTTCCCCTTTAAGAGTTAGTTTCCTCACAGTCAGTGTGGTTTTGCCTTATTGTTAAATCTTCTATGGGAGGCAGTGGGGGGATTCAAACATTTTAACAACAGGTTCCGATGGTGGTGGGATTCAAATAATGACTGTTAAAAAGTATTAAAAATATTTTTAGTATCACTTTTTATTTTAAGTATTGAAATATTAATATTTAATAAAAATATTTTAAGTATTAAAAAGTGATATTTTAAATTTTAACAACAGGTTCTAAAGAACCTTCGGAACCCCCTGAATCCCACCTTAGTTAGTCCCTGCCCCTTTAAGACTTTTCCCAGTAGGCAATTTCCTTTTCCTTACCAGCAACCCCAGTTTTAGTTTAGTCAGTCAGTCTCAATGAGGTGCTAAGGGAAGCTGGAGTCTGTTAATATTCCTGAAGTCCATATGGTGGTCCAAAGAGGAGTCCATATGACTATATGGTGGTTTAAAGAGAACAAGCCAAGTTTAGTAGCAGTTAGAGCAAAGACCAAGACCAACAGAGCCGTGAGGAAGCAAGAGATGGTGATCCATCTGAAAGCAGCCAGAAAAGGACACAGTCTGCAGCTTCTATCATCCTGAAGACAAGCAAGTACTCCCATTAGTTAGAACCAGGGAGGAGTTAGAGTCTTGTTTCTTTCTGTTAATAAAGACATAATAAGAACTGTTGAACTGGCTTGTGCCTCCCCCTTTCTGTCCCAGCCGAGGACAGGGCACCTCCAACAGAGTCACTTGGAGGGGCAAAACAGGGGTGATCATGGGCATGATCTCACTCCTTTCTATGTATGTTCACTATATGTGTTCTTTAGTGTCTATATAAGAGAGTTTGTCACTGTCATTATAGAAGGTTGTGTTTCATAGGCTGCTTCTCGGCCTTTTGGCTAAGATCAAGTGTAGTGTTTCATAGGCAAATAATGGGCATGATTCTGATTTTACCTTTTATGTGGTAGATGATCCCTTGGAGGTCAAACCCCTGGCAGACCCTGAAGTCCCTAGGCCCTCCAACACTCAGGAGCTGTCAGGAGACATGCAGTCAGCTATGGCTGCCTGGCAACAAGCACAGGTGACCCCTGAGTAGAAATCACTGCCAGAGACTGGGACTACCAAGGAACCCCAAAAATAGATTTGGCTGTTTCCAGGAACCCCACAACCACCTTCAGCCTGAAACTGCAGAAGTGGAGAAGGCAGAAGGCCAGAGCAGAAGCTTAGCTTAGGGCTTTTGTGCACTTAGTGCTTGTGGCATGGCTGTATGCTTTGCAGAGGTGTTTTCCCAAGGTTTTCCATTTAAAGGAGAAGTCCCCTGCTGCCAAGTGCTTATGGCAGCACCAATCCAATCCTTCATTTTACCCACCTGCCGCTTCCCTTCTTTTCTGTGTAACCTTTCTCTGGGGTGGTTGCATGCATCTTTTTTTTTTTTTTGAGGAGAGGAGCCATCATTAGTCTATTGATAATTCAAAATACCATGACACGTTCACTGGCCCACTGAATTTCTGGTAGACCAGCAGCATGAAAATAAAAAGAACAGCATGGCTGGAAGAGATGCTGGGTGGGTGGGGGAAGGCAGGAAGGAGCGAGAAAACCCATCTCCTTTGTTTTCTCTGTGAAAGCAAATCCCACTTTACCCACTTTTGGCAACTGAGGGGATTCTCTGATCTGTGGAATGGAAAAAATGTGTGCACACCCAAGAATCTGATGAGAATGGAACGTACATTCACTGAGGAAAAGACCCCAAGGGAATAAACAGTCTTAGAGAGCAAGGTATGTTGCTGTCTGTCTGGGGCCTCTTCTCTAGTCACATGGTATTAGAACAGGGGTAGGGAACCTGCGGCTCTCCAGATGTTCAGGAACTACAATTCCCATCAGCCCCTACCAGCATGGCCAATTGGCCATGCTGGTAGGGGCTGATGGGAATTGTAGTTCCTGAACATCTGGAGAGCCGCAGGTTCCCTACCCCTGTGCTAGACAGTCCTCACTGTATTGATGTCCTTTCCTGCAGAGGAAGGGATCTTGCCTTCCTCTGCGTGGGGAACCTGGCATTCCTTGGTGGTTTCCCATTCAAATACTGACCAGGGCCAACCTTACTTAGCTTCCAAGATCTGATAAGATCAAACTAGCCTGGGCTAACTAAACAAATGCAGGGTGAAAATACATACAAAATTAAGACACAGGTACAAGGAGGAAAATCAGTGGTCATCAGAGGCAATCTGAGCAGCCCAGATAAAAACTCCTGATAAGAATTAGATATTCTTAAGGAATTAGCAGCTTGTTCAATTGAATAGTTCCAGTTCAGAAGAATGTTTCTTATCTCCCTAAGCAGTCAAAACCCAAATCAGTGCCTTGAGCCATCTACTGGTCAAACTTAGTCTTTTCAGATTATATTAAATGCTTGCCATAGCTGGTATCAGATGAAGGGGGCTTTGATTCTCAGAAGCTCATACCCCAATAATTCTGTTGGTCTCTACAGCCCTACTTGACTTAAATGTAGCTGTTCTTAAGACAGAGGTTACACCATGGCTTTTCAGATATATTTGCTCAGCCTTCGTTTCCCTTCCATAAAATGTGAATAGAACTGGTGTGATTCTGTTATAGCTATTGTGATAATGAAGTAGTTTAGGATCACTGAAAAAATATACTTACACTGAAATAGGCCTAGTGATCGAACATGTATTACTTTCCAAACATGAGCCCCATATTCACACCAGCTCAGGAGCCAATAGAGCCTTTCATAAGAGAGTCTTTCCTAGGAGAGTCTTTCCTAAGATCTGGTTTCATCCGTCTGGTACATTTTTTATCCTGCTCTACCAGCAAGGAGCTCCAGGCAGCATCCCTGATTCTCAATTCCCCATCTGCATCAATGCTGCAATATAGGTCAGATGGAGAGAGAATGACTGACCAGACAACTCTTAGAGAGTTTCACGCCAGAGTAGGGATTTGAACCCAGAACTCCCAGCCCAGCCTTCTAACACCTCCACCACACTGGCTAGGATGAAAAAGTGCATCACAGTTATTGGAGAACTGGGTGCTTATGGTCATAAAACAAATTAAAAAATAATAGGTGGGATCCAAAGAATAAGAAATGGAGTGGAGCCTACAGAATCACTGCCATCTTTCCCTGTGTTTGTGCAGTCCTGGGACCTGTTGCTGGGGATCAGGGTACTGAGTTTAGAGGCAGCGAGAGCTGCAAAGCAGGGGGGCTAGTGTGAATTGGGAATACATGGAAACTGCAGGAACGCCTCTCCCTCGCCTGAGTAAGAAGTGCCTTGTGCGCACATGGTAGATCCAAATGGTTCTATTGTGCAAAGTGAGAGATCTTCCACCGGAGAAAGGAGCCCTTCCCCAGGGTGACAGAGCCACCCATTGGGTCCACAGTATTGACAAGATATGAGGCAGAGAACAGAATCCATTGTTGAATAGTCTGCTCCCTTAAGCTCTGCCAGTAATCGTGGCATCTTTCAAAGAGATAATAACTACGTAAATGCAGAATCAGTGACTAATTTATTATTCTCTGCAAGAATTAGGTAGGTATGTGGATGGAAGGATTAGGAATCACCAGCAATAAATGACTGATTGTCATGGGGCTGTAAAGTTATGTAATTGATAACACCAATTTCTTTGGTAAGGTCCTGGGGAAGAAACTATGCAGATAGTGGCGGGGAAGGGGGGATGGGAAAAGCATCAGCCCTCCCTAGGATTATTATTTGAGGGATATTTACAATATACTAATGCAGTATTCTGTGGCTGCGTAATGCACTGTTGAATTTATGTGTTACAGGGACCAAAAGTGATTAATATGGAAAAAACCCCAAACTGTTTTAAATGAATAATTTGGAATCTGTTGGTTCTGGGGTCAGATATGACTATGCTGCCATCTCTTGGTGTTGCTGGAGAATACAACAGAAAGGACAGGTGGTTAAGTTTTGTTTCCTGTAATAAACATGGGATATTAACAATGTTCACAGCCTGTATCAAGAAGCCGTTTAAAATATTTAATTGTCAGACTGGCTTAGATCTACTTCCATCAGACCACAGGCTGGAATCCTTTATCTCAAGCTGATGATGATTTAGGAGTCTAAATGCAATTGCCCTATTTTTCTCCAGAAATTATAGGTATTTTAGTACATTTTGACTGACAATAAATAACTACTATTGAAAAGAAATGTGTTAGAACACATTATTTAGAACATATTAAAATCAGGACATGTAAAACATTTGGATTTTAATTAGTTTTATTAAGAAACAAAAAAGTTGCATCTGCATACTTAGTCAGAGACTAAGATTCAGGAGCCTCACATTCAAATCCTTACTCTGGATTTGCTAGGATTTACTCATGGAAACTTGCTAGGTTTCATCGACCAGTCAACCTCATAGCCTAACCTGAGTTGTACAGGAGAGGAAACGATGTTGTTTCACTGCTTGGGGACAACAGCAGGAGTTTTGCAAAAAAAATAAATAACGCTGGTTTTGCAAGACAATCAAACCTCTTCAGATTTTAGTGTTGTGGTTTCTGGAATTCTATGATCAAGCCAGGAAGGAGTGTTTTGCTTCTCTTTGATAACATCAACATATTTTTGTCAATCTTAACATCTGCCTTAGGTCACTTTTCACACATATGCTTGTGCCCTTCTTTTGATAGGATGAATATTTCAGCCTATCAGAGCCCAGCTTCCCATCACCAATCAGGATCTACCCCAAAGTCTACCAATAACAGTTACTACCCAGTCCAAAAGGGGAGTGCTGTAGAACAGCATCTGGGGATGTTACTGCTGTGCTACCTCCAAAGAGGCAATTGATGCCACAGGCACTGATGGGAGAAGGAGAAACTCCTTTCTTTCCCAGGGAAGCCCATAGCAGCATGTGATTTATGCTGTCCTTTTTGGAGGTGTACATCTTCCCAGCCTGAAACTTCCCCCCAAAATGCCCACAGAAATGCCCCACCCATGCTGGCATAGGCTCCTGTGGCGGAGGGGTGCTGGTACTGGTGGCTGCTTCACTTCTGAAGCACCCTGGTATCTTGCCTAGTCATATGCTAATGTTAACACGGGGGCGGGGGGAAGGAGTTTGGAGTTGGGGTGTTGTGTGGTTTCCGGGCTGTATGGCCATGTTCTAGTACAGTGGTGGCGAACCTATGGCATGGGTGCCAGAGGTGGCACTCAGAGCCCTCTCTGTGGGCACGCGGAAACAGAGTCCCCCCCCCACACACACACACACACATCTAGGCTGGCGTGGGTTGCTGGGCTTGATTATTAGCATTAAACCTAAGACCTAGTTTTGGGGAAGCAGTGTAGGTAACCCTGTTAAACCTCACTGATTTTCATGCGAAGCACTAAAGCGTGATCCTTTACCTGGGAGTAAGCTCGGTTGCTGGCAATGGGGCTTGCTTCTGAGTAAACCCTCCTAGGGTCGTGATTCACCCATTGGAAGAGTTGCACAGTCGCTTCAAAGCAAAGCCACCGACTACCACCAAGCTTACTCCCGAGTAACACATGCCTCGGAGCCAACCATTTCTTCAAAACTAAAACCTAAGTATTCGGGTCAAATTGCCATATTGGCACTTTGCAATAAATAAGTGGGTTTGGGGTTGCAGTTTGGGCACTCGGTCTCAAAAAGGTTCGCCATCACTGTTCTAGTAGCATTTTCTCCTGATGTTTCATCTGCATCTGTGGCTGGCATCTTCAGAGGATCTTCAGAGGAGTTGGAGGTCTCCTAGAATTAAAATTGATCTCTAAACTCTAAAGATCAGTTCCCCCAAAAGAATCACTGCTTCTGAGATTGGTCACTACATCATCACATCTCTACTAACCTTCCTTCCCTCCCCATACACTGCCCTTCCCAAGTTCTGCCCCCAAACCTCCAGGAATTTCCCAATTCAGAACTGGCTATCCTACTACAGGTGGTGTATGGTGGAAGAGTCAACTCAACACCTGGCTTGTGCTTTTTGGTCCATCTCTTTTCCCCAGCAGCCTCAATATCTTTCTTCCCACCCTTCTCCCCACATATGGTAGGACACCATCATCATAATTCACTATCGTCACAAATGGAAAAGCACAACAGCCTTTCTTATCTTACAATCCTTTTTTCCTTATACTACCTTTCATGTGCCCAGAGTGTGAGACTCTCCCAGGGAAACGGGTCCATAAAAATTAGTGTCCTGCTCAAGTTGAAATGTGTGGAAAGGAATCCCCAGTGAGCCTCTATTTTTAGGCTTCATGTATTTTTGTTTGTTTTACTAAGCACTCTGTATATAATATTATGGAAAGATCTCTTCAGAGCCTGACCACTTAGTGCTTCTTAAGAAGCCACATCATAGACCCTGCTGAGGATGTCTTTGGACGGCGCTTGTACGTATGTGGCAAACAAATTACAACATTGTAAGCAGAGTCATCTTGTTCGGAGGTTTTTTTATGTCTCACATCCTTTCATATAAATCACCCCCATCTGCTAGGATAACGTTGCGGAACTTTTGCTGTCTTTTACGCTATAATTTAGCATACCAATAATTTTGATGGGTGTTTTTATGTGTGTAGATCTTGGTATTAGCAACATCCTTGTCAGAACATGAAGCTGAACCTTCCGGTATGATCTGAGAGTAGCAATTTTAGCAGAAGGGTCGCTAATTGCACGTTAACACACGTTTCATCCCATTCATTTCTCTTCCCACACTCCCATCATAATTACAGCAGCTAGTCATTACTAGCTAGCTTACATTTTTAGTCCTATGGGATTGTAAAAAAAAACTGAATTGTTGTGAGTTGTGATTAATTTTCTGCCTGTCGTTTTGGTTGTCACAATAAAGAAGCTACGTCCTAGGTATGGATGTGTGTACCATCAAGTCACAACCAACTTAATGACAATCCAAGACAAGGGAGAAGCAGAGGTGGTTTGGCATTGCCTTCCTTTGTGGTCTTCCTTGGTGGTCTCATATCCAAGTATCAACCCTGCATAGTCTGTGAGATTGGGCTATGCCATACTATTCCACATCCCCACTATATCATACAAGTGTTTACCAATGCAGAACAGTGGGACTTTTGAATGTAGATAACAGCATTACATTTGCTGAAGTATATTCATGCTTCAGATGCAGCAGAACAACAAAATTCTTTTTTATTTCCTTCTTGGCCCATTGTTGATCATGCTTAGGTTAAATGCAAAAGGACACATTTTATGGTCATGTCTAAGCATGCGGATTTCATTCTTTTCAATGGATGTGCACATTTTAAAACAAATTGGTAAATGCTTCATTCATACTAACCAGGTGGTAGTGAGCATGGTGTAGCGCAGGGGTAGGGAACCTGCGGCTCGAGAGCCGCATGCGGCTCTTCTGCCCTTGCACTGCGGCTCCACGAGCTGAGCCGCTGGCCCCATCCTTGCCCGCGCACCAACTGCCCGCAGCCGGCTGGGTTGCACTGCGGGCTTCCCCTCTCGCCCGCCCCATTGGAGCAGGGCGGGTGCTTTCCCGCCGGCCGGCAAGGCCGAGCCACTGGCCCCATCCTTGCCCGCCCTGCAGGCAGCAGGGCGGACACATCCATGCGCTTCTCAGAATGAGCGGAGTAAAAGGTAAAAAAACCCCAATATATACAGTATTATCTTTATTTTAAATGTCAAAAATTATTTGCGGCTCCAAGTGTTTTCTTTTCCCATGGAAAACGGGTCCAAACGGCTCTTTGAGTGTTAAAGGTTCCCTACCCCTGGTGTAGCGGTTAGGAGCAGCGGACTCTAATGTGAATTGATTTTCCACTCCTCCACATGCATGGTGGACTCTTACCTGGTGAACTGGATTTGTTGCCCTGGTCCTACACATGAAGCCTGCTGGGTGACCTTGGGCCAGTAACAGTTCTCTCAGAACTCTCTCAGCCCCACCTAATGTTTATGTATGGGCTACCAACGTTTGCTCCTGGTTTTCAGGAAACCTCTAGTTTAAGTTCCAGGTTTTACATTTTCAAAAGGGTAAATCCCCTTTTGCTGCTCTGCTTGTAGCTTCTGGTGCATCTAAAAGCCCATTTTGCACTCAACATGACATCGTCTAAGGCAGTTAGGTCTGCACTCAACATGACATCTACACACCAATTGCCAGGTTGCCCGCTGTCTGCCTGCTGCAATTCAGCTGGACAGTGCAGGGAGGGGATGGTTGGGAAATCGGCATTGTCCCAATGCCATCACATCCCTTTCAGTGCGGCCTTGTATTGTCAAATACAATCAAAGTGAGCTACAGTGTAAAACCTCAGGTTATGAGGGACCTCTACGTTAAAAAAACAACCTAACTAAAAATTACTTAATAGCTGTTTTTGGTAATGCTCTGGGGCTCCTTATATTTGATGTAGTTCAGGGCTTCTGCATGTCTTAATCTTGCCCTGTTCAGAGCATCCGCTCTGGTGTGGAACTTCAGAGCTTGGCTTACTGTTTTGCGACATTTTGCTGAGTCCTTTTAGAAAGGAGTTCTGTAACTGCTGCCTTTTGATTTTTCCTAGAAACTAATGAGGCTACCAGCATGTCAGTAGAGCGCTGCATTCAGGAGAAGACTTGACAAGGCAGGGGTCTGATCTCGCAAACTTGGCTGATTCATAGTGCTCTATTGACTTTAGCGAGGCCCAAGGTATAAAAGGCGTCTGTGCATAATTGAGCCTTTAAACTGGCTATTACCTCTCAGCAGCTTGGCTTGGCAGGCATTCTTGATCTTGAGCCAGACATGTGAAGAGCAGCAATTAGATGGGAAAACACTCTTGAGAGATGGCTAATTAACCAGCAAAAAAGTGCCATTATGCATGACCCGGGAATTTTTTTTTTTAACATACATCTCCAAAACATGAGCAATGCTTGTGCACTGCAGTGGATTGAGAGGCAGTCGTTTAAGTGTCTGGCTCCATGCTCTGTGCAAGGTCCGCCATCTTTGATCCACAGCTGATAAGAACTCATAGTATTCCTCTCTAGACTGATTTGCTATTAAGTTGCCAACAGCCTGGAGAAAAAATGTTCTGCCTTTAACAGAGGTTTAACGGGGTGTCATTTACCCAGTGATGTTATTTCTCTCCAAGCCATGGAAAGCTTTAATTGCCAGTGTCTACACATTCATCTTCTATTAAAGAGACGGTACTTTTTTTTTTGTACTGTTGTGGGATTTTTCAGGCTGCGTGGCTGTGGTCTGGTAGTTTTCACTCCTAACATTTTAACAGCATCAATGGCTAGCATCTTCAGAGACATGTCACATACACATTGCCTTTAACAGCACAAAGGATGTTTTTCTCCAAGCCTGCTGGCAACTCTAGTTTGCCATAAGATTTCACAGCGAGAACCTCTGGAAGTGTGTTCCCTGCTGTGCACTTTCTTGAGCTTTAACAACTTGCTCAGTAAAGAATACTCTGAAAGCACCAAGGCAACGCCTTGGCAACCAAAACCACACATTGTATGTCAAAGCCAAGTGTCTCTTGCTCTCAGCCTCTGAACAAGAAGAGACAGCAAGGCTGTTTGAGGACTCAGCTACACATACAGAACTACCCAAACTGATTGCTCTCTTTCAGTATTTGAAAGGCTATCAATTAGAGGAGAGCACAGAGGTGTTCCTGTTGGCAGCAGAGCACAGCACTAGCAGTAACTGGTATCAATTACAGGAAGAAAGGTACCAAATGGGAGGATTGACAGAAAGAGTAGTTCAGCGGTGGAATCATCTGCCTAGAGAGGTAGTGAACTCCCCCTTGCTGACTGAATTCAAGCAGCAGATGGACAAACACTTGTCAGGGATTCTCTAGGCCTATCCTGGATCGAACAGGAGGTTGGACTAGATAGCCTGTATAGCCCCTTTCAGCTCTAGAATTCTAAATGCATAAGGATTTGCTTTGTAAATAGTGATTCAGGCTAATGAATCCATTTAATTCAGTAGAGTGATTAAAGTGTCAGACTAGGATCTGGGAGACCTTTCTTTCCTTAACAATACAACAGATTTTTCTTTTCTCCTGCTAATTGATTTCATCTTGCCCCATGAGCTATGCTGTTAAGAGTGTAAGCTCATCTCTTTGGATACCCTCAGCAACAATTGCCTCTTTTGTCAGACTAATTTAGCTTCTTCTCACAGTTCATGAGAACCAGCTTCCTTTAACCTGAGGCTAGTTCAGCCTGGATTTTCTTGGGTAGTATTTTCATTTCTAAATCCAATATGCCACATAGCCGTATACAAGTGTACTGTAAGGAATTCCATAGAAGCAGAAATAAAAGGCTTTTTGGGTGTAAAAGTCCGTTTATTAAGACATCTTAGAAAGCTCACATACACGTAGTGGCAGGAATGACTCTTCCCGCCAGAGGCACAGGTTATAACACCATTCACCCCATCCCCCCTTCCTGCTTCCCATGGGAACGGAGTCCTCATCTCCCGCGCAAAGATAATGTCTCCGCCGAAGAAGCTGGCCCATCGCCCGGGCTGTGGAATGCACAGTATACAACAACTCCCTTGTACAATAAATCATGGAGAACTTCGTTGATAAGGGCCATAAAAGCCCCGGGGGCCCCACTTAACCCGAATGGCATTATTAAGTATTCAAACTGTCCAAACTTTGTGTTAAACGCAGTCAGGTGTTCATAGCCTTCAGCAATTCTGACTCTGTAGTAAGCTTCTCTCAAGTCCACTTTAGTAAAAATGCGTCCTTTGCCGAGTGCATCTAAAAGGTCCTTGATCAAAGGCAAAGGATATTTATTGGACAGGGAGACCGCATTGAGACCTCGATAATCTGTGCAAAGCCGTAAAGACCCATCTTTCTTTTTTACAAACAAAACCCGGGGAGACTTGGCGTGTGTGTGTTTGGTGGTAGCCCATACCGTATAGAACCAGCGCGCTGTGGCAAGGTTCTTTGTCCAAGAGAGGCACGAAGTTCCTTCTCCTCATTGGGACTCATCGCGGTAGAATTCTACCTTTGGGTAGTTAGCGCCCCTGGTTGTATAACAATTTTACAGTCAGTGTCTCTGTGGGGTGGCAACTGATCGCATTCCTCGCTCCTGAAAAACTCTGGCTAAGACTGGGCATGATATGCGGGTGGGATGCCAATAGAGATCGGAGCAATCGCTGAAGTTGAAGCTTTCAGGGGAGGGGTGTGTGTCAGGAGGCGTTGGGTTTTCTCCCCAATTCATGTGTGTTCACCCAGGGGAGGGGCTCAGTGAATTCTAGGATCCGTTCTTTCCAAATGAACTTTGGTTCATGTAACAAATAACCAAGGCGCATGCCCAAAACTATGGAGTGCTTTGGCCACTGGCGTAAAATAAAATCTAATTTTTCTCCCCAATGAGTCGGCGCAATGAGGAGGAGAACCGGCTGTGTTTTTGTACTGGGCCGGTCCTTCGCTTCCCGAAGGCCGGCTGGTCCCATTTGGGTGAATGGTATGGGCTTAGCCAGGGGAATTTGGTCCCAGACCCTGGCTCCTCTGCACCACCTGGGGCCGCATGACAAGCAGTGGGGAGCAGCCGGAAGATCCACAAGGGCCGAGGCCTATAATGCAGTGTGTTTAGCGGGTTGGCCAGAAATGCTTGAACAGTAATGGGAGCGCTGCCTTCACTCACCCAGCGTCAGGAGTCGGGCCCACATGTCCATAGAGGGGCTGAAGAAAGGCAAACAGCTGCTTCCCCTCCTCTGGGTCGCCTTCGATGACCCCGCTTTAGACGAGCCTGTAGCAGAGGCGGCCCTGACCTGCGATGGTGGGTTTTGAAAAGCGAGGGGACGGAGTCTTGTGGCCGGAGCTGGAGCGGTTGGTTTTGTTTCTTGGGACAGTTAGGCGGCTAGATGACTCTGGCCCTCCGCATGGTAAAGACCCACAATCCCAGCCTCGGCGACGGCATGTTCAGAGGTAGGTTTCGGTAGGGGCGGCTGGGAAGCGACTTGGTGGACACAGTAAGTGGTTTTTTTTTTTGGCTGTGGGCGGCCTCCGGCACGAAGCGCATTATTCCAAGCGAGGCGCCACTTGGGACCCTGCAACTGGATCCAATCTGCAATAGATACAGCAGGAACGGTCGAACTGAAAACACCGTTTCCACGTAGCTTGCCGTCCACAGCATCCGAGAGAAGTGCTATTCGCATTTTCCTCATCGCGTTCAGGCCACTCAGGAGGAAGTCGAGCAGCAGCGCCGCTGCTACGCAAAATTCTGAACGGGCAAATTCTTGCAAGCAGGCGGTTGCCTTGCTGGATGGTTTTGATGGATGCGGATAAGCTTCATTCTGCGCCTGGATCTTGGAAAGCGCTCTTAAGGCTTGGAGGAATCACGGGCACTGTGCGTAGAGTCTTCATCCTGCAAATCCAAAAAGAGTCCATCGAACCAGTCGGCTGCTGCCCCTCAATTCAGGACTGAGCCGATGTCCATCGACGTATTTTTTCGGCGCTCAGACCGGTATAAATCATCACTTAGTCTTCCAAGTGGGCATTGAGTTGCAAAATGAAGCGGTAAAGGGAAGGTTTGGAAGCCAAGTCCCATCAAAACGGAGGGCTGGTATCGGGCGGCGATGTAGCGCCCGTTCAACGGCATCTTAAGCCTGCTGGGAAGGTGGTTGCACGCAGGTTGAGCAGGTTGGGCAGGCAGCTGTTGTAACGGGGGGGGGCCGGAATCAGGGCGCTGGCCGGTGCAGCTGGCGTTTGGGTGGCTTAGGACCCAGATGCGGCATGGCCCCCCCTGGCACCGGGCGTAGATCAGTAACAGCATAGACTCCAACTTGGGGCTTCCTGGTCTGCTGCCTCCTTAGTTCCCTCTCCAACGCAGCCAGCTCCACTCTCCTTTATGCGAGGTCAATGCATCCTGAATGCGCATGCAAAGCAGCTTTTTCTCGGTCCACTGATTTAGCCAGTTCGATCCCGTTTAAAGGGCTTCCAGTAGAAGCTCTCACTTTATTGCTGCCAAGAGAGCCTTTGGGCAACAGCTTTTGGCGTTTGCCGTTGTAAATCCAGTCTGGAGTGTTCCCAGGACTTTATCATGGACTGACAGATTCTGCAGGCATATTGTCGATTGGAAGCCGTCTCTTAGCTTGCGGTCCAACCTCGAGGCTGGACTTCTTTGCGTTGCCGTTCTCGGTCCCTCTGCAGAGTTTTCGCCAGCTTCTTGCTGCAACTGTAGCTTTGTGCCTCGTTCCTCCTCCCATAGCTGGCGTTCCGCGGGTCCATGCTTCTTGCGGCATCTCGCAAGTCATGCCCCACTTCCTCATCCCAGGTCTCCTTCGGATGGAGAGAGGGAACAACAGATCCGGCTGGGGAGTGCAGGCTTTCTTCGGACTCTTGATGCGTCGTCTGGAAGCCGGAGGACGTCGAGACACCGTAGAGCCGCGCCCGTGAGCCACCGGTGGCTCCCGAGAGGCACCTCAGGTCGTACGGTCGCTGGCCGGGATCAGGGGGGTTCGATTGGGAAGCTGATGTGCACGGATACCCCTCCCAATTCCAGGTTTAGTCCGGTGTCCTTTGGACGGGCCCCAGTGCTGTGCCGCGGTGGTTCCTTGGGAGCATCACCCGAAAATACGAGGAGTCCAGGAATCGCGTTCAATGGATTCCTGGGTTGCCGCGATGAAAGGTGGTCAAGCCCTCGCTCTCCTCCATGACAGGTTGCATCTGATGGTTTGTAATCCACAGAAAACGGGTAGAGATCCGATCCACAGGCGCTCGATCCATAGAGCAAGCGCCCCAAAGCGATTCATTAGGAAGTCCCCATGAAATTGTCGTCGTCCGTCCCTCGTTCCAGCGAGAGTAAAGAAAAGACTTCGTGCTGATCTGAGGAGACGGGAAAAGAGCCACCAGCAAGGCCCGTTCTCCTGCCGGGTTCCTCCAGATCCAGAAGGGGAAGGTCGGAGACCCTCTTTGGGGAGCTACGCGCACCTTCCGCCAGTAACTTTCAACCTCTCGCCATCGCCAAGACAGAAGAGGTCCACTGCACAGGAATATAGATGAATTAGGATTCCTGCCACAATGTAAGGAATTCCATAGAAGCAGAAATAAAAGGCTTTTTGGGTGTAAAAGTCCGTTTATTAAGACATCTTAGAAAGCTCACATACACGTAGTGGCAGGAATGACTCTTCCCGCCAGAGGCACAGGTTATAACACCATTCACCCCATCCCCCCTTCCTGCTTCCCATGGGAACGGAGTCCTCATCTCCCGCGCAAAGATAATGTCTCCGCCGAAGAAGCTGGCCCATCGCCCGGGCTGTGGAATGCACTCAAGGTTACTTCACCATCAACACCATTGAATCCTTTACATGTACTCAAACTTTGTCCAGTTGTTTGAAAGAGTGATATCAAATGAAGATACTTTTAGCATAAAGTTATTAGAGAATTCCTTCCAGCCATCAATAACAGGAGTCTGTGTTACCTTATTACTCCCTACTGCAGTGTTTCCCATTTTGTGGGTCAGGACACAAAAAATGGGCCTCTGAAAGTGGGTCACAGATCAGCCCTTGTTAGCAGTCGGGACCCTCCTCCCATTAAGGGCTTCATGGAGGCAAGAGGCCTCTAAGACTGGCATTAAAGCAGGGCACTGCTCCCCAAAATGAATGCCCCTCAGAGTTTAGGAACCATTTTGTTTCAAAGCTGGCCAGGAATTGGTTGGTAGTTAATTGTCCCATCAGCCTAGACCTCATTGTGCCACCTTGAGTGATTTAATCAGAGCTCTGAGCAGACCGTTACTCACCATAGCTGTACCCATTCCTCTCATCAATCAGCTCAAGGAAATGATCTAGGCCAGTGGTGGCGAACCTATGGCACGGGTGCCAGAGGTGGCACTCAGAGCCCTCTCTGTGGGCACGCATCCACAGAGTTCGTCATGTGATAATAGTGTAATTATTTCAGGGAGATTATTAGCATTAAACCTAAGACCTAGTTTTCGGGAAGCAGTGTACGTAACCCTGTTAACCACTGTTAAACCCTACTGATTTTCATGGGAAGAACTAAAGCATGACCTTTACTTGGGAGTAAGTTCGGTTGCAGGCAATGGGGCTTGCTTCTGAGTAAACCCTCCTAAGGTCGTGATTCACCTGTTTGAAGCATTGCACAGTCGCTTCAGAGCAAAGCCACTGACTACCACCAAGCTTACTCCCGAGTAACGCGTGCCTTGGAGCCAACCATTTCTTCTATACTAAAACCTCAGTATTCAGGTTAAATTGCCATGTTGGCCCTTTGCGATAAATAAGTGGGTGTTGGGTTGCAGTTTGGGCACTCGGTCTCAAAAAGATTAGCCATCACTGATCTAGGCATTCTCTTGGAATCACACCCTATCAACTGAATGGTTGACAAACCAATAAGCCTCTCCTATCCATTGTTCAAACCCAGGAAAAGCAATAAATTATTTGGGGTGTTGTGGGTTTCCAGGCTGTATGGCCATGTTCCAGAAGCGTCCTCTCCTGATGTTGGCTGGCATCTTCAGAGGATCTGATGGTAGTAAAGCAAGTGGAGCATATATATCTGTGGAATGTCCAGGGTGGGGGTGAGAACCCTTTGCACTGGTTAACAAGTGTAAAGGGTCCAATTAGCAAGTGTGATTTGCATGTACTGAGTGGAAACCACCCATTGTAGCATATGTAAATAACACTGAAGTTGCATAATCAATTAGTGAGGGCATCTGCATAGTCGTTGCCTGGCATTTTAATCCATTTGATTGCTTCCTGCCTGGAGACATCCTGTGTCTGGGTGGTGTTCACGAGTCATTGTTAGGGTTGGAGATTCGGACAGTCCAAATCCGAATTTTTACCGAATCTGCACAGATTCGGACGGATTCGGATGAGCAGGGGCCGAATCTGAGCTGTCCGAATCCTAACAGATCCGAATCCATGGGATTCGGATTACCAGCCGAATTGCGTTTTTATTTTTTGGTGTTTTTTTCACATTTTGGCCTGCAGGGGAGATATTTTTAAACATATCAGCGCAAATTTTTGAGGGTATCATCAGGAGACTGTCACAGTGATACCCTCAAGTGGTGCATTTTTGGACTGGGGGGGCCAAGTTATGGACCCCAAAAGTGATAATCCCTATCCCCATTCTTTCAATGAGACTAAAGGAAATGAGGGCTACCCTACTTGGTCCATAACTTTGGCCCCCTGAAATAAGCTTGCGCAAACGGAGGTATCATCAGGACAGTCCCTGATATTCCCCACTAATGATACCAATACATCTACAAATGCCTGCAGGCACCCCCCAGGGTACACAAGATTCTTTGTTCTGCAGTGACTTAGCTGCATTGCTGTCAATAGGGAATTTCTGAGAGGGCTGTGGGTACATTTTTTTTTCATGGTAAACCCACAAAACTTTCAGGGTATCTTCAAGGAGAGTCTCTGGATGACACCATCCAGGTTTGGGAACTTTACTTCAGGGAAATTGGGAGATGGGCCTACCTTTTGGGTCCCATAGAATTAAACTGAAGCCAAAATTCCCAAACGCAGATGGTATCATCAAACTCTAATACAAAAGAGATTTGTGTCCTGCTCAGAAATGTGCGCCTCACGGCCCTCTACCAGAAAATTCCCCATTGGCTAACAATGAATCGCTGCAAGACTCTCGAACAAACTGGGGTACTACAGAGACGTTGAGATATGGTAACAAATTATCGAAGTTACATCATCGGGTGACTGTCCTGATGTTGCTTACCAAGTTTGGTGCAGTTTGGTTCAGGTATGGACCTCAAAGGTGCAACTATCCCCATTGTTTCCAATGGGAGCTGATAGGGATAGGGGCTACGCAGCGAGAGTCCATAACACAGCTCCCTGAACCAAACTGCAAACTTTGGGGGTATCATCAGGACCAGTCTCTGATGTTACCCTGGTTGGTGTCTGCTAAAAATGCTGGTTTAGTGTTTCTGCTCACTCACTCCAGCGAGCTTCATGTGCAGAATGGTGAAACATGAAACCGGAATTTTTAAAGCTAAGGTAACAGAACTCGAGGTATCATCAGGAACTGTCCTGGCCTGGTTCAGTGCAGTTTGAGGAGCAAAGATATGAACCCTCAAAGGGGCCTCTATCTGATGATGTTTTAATGAGGCTAAGGAGATGGTGGCTACCATTTTGAGGGGTCCATAACTTTGGCCCCTAAGCCAAACTGCACCAAGCGTGGGGGTGTCATCAGGACAGTCTCCTGATATTCTGATATTAATAACTGATATGTCTAAGTAATGCCCTGCAGGCACTAAAATTTGCCCAAGGTTCTTTTCTGCAGTGACTTCTGCATTGCTGTCAATGGGGAATTTCTGGTGGAGGGCTGTAGGGTGCACATTTATCAAGGTACAGTCACAAAATTCAGGGTATCTTCAGGAGATCTTTGGATGACACCATCCAGGTTTGAGAACTTTGCTTATGGGGGCAGTGGGGAGATGGACCCTACCCATAACATTGAACCCCTTGAAGCAGCGGTCGCAAACCTGGATGAATAATCATCAACGTCTCCTGAAATTACCCTAGTTTTGTGGAGTTTCCTGAGAATGTGCACTCCAACTTCCCTCAAAATTCCTATTATGCAATGGAGCCAACCAACACTAGGCACAGATCCTGGGGAGGCCCTGTTTGGGTGACTTTGTGAGGGTGCAGTTTTAGAGCTACTGTCGCAAAATTTCCGGGGTATCCATAAATGTACTGTCCTATGATACTCTGAAGTTTGGTGAAGTTTGGTTCGAGTCCCAACGTTATGGACCTTCAAAGTGTCGCCCCATCTCCTGTTAGCTTCCATTGGAAACAATGGGATGGGGCACCCTTTTGAGGATCCAACCAACTGTCCCCCCACAGACAAACTGCATAAGCAGGGAAGAGATCATCAGGACAGTCTCCAGATGATATCCTGAAATTTTAGTGCTACTAGCTTTAAAGTGCATATCTGCAAACCAAGCGTGTAAAAACACCAAAATTCAAAAAAAATAAAACGGACGGAATTTTTGGTTACCCGAATTTTCGGGGTATATCGGAAGTGGCTATGATTCAGATTCGGGCATACAAAATCATTTTATGCCCCAAATACCCAAATCCGAATTTTACCGAATTTTTTTTAGTGATTGACCAACCGAGGTCATTGTTAGGGTTGGAAGTCCAGGACGGTCAAATCCGAATTTTTACCGAATCTGCACATATTCGGACGGATTCGGATGAGCAGGGGCCGGAATCTGGGCTATCGAATCCTAACAGATCCAGATCATGGGATTGGATTACCAGCAATTCGTTTTTTATTTTTTGGTGTTTTTTCATTTTGGCCTGCAGGAGATATTTTTGAACATATCAGCACCAAATTTTAGGGGTATCATCAGGAGACTGTCCTGATGATACCCTCAAAGGCTAGTGCATTTTGGTTTGGGGGGGCCAAAGTTATGGACCCCCCAAAGGTAATCCTATCCCCCATTCTTTCCAATGGGAACTAAGGAAATAGAGGCTACCCTTTTGAGGGTCCACAACTTTGGCCCCACAGACGAAACTGCTGCACCAAACTTGGAGGGCTATCATCAGGACAATCTCCTGATATTCTACTGTACGCAATACATCTACAAATGCACCTGCAGGCACCCCGAAAATTTGCACAAGATTCTTTGTTCTGCAGTGACTTAGCTGCATTGCTGTCAATAGGGGAATTTCTGAGAGGGCTGTGGAGTGCACATTTTCATGGTAAGCCCACAAAACTTTCAGGGTATCTTCAGGAAGTCTCTGGATGACACCATCCAGGTTTGGGAACTGCTTCGGGGAAGTGGGAGATGGGCCCTACCCTTTTTTGGGTCCCATAGGAATTAAAACCCCTGAAGCAAGTCCCAAACCTGGATGGTGTCATCCTAATCACCCTGAAAGTTCAATGACCACTCCACCTTCAAAGTATTGCCCTGCAGCCCTGCAAAGAGGCTCCCATTATTAACAATACAGCAAGTCACTGCAAAATGCTGAGCAAGCCTAAGTCTGAGGGGCGCATTTGAGATAATATTAACAAATATCAGGGGTATCATCAGGTGACTGTCCTGATGTTGCCCGCAAGTTTGAATTGCAGTTTGGTTCAGAGTATGGACCCACTCAAAGGTGCAACTATCCCCATTGTTTCCAATGGAGCTGATAGGGATGGGGGCTACCTTTGAGAGTCCCATAACTTGCTCCCTAGACCAAGCTGCAAGCTGAAATTATCATCAGGACAGTCTCCTGATATTACCCTGAAAGTTGGTGTCACTAGCTTTAAAATGCTGGTTTTCGTGTTTCCACGCTCACTCACTCCAGCAGGCTTCATGTGCAGGGCGGTGGTATGAAAACCGGAATTTTAAGCTAGTGGAACCAAATTTCAGGGTATCATGAGGAGTCTGTCCTGGTGACCCTCCTGCAAGTTTAGTCCAGTTTGGTTCAGGGGTGCCAAAGTTATGGACCCTCAAAGGGGGGGGCCTCTATCCCCATTGTTAATGAGAGCTAAGGAGATGGTGGCTTCACCGTTTGAGGGTCCATAGCTTTGGCCCCCCTAAACCAGAAACTGCACCAAAGCGTGGGGGTGTCATCGGGACAGTCTCCTGATGATACCTGATATTTGGTGCTGATATGTCACTAAAAATGTGCCCTGCAATCATACCCCAAAAAGAATTTGCCCAAAGGTTCTTTTTTTCTTGCAGTGACTTCTGCATTGCTGTCAATAGAATTTCTGGGTGGGGGGCTGTGGGGTGCACATTTATCAGAAGTACAGTCACAAAATGTTCAGGGTATCTTCCAGGAGAGTCTTTGGATGACACCATCCAGGTTTGAGAACTTGCTTATGGGGGCAGTGGGAGATGGACCCTACCCATAACATTGAACCCCTTGAAGCAGTCCGCAAGCCTGGATGGTGTCGTTGAAGAGACTTCTCCTGAAGACACTAAGGACCTAATGAGTTTACCATGAAATGTGCCTCTCCACAGCCCTCCCTGAAAACTTCTATTAATCCCCAATGGAAGCCAACAACCACTACAGAGCACAGAATCTGGGGAATTTCTTTGAAGGTAAACTGTGAGGAGTGCAGTTACAAACTACTGTCACCAAAAAAAATTTCAGGGTATCATAAATGTACTGTCCCTATGATGCTCCCCAAGTTTAGTGAGGATTTGGATTCAGGGGTCCAACGTTATGGACCTTCAAAGTGTAGCCCCCCATCTCCTGTTAGCTTCCGTAGAGTAATGGGGGGGATGGAACGCACCCGCTGAGGGTCAATAACTTTGTCCCCTAGACAAATGCCTAGGAGGAAATCTCAGGACAATCTCAATCAAATATGAAATTTTAGTGCTGCTAACTTTAAAAGTGCACTATCTGCAGGGCCAAAAGCGTGTAAAAACACCAAAAATTCAAAAAAAATAATAAAAAAACGGACCCGAATTTTTTCCGGATTGCGAATTTTCGAGATTTATATCCGAATTGGCTATGATTCAGATTCGGGCATACAAATCATTTTATGCCCCAAAATACCCAAATCCGAATTTTACCGAATTTTTTTAGTATTGACCAACCCTAGTCATTGTCTTGATTCTAGAAGACAACACCATCTCACAGCAATATAAAGGGTTGGGGGAGTGCAGTTCTGGAGATTAAGTGATGCCTCCTAAATCTGTGGTTCCAAGGCCAGGAATATGAGCCTTTGTGGCTTTTAATGCCCATACAAATGTGGCTTGAGTTTGATGCCTGGTGCAAATTAGAACCCCTCTTCCTCATGTCCATCCCCACTAATTTGCTGTCCATTTTCAAATTGCTGCATCAACAGACTGTTGCTTGTCAAGGGCTGAGTTTATTTATTTATGTATTTATTTGTTCATTTATTTAATATTCCATCCTTCCCCTTGTGGGCTCAGGGTGGCTTTCAACACTTGATAATAATTACAATACCAATTTGAAACATAATCTAAACATGATCGTTTTTTAAAAAGGGATGGTGATTTAATTGCAGTAAAAACCAATATATAATGAGGGAAGTAAAAAGGTGGGAGAGAAAAAGGGAGTCCCAGATGATAAAAACCACAGCTGCCTCAATCATACATCTGGTGGAAAAGCTTCGTTTTATAGACCCTGCAAAACTGCATCAGATCCCACAGGGCCCAGTCTCCCTAGACAGAGTGTCCACCAAGTTAGGGCCAGGGCAGAGTTCTTCCAGCTGATCAGCCCCATCCTCCTGGCTGCTCTTTCTGTTTTATAGATAGACTGTGATTTTTTTGTTGCTGTTTTTCAGTTCTGCAATTCACTTGCAGTCCTGTTTTGCAAACGAAAATGTGGGATGGCAATATTTAAATAAATAAAACAGCAGTACCAGTTAGCCGGCTGGCTGCTCACACAGGAGAAGGAAGAATCCTTTCCTTTTCTACCTCCCTTGATGCATCTGAAGGCGCAACAGCTATGCACTGGGAAATGTAATCCCCATGGAACCTTTGACCATAATATCAGGTACCATGGGGACTACTATTCCTGAAGCAAATCGGATGTCTTATACCCAGCTGAAACAACATAACGGACATGGAACAGGAGAAGCAGAGGAAGGCAGGGATTAGAGACTATTCTCCCTTCCCCCAACAACCTGGATACTAATGTCAAAGGAGCCAGTTTCACCCCTGGAAGGTAACTGAGCTTGCCATGCTCTTCTTCAAAGGGACTTAGAGCAGTTTACAGAGTTTGCTGCTCTGTTTTCTCCTCCCAACAATTCTGAGATCTGGATTAGGTTGACAGTGTGTGACTGACCCCAAGTCGGCCACAGAGTTTCAAAGCTGACTTGGTATTTGAATCCAAAGTGACTCCCATTTTTGCTTTCTGGCTCTTACAGACTGCCCTTGAAGGTAAACAAGGCAAGCCATTAGCTTGGGGATCATCAAACCTCCATGATAAGGTATCAAAGTCAAGGCAAGAATTCTTTGAAAGTATTCATTTTGGCTGAACAATGAATGCATCAAGCGACTTGAACTTGCTCTTCAAACAACTCCAGGGCATTAGAGTAGACTTCAGTAATTATACTCAAGTTGGTTTGAGTCTTATCCAAAGCAGTTACGTGTAGGGCTAATATCTGAAAATTCCAGTTTCTGGTACCTTCCTTTTTCTTCTGTTAAGGTGTGCCATTATTTATGAACAAGACCAGAACAGGAAATTGGGATTCAAGACTGCAGTGGTTTCCAAACGTTATCTGTCTGTCTGTCTCACTCTCACTTTATATATATTCTGCAAGAAGTATAAAAAGGCTTCCATTCCCCAGCAGGAATAAAATAGATGACTTATGGAGTCCATGTATGGAACATTCGAGAAAGAAAATAGACCCCCATTAACTGTACTCTTTGAATGAGTTATTTGTTTTGGAGAAAGGTCTTTAAGATTGATGACTCTGAGATGTGAACTTGAAATAAACGTTTCCCCTGAGTACCAGTAGAAAGTAGCTGGTGGAGGAATTGCTGGTATTCATTGCTACAAAATATCCGAAAGACACTGAGAAATGGAAGACCTCACTGACTTTGGAAGTTTGTTTTGCATATGAGAGCACTAGGGTCTTGCTGAAGGGACTGATCTGGAAAAGTTGTGAAGGCGCCCAACTGATATTTTCCAGACAATTTTTTTGCCCTTTAGTCCACTCTCTAGCAATGTATGCTCTCCAAGGCCCCTTCCGCACATGCAGAATAATGCACTTTCAATCCACTTTCACAGTTGTTTGCAAGTGGATTTTGCTATTCCGCACAGCTGCAAAGTGCATTGAAAGTGCATTATTCTGCATGTGCAGAAGGGGCCATAGATTCAGAGATGTAATTGCATTTCTTGCCTACTTTCTACTGGCAAGGATTCCTCAGTAATGACCACCTTCAACCAACTGACTTTTTGTCTTCAAACCCTGAGGGAACCCTTTTCTCATCCCCTTGTTTGCCAAGAAATTTCTGCATGTCTCATTTGCTCCGGGGGCCCAAGTACAATGCAAACATTTTTGCAGATGATGTTTATAACAAGCAGCCTTCGTGGTGGAGTTCCAACAGCAAAATCCTGCATGGTAGCTGGCAAATTCACACAGTTGACTTTGCACAGGATAGAATGACTAAAAGCCAAACTGGGTGAGATTTTTTCCCTCCTAAGGATACCCAAGTGGTGTTTGTGCTGCTTGACCTCCAGAGAGACACAGTGAAAAAGATGAATGTTTTCTGAGTGGGGTCTGTGACACAAGTATCAGGCTTTACAGTAGCCTACAGTCAATTTTCTTCTCAAGTAGCAGGGCACCATACAGCAGGAGGCGTAGCAGGGGCAGCCCTAAAGGCAGAGCTGTAGCCCTGGAGGCCAAAACCCTGAGGATTGAGGATCGCTCCCCCCCCCCCGCCCCATGGGCAGCCACTCCACCACAACCAATTTTTTTGCACCAGGATATTGGTGCCTGCAGGGGGTGCATTTTTAGACATATCAGCACCAGAATTTCAGCATATCATCAGGAGACTGTCCTTATGCTACTCCCCGAATTTGGTGAGGTTTGGTTCAAGGAGTCCAAAGTTATGGACTCCCAAAGGGGGTGCCCCATCCCATTGTTTCCAATGGGAGCTAATAGATGGGGGCTACAGTTTTGAGGGTCCATAACTATCACCTGGAAACTATCTAATGGGATCCCCAAGTTTGGGTGCAGTTTGGTTTAGGGGGGGGTCCAAAGTTATGGACCCTCAAATGGGGTACCCCATCCCCCATTCTTTGCTAAGGAGATGGGGGCTACCCTTTGAGAGTCCATAACTTTGGACCCCCTGAACCAAACTGCAGCAAACAGCAGGGAATACCATCATATTGGACAGTCTCCAGATGATACCTGGACATTTTGCCCTCCCTGCAAGAACATCCCGAAATTTGCCCAAGAATCTTTGTTCTGCATTGAGTTTTCTGCATTGCTGTCAATGGGGGTTGCAGGCGGGGGGGGGGGGCACATTTCTGAAGGCACAGTCTCAAAACTTTCAGGGTCTCATAAGGAGACTGCCCTAATTATACCCCCCCAGATTTGGTGCAGTTTGGTTCAGGGGGGCCAAAGACATGGACCCTCAAAACTGTAGCCCCCATCTCCTATTAGCTCCCATTGGAAACAATGGGGGATAGGGGCACCCCCTTTGGGAGTCCATAACTTTGGATTCCCTGAACCAAACCTCACCAAACTTGGGGGGTAGCATAAGGACAGTCTCCTGATGATACGCTGAAATGTTGGTGCCACTAGCCAAAAAAACTGCACCCCCTGCAGGCCAAAAATGGAAAACCACTAAAATACCCAAAAACGAACCCAGCATTTTGATGCCCCCCACAAGGTGATGCCCTGGGCAGCTGCCCACCTTGCCCAATGGGCATTACGCCAGTGGCACCATACATGAACCACCACCCCACTATAAACCAATAACAGTTCCTAAACTTCCAGAAGGAACAGCAGCAAAACAAAGGCTCCCAGACCCCCAGTACATGAGGAAAGCAGCAATATGGCAGGACCATCAGGTGCATGACACATGCCAATCAAATGACTTGCTCCACCTTATAATCAGGTTTGTGACCTAAAGTGGTCATGATCGCTTGCATGGGCAATTTGGCAGACAAGTTCTCAGTTAGTAATAAACTGGGATTTGGATTAGACTCAGGTTTGCCAACCTCCAGGTCGGGTCTGGAGATCTCCCAGAGTTACTACTGATCTCCAGATGACATCGATCTGTTTCCTGGGAAAAGAACAGCTGCTTTGTTAGCTTAAGTGTGCAGATTGTGTTCTGGATATTCTCCCTGAAACTTTGAATCCATTGCAGAATGGAAAGGTTAGGCAGATGTGGCTTGGCCTGCCTATTTTCACCATGGTCATGCATCCCTCAATTATTTCCGTTGTACATAGCGCAGAAGGGATGGAATATGATAAACTGATTTGATAAATCAATTGTGTTAATCAATTGCTGATCTTGATATTGTGTGACCTGTTTTGAATTTTTTAAAAAATGAATACTACTCCTGTAGCAATCTACCATGGTCACAGTCATAGTAGCTAAAGAGGAGTTTTTTACATAATCATTTCACCGTCCTAAATGTAGTTGAATGTTTTTGAACAATCCATTTTGAGGAGAAAAATCTGCAATATTTATTTATTTATCTTCTATCCTGCCTTTTCCATCTGAAGATGGGCTCAGGGTGGCTTACAGTATAAAATACAATATAAAATATTACAATTTTGAGGAAACAGCTGCCACCACAGCTTATGTTTTAAAACCAGAAAGTTACATGTTTATAAAAAGAAAACCTATAATTACTTAAAGGAAATGTCATGTCTCAAATTTAATAGACTGTTTTTTCCAAAAGATTCTGAGATAAAGCAAATGATTCATTTGGGGCAGTACACCCACTACCCACCCCACGCCCCGGCTTATAGAAATATTTAGGGATGTCTCTTGTTAATATTAGCCAGGCTACTAGGCTGGAACGCTTCTTAAATTACTTATTTAGAAGTCTTACAAACTCACAAGTAAGTAGAAATACAGTCTTTCTGTATTTCCTTCGATCAGTCAATTGATTCTTTCAGTCTTTCAATCAATCCTGTTGCAGTTAGGTTTTTTAACCCTAAAAATACATTCCTGGGGGGAGTGGCAAATGTACACAAAGTGTGAACAAGATGCTACACTGGCATATCTCTGAGATTTGTCAGTGGAGCACCTGATGGCACAGTGCCCCAGCTGTGCATCAGTATGGCAAAGGTGTGGAGCAATGCCAGCACTAGCCCAACCCTGGAAAAAAAACCCTGGGACCAGCAGAAAACTATGCCAGCAAAAACCACTGTGTAACCATAGACAACCACCCATAAGTCCATTGTAGACTTTTTCTGCAAGTGAGACCCTTGCAGCGGGAGGGGCGAGCATTCCTAGTGCCTTCCCCTATGGTCTGGGTAGGCAATTCTCAGATGACGTGCCTGTCATGCCCCCACAGAAGCTTTTGTTATTTTCCTATTAAGTCTAAGTTTCCCTATAGCTAGCATGGGTAGTTCCTTGTATAAGTGTTTTAAGGGAGGGAATTTTAGTTAGACCCTGTCCCTTTAAGAAAATTCCCTAGAGGCAGTCTTCCTTTAATTACCCAGCAATGTCCTGTTTAGTTCAGTCAGTTTAAGGTGCCTAGGGAGTTGGAAGGCTGCAAAAATCTGTTATGTCTATGGTGCATAGACTAAAGTGTATATAGTCTAGAGAATATAAAGTTAAGGTGTCAACAAAAAGTAGAATCCGGACAAAAGTCTGAAGGAAACAGAAGAAGCATAGACAAGTGGACTTTCTTGAAAGGAACCAAGAAAGAATAAAAGTCTACAACTTCAAGTTTGTTCACCAGTCAACCCTGGGAGGAGTTAGGGTCTCAATTCTTCTAAGCAATAAACCTCGTTTTTGAACTGTTACACCTTGCTTGTGTGTTCATCTTCAAAATAAAATCTGGCAGTGTTACAGAACTGCTACCAGAGACTTGATTCAAAATGCCAACTATATAATACTTTCTTAATTAGTCAGATCAGGGTTGGAGCTCAAAATGGGGCAAATAATGCCCCATGGGGCTGTTGGGAAAAACACAGGATGAAGGCAGAAGCAACTCCCACCATATCACAACCCCGAGCCAAATCAGACCTCTGCATATGTTTAAAATGTAATTTTTAAAATGCCATGCTCATTCATGGAAATGAAGTCAGGTCCTGACTCGTTAAAAAAATTCATACAGTTTGGCCCTGAGGAAACAAGGATGATAAGGGAGAAATAGAGTCGGGAGTGTGGGGTGTTGAATTTCACATACTCATTCAAATCAGTGCTTTGATGGCAGACTTCTAATTCTCACATAAAACCAGCTTTTATATTTGTTTGGTCCTCTAGATATTATTAAATAAAAAATCCTTCCATATCTATATCGATAGCAGCTTTAAAAAAAACAACAACATTGACTGTGTAATTTGTTTTCATCCATATGAAGTTCATTTCCAAATTCACTTTGATGCAGATTTTAGAACCAGAGGGAGCAAAGGTTAACTAGGAATACAACAGGAAATGGAACAACAAATAAAAACCATGGGGAGAAAAAAATGCAGTTTTCTGCAATTTGATCATTAATTGCTTCATCCAGCAGGGACTTTGACGCATTCTGGGAAACATGGGAAACAGGGTTTGGTTACATAACCCATTCCACAGCCTGGCAAAACCTTTATTTACAGAAAGCTGGATCGGTGCCAAGAGCCTCAATACAAAACACCAAAGGAAGGGAGGGGGGACACTTTTCTAATGCAACACCTCTCTTGATCCCGACCCTTTACCCTATAAAGTTCTTCTCCCAATAATAAACAAAAAAAATCTCATTTTGCTGCTGAATGTACCTGAAAACTGGATTTCATATAGCCTTTTCCCAATCACAAACACAAATACTGGTGACATTTTCTTGGCTTATGGGATTCGTTCATGCCCTACAGATGCGGTTCTTTTGACCCAGGAATTTGCAGCCCTTGACTTCAGGGCCAGATGCTCAGTACCAAGCTAAAAATGGGGCTTAAAAAATTCAAATCTTTCAGATAATGTGTACTGGAGGGATAGCTGGGGTGCTAGAATAACCAGTAGGTGAAGGAAACAGCAATGAAATAATTGTATGGGACTGAAATATTTGTGAAAGACGATTTACAGAAAGGCAAATGATAGAGGTGAACAGTGGCCAGTAATCAAAGCATGAGCCAGGTGCAGATTTATGCCACGCAGGGCCGGAGCAAGGGGGAACTGCGCCCGAGGCACACGTGCGCCCCGCGCCCCTGCCACACACCCCACACCGGCACGTACCCAATGCATCGCGCACACTCCAGCTCCCTTGGCGCTACGCCAGTGACGCCAGGGCACTAAAGCAATTGAGCAGGGTCCTTCCAAGGAAATTGTGAGATCTTGAAGTTGGCACTTCCTAATAAATTACTTGCAACAACTGCTGCTTGAGCTGCATAAACATCTTGGGTTATGAGACAACATGTCAGTGATTAGTAACGTAAAGCTGCATATTTTTCAATTATGAAAAAAATATTTTTCTTTTTCTGGCTCTTATCTTGATTTTCTGCTTTCAGTTTTGACATGCTTTGGCTCTTTCATTGTATAAAGAATGATGAGCAGGCATCGCATTTTCTTCTCTCCTTCTTCTTCCTTTGCTCCTTACCTGAAGCTCCAGTAACCTCCCCACTTTTCCTAATTCATTCCCTGCTTCCCACCCCCTCACCAACCTATTTTTATCTGCCTTTCTGCCCTCATCTTTCCCTCCTTTCTTCCAGCTGGCAGTCTCTCCCTGGGAAACCCTTGTAGTGCAGTGCCAGTCCCAATTGACCAGTAGGGAACCCACAATGCTATGTTTGTTTGTTTGTGTGTTTGTTTGTTCGTTTGTTCGTTCATTTGTTCGTTTGTTCGTTTGTTCGTTTAGTGTGCCACCCTTCCCCTTGCAGGCTCAGGGCAGCATCAACCTAAAACCAAAGAAACGATTAAAATGCACATAGCAAATAAAAATCAGTTTCTACTAAAATAACTCCACTAATATCTTCAATAGAGGGGAGAAGAAGAGAGCGGCCATTCAGCTAGCACAACTGTAGCTGCTTCAGCCGTAAGCCTGGTGGAACAGCTCTGTCTCGCAGGCCTGTGGAACGTGCAGGGGGTACTTTATTCCCCTCCCCGAACTGTTTCCTCTTTCTCTCTTCCTGGCTGCTCCCATACCCTCACCTTTCCTCACTTCTTTGTCTGCTCCTCACTTACCAGCTAACCTACACTGCCCTGACATCTTCAGCTCTATTTATCATTTATTTACCTCATTATGCCCCTAATTTCCCCCTTTATTTTATCCTGGGAAGTAGCTTAGCCTGAATGTGTGTGACTGGCCCAAAAACACCCAGTGAATTGTGACAGCAGAGAGGGGATTTAAACTGGGGTCTCCCAGATCCTAGCCTAGAACTCTAACTGCTATACCACGCTGGCTTTTGTGGCATAGCTGCTTTTGAACAGTCGCAGCAAACAGATGAAACTAGTAAGTCATGCAAGTCTCAGGGTTGCCGTTGAGCCTGGCCCAGCGCATTTCCATTTTTCTTCCTTTGCAAGAAACAAACCCACCATGCTTTAATTTGCTCTATTTTCTCCTGCCAAATTTCTCTGGTAAAATGAATGCATTTTTCAGTAGTCTTTGTAGGTCAATAATGCCAGCATTAAACATTTATGTATAAATGGCACATGCTGGACTTATAAATACCCATATAAAGTGCATATAAATACTATACAGCTTGCAGGCAAAATTCAAGCTGAATCTACAAAACTGACAGCAAAAACCACTGACAAAAAATGTATGGAAAATATGTTTAATGCAAAATCGGGAACATTCCCTCATCCCAAACTGAATCTATGCCTCAGCCTGATAGTAAATTTTTCTAGATTTTTGCCCGCTTCACTGCAATACAACCAATCTATTCATCTGACCATCTGAAAGAACAACGTATTTGAAAGTGGGGGTAGAGAGACTTGACATTTGACTTCTCCTAAACTTGTCATTTGGCATTAAATGCCTCAACTGCACTGATTACAGCTAGAGTATGACACAAGGATGGAAAAAGCTGTCAATTCGTTATCAAAATATATAAGGCCTCACTTTTAATTACTCACTTAGTAGCAGATTAGATCTTATTGCCTGCCAACAGGGTCACTTTTCCACTCCTTTAGGGTCAGCATAAATCAAAAGAAATCAATGGGCTCGGACTGCTCGTTCAGCCACTTCTAACCCTTTCATAAGAAAATCTGGTTAACAAAAAAAAAAGGCACAAGACTCCACTCAATAAAGAAACCATTATTAACTCCAAAGAGCCAAATTTCCTGCTTTTTTAACTGCAGGGCCTCAAGTAATATTCCAGGGAAAAGCTCCAATATTGTTTCCTTTGTGAAATTAAAAAAAAGAAAATTAGTGTTAGAAACACAAGCTTGCTTACAGGTTTGCAGCAGGAATACAGCTTCCCTGGCTCCATGCTGTAAGCGTGAACAGTCTCCAGAAATATGAAATGCTATTTGTCATGTTTATTGTAAAGGTCCTGAGCTGACAAACCTCCGCTAAGTTTACAGATATCAGCATCTTAGGCCTGTCTGTGGTAGGTTTTCTTGTAGAGAAAGTTCTTGCCCACCAGTCACCAATGTAATGTCACTGGCACAGACATTACAGTTTTCAGTTTGTGGGGCTATGAGGCCCAGCATCACTTTTCCTGGCACCCACCAAGTGTTTTTAGAAAATAGGTAGGGCCAGGTAGGGCTTTTTGACAGCAAGACTGCGCACAAATTAGCTGTGAGGATTTTTAAAAAATGTTATTTGACCAACAGTTGCCATCACAGCAGATTAATCTTTACTGACTGAATGTAAGCTGCAGGAACCATTTTGTGGCGGCACCTGTCATGCTATACAAAAGTTCCAAAGGGGCCCACAGGCACTAAAAGGTTATGTTCAATAAAGGGACAGATGGGTCATTTCATCAAGATGCCAAAGAGATAATCTGCAGAAAGCTCTAGTCTTATCCCTAGGCCACATCCCAGTTCAGGACCAATTGCGGGAGGCCATTTGGCTGAGGCCTCAGGCCTCAAATTTAACCACTTTGGCATGAGGCAATGATGTGGGTTTTCTGGGGAAATTTGAAATGGGGTTTCTTTCTGGAAAATTTTACGGTATTGCTCAACCCTAGTTACGTCAGCATCACACTAACAATATGATGTTACTTCCAGATATTTGAAGGAAATGATGTTGTGCGGTTGCCACAGTGTCACTTTTTAAAATATTTTCCCCACTGGTCCTTTGTGGGCCAGTGGTCAACAAAGCAGGAGACCTAGTCCCTCTAGTCTCCTGTGGTGTGAAAGATGAGATTGGGGAGAGCTGCTAGATAGTACCCAGACATCTGGTATTTTATAGGTTGTTTTTATGCACAAGCCATCCTTTTATTATGACTAGAAGGCTCAAATGGTGGAAGTGACCTTGGTTTCTCTCTTCTTCTGAGGTAACCAGCCCCTGTTTCAAGGAATACTTGTAGCACTCGGATCAAAGTGAATGAAGTGCCATGGGATTAGAGAAAAGGATCCAGTGAAGTATCCTCTGGATTTTAATCCTTCTCCAAAATGTTGACATTGGATACTATTCTGCATGCACTGTGTGATTTGTTCTTGGTTCAGTTCATCCCTATCTTTGGTTGTGAGGAGGCTCTCCTACTGCATTAGCTACTTCTTCACTAACTAGGTGGTAGGAAGTCATGTCCAGGACTAATCTTGTATCTAAGCAGGATAAATTAGCTCTCAAGTACCAGGTTTGTGGGTACCATTAAAAGTAATCTAACTATTTCATTTATTGTTAGATACTTTACCACTGGAGTGCTGTGTGGTTTCCGGGCTGTATGGCCGTGTTCTAGCAGCATTCTCGCCTGACGTTTCGCCTGCATCTGTGGCTGGCATCTGATGTAGGAAAGGAAAGCAAGTGGAATATATATGCTGTGAGGTCAATAGATGAGGCCATCTGAATAGAAGTAGCTTGGCATGTGAGTAACAATGAAGTCTGTAGCATGTGAGTCACAATGAAGATAGCAAGGTCAATAGGTGAATGCATCTGAATAGAAGTAATCTGGTACTTTACCACTACTGGAGGAGCACCATTTAGATTTTCTGCATGAAGCACCAAATAACCTTGGCTATCTGAGAGCAGCTCTTCCCTTCCAAGCAGAAGAATATATCTGAATTGTCTCCTCTAACAGAGGTACTGCACTTTTCCTGTTTCCATGGCAAATCTATTGGATGGAGGATAAAAATGCTTCAGTAAGGAATACCTACAAAAGGTAACCAGCTCCAGTGCACAACATGGGATTGTTAGAGAGTACACATGTCGTGTTCCCTTCCTGCTGGAGTGGGATGTTTCCTGGGAAAGAAAAATCAGAAATCTCACCTGTGTCATAAATGAAGTGTTCTGACGGGGCCAGTTTTGCAGCTAAAGCCCAGTTTGCCTATAAATAGACACAGCCCTGCAAGAATCACAAATGGTGTTTGAGGCTTTTATTAGACACTCAAAACATTACAGGGTCAGCTGTTATTTCTTGGTTGGAAAGCACAGAAATCAGCCACTTTGTCATTTTCAGCTGTGTGACACCTAATGGAAAGATGAGACGAATAAGTGCCTGTCCAGGATGTGTCTCTAGAAAACTGCACCAATTATAAGCTGTCAAGCTGTATGCAGCTCACCAGCCTATTTATGGTTTGCTGGATCCTTGGCAATCCTCCAAAAGAAGGCTCATTGAGTCTCAGTTGAACAGCCATATGTGGTTGATAATATGCATTTGGATCGGTTAAGTGATGCAGTGTAGGTGTGTTTTACAAGGAGGGTGCAGCGGAAAGACTCAATAGCTCTGCAAGATGGGTTAGGCTGAGAGTCACTGGCTCAAGGTCACCCAGCAAGCTTACATTCCACAAATGTGTTGGAGGGGCAGAATGAGGAGGAGGGGAAAGAGAGGAGGAGGAGGAGGAGGAGGAGGAGGAGGAGGAGGAGGAGGAGGAGGAGGAGGAGGAGAAGGAGAAGGAGAAGGAGAAGGAGAAGGAGAAGGAGAAGGAGAAGAAGAAGGAGAAGAAGAAGAAAAAGAAAAAGAAGAAGAAGAAGAAGAAGAAGAAGAAGAAGAAGAAGAAGAAGAAGAAGAAAAAGAAGAAGAAAAAGAAGAGGAGGAGGAGCAGGAGGAGCAGGAGGAGCAGGAGTCTGGATTTATACCCTACCTTTCTCTCCTGTAAAGAGACTCAAGGTGGCTTACAAGCTCCTTTCCCTTCCTCTCTCCACAACAGACACCTTGTGAGGTAGGTGGGGCTGAGAGATCTCCAAAGAACTGTGACTAGACCAAAGTCACCCACCAGGAATGTAGGAGTGCAGAAACACATCTGGTTCACCAAATAAGCCTCTGCCACTCAGGTGGCGGAGTGGGGAATCAAACCTGGTTCCCCTGATTAGAATCCACCTGCTCTTATTACACCACACTGACTCTCCTTGTCTAACAGAGGAGGGTAGAGAGAAAGGGTAGCAGAATGAGGAGAGAATGAGAGGGGTAATAGAATGGGGGAAAGGGGGAAAGGGAGAAAAAGGGGGATAGAGAGAAAGGGTGGCAGAACAAGGGGGATGGAGAGAACAAGAAAGGAAACAGAATGGGGGAAGGGAGAGAAAGGGATAGGGAGAAATGGCAACAGAATGAGAATGGAGAAAACAAGGAGTTACTTTGCCAGTGAACTGCAAAAACTAGAGCAAGCTTAGATGTATGTTCCACTTTGAAATGTTTGAGGACCACAGTTATGTGTTCACAAATACAAAAATGTGGTGGACAGATATGTTCATCCCTAAATAATATAGGAAGACAGAAAGAGAGGATATGCTTAGGCAACAAAGAAGCAAGACTGTTTCAAGGGACTAAAAGAGGTGAAGCATCTCCAAAAAGATTTTGTAGAGCTTGAAAGGGTGCAGAAGGCAACAAAGATGATGAAGAGATCAGAGCATTGAAGAAAGGCTAGTATCACCGTTAAGAAAAAAGATGTCTACCAGGGGAGGGGAGATATGAGAGACCCCCTTCGGGGGTTGGGCGGTCTATAAGACTGAAAAATAAATAAAAATAAAATATATATATAAAAGTTAGCAATGTGTTGTATTGCAATGAATTAGTAGAACAAATAATAAGGCAGAGATCTGAGTAAGGTTTTTTTGTAGATCTTTAGATAACAATTGAAGTTACACTAAACATAGGAACAGCAAACTCTATGCAAGTTCTCAGTCTGAGTAGCTGTGTTGTCTTATCTGTGCCTGTCCACTTCTCTTTTGCTGGAAGAAGAAACAGAAGCTCATGTGATTCCAGTGATGTGACTTCAGCAGTTAACTCTTGCTTGACGGAATGAAGCAAGCACTTGTAAAATCCTAACACAATGGGTATAGTAAGTAGACATAGGAAATGTATTCTCCCTGTCCCAAAATACTAGAAATTGGGGGTACCCAATTAAGTTGATGGACAATAGATTCATGACCGTCCAAAGGAAGTTTTGTCGAAGGCTTTCACGGCCGGAATCACTGGGGTGCTGTGTGGTTTCCGGGCTGTATGGCCGTGTTCTAGTAGCATTTTCTCCTGACGTTTCGCCTGCATCTGTGGCTGGCATCTTCAGAGGATCTTCTGAAGATGCCAGCCACAGATGATCCTCTAAAGTTGCCAGCCACAGATGCAGGTGAAATGGCAGGAGAAAATGCTACTTAGAACACGGCCATACAGCCTGGAAACCACACAACACCCCAAAAGGAAGTTTCTTCTTTTCTTAGCAAGTAAATTATGAAATTTACTGATACAGGATGTAATGATGATTAGTGGGCTTTAATAGGGGATTTGATAGATTCCTAGAGGAGGAAGTCCATCAATGGCTACAGGCCATGATGACTAAAGGGAACTTCCATATTCAGTGGCAATAATCCACCATACTGGGAGACAACATCAGGGAAGGCCATTGCTTTCACATCCTACGTGTGAGCTCCCAAAGGTATCTGGTGGGCCACTGCAAGTAGCAGAGTGCTGGACTAGATGGACTCTGGTCTGATCCAGCAGGCTCTTTCTTATGTTCTTAAGGTGTTGCCCCCCCCCCCTTGAATCTGTTTTTGGTGCCCTGTACTTAGCTAGGACAGAGTTGGGGAGACACAATCCAGGTTCAACAACTCAGCAATAGACTTATTACTTAGGAGAATTAAGACCCTAACTCCTCCCTTGGGTCTGTCTAAATCAGAGTACTTGCTTGTCTTGAGCAGATTTGAAGCTGTAGACTGTGTCTTCTCTTGGTTGCTTTCAGGAAACCACTGTGCCTTGCTTCCTTTTAGTTCTTTCAGTCTTTGTCTGATTCTAATTGCTGTTAACCTTAACTTGTGTTCCATATATCACCATAGACTTCTATGGACCACCATATACGTCACAAATATTACAGTCTCTAGCTACCCTTGGCACCTTGCTCTGACTGATTGGCTAGAGCTAAAACAGGGGATTACTGGGTAAAGAAGGAAGACTGCCTCTTGGGGAAATGTCTTAAAGGGACAGGGATAACTAAAATTCCCTCCCTTAGAAGACTTTACAATAAACTAAACCCATGCAAACTATTGGGAAACTGAAGCTCAATGGGGAAATAACAAAAGCCTCTGTGGGGGCATGACAGAAGGCCTTGGCCTTTACACCCTGTTGTTGACCTTCCATAGTAACTGGTGTGAGACAAGCTGCTGTACTAGATGGACTGCTGATCTGATCCAGTAAGGGTTTTTTTTATGCTCGGTTGTTGGTGAAAGAACACCTGCAGAAGATTGACTCTTTCTCTTTGTTTTTATTGCCCTTTCTTTTTTAAAAAAATGACATAAAGTCTTTGTTAAACTCTACCAAAAAAGTACATATCAAGAAGAAAGAAGAAAAAAGAAACATAATCAATATCATAGAAATATTCCGACCTCCATCTCCAGATCCATCTGAGAGATAACTATCTTATACTCTGACCTGTTCCACACAGGCAACTTGGGTACATGGAACCCATTTCCATTGCCTGTGCTGCTATTTGCAGGGCAGCTGCAGGGGTCAGCCAGGATCACTGGGATCCCGGAAGCAGGAGGCAACGTGGCTCACATGGAAACACAGTGTTTCTACATGAACTATGCAGCCAAGAATCTCCCACTGAAGAATCCACATCGAGAATCCCCTCCTACCCGAGAATCCCCACCACCACCACTTACTTGCACTGCATGGCTGCTGCTTATTAGAGTATCCACTCTAATGGCAGCTGCCTGGGGAATCCACCACAATGGTGGATGGAAGGGGGTGGGGATTGAAAGCTTCCTGCTTTCCATAGTTTGCACCAGGGTTAGAGTTAAAAAGTCGCTGATTTAGTGATTTTCATTTAACCCAAGTTCTTCTGAACAATAAAATGGGTTAGAGCAGTGGTTCTCAACCTGGGGGTCGGGACCCCTTTGGGGGTCAAACGACCCTTTCACAGGGGTCGCCTAAGACTCTCTGCATCAGTGTTCTCCATCTGTAAAATGGATAAATGTTAGGGTTGGGGGTCACCACAACATGAGGAGCTGTATTAAAGGGTCGCGGCATTAGGAAGGTTGAGAACCACTGGGTTAGAGGCATTTAGGGGGCAAGTTCCATGGGAACTCTCCCCCCTCCATGCTTTTAAAAAGGGCCTCAACCCATTTTACTTGGCCTATGCAGAATCACTCTCTACTCCTCTATTTATTGCCCTTTCTTGATCATCTGCTTACTCTGGTTAATGACATATTTAATGGGCTTTAGTTACTTCTTTGCAGCTACCCAATTGCTACTTACAATTATAACGTATCAAATGGCTGCTGTAGGTTTTCTGGGTTGTGTGGCCATAGTCTGGTAATTTTAGACCATGACCACAGCCTGCAACAGCATTATGAAATGGGGTTTGTTTATTCTACTGCTTTTTGCACTATAATTTATTATTTGTATTTGCATTGGTTTTGGAATGAATCCTCTCGGTAGCACACTTTCTTATTGAAAAGTGCCTTGTGTTTTTCAAAAAGTCTCTGTGTTACATAAACGTACTAAATAAACAAGATGAAATACAGTCAGAAAGGATGAACAAGTTGGGGGAGCAAATGGAATTTTTCCAGTGATGAATTATGTAGTTTCTGAGCTTGAGAAATATTATTTCCTCACAGCAGATGGGGCAATGTAAGGACAAGCTTTGAGATTTACCATTTGCATTAATACTAATCTGGAGGGTCAAGATTTTCTTGTGGAAAGGGATAGAAACAGGAGAGAAATCTTCTCACTAGAGGGCACCAAAGCAAACATAATTCTCTGTGTTTAAAGGTCAGCAATTGAAAATTACAGATTTTTTTTAGAAGTAAAATTAATGCTCTGGGATTCAGATACTGAAGATTTGCTTGCAAATATGTAAAAACTGACTAATTGTATGATGTTTTTATCCATATAGATCCTAACTAATTTATGGAGCTGTAAACACTTTGCTATTGAAGGAAACTCCCATTCATACGTTCTTAGGGTAGGAATTGGGAAAGGTTTTCATTTAAATATGTACCATAAGCAAACTCTCAGACACTTTTGAAGCACATCTCACCAAAAAGCAAGTATTTTGATCTGTGAAGAGATCAGTTCTTCTTCTTGTGTGCAATATACCAAATGACAGCCACTGAGAAGAAAAGTATGGCCATTTGGGTTATGCATTCATTACCAAAGAATGGAAAAAGAGCCCCTCATTAATTTCAGCATTATACTGACAAGGAATGGGGGAAATGTTAAATGGATGAATGCTATTGATTGATTCAATTCATCTTATAGTCTCATAGGGTAAATTCCATATTTGATTACTTATTCTACCAACCGTATGCTGTTGTTGCACTTTCTGTTTCCACTCTTCAATTGAAGGTATTTTTTTTCAGATTTCCACATTTGAGCTAAAACTAGTTTCGCTGCCATAGTCATATGATAAAGTATACCCGTGTGTGGTGTTAATTCACGATCCTTAGAAAAAAACGGACTCAATAAATAGATGATGGGATTTAGTGGAAAGCTGTTTTTTCTTTACAGATACCTGCACAAAAAAGGGGGGGCTGGATACAATCAGATTTTTCTGTTGATCAAAAAGGAAGAGGTGAGTCCCCACTGATCACCCAAAAAGGCTTTGCTGGGGATCATGGGACCTGCACACACCAAAGCCACCCATGACAAAGGTCAAAGGAAGAAGCAGCTACAGCTCCAAATTTATGTAACCAACTCCCTGCCAGGGACTGTTTCGGTCTCTAAAAATGGGCAAGAGGCGATAGGAGCCCTCCAAAGTTCCAAACCACCTCCAAAGTTCCAAACCAGTTCCAAACCCTGTGCCAAAGTTCCAAACCAAAAATGGTATCCCCTGAACCTGAAAATGACATTTCCTGAAGCTGCTGTGTGACTGAAGGGAATACAGCTTATGTAAGGGAAAGCCAGATAGCAAGTTAACAAAAGGGAAATGTCTAGTTTTCCATAAGCTGCTTCATCAGGAAAATATGGATTCTCACTTCTCACCAGCACTTCTCACCAGAACTTCTCACCAGCATCAAGAAAGATGGGAGTGTATACTTTCCATTCAAGATGAAAGGAAACAGGTAGATCTGGTGTAGTCCTCTGCTACTTGAGCATCTGGGAACAAGGAAAAATAAGCAAACACATACACTGTAGCTGTCATGCCTCTCTGCGGCCTTTCTGCAAAGAAGAATTTTACTTGCCTCTAAAATATATACATTTACTCTGTCTCCCATTCAGCATGCAAGAGAATTTCATTTCCATTGGCTGTAAAGGGGAAGTTAAGCGTTTCTCACTGAAATAAGTGGAAATAACAGTCATGTTGATTAAATAATACAATTAGTTCTTTAACCTATTGAAAACATATTAAGGCTAATGGAACTTACTCAAGTTTTTAAAACAGACTGTGTCTATCTGTATCTTCCCTGAAGTTGCAAATATGGCTAAAAGTGTATTATATTTGCTATTATAACCAACAGTAGCATTCTTAAAATGATACATTTGATGCTTGCTTGTAATATAAACAGTTGTGACAGTTGTCAAAAAGATCTCCTGCCTTCTCCATATCTCCTGCTTTTGACTGCAGTCGTTTGCCTCTGTTTTGTAAGGTAATAACAGAGGAAACAAATGTTATGGCTGATCAGGATATTCATGATGTTTAGTTTTCATTAAGTGTGGAGCCTGTAGCCAAAAATAATACTTACAAATTCTGTTTCTCATACTAACACTTGGTCTGCATGGCATTTTATCAACTTCTTTTTTTTTACTTGCCTCATAGATTTTTTCATGCTGAATTTGTTCTCCAGGACAATAGGCAGAGAAAGGAGCATGTAAAATTCCTCCATTTTTCTGGTGTTTTAATTTTTTTGGTTTTTGAATTTTATACCTGCGAGATGTTTTAGACACCATCTGAGTTTTTAAATTGCAATATAACTCATGTTTTTATTGTGTGTAATATGTTGGAAGCTGCCCTGAGCATATGAGGGGAAGGGTGGCATATACATTAAATGATGATGATGATGATGATGATGATGATGATGATGATGATGATGATGATGATGATGATGATGATGATGATGATGATGATGATTGATTGATTGATTGATGATTGATGATATAAACACTCACTTGGGGGAAATATGCTGTTTGAGCAACACAGGGAGTAAGCCCCACCAAGTAGATTTGAGTAGGATTCTGCTAAACTTGTCCCCATAAGTTTTTCAGTTGCATCACAGTGAAGGGCTGGTCATCGAAGCCTTGACTACAAGAATCCTTGTAGGTAATCAAAATGACCCCATGTGAATTCCCTGCATTATCTTGAACACCTGACTGGAAGCTGTCCTCTACTGAGACAGACCATTGGCCTATCATGGGAAGATTCCACACAGCCAATCTAAAATGGGATAAAAAGGAAAAAATAACATTTTGGGGACAGAGGTTCGCACAGAACATTCACCTCAAATGGGTCAGATGATCTGTTGTAGAGAGCCCAACTCAGGTTAAATGAAGATTGCTAAACAAGCAATCTTTGTCCTGTAACCTAGGTTTCAAATGCTTCCTGCTTGCCTGTGCAAATGGTGGCAGCCGGAAGCATCCAATTTCCCCCCTTTCTCTAGAGAATCCACTCAAATGGCAGCCACCAGGCTCAAATGGAAGAGATTCTCAGTTGTGTGTGTGTGGGGGGGGGATCTGTGGCCATCCACTATTCCAAAGTCCCAAGCATTGTGGGGGGTGGGGAGAGGAGATACCTTTTTTTTCCTTGTCCAGGCACTATGTGGCCACAAAGATCCCCTAGAGGCCTCTGTAGCTACACATGCACACTGGGAAGGGGGAAAAAGAGGTATCCCTGTGCAAAAGAGCCACAGTGTTTGCTGCTGCTTCCTGAATGGGTGAGCTTCTGTGTGCAAAGAGGGAAAGGGGAAATGGGCTCATTCATAATGAGTTACACTTTTTATGAAAAAACCCAATTGCAAAATATTTGGCACAGTCAAATTACTAATAAAAGTTGTTGGATGATCTCAAGCTTTAGAGTTTAAGACAGATGAACATTATATCACTGTCTTCACATTCTCTGCTCCGCATTGTGTCTATGGAAGACCCTTTCCAGAGAGATCAGTCAAGCACTTACAACATAAGCAATTATGCACAAAGACCTTTTTATTTCACTCAGCTTTTGGTTGAACCTTTTCTGATTTGGACTCATTTGCTTCTGGATCCTGACGGTGGCTCTAATATGTGTGTGTGCTGTAATGTTTTTGGCCATATTGTGATTTGTCATTTGACCTTTCAGATCTTCTTCATCTTAAGTAATTTCATGGCATGTTTTTATTCCGTTGCAAGCTTCTTTGAACAAATTAATTTTGAATCAAGTATATAAACACTTATTAACCAATTAATAAAGACACTGAAATCTGGTCCTCAAAAGGGTGGGACAAATTAAATGCAAACTGGTTCTTTTGCCAGAAAGTACAGGAGACCAAATTAAAGGGCCCTCTTTTCTCCAGCTTTGGGTGTCTGTTTTCCATCTGTTTTTCCTTGCACGAATCCAAGAATCCAAGTTACCTGCCATTTGTGATAATTAGTCATTTACTGGAGAGCTAGTTCTTCAGGATGTGAAATCTACTGCAAAGGAAACCCCTTTTTAAAAATCCTTTGGCAATGTCTGTGAATGGCAAACACAGGGCTCCTTGGCAGCAAACTTGGACTGCCATGGCCCCGACACAAGTTAAAATTCATAGACTGTTAATTAGTGTGAGCAAAAGGCAGCGTTTAAATCATTTGCCAGGCATCCCTTTTGGCTGTCTATATCCTAGCAAGAAATAAGCTTAAACGACCAAAAAAAACCCGTTAAAAACCTACCATGTTACATCACTAAAACTTGAAGCATGAGTGACTTCTGGTATTGCCTTCGTTCATGAAACTTTATCTGCTCTTGTTTAAATCTTTAAAACTCGGGCTTAAATTGCTGCCCCTGAATTTCTCTAAGAGGATTGATGCTGTCAGTGCAGCCAAACAAGCGTTCTTTTCCTGGTGTCTCTTTTCCAGTCCTTCTGTGTTCATTTATATTCATGTCTCCTGCTGTTTCAAGCAGCTCTGTTACTGGAAGCTAAACAAAATAGGAAACAGCCATGTCAGGCACTTGAAGGCTCACCATTTCTCTCAAGATAAGTAGGAAGATCTGACAGATACTGTCAAACAGTATAGTTGATCAACTGTACATATGCACTCAAGCAAGGATTTGTGTGTAAAACATGGGCAAGAGTATTTCCCAGTACACCATCGGGATCGGCCACTGGCTGTTCTTGGGTAACTTCTAGTCCCTTAATGGTAATGCCTGACCCCACTGGCTGTCAAAGCAAGTTCTTCATCCACAATTCCCATCAGCTTGAAATGTCTGTTTTGGCAAGGGAAGGAAGATATTCCATTTCGTTTCAAGGCAGCAGGAAATGTAGATGGAGAAATTACACTCTTCGGGGGAATGCTTGGAAATCCTTGGGAAACAATCCTGTTTCCAAGGCATTTTTCTCAAAGTGGAAACTGGGATCATGTGTTTGGGATCCATTTTAAAAGGCTCATGGCAACACACAGTTAAAAACAACATGCGATAGTGATCAGTAGAATCAAACCTTCCAAAGAAGCACAAGGTTTGTAAATCAAAACCTCTGCCAAAGTAGGAGTTCAGTTTTAAAAGACCTTCAATAATTTTTAAAAAATAGTCTTTAGGAGGCACCAAATGCCCTCAGCAAGTGGGACTGGCTGTAAACATGTCCAGTGGTATAGAACTCCAGAGAACAGGGGCAGCTGCTGAGAAAGTCTTTGTATGGGTTGCCACCAGATGTGCATTGGTCTACAGTAGTACAGTTAGATTTGGATCCCATAGCACCTAAGAGACCAACAAGATTTTCACCATATAAGCTTTCCATTCCTATAACAGACATCTTAACGGACTTAAAAGCAAATGAGCCTAAGTGAAGGCCTTCTGAGTGCATTTTCTCTCCTCCCTGTTTTCTTACAAACTCAAGTGCTTCAAGCAGAATATGTGAAATTCAGTCTCAAAACACTCTCTCAGTTTCATACAGTGGAGTGAGTTGTAGGAACCACATCACTCAACTCTATCTATACTGGCTTCTGACATGCTTCCAGGCTGAATGTGAGGAGCTGGGACCAACATCCAAAGGACCTCCTTCTCCCATATGAACATACCCATTCATTCTGGTCGTCTTTGGAGGCCCTCCTTCGGTTCCTTCCCCCACCTCCCAAAAACACACCTGAGGCTAGATGGGTGGCAAACTGAGAAAGGCCTCTTATTTTTGGTCATTTTGGGTCACTTAGGAATTCCCTCATCAGGGAGATTCGTCTGTCTCCTTCTAATGTGAAGACTTTTTGTTGTTTTGTTTGGCATATCCCCAATAATGGTTACTGGCCTCCTCCCTGGTTCTGGTGTTGCTTGTTCATGAGTTTCTATTGAATTATTTTATAACTTTAAATGCTATTTGTAATTATTCAAATGTTTTAAAGATTTTATATTCACTACCTTGGGAGCCCTGATTGGGCTGAAATGTGGCAGAAGTGTTTGAGTGAGAAAGAAAGAAAGAAAGAAAGAAAGAAAGAAAGAAAGAAAGAAAGAAAGAAAGAAAGAAAGAAAGAAAGAAAGAAAGAAAGAAAGAAAGAAAGAAAGAAAGAAAGAAAGAAAGAAAGAAGAAAGAGGGAGGGAGGGAGGGAGGGAGGGAGGGAGGGAGGGAGGGAGGGAGGGAGGGAGGGAGGGAGGGAGGGAGGGAGGGAGGGAGGGAGGGAGGGAGGGATGGATGTGGGGTAGATGAGAAAATGCCACTTGCCTTCCTCACTTATTCAGTTTCACAGGGAGGCAGGGGAAGCCAGGAATATGCTTTTCAGCAATCCCCCTCATTGCCATCAGTTACCGCATTTATCATCCACAGAGCAGGTAGAACCATCCTGCCCTGCCCCCCATAAAAGGAGGAAGGGAGAAAGTTCCTTGCAGCCAGCTGTCCACTGGGGCCTGGGGTGCCCTACTGATGCTGCAGCTGTAAGGCAGGTGAGCGGGGGCGGGGGTTCTGGGAGGCTTTCCATTCTGTTGGGCACTCCAGGCAATTGCCTAGGGCAGGGGTAGGGAACCTGTGGCTCTCCAGATGTTCAGGAACTACAATTCCCATCAGCCCCTACCAGCATGGCCAATTGGCCATGCTGACAGAGGCTGATGGGAATTGTAGTTCCTGAACATCTGGAGAGCCGCAGGTTCCCTACCTCTGGCCTAGGGCTACCTAGATGTTGGCCTCCCCATTTTATTGTGTTTAATGTGTGATGACTCATTCACACAGGCAAGTAGTCTGTGGACACTGCTCAAGTAATAATCATCCATGCATTGAGTTCACCAGCCTTCTGGCAACCTTAGGCTAGCAGTTGAAAGTAACGTCTCTAACAACTATCTGTTAAGAACTGGAGCTGATTAAAATATGTTTTACCCTTCTCTACTAAAAGAAGCTGTTATTTTCTGGACGATGTACAATATTTTGGCCAGGATAAGCAGATGACTTGCTTGTTTGGAGGAATCATTTTGTGACAACGCGGGTAGGTTCTTGGTTCAAAATTTATAGCCTTCTTTCCCTGCTGTTTCAAGAACTCCTTTTATTACATTGGACCGCAAGCTTATGGATATATAAATTTTTTAAAATCTTGGGTTTGAAAAAGATGCCTTGTCAAAAGCTCTGCTGTCCGTTACTCTCCAGATTTTCAGCTTTGTGTCTTAAATGTGCCTCTTATTTAATTTATTCTAACTAGAGTTACATCTGTTTAACATTTGGTACATGAAATATTAGGAAACATGCCTTGAAAAGAAAAATTGACAGAGTTATTGGTCTGAAGCTGGAGGAAATATAGAAGTAACCCAGAAAATATAAAAGTGCCCCTGTATATCAAATAAGACAACTGGTCGGTCAACTGAGCACTGTCTACTCCGGCAGGCAATGGGTTTTTAGTGTCTCAGGTCAGGGTTGTCCAAAGTCCTTTTTTAACTGAAGATACTGAAGACATGACCTTATGTTGAATCAATGAGTAGACACAAGCACTTTGGCCCTGCCCCATGCCTGTGTGCAACAGCCAGCTTGTGAGGACTGAAGCTGGGATGGGGTAGGCACAAAAGCCTCCATAGACACAAGGGAGAGAACTATTTTTTAAACATTCCAGATTATAGAGAGGGGGTATGTGCAGTAGTAGGATTCAGCAGGTTTGCATCACTTCAGCAGAATCGGTTGTTAAAATGGTACTTGTAAACAAACAGTTGCTAAATTATTAAAATCCCACCACTGGGTGTGTGCATCTATTCTTCCTTTGTGTATTGACACTGTGTTGAAAATTAGCCTGTCTCCACCAGGTTAAAAAAAAAATCACTGCCAGCACAATATGATATCACTTCCAGGGAAAACCCAGAAGGGACATCAGTCCTCTCTAGGCAATCATCAAAAACTTATGGTTTTACCACAGTGTTTCTGGACCTTTACCCAATGTGTACGACTTTACACTTGTATTGAACTATCTATCCAATTTTGAGAGATCCTCTGTGTTCCTTTGTGTTTCCTGCATAATGTGCTGTCACCTGCGAACTTGGCTCCATCACTATGGCCGTTTCCGCACGGGCAAAATATGACGTCGTCGCAACGGAAAAAGAAGCGTCAGAGCGAGAGCGTTCGCACGCGCAGCGGCGGAGGTGCGCAGTCGCGCCGTCGCGAAAACGCTAAACCGGCGCGAAGACGGTGTATTCAGAAAACGCTTAAAACCACTCTTTTCCCCCATGTGACGCATCGACGCCGCACTCGTGCGAACAGCCGCCACGGAGCTGTCGTCAAAAATGGCGTCGGGCCTGCACGGCTTCGCAAGTGCGCAGGCGCAACATCGCGAGACGCCGCTTCCGCAGCGCTTCCGTGCGAACCGTCACATTTCTGCGGGGCTGCGGACGCCCGCAGCTCCGCCTGTCTGTGTGAACGCTTTTTTTGGGATGCGTCGCAATTTGCGACGTCATCGCGTCGCTGCTTTTGGCCGTGCGGAAACGGCCTATGTTACCCATTTCTCAAGTAAGCAATCATTATCTAGCACTAGCTGGAATGTATTTTCTAGTGGCGATCCCTACTCTTTCCTGTGCACAGCTGCCAATGATGCAGAAGGGCAGGAGTCATCCAGCATCCTCTACCATGTCTGGATTCAACTCCAGTTGAAGAGCCCCTCCCCATAGAATATTCTGCATTGAACTTTATATCGCTTAAACTTATCTTTTTTTCCTGGGAGCTATTTGGGTAGACGAATCTTATTTTATTTTGTTTATAGCCTGACTTTCTTCCTGAGACTCAAGGCAGATATTATAATTAACAATAACACAATAGGAAGTACAATAGGAAGAACAATGCATGCAACCAACAATGAAATACAAGGAGGACCATGAAGTTAGAGAATGCACTGAAAACTCTGTAATGCATACAACAAACCAGGATTATGCAACTGAAGAGTGATAAAACAAATTGGAGAACAATGCAATGAACACTGCATTTCATAGAATCTAATAATTTAAAAAAGCAGAAGCAATCACTGCTTCTTCTACTTCATGTTTTATAACATCAAGGTTGATTTGTGCATGTAAAGCTAATAAAGATGTTTTCTATAGTGTGAGAAAATGACTCCAGGTACATTCTCAAGCACACATTTTAATACAGACACATGATGATAAAATCTGTGTCTTTCACATACTGTTTATGCTGCAAATGAATGCTGTTAATGTGGCATATAAGTTCCTAGCGAACCTAAGTTGTATATTCACATTAGTCAAATTTAAGCCTCTTGAACAGATTTATTGTGACATGACTTTCCATCAATCAAGGGCATGAAGTAAATTACCAAGATAATAAGTACATATACACATATACACATCTTTCACATTTTTTAAAGTTCTACAATGTCTTCCCATTGGTCTTTTTCTAGTGCTGCCTCAATAGCAGTGCCAGGTCTGTAGGACACTTCATGGGAGATCTATTGGGCAACCTCATTGCTAGCATTTTGGTTCTGGACAAAGACTGTTTATTTCATTCAGTTTTGGTGAAATGTTTTCTGGTGTTAGCTAATTGGGTAATGGACTGTGATTTCAGGATAAGAAATATGTTTAGAACAAGGTTGGCAACCAGCAGGAGTCTGGGAGGACAAGGATGTGAGGGTGGCAGTCGAGCAATGGTGTTACATCACTTCCAGGATATGGCACCACAGCTCTCTAGGAACTCTATGTTAGAGTGAATAGACTGACATTGCTCATGGGTTTTCCCTGACAGTGACATCACACCATCACTCAACAGCATTTTTAAATTATTTTTGTCCTCCCAATTGCTTTCAGAGCCTGGTTCAACAAAACATACCCAGTCATACTGTATGTTTACAAAACATATCTGATTGTACATATATCAAGCTAGTGTTGTGCCCCTGAACTGTTCAATAACGAGACTGCGGGTTCAGACAATTTCTTTTATTGAAACAGCATCAGGAAAAGGCATTTAGACTTCTATTGTCAAAACCAAAGATTAGGTGCAAAGCATCATACTTCATACCTCATCTCCATACTTCCCTCTCCATACCCCTCCATATCACATGACACCATCCCTTCACACTGGTTCCTAATGGGAACAGTAGTACCCCCCCCCCATTGCACGGGAAGGGGACATCATGACCTTCACCGAGTCAAAGCAATCCACACACCCCAGCCCTTTGAAGTGCAAAACCCAGCAGATGTCTGATGAGCAGATTAGGCCTTGCCTGGGGCGTGAAACTAAAAGACAAAGAATAGATAACAGCCCTAGGGAGGGAGGGAGCAGTCATTGGTGAGAGGATCCCACACCCCGCTCGGGAGACATGGCAGGATCTGGCCAGAAGTGGGCAGATCATGACAGCAGGAGCCTTGCTTTCCCCCCAAAAAATTAATATCTGAGTTGATAAAAATTGCAGAGGTTCCAGAGTATAAAGCTTTTGCCAAACCTAGCTTAAATCACAGGACAGATGCTTCTAAAATTATGCATTGGAGTGGGAAAAGTGGATTGAAGCTGCTTTTTCTCCTTTTCCCATAATACTAGAACTTGGAGGTACCTATTGAAATTGTTGAGAAACAGGTTCAAAGCAAACAAAAAGAAATACTTATTCATTCAATGAGTAATTAAATTGTGGAATTCCCTGCCAGTGGAGGAGGGATGGCCTTGGGGATAGAGTTTTGGGGGAAAGGTCTATCAACAGAGGCGTTCCTCCCATTGGGCAAAGTGGGCAGCTGCCCAGGGCGCCACCTTGTGGGGGGCGACAAAATTGCAGGTTCGTTTGTGAAGGATTTTGTATTTTCAGAGTTTTCCGTTTTTGGCCTGCAGGGGGAGCAGATTTTAAGTTAGAAGCACTGAAATTTCAGGGATTGTTTGAGAGACTCTCCTGATGATATGACCAACGTTTGGTGAGGTTTGGTTCACGGAGTCCAAAGTTATGGACTCCCAAAGGGAGTGCCCCCATCCCCCATTGTTTCCAATGGGAGGTAATAGGAGATGGGGGCTACACCTTTGAGGGTCCATAACTTTGGACCCCCTGAACCAAACTTCACCAAACCTGGGTGGTATCATCAGTAGGGTCTCATGAAGATACTCTCAAATTTTCGTGCTGCTATCTTAATAATTGCACCCCTGACAACAGGCACCTCCTAAATTTCCCCAGATTCTCTTTTTAAATCCACTCCCTTCCTGCCAATGCTTGTTTTCATTCTTTCTTTTATTCTCTCAATGCCTAATAAAGGTTGTTGTTGTTGTTGTTGTTGTTAAATCCACCACCTTTGGCATGGATTTAAAGGGAGAATCTGAGGCCCCCAGTTTTAATATTGAAAGTGATGCTGTTTCAGGGTGGGGGAGAATCCACCCCAAAATAGCATCACTTTCAATGTCGTTTAAACTTGGGACCCCAGATTCTCCCTTTAAGGTCGATTGAAAATGATGCTGTTTGGGGGTGGATTCCAGCATCACTTGTTTAAACTAGGGAGCCCAGATTCTCCTTTTAAATCCACCTTAAAGGGAGAATCTGGGGTCCCCAGTTTAAATTACAATGAAAGTGATGCTGTTCCCCCAATTGGGGGGACTGGATACAACACCATAAAATGTTTTCATAACACTAATAAAACATTTTGAAAACAGTTTCCAAAAATTATGTCTGCTGTGTGGCATGGCCCATTGCTGTGTTCAGATTTGTGAGTTGGGGCATGTTCTATAATGTGATGGTGACTTTGAAACGACCTGGTGGAAAAAATCATTGTTTGGTCACGGTGGGGAGGGTGGCCGCTCATGGGGGGGGCATCAAACTCAGGTTTTGCCCAGGGCTCCAGTTTGCCTAGGTATGCCTCTGTCTATCAATGACTAAACCTGACAGTGACGTGAAGGACCTCTGAACACTAGTGTGAGGAGGGCCTTGACCTCTATGCCCTGATTTCCCTCCAGGGCAACTAGTTGGCTACTGTGTGAAACAGGATGCTGAGCTAGATGAACTGCTATTCTGGTCCAGCAAGATCTTCTTAAGTTCACTACGTATCCTTCTGCCTATGAAAATACTCTGCAAGATCTAAGCCTTTGTGTCTGAGGTGATATGCAAGTTTCTTCTGTGGTGTTGCATTCATGATGACTCAATGCCCCCCACAAGTCAGAAGGGTTTTGTAAACATTAGCAGATTTTTATTTACTTGTTTATATTTACTGATATATTCATACCCCATTTTTTCTTCCCACGCTGCTTAGAATATCATCCCCCCTCCCTTTTAACCCTCATAATCTTGTAAGGTAAATGAGAAACAGAGAGACTGGCCCAAGATCATCCAGCTAGCTTCCATGACAAAGTGGGGATTGAACCAGGGTCTCCCAAATCACATGAAACTTCCTTACACTAAATCAGGCCATTAGTCCATCAGGATTAGTATTGTCAATACTCAGACTTGCAGTAGCATTCCAGGGTCATTCACCTACCATCTGTTTAGTGGAAAGTGATGGGAATTGAAGCTGGGGCCTAGGACCTTTGGCATGCCAAGCAGATGCTCTACCACTGAGCCATAGCCCCTCCCCAAATCCTTGTCCAACCACTCCACCAGCCAGTGTGATGTAGTGGTTAAGAGTAGATGCACTCTAATCTGGAGAACTTGGTTTGATTCTCTGCTCTGCCACTTGAGCTGTGGAGGCTTATCTGGTGAACCAGATTAGCTTATGCACTCCAGCACATGCCAGTTGGGTGACCTTGGGCTAGTCACAGTTCTTCGGTGCTCTCGCAGCCCCACCTAGCTCACAGGGTGTTTGTTGTGAGGAGGGAACGGAAAGGAGATTGTAAGCGCCTTTGAATCTCCTTACAGGAGAGAAAGGGGGGAATATAAATCCAAACTCTTCTTCAAACTCTTCTGCACCACAATGGTGTATGCATGTGTATATCAGCCAAGAGGACTGATAGATCAATCAACATTCTGTTTCTTATTATCTAATAAGAGACAAAGGTACGGTAACTAGTGCGCTTCCACGGTGCACCAAGCAAATATAGTTTTAGATGCTGTGCCCATGCTGGGGCAACACAGCTGTAGAGCATTGAGTCTAGCCATGTTATTCTTTTATCTGAAGATAGCTGTTTATATTTTTCCAAAATCTGGTAGCACTACTGTGGTTTTCCACTTCAGATATTTCTAGTTCTACTACCACTAATACAAAAACTTCTGGATAATTGCCCAGAATGCAGTGGGCTTTCTTCCAGGACCAGAGAGAAAAGAAAAAATGGGAGTGATGCTGTGTTTTGGCAGATGCTGTGTTTTGGCTTCAAAGAAACTGTATATCCACAGAGGATCATTAAAAGCACCTCACAGTTAGCCACTTGCCTGAATCACCAGTAGAAATTGTCTTCACAAAGAGCAAGCAACCATACGTGGTAGCTTGGACTCTTTATGAACCCTGTTCAAGATGTGGGGTGAGTGGTATTTTAATGAGATAATATTAATATCTGCCTATTACATTGTGCCATGAATAGGTAGAGGGACAAGGCCTCAACATTAATTTTTGATTTTGATTTGAAATTTAATTTATATATCGCCCTCCCCCGGAAGGCTCAGGGCACTGTACAACATGGTAAATGACAACTACATCAATACAACAAGGCCATGCATAATAATACAGCATTTGCACCAGACCCTGGCAATAATCCAACAACAGCTAAATATAACTAACAATAATATTCCTATCTCAGGTTAATTACTAACAACATAATCTGGATAGCACATAATAAATTTTTCAATAGCATACAACATAATAGCGTAACAGCATAATACACAGCATACAATATAATTCAGCATCTACAGTAAGCACATATAACATATCACATATCACATATCACATACTTTAATCAACGCATGCTTGGGAAGATTAGTTGGCTCCAGCAGAAAAGCACGCAAAAGCTCCTTCCCCAAGAAGTCTAGTGTTTGCCCCAAAATTCCCAAAGGTGGGCAGAGGGAACCTGCCAACCCTCTCTTGAAGGAGTATGATAGTCTCACAAACAACATGCTCCATGGTACAGGGCAATGTAGCAATGAGTTGAAATCAGGTCAAAATCACCCCTTCTGTAGCAGTAGTTTCAGCCACTATCCTACAATCCTCTGTTGCACCATGGAATGAGCTAGGCCTAGAGTTGCTAACTCTGTTGAGATGCTTCAGTTCTCTAACCCCCACCCTCCCCAGTCTCCACCCCCAAATCTCCTGGAATTTCCCAACTTGGAATTGGCAATAGGGTTGTCTATTACTCCCTGGCAACTGACAGTGGACGGAGGCATTGGGGAAGAACTTACTGGCAGCAAACTGAGGTCTAGGCCTCTGTAGCTGGCGACATATCAATGTCACTTTTGAGGTTCACCAGAAGTTATGTCAATACATGGCCAGATGATGTGCCAATGTCATTTTTGAGGCTCATCGCCAGCAACATAGGGATGACTAGGATTGTGTCTTCAGCTGCTTTTGCATGCTTTTCTGATGGATCCAACTAATGTTCACAAGCATGCGTTATCTGAAGATGCCAGTCACAGATGCAGGTGAAACGTCAGGAGAAAATACTACTGGAACACGGCCATACAACCCAGAAAAACCACAACATTCTAGTGATTCCAGCCTTCAACAATACATTGAACATAAGGATGCTTTGGTATTTGGACAAAATTATTGGACTTGCTATCCAGCCCTTTCTCAGCCAAGGCTGAAAGGCCATTTTTAGCACAGAGTTTTCTCCCAAATATCAGAGCATCCTCACGTCACCAGTATGTGATGACATCACTTCAAGTAAGTGCTGGAAGTCACATTGACGCATCACCGGCAATAGAGATCCAGGCCTATGTTTGCTGCTGGTAAGTCACTCACTGACTGGTTAAACAGGCCTCCAAAGTGAGGGATCCCTGCCTCTGGCAAGGGTCTGGCAACCCTAATTGGCCTACCCAGGCCTAGCTTATTCCCCATTATAATAGAGAATTGGAGAAAGCTGGCTGGAATAGCTAGAATTGGCAATATAGCATTGTAAAGCTGCCATAAAGCAACCACTAAAAATCCCCAAAGACATATGAGAAAAAAGCTTAACATATTTTGCATACCAAAGTAATGTACAAACTTATTGTAGCAAGAAAGCAGATTCAGCAAAGTGGTAATCCTCTACGTTTTCATTTTTTCTTTCTTTTGGCGTGATTCCAAAAGAATGAACAACCATGTGGGTTTTGCTATACCATCTGTAAAACAATTTGATCACAAGATTTTTGGCTGGAAAAACATGCTTTCATACTTTCGTAGAGTTCCACTATTCTAGGAATCAAGACATTTGGTAGTCAATGCTAATTTTAATTGAACAGTAAAATTATTTTACAACCATATTACTCTTTCAGAACTAATGTTGCAACACTTAAAAAAAAATCTCTACTAGGCTAAAAGTTATGCAGTCCCAGATTATAGTCTGGGGGTTGGAAGTTAATATTATTTTAAGTAACAATAAAAAAAATTCTGCATTAACAGCATAGTTTCTGCTCATCAAAGTTCCAGTTTCCACTGGATTCCTGGTTTTCAGCTCTATAAATTCTAAATGGGCCTTTCATTTATTTTTTTCCACAGTTTAAATTGCAGCTGTTCAACATTTACCTCATTGAATATTAGGAAATGTTCTTTAAAAAAAACTTCCTTTTACTTGTCACTCTTGTGAAAGAATGTCACAAAATCTAAGTTTTGGTAAAGTTACAATTTACCAGATAAATTGTCTGCTTAACTAATAGTCTGTGTATGTTTTTTTTTTCCTAACACGAAATATGAATGCAGTTCCTCTGGGAAGACATTAAAAACAAGGTAAAATATTATTTTCTTAAATATCTCTCTCATATGTTTCCAATTTATATGCTCTAGCACTGAGAACAGGAATATGAAAAAGGAGACCATGTCTAATCTCCTTTACATCTACTACAAATAATTCCAATTATCACCAAGGCCCTTTCTGCACACGCACGGAAACAAACCTCCACCGGCATGAATTGTACCGGTGGAGGCCCAACTTCCAACATTGCTCTGGAGGGCCGCAGGGACCCGCCCACAGTGCCCTCCGACCTACAGGGGTCAGAGGGCAGCGTGGGCAGGTCTCTGCAGCCCTCCAGAGTGACGCTGGAAGACGAGGTCAGTGGAGGCGACAGGAAAAGCAGCGTCTTCCCAGCGGTGCAGTTTGCACCGTGCCGATGGAAAGATGTTGCTTTACAGCGGCAGCTTCACGCTGCTCCCGGGAGGCCAGGACGGTGCTGCTGCAATGCAGCAGTGCCTTCTGTGCGAACAGCAGCCCAGGGACAGCGTTCTTGCCATCCCTGGGTCGTTGTATTTCGCCCGCGTGGAAAGGGACTTAGATTGAAGGAATCCCAATTCAAAGAACATCTCTTTTGGGTAAGTAATAAGCAGTATCTCCTATATGGGAGGCCTAGGGATGGTTTGCTGAAAAAGGTATGAGGTAGCAAAATCCAGTTCTGAAACATAAAATCCTTTAACTTCTCACATTTTAGATTCCATCTTTTTTTCACAGAGCTCAGAATAGTATACATAATGATCCTATTTTTCTCACTACTTTGAGAGGTAGATGATTCTTCAGAGAGAACAACATGGCCAAAATCATCTCATGAACTTCATAGTCTATGAACACATAATCTGTACTGAATACAAAGTTTTAAGCCTAGATCTGATTAATAGATCATGGATATTTAGATAGACCTTAGGCCAGAATAGACTAGCAGATAGGTGACATGTGTATGGGCTTGTGGTATGTAGCAAAGTCTCCTGGGGTATACTGTTGAAATTAGCACCCTAACACTAAAAGGTGGTCTACAGTAGGACTGGGCTAGCTTAAAAAAACACGAGGGGATAGTATTGTCAGTGTATTGACAAAGAGGGATGGACTGAGAAGCACTGAAGGAAGTCTTCTCTGAAGCTTGTAAAACAAGCTTTGGAGCTGAAAAAAGAACAGATCCAAAAGAGCTGAATTTGTTCGCTGGAAGAACTGAACTATCTTTCTTAAGAGCTGGTGTACCTGAAGCAACATGACTTGCCATAGCTGAACTCCTTGAAGAACTGCCCTGAATCACCCAGTCCAGAGCTACCTCACCTTGTCTTGCCAGGAAAAAAGGGGAACTGCTCCTAGGGCAACGACCAAGTGGCAAGAAGGATTTTTTGGCACTCTGTCCAGATTGGTCCCAGGAAGAACACAGTGCTATTTATACCTTCTGCAAAGGACTGTGTAGAGGACTCTGCTATAAGACAATGGCCAGTGAACCAATGTTAATCTTTTTGGGAATATTTTCACAAATGTGTTCTGTTGTATTTTAATTAATTGGATTTATATTGTAAATTTATTAGAATTACCCTAGGCTTTGAAACTGGACGTTGGGGACTCAAGGGGTTACATATGGATTTGAATCCAGGTTTTCCCACTCCAGTTGCCAAACCACTATACCCAGTGATGCTGATTATAACAGAGGTGCCATTTGCCTGCTTTTAGCCAAAGCACCCCCATTCCCTGTCAGTGCTGAAATCAGCAGCAGGAGAAATTGTCAACATCCTTTTCCCTGACCCCACCCCACCCCCCACCCCCATCCCAAGAACGTTCTTGCGGCAAGAGAAAATTTTGCAGAGACAAATGAAGTCCAACTCGGTAATTGCTCTATTTATTATTCTCTTTTTTGTTTTTTTAGATTCACTAGAACACAATATTTTTCTTAAAGTAGGGATTTGCTCATATATATGTATTCTATTTCAGATTTTGGTAAGAATAATCTTGTATGTGACTTATTGACCAACACTGAAAGTAAGTAGAATGGAAGCCTCTCCTTAATATTTGGAACTGTAATATGAGTGTGAACAGTAATACACATATTTACATTATAGATACCACACAATCATGAGCCTCTGGAGATTTGTTGAAGCCAGAACATATCCGGAAACTGGTAGCTCGTGTTGGGTTTTCAACATTAAGCTAATAGCTACCCCTTTGGAGACTAGAGAAGTAGTTATAAAGTGTTGACTCATACTGAATGTACTTATTACTGTATGAAAGAAATACGTGAAGGAGCATTGGGGCATTATTGACATACAGCCCCATAACCATATATATTGTAGATTTAGAAAATTCACAAGTTATACAGTCATGACTGCTAGTCTCATTGTGTGAAAATAATTACTTGCATGAGACTACAGTTGCACCCACCCCTTTCTATTGTACATACTATAGAAGCTCTCCCACTATGGCAGGAGACATTCCTCCCAGCAACTTGCATTTCCCAGCACCACTCCTTCAGGCATTTCCAGCACAACAGCTTGATGACATTTACAAGGAAACCCCCCAACATGATCTTAGTCTGCTCTAGGAAATATTCCTAGAGTGGCGTGAAGTCACTTCCCGCTTTTGCCAGAAGTGATATCACGTTATGCATAATACCAGTGTCCCTATGTCCTCACCCCCCATCTTCTGCCAGATGCCAGCCATTGTCTGGTAACGCTTCCTATGGGGTAGGTTAGGCCGAGAAAGAGAATGGCTTGAAGTCATCCAGTGAGTTTCCATGACAGAATAGGGATTGGAACTTGGATTTTACCGATTCTAGTCTGATACTCTCAGTCTGATTCTAGTTCAATACTATACCACACAGACTATTTATAGACGAAATTGGAAATTCTGTTTCTTCAGGGTATTTTTAAATTAAATTATATGTCACTGGGATAGAAGAGGATATAAAAACCAAATTAATAAAAGTAGTTATTTGTATGTTGGTCTCCATGGTTTTTTTTCTTCTCCCTCCATTTGTTCTTTGTGTTAAAAAAAATCCTTTAACTGATGAAAAGGGAAATTATGGTGGCAACACTGGTGTAACCCACTTGAGGTCAGGGCTTGAGCTTCTCTGTGGGCCCACACCCCACCATCTGAAAACCAGCAGGCCCACTAATAACACCCAGTATTGTTTGATTCCAAATCTCATCTCAAATTGAATTTTTTTAAAAAAAAAAATCTGAGCAAGCAAAGTCTTGTTCCCGTAAACACTGCCTTTCAATCATGCCATTTTAACATCACACACATGCATATTTCAGCTTCTATTCCACTCCCTCTGTGGTAACCAATATATTTTTCTTTGTTTTGATGTGTGCATTTTACAGCTCAATCTGGTTTGAATGCATACTCAAAGCCTGTTATTTAAAACTGTCTGCTTCTGGTAGCATGTATTAAAAGCAGAAAGCACCAAATTGAATTTGAATAATTCCTGCAGAGGGATCGTTGAGGGTTCCCTTGGATTGTGGCAGGCTCTGGGCTTCAAGATTTATTCTCTTCATTGGATTTGGCAACCCTACACGCTCAGACTGATAATTTCCCTGATCTGCTGTCCCAAGTTTTTCTGGCTTCTCTCTCTCCCTTATTAAAAGTACTTGGGTTCTTTTTTATTAACTTATAAAAACTGGAATTGTTCTTGGAATGAACTGGTAAAAAGCACTGGAAAGTTAGTAATCTGAACTCCCTGACTGAAACGGTATTTGCAACAACTACTTCTAAACAGAGAGTTTAGAAGATGAGCTTCTTTTCATTCTTTTTAATAGGACTTTGTCTTCTACTGTTCTGTTTGTGCATTCTAAAGAATTTACCCGTGGAAAAGACAGCCCAGCCCAGCATTAGCTATATTTAAAAAGTCAAAAGTTTTCCCCATAACCTGCTACCTGAAATCCTTATTTGAGGACTGAACTTAGGACCTCTTCCACAGCTACACTATATGCTCTACTACTGGATCATGATAGTCCTTTGGTAAGCCATGTTCTTTAAGACCCTCATCTTTAATATGGGGATATAATAATACTAGCTTTACCGATAAGGATTACAATATTGTGCATGTGAAATATTTGATCACTGAAAGCACTATAGACATGCTAAATAATCATTCTTCTTCTTCTTCCAGTTTTGTGTTTATAGACAGATTCTGTATAGCCTTATCTCTGAATTCATATAATCCTGAGTGAGTATGGTCAGGACTACACCTGACAGTTCAGTCCCAATCAAAGTTGCCCTCTTCTAAGCCTACTGATTTTAATGGACAGAGGGGTAACTCTACTGAGGACTGCACCCTTGGTCCATTTCCCAGTCCTTGACAAGTAGCTCTTCACTGTATGATGACAATCCATCCCACTGAAATGGGATCTTACTGCCGTTGGCAGCCTGAAGTCCCATATCCCGTGACTGCCCAAGGCATGAAATTCACTGACTAGCCATCCCTTGCAAAATGTTAATCCTGGATCATTTCCCTTACTCCCTGAAATGCAATGCAGGCTCTATTGATTCATTTTCTTTATTGTTTTAACCTCCTCCCCCTTCACTGCCACGTCTAATACCAAAGATTTTTGGATTACAAATTGCTTGAAAACCACAACAAGTTAATGTCATTAGGCTTAACTTACTGGGGCTTTCTATTTTGCAAAGCCAAATATAGTCAGAATTCTTTTTTAAAAAAACATTTTATGGCCTATTTTATGCTTTGAGAACCATGGAGAATACATCGTTTTCCAAAGCACACGTGACTCCAAGGAATAAAATCTGCAGCTAGGCTTGTAAAAAACATATTATTTTTTAAAGCTGTAACCAAATGAAGAGGAAAAGGCTTCAGTGCTGTTCCCTGTTTTATATGAGGATATTAAGGGTAACTTTAACCCCACATAACAATGTATCATCTGTTTGGGACTTGGAAGGAAATCAGCTTTCCAATATGGCAAAACAACACACGAGCTAATTTCCTAATTGAAATCTATAATCTTGGACAGCAATAAATTGATAGTTGAAGTTCAACCTCTGGCACAATAGACCGGGAGATTAAATGTTTCGAATTCAGCATTGTTAAATATTGCAACTGAAGGAGAGAAACAGCACATATGCCATATGATGGGCAAGAAAGGGAATGTGCAATGGGCAGGAAATTCTACGTCCTACTTTTCACAGCAGCTGCTACTCAACCACACTCAGTATCTGGCAATAAAATATGCCTAGAAAACTCTCAATTTGTGCACATACCTAAGCCAAGACTTTCTCAGGTGTTTATAGCTGCAGGAATGGCTGACAGCAAACAGAGTTTAAGGTTTGGGCAAACTTTATTTTGGACTGGAAAGTTCTCCAAACCTAATTTCAATGTTTTAAAAACATTTTAAGTAACTTGTGTGGAAACCGCCATTATTGAAACTGTAGCCTGAAATCATCACATGCTACCAGAAAGGTTACTCAGTCTTAAGGCACCCAAAAAGCCAAAAGGTGTGAAAATCTGCCTTACGGTGATTAAAAAAAAAAGTAGAGTGGCAGTGGGGGTCGCCACAGCAAGAAAGCTTACTCTGGAATAAGTTTTATCCAACTTTTAAGTGACACTGTACTTTAAATTTTCCTGCAGCATATGAATGCAGCTACACCTCTGGAACAAGTAAACAAGTTGCCAGACTCCAACATCTGCTAGTAGAAGAAAAAATAGGTTCTTGGGGGCGGTTACTGTGGAATGCTGAAGGTGGGGGTGCTTAAGCCCATCCGTGACTTTCCAACTAGAGTTCTTCCTGCACAAGGTACTTTTCCCCATCTGGAACTCCAAGGGAGAAAGTAGTGGTATGAGCGAGTTCAAGCAGAAAAACAGAGGGGCTAGTGGTGGCCAAAAGAAGCACCCGACCTTACAGCTGCTGCTCTGCTCCAAATCTCTTCTTCCCAAAGTCACTTTCATTTTCCCAACTGAGCAAGTGTTTTCTCACATGCATTTGCAGGTACTTTAAGTTTAGATCTTATCAAACCACTTCCTTTCAGAGCCTCAGGGCCAAACAGCAAGAGACATGGAGAATTTATGATGATGATTCCCTGAACTGTAGTTTGGCCTCCAAAAAACAATTATAGGAAGGTCAATATAGATCAAGACCATGGTGCTCAGAAGTGGGAGGGCATGGTTCTATGGAGGAACCTCTTATTGGCATGCAGAAGGTCTCAAGCTCCATCCTCAGCATCTCCCGGGAAAAAGACCAGGCAGCAGATAATGTGAAAGATCTCTGCCTAAGACTCTTGGGAGGCTTTGCCAGTCTGACTACACAGTACTAACCTTGATGGATCAATGATCTGATTGATTCTGTATAAAGCAACTTCATATGTGTTGAAGTTTTAACATTTCCCTGCTTTGGTTGTGTGTTCCTGCATTGCAGGGGATTGGACTTGATGGTCCTTGGGGTCTCTTCCAGCTTTATGATTCTATGTGCTGCTCCACTGGCAGAAAATATGCCGGTGGAGGGGAGGGGGCCATTCACACGGGAGCATGCAAGCGGCCCCCGCAGAGGCCAGCACAGAAGAGGTGGCTTTACATGGAGCTGCCCTCTTCTGCGACCCCCCCCCCCCACCTCGTCCTCCAGGGTCGGTTTGGAGGGCTGCAGGGACCTGCCCATGCTGCCCTCCAACCTCCAGGTGTTGGAGGGCAGCGTGGACGGGTCTCAGCAGCCCTCCAGACTGACCCTGGAGGATGAGGTGAGTGGGGGAGGATGGGAAAGCGGCGCTTTGGGGAGGTGGAAAGCGGTGCCTTCACGCCACTCGGGGCCACACAGGACGGCCTGTGCAAATGGCTGCCCAGGGACCAGTGTTTTTCTGTCCCTGGGCCACTGTTTTTGGGCCTGTGCGGAAAGGGCCTATGATTGAAAGTGTCTCCCCTAGAACTAGCTTTAGTTGTGATGTTTGCTTCCATATTGGTCTTTTTGTGTTTCTCTTTATGTTGAAAGCACATGCAGAATAATTCACTTTCAATCCACTTTCAATGCAGTTTGCAGCTTTGTGGAATAGCAAAATCTACTTGCAAACAATTGTGAAAGAGGATTGAAACTGCATTATCCTGCATGGGCAGAAGGGGCCCCTGGTAAGAAGCCCTGTTCAAGTAAGGAAGTGGTAGAGGGAGGAGCATTGAAGTAGCCTCTTCCTTCCCTGATTCACACGGGCCTCCAGCATCTACTTTTTTGAGACTGAATTTAGCATTGAAGGGGAATCTGATCATAGATGACCACGGCCGTTTGAAGTTTTGCCCTAATCATGACCTCTAATACCAACTGAAAGTGCACCTTCAAGAGTGCCGTTGAAGCACCAGGTTGGTACTGAAAAGAAGAGCAGAGAATCATCACCGCTATCCCCCAGTATACTTTTTCCTCCCCCCCCCCCCCACCCACGCACACCTCCAAAAATCCAAGCGAATTAAAAGCAGCCGGCTCTATTTCAACTGTCATTATTGATGAATGATTTGCTCATAAAGCAGTCTCTCAAACGCAACCAGCTCCACAGAAATGACCAGACGTTTCTGAGAAACCTTACTCACAGGGAGAAAATGTGCGGCCACCACAGCGGCCCAGGCTGAGGGCCCAGGCAGAGAAGTGCAATTCAAGAGAGAAACTCAATCCCAGTCAGGCAGTGTTTTTTCCAGATCAGGAAACATGGTTTATGGTGAAAAACAGCCACTCTGAGAGGCACATTCCTCATTGTTAACCAGTTCAGCGCAGAATGAAGTCTCTTTAAATCAGCAGAATGGCTATAAGGCAACTACTTTGACCTCTATCCTAAGCCAGGCTAACAGGTTGGTGACCCAGGCAGACACCACGGTGTCACATGACTATTTAGCTGTGGTAAGAGATGGCATTACCATTCTATCTTTGCAGTCTCTCTGTAGCCCTGGCCAAACCAATTTCTAATGATGTTGTTTGTGCTTTCAATAATAATCCTATTTATCTTCGCAGAATATCTCCATACACGTTCCTATGCATTTAAATCCAAGTCATATCACTCTCAGCAGTGTCTTCTTTATGCTTCGGTAGCAGAGCAATATAGTTGTTAAAAGCAACATACTCTAATCTGGTAAACCGGGTTTGTTTCCCCTCTCCTACACATGATGCCTGCTGAGTCACCTTGGGCAGACTAGTTCCAGTTCTCAGAACTCTCTCAGCCTCACCTGCCTTACAAGGTGTCTGTTGTGTGGAGAGGAAGGGCAGCTGATTTTACATTGCTTTGAAATGCCTTACAGTAGTGGGGTTTAAAAATCAACTATTCTTGATCAATTCTTCTTCTTTACCCTGAGTAGGCCCATTGTTTCATCTAACTCTCTATTGCCTAGGGTCTCACTAGCCACTGATCTATGGACCCTTCCATTTACCATCCTGCTCTGAAAACCAATACTAAAAATTCGAAATGATAAGATCCAGTGTCAAACAAATATTTGCTTGGATGAGTCCAGTGTTGTTCCATTGTGAGGTGAAAGAAAGAAAGAAAGAAAGAAAGAAAGAAAGAAAGAAAGAAAGAAAGAAAGAAAGAAAGAAAGAAAGAAAGAAAGAAAGAAAGAAAGAAAAAGTTCATTGAACCATTACTGAATGGAGGGGACAGCAGAACTGTAGAAGAGACCACCTGATTATATCAAATGTCAAATAAACTATGGAATAACGGAGCCAAAGGTTTGTTTACTCCAATTGATAATCAGGGCATGGGACCAAAGAACTGTCAACACAAGCTCCTACTTACTGCAAATCGTACATGAATGCTCATAGAAGTGGCTCGAGTACATTCCAATTCAGACAAGAAATTCTTTCGGTTGTCATAGCTGGTATTCAACAGTGACACCTCATTAATACTGAAGTTATTATAGCTAAATGTGACTGCACTCTTAGGGCCAAAGAAACCAGATTTACACTCAGGGGTTTCTCCCCAACCTACAATTATTTTCCTTATTTAATTTTATGTTTTAAACTTCTTTCTATAGTGATAGAGGCAGAAACAGAAATAACAGCAGGAAGGGAGAAGGAGGGCGATATAGGACTTGGTTTCAAAACAAAAATAATGGATTTTGAAATATATTTAATCAAAAAGTAGGGATATGGGATGGTTTCCTTCTACTGTACACATACAGGATTGTACCATTGTTAGTTTATTTTGTTACTGTTGAGTAATTGTGCACTGGTTTTCACATCAGGAAACATGGTTTATGGTGAAAAACAGCCACTCTGAGAGGAACATTTTTTTGAGCCAAGAGTTGAACAGAAAGATAGAAGCAAACTCAAATGATCCCAGCCTGGAAAACCCAAAACAACCAGTCAAATGATCTGATTTAGAAAGTAGCACAAAGAGAATTCCTGGGAGCTTGATTGGGGATCTGGATTCTCTACAGGCTCACTTCCCGCAACCACATCCATTGAAGTATTGGCACCTTTAATCTCTTACTGAACAATGTTTGGAAGATGCTGCCAACGTTCTCCCCCTAGTGGATAATCCTACATAGTCTTTTCATGAATCCCTCTCTTGACTCAAATGGCAAACATAATGGTCAGTGCGTCAGCATTCCGACTTGTCTATGGCCTGTGGAACGGTATTTGAAGAATACTACCCTTAACTATTTGACACCCCCTTGAAATTTCATTCAAGGGCTAGGCTACCAGTCTAGCATGTTAGTTGCTAGACTGAGTACTTTGAACGCATGACTCTAAGAACATAAGGAAAGCCATGCTAGATCAATCCAAGGCCCATCAAGTCCAGCAATTTGTTCACGCAGTAGCCAACCAGGTGCTTCTAAGATCCCATTTTCAATTCCTGGGTAAAATATAGTTGGTGAAGTGAAAGATTACTGAATCTTTGCTAGTCAGAGTAGATAATATGGACCTTGAGACAAATAGTCTGACTCAATATAAAGCAGCTTTATGTATTCCTGGGTTCATGTAAGTGAGGTTTGTGAGGGGCTTTTGTAGCCTAGGCCCGTTCCGCACATGCAGAATAATGCACTTTCAATCCACTTTCAGTGCGCTTTGCAGCTGTGCAGAATAGCAAAATCCACTTGCAAACAATTGTGAAAGGGAATTGAAAGTGCATTATTCTGCATGTGCAGAAGGGGCCCTAGATTCGGGGGAGAGAGAAAGAGAACCATTTGGAACTACTTAAGTCAGATTTTAGTATGCTGGAACTATAACAAAATATGAGATAGTTTCTGAATTTTACACTAACCACTGTGTTCTTAGGCAGTCTAGCAGATATCCAAAAACATTCTGCCCTAGGACTAGGGAGACGTTGATTCTGCCATGAAGTTCAGTAGGTGACCATGTGCTAGTCACTCTTTCTCAGTTTAACCTACCTCACATAATTGTTGTGTAGGGTGGTGTGTGTGTGTGTGTTAAGTGTCATCAAGTCACTTCCAATTCACTCTGACCCTAAATCAACATCTTCCAAAATATCTTATTGTCAAGAGACTTGCTCAGGTCTTGCAAACTGAGGGCTGTGACTTTCCCTCTTACTAGCCCTTCAATATCATTTTGATCTGCAACGGTTATCAGGTGATATAATTTAGCTCCATGCTACGAAAAGCTTTAGCCACTCATTTCCACATATTAAACCTCTATTCAAGAGACATAATTCTTTCCCCTGGCTTATTGGCAGTCTCAGTTTTGAGGGTAACATGGAAAAAGGAAGAACCCTGAGTTGCTCTGAGGAGAAAGGGCAGAATAAAAATGTGAATGGTTAGCTACGTAGTGATAAACTGTAAATGGACTTCCAGATTGACATGCACTGTGGGCCCTACATTTTCAAGGGCCCTGCACCAAGACCCCTTCCGCACATGCAGAATAATGCACTTTCAATCCACTTTCACAATTGTTTGTAAGTGGGTTTTGCTCTTCTTTGTCCCACTAATGCAGGATCTGCCGCTCGGATTTTTAAATGTCACTTCTCTCAATCAAGCACGTTGTCCGGTTGCAGGCATGTAACTTTCAGACAATACGCTCGATCGAGAGAAGTGGCGTTTAAAAATCCGAGCAGTGGACCCTACATTTTGCTATTCCGCATAGTAAAATCCAGCTGCAAAATGCATTGAAAGTGCATTGAAATTGCATTATTCTGCATATGCAGAAGGGGTCTACCCGTGGACATCTTACTGTATTCTCATGATCTGGCAACACTGTTGTTTACATGTAACTGAAGCCTACATGTAAGCCTACAGTAGTATTACTGAAGTATCAGACATTTGTCATATTATCTAGCTACATTAAAAAATGAAAAAAGTATTACTTTACTATGCAAGTAAATATTTTATGTTTTGGTATTTATGAGTATTTTTAAAAAAAATTAAGGCCCCTTCATTTATTTATTTATTTATTTATTTATTTATTTATTTATTTATTTATTTATTGTATTTGTATACCGCCCTCCCCGAAGGCTCAGGGCGGTTTCCAACAAAATAAAATTTAAAACATCATATATATAAGTTAATTAAAATACATAAAATATTAGACTAGAGATGGCTTCAGCTATTCTATTCTATTCCCCCTTTTATGAACCCACGGGAGGCCAGATGTTTGCTTTTTATTGCAGTTGATATCATCCCGGCTGGCCAAACGCCTGGCGGAACAGGTCCGTTTTACAGGCCCTGCGGAAACTTTGTAAATCCCGCAGGGCCCTGATCTCACCTGGAAGCCTGTTCCACCAGGTAGGGGCCAGAGCCGTAAAGCCCTGGCCCTTGTAGAGGCCAGCCGGATCGCCTCTTTGGGGCCAGGGGATCACCCAGTAGGTCCGCTCTCTTGATGAACGGAGGGGCTCTAGAAGGGCGATTATAGGGAGAGACGGTCCCATAGATATGCAGGGCCAAGGCCGCATGAATAGCTTTAAAGGTCAAAACCAAAACTTTAAACATGACCCGGCACTCGATCGGCAGCCAGTGCAGTTGGTATAGGACCGGAGTAATCCGGTCCCTTGCTGTTGCTCCGGAAAGGAGTCTGGCTGCCTGCGACGCGTGTCACGGGTTTCAGTTTCCGGATCATGGCCAAAAGGTAAGCCCGGCAGTAAAGCGAGTTACAGTAGTCTAATCTAGAGGTGACCGTGGCATGGATCACAGTGGCTGTGACTCAGAACGGCAGAGATACGGGGCCAGCTGCCGTGCCTGCCGCAGATGGTAAAAAGCTGCCTGGGTTGTCTGGGTGACCTGGACCACCAATGATAAAGATGAATCCAGAGTCACCCCCCAGGCTCTTGGCCCGGACAAAGTTAATTTTAGACGCCTCGCCAAGAAGGGTAGGCAGGCCAAAGGCCACCGGACACTCCGCCCGAGCCCAGCCACAGGACCTCCGTCTTAGTGGGATTCAACTTCAGCCGACTTGCACTCAACCAACCAGCCACAGCATCAAGACAACAGCTGCGAGAGCATCAGGGGTCGGTATCGGGCTGCCCTCGGCGGCTGTGAACAAGAGCTGGAGTGTCATCAGCGTATTGATGACACTGCAGCCCAAAACTCCAAACTAGACTTTGCCAGGGGTGCATGTAGATATTAAAAGCATCGGGGAGAGTATCGCCTCCTTTTGCGGCACCCTAATACACATAATGGGGCTACGCGGAGATCTCACCCCTGGCTGTTCCTGGTACCACCTGCTGTCCCCGATCTTCCAGACGAGGAAACGAGATCCAGCCAATTTAAGGCTGAATCTCGAACCCCGATAATTACCAGCGAGGCGGTGGACCGTAAATCAAAGGTCATAATTTTACGCATATCAAACGCTGCAGTGAGATCTAACAACACCAACAGCCGAACCGCCTCTGTTGTCCAAGTATAGTCGGAGGTCGTCCAACAACAGTGAATTCAGCACCAACGCCTCGGTCCCATGACCAAAGCTCCGCGGAAGCCAGACTGGAAAGGGATCCAGTACGCTTGTGTCATCCAGGGAATCGCTGGGAGCTGAAAGACTGCCGCCATACCGCTTCGGCTCAATTACCTTGCCCAAGAATGGTAGATTGGAAACTGGGCGGTAATTGGCCGGATCTCCAGGATCTAAGTGCGGTCTTTTTAGGAGCGGGCGGACCACTGCCTCTTTAAGGCGACCAGGGAAAACTCCTTGCTCAAGGGAGCAGTTGACTATATCCAACAGGTGGCTCCGAAGCTCCTCCCTGCCGGCTTTCACCAACCAGGAAGGGCACGGGTCAAAAGGACAAGTGGTAGATCGTACAGCATCCAGGATCCTGTCAACATTCGTTGGGTCAAGTAACATATAGTACACATTAGCTTAATTCTGCCCTGCTGAGAACATGCACTTCACAGATCTTTGCAAAAGGATGAATAATTAATCTTTCACAATGGTTTCATTTGAAACAACTCCCTCAACATTTATGAGCACATTGTAATTACATTTTCAGATACTCACATTTATATTTGACAGACATGCTAAAAATATTTTGCAGCCCTTTACATGTTATATACATGTCAAATTGTCCATAACACAGTGCTCTTGCAATGCATTTTATCAAGTCCATGTTCTGCTTTTCTGGCTTACAGAGCCTTTACGTGCACTTTACATGACTCAAGTCTACATCCTGTTGGCTTGATAAATTGCTCTGGGAAGGCTGTTCAGAAGTAGAATTCTCACTGTGCGCATCGCCCAGTTTACTGGAATGTGCTTGAGATGAACTGGGCTATTTCTGAGTCACCTAGGACGGGTTTGCACAATAAAGTTCTGTTCTCTTATGATTTTTATACTGGGCAACAAATCCTATCTACAGGAATAAGGAATTCCAGATGTTGCTCCAGCAATACCTCCTTGTTGATTTCCTTGGATTATTGACAGTTCACTGTGTTCTTTTATGGAACTGTCAGCGTTGCCCATCCCAGATAATAGTCCTGCTATTGTTCATGTCAGTGATGGTCAACCTTTTTTGACAAATGTGTCACAAGTCCAAATTTGAAATATGAGACAGAATTGGCCTAATAGGTATTATAAGACACAACCATTCCTTTATTCTTTAGGTACTCATCAGTTCTGTTCTGCAGAGCCAGGAGCAGTGCAGAGCATGAGCAGCAGATAGGAGTATGATCCTCAATCCATGATTTAACCAGGCTTTGTCCAGAGCCGCCACTATTCTGGTTGCCTGTTCCATGCCACAGCTTGGCCATTCATGGTTTAGATGGTCAACTGTGCCAGGATGAAAAAAAAGTAAAATTAAACTCCCTGGCCTTTCTGGGGCCTTATGTTGAACTTTTAGTTTTATCCCCTTTAGCATACAAACCAAGGCTCCTTCCACACATGCAAAATAATGCACTTTCAAACTGCTTTCAATGCTCTTTGAAGCTGTGCGGAATAGCAAAATCCACTTGTAAACAGTTGTGAAAGTGGTTTGAAAACGCATTATTCTGCGTGTGTGGAAGGGGCCCAGGTTTTAAAAATGTACAATGAGTAATATTGCCAGCATGGTGTAGGGATTATGAGCAGTGGATTCTAATCTGGAGAACTGGGTTTGATTCCCCACTTCTCCACGTGAAGCCTGCTAGGTTAGTCACAATTCTCTCAGAATTTCTCAGCCCACACAGAAGCAGACAATGGCAAATCATCTCTGAACCTCTGTTGCCTTGAAAACCATATGGGGTTACCAAAAGTCAGCTGTAACTAGAGGACACACAGAGAGACATAATATTGCCATAATACTGTGGAATGATATGGTATTGCTTGATCTTGTCAGATCTTGTATGGATGGGAGACCACCAAGGAGGGCTCTACAGTGGATGGCAATGGCAAACCACCTATGCTTAATTATATGCCTTCAAAGCCCCTTGCCTGGATAACCATCTGTGACTTAACAGCACATATATACATAATACTGCCAGGAGTTCACATTTATCTGATTTGTCAGATTTATTTACTTACTTACCTACAACATTCACATCCCTCCTTTCTGGTCAATCAGGGCCAACCATGCAACTAACAATTAAAATAATAAAAGACCTCATAAAACCAGTGTTTCACAGGGCTTTATATGAAACAGAGGACAGCAAATTAAAATATAAGGCAGAGAGGAGGGATCTTTGGGGGAAAGCCAGATAATTTTTAAAAAGTCTCCACCCACTGGCTGACTACAGTTATAGAAGGAGATAGGACTTTCTCCAGCTCACAATGAACATCTGTATGATGAACTGGGCCTCGCTTCCCTGAGTTTCTCCCAGTGAGGAATGTAATCCAATCTTCTGGGCATGCTTAGGAGCCCAGGGTCACCCATGCAAAAATTAGGGATGCTAGCCTGCAGGTGGGACCTAGAGATCCCCTGGAATTAAAGCTCATCTCCAAACTACAGAGATCAATCCCTCTGGAGAAAATGGATGCTTCGGAGGGTGGACTGTATGGTATTGTCCCCCACTCGCCAGACCCCACCCCAAATTCCCAGGAGTTTCCCAGCTTGATCTGGCAACCCTACCCCCCATCACCCAATGATGTCCAGGAGGGACCTAGTAAAACTAGCTGGAATATTATCCAGTAGGAATTTCATGGAGAGCACAATGGGGTTTCTCAGTCTGGAACTGTGCTCAAATTGCACCTTCTTAAAACCCATTAGTTTTATTTATTTATTTATTTATTTATTTATTTATTTATTTATTTATTTATTTATTAACTGCCCTCCCGCGAAGGACTCAGGGCGGCGAACAGAACAAACAAATAGAGCACAAATAAAATCAAAGTTAAATATAGCTCTATATGCTACAATTAACCCCATTAAAATGCAGCATCCTAATATCAAAATTAACAATGGCGACCTACTAGCAATCCCCTAAAAAGAAAAAGGGGAGGAGAAGGGAGGGGGGAACGGCAGGGTCCACAGATGTTACAAGAGAGGAGAGAGGAGGGGGGGGGTGATCAGCCTGCCAGACCCCCCGAGGTTGCACCGGTGGGAACAGTTCCTCACTAGATCTTGCAAGGCCCCTCTGCAAGTAAATTCTTTAAGATCCCACAGGGCCCGCGTAGCTGGAGGTAGAGCATTCCACCAGGCAGGGGCCAGAGCTGTAAAATGTTTTAATGTTTAAAACTATAGCCAACTATCACCAAGCAAACACCCGGTTCAGTGACATCTTACACAATCCAGACATCAGATTTCTATGAGCAGGCAAAGCAGAATATCATGCAAAGAAATAATGTCACTTCAGAGCACACTGGGCCAAATTTCTCAAATGTTACACAATTCATTTCAAAATGTATTAACTTAATATGCCGACTTACATGGTCATTAATTTAAAATGTATCGATTTTTCTACCCCTGAGATTTTTTTTTCTGTTCTCGTCTCAGAGCTACATCTGTGGTTGGAGCTAAATAACTGTAAACTATGTTTACCTTTTATAATGGGGCATCTCAATTTGCAGTCTCTGAAAAACTACTTATGGGCGTACAGAGAACCTTGTGGATGGGGTGGTATGAGGTATAGGGATATGCAACGGGAAAAGGGGTAGTTCAAATCCAATTCATTGTATTTAAATTATATAACCCGGTTTTTCCTGAAGCTGTTCTTAACTTCATCAGAGAGTCATGATGCGTTTATTTATTTTGCAAAATAGGGCCAGACCCATCAGTCTTCATGCATCAGAAGGTTAGAGCTACAATAGACTCCTGAAAGGGAGGGGGGAGCACAGATGTCTGTCTGACATGAGAATCCTCTGTAGAAAAAGAGAATGCTAACAAATATTTGCTAATCAGACCACAAATACTGCTTTTTTTCACAACACTAATCGCAAGATTAATAGCTCTGCTTTGACATCCAAGAGGCTTTGGGGAAACTCTTGGGGTTAAAAGCACTTTATAAATCATTTCTCAGAGCAGGGTGGGTAAAGCAATGACTAAGACTTACTTAAATAAATTACCATGGAACTTTGACTCTTTTTTTTCATAAAACCAAAAGTGCTTAGAATAACAGTGAATATTTTTGGACTGCTCATATATGCATCATTCCTTGTAGTGCTGCTGGGGGTGAATGTAGATGAATCCTGGAATGAGATTAAAACTATTGTTTCTTTACTTCACCTTTGCACATGATGGCCCCTATCCAGGTCTCTATGAAGTCGATGACTAATCTCTTGCACACTCCAGTGGCAAAAGAAACAGATTGCTGATTTACCTCCAGAAAACGAAACAAGAGCTGTGAACAGAAAAACAGTTTCCATTCAACTGCATTTGCTTTTGCCTTGTGTTCTAAGTTGCTGCATGGATGTACCCTCTAGTGAGATGGCTTAAGGCTACTGTGACACAATGGTCCATCAGCTCAGTGCTAGAACCTGGCATTGTACATGGCACTAAGTGCTAGAACTAGTACCAGGTACTAGGGCTAGAACCAGGTACTAGTATCTGGTACTTAAGGGCTTTTTTGGTTATGTCCATAGTAAAAGGAAGATATGTCTGTAGCAAAAGGAAGAAAAAGAAAAAGGATATGATAGGGTCACTATGTGGAGAAGATGGTGAAATTCTAACAGGAGATAGAGAAAAGGCAGAACATCTTGTTTGCCCCATGATATACTTGCAAGTAAGCTAGAAATATGTGGACTAGACAATGCAACTGTTAGATGGATTTGTAATTGGTTCACTGGCTGAACACAAAGAGTGCTCATCAATGGCTCATTTTCATCCTGGGGAGAAGTGAATAGTGGAGTGCCACAGGGTTCTGTCCTTGGCCCAGTGCTATTCAATATTTTTATCAATGATCTGGATAATGAAATAGAGGGCATATTAATCAAATTTGCAGATGATACCAAATTAGGAGGGGTAGCTAAAATCCTGGAGGACAGGGGCAGGATTCAAAATGATCTGGACAGATTAGAGAGCTGGGCAAAACTAACAAAATGAATTTTAACAGAGATAAATGTAAGATTCTACACAGGCAAAAAAATGAAATGCACAGATATAGGATGGGTGACAATTCGATCCTTACCCAGAGGCCTAGGACATTGTAACGTATTGACATAATAGTCATGTGAATACCAGCTGACTGCCTTTTGAATCACAAAGATGTTGATTTTGTTGATCGGAAGATATTTCAAGTGCAGCTCTAGTGTTTTCGGAATGGTGCCCAGGGTGCCGATTATCACTGAGTCAGTCTCATCTGGTTTGTGCCATAGTTTCTGAATTTCAATTTTCAAATCATAATACTTAGTGACCTTCACATGTTCTGTTTCATTGGCCCTGCTGTCTCCAGGTATTGCTGTGTTGATGATGGTCACTTTGTTATCCTCGATCACTGGTGTGTTATTTATTGTTATCATTATTTAATTTTGTTTGATATCACAGCAGTGACGAAGGGAGAGGAAGCTGCATCTGGGGCATGAGCTGCCCGTGCGCCCCCTCCCGCCCTGCCTCACCCTGCCCCTCCTGCCCCCATCCCACCCCTGACACGCCCCCAGCCCCACCCCAACTGCCCGTGCACCCCCAGCCCTGTCCCAACTGCAAGCCGCCCCAGATGTTCCCATTGCAGCTCCACCTCTGTATCACAGCTGCCAGTTCTTTAGCTGGTTGTTGGTCTTTCATTACAATTTGAGCCTCACCCAAAGACCTCAATATTATCGACATAGTATTCATGCAGATTCCAGCAGGGCTGCCTTGTGAATCTGATAGATGTTGATTTTGGTAATTTGAAGATGTTTCAAGTGCCACCCTAATGTTTTTAGAATGATGGCCAGGGTGCTGAATACCAATGGGATAACCTCAGTTGATAACCTCAGCTGGGATAACCTCAGCCATAGTCGCTAAATCTCGATTTTCAAATCATGGTATTTTATTAGCATTAGTATTATTTAAGTTCTTTTTAAAAATGTATCACTGTTGCTTAAAAGTGTTTAACTACTCTGATATATTTTACATTTTGTATAAATTTTGATATATTTTACATTTTGTATACATTTTAAAATTATATACTATCTTGAGCATTTATGGTTAAATAGTAAGGCAAGGATATAAATTTTCTAATAATAAAATTATATGTCTTCCCTTCCCTCTATACACCCATCACTTAACTTCCCACCAGTGCATTCCCATAATCCTAATTTGTAATTGTGGGGGAATATAACACTGTAGTTATATTCATGTTAAGAGCAACAGAGTCTAATCTAGAAAATGAGGTTGATTCCCCACTCCCACACATGAAGCCTGCTGAATGACCTTGGGCCAGTCACAGTTATTTCAGAACTCTATCAGCCAGACCTACCTCATAAGGTGCCTGTTGTGGGAGTGGGGAGGAGGGAGCAATTGTAAGCTGCTTTGAGACTCCTTAAAGGTAGAGAACACTGAACCCTTCTTATCTATCTATATGTATATATAAATCTAACAGTGTGTTTGTCCCTGATGGTCTCCCTCAGAAACTGCTGGACAGATCACCCCCAAATTTTCACATGATGTCCCTCCCTGTTGCTGGCAGGTACTTGGACCTTCAAACTACCGAAAGTCCATACCTGAGCCAGGTAAAACGTCTTTTTCCTGGCACACCAGGCCATGAGACTGCCACTGTTTAACTGTCACTCTTAGAATGTTCGTGCAGCCTGTCTGTCTGTGGCCTGAGGGCTTAGAATGTTCGTGCAGATGGGCAGAGATGAGCAGTGGAAACAGTAAATAGGTAATACTGTTAGGTAATACGACTGGAAGTGAAACACATACACACTTTGCCATGTGAGATGTCAGGTGGGGTTCCCCCCCCTTACACGCAGGTAACTTTCACTCTCTGTGCCTCACCCACTGCTACCACACAACACACATCCAGCTCATCCTCACACACCTCACTCTGCCCTCCCTCACATCCAACCACCACTTACCCACTTCCTCACCCATATTCACAACAGCTCTCTTTTACTAAAAGCGAGCTGGAGTTTGCCTTTTTCTTCTAAGAAAATTCACGGGGTGGAGGCGAACCAACACTACTGGCTCCACTTCTTTTGCACATGGCCCTTTAAGGACCCAGAGAGCTGGCCTAGATCTGAGCGCCTCACCACCCTGCCTCTGCTGCCTGACTGGGATAGCCTCCTTGCCCCAGTTCTGCCTTACCCAAGCCAGGACTTTACGTGTCAACCAGCCTCATGGACAGCGGGATTCGCACTCTGGACAGTTCCATTGTGGAATGGGAAGGGTTACCTTATACTAAAAAAACACGACAGCACCATATAACGATGTGCATTGAAAAGGGAAAGAGGGATTCCATTTGATCACCCCAAAAGGCTATGCTGCGGATCATTGGACCTGCATGGACATCTGTGTGGGTTGCGGACTGTGATGAGAAGGAAATTGCCACAGCATCGCGTGGCTGGGCCCGCTAGTTCTATTATAAATTTTCTATCTTAGCATCAGAACTCAAAAATTGCACCTTTTACAGGTCATCAGGGAGCTATTTTATAAACTAGTTAGGAGAGGGTTGGATTCTGTTTGGAGTCTATTGGGTTTCTGGTCATCTGGACTCTAGGTAGTATTAGGAATGTAAGATCATATCTGCAGGGGTGAGCCCCGCAAACCCAGCAGAACCTCAGAAAGAGCGCATGGAATGCCTGTGCCATCTGTGTCCTTCTGGGCGCACACGCTCCCCCATCCCCCAGACCCCCGTGAGTCACGGGTCATGAACTACCTGACTCACGGTCACCAGGTGTCCCAGACAAAGGGACAAAGGGGAGACAAAGGGACAAAGGGGCTCCTGCCCCCAGGTATGGATTAGACCCAGACGCGAGCGTTTCCTCCCGCACGTAGACAACCCCATGATGTCATGTATCATAGTGTTCTGATAGATCTGTTACTAACTTTTACATTGCTTGAACTTTTAGCATACTTTGTTTTTTAAAAATGTTTTCTTCTCTGTTTTGTACTCAGAGGCATACCTACTATCCACTTTAATTATCGTTTCATGCATCAAATAAAATGGATTCTGACTTAGAGCTTTTTTTGTTTTGATTTGTTTTTAAAGAGTCAGTACTCATATGTAAGGTTGTGCTAATTTTCACCAATCCCCCCCTTCCTCTGCAGATCCATACTATGCGGTTTCCAAGGGTTTGTTGCAGGTCAGGATATGAAGATTTGGAACTGAGAGGGCCACCAAAAAAGGTGCCAGCACTGAATACCAGTGAGTACCATCACATGTGCGCATACACGCAAAAGCCCTGCTGTGAGTTATGCCACAATAAAGGGTGTTTCCCCACTCACCCTGATCTCTCTCTATAAGCCGCTGGGCTGCTTCCTCAAAGCACGGCATTCCAGGCGCCAGCCAAGCACTAGAGGCCCCCCCCGACCCTCGCCGGGCTTCATGCACAGGGAAGTCAGTCAAAAGGCGCATGCCTCTCTTTGAAGAGCGCCAGGGATGCCACGCGATGATGAGGGGGGGGGGGTAATGACAGCAGCAGCGCTGGCAGTAGGCAGCTGGGCGCTTTGGGTCAGCCACCCTCCTCCTCGGTGAGGGAGTGCCAGGGGACCCCGCGCTACTCTCCTCAAGTAGCGCGGGGCTTAAGGTAAGTGAGGAAAGGCCCAAGGCACATAAGACACTGGGGATCCGTGATTGGATACAGTAAGTCACAGAGAGGCTCAATTTGAAGGAGAGGCATGGTGCTGAGCAAAGGAGAGTTAGCTTTTTCGACTGAACCATTTTCTGACTGACCTCCCCCACACCACAACCATCAATCCACTTTTAACTACCTTAGAAAGTTTTGTTTCCAGAATCTTCCCTACCACAATGGTCCAACAGCAGTATTTTTTGTTGAAGAACCGAAGCTAGGGGGAAAATTAAATCTCCCTTTCTCCAAGGTCCCAGTTCATGCTTCTCTGCCAAAAACTGCTTTTTGCCACTAAATTATGTGGAGAGAACCAGTCAAGGGTCTCCCAATATCACATGTAGCTTAGACCTAAAGATATTAGTCTTTAAGGTACCTCTTCACTGTTCTTGCTAGCTATCATAATTTTATCCTGTTCTTCCTCCAAGGAGCATAGGGCATCACACAGTGTTCTCTCTTCCCTTATTTTACTCTTGTACAAACCCTATGAGATAGATCTGGCTGAGAGAGATTGTGATTGGTTGGATCAAAGACACGAACAGTGCCATCCTATCCAGAATTACTTCAGTCTAAGTCCATTGATGAAAAACTGGAATAACACCACATAGGACTGCATAACAAGTGAGTTTCAAGAGCCAGAAGTTATTTGACCCTAGGTGGCTCAGATTCAAGTCCTACTCTGACCACTACACCACACATTACTTCCCATTCTTGAGTTGTCTTTATAGACTTTTGAGCTATTAGCATTATTAGAGAAGCTTCCAAGGTGACCTTTGTGCATGAATTTGTGTGGGTATTGCACCATGTAAAATTCAAATATAATTATTTGGGTCAATAAGTGAATTAGACTGACCCTGTAAAGTTCTAGGGTATAATGTTCCTAGCTACAGGATTTGGTCAGTGGAAAAATTCTGGAGAGAATTAAAGTTCAGATGGCTTTCAGTTGAATTCATAAAGCCGTATAAATCAAAGGAAAGAGAAAGAGAGTAGCCATGTTTTTTTCTTTTTCTACACTTGTCACTTCTGGCTTTTTATGTCCTGACATTTTCTTTGCTCTTTTAATATGGAAACATTTTCAGCTCTGAAGTTTTTCTTCCTGAAGGGGAAAATTGCATTTAATGCTAAAATGAATTTTGACATGCAAATCCTACCACAGAGTTCACTGGCCATAACGAAAAAACACACAGGTTTCAAACTGAAATTCACTCTTCCTACTCTGTTATCACCACCTGGTAGGAAAATCTTACTAATACCTGCATGGTTTCTGCAGCTTTTGGGCAGTGATCTTCAGTAGGGAAATGCCCTGCGAGGAAAGGGTTAACCCCAGTGATGGGATTCAGCCTATTTGCACTTTGGCAGAACTGGTAGCTAATTTTTTGCCTAGTTCAGAGAACTGGTTGTAATCTCACTACTGAGTCCTTTCGGAACTGGTTGTTACATTATTTGAATCCCCCCCCCCCCCCCCCCCCCCCACAATTCAACCCCCACAATTTTTGTGCCAAAGGAATGAGTCTATTAAAAGAAACACAGAAGTGTGCATGACATAATTCTAGCCTTAATGATCATGCGCACATATTTACATATATATGCGCTGAAGTGAAGAATGAACATCTCAAAAAATGGACAGCTGCTGCTGAAATTCCTGTCCCTGTGTCGTCATTTTCACCTTTCCCCTCCAGAGCATGTACCTTACATTGTGACGCCAAAAGCTGTGTTTTTCCCAATTTTGTTCCAAGTCAGCCAATATATTTCTTGTACCCAGTTATTCACAGGAATCCACAAGATGGATCTAAAACCTGCTAAGTAATAACTTTAGCAAACCTAACTTCCTGGTGTTGTTGTTTTTAAAAAAGAAGCATGTACAAAATACATCTCAGCAGGCAAAACTGAAATAGGGATTTATCTGGGACAGGTAGCAGAAATCACCCCTTGTAAATTGTAGCAATTTTAATAGCCTCAGGAGGATTGTGTATGTTTGAAGCTCTTGGCCAACAGATGTTCCAAAAAACCAAATATGGACCAAGTCTAATTTCCCACTTTTATTTCTAGTGATTTGATGTATGTTTGCATGGATGGATTTTTGGAACAGTGTTGTACAGCTGCATATGTAATCTCATTCCATGTCACACTGCTAATCAGAAGTAGCACAATCTTCCTTGTTAGGAAAGCATATGGGATTGGACTGAGTATGTTATCAAGGCTTGAGTTTTCTTACTTTTATGGAATTGGATTCATCCCGGGATTATCCCAGATCATCAGGAAACTCCTGGGTACAGATGTTTATGAAGGGACCACTGCTCTAGCATATATTCTATTTAAACAAATCCATGCTTGGCAGCTGGTGTTCTATCCACTCCACATCAGAGAAGGGTGACTTTCTCCACCGCAAGGATTGAATAACTTGTGGGAGTAAAAGGAACCTCATTGAAGTGGTCTTTGCAGGGAAGAAATAAAAAGATCCAGGCGTTGTACCAAATATACCCTTCTTGGCCAAATTAAAACCCACCCACCCCCTTCTTTTTCTGTGGCTCTGCTATGTAAATTTGAAAGATGTGGATGTGGAATGGTGTACATTTTTGAAGTTTTAAGAATCTTGGAGAACTTCTGCAAAGTACTTTGAGTCCAAATCCCAGTGTATTGTGAGCCAATTTTCTAGCACCACTTGCTGAGATGGAACTGCAAGATTTTCTCATGAGCAGAGAGCAAACATAGCTTCCTCTGCAGTAATCTTTAACATTAGACACAGAGAAGTTTTACAACACTTTTCATTTAGAATCCCAGAATCACAAAGCTGGAAAGGGACCAGAGTGTCATGAAGACAACCCACATAACAGCAGGAAGAACAAGAGAGGTAAGTTATGAGACTGTAACTATAGAAGGATGAAGCCCAGCCTGTCAACTCTATCCCTCCAGTAAAAAGGGATGTTCTGTGGCGGGTAGTTTGCATTCTCTAGCACTTCACTTTCTCCAACCTTCCCTGACTGTATGGACAACATGTGGAAGCAGTTAGCATTCTATACAGTAAGATCTGAAGTGCTTACCACATGAGAAGTATAATACATACCCCACCCCAAAAGGCCAAATTACACATTGCGTGGCAGATCTATCACTGGATCTCCTAACACTTTGCTCTGTTTGAAGGGAATACAAATTTGATCAGACTAGTGAAAGCATTACTGAAGGGATGTTTCACCCTTCCCCAGTACCATTTTCTATTCTCAATTACAGACACACATTTACAAATATACATTAAGTTGCCATTTGTCTTCCAGGATACTTGCATTTTTTCCATAACAATACTAATAGCAACTTTAATCGTGATTTAGATCAATAGGAACCTTGACAGATCGATGGGGTGTGTGTGTGTGTCCTGGTGGTTTGAATGTGTGTGATTTACATCAGAAATCAGAGTGAGAAGAGGCAGTGTGGTGGGAGGGAAAGTGTAGCATCTGGTGGATTGTTGATGGTATTTGAAAAGTCCCCTGGTTTTGGATTATGGCGTTTTTAAGTCCTGATAGTCAGGGTTTTTTTTACTTTCAGACTCTCTTCCTTTTTGTTGAAACTGTCTCAGTGTTTTCAGATTAAGGAGCTTAGGTTCATCAAAGATGTGCTCCACTGTTATAGCTATCAGCTGACACAGGTTGGATGCCTTGAGTACTCCCACAGATATCCCCTCACTCTTCTTATTGTTGTCTGCAATCAACAACACAACTTGTCACGCTGGGAGCCTCATTTACATCCTTAATGGGAGTAGTTGTTATTCCCCCTCTACTGCTTCCTCAGGAGGGGCAAATTATCCTCATTTGCAGGTGATAGAACAGAGTACCGATTAGAAAGAGGAACTTCAGTCAGATAAAAATCCTCAATTTTGGTCTGTTTGGCTGTTGGCAGTGTAAGTTCCTCAGGGTGAGAAAGACCTCATCGCCTGCTTCCTAGAAACGTTTGAAACGCTATTTCCAATCAGAGTACAAAGTTCCAGACCACAACAGTACCCCTACAGTCTAAAACACATAATCATGGAAATACTGGATTTAATCTTTTAAAAAGCCTTCCCCAACAACTTGGCCTCAATCTATATCCGCCGCACCCACCCCGTCACATTCAGGACTGCTTTTTGCAGCTCCATTACACATCTGGGAATCTAAACATGACTATTGTTGTCTACTACAACTTCTAAATGTTTTCCTGATGTGCTGCCACCTAGCCATTTATCTTCCATGTTGGCTGATTCAGCCTTTAGCCCCTTTCTCATTTTCACACTGCATGTTCCAGCTGTTTAAGAAACTCCTCCCTTCTAACTTATCAAGGGAACAGGAAACAGGGTCATGGAAATTGTTGACAGCTATGAGTTTTTTCCTTAATTAATCCTCTGTAGGGACTCAACCCGCCCTCTGGATCCCTGCATTGTATTCTGGAGTTTTAAAAAGCTGTTTGGGATCATTTTATCTCCAACTCTTCCAAAAGAAATATGGCATCCCAATTCTCAACTGGATGATACATTATTACTGAAGTGATATCTGAGTGTTCAGTGCCAAATACTATATTTTGAATTATTTTTTCATCTCAGATATAAGCATTTTCCCATATTCTGTGCATCTGTTGTGGCTTCTTATTAAAGTACACACATTCTCTGCATCTGGTTATTGGATACATGGACGCAGGCACTGGCAGGAGTTTGGGGAATGTTTAATATGGTTACAGGAGATGACTTTTTTTATAACTGCACATTCCTTTCTCCCCAGTCTATACAAAATATTAATCAGTTAAAATGAAGAAAATTAAAGAAACGAAGAAGGGTGCACAATGAAACGACATAAATTGCTCTTCCTGTAATTTCTTGGAAGTGCGCTGTCATGTGGAAAAAAATGATTTCAATATTCACTGGCTTTCTATTTGGGTGGACAAAAGCGGGTAAAAACAAGGGCTGATTTTTAACATGATGGGCAAACTCCAACTTTAGAGCCCAGGAATTTTAGAAGAGGGAATGAAATGGCTGCACGAAGTTTATTTATTCACTACATTTAATGTATTTATAATCTGCATTTCTCACCATGACTCAAATGAGATTACCCAAGTATAAATCCATACACTCAACAGGATGCAACACCTAATAAGCAGTGTTCCAGGACTAGGCTTAGAGCTATATGAGTAAGTATAGCATGTTAAGCCTTGAGATAGTCAAGAGTAGCATGATCTTATCAGATCCCAGAAGCTAAGCAGGGTTGACCCTGGCAAATATGTGAATGGGAGACCTCCAAGGAATAGCAGGGTTGTGACATGCAGACGGGCAATGGAACCTCTGGCCATCTATTGCCTTGAAAACCCCACCAGGCGTCACCATAAATCAGGTATGACTTGATGACAAAAAAGACATGATACAGGGTGCAGATACAACCTAGGAAAATGGTATTATATCAGTAAAAAACAATGCAACTGAATGTCTTTAAAACAGAATCTTTACTTTATTCCAAGTTCTATTTTTTTTAAAAAAAAATGGCTGGCTTGATTATTATGGATAAAGTTGGATCTGTCCTTTTTCATGTTGGCGCCTGAAATAGTTGAAATATTAATGGTCCTTAATGACTGGAAGGTCCCTCCTTAGCCTCTGGACTATCACACCCATCAGCTATGTGGTGGAAAAAAAATGCTGCAATCTGAGATTAGGCAGAGGAACAGGAAGACAGACAGAGAGCTGCATGTTTGGGATTGGCCATTCTACTGTATTGTTGTTATATATATCACTATGGTTCTTAGAAAAAGCCAGAACCAAGACTGTACTACATTTTAATCTATGCAGCCAAAGAAAAGAGGAAATATTCCTATGGAATATCTGTTAAAATTTACTTTGCGTGTGCCATGATGTTTCTGTTAGGAGAGTGGTAATTAACCCAAGTGGACATAGGCGGTTTCCCCACGGCCAATATATCCTGGGATAAGGCAGTGAACCATCCTGGTTTGGCCATGAATTCCACATGGCTAAATTGGGCTCGTCCTACAAGATTGGTCTTATCGCGCGGCTTTCAAAAAACGATGAAATTGGCGGTTCTTTTTAAAAAGCCTGTGCCGATCTCACTCACATGCAAACACTGTGGGAGACAGGCAGGTTTATTTTTTCAACTTGGCCGCCTGCTCTCCTGCCCCTTAGCTGCAATCAATCAGAATGTTGGAAAAATGGAATCTACGTAAATGTATGTAAACAATGTGGAAAATGAAAATAAACTGGGGCTCGTGCAAAATTCACTGGAGTTCTTCTTCCGGCCTGAACATGCCAACAGGCAGCCATGCAAAGGGGGAAACTGGGATAAAAACACCCTGGGATATATGATCCCGGGTCTATCCCAGGATATTTTGTCCATGGGAAAAACGCCATAGTTGCACAAGGCTTACTGTTTCACAAAGACGTGAACAATCAAAGCCAGCAAAATGGAGGCTTCCAGGAATCCATCTCTTCTTGATCAGCAAAAGGGGGAATGAACCCAGTGTGATGGTGATCACAGATCTCAAAGCGTTAGAGGGGCAAGCAAGAGTAGGATGGATGAACTCAAAAGCTAACTAACCCTATGCTTATGACTGTGTGAGAGAAGAGTTACCAAATCCTTCTGGAACTTGCTCCATAGATAACAACTAAGTCACTCTGTTAGAAAAGTTCATAATATAGTTCTAATTTGGAAAGGTTCTGCTAAGGGTGTTATAGAGTTGGGGTGACAAACATGTGGTCAGGGGGGCATATCCAGCCCCAGTGCAGGATTTAGATAAAGAGAGGTCCTAGGCTATTCCACATGTGAAGCCCCTCCCAATCCCCCACCCTCACAAGTGGAGAAAGATGGGGTCCACAAAATGGGGTCACAAAATGGGCTCCACTTTAGTGATGGGGTCCACAAAATGGGGTCACAAAATGGGCTCCACTTTAGTGAAGTCCTGGAAGGTCAAAATCAATACAGAAATCAATGCTAGTGTTGAGTTACTGGCTTAAGACAGTATTATACTGAAATGGACTGCAAGAAAAATGATTAAAGGGTTGTTTAGAGACTGTGGTGTGTTATGACAGCATGTGTAAGAAAGGCCTATGACAGTGGCAAAAATATTATACACCTTGGCCAGACCCCCCCCCCCCCCCAGATTTTAAGGCCCTACACTTCAGCCGTCCAAGCCTATGGGTAAATCTGGCACTGTCCAGCTCCTTGAGAGTGATTATCAGGCTCACAAGCCAGCTGAGACAACCCCGTCTCACTCCCAATCAGTCAGACACCCATTAACCCCCACCCCCGATCAGGACTGGTGAGCCTGCTGCTGGCTCACCAGTCCAGGCACCATCCCATTCTGCTCCTGATCTGTCCTGACAAGACACACGACATCAAAGACACTGCGACACGCAGCACGCCATTATCGCCAAGCATACGCGACACGCACACTATCGCATATCACACACTGGGCTGGCAAGCTTGGTTGGAGCTTGCCACATGCTGACCATCTTCCCCAGTGCTGATTGGAGTTGGCAAGGCTGCTGTAGGCTCCTCAGCAGAGGCTGCCAGCCACCCCCTATAGTGTCAAGTTGCACTTGTGCTTTAAAAACACAATAGATTTCTGCTTCATAAAAATGGCTTCTTTTGCATCGTAATGACTGCGGCCCTCCACCAGTACTACACGTTGGCTGAATCAGTGATCACCTTCCAAGGGCAAGATAATATTAGGATACATCACTGCAGCATCCTAACCCATTTCAAAGCAGGCTTAAGATGGTGCCCTTAATTCACCCAGCAATCACAAAGAATTTCATCTACTGCTGAATGTCTAACATTAGGGGACTTATGAACATACACACATATAAGCCACTTTGTAGGTCATGTAGTTTCACAGTCTAAGGCAGGGGTCTTCAAACTATGGCCCTCCAGATGTTCATAGACTACAATTCCCATGAGCCCTACCACTTGGCCATGCTGGCAGGGGTTGATGGGAATTGTAGTCCATGGACATCTGGAGGGCCATGGTTTGAATACCCCTGGACTCTAAGAGGAGCTTCATGGGCAGCCCAATCAAAAGGTCTCAGCAACAGAATGTGGCACCACTGTGGCACTGCCCCGCTAACTCCAGGAGGACTTTCCAGCTACACCCCACCCACCCCACCATCAGAAGCCCCTCCACCCATACATATCTTGTGAGGTAGACAGGGCTGAGAGAGTTCTGAGAGAACTGTGACTAGCCCAAGGCCACTCAGCAGGCTTCATGCAAAGAAGTGGGGAATCAACCCCAGTTTTCCAGACTAGAGTCTTAACCACTCTTAACATCTCGTGCCCAGAATTTCTCAGAATCTCATTTTACATCCTGACCCAGAGTAAAACTTGGGAAGGAAATCTTGCTAGGTTCTAAGAATGGGAAGAATTAGCGTTCCAAATGATGTGCTTTAGACAGCAACATCACAATGAGTACCGGTACACATATCCCAATCAGATCACATGTCCTGGCCTACCCATTCTGCTTGGATTTGTTACAGCCTCTCCTCCCAATTATCTTTCTGTGTGGCTCAAGGGCTTTGACAAACGAGAACTACAGCTTTATAGTTTATGGCAGTTGTAAATGACATCTTGAGCATATGTGGCTTTGATATATGGCACATTGGCTAGCATTCCAAGTTCTCGGGAGCCAAATGGTTTGTAAATATGATTGCAAGTGACAGTTTGGCGGCATTATCAGGAAGTGTACAAATAGGGATTCCAATTTTGGCGTAGGCAAATGCCAGGAAATGTTTGAGAATCATTAAATTGAAGGGGGAAAGATTTGGTTCGGACTCACTCTGGTGCGGTAACAAGTTAAATCAGTGGTGGTCCAGCTTTTTTTTCTTAAATGGAGACTGTAGCCTGGTTGAGCAGGTGTTTTTGCAACAAAGTTTTTTGTGAGTCCAGCAAAACTGTAGCTTCTCTCTTAGGTATAAGTTCATAAATTAACATGTTGACCTGGCTACAAAAAAAGTTAACTTTTTGAGGGTCCGCTATTTTGAGAAACATCCTTCCAAGAAACATTAGTGAACCCACAAGTTAACTTGTGATCAATTTAAGACAGAACTGGAGAGGAAATGAATTAAAATGCTGCACCAAAAAAAAAACCCCAGAACTTTTTTTCCTGCTTTCAGATTCCATCAGTCTTGTTAGAACTGGTTGAAAAATACATTTCTGACTAGAGTTGCTGAGCTGGCAACTGGCAGGAGGATTGGGGGTGACACTGGATACGCCACTATTTCTCTTCTGAGAAAAATCATAGAATTTCCGGCTATTCCTAGAGCTACCCAATGCCACTTCTAGGTTTCCCCTGGAAGTGACTTAGTGGCATAGCTGACACGGCTGTTTTTATTTCTCCCACCATTACTTTGTGAGGCAGTGGAAAACCTGGACTGTCATTTATAGCTACCCTATGTCACTTCTTGGAAACCCAGTGACATAGCTGGCATGGCTGTTTTTCATAGAACCATAGAGCTGGAAGAGACCACAAGGGCCATCAAGTCCAACCCCTGCATGAAGGAACGCACAATCAAAGCATTTTTATTTCTCCTGGCTTTACTCTGAGTGACAGTGGAAAATTCGGACTATGATTTCTAGAGTGATGATTCTTAGTGTTTATTATTTAGATATTTACACCTTCCTTTTCTCCTCAATGGGGACCTAAAGCAGGTGATAACATTCTCCCCTACTCCATTTTATCTTCTCAGCAAGAACCCTGTGAGGTAAGTTAGACTGAGAGAGAGAGGCTTTCCCAGGTTCACCCACTGATCTCACATAGCAGAATGGGGATTTGATCCTCAGTCAGCCAGATCATAATCTGACATTCCAACCAATGCATCAAGCTGGCTCCTTCAAATGACAGGGACTGAGATCAGTGGGCATAATTTAATCTGGTTCCAGCTCAGGATTGTTACCTTTCATTTGGTTCTGCTTCTGCTCATTTCATAGCAGCTAGAGAGAATGAAACCATTTCCACCATGGCAGGCTTCAGAAGAACAGTGCCCCAAAAACAGTGGCAAGCTTTTCTTGAATCGTCTGACTCTACCAAGTCTCAGCCAGTCATTTGATGACAGACAGGTGAATGGATGACCCATGATCTGAAAAAGATCTTTCTGACATAGGGTCAGTCATTAAGTAAATAGAGGTCAGTCATCAAGTGGACCCCTGTGAGATGCAACCTAAGGTGCAACGTCACAGGGTGTTTGTTGTGAGGGGGGAAGGGCAAGGAGATTGTAAGCCCCTTTGAGTCTCCTACAGGAGAGAAAGGGGGGGGATATAAATCCAAACTCTTCTTCTTCTTTTAAGTAGCAACATGGACAAAATTTTGCATGCTATGCAGGTTTTCCATAAGGAATTATTTAAAGTAATGGAACTCCAAAACATGTAACAGGTTCTCTTAATTTGAAGATGGACAGTGCATTCTACCATTCCATGTAGGCCTGAACTCTGTTGCTCTGCATTTCTTACAACCCATTTCTCAGACTCGGCCTCCACCTGCCATGGAATGAGATGACAATTCAAAGGTGGCAAAATGATCTGCCTCGTGTCACATCATGGGGGAGTCACATTTTAATGCTCTCCTGTGTAAAAACTCCCTATAAATAAAAGTTAGCACATCAGAGTGAAAGGTTGTAGGCTAGATTTTAGCACGTTAAACATGTTTCCCACTTACAAGAAATTATTAATATGTGGGAATTTTGAAATATGCAATCCCTTACTTGCAGTCTGAAGTGGTACCATACATTCTTCCACCTCAAGGTATTACCATTCTGTTGTATGTCTAGGGCAGACCTGAGTCAACATTTATAGGGTTAAAATTTTAATGTATTAATCTAACTGATTCACTGGCGAAGCATAGTTGTGAATGAGAGGTGAAATTTTTGCTGAAAGTTCTATATGATCACAGAATGCTCCAAATAAAGGTTCATTTCAGACCTTGTCAAATAATTTTTTTTCATAGACACATATATACACAATCACAATTAAGCTTTTCAGTTTAAGGAGATATGTGGTGATAACAATAGCAGTAGTTCATTTGAGATGGTTAATCAAAATTCTACCACTTACGGGTCCTCTGGGAAAAATACACATTTAAGAAGGGAAACCGATGCGTTTTGAAGAGTAAGCTTTCAATATATGCATTCTGTAAACTTCACCTATGTGTTTCATTATAGTGGAGCCTTGGAGCATTTAAGGGGTTTACAGCTCGGCATAATTATTCACTGTGGGGTACCATTTGGAACAAAATTGATACTTTCCAATTCTCTGCTCTGTTTAATGAAGAGTCATTCAGCCTGAGCCCTATGCAGCTTTCTTTGCTATCAACATATTCACCGACTTTATTGAAAGAGGTTTGCAAAAGATTATGAGCAGGGTTTCATGAAATGATTTCCGTGATGTACTTCTGAATTTTAAAATTGCATTGTTGATATATATAAAAACAACAGCAGAGATTTCATTAAGCCAGGCTTTCTCGGGAACTAAATGTTTGATGGGCAAATGCCTGTGATTTACGCCTAAACCAACATATTTTATGCTATATCAGTTCTACATACAATAAGGTTTGTGCACTCACTATGCAGAAGCCCAAGCTAAACACAAACATAAAAACATTTTCAAATTTTAAAAACCACCGTGCAGGTATTTGAGTAGTATTTGACAGTTCAGTGCTTACTTGAAAATATGTCCTACTGAGTTCCCTGGCATTTGCTCCATGGTTCAGAGTATATAGAAATGCAGCTCTAGCAATTCATGCATCTGAAAGTTTACAAGTAGTATATTGCTGTTCCTAGATGGCTGGCTGTTCAAAAAATTATGTATTTTTTATTTCTGTGCCTTTATTATGGTTTTATGCCCTTTTTTGCAATAACGTGATCTACTTATTGTAAATTACCTTGTCAAAAGCTGGATATTGTAATATAGAGGGGGGGAAACAAATAAACAAAATAGGCATGTCCACATACCAGAGATGATTAACATTGCAAAACTGAAAAGCTGCAATAGAGATAAAAAAGAGAAAGCAGCCAAGAATCCCTCCAAGCTCCATCAATGGCACTGTCAGAAGGAGGGAGAAGCAAGTCCCTTCAAATGCCATTGATAGAATCGTCAGAAGGAGGAAGAGGCAAGCAGTCAGGCATTCCTCCAAACGCCACTGATAGAGCCACCAGAAGGAGGGAGAAGCAAATAGCCAGACATCCCTGCAAAGACCATCAATAGGACCACCAGAAGGAGGGAGAAGCAAAAAAGCCTTGTGGAGATGAGCACAGTTGTTCTGGCAGAGCATAGGGAGAAAGGCGGTCCTGCAAATAAGATGGACCAAGGCCATGAAGGGCTTTGGATATGATGGTCAGTACCTTTAACTGAGCATGGTAATTGATGGGCAACCAATAGAGTGACTGCAAAATGGGAGAGATATGTACATTCCACCAAGTTCCCAATAATAACCCATACCCTTTTCCACCAAAAAATCTAAGTGGAATTGTGAATTAATCTGCCTCTACTTTCTCCTCCTTCTACCCTCCCTCTGCCCTGAACACCAAACCAGGTGTGGGAGGGCAGTGGGAAATTGAAAGTGGGAAGCAAAGATCCTTCAAGACATCTTCCTTCACAACCAGGATCACTTCCATCCTGTCTGGGTTTAATTTTAATTTATTTGCTTTCAGCCGTTTTGCTACAGCTATCAGGGAGCTGCTCATGGTGCCTATTGAATCACCCAGGGATTTTGATAGAGATATAAAGCTGGATGTCATCTGCATACTGATGACATCCAGTACCAAAGCTATGAATGATTTCTCATACAGGCTTTACATACAGGTTGAATAACATGGGGGATAAAGTTGTAACCCGAGGAACTCTACAACGTAACTCCCAAAGTGAAGATACCTCGTCTCCAATGTCAACACTCCGAGTCTGATTCATGAGGAACAATTTAAACCAGTCCAAGGTATATCTTTAATACCAACTTCTGCCTCCAAACAACTCAACAGGCATGGTGTGGTCTACTGTATCAAAAGCTGATGACAGATCCAGAACGAGCAACACGAGGCATAATCTTTGTCTACACTGAGGCAGGGGTCATCAACTAAAGCTACTAGAGCCATTGCTGTCCCACGGCCCAACCTAAAACCAGACTAGAAAGGTTGTAGGACCCATGAATTATTCAGGAAGACCTGGAGCTGGTCCACTACCACTCTTCCCATCACTGTGCCTAGATTGGGCAATAATTAGCAACATCAATTTTTATATAGAAGTGGTTTTAAATAGTCAACGGATGACCACCTATTTGAGTGCCTGAGGGAAAGTGCCCTGGGTCAATTATTAATGTATTATAGTCATCAAGGACTTGAGTATGTGGTTCTTTGCATGCTCTCTTCATGGTAAATTTTGAATGCCCATCAGAAATGTGCTGAAACTGGTGTTGCAAAATTTGCAAAATTGATCCAGAAACTTGAGTTCTAGTAACAGATTCTAGATTTTGTGAACTGTATCATATTTTTTTTCCTAATAAACAATCAGTGTTTAACTTGATGATTTTTGTTATGTGAAGTGTTCGCTGAATGTTGGAATTTGCACAAAAGAGGCAACCTTTTATCTTAATGGTACCATTAATTTGTTTGATTCATGATCACGGCCGTGATGTCTTCTTGTGCTATGGTTCTTGCACAACCAAAGAGTGAAAAAAATCCTCAAGCTAGCCCCTTGAGCTAAATTTAACATAACATATTCTGACCTGTTTTCTGCTTGCACGAGATACTGAACAAGCGATTTCCAGTTACTGAAACATTTTGGGAGGATAGCACTAGGTATTACACAAGATCTTGCACAAGTGGGCCAGGTGTGTTAAATGCTGGTCAGACCACTTCTAGCTCATGGTGACCCTATGAATCAATGCCTATGATGCGACCTAAGTCCACCTGCATATCAACAGGCTGGGTTAGGTCCATGGGTTAGGTCCTGCAGTGCTCAAGAGCAAGACATATGTGGCTACAGATCTTTCCTGCATACTCCCTTCTTCAGTGATCCCTCTGCACATATGAAAAGCTGTAGGGCCAAGGGGACGACATGGATAAGAAGCAAAATAATCCTTCTTCTGGCAGCAGAGTATCTTGAACCAGTGGAAGCACTGCTGGAGGAAAAGCCAGAAAGGGCAATTTATTTTCTGAGTTCCCCCTCCTCAGCGTAGCCTTCCATCCTCACAGCTTTTATCCATACAAATCCCTTGATCCCTGTCATTAACTTTTTGTGGGTCAAAAGGGGTTGCTTGTGGATAGGGAATGCAGAAGAATCTCAGCTTTCGTTGGCACTTCATAGCATCCAACATCATGTTATTTTCAATACTTTCCAATAATCCTCTAGCAGTACTGGTCAACAAAAAAAGTGGTTTGGATGCAATCTGGATAACATTGTATTTAGCATTACTCACACATACAATTGTAAAAAGTATGAGATGGCCAAGTATTTCCATATTTTCAAACAAGCTCAGGTCACTGAGTCCAGTGATTTATAATGGTGGGGCTAGTCTTTTAAAATAATGTATATTATATTGTTGGCATGTAGAGAGTTATGCTGATATAAATGAGGCCTAGGAGACCCAAACAACTTGGCCCTATTTTAATGTTTTTAAAAGGCTGGATTTACAAAGTACAGTTCCTGCTGCATGATACAGTTGTACTGCTTGTGTGATTCACTCTTTGTCTAATCATACTCTGTGCATCAGTTCACTAATTCATAGTTCACAGGTATCTAGTGTACCTAATGAGGGTTAAAATAGGTCCTAGCTTTCTGCTCTTTACTTAGCATTAAAAGTTTGATTTTTTTTGTCATTAAATGGCCGTTGACTCATGGGAACCTCAAAGCAAGCAATGTTTAGGGACCTGTTTAACTTCTGAAGTCCTGGCCTAGACTATTCAGGGCTGGGCGGGTGATCATTAGGACCCTCAACCTCACAGGTTTTTCAAGGCAAGTGCTATTTAGGGGTTCTTAGCTCTGTCTCCCATCCAAATACCAGCTAGAGCCAACCCTGTTCAGATTCTGAGGTCCTAGCCTAGACTATGCAGGACTGGGCAGGTGATCTTAGGACCCTATAAATTTATATTTTTAACCCAACTCTCTGCACCTACAGTTGTTATCATACTGTTGTCTTTGCAGTGTGATTACCTAACTGTGAATTCTGGATATCAAACTGGATCCCTTGTGCACAAATCGGGTCTTTCTCATCTTCCTCTTCTCCAAGCAGCCCCCACAGCTGATGTTTGGGCAGGGCAACAGCCAAGGGTGTGGCGGGGTGCCTAGTGAAGAGGAAGAAACAAGCAAAATCTCCCTGCTTTTTCTTCCACCTGCAGAGTTCTCATTGCTGTATAAAGGATGAGGTGGAACGGGGATACTTAGTTCCCCCTCATTTTTCTTTGTTGCAGCCATTTCGTGCCCTTTTGTACAAGAGACTCCCACAATCCCTAGCAGTTTTTTGGGAAATGTTAGGAAGAGGGGAAAACAGGAAAGATCTACATCTAAATGCCTTCCTCTCGTGCGTCATAATTCCCTGTACTGCATTTACCCATGACTCACAGTTTTTAAAGTGAAGACGCTTTAAATTGTAAAAATACATCTCAATTCAGACACATCTTAGGTGGAAAAGCTGGGAAAGATCTGTGCTCAAAACCTTGGAGAATCACTTCCAGTTGGAGTAGACAGGCCAACATAAATATCACATACATGGTAACTGGCAACTGGCCTCCTCTTCTGAAACACTTCCTGTCCTAATGAGAAGAGGTGGGATCCAGCAGGTTCTCACATGTTCCTGAGAGTAGGTTACTAATTATTTGTGTGTGCCGAGAGGGGGCTACTAATTGGTGATTTTGCCACGTGATTTTTGCCTTAGTTACGCCTCTCCTCTCAGCAGTAGCACGCGGAACTTGAAGCAGTCTAGCAGGAGGTGCACCGGCGTGCGTGGCAGCCAGCACCTGCGTGCATTTGTTTCCCGCCCAAGGACCGGTGCAGCGGCTGCGTCCTTGCCACAGCCCCGCCCAGGAATGCCCTGCCCCCGGAATGCCCGGCCACGCCCCCATTGTGCCCCGGCCAGCCCCATTGGCGCTACGCCACAGTTTGAATCCCACCACCATGAGAACCTGTTACTGAAATTTTTGGATCCCACCACTGCTAATGAGGTAGAGCTTTTGGGTTGGAGAAAAGATGGTTTGTTGGAAAAGGTAGAGAGCACAATTAAAGGTACCATGGTGGTAATTGGGGATCACTGCTCTGATACACTAGATATGGCTATGGGAGTTAGCAGACAAGTATAGGATGGGTCATAGATTAGATGTTTGCTTGTTCTATTTATAGCCCATAGCACAGAGTGGTAAACTGCAGTACTGCAGTCAAAGCTCTGCTCACCAGGGATGCACAGTGAAGGTTGGCAGCACACCCTCACCTGTTATATCATATAAATATCAGTTTTACAAAAAATAAATAAATAAATGATGATGATGATGATGATGATGTATAAATTTTCAGATTTCTCAACTGATTGGTGATATACATGTCATTTCTGTATGATTCCAATTAATTTTCTTGTCAAAATCACCCAGTTTGTGGAACCCACCTGCAAATACAGGTAGAGGCTTGCTGGTGTCATCATAAAACTGTGACAGTAAAACACCAGATGAGGCCGCTATCGATCTGCTGCACTAAGGAGCATGTCTTGACCTGCCCGATGCACAAGATCCAGAAATATGACCCATTTGATTTAATTGGATTACTTAGAAGCAGCTTTTGGATGGCGGCCATGCCACCTGATCCTGTTCCTCTCAAGCGGAATATGACACAAATTTATTTCGGGAGGATTTACCTGCAAATACAAACGTGCTTTGGATTGTAGCCTTGATCACTTTCATTTCAAAGAAGAATCTAGAACATGCGTAAATCTTTCCGAAGAATTCAAAATGATTTAAAATGGCAATATTGACAGTTGCTCTTCTTGATAGTTTCTTCTAATATTTATTTGACTAATACTGGCATTACTTAGGTTTAAAGCACTTCACCTCGACTCTAGACAGCATTTCAATTTAGGCTCTGAAAGAGCTATTACAGATTTCTTTCCAATGGCAATTCTACTTACTGAATCGAATGTAGAATATTATCTAGTTATCCTCATGATACTCTCTCAAGTCTTCCCTGCATAGTGGCTATGCTTTCTGACATGCAGCAATACTTGAGTTTAAAATTTGAAAGCTGTCACTTGATATTCTTGTTTTAATGGCTTGCTTTAATGGTGTTGGCCTGTTTTTGTTTTTTTGTCTTTTAAAAAGAAGACACCATTTGTCTTTTTTTACACCATTGGTCTGTTTTTTAACAATGCATTTTTAACTGGTATAACTACTGGGGTATTTTAATTGCTTTGGCTGTGATGTTTGTGGCTCATTCCGCACAAGCAGAATAATGCACTTTCAAACTGCTTTCAGTGCTCTTTGAAGCTGTGCAGAATGGCAAAATCCACTTGCAAACAGTTGTGAAAGTGGTTTGAAAACACATTATTTTGCGTGTGCGGAAGGGGCCTGTGTTTCAGTGGTTTTGCTTCATTAGCCATATGCCGCCTCAAGCAGGTCTCTGGAAAAGTGACATATGTTGTTCACCGCCCGGAGCCCTTCGGGGATCGGGCGGTATAGAAATTGAAGATATAAATAAATAAATAAAAATATACATTTTCCTAATAAATAAAGTAAACATTTTTTGCAGTATTTGGTAATTGGCATGCAATGGTATTAAGTATTTGATTGTACTGAGACCTCCCATGCAATAGCACAGCACAGGCATTGTATGAACTTCCTATCTTTAGGGAAACTAAATGCTGTCAAGGAGCCTCTTTGTATTTGACACCCAAAATGCCCACAACTGCACACTGCAGAAGATTCTGGGATATGTTCCAGGATGTATATCCAACTAACAAAGGACATTGCGTGGCCTCCTCTCTACCTTCTGATAACTGGAAGGGAGCAGACTTTCATGTTTACTTCCATAATTCTTTTCCCTTTTAAAAAAAAATATCATGCAGCCACAGGGTGAGATGCAGTTTTATGGCAAAGATCGGAATGGAGGAAGAGAAGCTATTTAATTCCTTGCTCTGATGCCATTTTTCTCCCAAAAAGCACCATTCTCCCAAATGCCTGTGTTACGGAATGATGTGGAAACAAGTTTTAAAATCTATACAGAGCAATAGCAGCCTGGTAGGGTGGCAATTTGTGGTTGAAAAACCACACAAAGGGAAAGATTTAAATAGCTCATTCCCTGTTATGTTGTTCTCCCCCTATAGACTGCAGCCCCTATAGCTTGCGTTTTTTTAAAAAAAAAAGAAGGGGAAATTATTATGGAATTATACTCACTGAATATTCCACTGTGGCTATAATTGCGCAGAAAGATCAATGGTGGGGGACAGGCAAACTTCAAGCTGTCCTTTTCATTAAAAAAAACTCTGATAAGCTTCCAAAGCAAAAACCCTCAGAGTTTTCAAAAAGATCTTTGGAAAACCACCCATATATCGTATTTGACAACATCAGGTGCTAATTACTTTAACAGTTGCCACTTAAGCTGAAACTGTGGCACAAAAAGGAAGCCAAATTTATACAAGTAACAGTTGTCTTGTCTGCAACTGTGTCTTGCATCTTTTAGTTTTAAATGGGTATTCTGGGAATACTTTTCTAAAATTGCAGTCTTATAAGAGCATAATGTAAGTGAGCAAGGCCCATTTAATGTATATCTTTTAGAAGACTGAGATGGTTTGGATGCACCATATTCAATGCATTGATTGTACTATTAAACATTATTTGTATAACTGTTGCCTTTACATGTCACTTGTCTGCATAATGTAAATTTGCATAAGCCTTTATATAAAATATTCTGAACCCCTAATTTGAGGTTACAGATTATAAATATTTATTTTAAGTGACCTTTAAGATGTTTATATTCCTAATCTTATGGAAAATTGTATTTCCATCTTTGAGGTAACGGGTGACTAATAAAAAGCTGGGCAACCCCAAGGACTGAATTAAAATGCTGTTTCCTATTTAAATTATTTTGTTTCTCAAGGTAATATAGTGGAAGGACTGAATGTAGAAAAATGGTGTGAATCATGCATTGCATTGTGCATTCACTTTCATTGGGACTTGAAGGCACAGGCATATCTCGGGAAAATGTAGCCTGGTGCAAAATCTGAGTCCCCGCACCCCGGTGGGGCCACCGTCCCCCACCACGACCAAACAATTTTTTTTGCACCAGATCTTGAAGTCAGTGTATAGCACCTGGGGGGGGGGGAGGATGAGGGGTGTGGAGGCAATATTCCCCCACACATGACTAAATGACTGCAGCCTGGGGATATTTAACCCCATATGTCCCCCTGGGTGGTACACCCCTGCTTGAAGGCACAGCCTGCTACTTGTAAGAATATATCCAGACACATGTCGCAAAGGTGAGTTGCCACTAGCATGAGGTTTTCTTTGCTTCACCTGCAGATAAATGTTCTCTACTTGAATAAGTGCATTAATCTCCTTTAGAAAGCGGTTGCAGGTTGCACTCGTACTTTAAAACATTTCAGCAATGCTAAATTCCCCCAAAGCCAGGTAATAATACTTTTTATCAGGATCGACCAAAATAACACAAACCAGTGTACACTCTTTTGAGTTCTCCTGAATTTTTCATCAGCTGAATGGGCTTTTTCAAAACTTGTGTTTTAATACTGTAGTTTTCAATTGCAAGCTGCCTCCAGCAGAACTCTAAAGAGATGGCACAAAAATATCCTATGATAAAACAGGGGGCACTGTGAAAGACTATGCTTAAAGTTTAAGGGTTCTTGTAATAGTATCCAGTTTGGATTCCATGGACTCTTAATCAGAGACATAGCTCCAAGGGGGCAGGGGACGCAATGCACTTGGTGCACGCCCCTGTGGGGGTGTGGCGAGGGCATTCCAGGGGCGTGGGGGGGTTCCGGGTGGGATGGGGGCAGAGGACACACCAGTGCACAGGGAGCTTTTTCCCCTTGCTATGCCTCTGCTCTTAATTAATGTCCAGTATTGTAAATTATTATGACCACAAGTTCCCTCTGTCCTCAGCCTTTTAAGGGACCCACATGTTCCATTATATGCTAGAGAGATATCTGATCAACTGCTGGCTTTTGCATTTCAGGTGGCTCTTGTTTGCTGTTGATGTTTGTTTTGTTCCCTCTTCCCAGAAGGCCGTGAAGGCAATGGAGATCAGAGCCATTTCAAATCTACATACCTGCTCATTGTTCCAAGAAAGATTCTTAAGATTGTGACCTGCAGCTTCACCCTCCATCCCCTCTTTTTAAAAACATCCAGTCATAGGCCCCTTCCGCATACGCAAAATAATGCATTTTCAAACCACTTTCACAACTGTTTGCAAGTGGACTTTGCTATTCCGCACAGCTTCAAAGAGCACTGAAAGCAGTTTGAAAGTGCATTATTCTGCATGTGCGGAATGAGCCATAGAATCATAGAATTGGAAGAGACCACAAGGGCCATCAAGCCCAACCCCCTGCCATGCAGGAACACACAATCAAAGCACTCCTGACAGATGGCCTCTCTTTAAAACCTCCAAAGAAGGAGACTCCACCACCCTCCAAGGCAGTGAATTCCACTGTCAAACAGCCCTGACAGGCAGAAAGTTCTTCCCCAGCTCCCTAAGTCTGTAAGGCATGAATTCCAGACCTTGTACCATTTTGGTTGCCCTCCTCTGTACCTGTTCCAGCTTGTCAATATCCTTGTTGAATTGCAGTGCCCAGAACTGAACAGAGTACTCAAGGTGAGGTCTGACCAATGCCGAGTAGAGTGGTACAATTACTTCCCTCAATCTAGACACTATACTCTGATTAGTGCATCCCAGAATTGCATTGATTTTCTTGGCTGCCACATCACATGGCTAGCTCATGTTCAGTTTGTGGTCTCCCTATCACATGTGATGTTGTCAAGCCAGGTATCACCTATCCTATATCTGTGCAATTCATTTTTTTTTCTCCTTAAATGTAGATTCTTACTTTTATCTCTGTCGAAATTCATTTTGTTAGTTTTGGCCCAGTCAGATGAACAGAAGAAGTCAACAACTTATACAGTTTTGGTCCACAAAACAAAAATGACTCTACAGCTTTCCTTTCTGGATTTTTCCAGAACAGAGGTCAGGGGCAAATGCATAGTGAAAAAGTGACTGAAGATGTACCACTGATGTGTGAAAATGCCTGGCTACTTCCAGGTTCTCCTGGTATTGTCCTTGCTGCTAACGCCCAGTGTATTGTGAGATCTACAGTTGCACACCTCACTGGGGACAAAGGTCAAACAAAGTTTGGGCTCTAATCTACACGGAATTTGTGAAGGGAAGTGCTTTAGGCTGCTTTTTTGTGTCTGGAGAAAACAGATTTACAACAAGAAAGGAAGGAAACTTAGACAAAAATCAAATAAACCATTAGGAAAAATAAGTTCGATTTGCTAGTGAATGGCAGTTTCCCTCTTCCCTGGAGTTGCCAACAACCTGGTCAAAAATGTCATGTCCCTTTAAGAGAAGCTTAATGTGCAGAAATGGTCAGCAGAAGTTTTTTCGTGGTAGGGACCTCAGTAACACCCCCTTTAAAAAACACATCTTTTCTCTTAAAGGGATAGGACACTTTTTTTTCTCCAGGCCTGTTGGTAACAGTACTGTCACCCAATTTGAGACTTTTAAACTTTTGTTTTCCAAAGCCTGGGCAAGACACTCTGCTCACCAACAAGACTCGTGGGCAGGCATGTGAAGCTTCCCCCAATTTTTCCCCACTGCAGAGGGACCAGGATTGCTACGGTGTGCTGGGACGAAGCTGAGATCAGCACCACTCCCCAGCCTCGTCTTTTTAATTCATATGTTATCACCATCTTTCTAAACACTTTATCACACTGGTAATTCGGTTTGGTCACAACAAACTCATGGACAACAATGGATCAAATGAGCCCTGGCGGATTTCTGCATGGGGTCCTAAAGCGAGTCTCACCTCCCACGCCTCACGGCCATCCATTTATACTCCAGATCTGTGGAAGGCATGGGGTGGGGGGTGCTTGGATCCTCACCTTTAATAACAGGGAGGAAGAAGGGAGGTGCATTCAACCCAAATGAATGGCACTTGCATTCAAGTAATGTAGTTTTGACGTTAAGGCTCATTCCGCACATGCAGAATAATGCACTTTCAAACTGCTTTCAGTGCTCTTTGAAGCTGTGCGGAATAGCAAAATCCACTTGCAAACAGTTGTGAAAGTGGTTTGAAAATGCATTATTTTGCGTGTGCGGAAGGGGCCTGAGTGTAAACATTGCTGCTTCACTTAAGAATCGAGACCGTTTTTGATGTAGCGTAGAAATTCAGACTCAGTGGAATCTGGAAAACAGGACTGGAGGGAGGTCAGCAGGTTGGTTGAGGGATTATTCCAGCTCAGCATAAATAAACTTCTGGATATAGTCCTCTCAAGCCTAAAGCCCCAGACCGCCATCTCTCTTTCTTCATGTCCCAAATGATCCGACCAAACTTTTACTTTTCCAATTCGGATTAACTTGGAGCGCCAAACATGCCTTCCGGGTTCATTCTTATCCCGTGTCACTAGTGCTTAACACAAAATCCTACACTGAACAAGTGTCCACATATCCAGGCATAGACCCTCATAGTGATTTCCCATGGCCTGCTTCTGAATAGCTACTTTTAATTTCTTTAGTGGGTCCCATGTCTAAAGACTAACCGGAGGCAACCCTGCTTAGCTAACGGATCAAGCTAGCCTAGCTTTCAATCATCCTTAATCAGTTCTCAAAGCCAAAATATAAAGACAGAAGATATTCAGAAGTTGTAATCCATTTACACATTTGTCAGATAACACATCCCCCCCCCCAAAAAAAAGTCCCAGTTCCATCCAGTACACCAAATTATGTTTCCAATATATCTCTGGGGGAAAGATGTGGATTCTTGCTAAGGCCCTTTTGGCACATGCAGAATCATGGCCTTTCAATCCACTTTCACGCTTGTTTGCAAGTGGATTTTATTCCGCACAGCTGCAAAGTGCATTGAAAGTGGGTTGCGTGCGGAAGGAGCCTAAGATTTGTTTAGCAATGGCCCCTTCCACACATGCAGCATAATGCACTTTCAATCCACTTTCAATGCACTTTGCAGCTGGATTTTACTGTGCGAAATAGCAAAATCTACTTGCAAACAATTGTAAAAGTGGATTGAAAGTGCATTAGTCTACATGTGCAGAAGGGGCCAATATTGTGCAAAACTGTGGGGGAAAGTGTGTTCAGAAACTTCCACTTTCCATACGACCCTCCGAGTACTTTTTTAAAAAGTAGCAACTGCGCTGTTCCATTGACACGGGGTTGTCACAGTAAACATGTCCCATAACGGATGCAAAAAAAGATGCTTTTTAAAACTTTGTTTAGGAGTTTTGTCTTCTCACATCAAATATCCTTCTACATTCTCACAGCAGGCTCCCAGAATTGTTGATCTTGATGGCAGGGCAACTAGAATTAATCTGGAGCCTTCTGGGTTGTATCAGCCATTTGGGGCTAAGATCCTAAACTTACTTTCCCTGGCCCCTTCCACGCATGGAGAATAATGCACTTTCAATCCAGTTTCACAATTGTTTGCAAGTGGATTTGGCTATTCCGCACAGTAAAATCCAGCTGCAACGTGCATTGAAAGTGGATTGAAAGTGCCTTATTCTGCATGTGTGAAAGGGGCTCCTTGGAAGTAACTTCCACGTCACTCAGTAAGATTTGCCGCTGAGTAAGGAAACTGACTTTGGAAAGTCAGAGACCTCCCAGCCATTAGCAAACGCCAAGTCCAAGAGAAGAACCCCATAGGGGCTTTGCCTGCAGACGGATGGCCACTAACATGGCGCAGCTGTGCTAGTGAGGTTGCAGACCTGGGAACAAACTCCATGCAAAACAATGAGACTGACTTAAGAGTGTGCATGCTTAGACTCCCACAACTGCAAACAACTGATTTTTTTTAAAGTCCCTTTTCTCTGGCCCTCTGCAAAGCCTACGCTTCCTGGTGTGAGGCTCAAGGTTAATAAGCAATGACAATTGCAGAATTAAAATCCCCATTTCTGCAGCCTTCCCCCTCCCCCCCTTCTTTGTACTGAACCGGCCAGAGGCTGCGCAGGCCCCTCCTCGCCAAGCCTAGACTAAACAAAGGCGTGTTTGGCCCCGGTCTGCCGCGTTTGTGTTGTCTCCTTGGGATCTGGCGCTCAGGGACACCCAAACAAAACACAACCCGGGCCAGCGTCCACCTGTGCAACACCTCCGCAAAAGCCACGCTTTTATTTCAGCGGGATCTCCCTCCTCGGGTCGAGCGCACTATATACAAACGAGAGACCGTCCCCCTTCCCCGCCGCCGCCGCCGCCTCCTCCTCCTGCAAACGCAGAGTCTGTGCAAGAATCGCGACCATCTTCCCCGGGCAAGTCGCAGCAGACAAGACAGTCCGTCCCGCGGCCGCCGTCCGCATCAGCTGTCCGAGTCCACGTCGCTTTTGTGGTCTTCTTGCCTCTTCTCCGGAGAGGTTTTGGACGCTTTAGTCCACTTCTGGGCGTTTTCGGACTCCTCCGACGAAGACCGCTTTTGCCGCCTCCATTTGGCCCGGCGGTTCTTGAACCAAACCTGTCACCCAAATGAATTGGAGATTATCAGTTGCAATGGTTGCAATGGAGCGTGCGATAGTCAATAAGCGGCCCGCGTCAGCTTAGGAGTCCCCGCCATCCAGTGGTCTCAAGAGCAGCGCGCTTCCAAAGACCGGGTTTGCACGCTCAGCTTCAAAGCCCGGGACCCTGAACACGTGAAATCTATGCACGCAGACTTGAATGGGCCACCCCTTACACGTGCGCTGAGAAGGCGTCTGGATCCTGAACACGGAGCTTGCGGCTAAGAGCGCCGTCCTCCTGCTTGCCGCTAGCATGCGCAGAATTTAGGATCGGGTACCCACACCACCGTCCTGCGCACAAAGGGAATTCTGTACTTCCAAGTTAAGGGGGATCTGGGGCCCTATACTTGGAGCGCTGCTAGTGGGATTTGCAGTTATTTCCGCTCCAGGTGGGAAGAATGTGTGTCACATTGGGTAGCCATGCAATGGACCTGACGAAGGCCCCTTCCGCACATGCAGAATAATGCACGTTCAATCCACTTCCAATGCACTTTGCAGCAGTGTGGAATAGCAAAATCCACAAACAATTGTGAAAGCGGATTGAAAGCACATTATTCTGCATGTGCCGAAGGGGCCAAAAACTGCAAGATCTGCGTGAAATGATGAAAATCGCTTGATCTGAATGCTACCACTACGACTTTTAGAGCCAACTCTAAGCCATGAGTCCTGCAAAGTACAGAAGTAATAGCGGTTTTTTAAAAGAGAACTTAACAACACAGTCTTAAGGAGAATTACATGCAGATTGAAATGAAGGGGTTAGACGATAGCAGTTCTCTTTAGGATGGCACTGTTAGTCTGCAGAAGTTTTCCAGGAATCAGTAATATCACCTGCCTCATCCTAAACCTCTTGCGCAGCATCCTAAATTGACCAGGTGCTTCAAAACCACAGTAAAAACCCAGCTCATCCTAAATCTCTTGCGCTGCATCCTAAATTGAGCAGGTCCTCTAAAAAACAGAAGGGTGGAGCTGTCCAGCTCTGCCTGTCTTGCCTAGCAGAGGTGCCTACTAGGAATATACAGGCTGTAGTCACAACAGGGATCTTTTGGCTTTCTCTCCAGTTGCAGACGAAACTGCTTCCATTAAATGCTTCCATTAAATGCAAGGATCGCCGACTGCGGTTCCGCGCAGTGCCAACCACGCTGCGTAAATGGTGAGCAGCCACTGTAGCCATGGGCTGGGTCGCCTCAGTCCCAGCGGACTTCACAGCGAATTTGCCTTCGCATGCACACTCCACTTCAAACCCCAGCTATTCTGTCTACAGGAAGTTCCGACACTCTTCGAGAAATCAAATGCGTCTTTACGGGAAAATTTAGCTGCAGTTCGCCGGACCAACCAACATCCCACTGAACTCCTGAGACTCACTTCCAGGTGAATTGACACTGGGCAGAATTAAATAAGTCCTGAACAGTTTGCACCCAAGCAAACTCCGATTCTACTGGGGATCCACAGGATCAGAGCTGCAATCCACAAACAAGCTACCCGGGCACCTCCAGTAGAAACCATTTAACACTACTGACCAATGCGCAGTAGCAGCCGCTCTTGAGGGACACTTTCATTTAAATCTGTTTTGTGGAACCTGGGAGGGCTGAATTGAAAGGTTGTCATTACTAAAGATAATAACCTGTAGCGGCTACAGGTGCTGCTGCCGCCGCTATTACCACCGGTGTAACTTCTTGCGCCAAGGAAACGCGGGGCGCTGCGCGTTAAAACTCAACTTTGTTGGAAGGCAAACCGTCCTTCCTACACCAAAGCCCAAACACATGCAGAATAATGCACTTTCCACTTTCACAATTGATTGCAAGTGCATTTTGCTATTCCGCACAGTAAAATTGAGCTGCAAAGTGCATTGAAAGTGGACCGAAAGTGCATGGTTCTGCACGTGCGGAAGGGGCCAAAGTTGTTGCACAGTCCCCATGCCCCCAGTGCCTTGCGCTCATAATCCACGATCCTTTCCACCCTTCAGCCCAAAAGAAGCGAGCCCCTTACCTCCACTTTCTCCTCCCGCAAATGCACCCTCCTCGCCAGCTGTTCCCTTGTCCCCACATCTGGGTATTTGGTTTCCTGGAAGAGGTTCTCCAGAGCCTCCAGTTGCTCGTCCGTGAAGATGGTCCGGTGTCTCCGTTTCCTCCGGCAGTGGAGCTGATTCAGCAGCTGCAGTTCCGTCCGGGACAAGGTGCCCACGTTCATGTAGGGCAACATCTGGTGGGGCACGGGAGACATGAGGACAGAGCCGGTACCTTCATAGCCTAGTGAGACAGGAGGCAAACGCAGATGGCCCGGGTTTTGCATGGGGTTCACGATGCAGGAACGATGATCCCGCCACAAAAAACCCAAAATCTGTGAACACACCTGCCAGCTACAGCAAAGGAGGAGGCGAAGTTGACACAATTACCGTGTTTCCCCAAAAATAAGACAGTGTCTTATATTATTTTTTGCTCGCCAAGATGCGCTATGTCTTCTTTTTAGGGGATGTCTTATTTTTCTGTGTTCTGTTCGTCGGGCATGCTTCCCAACAAAAACTTTGCTACGTCTTACTTTCGGGGGATGCCTGATATTTTGCACTTCAGAAAAAACTCTACCACGTCTTATTTTCAGGAAATGTCTTATATTCGGGGAAACAGGTTGACAACTTTGGAATTTTGGAGTTGGGATCGGGGTCCCCTCCACCAGACGCCGGTGGGATTGAGAACACGCCAGTGAAGTATGCAGGTTGTGGGGATGCACTGTGATGCGAGAGCGGCTCTCTTAGCCCCTTCCGCACATGCAGAATAATGCACTTTCAATCCACTTCCAATCCACTTTGAAACTGGATTTTACTGTGTGGAATAGCAAAATCCACTTTCAAACAATTATGAAAGTGAATTGGAAGTGCATTATTCTGCATGTGCAGAAGGGGCCTTTATCCAGTAGCCTCGGAGTAATTTCAGTTTCTCTTCCCCCCCCCCCTCCCACAACATCTCAGTTAGTTTAATTAAGCTTTACTTGTAGTTGAGCACAACTGTATCATCCTGAAAGGTTAATCTAATTGATAAAATGGAGGATATTTACAGGTTAAGGCGCTAAAAGGCTTAACCTCTAAAACTATAATCTGGAAAACAGCTTCGAAAACGTTTTTAAAAAGGTCCGATCCGCAGCAGTGTTGACCTAAATTGCAGAGACGCGTAGTGTATAGGTCTGAAACTACTGGAATGAACTAAAAACATGGATTAAACTGCAACTCCGAGAAACATACACTTGGAAGAAACGTGGAATTCGATTTTGTTTTCTTCTAGGGCCTCCTTGTCTTCCACGGGGCCGGTGGCTCGGCCCTAACGCATCTACACGTAAACAAACCCTGCAGGCTTTAAGTGGCATCAAGGAGCTTTAGGATCAGAAAGATCCGGTGCAGTTTAAATCGGCTTCATCTCTGATGTTTAACTGGGTTAAATTTGTAATCAGTTTGCAAATCTAGACTAGCCAACTGCCACTTTTTTGCGCCTTATTTGGGACGGGTGGGAATTTTACACCTGGATTTTAAATCCGGAAAGCGTGTTTTTGCTTGAGTCAGGAAGTTTTTGTAGGAATCCAAAATAAAGTACTGTATAATTGAATGCTCAGACTAAACTGGGAGAAGACGCACAAACTCAGAAATCTCCATAGGCTGGCTTTTAAAATACTTCTGCATCTGAATGCTAAGCCTCCTTACTCTTTGCTTACTCAGAAGTAAGTCCCACTGATTATAACGGGTAGGTGCCTTTGGAACGACCGTTTGACTTGTAAATCAACCTAGTTATTCTCACTAAACTCAGGCGCGCAAACAATTTTACGCATGGTCCCAGACAATTTAGACGGGGCAACCGCGTGTGGGAAGCATTCGAGCAAACGCGTGACTGAGTAAAATCTCCCTGCTTTGCTAAGGAGGCCCCTTCCGCACATGTGGAATAATGCACTTTCAATCCACTTTCAATGCACTTTGCAGCTAGATTTTACTGTGCAGAACAGCAAAATCTACTTGCAAACAATTGTGAAAGTGGATTAAAAGTGGATTATTCTGCATGTGTGGAAGGGGCCACGCCACGGTGTCAAAAGGCTCTGCTTTTATGGATGACAAGGGGAAGTTGAGAGAACGCAGGCTCCGAAATCCATACCCACCACCGAGTCCTCTGCACATTAACTTGGGCTGTAAATCATAGGGGAGGTTCACTTCTAGCTGATGGGATGGGATCCCACGCCAGCGGGCCAGCTCGCCATTCGCAGTTATCTTCCCCCCTCCTCCGTCACTTGGGTAGGGGGGTTAAGGGCCACGATTGGGGCTCTTCGGAAGGGCTTGAGGTTCCTTGAGGGGCGAACAAAGCCGTGCGCTTGAGATCTCGCCACTGTTCAAGGCAGGATCGACCTTCCTCCGCGCTGGTGCTGAGCCCCCGCAATCTCTCCCTGCACGGATGCTCCGTTGGTCACTCTGGTGCAGGGGTGTCCACCTCTGGTCCTCCAGATGTTCATGGACTGGCAGGGGCTGATGGGAAGCGTAGTCCGTGGACCAGAGTTGGATACCCCTGCCGGGAGTTCAGGGCGGGGGAGACGAGGAGTCACCCGGATGCCACCCTGGATCCCACCTCCCCAAATAGTCCCCCTCCCAATAGCAACGTCGGTCGCCGTCGCCGAGACTCACCTGTGGTGGGGACGCAGGAGCACTGCTGAGCGCCTAGGGGAGGCACGGCGCTGCAGCAAGAGGGGCCGACGGCGGACGCCTGGACCTGCAGCTGCCCGTAGTAGTAGTTGCCGTAGCCTCCCAGCCTGGAGCCGCCGAGCGCGGGCAGGCCGGACGCCGGAGCCACCGCCCGCGAGTAGTATCCGCCGTAGTCGGCGCCGGCCGAGGCGTAAAGCGAGTCCCCCCCGTGGAGGCTGGCCGAGAAGACGACGGGCGCGGTGCTGGGGGGCTGCAGCACCGCCGAGGAGGGGGCCTCCTTGCAGCGCGGGCGGGCCGCCAGGATACTGTCGATGCTGAACATGCCGGCAGGCATCCCCCACCGGACGGAGGCGCCGCCGAGCAGGAGCAGGAATCGCGGGCGCGGGCAGGCAGCGCCCAGCCAAGCGGACCGCGCTGCGCCCCGCCGGCCAGCCTCGCTGCGCCGGACTCGGGGGCGAAAGGGACCCGCCAAAGTCCTTCCCCAAACTTTACCCCCCCCCCCCCGCAAACCCTTCCTGGGACTCTGGCCTCCGAGCCCCCGCCCTTCCCTCGCCTACTCTCGCCCGGCTCCTCCTCGGATCGCCACTGCGCCGAGTCTATAATCCATCCCAAACCTCTTTCCGTTTTTATACCCGGGCGACGTCATCCCGGAACGAGTTGCTGGTTATATATCAGATCGCAAATAAAACCAGATTTCACTCTCCTTTTTTTTTTGAAGGGGGGTTTGAGAGGAGATGAGGGGGCGGGGCAGGAGGAGCAGAAGGGGGTGGGGCTGCAGGGGATGGGATGGAAGGGGGGGGGGCGGACCGGTTTCTGTGTATTGAGAATTAACCAAATTAAGGTAATCCTCTCCATTAGCGGCAATTCTCTCGCCCTCGGATGCGTCCCCCTCGACGTGCCCCCCCCCCCCGCCGTAATCTCTCCCTGCTCGCTGCTTTTGCTAATTGTTTCCCGGGTTAATCCGGTTAATAACATTGCGGGGAACCGGCTTAACGCCCCCGGACTTTGTCTCCGCTGATTGGGTGCCATTTCCTCTGCCCCCTGCTAACATCGCTCCCCCCCTCCGGATCCCTCCAGCACGCACCGATGTAGGAGGAATAATCCGCGGGCTTTACCTGCCGAGTAAATGAGTTGAGAGTTTAGGATCAAGGTGTTAGATTCCTGATTCCTGATAGGAATTAGGCGAAGAGGACTTTAGATGTGGATTTTAAATCCGAGATGCTTACAGCAGAGCCCTCCGCGTGTTTGTGGGGGTGGGGGTGGGGGTGGGGGTGGGGGGCGAAGTCTACCTCTCACCCACCTGGTTAATTACTGCGCTGTGTATTGCTGCGTCCGAGCGTGTCTGTGTGTAATTTACACGCATCGATACTTAAGTGTGTGAGTGTTTCGAATCTGATTCCTGATACTTTACCAGAGTTGCCTTTCAGCGAACCCGGAGTTCCCAACACATTTATTGGGGGAAACGTCCCGTGGATTTTCGGTGGAACTTTCTTGTCAAGCAAAAAGCCTAGAGAACCCAATTTGCACTTCGGATCTATTGACCTCCAGAAGAGATGTACTGCTTCACAGTTCGGTTTCACTATTTCTAAACTGAAATAAACTTTTAACAAAAATCACAAAATTGCTGATCTTTAGGGTTCCTCTCAGTGGGGAATACATTCCAGTTAACTCTCAAACTCTTTCTTTTTGGAAATTAGAAACCCACAACAATCCGGTCCCGATCCGGCTAAAGCTGATTTTGAAAAAAAAAAAAGGTGCACTTTTAAGAAAGCTTTCCTAGGAGTAAATCTCGCGGAATAATCCCGAGAAAGGTTCTGAACAGGATGACTCTGTTGAGCCCCAATGATTGCGACTGGGCGGGTTTAAACCTGTGGTTTAAGGCACTATGAAACCAGCCTTCCGCTTAACTTGTTTTGCGGACTACTGCGCACGGTCTTTCGGACAGCATTTCGGATCGAGTCATCCTATAACAGGTCGCCCGCTCTGAATTAATTCCCATGCTATCCAGTAAGGGATTCCTCGTAAGAAAGGGTCGTTTAGGACGGCAGCCCTCTTAACTTCGACGCAGGCGGGAAGAAACAATCGGACAAGATTTTAAAGCGGATTAAAAACCCACGGAAGGCGGGCGGGGAGTAAGAGCTGCGAGTTTGCACCCTGAAAACGCACCTCTTGGGGCGTCTGCTCCGAACTTTGGTTTCTGAAGAAGGAAAACTTTGGAAGAAATTAAATTCGTTTTCCTGTTCAGATTTGCGAGCCGGGGCTCTCCCCCCTCGTATAGCTGAACATTTTGCAAGCTTGCGGGGAGGCGAAGTTTCTTAAAACATTTCTGTTTATTAAGACCGGCGTCTCTCCTGGTAGCCGCGCCTGGTGATTTGCAGCAGCCTCCGTCCGTCACGACCGTCTCTCGGAATCCGCAGGAGGTGAAGTGAATCAGATTAGAATATTTATCCCATCAGTTTTCCCTCAAATAAGGCCGGAAATTGTAGGCAAGCGAAGAAAATAAGCTATTAGGAGGCGATTGAGGAGGCACCTCGTTATATTGTCTTTTCTTTCTGAGGCCTGCAAAAAAAAAATGTATATTTTAGCGCAGGTAGCTTTCTCTGCTCCACATACACACACAGATCCGGACTGATCTCAAAACGCAATACCAGAAGAAAACCTAATAGCCATTCATCCCCCCCCCCTGCCCCCCCATCCTAGTTTACATTTCAGTGGAAGGCCGAAACCACTTTTGCTTCAAAACGGCCGGAGAAAGCAATCTCCGTGGACTTTCATTGGGAGAAAGGGCAGAGGTGTCTTAATTGTAAGCTCCTCGCGAGCAAGGACCTTCTCTTTAGGAGCAGGCAACTGAAAAGAAAACAGTCAAATTATTCAAGACAACGGAACGGGTTTTAAACACTGAGATGAATTGTAGATGTGTTTCCGCACTCCTACATTCCTGCTGGGTGACCTTGGGCTAGTCACAGTTCTTCGGCGCTCTCTCAGCCCCACCTACCTCCCATGGTGTCTATTGTGGGGAGAAGGAAGGAAAGGAGCTTGCAAGTTTCCTTACAAGAGAGAAAGGTGGGATATAAATCCAAACTCTTCTTCTCTTAATAGAGAGCAGTATCTGGTGTTTGTGGCTCCTTTCGCACATGCAGAATAACGGAGTTTCAATCCACTTTCATAATTGTTTGCAAGCGGATTTGGCTATTCTGCACAGCTGCAAAGTGCATTGAAAGTGAATTGAAGGTGCATTGTTTTGCATGTGTGAAAGGGACCTGTGTGTGCCTTGCCAGTTTCTGTATCAGTCAAACACTGCCCCAATTTCCTCCACTCCCCATTTGCTTCCGTGCCCCTCTACCACGGCATCGACTATTTTGAACCGTTGTAGCGCAACCCTATGCGGAGTTATTCCATTCTAAGGGTAACTCCGACGTAATTCTCCCCACGACTGTGCTGCCAGCGTCCGAACCATTCCGTGCGAAGTTTTATCGGGGGCTGAATCCATTGCAAACGGGTGGACAGATGCCGAAGCAGCTGGCCTGGCACCCACCCCTTCCCCTTCGCAATGTCAGGTAGCAGAACCAGATTCTTGTCCACTGCCTGCGGTGGCTCCAACGCAAGCCGGTCGCGGCCACTGCAACACGAAACCCCTTTACCTACTGCGCGCTTTGCCGCCCGCCGGTTCGCCGGTTCGCCATCCCGCACCCCCACCCCCCATTAGATTGAACAGATCTTTGCATACATAGCCTATAAAGCGGGAGTCCGAGATCCCCTTCCAAATAAGAATAGCAACATGGAACAAAGTGGGTCCTTTGACATTGCTGCAAGGCTGAAGGGATCGGTGGCAGAGACTGTCGGCCAGCAAAAGGTAAGAACAGCAAACTGCAAGGTAAAGAGGAGGAATCTGCAAGGCTTCCTAGAAGCTCGGTAGGCAACGGTTTCGCCACGACTTCGGGTCGGTCCCCGCGACTGCTTGAGCCTGCTCAATTTCACCGACGGGGCCCGGAGGTTGGCCTCCCCTAGAGCAGATCCCCAGATCAGAATTCCGCGAAGGTTAAGTTTATAGGATGGGAAAGGGATCATTCTTGGGAAAGGCAGAATTATTCGGACACCCGACCATTCCTCCCAGGTAAGGGGAACTTGATCCAGATGTCCTTCCAGGGGTACTTGAGCCAGACTAAAACCTGGTCTATCCTTACTGACTGGAGATGGTCCAGAGATCCACTAATCAATGGATCTCTGGACCCGCTCTCTTCAAAGGCGCTGTCCGATTTTAGGTAACTTGGGGGGAGTCCTTCCGGTTGTAATTCTTGCAAGGTCACTCATCGATCCTGAACTGTTTTAAACTTTAAATGCACTTAATTGAGAGTGGACCTCGTGAAACTCAAGCAGAGTTACATAGGCTCGGACTCTATAATAAAACCTGTCTGGTTCCTTGGCGACGGTTTCTTCCAAGTAAACAGGCGAGGAACGGGGCGGCAAACTGGACTCCGGCGCAGTGCAATCCTAAACAGAGCCACCGTTTATAAAACCGTTGGTTTAAATGGCTTTAAAACAGGGCTACTCTGCTTTAGGACTGCCCTGACAGTTCACTTTTTCCCCCCAAGTGCGCCCCGTTTACTGCAATCCCATGCAGTTTAGTTCCGTCCACACTCACTGATTTCAACAGATTAAGAGAAAATAAATTAGTTTGGGAGTGCAGCATCAGATTCCATAGACACTCGCGCGACATTATTGTTTTCGAATAAATTATTATTTTTTATTATTATTATTTTATTAGACTTATAGGCCGCCTTATCCCCGGAGGGCTCAATTGCGACCACTTTAGCTGAGTCGACAGATCGAACGATCTGCAATCGGTCCTCCTCACCCCCTTCCTGGGAAATAGAACCCGAATTACGATTTTAGATCTCGAATGCCCAAATCGTGATCAATGCACATTCGTTATGATTGTTGTCGAAGTTTTGAAGTTCCTTGCCCAGAGCCACCGGGTTAACTTTTCGCGCTCATCTTGCGCGCCCTAAGGCAGGTACGGCGGACAACGCACCTCCTGCCCTGGAAGCCTGCGAAGTTTTTTTAGTGGATGCACGCTCGGCGCTCTTACTCCGGATCATGGTCGAATTTTTTTTCGTCCACCCTTCCCCCCCCTCCCCCGAATTGGGTGACCTTCTGCGAGCCAGTCTTCCTTCTGGTCCGCCTCCACCCTCCCGCGCCGAACTTCTCCATTAAACAAACCACCCCTTGTGTCCCTCATTGGAAGAGGTCGGCATTGGCATAACAAATGAAAGCGAGGCAAATGGCGCGCCGCCGGCTTGTTGCTAAGGGCTCGTTTGTTGCCAGAGGCCAGGCACAGCGTGGGCCGGGAGCCGCCCGGCCAGAGGGAGATGAGGCCGGCCTGCACGGAGCGCTTAGACCAGGCCTCGAGTAAACACGAGGCTGATTTTCGACATCGCGACCCGGACACGGTTTCCCGCGAAGCACATCGCACGGGGCAGAAGCCCGTGGAAATGGGCTCGGTGTAGAGAGAAAGACGGAATAAAAACCTCATTTGGGCGATATTCTAAAGAGGAGGCCAGCTGATTGCAAAGAGAGACCGAAACGCCCCAAGCGGGCACTTTTATGTCAAGGGGAAATGGCTGCCTCAAAAACAATAATAACAAGATGTTGTCGTCTCCTTCCCAAATGTGCCTCCTCACTTCACCTTAATCCAATTCCACCCTCCACCTTTCTGCCCAGAGAGGTCTGCAAATGTAAGGGGCATGGCCGAGGCCCTTTTGGTTCCAGAGAAAAGACTACCCCAAAAACAAAAAAATACAAGATTTTGTTGTCTCCTTTTGTTTGGCTCCTCACTTCACCCAATTCCTCCTTTGGTCTTTCTGCCCAGAGGTCTGCAATGCACTATAGGAGGGATCCCAAATAGTAGGTCCAAGCTGAGGCTCGACTGGGAAGGCCTCTCATCTTTCAATTGCTTGCCCGGCTGGGAAAAGCAGGCAGATGGCTCTTCCCTGGCCCCAGAAAAGGGATGGTGCTGCTTTAGGCCTACCTACCGGGTTTAGCTGGTGTCAAAGTTTTGGCCGCGTCAAAGTGTGCATTTTTCCTACTTCCCAAACATGGAAAATAAGTGTTGTTCATCTTTAAGGTGCCCTGCATTTGGGGTTTATTTTGCTACCCCAAACTAATATGGTTTCCCTTCGGCACTTATGTGAAAGCAGCTGCATTTGTCTGGTAGTGTGGGAATCTATTAACCTCATCAGCTCCCCACACACTCACATATGCTCCTCCTGTCTTCCCCATAAGAAAGATTCCCAGTTCAGGTATCTGAAAAAGGAAGCTGTGACTCATAAGAGAATACATCTTGTTCCTTTTTAAAGGGTCACTGGACTTTTGTTTTAAATTGAATCAACAAGAAGCAATGTCACAAAAATCAGGGAAAATATTTAAATTACTACTACGACTACTGCTACTAGTAATAATAACAATAACAGTAACAACAACAACAACATTAAGCAAGGAATTTTCCCAGGTGATTCACTATCACCCTTACTGTTTATCATTGCCATGATCCCACTAACAGTAATTTTAAAGAAAACAAAGTTGGGATATCAAATGGGCAAAGTCTTGGGAAAAATCTCACATTTGCTGTACATGGATGATTTGAAGCTGCGTGGGAAATGAGACACAGAAATCCAGTCACTAGTAAACGTAGTCTGAATATTCAGCACAGACATTTCAGTGGAATTTGACCTGGAAAAGTTTACCACTGTGGCAATAAAGAGGGGCAAGATCATCAAGAGTGATAGCATAGAAATGCCTGATGGCCAACTCATCAATTGCAACCAGGAGGCAGCTTATAAATACCTGGGCATTTACAGCTGGATAACATCAAGCACGGGTAAGTGAAGACTGTGGTCAGCAGCGAATATACCCAGAGAGTCAGGAAAATTTGAAATATAAATTAAACGACGGGAATATCATCCAGGCCATCAACACTTGGGCCATACCTGTCATCAGGTACACTGCGGGAATCATCAACTGGACACAGGCTGAGCTGGATGCATTGGATAGAAAAACTCGGATGCTTATGACAATGCACCATTCCTTACACCCACGCAGTGATACTGATAGATTATACCTTCCATGGACATCTGATGGCAGAGGCTTACTGCAACTACAGCAAACAGTGGAGGAGGAGAAACGTGCGCTGGCCGATTATGTGAATAAAAGTCAAGAACAGGCATTGATTAAGGCGAAGAACAGACATTTGCTGAAGACCCAGGAAACCACACAAGGGCCCCTTCCGCACACGCAAAATAATGCGTTTTCAAACCACTTTCACAACTGTTTGCAAGTGGATTTTGCCGTTCCGCACAGCTTCAAAGAGCACTGAAAGCAGTTTGAAAGTGCATTATTCTGCATGTGCGGAATGAACCAACAATTCAGAAAAAATGTAATTAAAATGAGAACCAAAAGCTGGCACTACAAAGCTCTACTTGGCCAATTTCTGGAGAAGATCAAGGACAAGGTGGACAATGAAAAGACCTGGCTGTGGTTAACAACTGGAAGTCTGAAAAAGGAAACTGAATCCCTGGTTTTAGCCACTCAAGAGCAAGCCATTAGAACAAATTCGATCAAGGCCAGAATTGAAAAATCCTCGGATGATGCAAAATGCAGATTGTGCAAAGAAAAGCTGATGAAACTGCAGATCATGTCCTCATCTGCTGCAAAAAGATTGCCCCAACTGAGTACAGAGGCACAACTCAGTGGCCAAGATGATCCACTAGAATTTATGCAAGAATTACAATATAAGATCAGATAAAAACTGGTGGGAACATTGTCCAGAGAAAGTAATGGAAAATGAGAAGGTCAAGATCCTGTGGGACTTTTGAATCCAAACGGAACATAATACACAAGACATCACAGTGATCGAGGACAAGAAAGTGACCATCATTGACGTAGCAGTGCCCGGTGACAGCAGGGTCATTGAAAAAGAACATGAGATGATCACTAGATACCACAATTTGAAAATCGAGCTTCAACATCTATGCACAAACCAGCCGAGGTCATCCCAGTGGTAATCGGCATGCTGGGCACCATCCCGAAAACACTAGGGCAACACTTGAAACATCTTCAAATCGACAAAATTAACATCTGTCAGATTCAGAAGGCGGTCGTCAATACATTACAACTTCCAAGGACTCTGGGTGAGGCTCGAATTGTAATGAAGGCCAACAACCAGCTAAAGAGCTGGCAGCTGTGAAATCAACTAACAACAACAACAACAACAATACATGCTTTATGTAGTAATCCCTTCCTAAAGAGGAGTGGGGTTCACCGTGCTTCCACTTTTATTTTGGTGTCACTTCAGAAGAACTTTCTGGAAATATTTTGACTGGACTCTTGGAGCTTAGCTGAGTTCAAGAATGTAGGGGTGGGGTTTGATTTAAATCTGTTTAAGAACCCATGCTGCAGCACTGATTTTAAACAGGCTTAAATTCAAACACTTTTGCTTGAATGGGGTTTAGGGCAAGTCAATGGAGTGTATAAAATCGCGGCTGCGCCACTGCGTCTTTCTCAGTCAAATTTGCTGTTAATGCAATGAGGCTGTGATCCTGTGCATATTTACTTGAGAGCTCTACTGCAGTACTTCAAGAAAAGGTTCCAAAAACAGCAGCAGCAACTGATAAAGACAGACTTGGAAGAAAGGCTAATCGCTTGTTTTATTTTTAAGAACAGGTAAGGGGGACAAAATGTGATTTTAAATTTTATTTATTAATTAATCTTATATAGGAGGATGTGAATGATATTATGCAAGACTAAAAAGATGGCATCAAAGTATTTTTCCCTCTCCCGTAATACAAGCATCAGGCCGCCTTCTGAAAAGCCCCCCCCCCCAAAAAAAGCCCTTCAAAAATTGTCTTATGAATTTTACAGCTTTCACTGCCACAAGACCACCACTAGCATGTAGAGGAGATTATCCAAATTCATGGAAGGCAGGTCTGTGAGTAGTGATTCCTCATAGATAAGAGAGTCTCCATCTACAGAGGCAGTATCTTTTCAATTGCCATTTATGGGGGACAAATAACAGGTGAGGTCTGTTACCTTCATGGCTTGCTTGCCAACATCTACCTGGTTGCAGAATGCTGGGCTAGATCGATCAGGGGTGTCAAACATGAGACCTTAGGGGTGGATCTGGCCCCTTGAGTGGGCTTATCAGGCCTATGAACCAGCTGAAGTAGTGAAGGGAGCAGGGGAGTGAGGTTGCCTCATCTGGTTTGAGGGTTTGATAAGCCCTCTCAAGGGGCTTGTCCAGGCACACCACTCTTTCCCATTCTGGGGGGAGCCAAGGCAGCCACTTCCCTCCAGAGCCCAATCCGGCCAAGTCACATTTATGTCATATCCGGCCCTCGTAACATATTACCTCAACATTCCTGAGGTAGATTTTTTTTTCTGATCCAGCAAAGCTCAAATCACCTTGGAAATGATTGCTTCTGCCTTGAAATGAAAAGTTTGCCTCTTTGCCCCTCAAAATGGTAAAGACAGAGTTAGAGCTATCCCTTCAAAGGTATTTTGTGCATGTTCAGAGGCGGTCTTGTTTATTATTGCTCCACTTATTCTGGGGCTCGTTGAAGAACTAAAATCAGTTTCTGGATGAACTTCTATACTGGGACTGATAACATGACCAGAAACACAAATATTGATGCTGAGTGTTTGTGTTACAGTTAGAATAGCTGTCAGAGCCTTTCAGGGATAGGGCGGTATATCAAATTCAATAAATAAATAAATAAAATCTTAAACGCAGTCATGTGACAGCAAGTTCCACTGGAATCCATTCAATTCATTCATGACAGCTTGGCTCATCTGAACAGGGTTTTCTGCCCGTGCCACTGCAACTACAAATAGGCAACATCAGTAACAGCCCATAGACATGACTTCTCTGTTGTGGTTCCCACCTTATGGCATGGCTTGTTGGAGAAGTTCAGAAAAGCTCCCATTCTTCTGGCTTTCTGCAAACTGTCCAAAGCAGAATTATTCAAAAGGGCTTTTCTACACAGGTGATGGCACTGTACAAAAAGATTAACAAATTTACTGGAATAAACTATTAGGGATAGCAGTCTATAATACTTTCTATAGCTTGCTGTAAGTAGGATCCTACTATGTAACTTTGCATCATTTAATGGGTTGTATCAATACTTGCACTTTGCTTCAATTCTGTTTTTATATTTCTGCTTGTTTCTGCAGCATATTGCAATTGTTATTGAAGGTCACATCTTGTTGATTGTATTGATTCAGGCTGTGTAATCCATCTTAAGTCCCAGAGAGAAAGGCAAACTATAAATAACGTAAAGAAATGTAATAAAATAATTGCTTCCAAATAATGGTACTTTGGGTTACTGTGTAGCCAAAGCTGATAATTAAAAAAAACCCTCTTCAGTTTAAATAGTAGATTGCAATCCTAAACAGAGATCCTTCTCAATCCATTGAAGCTTAGAGACTCTATTAAGTTTATACATGGTCAGTTCATTTTTTAGATTGCTTCACAGAGATTGCCAGTATTGTTTTTGTATCCTCAGTTTGTTCTATTTAGTCTCTCCTCCCATTACTTAAAATGCTAAGCCAGGGTGATATGGTGACATTTCCATGGGGAATGTGGGCCTGTGTGTGTCTCCCATCTCCTCATCTAGTGAGTCAAGAAAAGCGCATGTGAAAACTGCAGAAATGATTTCAGATTTTTGAACCCAGACATTCCTGCTGTGGTTCTGATTCTCTCTTGTGCAAATCAAACCCACATTTCTTTATTTGCACACCACTCACTGAATTTTTCCCCAATGAAGTTTATGAATTTTTCTTAAGAAAGTTTTATTTATTTTGCACATATAGACAACATATGCAGAAAGAGAAAAAAGTGCAACTCTGGTCTCCCCTCCCCTACGGTAATAATAGTAAAAGAAAAAAAAACACACATATCCCTACACACATATATATAGTGACTTCCAGCTATCTCATTATGGATCAGAATGCAAATCTAGTTCCGTGCTTATGGTTAATATCTACATTTTTTTCACTTTTAGTTCTTCTTATGAAACTACTTTAGTGCAATACGCTGTTTTCAATTAAATCTCGAATCCTGACATTATTTCCCTATTCATGTATGTGAAGTGTACTAATTTTTCACCATTTTCTGCTCATTCACAAATCAGTGGGCATTGTATGTATTAATACTGCTGCACCAAATGCATATAAAAACCATACAGTGTGTATATACAATACCAACTGAGCTAGAAAGCTAATAGCAAAAATGTGGAGAACTAAAACCATTGCTTTATAAAAAAATAGACATTAATGTGAACAGAAACAAAATAGGGGATGTTTGCTCATAGTTAGAAAACACACAGTGACAATGAATGGTTGCTAGAGGAAGGGGAGTCAAAGAAAGTGCTGCTTTGCTCTATGCGGTTTCTTCTACACAGACACGGTGCCCATAGTGGATTGAATCAAGCCCCTCTAGTACAACAGTATGGTATCATTTGTTCCTAGAATAAACTTCTCTTGAACTGATTAAGAAAGTTAAGTCCTGTTTGAAAATACACACACAGCAAAAAAAAAAATCCAAAAAAACCTGCAAAGTCGCTGTTCCCTTATGTTTCCCTCAAACAATATCGGCTTCTAAAGTTTTCATTCACATAAACCTTATTAATGAAGATCTTTGCCTGAAATGTCAGGGGGGATTTTGCAAATTTCAAGTAAATGATGAAGCTTGCATGTCTTGCCAAGTCATGGGTCAAATGCATTTGTGAAAAAAAAAACTGCTAAAAGAGGCATATGGTTTGGAATTTTTCTACAATGACTAGTGTTTAAATAAATTGCTTGTACTGCTTAACTTCATGTATAATTTTGACAGAAATTGGCCTATAGCCTTTTGATATGTAAACATTTCAGGCCTTTTATGCGGTAGAAAAAGACACTCGCTCCTTCGGATCAGCTCAAGCAGTCACCCAGTAATTCAGAAAACTGGCACCTACCATTAGAGCTCTTGCTGCATTTCGGCTTTCAAGTGGCAACATTAAAAGCCCGGGAGGGGGACGAGGGTGGATTTCAAAAGCAATGTCATTTGGAATTTTTTTGAAAGGAAAAAAAATGGCAAATGAGGTGAGAACGTGCATTTATTCTCTGACTGAAATGGATGAATCACAGCTTCTGTCATTTTCTCTCTTTCTTTTTTTAAGAAAAGGAAAATTAGAGGGGAGAAACACTTAACATAAGATTCTGACTCGCTTGCTATTGAATGAACGTCTTCTAACAAATCAATCACTGATAAAGCATTGAAAGGTGCTGGGGAGAAAGGGAAAGTTATCACTTTTGGACAGATAGCCATTAAAATGCTTCCGTCGGTGACTTGTCTGGATTCAAATTAAAACAGACTAAATGCCTAGCAGGTTGCAGCGCTGCTTGAAAATAGGGAGCAAGGTAGCAGAGAATCATTTCATTATATTTATATTTTGTTCCATCCCAAAGGCTCTGAACAAGTCACAAAAATATTTAAACTTTTCAATTAAAATTCTCATGACTTTCCTAAATATTCTATTGATCAGCTATTGTCCCAGTAAGTCTGAGAGTGGTTTGCAGTTTTATGCATGTTAGAGGTGACTGTCCAGTGACTGAGATGTGATCACCCTTCCCATAGCTTTCTACTCGATGGAGCTGAACTGGCAGAGGAAGGGAAATGGAATCAAGCTCCCAGAAACTGGAACCAAGCTATCTTCCCTTGATGGTATTCTTGCTGTGAGTGCGGAAATGCAGTCTTGAATCTGTTCTTCCTCCTTCAGTAGGGAACCAGGGCCATATTGTCCTTCTTTCTTTCTCTGTGACACCCTGCTAACTGATTCCATCAAAAGTACTTCTTTTGTGAGTACTTAAGTACTGATCTTAAGTACATCTAAAGATCTAATTTATTATGATTTTTAAACCAATTAATGTGTGGTGGCTAAGATCTCCTAGAATTGAAGCTGATCTCCAGGTGACATAAATTTCCCACAGAGAAAATAGCTGCTTTGGAGGATGGGGTCTATAACATTATACTCTGCTGAAGTCCCTCACTTCCCCAAACATCACCTTCCCCAAGCTGCACCCAAAATCTCCAGGCATTTTACAACCCAGAATCGGAAATCCTATTTGCGGACTGTTTTCTAACCCCCAAATAATATTTATTGTATTAGCCATTTTTGATTCCTACAGAATTTACTTCAAGGAGGGAGGGAATGAAGGACATTGAACATACTACTTCAGTCTTAATTTCACAGAACTCTCAATGACTTCTGAAACCTTTGTCCCTGTGTAAAGACTAAGTAAAGTTAGAGTAAGGGCCCAAAAGTATCCATTTCTTTCAAAAGGTAATGACAACAGTAAATGCAGGAACCCTTCTTTTGAGGTAATAGGTGTAACATCATAATACAACACTTGTTCTATTTATTTATTTGTTGGTTCAAATATTACTCTGAAGTGTAACTCAGAAACCCATAATTAATAGGTGGAAAGGTGGCTTAAAATGGTTTGGATCAATCAATAAACAATTTAAAGTATCAGTTCCCTTGTTCTGTGTTTCTTGAAATTACCAGGCGAGTCTATGCCAAGCATCCTTAAACGAAACTGGTTTCAAATGTGTATAAATCCTGCGAGCTACTGAATAAATCCCCTTATTGCTAATATATTTGCCTGACATAAATAAATCTCGTAAAGTTGATTGGATGGATAAGCTTCACCCCTGTGCTAGACAGAACAAAACCTGGAGAGTTGCCTGGTGCCAGACAGCTCAATATGTTTATTTCCTGTGTGCCTTAGTTGGGGCTAAACCGAAGCTGGAAAGGGGATTGGAATGAACGATATAATTTCAATCTGTTACTGTAGTAAAATGCATATTTATTGTATATGTCAGTTTGTCATGCACAGATTTCTTAAGACACACTGCCCCTTTTGTTAGCTCTTGAGGTAAACTCTTCCCTCACACACACACACAACTCACAATTAGAACAATGACACTTTTCGTCATATATAATTTAGATGCTGTAGCAATATAGAATTGATTAATAACAGTAACACATTTTCAAGTGGTGACAACAATTTTTTCAGGACAGAATCCCACAAAGTTATCTATAAAGGTGAATAGCCAGAGGCAAAAGAAGTATATGTGAGTTTTATGTCTGTTTGAAGCAAGTAAAGAAAAAAATTAAAAATATATAGTTCTTGCTTCTCATGATTTTGAAAGCCAGCACAGAAGTAACTGCAGGGAATCATTCTTTACATGTTCCTTTGTTCCTAGGGTACAGCAATAACTATTTTGCTTGTCTATCATTCCCTGATGTCACAACAATTCCCACCTTATCCTGTACATTGATTTCTCCCTCTTTCCACTTCTGTTTTTAACAACATTCAGACAGAGCAATCCTCTTTATATGTGCAAGACAAGATTTTCTTGCGGTTGTGGGTTTTTTGGGGCCATGGTCTGGTAGTTTTAGCTCCTGCTATTAGACACTAGAAACTAAAATGACTATACTGAGGATGTCATACTTTGGTCACAAAATGAGAAGACGAGTCACTGGAAAAGACAGAAATACTTGGAAAGATTGAAGACAGCAACAAAAGAAGGAGACCCAACATGAGATAGTTTGACTCTTTATTAATAATTATTATAATATAATAATAATAATTAATTATAATAAAACAAAACCACTAGGGCGGCACTTGAAACATCTTCAAATCAACAAAATCAACATCTGTCAGATTCAAAAGGCAGCCCTGCTGGGATCCGCACAAATACTACATTGCAACATCCTAGGCCTCTGGGTGAGGCTCGAGTTGTAATGAAAGGTCAACAACAACCAGCTAAAGAGCTGCCAGCTGTGGTTTAGCTAGATCATCCCATGCTAAGTAGCATATTGGGCAACGTGCCCTCCAGCATCTCCAGTCTTGGGTGAGCTTCAGCATCTTCCCATGCAATATTCAGTGCTTTCATGTTTTGCTCGAATGTTCTCCTCCAGGTGTTTTGGGGGAATCCTTGCTGTTGTTTGGCATCAAGAGGTATCCACCTCATTGTTGTCTTTGGGATCCAACCATTATCCATGCAAAGGACATGGCCCATCAAAGTCTTCTGTGTGCAGTGGTGGTATGGAGTTTTCACATGCCGCTCTTTTGCCGCTTCGTTAATGATGTGGTCATAATATTGGATCTTCAGGATTCTGCGTAGGTACTTCTGTTGGAAGACGCCGAGCCTGTTGTTGATACTTGTTGATGCCTTCCAGGTCTTGCTAGCATAAATGGCTGGTGGGATCACAATGGAGGTGAATAGGCGGAGCTTGTTCTGTAGTGCAACAACAACAACGACAACAACAAAAGCAACAACAATAATAAAAGGTTGCCCTTCCCCTTACGGGCTCAGGGCAGTTTGCAAGATGCAAGTTTAAAATATCCAAAGTAGATGTGTAATCTTGGCATAAATTATAACTTAACTAGAGCAGAGGAAGGAATGGAACAAGGGAACAGACAAGGTAAAAGGAAGGGGAAAGGTCAACTCTGTTGGAAAATTACCATTGTTATCTTCAACCATATACCTGGTGTATCATCTCTGTCTTACAGGCCCGGCAGAACTGCAGCAAGTCCCACAGAGTCCTGGTCTCACTTCACAGAGTGTTTTACCAGGCAGTGGCCAGAGCTGAAAACTCTCTGGCCCTGGTTGAGGACAGCCAGACACTTTTTGGGCCAAAGACCACCAATAAGTTGTTATTCATAGAGCGTAACATTTTTTGGGGGGTGCATTGGGAGAGGCAGTCCTGCAGATATGATGGCCCCTGACCACTTAGGGCTTTAAAGGTTAAAATCAAAACCTTGAACTTTCATAAGGCCTGAGCAAGGCTGTTAACAATAGGACATTTTGAAGGACATTGATTCATAGGATTACCATGAGTCACAAATGACTTGACAGCACTTAACACACACACCAGACCACAGCTACACAGCCCAAAAAACCCACAGCAGGGATTTAATTCCTGCCAAGAAAGCCTTCAACAAGACAAGGCTTCCCTTATTTATTGGATATTTATACCCTAGATATATTTGAATGTTTATATCTTGTTTTTCTCCTCAGTGAGGAATCCAAAGTGGCTTACAACATCATTGTCCCTTTAGCCACATTATCCTCACAACTCTGAGGTAGCTTAGGCTATGTGTGACTGGGCCAAGATCTCCCAGCTAGCTTCCATATTATAATGGGGATCCAGACCTGGACCTTCCAGATTTTAGCCAGACAATCCACTTCCATCATAATCACAACCACTTCCTTTATCTGTGCTTGCTTCCTATTGCTTTCCAATTATATTTCAAGGTTCTATAAATTATAATTCCAGTTAAAATTCAAGGTACTATAATGCCAGTCATTTTGTTTGGCCTTCTCTCAGTGATGCCTCCATGCTGAATGTTGTAATTGTTACTATGTTTTTATGCATATTTGAGCTCTGTTTTGTTTTAATGATGTATGAGGTGTTGGTTAGTTTCAATGATTTTAAAATGTGATTTTATTATGTATGTTTTAATTTGTTGGGCAGAAAGGCAGCATACACATTTTGTAAAATAAGATAAAATTTTAGAAATAATGCTGATCCATCCAGTTTTGTCCATGCTGACTAGAAATGGCTCTCTAAGGCCTTTGTCTGAGAAAGGCAACATTTACTTACTACTTGTGTATCTACACTACCTCTTATCTAGGTTGATCAAAATCTTGCGATTTTTCACAGATTACAGGTCTTAACTATCTTTACAGAACCCATTGCAGGTGTTAAGTAGCTTAACAAAACTAACAAATTATCTCTGTATTTATCTTGATTAGATTTGGATTTTACATAATTCCGTTTCAACATGTAGTTTCTGCATTTCATGGTCCCTGAATAGAATTGCCAGCCTCCAGATAGTAATGCCTTCAAGCAATACCTTCAAGCACAGAAGCTGCAGAATTTGGAAACCTATGCATAGGTCAGAAGTATCTCAGTGACACATCATGGCTATTAATCATATTCAGCAGCTTCTTCTGGTAACATTTTAAAGACATCAAAACTGGTGCTATGAAATATATAGAATGTGTTCTTTTCATAGCATACCCAATGTCTCAGGGCAATTTGTTCTTATAAGCAACATCATCAATAACTCACCAGGTGTAACTGAACATACAGATTAATCAAATACTAGTAAAAAGGACAAAAGCCAGTTTGTCCTCGTAATAAATGTCTCCTCTAGGAAATAAGTCCTCTAGGACTCATCAAAATCTGATTTACAGTGACAAGATCTATCTATAAAGCAGTATTCCCATACCTGCATCATTTACTAACTTATTATTTCATTTGTAATCACCAAATTTGACAAATAAATAGAACATGGAGCTCTCCCAATATTACAGCTAAAATCCTACTACAGAGCTCATTTTCCTTGGAGAAAATGACTGCTTTGGAGGGTGCAGTCTATGGCATTACATGCCACTGAGGTCCCTTCCCTCCCCAAACCCATCCCTGCCCAGGTGCCACTACCACATTCAAATATCCAGGTATTTACCAACAAAGTTGGCAACATTGCCCCTTGATCTTCCTGGGTTCCCCCACCCCTTAACTCTATATAAAATAACTGCATAGTTTGAATCCAGTAATTGCTGAAGAAGCAGGATCTGATCCTCAAACGTTCATACTGGAATAAAGCTTTTTTTTAGTCTGTAAAATTCGACAAAGCTCCTGTTTGTACTACTCCCACGATATTTTAATTGCAAAATCTTGGGGACTGAATAAGGGATCATTTTATTTAAAACACTCACTCTGCCTTTGAGTCATAAAGTAGTAAAGTGGAGGGAGGGAGTAAATTCCTTGTCTCCACCTTCTGTGGTTCTGATCCAAATTGATGCTCTGTTCAGCATCTATTACTTTTTAACAGTACTATAGAGATCTGGCCATAAAATTCCCAGCATCACATCTGTTCTGGCTGTGAGTCAGGTTTTTAATGTGGCTTAGTAGATAAACTTTCCCCCTTATCTTATCCTAGATTTGCAATTGATTACCATGCAAAAAATACCCCTTTCCCCCCAAAATAAGACAAGGTCTTATATTAATTTTTGCTCCAAAAGATGCATTAGGGCTTATTTTCAGGGGATGTCTTATTTTTTCCCATGATTTTGTGCCCCCCCCCCCCGTGCCCAGATCAGCTGTGCCGGGGAATCTGTAACTAGGGCTTATTTTTGGAGTAGCACTTACATTTCAAGCATCCTCCAAAAATTCTGAAACTCATGCTAGGGCTTATTTTCTGGGTAGGTCTTATTTTCAGGGAAACAGGGTATGTACCAGACTACCTGCCCACACATAGACAATGTGGTTCTTCATCACTCAAAAACTAAAAGGAATTTCATTTGGTGTATAGATTTTTCTTACCAAGTGACCATGGCAAGAACTATTGAAAAGGTTGTCTTATTCTTTTTTGAAACTCTGAATAACAATTTTTCACACAGTTATTTACTGGGCTTTTTCATTGAATGTATCTGAAGGAGCCATGATTTGGAGACAAGAAGTATGACATGGTGGGTAAAGTTCTGAGCTATAATGTAATTCATGTGCTTATTAAGTAGCATTAGGCAAGCCACCCCTTCTCAGACTCAGGCCCCTTCCGCATGGGCGGAATATGGAGCCCTGCGGATGGCAAAAACGCCGTCCCCAGGGAGCCATTTGCACAGGGGGCGCAGCTACTTCGCAGCCGCGCCGCCCTCGCTCCGCCCGACCGGTGCGAAGCTGCCGTTTTCCGACCTCGCTTGGGAAGCGAGGTTTTTGGAAAACGGCGGCTTGGAGCCGCTGCCGTGCGAATGGCAGCAGCTCCAAGGCGCCCTCCCTCCCCCCTCTTCACGTACCGTGTCTGTGGCTGTCCGGCGCGTCGCTGAGGTCTGGGGACACGCCCCCCTGCCCTGCGACGCTGGAGCAGTTGCGCAGGGTAGGGGGGCATGTCCCCAGACCTCAGCGATGTGCCGGACGGCCACAGACACGGCAGGTCGGCCGGGGGCGACGGCGCTCCACGGCGCCGGTCCCAGGGGGGTTGGGTCGGCGTGGAATATGCCGACCCAAGCCCGATCGTCGCTGTGCAGAAATGGCCTCAGTCCCACCAAAAGATCAGAATCATACTACTAGTTAGTGAGAGGCCAGTGTGGACTAGTGGTTATAGCCTGGACTTTAATGTGAAGATCTGAGTGAAAATCCCTGCTTGGGGCATGGAATTCTATGGACAATTTCAGCCAGCTAGCTGAAGTTACGTCATAGGGTTGTGATGAACAGAAAAATGGCACCCTGACAATGTAATCCCCTTGAGGAAGGTATGTACGTTATTGCCATCAAGTCACAACCAGCTTATGGTGACCACAGCATGGGGTTTTCAAGGCAAGTGATTAAGCTGAGGTGGTTTGCCTTTCCCTCCCTCTGCAGAGTGTTCCTTTGTGATCTTCCATCCAAGTACCAACCCTTCTTAGCTTCTGAGATCTGATGAGATACTATATTCCTGAAGGAATATAAATCCAATGAATTACTAAATATCTACTATTACTAACATGCCTTTACAGATTGTCAAGAAGCACTTCAAACATATAAAAGTGCTACACAAATGCTAAAGCATCTCCACGGAGAAGCTAATAAATCAACACCTCAACACTTTTCAACACCTTTTCCATGAATGTTCAGCTTTCATTTAAAACAAAGATTCTAGTTCTTTTAGATTCTGAAGTATTCAGTGGGCCTAAGGCTCATTCCGCACACGCAAAATAATGCACTTTCAAGCTGCTTTCACAACTGTTTTTGCCATTCCGCACAGCTTCAAAGAGCCCTGAAAGCAGCTTGAAAGTGCATTATTCTGCGTGTGCGGAATGAGCCTAAGTTTGTTATGTCTAGCTGGTTTCAGCAGTTTATTCGTAACTACTGAGCAGCAGTTGAACATTTTTAGTCAGGAACATACTGGTTCCAGTTTCATCCAGTAGGCTGCAGTGATTTGTAAGAACTCTGGAGTCAGCCATTCAGTTCAGATCACTTAAACTCTGGGGTCTGTACCCAACTTAGATACATGTCCTTCCCAGGCTCCATTCCCAAATATCTTGGTGTTTCCCAGCCTGGGTCTGGCAACCATCTCTGACACCCACCCACCCCACTTCAGGACAGGGGCACAGATGAAGGACGGCGAGCGGGGCAGCTGGCTCTAACCCTAACCCAATACCCATCTCCATATGCAGACTGGAGCAGCAAGGTCCTCAGCCCAGGGCTCAGCCAGGTTGGATCCAGCTCTAAGCGGCAGGCTGGAATCCTGCTGTTTAAAGCTGGATCCAAGCCTGGCTGAGGCCAGAGACAAATGGGCCCTTGCCCCTCCAATTTCCCCATGGAGACTGGGGGTCCAAACTCCATTTGGAGATGGGAGTGGGGTAAGCCCTGCTCACTGGGCTTCAACTGCGGCCCTACCTGGAATTCCATGGGGAGTTCCAGACCACGGTGCAGTTGCAAGGGAGAGTGTGGCCTTAAAATGTGCCCCCTGGAAGTGGCACACAGAGGTTCAGTCCCCTCACACTCCCTAGCTATACCATTGATTATTTCTCCACTTACTACTCAAACAACACAATCCTATACCATTCCAAGCTGACTAACTTTTATGGACTGAGAAGTGTATGATTCTGCTTTTACTCTCATAGTCCAATATGGAGCAACACACAGTGACTTTGGTCAGCAAAGACATACAAATAATTTTTTGTAGTTGGAGAAGCCTCACCAAAGATCAAGACTCTGGAAATGCTGAAACATTAGCAACACTGGTTTAGACCAAGCAGTTACTAGGATGGGTGGGTGATCATTTTAAAGGCGGCTAATTTGAATTAGATGTTTCAGTACTGGCCCTGCTCTCTGAGAGAACAATAAGCTAAAAACTGAAATGTGTGAATAATAAAATTGAGACAACGTTTGAACCAATCACGTAAATTAACATCTCCCACAGTTAGTTGCAGTGACCAATAATTGGGGAAGAGGTACCATAAAATAAAAAACATGTAGTGAAATGTAAGCACGTTTCACGTAATTAGGAAACCTCTCAGCCTTAGACCAGGTTTCAGTAAAATTACATTGCTGAATCACTCTTATCCCTGTTATAGTTCTAATTTATGTATTTAGGACAGGAGGGGTAGTCTGTTCTTCATAATGATAGTTTGGGGAATTCAATGCAATTTCCAAATGCTAAGGAGCTCAACTAAAACCCTATGTCTACATGATACTGCAGAATTAACTACTCCCAGTGGGTTCTGAGGTTTTTTTCTCCATTTGTAATTGCTTGTAGGCCTTCTAGTCTTTGATACATCTCAGCCGACTTTAACCCCCTCCCCTTTCCCACAAGGTGACATTTAGAAAGTTATGACCAAATACAATTCAACCATGATATATTTTTTTAAAAAACAGCTTTGTGCTGGAGTCATAGAAAAATTATTGTGTATGATACTGAAGAGCAACAAGGGGCAGAAGCTGGCATGCTAAAGGCGAACCTGGGTATCAATTTTAGCTCTTACTCTATGTGAATGACCTAAAAACATACCATCGCGTTCCATCCCCCCCCTTTTCCAAGTGTAATGCGAGAGCTACTAGCATCGGGCTGGGACACCTGGTTTTTGTAAAGATGCAAACCCCATACTAAATATTTCACAGATCCTTGGAAATGCATTGTTGGAAGAATGTTTTTCCAGTGAATTCTACTGGGGTACTCCTATGAGACTGGGGTTGTCAGGTCCCACTGGCTACCTGCAGAGGATGGGGGGCAGGAGGGGGGTAGGGGTATGTTGCCAGATCCAGGCTGGGAAACTCCTGGAAATTTGGAGACAGGGCCTGGGGAGGACGGGGACCCAAATGGGGCACAAAGCCATAGAGTCCACCCTCCAAGGCATCCATTTCCTCCAAGGCAACTGATCTCTATAGTTTGGAGATGAGCGGTGATTCTGGGGATTTCCAGATCCCACCAGAGGCTAGCATTCCTATGTGGGACACTGACCTTTTCCCTGTATGTAGCATTCAAGAGAATCAAGAGGCCATCTAAGTCAAGAATTTACTGTAAGCAGGTGTCACCCACCTATCCATCTTCCCTCTTTCCTCATATCTATTTCAGACCACAATGTACCACAGGCAGAAGGACAACCACTCAGCAGAAGGGATTCACACACCTCATCACAGAGAACTGGCTGTACTGGCCAAAAGAAAAGAGGAAAGGTTGTTTTACTTTCTGCAACACACTAACAGGGAAAATCTGAGCAGACAAAAAATGACGGAGCTGGGTGGAAAGAAAGGAAGAGGAAAACAGACTGATGGAAAGAACAGCCTTGTTAGGAGGCTGCAGTTTGGCAATGGCTGCAGCAGCCATGAGCTGTGCTAGATGGTCTTGCCTTGCTCCAGTGCTGGCTTGATTGTAGTAAACATTGCAGAAAGCCTCTACTATCAGAAAGCAGAGCTACTGATCACTGAGTTCGGCTTTTCCTGCACTCTTAGCGGATTGCAGTGTGGAACTGCAGAACAAGCTCATTCTCCCTTCTGTGGGGAGCAGGATCTACATTTTTTTTGAAGGACAAAAGCACAAAATTATTTCCCCCATATATTATATATATATTTTTTTATATGTATATATTAGCAACATATATAATCAATGTATATAATATAATGTAATGTAATGCAGCATAATATAATATAATCAATAACTTTTAAATGAACGAATAAATTGTGTTGACCTCTAGGAACCATTAATGAATAATTTGATTTTTACATTATCTTATCTATCTATGTTTGAATATTCCTTCCACCTGTCTGCATCCATAAAAACCTAATCCAAGGAGAAAGTTTTTCAGCCGAACCTTTTCCCAGATATTTTTAAAAATAAAGTGCAGATAACTTTCAGATGGAAAACACCAACATACCTCATGTTTCTTTGCAGACTGATAAAGTACTGCCCAAGAAAAGGATTAGTTGGTAATTATGCTGCTAGGAGCTAAAATGACGGAATGTGAAGATACTGTACTTTAGTCGCTAGAAAAGACTGCCGCCACTCCATCTTTCCCTGCCATCTGCTCTCCCTAGCCCCCCCCCACTCAAACAGAGGCAGAGGCAGAGTGAGGGGAAACTGTGTTTGGGGTGTTCGCACATGCTGTGCCCCTGCCACGGTGTCCCCTGTTCCACCCCGGAATGCCCCGCCACTGCTCTGCCTGGGGCATCGCACCCCCCCATCCCATGGGCACTACGCCACTGCATTCAGATGCAGCCCTGATCCTATATTTCCCACCCAATCCAGCCTCAAATTGTAGTAAGAATGACCACGATGCAAGGCTGCCAAGAGGAGTGGGACTGGGGAACACAAAATGTTCTAGGGTCCAAGTCAAGAGGAAGGCCCTTGAAACCAGCATCAAGCTGCATTCAGAACTGAACTACAAAATGACATTGAGCTGAAGTCAAATTTAAGCAAACTTACCAAAGTTTTAGTTAAGGAAAAGGTTGTCCCATGTGCAAGCATTAGGTTCTTACTGACCATAACGTTTACTGGACGGACCGTGTTTACAGGGTAATTTGTCGTTGCTTTCCCCAGTTGTCTACACTTTACTCCCAGCAAGCTGGGTACTCATTTTATCAGCCCTGGAAGGATGGAAGGCTTTGTCAACCAGAACCGGCTACATAAAACTGGTTTGTCTGCAGTACTGCAGCTTACCTCTCTGTGCCACAGGACTTTTCAAGAGTTTTGTTTACAGAGGGAAATTTCTGATCGGTATCCAGCACTATGGACAGTGCTTAAGAATCTCCTTACTGCATTTTCAGGTCTATACCTAGTAGAATGTCGTTTTAGTATTGTCATCCTGATTACTGAATGTTATGATTCAAGACTCCAGCTGAGTGACTCTAAACCAAACATTACGAAACTGGTATCACTTCACCAAACCCATCCATCACATTAAGAATTTATTGGACAGTGAAGCATTTACTATAGGTGGTGGTATTAAAGATTGTTGCTAAATAACTATCAGATTTTTAAAAGCTGATATCACTGGATCAAGTTCATCAATTTTGTTGAATAAATTAAACTAAAAAGTTTTAATTGGATTTTGAATAAATGTGCAATTAATTGTTACTGCTTTGAATTTTGTTGTTATCTACCTTAGGAGATTGTGTGAACTGCTATTCTGAATAATGCTTTTTTTTATAAGGGGATGAGTTTGTGGAACCACATGTGTGGCAGCCAGATACGGTTTGGGAAACATTGCTCTAAGATCAGAACTACCTCTTCTTGGGAAGCAGTCCTCCTTGGATCTACTCAGAGTCAAGACCCATGTTATTCAGTGGTTTTTTTCCTAGTAAAATGTCCTTAGGATTCAAAACGGTGCTGTTCAATCAAGACAAATCGGTTGTCTGTGCCATCAGTTGTAGAGAACAATTTAAGTTCACTGTCTGGTTAATAACAATCAATTGAGTCTTAACTGATGTTTAGCAGATCAGCTGGTTTTTCTAGTGTGTTAACAGCTGGAGATTTTAACTAATAAACAGGTCATTAACTTCTGGTCATAGTTTGGCAGAGATCATTTATCATTTTGGAAACAGACGTTGTCTTTTAAAACATGTTCTGGGTAAGCAACTGCAAAACTGTGCTTCTTGATATCAGTTAGGTTATCGAGTGTCATAAAATTAAACTATCTATGTTCTTCAGATGAATTGATTGTTATTAACCAAACAATGTAAGGTAGCCTGAAGAAAAACATTCCATTGTTTTAGAAGAGGCTTAATTAATGGAAATTGGAAGTTGAAGCTTACCATGAAATGTAGGTAAATAATATCAAATGGTAAACAACCTCCCATTAAGACTCTGCTAAAGGGACAGGACTATTTTCCTCTAGGTCAACTGGGAACCCTATAATGTGGGTACATTTCTTTTTGTTTTTAATCTCTAATTTTTCATGATAGCAAAAATTACTGAGAAACATATGTTTAGTATTAAAAATAAAGGAAGAAGAAGAAGAAGAAGAAGAAGAAGAAGAAGAAGAAGAAGAAGAAGAAGAAGAAGAAAGAGGAGGAGGAGGAGGAGGAGGAGGAGGAGGAGGAGGAGGAGGAGTTTGGATTTATATCCTCCCTTTCTCTCCTGGAGGAGACTCAAATGGGCTTACAATCTCCGTGCCCTTTTCCCCTCACAACAAACACCCTGTGAGGTGGGTGGGACTGAGAGAGCTCTGAAAAGCTGTGACTAGCCCAAGGTCACCCAGTTGGCATGTGTGGGAGTGCACAGGCTAGTCAGAATTACCCAGATAAGCCTCCCCAGCTCAGGCAGCAAAGCGGGGAATCAAACCTGGTTCCTCCAGATTAGAATGCACCTGCTCTTGACCACTATGCCACTGCTGCTCAAGTTAGGTTTTTCATAATATGACCAAGCTACATGTTATGATGACTAACATTAGTCTGGGTTTCCTGGACCCAACTCATTTTCTCTACAGTCACATGGGAGCTGAAGGAAGAGTCATTTTAAAAATCTGAGAGGGTCTGATTTGGCTCAGGACCCCGGGATGAAAGGAGGAGGGACTCTGTTTTCCTGGGTTGAAATGGCTCCAGAAGTTACCTGTTCCATTTTGGAGCTGCACGCAGGCTGCTCAAATCTAAAATTTCCAGCAATACAATCCTAAGTGGGGATATACTTTTCTAAGCCCATTAACTTCAATTACTTTAGAAGGGTGTAACTGCATAGGATTGCAGTATAGAGCTGTCAATAATTCAATGTAAGGAAGTCAGTGAACAAAAAATTTTCATATATATCCTTTCTGTTGACCATTTTTAACCCTCATGCTTACGTACGTACTCATTGTAACCAGCATATGACCACATATTTAAATGTAGGTTCCCACCCACCCTGTGTTTATTAGTTCAAGAATGACTAATATAATGCAATTTACATAGGTCCTTTCCATTAACAATTTTTGCAGAGCATAGCAGCCAGATGGGGTCAAGCTATCCAGAACATCTGTTATTGGGTCTGAAGTTCTGCCAGTTATAGCCAATAAAATTCCAAATAGCTTTGGATCCTGTTTACTTTTGGGAATGTCTCTTTCTATATTAACCTGTGAGATTCTTCTTGTCAGCTGGAGACCACTTATTTAAAAAATCCATCTGGTATGCCAACTTTGATCAGTAAAGGCCGTCTCAGTAGTAGCTCCCTCTGTGCAGAATTCATTGCCTAAAAGCCATTGTATGCAACTTGATCTACTCATGGAGGAGGAGGATGAAGCGGCATAATCTTGAGCGGACTGGACCATGTCAGACTATATTGTGGAATGTCATTTTTAATACTGTGTCAAAATACCTCTGGAAACTGATAAACAAATGCAACAAGAAAAGGATGAGACAGAAATTTTTCTCCTCTGTTTTCTGTTTTCAGGGAGGTTTGTGTGAGCAACTATTTATTGATTTGATACATTGATTTCTTTAAAATATTTACACACCTGCCTTTCTCCTGATCAGCTGCAAATTTTAACATCTTTTCTATGTATGTGTCACAGTCTGGATGGGGACTGACCAGAGCAACAGGCAGTTCCAAGCTAGGAAATGCATGCGCAGGTCATATGGTCCGAGGTCAACCACAAAGAGTCAGAGTCCGACGAGTACTTCAAAAAGCAAGAGTTAGATCTTGTCAGTCCTTCAGATGGCCCAGATTCTACCATCAAAATCAAATAGCATATTAGTGATATAACTCATTTTGTGTGTCACAGAACAGCCACACCATATGCACATGTGCAAGTGTAAGCTCTGCAGTAATAAAAGAGTTAAGGATGTTGTTTGTGGGTAAACAGATAACTAGATTAGCATAGCTAATAGCGCCTTGAGTTATTCTTTCCCACCAAAAGATCTGAGTAGAATTGTACATTTATCCATCATTTCTTCCTGAACCTTCTTTGTAGAATGATTTGCAGGGGTCCTAGTGCCGTCCTTGTTCTGTTGTTCTAGCCATTTTCTGTCAGCTTCGGGAGCCTCTCTGCTACCATCGCCATTTTAAGAATGTTCCAGTGATACCATCCCCACACTGCAAGCCTATTTGGAAGAAAGCCCTATTGCATTCACTGAGGCTTGCAGAGGCCAGGTCATTTAAAATAAACAAGCAAAAGAAAATGACACATTTTTCTTCACAACAGAAACAGGCTTATTAACAGAATGTTCTTTCATTTATTAACAAAAATGACATGTTTTTAGCTACATTTATGAGGTGATTCACTGGCTGTCATTGATTAAACAATATGTATGATGCCAATAAAGGCTTTGTGTGTGTGTGATTAAACAATATATTGTCGTATGGAATGTGCAAGAAGTCATGTAAGCAACCTGAGAGGAAGCTGTAAAAATAACTTCCCCTCTTTCCCCTCAGTCATACTTTTCGTAATGTAGAAACAGCAAGCAGATCAGCTTAGACAGGATTCTTTTATTGTTTTTCTTTCCATGTACCCTTCCCTTCTCTTTTTCTTAGTAAAATTTACTATAAGCTAGCCAGCAGCATCTGTGATTATTTCACTCTGCTAAACTGTATATTGTTACACAACAACATGTTCCCTTTGGGTCATGCTCAGACTGTCCCAAAAGCTCTTTGGAATAGTTCTGTTTTATTGCTTCACCAAAAAGCCAGAATAGTAAGATTCTTCTTGCCCTCTTCTGGGAAACAATTTCACAGTTATGGAGTAGCCACCGAACAAGCCCATGCTGGGGCTGTTATAGAATAGGATACCAAAAACCTGGAGAAAAATGTCCCATCCCTTTGATTGAGGGTTCCTTTGTTAGGTCATATGATTTATCTCCATGCTGGAAAAACATCAATTGTCAATTTTCTCATGTTAAGCCTTTGTTAAAGGGGCAGGGCATTTCCCCTCCAAATTGTTATTGCAGAGTGCACTGTAAATAGAGGAGGCATATCCTATAGGATAGATCCTGTAAAGAAAAGAAAAGTTACCACATCAAACCTGCAAGGAGAAGTCATCCTCAGTTTTGTAGGCCCCACATCTTGAACGTTACAGAGTGGCATCTTTCACATGCAGGGGCACTCTTAGTGATTCTGGGGTCCTAAGCTAAACTCCAGGCATTCAAGGATCACTGCCAGCCCCCACAAGGCCCCGTGCAACACCTACCTCCCATCATTGGAGTCAGGGGTTGGCCCTCGCCTTGTGTGAGGCAGGTGGGAGCTGGTGCCAGAAGCTAATTGCATAGATGGAGCAGGTGTGTGTGGCCACTGTGCTTAGCTAGCTGCCCCTCCTCTGTCAGCATACTGTCGAGCTCAAAAATCAGCCTTGCAGCTGGGGTAGCTATGGGGGGGGGGGATGGGGACACAGAGTTGCCAGATCCAGGTTGGTAAACTCCTGGATGTTTGGAGTCTGGGGAGAACAGAGACCTCAATGGGGTACAATGCCGTAGAATCTATCCTCTGAAGCATCTAATTTCTCCAGGTGAACTGATCTCTGTAGTCTGGAGAAAAGCTACAATTCTGGGGAATCCCCAAGTCATACCTGGAGGTTGACATCTCTGCCTGCAGCCCAATCTAAATGTGGGAGAGAAAAACTTACCCTTGTTATGTTGCACAACCCCAACATTTCATGTAAACAAGGCTGCTGCTGATGGAGTCCTGTTACATGTGCAAAGTCAGCACTCCAGCACAACGCTTGCCTGGGTTCCTGAGCTGTACTTTGCTAAAATTGCATACTGAAGGCACATACAATGTTCCATAAGCAAGTTATTCTGACTTGGCATCACTGAAATTGGGTTTGCATGATGCAAATACACACTGGCAGTCTGTTGGGCTACCGTCCAGGATTCTACCACCTCAGTATATTACCTCAATCTGCACCCTGTGTGACCCAGCTCTGAGACTAGAGATAAATGTGATACTGGTGCATAAGGTTTTACTCAGGCAATGTTTAAAACATCCAGCTTTTCATTTCACTCGGGCTTTCAGCTAGCTGCTTTGTGCACAAACTGTAGCATGCCAGAGATTCATAGCCTGAGTGGGCATCCCACTGGTATGTTAATGCCACACATAGAGTTTCTGGAGAAACCAGATAGACATCCCATTTCTGTCCACATCAGAATTCAGAATCTCCATGACTCCCTCCTCACTCTTCACTCCCTGACTTTCCTGTAACCCCTACTCATTTAATATTTCTATCAGCATCCCAGTCATAAGAGACTTTCTCACACAGGAGGACTGTGACTCCAGCAATTTCTTTAGCCCATCTAGGGATGAAGGGATTGACATAGTAGTGGTTAAGAGCAGGTGCATTCTAATCTGGAGGACCCGGGTTTGATTCCCAGCTCTGTCGCTTGAACTGTGGGGAATTCAGATTAGCCTGTGCACTCCCACACATGCCAGCTGGATGACCTTGGGCTAGTCACAGTTCTTCTGAGCTCTCTCAGCCCCACCACCTCACAGGGTGAGGGGGGAAGGGAAAGGAGATTGTAAGCCCCTTTGAGTCTCCTACAGGAGAGAAAGGCGGGGGATATAAATCCAAACTCCTCCTCCTCCTCCTCCTCCTCCTCCTCCTCCTCCTCCTTCTATACCAGGGGTAGGGAACCTGCGGTTCTCCAGATGTTCAGGAACTATAATTCCCATCAGCCTCTGTCAGCATGGCCAATTGACCATGCTGGTAGGGGCTGATGGGAATTGTAGTTCCTGAACATCTGGAGAGCCGCAGGTTCCCTACCCCTGTTCTATACTAACCCACCACATACTGGACCTTCTTCATTATAGAATGTTTCATTTGGGTCCTAGTGCATGTCTAGTCCCCCCCCCCCCCCAGCGCCTTGTTCCGATGCAAAAATAAAAACTAAAATGGTAAGACAACCAAATGGAGCCAGGTTAAGTCTTCCATGGAGGCTCCCTGCGTGGCTGGGGAGTGGGCAGGGAAGACCTGACCAACAGAGATATCAGAGAAGTTGGGCATGGGAACAGAAGATACAGTTTGCAAAAGGCAAGTATTACTGATAGTTGTTCAATGCACTATAAGTGCTCTTGTATCAAAGTATCATGTTTAAATAATGCAGCACTTTAAAATGAATGTTAATTCTCATCTTCATTTGGGACTATTTTCTAATGTGGAAGCATACTACTTTCTCTTCTACTGCAACACAATTGACTGTGCTTTAATCTTTCAGTGGAACAGAATATATAAAAAATCAAGCTGACCTTAAACTGCCATCATGGATACAACTCGACTTGCCAGGGCAAAACAAACAAAGCATTTGCATGCTTTCTGTTAAAGCGCTTCTGTTTAATTGTTTCAGGAAGGAACATTTTTATTTGTGTAAAACATTTTATTTTATTTCTAGACGCACTCTGCAGAGAGATATTTGGCTCTCATGGCAAATAATAAGATGCTTGGAAGTCAGCCAAATGACTGGTTCTCCAAGGCTATTTGGTGTTCCATATACAAGGAATCTGGAATTTCGTATGTTTGCAGACTCCGAAGGCTAGTTTCAGTGTTCCAAGGGAACTGTAAGAGACAAACCTTCCCTTGGACGCCACTGGGTAAGATTAGTGACTTTCAATGGTTACAATATGTAGCTGCAACTCTGGGTCCCCTTTTCTCCCTTTATTTATTGTATTTATTGTATTTAAACCAGTTAACCCCACCTTTCCAAAAGCTCCCTGTGGCCAATAAGAAACCAGGATTTTTGTTTAAAAACACTTTAGTAAAAGTGTTTACATTTAGTGGAGGGAAAATGGCCCAGTGCTAACATCGTCCTTACTCACTTGCAATACTGTCAGTATTGGGGAGGGGAGCCTTTTGGAGCCACCACAGGTGGTAAGAGACAGAAAAATCCCACTTTGCCTGTATAAATCATTTTCTCGGCACTGCAGAGATATTTTGGTGGGATCCAACCTTGTCTCCAGCTACTGTTATTCAAAGATCTATTTCCCACAATGGTCAAACTAGTCACAGTCAAATTCTGCTTCTTATACCACCTCAGGATATTTCTATAAAATGGTCTATCTAGGCTGTATGCTCTTATAGCATTTTTTTTTAAAAAAACGCATTTACAGCATTGTCTCCCAAATACCAGGAGAAATATCTATAATCTATTTTTCAGATCAAGTACTTGAGGGGTTTCCAGTGGCGGGAAACTAAAGCTCGTAAATTCTCTCTCAATTCCTGTTTAATAGTTTCCTGTTCCCGAGGCAAGAGAGACGGTTGTCTCCTAAAGTGTGTTCATAAATTGCACCAGGACTATTTCCTTGGAAATCCATTTCTAATCCAATAAAAAGAAAAATGTAATGGAATTAATTGTTTGGAAATGTCATTGGGGTAGCACGTGCTTTAACTGATTGAAAATAAGTGTATCACAGTGCAATCCAAAGCAGACTGGTGCCCTGCTAAATCTGTTGAAATCAATGGTCTTAGAAGGGTGTAGCAGTGCTTAGAGTTGTATTGCAAATGTATTAAAAGAACACTTGTGTAAAAGACCCTGGGAAGCAAAGCAATGAAATATTCCTGGTCAAATTGATCAATTCTGCAATATTTTCGTTATTTAGAAATTAGCTGCAGTGGAGGCCTTAGATAGCAGGCTGGCTATCAGATAGGGCCATCTTAATGCCCAGTACATGGGAACACTCTGATACTACCTCAGCCAGAGGAGGGCTTGTAAATCTATATAATAAATAATTTTATGCCCTGAAGTCATAACGGACTCCTGGTGATCCTATATAGGTTTTCCAAGGCAAAAGATGAGCAGAGGTTGTTTGCCCACTGCCTTTCTCTGCATAGCAACCATGGTCTTCCTTGGTGGTCTCCCATCCAAGTCCTAACTGCGTCCAACCTTGCTTAGCTTCCAGCCTCTGACAAGACGAGGCTTAGGTGGGCTCTTAGGTTACCACAAATCTGTATATCCTCTTTATTATTTCACTTCTCCCAGTGCTCTGAAAGTTCTAAGGAATGACTTGTCAGTCATGTTGCTGTGAAGAGTTCTAAGGAATGACTTGTCAGTCATGTTGCTGTGAAGAGATTCTGGGATCATTAAACCCTAAACCATTCCAAGTATTGTGAGGACCTATCACTGCAGTCTGAAACATGACTCAGGACCATAACACTGAGCACTACTGTGTAATTGTGGCTGCATTTCAAAGTTTAGCTTTGTGCTTCAACTTTAGTAGAATTCTGGATATTTCTCAGTGAGTAGCAGTTGGAAGAATGGATTTGTGACAGAAGGCAATGCCATCTAGTATAGTTTTGACCAGTCACCAATAGAAAAGATGAAACTGAGAGAGAGAGAGAGAGAGAGAGAGAGAGAGAGAGAGGTGACATCAAGTCACACCTGACTTTTGGCGACTCCAGCAAGGGGCTTTCAAGGCAAATGCTGAAGCAGAGGTGGTTTGCCATTGCCTTCCTCTACAGGGTCTTTCTTGCAAGTACCAGCCCTAGTTAGCCTTTGAGATCTGACAAGATTGGGCTATAAAAGTCACCTCCTCTCATTCTGAGAAGTACAGACCCATGGTAGTCAATGTTCCCTATGTGCAGCAGGGGTCGGCTCCACGGGTGGATTTCCACTCCAACTTTCTGTGGTGTCATATCCATCACCATTAGTATTAAGTGAATTCATTTTGGGTTAATCCAGAATTTGCAAGCTTTCTTGCCATACATTTTTTTAAAACTAATGTTCCCAGTAATATTCCCAAGTTGGCACCGTTAGCACCTGAACAGTGTACACTGTGCCTTTCATAATTGTGTTTCCTAGCCCTTAACATGAAGATATTAGAACTTTAACCACCACTCTACCAAAACCAACACACCCAGCACAGGACCAGTTTACTTCTGGATGGGAGATTAAACCCCATAAAAGAAAAAATCTGAGAGGGTTGATCCACTGAGGATTAATTAATGGTTTTCGTGAAAGTAAGAACTTATCATCTTCACATGCATTGCAGTCCAGGGGGCTTTGTGGTTTCACAAGCTCAGCCTGGGTGTCAGTGAGAGTTGTATCAAGAGTAAGGATATAACATTTTGGGGGAAAATCCATTCACTTTTACGAGAGTTTGCTGACCAGGCTGCCGGCATGAACTTGTTTTTACATTCTGAGACAGAAATGAAGCTCTTGGATTAATGACGCTCAATTAATAATACACCTGAGCATTATGAACCAGTTTATTCAAATTTCAGCCACAAATGAATGCCATGAACAACCTGATGAGGATAGATATAATGGACTTTCCCCAGTGTGCTTGTCAGGTGGGGTTGGCCATGGGCACAGATTTACTGTGTTCAACTCCAGATTAGGAAATTCCTGGATTTGGGGGGGGGGGGAAGGAACCTGGGGAGAGCAGAGCTTGGAAAGGGTCCTCAGTGGGTATAAGTCCACCCTGCAAACTAGCCGTTTTCTCCAGGGAAAATCACAAATGTATGTAGTCTGGAGATCAATTGTAATTCTTGGCCTTACCTGGAGATCGGCAACCCTACTCAGACAACCTGAAGATGCTGATCTTCAGAGGGTGAGCCAAGTGGGTCTGAGACTGGTCCAGACCAAGTTGGTAGATTTTAAGCTGCATGTAGAAGAAGGGTAGAAGAAGAGAGACTCAAGGTGGCTTTCCCTTCCTTTCCCCCAACAGACACCTTATGAGATAGATGGGCCTGAGAGAGCTCCAAAGAACTGTGACTAGGTCAAGGTCACCCAGCAGGAATGTAGGAGTGTGGAAACATGTCTGATTCACTAGATAAGCCTCTGCCACTCAGGTGGAGGAGTGGGGAATCAAACCCGGTTCTCCAGATGTGTAGGGATAGATTGAGATGTGATTCTGTGTTTTGGAGGGTGTGTGCTTTTATACAGTAATTGTAAGGGATATCGTGAAGTAAAGGACAAGGATGGCTTTGAAATTTGCTTTGTCTTGAAAAACTGACCTTGTTGTCAAAACATTTTTAGAGTATTTACAAATATGGAAGTTTCGGGGGTGGGCTTAAAAGCCCTTAATTTTCACCATCCGTGGCAATAAGATTTTACAAATGAAACAGAGAGCATTTATTTCATAAACAGGCCTATTAATTTGGAAAAGTTCTCCCAAAGCAACAGTTTACAAGCAGAGGTTTAAAGTTCAATCATTTGTTTATTTTACATGGTTTATTTAGAGTCCACTTACTTGGCTAAGACTGGAACAAAGTTTTAAAGCAATGCACTGGAACAATATAAGATTCACAATGCAATAAGAAAGGATTAAAATTAGAAAACAATGAAACCTACAATAAAGAATGTGATTAAAAACTGCAAGATTTTTCTTTGCCAATGTTATAACTACAGCTTTATTTCCTTTATAAGAGAGCTCTCCTGAACACTTCCATTTTAACACAGCCCTGTTCCCTTTATTGTACTGCCTTCCTGAAGAATTCCATTTTACACAACAGAATGATAGAAGTGTGGGAGACTTCCTGACCTCATCAGAGGAATGAGGTTCCACCAGATGGAGCACAACAGAGAGTGTTTGGGTATGGTCCGCTGTGGATCTTTCCAGGGAACCTTTGGCTCATTCCGCACATGCAGAATAATGCACTTTCAAACTGCTTTCAGTGCTCTTTGAAGCTGTGTGGAATAGCAAAATCCACTTGCAAACAGTTGTGAAAGTGGTTTGAAAACGCATTATTTTGCGTGTGCGGAAGGGGCCTTTGTTCAGATAAGGGAAGCTTGCATAGCAGAGCATCTCAAGAAAAGTCATCCTGTGGGCCCACCATCATGAAGGACTTCCAGAATGGTATTCCATAGGGTAGCCATGTTAGTCTGGCAAAACAAAACAGAAATCCACCTTACCCAACAGTATTCATACCAGCTCTGACTCTCAAAAACTCATGCTAAAATAAACTCCATTACTGTCTAAGGTGCCATAGGACTGCTGTTTTGTGGCCATCTGCTTCCTGAATGTGGCTATATACACACTACAGATTTAGGATTCATTCTGACCTTGCTCATTAAGAGATTTGGTCCAGATATAAAAACTATCTACAAAATGATGCTGTGTCCTATGTTATTCCAACAGTGAAGGGGGGATTGCCTAGCTAATGAACCGGCCCTACTTTCTATACATGTTTTGCAGCTTGATCAGATTTATTGTATTTTATCTTTTTTGAATGATTGCATTTTATGGTGTGTGTATGTTCTTATGTGTATTTTACAATTTATACCACTGAGGAAGGCCTATTGGCTGAAATGCATTTGGTTTTGAGGACATTTTTATTTATTTAAAATGTATAAGATAGAATTATTTATTCATAGTCCATAGACTCCATACATTTTAAATAACGAATAGCAGATAAACAAGTAATATAATTGTGTGGAATTTAAAACAGCGTAAAACAGTGCTATATTATTATACAATACAAAAGTATAACTTTGTTATCTTAGCCAATCTGATTCTTGAGGCTTGAGATAAAAACTTTGTAACTTCTAAAGTTAATTTAAAAACTCTGTCCTCTAGTAGGTATTTAACCTTTGACAATTCAGAACTGAAAGATCTATTATTTAACCATGGGAATAAGAAATGTATGAAGTTTTGTATATTTCAGAGATACAACATTTCAGAGGTAATTATTGTGTGATGGTGGGAGGAAAGGTGAAGTTAAGAGGCTTCAGGTCTATCTTGTCATGAATTTTCCTGGCGTGATTCCCTGGCCCTTTCTGCACGGGGCCAAAAACAGCTGCCCAGGGACGGAAAACCACCAGTCCCTGGGGAGCTGTTCGCACAGGCAGTGCTGCTGCAATGCAGCAGCGCCGTCCTGTGCAGTCCCGAGTGGCGTGAAGGTGCTGCTTTCCACCTCCCTTCCCAGGGGAGGTTTTTAAAAAGCGCCGCATTCCCATTGGTGCGGTGCAAACAGCACCACACGGAGCCGCCTCTTCTGCATCCCCCCCCAACTCACCTTGTCCTCCCCTGGAGGTCGGAGGGCAGCATGGGCGGGTTCCTGCAGCCCTCCAGACCGACGCTGGAGGACGAGGTGAGTGGGGGGGCTGCTCGCACGCTCCCGTGTGAACGGCCCCCTCCCCTCCACCGGCATAATTTCTGCCAGTGGAGGGGCGCCCTCAATGAACAACTTTGTAAATTTCAGTACCTTGCACTGAACCCAGAAATTAATTAATTCATTCATACCCAATGGAATGACAGAAGAATGAATATAATGTTCACACTCTGCCTTGCTCTTGATAATAATACAACTGCCATACCAGCTGAAATTTCTGAATAGTTTTCAGGGGCAGACCCACGTAATGTATGTTGCAAAAGTCTAGCATTGAGGTTACTGTGGCATTAATCCAGATTGGTCAGGTCGGTGTAAGAAATCATCTTCTAAGCTAAATAAGGATTTTTCACAGCAAAATTAACTTGCTTCTCTAGCAATAATGCACATTTCAGGATAACCTCTAGACACTTAACTGAGCAATGCAAGATGGCTGTGCAAGAAAAGAAGACAGTATCATTTTTAAAGTCCAAATGTGCAGGCCTGACCTTTGTAGGAAGATGCACATTTTCACAAGACTCTGAGCTGATCTGTTCTTTCGTTAGCTCCGAAGAGATTGGAGGGAAATCAAACTGAAATGCACACTTACTTCGTCTAGTTGTTTAAATAAGGCTTCAGTGATTGTCGGTCTGGATTTGTTCTGTTTTTCTGATTAGCTGTCCATCCCGAATTTCCAGAGTGAATGAATAGCTGACTATTTTCTCAAGAGAATCAGTCACGGCAAATTCTCAGATGCTCACTTTAGAAATGACTATGATCACCATGTATCTATATAAATGCTTTCCAGGGTTAACAACAGTTTCTCTTAAGGGCATAATTCTCATCTTTGCTGATGATTAAAGTTTAAGATTCTGGCACTTTAACAACTGACCTTGATGAATGTTTTCAGTGGCCTGTCATAGAACTGAAAGAGCCTTGGACATCAAGCAATTATTTAGTGATGGACATAAGGATGAATATTCCCTGAAATAGATAGCAAGGGCAAAAAAATATAATCATAAAGTCAAATTTTGATTTACATGTGTCTGCCGTTCAGCACTATCAGTTTCCCTTTTCAATTTCTGTCAGCTGGAAATGTACCAAAGGTAAAATTTAAGACTTCACAATAAAATTGTATCTTGGCAAGGTTATCATATAAAAGATGAAGGTCTGGAGTTTAATGTCAAATCAAATCAGAGCATACTTAACATTGGATTTGTTGTAAATGCTGTTTGCATTTGGCTACTAAGCTTGTTTCCTAGCTTAGAGAACCAACATTTCTTAGTGCCATATCCAAGAGCCCCTTATTTCCTCAGGAGAAAAATGATTTGGTGGGGGAGTTGGAGGAAAGAATCAGAGATGGAGGAAGAACAAACATATAAAGGATTCAGCATCCCCTTCTGCTTTCTGCTTGGACTTTTCTTCACGCTGCTTGATTATAGATGTGTTGCTAAGATTTGTGTTCGAATTCAAATGGGTTCAAATTCAAAGAAAGCCAAATCAAGCCACAAGAAGTATTTTGCCTTCAACGTGGACAGAGTTTTGGAGGTATCACCCTTCAGCAGGGTGATGGTTTTCTGTAACAAGGTGAAAACGGAAAGATCCCAGTCCATTACAGAAGTAACCAAGCTAAGTGTCTATCAAATCATACTTTGGCCTTTTTTGCACACACAGTTTGTTCTAGAATTAAAGCAATCTGCATCGACATCCTGACCTTTTTGTTGCTGTTTCGTCGCTCGAGAGCATTCACACATCACCAGGTTGTTACGGATCTTCTGGTTGCTTCACAACTCCTGTGTTTTTGGATCGCCCTGGAATGCGGTGCCAACGACGATTCCGATTGGCTGTTGTGCCGTCCAGGGGCGGGTTCCATGTGAAATGTGCGCACACAACTGGCAAGCTCAATCGCATCCTGATTGGTTGGAGGAAATCGCATCACACAGTGGGCGTGATCCCTCGCAGTCGCTTGCTCCAGTTGTGTTTTGCACCTAGGCACCAGATTGTGGGGGGAATCCGTTTTATCCAAGAAAGTTGCACAATTATCGAGCGACAGGAAAAATGTGGGACAAAGGCTGAAATGAGGTACAGATTAGGGGTCGGGCCACATTACAGCTCAAGTGTGTGCGAAAAAAAGGCAGAAACCGTGACGACCTCACATATTAAATCAAGAACAAACCGTGTGTGCGAAAAAGGCCTTTGAGTAGCATTCCTCAAAAAAAATGTTTCACGTCCTTTGGACGTTTTGTATAATAAAGGTCCAGATATTCACAAGCAAGTACATCTGTCCATCCCGCTTCTCCTCTGGTGCTGCTTCACTGTCATGGATACAACAGACATACAAAAGCAGAGAAGGATGGAAAGGTGATCAATTGTATTTAGGATAATGGAATGTTGATCTTTTATCTGGGACTTCTCTCAGCTAGAAATGTGTCAGATGCAAGTGCTCAGTTTAGATCAGGCCTATGCAGAAAGGATAGAGAGGGCTTAATTCTTCCAGTCCTTTGTTATCAATGCTGGCCCTCCCTCCCATGGCGCTATTTAAACAAAACAAAACAAAAAAAAGACAGGCACCTGTTATTTGCCTGTCTTCCTTCTTCCTTCTTCCTTCTTTGCCTGTCTTCCTTCTTTCTTGCCTGTCTTCCTTCCTGGCAACACAGCATCGCCTCATCTGTTTCATACCTTGGATAAGTTTAACTGGATATGACAGGGATTTTACCCTTCATCATGCAACACATGAGCTTCACTTCTGAGCTATGGTTCTCTCCTATGCAATTTGTAAATACAGTCTGGGTTTGGTCTCCAATTTTTCCATTCTCTCCTCAGAGACTATAAAATCTAACCCCAAGGTATTTTTTTAAGGTTAAAGACAGAGCACATTTTGAAAGTTTCCATAGCTTCTGCCTCTATAATAAATCCATACCAGTTCTTTATATTCCACTGAATTTTTTTTCCCTGTAATGACAGGTTTGGGTTTGGGGTTTTCTGTTTTGTTTTTTTGCCTTTTATCATTGAAGTGTCCTTTGCAACAGACCATCTCATTTATCAATTCCAGGCAATCAGTAAGGATTTAACACACTCCCGCTGTTGAATGGTCAAATGCAATGTAAGAATCTGACATTTATTTATATTTTACAGAACATTAAGATGGTATGAAAGATCAAGCTGCTTTCCCCTCTCCTATTCCTTTGCTTTTCACGCATGCACCAATTTGGGCTTAGGTTGCAACCAGATGGTTCTGATTGTGGGGATCAAAAACATTGCTTAAGTTCCTCCAGTACATACACACAAACGTGCCATGGACTTTGGGCTCCACTGATTTCCCATTCATCCATGTTCTTATCTTCATGGACTGACTTCTTGCCATAAGCAGGGAGGGTTCCCAGAAGAAACAGATGTCTGCCTTTCCACATATACTTTCTGTATTCCCTTCTGTACCCAGGTGATCCAAAACCCTACATCAAGAACAGGTTCATATTGTGGCCTGTATATGAGATGCCAACAGCATCATTTTGAATCCTGTCATTGTTTACTTTTTGTCCTGTACTTTCACGTTTAACTTCATGGCCATAAAGAACAGAATTTTCCTTTAATGGTGGGAGGAGGTAATCATTCAATTAAATTTTGCACCCAATACCATATCCGGTGTCTCATCCCCATCCCCAGTGCTCCAGCAGAATCATAGTATACACACACAGCACTGTGCGCAGAGGCGTAGCTATCAGGGGACCGGGGTGTGTGTGTTGCACTGGGAGCGTGCCCGGGGGAGTGGAAAATCACCCCCGCCCCACCCCCGCACCGGGCACACTCTGGCCCAGCTACGCCTCTGACTGTGCGTGCTATTGAGAATAGAATGCCAAAAGATGTCATTGATGAATCAAAATGGAAAATGTGAGATTCTGTAAATGAAACTTAAAGAGGTGGAGAGATAACCAATCACCACATATTTCTTGGTGGGCCAAAGGTAGGAGCTGCTGCCAAGTTTGTGAATGTTTTAACATAGCCATCTCCCCCACCCCCACCCCCAAAAAGAACCTTACATAATTTGATTTTAGCTTTGCAAATGGTAATTGTCTGATCTGGTTGAAATAAGTTCTCATACACAGCTTCTTCAGGAAGGGATCACATTAATTAGAATTAGTTCCACAGCTTGAGAATGCTCCTGAATCCAGTGCCACTTCAATCCGTCCAGATTACAAGTGTGACTGGGATTGCTTTTTATCAGCTTCTGTGGGAGAGCCAAATGCACCCATTTCTGGAGAAGATGGACCCAGGCACAGTCCTTCTTGCCTTAGAAGCATCCAGATCTGATTTTAAACCACTTAATGGAAATTTCCACTGGTTTAGAACACAGTCCCTTGATTGTATATCACACAGAACACCATAACTCCTATATTGCGTCATTTTCATTGGCTGCCTATTCAACACCACTGGGCCAGTTCACTGATTTTTAACCTTTAAATCCCTACACTTAACATTTTGCAATTGCTAGGAACTAACTGGAGCTGAGGACTTCCTTCCTCTACATGTTGAGGCACCCACCCCATTGGAAACACCTGCAGGGGGTGGGGCCTGGCAGCTACAACAGGAGCTCCACCAGCAGCCCAAGGCAGCCAGCCTTTCAGCCCTGCCTGGGACAGATCCTCCTGTTGGTCTGCCTGCCTGCCAGCCGAGCGGAAGTCCACCGGGTGAGCTGCCGCCTGCTGCCACTGGGAAGGAGTGAGAGTCCTTCCCCACCCACCCCATTGGAAACACCTGCAGGGGGTGGGGCCTGGCAGCTACAACAGGAGTTCCACCAGCAGCCCAAGGCAGCCAGCCTTTCAGCCCTGCCTGGGACAGATCCTCCTGTTGGTCTGCCTGCCTGCCAGCCGAGCGGAAGTCCACTCTGGGAAGGAGTGAGAGTCCTTCCCCACCCACCCCATTGGAAGCACCTGCAGGGGGTGGGGCCTGGCAGCTACAACAGGAGCTCCACCAGCAGCCCAAGGCTTGTCATAGACTGTCTTGTTTGTATTAGTGTTGAATTAGTGGGTAGGTTATAGTTAGCTTGCCCAGCTCAGTGGTAGTTTAGGCTTTGTTTAAGCTGGTGATATTTATTAGCAGAGCTGGGCCCACCTTTAGTGGGGGGGTTATTTCAGTCAGGCTCTGGGTGGAGGGAATTTAGCTGAGTCATGGGGGCACCAACTTTGGGGCTAGGGATCCCAGTGCTGATGGGACGGGGAAGATATTGCGGTAGGCGGGCGCCATATGATAGAAGGCGCACGAGATATGGCTATGCTCGTTCGCCTTCTGACCTCCGACCTATCCCGAAGAACGATGGTGGTTGGGATCAGGGACACTCTGCTTCGTCCTTGGTGTTGATTAATGCCAGGTCCATTAACAATAAGACCAAGGTGCTCCAGGATTTTCTCGGAGCCCAGCAGGTGGACCTGGCGTGTGTCACCGAAACCTGGGTCTTGCGCGAGGGTGAGACCGTCGCCTTGTGCGAGGTCGCGCCACCAGGTTTCGCGTGTCTCCACCAACCGCGAACACAGGGCCGGGTGGCGGGGTGGCATTGTTCGTCCGGAGTCTATTCCCTTCAGGGCGCCTCCCCGTCCCAGAGATCACCGCATGGAGTGTGTCGGCCTAGAGTGGCTGGCCCTGGAGAGGTTGGCTGTTCTTCCTGGTGTACCGGGTCGCCTAGCGCGCCGGGAAGCAGCCTGCCGCTGCTGCTGGAGGTGGTGTCGGACTGGGCGTCGCGGTTCCCCAGGCTTATTGTCTTGGGGACTTCAACGTCCATGCCGATGCCGCCTCATGCACAGCGGCGGCGGACCTAGTGTCATCCATGGCGACGCCAGGCCTCTCCTTAGTAAATTCGGGCCCCACTCACGGTGTCGGCACACGCTGGATTTGGTCTTTGGGTCGGGATTGATTTGGTCGTGGTTCCTTCTGTCAACAGAGTGCCATGGTCCGACCATTACGCCCTGTCGGTCCGGATGGACATACCCACCGCCTCTGTCTAGGCGACGGGCTGATTTATGCCGCCCGCGGAGACTTATGGATCCACTTGGTTTCCTGAATGCTCTGGGCGGACCCTGAACCCGCCGGGCACACTCGATGAGCAGGTAGAGGACTGGAATTCCCGGCTCTCTGATGCCATCGAAGTTCGCTGCCCCCCGGCGGCCTCTATGCCCCCACTCTCGGCGTGCTCCATGGTACACAGAGGAGTTACGCTGTATGAAACGGGCAGCTTAGACGCCTAGAGCTTAATATGGAGGAAATCTCAGGACGAAGCTGCGGGAACATCTTATAGGACGCTTATGAAAGCTCTATGAGATGGCTTAACGGCGAAGCGAAGAGAACTTTCTTCTCCTCCTCTCTCGATCCGCTAGCTCTCGCACAATTGTTTCAGATAATTCGGTCTTTAACCTCCTTATCGGAGGGTTCTTCAAATTCCCAATTGAGCATTAGCTGTGAGGCATTTATGAGCTTTTTTATGGATAAGGTCGCTGGGTCGCTCCGCCAGGACCTTCCTCCTACGTTGGATACAATTAGTGAACTGGAGGCCCCCTTGCCGCCCTCAGGCCCTTGCATGGCCCAGTTTTCCCTGCTCTCTGAAGCCGCTGTTGACAGGGCCTTAGCTGCTGTTAGACCTACTACCTGTCCTCTGGATCCGTGCCCCTCCTGGCTTGTAAAAACTTGCCGGGAGGAGCTACGACCCCATCTGTTGAGTATCATCAATGCCTCCCTTGAGCAAGGAGTCTTTCCGATGGGTTGAAGGAGGCAGTGGTCCACCCACTCTTAAAGACCATCGTTAGATCCGAGGGATCTGGCCAATTACCGCCCCATCTTGAATCTTTCGCTTCTGGTTAAGGTAATTGAGAGAGTGGTGCTGGAGCAGCTTCAAGGCTTTCTGGATGACACATCGGCTTTTGACCCCTTCCAGTCCGGCTTCCGTGCTGGGCATGGGACGGAGACTGTTCTCGTCGCTGTCACAGATACACTCCGTATACAGCTTGACCGAGGCGGATCGGCGCTGCTGGTATTGCTAGATCTTACCGCAGCGTTTGATATGGTCAATCATGACCTTGACCCACCCCCTGGCAGCCTGCGCAGTACGGGGCATGGTCCTTCAATGAATTGTCTCGTTTCTCCGGGGCCGGAATCAGTAGTGAGGCGCCGGATCAAGCCTCCCAGAAGTGCCCGCTTTCGCGGTGTACCCCAGGGGGCTTATTATCCCCGCTATTATTTAACATCTATGTACCGACCCCTTGCTCAGCTGGTACGGGAGTTTTGGGCTGGTCTGTCATCAGTATGCGGATGACACCCAGCTCATTCTGTCAATGGAGGGGGGAGCAGCCGCCGCCCCGCGGCTCTACAGCATTGTCTGGAGGCGGTTGCTGGTTGGTTCTAGCGACAGAGCAGGTTAAAGCTGAATCCATCGAAGACGGAGATCCTTTGGCTTGGCCGAGGGGAGGGCGGGACTTTTCAGCTGCCGGTGTGGGAGGGGGTCACATTGGCTGCCGACCCCTCTGTGCGTAACCTGGGGTCCACCTGGATTCGTCTCTTTCTATGGAGACCCAGGTGGCCCATATAACCCGGGTTGCCTTTTTTCCACCTTCGCCAGGCCCGGCGGCTGGCCCCCTTCCTCTCCCAAGCGGACCTAGCCACTGTGATCCACGCAACGGTCACCTCCAGGCTAGACTATTGTAATTCGCTCTATGCTGGCCTTCTCATGCGCTCGATCCGAGATTGAAACTGGTCCAACATGCGGCGGCGCACCTGCTCACAGGCAGCGCCAGTTGGGACCATATTCAGCCTGTGCTGCGCCGACTACATTGGCTCCCCAGTAGAGTTCCGGATCAAGCTTTCAAGGTGTTGGTGTTGACCTTTAAGGCCTTACGCCGCCTGGGACCCTCAGATTCTTCAAGACCGCATCACCCCATATGTCCCCGCACGGCCTCTTCGACTAGTAGGGGCCAGGCTACTGGTGGTCCCCGGCCCCTCGATGATGCGGTTGGCCTCCACACGGGCCATGGCCTTTACAGCCCTGGCCCCGGCCTGGTGGAACGCTCTCCCACCAGCTGTTCGGGCCCTGCGGGACCTTGGTGAGTTCCGCAGGGCCTGCAAGACGGAGCTGTTCCGCCGGGCCTTTGGAGAGTCCAGCCGCTGATGGTGCCCCCTTCCGCTGGCCCCCTTCCGCTGGCCCCCCTTCCGCTGGCCCCTTTCGCTGGCCCTTCCGCCGGCCTCTACATCTGGGCCTATAACATCTATCTAGACCTACCGTTCTCCCTGGGGTGGAAGAATTTAATATTAGGCACCGGGCGCCACCTACACCTATGCCTATATTTATTTTACATTTAAATGCTAATGTTTAGCTAGTTCTCGCTGCTTTTATAAGTTTTAGCCTATTTATGATGTTTTAAAATTGTATTTATTATCTGCTGTACACCGCCCAGAGCCCCTCGGGGATGGGGCGGTCTAGAAGCCCAAAGTATAAATAAATAAATAACTAAATAACTAAATAACTAAATAACTAAATAACTAAATAAATAAATAAATAAATAAATAAATAAATAAATAAGAATAAGTAGAAGAGGGAGCCACACTGCACCTTCACAGAAAAGGAAGCCCACCATGTTGATCATATCTAGATCCCATATGGACTTGGCAGCGTGTTTCTGAAATGGGACATGTCTACCTTTAACAGGAACAACAGTAATACAAGTGGGGGTAGGAAGAGCATAGGAGCAGTGACAAACATTTGAAATAATTCTACCTGGTGTGTATCTATTTGGCTAATGTGCCATATATTCCATTGATTTTGTAAGCCAGTTTGAAGATCATTCATGGTAGAAAGTTGGGGAAGCATCCCCCCCCAAAAAAATAACAAATTTTTTGGCTTTTTGTAAGCACCACTACCTGCTATACAACTCCGTCCTGGGAATAAGATCAGTCTCAGAAACCTTGCTCTGTTTACTTTCACTATCTGAGTATCAACAGGTGGGCTCATAACACAGAGGGGGTTTTTTTTAGCTGTGGTTCATAAGTGGTGGAATGCATTTTCAAAAGAAGTCCACCTAGCCCCATTGCAACTTGTATTACAATAAGCAGCAATTTAATTATTTTGGTGGGCATTTGGACCCAATGTCTAGCTATGCTCTGAGGTACTGCAGTTATTATGTTACATTGGTATTCCAATTGCTTTATTGTTTTTCTTGGTAGTTCTGTGAGGGGTTTTTAGATTGAGAGGCCATGAACATTCTTTTTCATAAACTAAATGTTAATTGAATGGAAAGCAAATGTGGTGTAGTGATTAGAGTGTCAGCCTAGGTGTAGGATCTGAGTTCAAATTCGTAGTCCTGAGAGCTTCCAGGTGACCTTGGTCCAGTCACTCTTACTAAGCCTAACCTACTTCATAGGGTTATTACCATGACGATTGAATAGAGGAGCGGGGAATGATATTGGAACGTGCTTTGGCTTCCTACTTGTGAGAAAAATGGGGTACAAAAATAAATACAAACACTTTTATGCCCTTTCCATTTGGGAAGACAGGGAGACAGTTAATGGGAGACAGTTAAGCATGTGCTTAACTTTTGTGTTGACACCATTACTTTGACTGGGTTGGCCCATAAGCTGTGGAAAAATATTTACATGCAAAAATATTCACGTAGACTTTAATTTTTCAAATACTTCTAAATTGCTTTATGTTGCCAACATTTAATCTGCTGGAGACTTCGGGGAGGGGGATCGTTTTCATGCACATTCAAATAAATGTTTTCAAACACTTAAAAATGGTATGTTAACCAGCTCTTAATTGAAAACACTCCCCAAGCGAAGGTGTGACGTGCGGGCAGCTGTTCCGTGCAGAGCAGTGACACAGTGACTTGCTCCAACTAATTAATTAGAACACCTGGAGTATCTTTTGGAGCAAACCTGGAAACAAAATACTGGAGATTAAGTTTTCAAGCTACTGGTGGTCCCCACTAATCTCTTTCAGGTGTAAACCCATGTGTATGTGGAAAGCAAAATCTGACCTGTTCCTTCGAGACAGGAGGTCTTTGGGCTAATAACTGCAGCATGTCGTTTCCATAAAATTTACAAGGCTGCCTTTAAATTTTAGTAGCGGCGGGCCTGTAATAAATGCCAATGAGGTCCATCAAAATGAGCATTTTTGTGTTTCCCCATAAAAACAGATCAACCTTTTTCACAGACTCCATGCAGAGGAATTTGCACAATTATGCCATGTATCTTTGGCAAAGAAGGCCTTCTTACTCTAAAAAATCAACATGCTAAGTCATAAATGCAGGGGAAAATAAACACCGGGTCATAATAAAAGGCCGCTGGATTAAGTGGTTCTGTCTTGAAATCAAATGCCAACATTGGAGCAAGAAGTTTCTACCGGGAAGGCATTTGTAAGGGAGGAATGTATTGCCTTCCGGTTTTCCCCCCAAATCTATCCCCCCTGTCTGTCCCCCAGAAACACCTGTTTATAAACTCCAGATATTTATACTAAAATACAGAAGTGTACAGGGAAAGAAGCATGTTGTGTTGGTTGGTTCATCTTTAAACAATGGCTCTTATTTTTCTATTCAGCATGCTACGGTTGACTTTTTAGCAGGGAAGGCATCTTGTTTTGATTATGCCTTTATTTATTTACTTTATAGACCACCTTTCTTGCTGAGACTATAGGCTGGTCCCATAGTGTAAGATCACAAAATAAAATACCCATAGTTGCACTCTGCTTTTTACACGGAAATCATCCACAGATGAGCTGTAAGCAGAGGAAACTTCCATGGAAAACCTTCACCAAATGGCAGAGGTGGGTGCAACTGTGAAATTGACCAGAGCTCTTGTCAGTCAGCAGGCAGGAAAAAGAACCATTTTGGCTGGTAACACTTGTGTTCTCTGTGGGAACACAAAAAAAGCCAAAATGGATCTTTTTAAAACATCTGCAGGATATTTTATTTCTGCTGTGCTGAAAGGACCATTGTGCTACAGTTACCTTATAGCAGTGATGGCGAACCTTTTCGAGACCGAGTGCCCATATTGCAACCCAAAACCCGCTTATTTATCGCAAAGTGCCAACACGGCAATTTAACCTGAATACTGAGGTTTTAGTTTAGAAAAAATGGTTGGCTCCAAGGCATGCGTTACTCGGGAGTAAGCTTGGTGGCTTTGCTTTGAAGCAACCGTGCAACTCTTCCAATGGGTGAATCACAACCCTAAGAGGGTTTACTCAGAAGCAAGCCCCATTGCCAGAAATCGAGCTTACTCCCAGGTAAAGGATCACGCTTTAGTTCTTTGCATGAAAACCAGCGGGGTTTAACAGCGCTTAACAGGGTTACCTACACTGCTTTCCCCAAACTAGTTCTTAGGTTTAATGCTAATAATCGAGCCCAGCGGTCCAGGCCAGCCTAGATGGGGGGGGGAGGCGACTCTGTTTGTGCGTGCCCACAGAGAGGGCTCTGAGTGCCACCTCTGGCACCCGTGCCATAGGTTCACCACCACTGCCTTATAGATAACAGAGATGTCAACAAATAAAAAATTACTTCTTCCGTTGAATATATTATGCATTACATCAGTGATTGGTTGTCATAACTAATTGAGAGACTACCAGGATCAATGTGTATGTGTAAATAGTAATAAATGATGCCACTGACTCTAGTGAGTATTTTACTGTGTAGAAATATTGGGATTGTTGTGAGGGACAGAATGTGCAGGTTCCACATGCTGTAATTAAAAAAGGTGACTTGACATGAGAGGAAACAGAATGCCCTCAGGGTGAAGGCTATGATGCCCCTGGGCTCTCCCTGGAGGTCTCCCTTGCCAGCCCAGACCTAGCCCGACCCCGCCCAGCTGGTGCGGCCTGTTGAGAATGTGCCGGGTGGAAAAAGACACAAAAGGAATGAGCCCCTCTCCTCCAGCTCTGATTATAGGAAGCACCACTTAGTTGCCTCTCTGAGTTTCTTAACTACCAGCAGAAAATGAATGAGAATAAGCAAACTTTTTCCTAGAGGTAAGCTACCAGGGAAAATAGTGTTGAATTGGAAGACACCTCTGCAATTGATTTGCTGCTACTGTTCCTTTCCCATTTCACCACAATAACCCACAGCAATGCGTGGCTGGGTACCACTAGTTTCTTATGGAGTTGTAAATAAAACAGCTAGAAGAAAACAGTGTACACTGTAGACTATCCTAAACCCTTTGGAGAAAAAGTTGGGTAAATACCAGATAGATAGACAGACAGACCAGCCAACCAACCAACCTCTGGGTAATTATGATCAGCTCATCTTTTAGGCACCGTAAATGAAACAAACTCAAAATCACACGGCCGTGGTTGGTAAAAGCCTCTCTCTGCTATTTGAAAATGCAGACTTCAGATGAAGCTGCCAAGATGGAATTACAGTAGATGGTCCCAAGCCTGTGTCCCAAATCCTACCTGCCTTCATAAAATCAAACACAAAAATTTAACAGTGCCGCTATTGTGATTTACACATAACTGAATGTGCCAGCTCATAATCTTTAATATCCACTGCTGACAGGATGGAATTAACTGCATTTTTTGTGCAACTTTCATTCCCTACCACCATCTCCCAGTGTTGCCCCACTGTTCATTCCCATCCTGATATCATTGTGGTTATGTTTATTCACTTGAACAGCAAGACAGACTGTGGACAGAATAGAATGAGACCTCAAACTAACAATATTTACACAAGTTAAAGATGCCTTTTTGTTGAAACTCTTGGGCTGTGCTTGCCAACAGAAGCGTTTCATGTGCAAGAGAATCAATAGAGAATTATAGTTAAGCCCTGTAATAATTATCCTCATTAGATGTAACCAGAGCACAGTTGAGACGAATCCAGTTATAAACTCTACTAATACCCAGGAAGTATATTAGAAATGTAATTTAATAATCCTGGAAATAATGGCACAATTCTTTCTGTCTTTATCCCCAAGTCTATTAAAAGAGGGAAGCAACTCTGTAGAGTGAGAGGACAGATTTTTTTTTTCTTATCTTTTAAACACAAAGATAAGAAATTTAATGGGGGAGGGAATAAAAAGTCAAAGGACATGCTGAGGGGCTCGATTTTCATAGATACAATTCAAGATGGGGAAAAAATCTCACAAATGTTTTCAAATTAATTCTCCTTTGCAGTTTGCTCCTCTTTGCGAAATGGTGTAGATCCATTTATAGGAGGTTGCTTTTCAGAAAGATATGTCCCTATTGCAAAGACAACCACCAGTGCCAGACAGAGAACACCAGCTTCATTGCCCAAGAATTAGTAATGCATTTCTTCCACTCATCACCCATTCAGATTAAGGGCAACAGGAGGACTTCATTTGCCTCTTGGTACACGAGCAGACGCTACAGGTAGGAAACTGGAGCTGAAAACAAGCATGAATGAAAGAATGGAAGCAGAGAGGGGTTTTTTTTCATAAACATCCCCACTTTTTTTTTAAAAAAAAAAGTTGTTCTCAAAATGAAAATTGAGCCTCGTAAAAAATCGTGACACCTCTGATACAGCAGACTTCCCAACCAAGTGGAGGGGAAAACTTTGTATATACAAACTAAGGCCCCTTCCGCACACGCAAAATAATGCGTTTTCAAACCACTTTCACAACTGTTTGCAAGTGGATTTTGCTATTCCGCACAGCTTCAAAGAGCACTGAAAGCAGTTTGAAAGTGCATTACTCTGCAAGTGCGGAACGAGCCCAAGATTCACATTGAACAGCCCCTTCTATGAGAAAGGGGATGAAGATGCTAATTTCCAGAGGAGTGCTATACTCACATAGCAACTTTGCATGCAAGTTATAACCCTAAATGGGGTTCTTGGAATGCTGTTCAGAATTTAAAATATAGAACAGTTCTGATTAAATGCTGGAATTCATAACAGTACTTAAATCAAGGAACATCAGTGAAGGAAGATCAATAGAAGGCTTATTTATGGAAGAAATACCTTATAAATGACAGGGATGAAAAAAACCCTCAAAATTCCAGGCAGCCTCTGGATGGCAGAATCCACCAAATATTAACCAGAGCACACGAGGCAGTAAATGGAAACATAAACATAAACATAACAAACAGCTTCTTGAAGATCTGTATTAACACCCAGGGAGATGACCTAGGAGGTCTGATCTTTTAAATTAATTGCTACAGATGGCTTCTAGCCTGAAGACTGTTTTAGGATTATTGTTTTAAATGCCTAATGTTTTGCACAGTTTTATCATTAGTTACTGTTGGTATCATCTTGCTTTTACTGCATTGTAATACACTTTGAAAAAGAAGAGTTTGGATTTATACTCTGCTTTTCTTTCCTGTAGGGAGTCTCGAAGTGGCTTACAAATGCCTTCCTTCCTCTCCCAGTAACAGGCACCTTGTAAGGTAGGTGGGGCTGAGGTCCCTTCCTCATATGCAGAATAATGCACTTTCAATCCACTTTCAATGCACTTTGCAGATGGATTTTCCTGTGTGGTATAGCAAAATCCACTTGCAAACAATTGTGAAAGTGTATTGAAAGTGTATTATTCTGCATGTGCGGAAGGGGCCTGAGAGAGTTCTGACAGAACTGTGATTGGCCCATGGTCACCTAGCAGGCTCCATTGTAGGAGTTGGGAAACATCCAGTTCACCAGATAAGTGTCTGTCATTCAAATGGAGGAGTGAGGAATCAAACCTGGTTCCCCAGATTAGAGTCCACCACTCTTAGGCCCCTTCCGCACATGCAGAATAATGCACTTTCAATCCACTGTCACACCTGTTTGTAAATGGATTTTGCTATTCCGCAAAGTAAAATCCAGCTGTAAAGTACATTGAAAGTGGATTAAAAGTGACTATTCTGCATGTGCACCCCACTGGCTCTCTACCTTCTGTGATGTTTACACTGCACCTTGCCTTAGACCAGTGATGGCGAACCTTTTCGAGACCGAGTGCCCATATTGCAACCCAAAACCCACTTATTCATCGCAAAGTGCCAACACGGCAATTTAACCTGAATACTGAGGTTTTAGTTTAGAAAAAACGGTGGGCTCCGAGGCATGCGTTACTCAGGAGTAGGCTTGGTGGTAGTCAGTGGCTTTGCTTTGAAGCAACCTTGCAACTCTTCCAATGGGTGAATCACGACCCTAGGAGGGTTTTCTCAGAAGCAAGCCCCATTGCCAGCAATTGAGCTTACTCCCAGGTAAAGGATCATGCTTTAGTTCTTCGCATGAAAATCAGTGGGGTTTAACAGCGCTTAACAGGATTACCTATACTGCTTCCCCAAAACTGGGTCTTAGATTTAATGCTAATAATCGAGCCCAGCAGCCCAGGCCAGCCTAGATGGGGGGGGGGGGCACTCTGTTTGTGCGTGCCCACAGAGAGGGCTCTGAGTGCCACCTCTGGCACCTGTGCCATAGGTTTGCCACCACTGCCTTAGGCAGTTTGTTGTTCCTCACAGTGTCATTGAATTTTGGATTCCTAAACCTATGGTGTTCACTGGATATGCTATACTATATTACTGCATTTCCCCCCTCTTACATTACTCTGCAATTCACCTTGCATCTCAGTGAGGAAGGCAAGCAATAAAATACAAGAAGAACAACAATAATATGTCCTGGCTGGGTTTTTAAAGGCTGGATTTTGATAGCTTTTTAAACTGTTAATGTAAATTATTATTATGCTTTTGCATTACTTTACTTTGCGAGCCACCTCAAGTTGGTCTCTGGAAAGGTATCACATCATCTATCTAGTTCTAGTTCCAAACCAAGCCATAGAGTGTGATCAACAGATTTACAGACAGGAGCTATGGACAGACTTCTGCATAGACTTCTGTGCAAATTTGAGGGAAGCCCCAGATTTGCAGAAAATTCTGAATTAAACTTCTCATTGATGGAAACAACACCTGTAGCTATAAGAAAAGCCCTTCGGGGATGAGGCAGCCTATAAATTTAATACATAAAGAAATAAAAATAAAAGAATAAGCTCTTGGTCACCATTTTGGATGTTGCTAGGCAACCACAGCAGTATTGCTAAGCCTTGGTTTCTGTACCTTTGAGGTCAAAACAGTCCTGGAAAAAGCCCCATCTTTTTCTCTTAAAGTCACTGATGAAGAAGCTGGTGGCAGGCCCCATACCCACAGCAACTCCCAGATGGTCACTGTTCACACAACTGGGCCCAGTCCAGTCCAGTAGTGATCATCACTGCACAACTGGGCCAGGAAGAGGCTGCTGGGTAAAATTAAGGAAGGAAAGCTGAAGACAGGAGGGCAGCTAAAAGCAGGTTAATTGTATGTGGGCGAGAGTGAAAGAAGCAGAATAAGCAGAAAGCAGGAACTCCCCACCCCTTGGTCTCATTGCCAGATGCCACTGCTGTGGAAATACAAGTTTTTAAAAGTCACCATCAGCAACTGCATGATATCATTTCCAGGAAAAAACCTCAGAAATGATATCAGTCCTCTCTAGAAATTGCTGGAAACTCTATAGTTTCTATACGATTCCTGGAGATTCCTGAAGAGATGTGACATCACTTCCATGTTTCCTCTGGAAGTGGCTTCACACTATTGCTAATAGTGTGGTCAACCTCCAGGTCGTGGCTAAAGATCTTCTGGGATTACAACTGATCTCCAGGTGAAAGAAATCAATTAAGTTGGGGAAAATGGCTGCTTTGGAAGGCTGACTCGATGGCATTGTACCCTGCCGAAGTGCTTCCCTGTCCCAAACCCCTCTCTACACAGGCTCTGCTTCTACGCAACACCCAGTTATTTCCCAGCCCAGAGCTGGCAATCCTAAATCACTAATGACACTGCCTACATCCTTGCTTTTTCTGGTCTCATGTTGGTTACCAAACTGGGTTGCCATTCCTGCACTGGAGATAGGGAATCCCCTGCCACTACTCAGCTGGCCTAGGTAGGGAATAGCCAGAAATGCAGGGGAATGTCAACAGTATCCCGACATGCTGAAATCATTTCCTCTGCATCTGGAAATGATGCCACCATGTTGCAAGGAGATGCCAGAGACACTCTGGCATTTGGGCAAAACTCTATGGGAGTGATATCAGTTCATTGCCAGTAACATCATTACATCACCAGCAAGGGCTCCCACTGGCAGTAAGTCCCCAGGCAATCCTAGGGGAGCAGTTATGGGGGCTACTGGGGAAAAGAAAGAGGAAATAGGAGGGGAAGGCAAAAAAAGAGGGAAATGAGATGCCCCTTCCAGTCCTTTTAGGTCTCCCACTTGTACATTTTCTGAACAAATAAATAACAATAGATTAATTCAGTCAACTCATGTTAATAAAGTACACTATTCTAGGACCCCTTTCACTCATGCAGAATAATGCACTTTCAATCCACTTTCACAATTGTTTGCAAGGGGATTTTTACTATTTTGCACAATAAAATCCAGCTGCAAAGTGCACTGAAAGTGTGTTATTCTGCATGGGCAGAAGGGGCCATAGTCTAGTTTTCAGAAGTAACATGTTTTCCCTTTATTTGGTTATGCAATAATTTACCACAACAATTATCACTTCAACATACATTAGGATTTTTTTTCATACACCGGAAAGCTCAAATAAGTCACTTCAAAAGTGGCCATTCTCATAATGCTTTTTTAAAAGTGAGTGTTTAGTAACACAGAGAGAAATTAAACCATTTGTTTCGTGACAAGACTGAAAGCAAGAACAGGTTCCTTAAGACTGAGAGCTGGTAATGTCAACATTTTTTAAACATCAGTCCAGGGCATTAGAATATTAGATATTTATGTGATCATTACAGACACACAGAGTACAATAAAGTTATAAACAAGACCTAAAACACATGCTATTAAATTATGTTATTTCTGGCATCATTGCTATTGGCAGTAAAATTACTTTGATGGCTATCAGCTATAATCAAATGTAGGAGAAAGTTGTCATGCTAATACCTTTCACTATAAAAATGCCTGTTAACAGTCAGGCAAGGCGGAATTGTGACATGACGTGCAGTACAAAACGTTATTCTGCAGGAGCTGATGAACAACAAAATGAATGTTCTGTTTGCTTCAGTTCACGTAGGATATATGACATATTTACATTTTAAAAACATGTCAACAGTTTAGCACTGTAAAGAAGCCCGTTCAGCATATGGAAATGTTTGTATCAAAGCAAATTGCTTGGGGCCAGATCTGACGTTATTGTTGTACATCTGGCATTCCTTAATCCAATGAATGTGTGAACGGCAATGATGGGTGAAGACTCTTCTGTTCGAATTGGAATCTGATTGCAGTGCCCTTGAATGCTTGGGACGAGGAGAGGGTTCAATTTTGTTGTTCATAAGTTTTCAAAATTATACAAAAATTACACAACTGTTTTGTTCAGGACTCAGGTACATTTTCCTACTGGCTGTCTCATGGCTGTCCCTTTTCCCTATTTACCATTTACCCAAATCACCTGGCAGAAAAATATACTAGCTTACAATGTAAAGAGTTTTTCTTTGGTTGTCTTGAGCCTGCTGGGATAGGGATGGGGAGAGCTTTGAGGCTAGTTTCTCTAGCATTCCCATCCTGTTCATTAGCCTGCCTGACCCCAAAAGTGTATTCAGATTAACAGAGCATTTGAAACTGGATTGCCAATATCTTTTTTGCATTCTGTGACAGTCATCAGGTGATTGGTGTTTAATCCAGTTAGTTCTGAACATGTGGAAATAGGGTTAATTTTGTGTTCCAAAGCTGTGGCGGGGAGAAGAAGCAGGCTGCTACAAACAAAGCCCTATAACTGTGGGGGGGGGGGGGGGGGGGGGATAGTGTAACTATCTGAAATGGAGGTGTCCAAACAGTTTACAGAATGATCAGCTTCCTGATAGCAACTGGCAAACAGGATATGAGCTGAACTGGTAGGTACTCAACCATGCCTCCCACAGACCAGCATTTTCAGAGCTGTTTCATATACAGAACCTCATTTACTTGCTCCATGCACTCATGTATGTGAACACCTGGAAAATATTAGTGTGGACAGCATGGTCACACTAACAGCGGTGATCTGGGATTCCAAAAGCAGGACAGAGCAAAGACATGACCATGGAAAGATGTGTTGGAGGTCTCATTGTCCTGCTAAAAGTGAAGACAGATCTATATATATATAAACGTGAAATTCTGCTCACTGACTGACTCATCAACAGAACTCAAAAACCACCGAAGCCACACACATGAAATTTGGCACACCTGTTCCTTACGCACTCCAGGTGCTCACTAAGAAAGGATTTCCCAAAATATTAACTTCCACTTGATTTATTACCTATTTACTGTTTTCACTGCTCATCTCTGGCCATCTGCGCGAACATTCTAAGGGCAAACCAACCCTTCAGTCCACAGACATGCTGCACGAACATTCTAAGGGTGACAGTTAAACACCACCAGCTTCATGTCATTCACCATGGTGCACCAACTGCACTTTAACACCGCCCTTCCCAATGCATGCGAACCTATCCCTTCTGCTGAAACCGCTACAGGGAGAAGAGGAATTAAATGCAGAAAGCGCTTTACACACTGCATTAGAAAAAGACAACTACAGGAAGCTGCTGCAACATATGCGCAAATCAACCCCTCAGTTCACGGACAGGCTGTGAGGAAATATGCTGCATGTCACCCCAACGTTCACAAACAGAAGTATGCAAAGAAGTATGCTGAATGTCACCCCGAAGTTAACAGAAAGGCTGTGAAAAAGTACTCCTCTACCCACCCTCATGTTAACAACTCCACTACAGCCAAATACTATCAAAATACTATCAAAATACTATCAAAAAACCACACTATCACCTTGGACTACTAAACATTTGTCGGGTTTTGCATATGGACATCAGATTGATTACTGTGGAGACAGTTTATTGCTCTCGGCCTCCGATCCACCTGTGCTTGGTGTCGTGCTCTGAAGTGGTGGGATGAGCCCCCAGAAATGTGCTGCAGCGGTGGTACAGTCCAGCTCCCTGCCCTTCAACCCTACCCTGAACCTCTTCACAGCCTTCCCACTCATCAGCATCCAATGGCAGAACACTTCCTTTCTGCATCCTGAAAATACAGCTGCTTCCAAATGACATCTTTTGGAGCTCACCAGGTGAAAGAGATCAATAACACATTGCATTAGAAAAAGACAACTACAGGAAGCTGCTGCAAAATATGCGAAAACAAACCCATCAGTCCACAGCAGGCTGTGAGGAAATATGCTACATGTCACCCCAATGTTCACAAACAGGCTGTAAAGAAGTATGCTGAATGTCACCCCAAAATTCATAGAGAGGCTGTGATGAAGTATGCGTAGCAAAGCATGGGTACCCTGCTAGTATAATATAAAGAAAGAAATCCTGGAGGGTTCTTCATCTCTGCAGGATGAGTTTGGATTCTTGCTGGCTTTGTCGGTGGTGTGATAGATGTACACAACAGTGAATTAGAGGCTGGTGGGCAGTCCCATCCCATGGGATACGGCGAGCTGCGGCCTCGATGCGACGGCACCCTGCTGCTTCCATAGAAGCTTCCCAACGGCGTGGGGAGTCTCACAAAGTGTGAAAGTCTCCCCATCACCGAGAAGCCTCTATGAACTGCAATGGACTTTCACCACCCAAAAGGGTGGGTTACGCCGAATCAAAAGGTTGGGTTACGTCCAATGGTGGCCCACCAGCATAATGCTAGCAAAGGCCAGGAGGGGGCCAACTAAGTTCAGCTCCTCCCCTGGCTATGCCCCTCGGCCCACCCCCGCTACACTAGTAGTGGTATGAGGGCTGGGATGCTGGAGCTGCATCCAGTGCCATGTTCCAGTGCCTGGGATGGGCACGGCTACCACAGAGCGAAGGAATCACCCCTCTGTGACATAAAGATTGACGGGGAACATAAAACTGACATTTTCCATATTTCTCCTTTTACAAAGAAGGTTTAGAAACAATCTTTTCCTGTCCACGTTCTCCACTGTCCCTGGAATACAAAAACAATCTGGATGCTTTATTGGCATTTGTTTCTTTAGACTGCAGAGCTTTCCGTAGAATACAGAAATAATCTACATTCTTGTTCTCTCAGGAGTTATATTTAGTGGCTGAAACGCCAGAAAGTTACTGCGCAACTCTTTGCCCTGGGGAGGGGGGGGGTCACATCACAAGCAAGGGACTTTTGGCCTAAATAGAGCAGAACCATCTCATCTGAAAGTTGTTTACAGTGTACGTCTAGGATTTCCAAAGGAGCAGAAATCTCCCTAGTGCCTAAACTCCGTATGAAACAAATGGAAAATGACAAATCCACAAGGTCACTGCCCTGTCTAATTTGTTGGTCTGGTTCTGCCTGTTAGCCTTTACTAGACATGTACATTCTTTCCCTTAAAAGAATGTGGTAACTTACCCCTGTGCAATGCAATTGATGAATGGTGATGTACTTCAACTGGAAAATACTTCCCTGACCAAATGGATGATCCTTTCATGCCTTGAGCAGAACATACAATCGTGGTTTTATCTAAGTAAGAGCTAAATTGAACCATGAGATCCATGATTAGAATATCTCATATTTTTAAAGTGGCTAAAAGCAGCTCCAAAGAGACCACTTTAGATAAGGGGCTCAGGTGAAGGGAGAGGGTTAATATTTCCCCCCACCAGGGGATCTTAACCATGTGGTTAAGATTCCTGGTCGGTGGGTAGGGTTACCACCAGTTCTGGTTTGGGAAATCCTTAGAGATTTAGAAGTGAGCCTGTGGGAGACAGAGTTGGGGAAGAGAAGGACCTCTGTGGGATATAATACCATACATGGGGTACAGTGCATCCAAACAAGCCATTTTCTCCAAGGGAATTGATCTCTGCAGTTTGAAGATGTTGGAATTCCAGGTGATCTGTAGGCCCAGCCTGGAATTTGGGAAGCTTATTGGTGGGAATGAAGTAAACAAAAATTGTTAGAATGTGCCCATTCAGGCAGTGCAAAAAACAAAACAAAACTTGATTAGAGCAAAGGCTTTCTACACCAGGAAATTGTCACTCTCAGCTCTGCACACAAAAGGAAGGGCAGAGAGAGAGAGAGAGAGAGAGAGAGAGAGAGAGAGAGAGAGAGAGTACACAAGCCTATGACTCATTTGTATCATTCTTTTAACAAACTGCCTAGATTTTGTCAAAGGCTTTCATGGCCAGTATCACTATGGTGTTATAGGTTTTCTGGGTTATATGGCCATGTTCCAGTAGCATTTCTCCTGATGTTTCGCCTGCATCTGTGGCGGGCTCCCCCAATACCCTAGATCTGAATTTTATTTGCCAGGTCTCTATCCTTCCAAAGAAACCGAGGATGAATTCAAATCCGGCACTTGATGGGAAGTTCATTACAATCTAATAATACAAACAAGATACTTGTATCACTCTTTTAAACAAAGTATTGTTTAATGAATGCGGTTGATTTTTTTTACTGGTGCTTTGCAGAATGAGTTACATGTAAGACAAAAGCAAGTTGCACAGAGAATCACTGATGTAGTGGTTAGTGAGATGGATGAGGTACTCAAAGAGCTGAAATCCCCACTGAACGTTGAAGCTTTCTAGATGACCAAAGGTCTGTTATTTTCCCTCAGACAGACCTATTTCACGCAGTTGTGAAGATAAAATGGAACAGTGAAGAGCCATGCATGCCATCCTTGGAGGGAAAGGGGGCATAAAATATATGTATGTCAGCCTGCAAGACTTGTAGGGGGGAATCCATCCTCCTTCTACTTATCTGCTGAACCCAGTCAAGCTCCTTGCCAACCCCCATTGACCCCATACAGCTGTCACCACCTCACCTGCCTCTAGGTCCCACACAGCTCTCAGCCACCACTGTAGCTTCTAGTCACTGCTGCTGGCTGCTGCCACCGGTTGCAGAGTGGCTCCCAGAGTCTGCCACCATCACAGCTGGTCACAGAATGGATCCCAGGCTCCATCAGAATCTTTGCCTAGCCAGGAATAGCTCTTGAAGCAGGTGAACCCACATCGGGTCCTGGCCTCTGCCACTGCCAAGATTCTGCCACAGAACAGAAAGTCTGTGCATTGTCTATGTGTGTGCCCCAATGCTCTTCATTTGGGGGATTTAAATCCCCCAATGTAATGTTTTAAGGTTTTTCTACAAGCCTGGGGAGTCCCCTATGTTTGCAGAAATATCTGCTTTTTAGTCAGTTTTGACCCAATGTGTGGTTTTAAGTATTCACAGATGAGCCCACATTTGCCTATTAGAATATTAGATAGATAGTTGGAACCTGCTTTGCAAATTCAGCATCATGCTGCATCCTTACGTTGCCATGGAAAATATGAGTTGAATCACCAACCATTTATGTCCCAAACAAAATTCATGTAATACCTTTTATTAACACCAACCAAAATAATATGTGACACATTGTGTGCACATTTGGGTTCTCCAGAACTGGTCATCTGACTGGATTTTAAAGACTAAAAACAAATGGAGGAGGAGAAAAACACTCTTTTCAGCCCATGGTCTTCAGGCATCATTATCTGCATCCTCTGTAGGATTCTTAGCGGACCTGAATGAACACAGGGTATGAATAGCTAATATCAGGTTGTCCCCATGGCATGCTAGAAAGAGAAACAAAAATGGAAGCCATCCAGTTGAAAAGATGACAACCCATAACAGATCCAATGTCAATTATTTATAGGGGTGAAGCAACTCTTTTGCCAGATTCTGATCTCACACAGAGCCATCATCCCACATTCTCAGAACACCAGTTTGGCTGCGTGAGTTGGCCTGTCAGAGAACCATGAGAGCTGGAATAGCCAGCTGGCATGGCTTAAAGTAGCCCTCGGGCTCAAGGAACTATGGTTTTCTGCCCCTGCAGCTCAACTGTGTCCAGTTGATAATCATGTTTAAACTTATAACCAGAGGAGCCTGTGTTGGTTTTCAAAGAGGTTGGAATGATAAAACCAGCAATATTTATCTATGGGACCATGGATTCCTGTGAGGTTTTCGTTCTTCCCCCTCCTTCCCTTGTGTTATAAACAGTCATTTCCATGCATTATTGACACAGATTATAAAGTACAGAGACGTGTATTTATGTATGCTTATACTGTTGCACATGAATTCATTGCTTCCAGATAGGGTCACTGGATGCGGCATAAGAAGGAATTCATATTACCAAAGAGGCAAAGCCAAGAGACTTGTGTTCCTGGATCCTTTGTCTGCAGTTCAATCTCGGCCTGCCTAGGAGTGACAGGATCAGGGAAGAATTTTCTGTGACTAATTAGGTTTCAACTTGCCAGAGAGAAAATGGACATTGGCAGACTATTGTAGAAAAGTGAGGCAGAGTTTGAACTAGATTGAACTTAATTTCCTTTGCACTGAAAGGAAAGAAAGATTAATGAAATATCCCCAAATCCATCCTGTTAGTTTTTATTAAATCAGCAAATGAAATTTAAGCTCCAGTTCAGTTATAAAATCTTTTTCCTGTAGATTGGGTTTCAGCAAACACGAGTGTAACAGACAGGCTTCCCCGTCTCCGCGTTTTAGATATGAAAATTGCATTATTTCCATCAACAGTAACATTACTTTAGGCAAATGGCATGTTTAAAACCAATCAGTCCTCAGAAGGAAGACGTAAAACGTTACCTGCTTCATTAAACGGTCATAAATTTAACCAATAGATTTTGGAAGATCTTGTGCTGATGTTCTAAATTGGCTTGCTGCTTCTCATATTAAATCAACTCTGAATAAAAACAGAAGTCACTTTCATGTCTTAAAAAAAATAATGTTATGCTTGTGTTTCTCCTTTACTAACTTGATATTTTTTGTGTTTTTGATGTGGATGTGTGCAAAAACTATATTTCATAGGCAATGCACAATATCTGCTTTAAATCTAAAAAGGCAGTTTTGTGAGGCTGTTTCTTGCTCTCTCTTGCTCTTTCAACAACCTGAAAAGAGAACCCACTGTATTAATGTGGAAAACTCCCACAATCCATATCACGTTCAATCCCGCTGCCAGTTGCCCTCATGACCTCTTGTGGGTTTCAAGGTCACAAACAGGCCACAAGCATACTAGCATAATTCTCCCTTCTGTAAAGATCTAATAGGCACAGGAGTATTTTGAGCTGGCAACCCTCTATTCCTGACCTTCCTAGCCTACAGCACCCAAACCTTTCTCTTTGTGCCCTGACACTTCCTTCTGCCTTTCCCTCTGGTTCGTGTATGTCATTCCACTTCTGAGCACTGTTTTGTCATTCAGTCACTCTGCCTTTGGGATCTCTACCTCTTTGGTTCCATACTTACTGGGACCTCTTTCCTTTTAGCATTCTGGTCCATAGTTACCCAATAGAGCTCCTCCTTTCACAGAATTATTAGAATTCCAGCCAAAGTAACAGCTCTACCGTTTCTCTCAAAATTTAAGTTATGGGTTATGTCAGCTTTGTTCCCTGAGAAGCTGTTGTGTTGATGGGCATTCCATAACTTCACACAGCTTCAGTCAACTAATGTCAGAGGATGAAAACGGAGAATAATAAACTCCAATTCTTACAAGGATTTGGTTTCATTCTAGGATCCATTTTTAGGTGAATGTGGGGTGGTAAGAGGCAAAGAGTTGCCCTTTGCCTGTTACCACCCCATATTCACCCAGGCCCTTTCTGCACGGGCCAAAGGGCGCTTCCCCACCGGCAGGAATTCTGCCGGTGGAGTGGAGGCGTTCGCACGAGAGCGTGCGAGCAGCCCCCGCAGAGGCCGGCGCAGGAGAGGCGGCTCCGCATGGAGCCGCCTGTTCCCCGTCCCTCTCCCACTCACCTTGTCGCCTTCGTAGCCCTGCTGGCCTCCTAAGACACGCCCACGCTGCCCTCCGACCTCCAGGGGTCGGAGGACAGCAAGGGAGGGTCTTAGGAGGCCAGCAGGGCGACGAAGGCGACGAGGTGAGTGGGAGAGGGACGGGGAAAACAGCGTGTTCCCGGCGGTGCCCTTTGCACCCCACCACTGGGAATGCGCTGTTTGCCCAAAAACCTCCCTTCAGGAGGGAGGTTTTTGGAGGCGGCCTGACGCCACCCTGGGGGAGGGGGAGGGGAGCCAGGTCGGCGCTGCTGCGTTTTCGCAGCGCCGCCTGTGCGAACGACTCCCTGGGGACGGCGTTTTTGCCGTCCCCAGGGCGCCATTTATGGCCCGTGCAGAAAGGGCCCTAGAAATGGATCCCAAAATGAAATCAAGTAAATGCAACAGGGGGAAAACCACTATATACACTAGGGGGAAAACAACCAATATATATCCATATATTTCACCCATATATATCACGGTGTGTACAAATTCCACTGCGTGCCCTATGCTGTGCTCTGTCTGGAAGGTGGCTTGAATCTTCTAGAAATCAAAGCATGGGTAATTCCTTTTAAATTCTGGCTTAGATTGTGTTTCAGCTCTGATGTGAATAGCCTCACGTATCTAGCTTGGCCAGAATTATTGGCCTCTGAGTGGTGGTTGCTCATAAAATCTAAAATACGGTAACTGGGTTTCTCCCTCAATGGTCTTTATATGTTAACACCTAATGAGATCTTCCACTCCTTAAAAAGAATGCTTCTGGATCAGGAAAACCAATTGCTTTTGAGTCTGGCAAAAAAAGTCTTGCTCTCCGCTCCATCATAACATATTGCCTGTCCATGGCCAGATGGCCAAATATCTTGACCTTCTGACTGAGCCCAGGCAGAGATGGGTCTTGTCGATAGCAAGATGTAATGTTTTTCCATTTGCTGTATCTCAGGGACATTATATATCGATTCCTCTTCAAGAGAGAAATTGTCCATATTGTCAGATGCAGGTTGAGACAATCAACCATATTTTTATATGCCCGGAGTATGCGAATTATGGATGTTTTTGTTTCAATTGGTTTCCACTAACTCCTTTGATGGTCCAGATAATTTGAAATCTGCATTTCTTTTGAACAACAATGATGTCGAAGTACTCAAAAAAAGTGCAAGTTTTCTTTTAAGAGTACTCGATTCCTGTGCCAACACTACTTAGATACTTGCCGTACATCCTTTTGTGCTCTGCCAATAATTGTACTTTTGTTTTCATATGCCTAATAAAGGTGTTCATTCATTGGTTCATTACAAATTACCATACAATCTTCGAGCACCCTCATTGCTAGAAGAGTGTGTGGTAATTTGTGCACACCCTGATATATATGGGCAAAAAAGTTGCATTTGAGCATCCTCATAGTATTTTAAACATAGAGTTGCCAGTTCCACATTGGAAAGTATCTGGAGATTTGGGGATAGAGCCTGAGGAAGGTGGGGTTTGGGAAGGAAGGGGTTTCAATGGGGTATAATGCATCTTCTGAAGGAGCCATTTTCTCCAGGTGAATTTATCTGTCACCTGGAAATCAGCTGTAATGCCAGGAGATCTCCAGCCACCACCAGGAGGGTGACAAGCTTAACATATATACCAATTTCTCTTCAAGCTCAACGCGAACCTGATCTCCTGACTGATGGGCAAAGGGGCTTTGCACACTGCTGAAGCCTTTTCCACATGGGTTGTCTGTCTGCCCTGAGTTCAGTACTCTTCGAAAGTGGGTCTTTTCTTCCTACTTGTCATCCATGCATTTTCTGGCAAAATGCTTCACGTCCGCACTGTGGACTTTGGCCAGTTCTGCAGCAGTTTTGCAGCATGACTTGGCAATATTCATGGCTTTCTTAGGCAGCAGCCCGTTGGCATTTGCATCTCAAGGGCTCAGGGCTGAACTTGGCCCAAGACAAGCTGAAACAATGTCAGTTTAGTTTATCACGTTTATCAGTCTTTCAGCTACTTTTGGAACTTAAATAGTTTCAGATTTAAGGACCTCTGTGCATTAGATTGTGGTCTGCTGTTGCCATAACGCACTAGTCTGAACATGTTAATCTATTCTGGAGATCCCCAACATGGTGCCCATGGGACCTGTGGACATCTTTGCTTCAAGTTGGTCACTGGAGGTCTGACTGTTTGAGCAGATTAAAATAATGTTGTTTCAGCAATAGCTGCCATACAGTGTTGGTTTTATTCTCTCTCAATCCTCTGTGCTAGTATTTTTTTTAATTACCCCTCCTATACCCCACACTTGGGCTTCCTCTATGACTGTGGCTTCGCCTCCAGCAGCAGCCATTTTGTGGTTGCGCCCACCACCGTGTGTAAGAATTCCAAACATTCCCACAGTGTAAGAAATGCTGAGGACCCTGGATCTACCCTTTTGCTTCAAGGCAAAATATCATTTGAGCCCTAGTACAGATGACGTCCTGCAAATTCTTAATGCTATCTGAAGCGTGGGAGGGTTGGCAACAGGCAGCGAAATGGAGATCCACACATGCTACCTCGAGCTTCTGCTAGACACTGTGGGATAAAACTATGCTAGAAATGAGGGATTCTGTTGCATGTTCTCCGCGCATGCTAGGATTATTTCATGCTTCTCGGGATCGGGCCTCAGAACCGATAATGAGAGGAACCCCCCTTCCTCCCCTCCTGTAAGCCCTGCCTCAGAAGGAACCCTGGTTTTGCTTGAGTTTCAGAAAAGATTAACCAAATGCTGCCACTGAATTTCGAACATTAATGCTGCCTCCTCCAAGCCTTCTATTGCGCAGCACAACGCTTGGATATGTGAGATGGTATAACATATTCACAACGCTTGCCAAGAAAGTAGATGTAGCCCACGCTCCTGAGCACATCCTCTGGAACTGATTACGCCTAATCCTTTAGAAAATGTATAAATAAAACGATGGCAAGACTGATGGACAAGCTGAGGCACATACTCATGTTTCGAATACACTGCTCTCTCTTTCTCTCAGTCTCTCGCTCTCTCCCCTGCTCCTCCCATCCCTTCAAACAATTCCTTCCTTTTTTAAAAAAAATAGTAACTTAAGTTGACGGTCGTGTAAAGAAATCAAACTGTGTTTAAACGAATGTTCCAAAGCATGTCACAGCAAAGTCACAAGTGATTGAAATCTACTAGAGCCCCCCCACCAGCACAAACGCACACGCGCACAAACCATTTAAACCTTGCTTAGCGGGGCCATTATTTAACTCTGACAAGTAAGAAAAGCCACGCTTAACAGGAACACCCGAGGTGTTTACACTTGGTATTAACTACTCAATCAAGTATCTTAATCCCAAAGCCTCAATCTAGGCAGTACTAGGAATGAAGCAATTAATTACCTTAATGAAAAAAAAGTTTGATGGGGAGGGGAGCGGTATGGAGGAACAGGGAGGCCGAACTGGACAAGGCAGCGATCATCTCAGTAGGAGGATAATTAGTTTTACATACTGCCATTCTCTGCATGAGACCAGACCCTGGACCTCTGACTCTAGCTGTATATTTCAATAGTATTCAAAGAGACTTTAGCATCAGCAAAGGCTGCCCAAATCCCTCCTCCTGCCTTCAGTCTCCGGACCACCAACTGTGTCCATCAAGACTCCTGGCTATATGTTAAGAGACACATTAGCTTGCTCTTCTCATCTTCAATCCCTTGCAATAGTCCTTTCCCCATCCACCACTTTTTTGTCTAGTAAGCCAAGGTAAGTGAATTTCAGCAGCTGTCTGGTAAGCCAGGGTAAGTGAATTTCAGCAGTCTGCCAGCTCATTAATAACTGCAATCGGTCTTTTCTGTGGTACTGTATTTTTGTGAGAAACTAATACATATTTAGAACAGATGGATTTCTCAAATCTTTCTGCCAAGATACTAAATAGAAGCAAGGTGCATTCCAAACAGCTGGACACAGAATACCTTCAGAGACAATACATTATAACAAGAGGTGAGACTATTGGCTTTCAAATACACACAAGCAACAAATTCTAAATACAGGCATTCCTCTAAAGCAGTGTTTTCCGCAGTTTTATGCCTGAGGAACAGGGACTCTTTTCTGGATTAAAACTAGACCTCTGTATGATAGTGGCAGACTTTCTCCTGGAAATTACTAAACGCCAGTAGATTTCCTTCGACCTAACATTTATTTCCTGTATTGTATATGCTTTTTAATCCATTTTTTATTATTGTTGTACTGTTGTCTAAGCCAATAAAGGTTTGCTTGATTAAAACTAGACTGATTTTACTCTATTCCCAAAGAATTATATGCATGCAGGTTCTCAGTCAAATCTCAGAAAAATGGGTCTGGGTTCACCTTGCAACTGTGGGAAACGCTTACTCCTTTTGCTTTGCCCCTTCCCAGCATTTCTCCCTGCCTTTTGCCCAGTCACTCACAGGGGCCAAGGTAGATAAGGTGTTGGGAGACATTCCTAGCACATTAATAGTTACTAGACTTTTGGAGTTGCATGCCTCAACCAGTCAGCTGAAAGAGCTGAAGGTCACTGGTCTTCCCAGATCTTCCATCTTCTGGCAATCATTTTGACCAAAGATTCATGTGTGGTAATAGCCACAGTGTGAAGAGGTGACTGTATGAATGGGAGAGGGGGCAAAACTATAGCCTACTGTGTCTTAATATGCAGAGTTCAGCTGATGGAAAAGATAGAAGAGCCTGATTTTACTCCCATCTCCCCACCACACACAGACGCACCCAAACACATACTCGCACACTGCGCCCTCCTGGCACATCCAGCTTTTGGATTCATACAGTTGTCATTTCTTGGAAATGGCTGTGGGGAAGGCAGGGAAAGACCCAAAGACTGGGGATACTTGTGGGGTAGGATCACGGCTCAGTGGCAGAGCATCTGCTTTGCATGCGAAAAGTCCTAGTTTCAATTCCCAACATCTCCAGTTAAAAGGACCAGGCAGCAGGTGACGTGGAAGACCTCTCCATTAGAGAACATGGAGAGCCAGGAATACACCAAGTACTGACCTTCTAAGACCAATGCTTATGTAACCTCTATCTGTGGGTTCTGTGGGGCAGAACTTGGAATGAGTTTGCAACAACAAATTGTCAACCTTATTTGAACTTGGAATGAGTTTGCAACAACAAATTTTAAAAACAAAATGGTTTACTTTCTTAACATATAACATATAACATCAACATTTAACATCACACTTCAAGGTCCTGTTCAGGTTGCATTTTCAAGTCCTTATATTTACAGTCTACTGATACTGCCAAGTCCAATTCTTCTTTGCAAGTGGGTTGGCTCCTGAAGACTCCAAGGGCTTGATGAACAGGTTTCAACATGTTGAAGGTTTCCAGGAGAACTCTCACCCATTACAACCACAAAAAGAAACCCTGAAACAATAAACTCCAACATTTACAACATAGCAAAAAATAAACAACTACCTTCCCAGTAGTTCCCAACAACATTGCAGTTACCTTAACCAAGGTCTGAGTCTGGTAGCCTTGTCTCCTCCAACTACATGAGCTCTGCAGCCTCTTGCTGCTTTTAGTCTCCACCCCTTTCTGGGCCAGCCCATTCTGAGCATGGGGGTTACACTTAGATTTGGTATGAGGCAGCTTCATATGTGACCTCACAAGGTCTTTGTACAGGATCCAACCCTTTGTCTTCGTAACAGTGATGGAAAATATTGTAAAACTATAATATAAATAATACATTAGCCAGTTCTTGCTATATTTGACCGACCTGTTGAATGGCTTAATGTTTATGATATATTGTTACATCCTGTATTGTAACTAGGCAGTGTCATGATTGTTTGTCAACCTTATTTGAACAATAGTATCAAAAACTAAAATAAGGAGTTTCTAAAAAGTAAACTGTGGCCATGTACAGATGCAATTTAGGGGATGGCTGTTTTGGGGTTGGTTGTAACTCTTCCGCACCTGCAAGTATTTGCCTGCTGAAACCAGCTCTTGGTGCTGTGAATTCATCTGAAAGAGAAAAAGAAGACAGGCACCTATCTTTTCCCCATCTCTTTCCTTTACAAGACATATAATGATGCAAGGGGGCATCCGTTTTAATGGAGGAATAATGGAGAAGTGTGTGTGTGGAAGTACTACAACCCCTCTCTTCAATTTAAATCTGGATTATGCACAGCTACAATTTACTTTTTTAAAAAAAGAAAAATAGGCAAAGTCAGATCACAAATCTCTCAGTGTGTCATCTATTTTAACCCTCAAAGTTCAGGAATGGAGTATGATTCTGGGAAATTGTGATGCTTCTGAGATTTCTCTAAATCTGCCAGCAGTCATGTAATCTGGACCAAGGAACCCTGGTGTCTCCTGCTAGATGACCTAATTGGCCAACTATTGGCAGAGAGAAGGGAATTAATGCTGCTCTGACTATCAAAATCCATCCAATACATCTCAATTTTGTCTATGCCAGATTGCGTAGCCATGTTAATATTCATAGAAGACTTCTACAGTTAAAAGCCCATTATATATTTAAACTTAACACATTCCTTTGGGTCCAAACTCTCAACTGGACCTTTCTCCTTTTCCGTAAGTTACTGCAAAATATCGTAAATCTCCATAGTTTAAGCTGAGACATCATCCCATCTGAGCATCATTAAGCTAAGAATAGTATTTAGGTTTTGACTTTGTAAACCAAACATGAGGACAAATGTGGGCCATTTACTCTTGTATGAGTGTCGCAGCGCAGTCTCATTGGTAGGTATGTATTACAAGTATCCACAATATATTTTTGTTTCATTTATAAATGATCTTTGCTTTAGTGTCATGTTACTATATTTTGTTATAGAAAGTCTGTAAGATTATATTTGTGCAAATCAAGTCTTCTGGCAAAGGAGCCTTGAAATAAGCAATAGCCAGAAGCTCGTCAAGAACAATAAAGGATTAAAGACTCAAACGTTAAGAACATGCTGGAGAATCTGATCCTGAAGGGACCATGCGATAAGGAGTTGTTTATCTCCATTTTTCTACTTGGGACCAAGATTATGAACTTGTGAGAAAAAGGACAATTGCACTGCATATAAATTACTGTAAACCTTAAAGCATAGGTGTCAAACTCGCGGCCCTCCAGATGTTATGGACTACAGCATCATACTGGCAGGGGATGATGGGAACTATAGTCCATAACATCTGGAGGGCCGCAAGTTTGACTCCTGTGCCTTAAAGAGTTGATTGGATAGCAAATAATGAACAGACACATTGTCGAAAAGCTTATGTTTATTTATATGTATATTATACATGGAACATGGAGCAGCAGTGGCATAGGAGGTTAAGAGCTCATGAATCTAATCTGGAGGAACCGGGTTTGATTCCCAGCTATTTCTTTGAATAGATATTGATAATGAGCATATGATCTGTTTGTCTGGGTAAAGTTTGCGATTTTGCAGTGAGTGACTTGCAGTGAGTGACTTGGGGAGGGGGAGTAACCACCCCATATGACTTGGGGAGGGGGAGTAACCACCCCTATATGTATAGGACTGTGGTGGCGAACCTTTGGCACTCCAGATGTTATGGACGACAATTCCCAATTGTAGTCCATAACATCTGGAGTGCCAAAGGTTCGCCACCACTGGTATAGGAGATTGCATAGCCAGGCATGTGAAGATTGGGGCAGACTGACCATGTGACTCAATGGGAAAGTTCCTGATGGGTCATTGCCCTGAAGGATTACTGGTAGTCAGGCACAAGCAGAGTCAGGGCTCAGAAGCTCCACCAGAGCTATAGGAGTCATTTGATTCAGACCTTCCGTTTGCAACAATGATTGGTGTCAGCTCACCAGTTGCCTCCTCACGTCCTGCTGCTGTTTGGCAGTGGTACAAAAGGAGGCAAGGAGCGAGCCAGGGTCTCGTGTCAGGTCTGATATGAGTGGCTGTTAAAGGACTGCCTTCTAGCAGAAAAGTGGCATAGACACAAGCATCTATGTTAGACTAACTGCAGTGTGTTCTATGTGGGGCTGCCCTTGAAGAGTATTTTGAAGCTACAGTTGATAAAGGGCTGACTGGAGTAGGTCATAGGGACCACATCAACCTAATCTTGTTCCACCTACCCTAGCTCCCAGTTAGCGTCTGGGCCCAATTCATTGTGCTGGTATTAAAGCTCTATAAGGCTTGGGACCAACATACCTTAATGACTCCCAGGTGAAGCCGTCTGACTGCCGTAATCATCTTCAGGAGCCCCTCTTTATTGCCCCTGCTATGTGAGGCTAGATGGATGGCAACCTGAGAAAGGGCCTTCTTTGTTGTGGTACCAGAACTACAGAATTCCCTGTCCAAGGTCCACATGTTCCCCTCTAGTCAGTGTCTTCTTCCAGAAAATGAAGACTTACCTGTTTGGTTTGACATTCCCTCCTTAACCTTCCCTTCCATGTGTTTTAACTTGCAGGCATTTTAACTCTGCAAGTGTTTCAACTGTGTGTGTAGTCTGTTTTGTCACCTTTAGGACCCTAAGCTGGGTGGAAATTAAAACATTTTAAATAAATGCATATTTCACACTGACCCATTTCATCATAAAGTCCATGTATCACTGTCTGAGAAAAGTGCCAGTTAAACATGATAGAAAAAGTCACTTCACAGACACCTCAACCTCATACAAATGCTCTGTCTGAGTGCAGATGAAAACCACGTCCCTGTGGGTGGGGCTAATTTGCATAGTCCTTTGTTCTATTTGATCATCACTCTCCTTCCCCAGATGAGATAAACTCACATAATCAGCCCTGTCTATGTGGTCCTGGTTTTCATAAAATCACCATGGTCCACATAGATTCACTTCTATGTGGCTGTAGATACATATGAAAGAATTCAACATTTGACCTTGTCTAGAATCAGACCAGAATGGACCGTTCAGTTCAGTATACTGAGCAGTGATACTTTCAGAGGTCTCTTTCAACCTGCTCCATTAAGCAAGCTCGGTATCATGCCTGCCATGAAACCCTGGAGCACAGAAGAAAATTTGGAGACATATTCTAGAGCAGGGGTAGGGAACCTGCGGCTCTCCAGATGTTCAGGAACTACAATTCCCATCAATTCCCTATCAGCCTGGCCAATTGTCAGCATTGGCATGCTGGTAGAAGTGCTGATGGGAATTGTAGTTCCTGAACATCTGGAGAGCCGCAGGTTCCCTACCCCTGTTCTAGAGCATATGCTCAGTTTATGTCGATCTCTGACTATAATTGTCATACCATACCAAAGTCCTGTGTAAAATGAGAAAATTACCAAGGATAGGCCTGTTCGTTTTCTTTGATTGCATAATGCTTGGAAAGATTAATAGGTTTGTCCAAGATGTCTTTCAGAAAGTCTGCTACAAATCCACACATTTTTCACTGAACCCCCCAAAAACTTCACAGTCCAAAAGGGCATACAGTTTGGAGAATACTGGCCTACTCAGTTCAGCAGCAGTAGGTCTCCCAAGGTAAAGACTATTCTCAGCTCAGTTCCCTGAAATTGTTTAAATTAACCACACACAGGATTGAACATGATGCCACAAGACTAACAAGACCAAAAATATTTATTCCAAGGTGTGTTTTCACGGGATAGATCTCACTTCTTCCAATTCAGTGGAAGAATGAAGAGGGTCTTTAAGGATCCACTGAAGTGTTTTGTTCTGCTCAAACAGACTAGCATTGCTGATGGTGGTGGAAAGTGACATCAAATCACAGCCGTTTTATGGGAGCCCCAGAGGGATTTCAAGGCAAAAAACATTCAGAGGTGGTTTGCCATGCCCCGTCATGACCCTTGATTCCCTGATGATCTCCCATCCAAATACTAACCAGGATCATCCCTGCTTAGCTTCCAAAATCTGACAAGATCGGACAAGATCCCACTGAAATAATCTAGGGAGGGCTGGGATTGGTTCTGTCTCCCTGTTGGGGGTATTCTTGCTGACAAATTAAGTTTTACTGTTATTAATGACAGATTTGGCTCTAGTTTTCTTGTTTTGTTCATTTCTGTTGTAAGCCACTTTGGCTGACACGTTCAATGAAGCAGCTCATAAATAACTTCAATAAATAAATACAACACTGGTGAATGTGTGAAATGAACTGCATCATTTCTTCTTTTGCTAAATTGTTATCTACAAACATTTCCAGCCAAAGTGAAGACTCTATTTGCTATAAATCTGTATACAACCTCAGCTGTTTGGGGTTTTTGGTTATTTTCTATACAGAAAATCAGGTGTGTGCTTGTAACAACAAAGGGACTACCAGGATCTTTCTGCTTGACTTCTCATGCTTTGCTATCAGCATAGCAACCCCCAAGTTGCAGCCTTCCTTAAGTGGGCCACTAATGATGCAGCACAGAGAATGCGTCAGATTGAGGCTTCAGCATTTGTCTGTGCAAAGAACTTCCTTGTCAAGGAAACCAAATAATCCCTTTTCATTTTGGTGGTAGGTGGCCATTCACACATTGTGAGTAACAGAAAAGAAGCTAATGGGAGCTTGTTTCTAAACCCCTTATAAGAGTTTGCATAATCAACAGTTACAAACAGAAGATCAAGATAAAGGCCAGATCCACAGGAATGTACTTAATTCATGCTCATTTCTTTCCAGAGTCTTTAGAACAACTGAAAATTGGGAAGTAGTAGCAGCCTGTTGTTATGATTTATTCCTTTTTGTGGTTCTTGATAAGTGCCGTCCTCCCGCTAGAAATCCACATGACTGAATGCTTATATCTTATCCTGGATGCTGTTTATATCCTGTAACCCACTTGGAGTCTCAGCGAGAAAAGTGGACTGGAAATAAAATAAATAAATATTTTCTATGAGAACAGTCTTTTCCAAGGCTATTCACTCAATCACGTGAACTCTCCCTTAGAATCTGAAATGGTACAATCCCAAAACAAGTTTATCCTCTCACTGAGAATCAGGCGATGGCGAACCTTTGGCACTCCAGATGTTATGGACTACAATTCCCATCAGCCCATGCCAGCACAGCCAATTGGCCATGCTGGCAGGGGCTGATGGGAATTGTCGTCCATAACATCTGGAGTGCCAAAGGTTCGCCACCATGAAAGGATGTTGTATTCTACCACAGCAACATAGAATCATAGAGTTGGAAGAGACCACAAGGGCCATCAAGCCCAACCCCCTGCCATGCAGAAACACACAATCAAAGCACTCCTGACATATGTTCATCCAGCTTCTGCTTTAAAAACTCCAAAGAAGGAGACTTCACCACTCTCCCAGGCAATGAATTCCACTGTAGAACAGCCCTGACAGTCAGAAAGTTCTTCCTAAGGTTTAGGTGGAATCTCTTTTCCTGCCCCTTGAATCTATTACTCTGTGTCCTAGTCTCTGAGGCAGCAGAAAACAAGCTTTCTTCCTCTTCAACATGACATCCCTTCAAATATTTAAACATAGCTATCATGTCCCCTCTTAACCTTTGCTTCTCCAGACTAAACATCCCCAGCCCCCTAAGTCTCTCTTCGTGGGGCATGGATTCCAGACCTTTTACCGTTTTGGTTGCCCTCCTCTGGACACATGCCAGCTTGTCAATATCCTTCTTAAATTGCGGTGCCCAGTCCAACACATTGTGAAGGAGCCTATCAGGTTTCTGAGAGTTTGCTTCCGAAGTATGGAGTTGCCTTATACTGAGTTTAGACCATGAGTAAACCAAGGCCTTAATATCTAATCTGACTGGCAGTGACCCTCCAGGTCTCAGGCAGAGGTCTGTCTACACATCCCCTACATTACAACATGATCCTTTCAAACAGTAATGTTATTTGAAAGGCAGTCAATTAGAGCTCAGGAGAGAGCTGTTCTTGTTCACAGCAGAGGACCAGGCTTGAAATAGTGTAAATTATGGGCAGAAAGGTACTTGCTGGACAGTCGGAAAAATCTACAGTAAGAGTAAATTTACAGTAAGAGTAATTCAGCAGTGGAATTGGCAACCTAGGGAGATGGTAAGCTCCTGCTCATTGTAAGTCTTTATGCAGCAACTGGACAAATGTATTGTCGAAGGCTTTCACGGCCGGAATCACTTGGGTGCTGTGGTTTCGATATGTATAGAGTTTGTTACTTAAGAAGCATTCTCTCGTTGGCGTTTAGCCTGTATCTGTGGCTGGCATCTTCAGAGAGATCTTTGAAGATGCCAGCTACAGATGCAGGTGGAAACGTCAGGGAGAATGCTGCTAGAACACGGCCATAACAGCCCGAAACCACACAGCACCCAACTGGACAAATGCTTGTCAGGGATGTTCCTAGGTTATAGAAATCAAGCTTCGCCAGCTCTCCAGATGTTATGGACTACAGTTCCTATCATCCCTCTGCCAGCATGATGTTGGCAGGGGATGATGGGAACTGTAGTCCATAACATCTGGAGAGCCGCGAGTTTGACACCTGTGCTCTAGGCTATTCCTACATTGAGTATGGGGGTTGAACTAGAAAGCTTGCATGGCCCCTTCCAGCTATGTGATTCTTCGAACCTGAGACCAATGCTGTTCAAACTGATGTTCTTCTACTTTTCTCCCTAGCTGTGGCTCCTGTAAGGATCACAAATGGTGCATAAAAAGTGGAAACATATTCTCTATCAAGCAATTAGGAGGCATGATGCATGTTAGATAGATAAAAGTAGGCTGAGTAAACTTTTTATATACCACACAGATATAAAATATATTAAAATAACCTGTGTACACTCTCAGAATAGGTTTCTAGATCAATGGACAAAACATTGGTTCCAAAGAAGTCTCTAACTAAAGAGGAAAATTATATTGTGCAAATAAACTGAAAAAATTAAAAGTAAAGATTTTTTTTCCTGAGTGTGTTCACTCCATCAATTTCAAATGATGTATATCTTAAGAGTATGATCCTTTATCTACAAAAAAGCAGTGTCAGGCTTTCCCAAGGCACAGCTCAATCATAACCCTAAAAACACAATACATTATTTATGTCAGAAAGCTTTTTTTTAATAAAAAGGATCAGTAAAAAGAATGACACTTATAGATATCCAGATAGATATTTAAATAAAAGACAGTATTACTACAGGGCCGTAGCCAGGATGGGCCACTTGGAGCTCAGCTCATCTTTGTTAACAAAAAGGCCTTTCAAATTGTTACATAAGCATATCATGTTAAAGAATGAAAGGGCAGCGACCCAGTCTTAAGCCAGTGCATCACTGATGCCAGTAATACCCTGTGCTTCTTTGGCTGAGAATAAAATGATTTTAAAAATGACCATATTGCAAGGAGCGAATGGAATGAAATCCATAGTGGCATTGGAAATATCCTCCCACGCCAGAGCGGTATGATGCATCTATGTCAGCCGTATATGGAACTCATGAACACATGAAACTTCCTTAGACTGGATCAAACCCCTGGTCTATCAACATCAATTTTGTCTACCTGGGCTCATTCCGCACATGCAGAATAATGCACTTTCAAACTGCTTTCAGTGCTCTTTGAAGCTGTGCAGAATGGCAAAATCCACTTGCAAACAACTGCAGAAAGTGGTTTGAAAGGCACATCTATTTTATTTTGTGTGTGCGGAAGGGGCCTTAGACTGGCAGCAGCTCTCCAGGGTCCCAGGTAGAGGTCTTTCATACCACCTACTACCTGATCCTTCAGAGATGTTGGAACTCGACGATGGGACCTTTTGCATGCCAAAAATATCTGCTACTATTAATCCATAAGTAGAGACTTTCTGCAAGTCAAACAGGTGTGCTACTAGTGAACGGTGGCTAGGATTGGCAACTCCAGGTTGGAAAATCCCTGGAGATTTGGGGGTGGAGCCTGGGAAGGGTAGGGTGTGGGGAGGAGAGAGACTTTATATCAGCAGAGTTTAAAGCAGAGTCACTCTGGTAAGATGAGAAGGTTTAGTAGTCTTCTTGCACTCACTGCAACCTTCTACCACACTTGGAAAAGAATGCTCTCCACACAAGATGTTCCTTCCATAGGAAGGTTTTTACTTTAGCAGTTGCAAGGTTACACAAGTCTATTCTATACAAGACTATCAGACTATACAGAACTCTTCAGCAATAACAAAGTTCAACACGCACACTAAACTAAACTCAGTCTCTATCTCAACTTAGAATGGTATATACAATGCATACATCCAACAGGATACTTTTCCCTGCCCAGGCAACAGCCTCTCATTGGTCTAGAGTTACAGTTGAACCCACCAATCATGTTAAAGGTTAACTGCTCCTTCGCCCCTAGACTGACTATCTCCGGCCTTTGGGTTTTGCAAACTTCTGCTAACTTAGAAGATGACCTCTTTGTGAATTTTTACTCTCTTTTTTTATATATCATGACACTTTAGTGGGTTGAGTCTACCCACCAAAGCAGCCATTTTCATCCAAGGAACTAACTGCTTGTCTGGAGATCAGTTAAAATTCCAGGAGATCTCCAGGCCTTAGCTGTATGAGCCACTTCCAATAGTCACACACATTGGATCTCTACATATAGGAGTTCAAATCCTCTGAATGTAAACACCAAAGACAGAAGAATAACATTGGGGAAAGGAAGCATGGCCACTACAAGTCATATTACCTAGACACTTAATTCACTAAGGAAGCAATCCCAAGAATCTATACTTAACCCTCATGTTATTCTATGGACCTTACTCCTAGGAAAGCAACCTAGGAAGAGAAGGATTACCTTTAAAGATTATTTTTAATGGAGAAAGTAGAAAAGAGACATTCAAAGAAAGAAGTATAGAGAAAAGTATTTTGGGAGCTAATGATGTTATACTAGAAAGAATGGACTGCAGATTTTCTTAAAAGGGCAAATTGATTGTTGCAATGGTGTCTGTGGAGGACTTAGATTTCAATCAACTAAGTTCCAGAGGAATCAACGCCTGGTACTCCTAGTTGAAAATTTCAGGTAGGATATGAAGAAGAAGAAGAAGAAGAAGAAGAAGAAGAAGAAGTAAAGAAGAAGAAGAAGAAAGAAGAAGAAGAAGAAGAAGAAGAAGAAGAAGAAGAAGAAGAAGAAGAAGAAGAAGAAGAAGAGGAGGAGGAGGAGGAGGAGGAGGGAGGGAGGAGGAGGAGGAGGGAGGAGGGAGGAGTCAGATTTATATCCCCTCTCTCTGGCAGGAGACTCCAAAGGCTTACAATCTCCTTGCCCTTCCCCCTCACAACAAACACCCTGTGAGGTGGGTGGGGCTGAGAGGCTCCAAGAAACTGTGTCTAGTCCAGAAAGTCACCCAGCTATGAGTGTGGAAGTGTACAGGGCTAATCTTGAATTCCCCAGATAAGCCTCCATTGAAGCTCAGGGCGGCAGAGCTGGGAATCAAACCCGGCTCCTCCAGATTAGATACACAAGCTCTTGACCTCCTACGCCACTGCTGCTCATGATGTGACAGACCCCTACTTGAGACCCTGAAAAGCTGCTGCCGGCTAAAGTAGACTAGGGATCCTCAATGTGGGGGCCATAAGTGCTCATTGACACACACCTTTTGGCAGGTCCACCAAATGTTTCTAAGAGAAGGTGCAGGGCCAAAGTAGTGCTTTGTTCAGCAAGACTTCTGATTGACTATTGGAGATTAGGTTGACTGTGCAGATTTGTTTAAATGTTGCTTTGGCAGCAGCTGCCACAACAGCACATGGAGCTACACTGTGTTGCCGAAGTTAAGCTGCAGCAATCATTTTGTGGCTGGCCCCACCTCCTCCAGGAGCCATTTTGTAGCAGCCAAATTTTTTTTTGCATCCATCACACCATGTCAAAATTCCAAATCTGCTTGCAGGTTCAAAAAGGTTGGAATAGACCATATGGGAGTTGACCCCGCAGTAGACCATGTTGACCTTGTTGGTCCCATGGTCTGGTTGAGAATAAGGCAGCTTTCATAGGTCCAACAGGAGATCTCTTAACAGCAGAAGCAATTTCATCAGCAGTTTGAGCAGAAAAGCAGGACTTGACTTGGATTTAGTTCCCATTTTGCTCTCGTTTCCTGGCTACTAATACAACCCCACACTGCAGTCCATACACCCTAAGCCAGTTCTTGATAGGTATGATTATTTTACATGCTATACACATATTACCACAGCAGCCTCGCTACCCTCCCTGTTGGATCACTGCCTTTATTTTTATATGCAGAAGAACTTCAGTAACTGCCTCGTGCAACATGACAATAATTCCTCCGTTCCACTGAGCCGTTGGATAGTTATGTGACACTCCAGGAGTTGGGCAAGGGCATGGTTCAAAGCGACAAACGACAAACAATTTTGCTGCAAATACAGAGCACGTTTGATAATTAATCCCATTTAGTGGTTTAAAAAAAATCTCTCAGAGGTATTTAATTAAAGCTAAGAGGATTGAGCAGTCCTTTTGTTTTTACAGTATATGTTTACCATTAGATTAGTTCTGGTTGATTGATGTACAAGACTTAGTCCAGAGTGGGTTTCTTAATAGTACACCAGAGCAATTACTTTTCCTAGCTGTGCCCCCCACCCGCCTTCACTGCTTTGATTGTCCCCAAAGAATGTCCAATGGAAAGCCAAGAGCTGAAGTATGTTTGATATTTTAATTTGATTTCTTGGAAGATCTCGACAGTAGCAAAAGATAAAGTGAATTAATTATTATTATATACCACTTGGCAAGTTGTCTTTTGGAAATAAAAAGGCCGATAGGCCAGTATTATCATTCCCATATTGTGGAGGGTGTAAGGGGATGAGAGAGTGAGAACACATGGATTCAGGAAACGCTGCATTATTTATTGAAGGTCCAGGTGAATTGCTTGTCCTGGTGAATTGTTTTTCTATTTTGTAATCTATTTTGGGTCTCAATGAGAAAGGTGGGCAATAAACAAACCAAACTATGTCCCAGATTTAATTCCTGGCATCTTAAGTTAAAGGGTCAAGTGTTTCTTTGCCAATCAGACTAGACTAGGGGTCCCCAACAAAATGGCTGCCACAAGAGGCAGAGCCAACCACAAAATTATTGCCATACCTTAACTTCAGTAACACCGTGCAGATCCTTGTACAGTGGTAGCAGCTGCTGTCAAAGCAATATAGAAAAATCAGCACAGTCAATCAAATCCCCAACCTTCCATCAGAATCCTTGCCAAATAAAAACCCTACTGGCCCCACCTACTTCCTAGTACAAACACTTGGCAGGCAGCAGAAAATGTGTCGATGGGTGGCATGGAGCCCACAGGCACCATATGTGTGATCCCTGGACTAGATTATAAGGACCTTGATGGGCCAATAAACTGGCTTGTTATAAAAGAACCAACCATGTACTTATAATTGGGTCGTGTAGCACAGTGGTTCTCAGCCAGTGATGTGCATACCACCCATGTGATGCAAAAGTTGTCTAGGTGGGTTTCAGGGTTTTCATAACAGTTAATAAGAATTCACTTTCCCTCATTCTCTTTTTCCACTTCTGTCTCTACCTGCCCTGAATTATCTATCTGTGACCTTCTGGCATTCTAGTGGTAACCTTGGATGCTCAATGTTACCCCTGTCTCCAGCAAGGGCCTATTACTTCCCACTTCCTGACAATCCAGTCTGCCAGGGATTGTCTACTGTGCTTCTGTCTTTAAAATTTAGCATAAATTATAATAACAGAATGCCTGTAAACATATAAAATCTCTTCTTGGAAAAAGTAGCTTTATGTCTCTATTGTGGTAGGACCCGGGTTATTTGATTGAGGCCATATACATACTTGTGTTCTCCTTCACATGGAGTGTGCCATTCTCCTTTCAGGTGGTGTTGCATGCCTCACTCCTGTATCCTGAACTCACTCAGTTCAGAGATTCTCCACTGTTTCCAAACCCCCTGAAAGCATGACTTTTCCTTTTCCTTCACAGGGAAAGTGAAGAGAGTCAGCATACATTTAACTTTCATCGTATTTTCTTGATCCTCCCCGCCTTCCCTCACCCACCCAGCAGCAGTTCCTCCTACTTTCAGACCAGCAATTCGGAGCAATCACAAGAGCTTTTTTCTTTTCTTTTTTTGACGCTGCCAGTCTGCAATAGACCCAATTTCGAAATCCAACATGAAGCCGCGCCGTCTAGTAAATCCAAATGCTAGACCCCAAGCAACACCAAAAAGGGGGTGGCAGGCAACCTCCCCAGCTGGAGGTTGCACAGGTAGAACAGGGATGCAAAATGGTGGCTCGGCTCCGCTGGCGATATTTAAACTATCATAAATACCCACTGAGAAGTTGACAGTTGCGAGGTAAGCACTGCATGCATAAAGGGCCAGAGTCAGTGGTGGGACATAAGGCCCTTTCCGCACGGGCCATAAATGGCGGTTTAACGGTAAAAAAGCGCCGGCCCTGGTATCAGCCAGTTTCTCGCATTGATGGCATGCGTAATAGGCCAAGTAAAGACCGCTTGTCCCCAGCACGCCGATTCCGGACAGCCGGTATTTTCCCAGTGCTTCAAAGCTGACTTTGTTGAGGAAGCGGCTGGTACAGTTACCGCCGTGCTTAACGCAGTGGCTTCTCCCGGCGCTTCTTATTTCATTTAACCTCCGGTTCGGCGTTGCCGCTGGTGGCCTGGGGACCGCCCCCCCTCGCCCTGCTGGAGTATGCCAAGAGGGTTAGAACCGGTAATCCCCGAGGCCTCGCAGTTACTCCATCGAGGTCTGGGACACTATCGGCTCTGCCGGGCGCTGTTGTTCAGCGCTGCCGGCTGCTCCGTTTCTATAACGCCCATTGGTCCTGGCGTCGTCCATAGTTGCCGGCCTAAGGTCAGTAATACGCCGATTCGCCACTTCCTCGCATTCGCGAGCGGCCTAAACGCCTAAGATAGCGGCGCGGCTGAGAATCACAGAACTCCACACTATTTATAAGAGGCAAGAGTCTCTATACAAACGCTAAAGTAGTAAAAGCTCAGAAGGAGCTGCTCGGCTCCAGGCAAGTGAGAGCCAATCTCACTCACAAAAGCTATTTTTCACTGGATTGTTGCTTCTCTTAAAATGCCAGCAATAATGACTTGCTGAAAGGTTGGGCTCTACTACATTGTTTTGAAGTTCAGCCTGTCTTCAAGGCCCTTTACCTTCGATTTTGCATGTTGTAAGCCTCGCGGGTCTGGCATTAATAATAAATATTATTGCCATGCATCCTTATTTTTTGCTTAATTTAATTACGGAAAATGTAATAGCCTTATGAAAACAATATATGAGTTTTCAAACCTAATTATCATGATACAAGCACGCTCAGGTCACCAGAGCTGTTGTTTTATCTGGAACCCTTCCATGCAAATAGATAAAAACAAAACTGCATTTAATTCTGCAACTTCAGTGAAAAGTTAGATCAAACATGACTAGTTCTGGCCTGGGGGATGGGGTCCAGCCTTCCTGGTAATAAATATATTCCTTTTGTCATGATTTTAGGGAGAGAGAAAGATATGCATACCCCCATCGTGCTGGGATTTTGAAAGGTATGTCTAAGTCAGCCATGACCAGAGCTGGGCTGTTTGAGCAGCTTTGGGTCACTAAGGAGAAAATCAATCCAGATGTAACAGAATCACTTATTGGGCTATAGAAACCTCTTCAAAAATAGCATTTCTCTCACTCCTTTTAACACATACAGGCATAGAATCTGACCTTGGACATTTATACGTATAAAACTGAGGGTTCAAACTCACTAAAAAAGGTTTCTTGGTCAAGGTACTGTCATGCAATGAGAAGATTATTTGTTCTGGATTCAAGTTTAGCTGTGGCAGGGCTTCAAGGAGAAGACAGGAGTCAAGTCAGAGTAAGGACTCTCCTGGGACAGGACGTACTAGGCCTGGCAAGGCAGAAAAGAATGATGTCTTGTCTTGCATACTGCATGGAAAAAATACCCATTCATTTTAGCTTGATGGTGAGACCCCTCTTCAGAGGTTGAACATTGGTGTTAGAATATCTAAAGGAATTTGTGAGAAGGGAAGAGGTGTGTTGCTTCCATTAGTGATTTTACAGGAACTGTCCAATATGTGCCTATCAGCGTAATCCTTACCCAAATTACAACCTTCTAAATCTGTTGAAATCAATGAGCTTACAACATTGTAACTCTGCACTGTACGACCTTAAATCAACACATTATAGACAGCATTAAAATTACAATGACCACAGTAGAACAGAAACTAACTGTATTTTTTCATCAACAATATACTGAGGTCATGTAAAATCCCAGGAAGTATCTCTGGCCCGCTTTCCGCGATGTGGGCCAAAAAACGACGGCTGGCAGCCGGGTAAAATGCGCCCAGGTCAGCCGTTTTCAGACAGGCGGCGCTAAGCTGCAACACAGCAGCGCCGACCTGACTGCGCTTTTCCCCAGGGCGGTGCCAGGTCACGCCTAAACAATAACCTTTAAAGGGTTGTTGTTGTGGTGATCTGCCTTCCAGCGGCGATGCTGCGCGAACCGCGACCGTACAACAGGTTGTGCCTTTCTCCTGCCCGATCCTGTTCCCATTACTTGTCCTCATCGTTTACTGTTGGCGCGTTAAAACCATGCGCCGTCCTCCCACCCTGGAGTAGTCGGAGGGGCAGCGCTGCGGCGGGGCTTCTATCGCCAGCAGGCTAATGCACGGGGACAAGGTGAGTGGGATCGGTAGAAAGAGGCGTTCGTCGCGGAGCCGCCGCCGCTTGTCAGGTCTTCTGCTGAGGCCGTCAAGATCGTCGCATGCGAGTCGGCTTACCAGTCGCCGCTTGCGGAATTCTTCGGGCCGCATGGAGGCGCATAGGGAGCGTCGTAAGGAAAGCGGCCCATGTTTTTTTTAAAAAAAGAAGATTCCCTGAATCCCAGAAACAAAGAGCAATGACTGCATTTGCAAGACAACAGGGTCCTGTCTAACCTTGTCCTGCAACCAGCCTACATCCCCTTTCCCTCTCAATGGGAAATGCCACATACCAGCTTCTTCCTGTATCCCTGAGCACAGTTCAGAATTCTGATTGAAAGTGAAATAAATTGGAGAGAGGGTATCTTTAACTCTTCCGTTTTTATGAAACTTGATTATTTTTAACTCACAGGAAGGTTGAATTAAGGTATAAATGTATTGGATCTGATACGTGACTTTACTGCCTTACTGGTTACTACCAACCTTAAAACCATTCATATTCTGGGATCTACATACCTTCAGAACCGCTCTCCTAGTATCCATTTTCATCGGATTCGGCGCTCTTGCCTGGTCTGGCACAGGAATTCTAATACCAGCCTGGAATCATTTAAAATAAGGGTCTTCCCATATCTGAGCATGTTCACTCTTGGCTCCCCCTGGTTATTCTGCATATGATGCAAAAGGTAATTTTTAGCAGAGTGTTCCTAAGAATAGTGCATTGTTTTAATGTCTGGTGATGGTTTATCTGGTTTTGTTGTGGGTTTAGTTTATTGCAATGTGCCTCGAATCTTGTGGAGAAAGGTAAATTAGAAATGCCACAAAGTTTTGTTCTGCTGTTCTAGTTTATTGTTGTGGCCTGTTAACACTTTCACAGCTGCCTGATTGTTTTAATGTTGCTAATAATCTTAGTATGTCATGATTTATTAATTATGTTATGATTTTTGTGAGCTGTGTCAAGAACCTTGGCTGACACGAGGCAATGTTGCAGCTGAAGAAAAATACACAGTGTGGGATCCCAGATATACCCAAGATAGCATCTTTGATTCTATCTCACTGGTCTATTCTGCACATACGTAGAATGTCATCGCACTTTCAAACTGCTTTCAATGTTTTTTTTGAAGTTGTATGGAATGGCAAAAAATCCCACTTGCAAACAATTGTAAGAGAAGTGGTTTTGAAAAAACGACATTATTTTGTAAATTAATGAGGAAGGGGCCTAAGTCTAGTAGAACTGCTCATAAGCTATAGTCTTTAGCAGAAAATAAAGGAATAAAATAATGTATTTCATACAGCCCAATCGGGAGGTGGCAGTGGGAATGGGCTTGTGGATGTGGTGCGGGGCTGTGCTGGCACATTTGACCATCCCACCAGCATAAGTGGCACTTACACCAGCAGGGAAGGCAAACTCAGCAATGCCTTACCCAGAAGACAGCTTGGCCCCGGGAGCTGTGATGGCATCTAGGAGGACTCCAGCACAGCTGGGGACATTCCAGGAGCATTCCCAGCAGTGGAGTCAACTTTAGTTGGCTTCCACCGGGCTTTCAGTTCAGGAAAAACCCCGACCTAACCCTTGGACTTACACCACTCAAAAAGGTGGCATAAGTCCATTTTAGGCTACAGAGAACTTTCAGGCAGCTGGGATTTTGCAGCTCTTCGCTGCCTTCCACCCCACTGCCCTCTGGAGGTGGTGCAGTGGGTGAGCCATCCCTGGTTGCAGCGATCTCTGGATTGGCCTGTTAATATTATTCTTCTCATTGTTAATTATTACTCTATAAATGTTACCACAGACAAATCATTTTTATTTTACAATAGCCGCATCACCTGTACCCTCGTACTGCTAGATGTCTCGATGGACATTTCCATGTCTTTAAATAATGGAGTAATTCAACAGGTCCTCAGTTCATTAAACATAGAACACTCCATGATCACGTGTTCAATAGTTTTAACTTTGTCTTATGAGGCACTACATGTTCTGTTTGAGTTTGGCAAGTGGTTACCTCTGCCTTCCAAAACAGTTGAAGGAAAGGCATTTATTCTTGCCAGTGCAAAAGTTCTCCTGAGCTTTGGTATTGTCAAATGATAGAAATACTCCAGCAGTTGCATCAGAAGTACAGTGCCCAAAAAGAATACCAAGCATAACCTATGGCCCCTAAGGAATGTATTATTAAAATCCAATTTTTAACGCACATTTTAATTAGCCTATTTATTTCTGTGCTGTCTTTATTTTTTACCATTTCATTTGAAATCCCTAGACCTTTCACTTTCTTTTCCAATCCATTGGCAAATGTATGTGTCTGCCTGTACGAATCCAAGTAAGGTACATCCAACTCTAGATTTTAAGATCTTAACTTTCAAAAGGAATGCTTTTATCCACACTTTATTGTCCAACAATAATTTACCCAACTCAGCTCTCAGTGCGATGCCTGAGGCACATCTAGGAGTGGCCGGTAAGTGTCAGAAAAGATTATACTGATATAATCTGTCTTTTCATGGACAGCACCAATCCAAATTTCCACACCATACAAAAACTTATTTCTGATTTTGGCATTAGATGCCTTTAAAGCCAAGGGGACAAATCTCACCCTCCTACAAAGTATAAAAAATATTATTTTACAATTGTCCTCCAGACTTTCAAAGAAGTATTCCCCACCAGGTCCAAATGTGATTTCCATGTAAGAGATGCATCGAAATGAACTCCCAAGTATTTAAATTGATGAACCTGTTCCATAAATTGGCCTATTATATGCCATCTGAAGATTTTCCCTGTTTTCCTTTGACTAAATATAAAAACTGTAGATTTTGCTACATTAATAGACAGATCTTCATACAATAATCCTCAAAATGTTTAATCATTTTGCGAAGTCCTCCAACTGATTCAGACATTAGTACTGTATCATCTGCATATAAGAGAACTGGAATTTTGCAGTTGGATAAAGATAGACATCATTCCTCAAAAGGCAAGGTCTGAGTTCTTTAATGCATACATTAAACAGGAGGGGTTAAGGATACACACATTGGTCTAGACTAGGGAAATTGCCCCAGATAAATGACCCAACTCCCTGCACCTGACTCAGGCAGTTAGACAGCTATAAAGCAGTTATATAAAAGTCCAGCTTCATTTCCATTACTTTAAGAACATAAGAACATGATTTTGGTTCCACTTATGAGGAAAGACTTTGCAAAATGATTAAACGCTTTGAGGATTATTGTAACTGTAACAGAAAATTACGGCTTCAATATCACAAGATTCCCACAAATCACTTGTAGGACAAGCTGGCTGAGAGGAATATTGTTGGAATCTATTTACACGATTAGAAGGTTGTTCTTGTGCCCTGAAGGAGTTAGGAGCTGGTGAAACATAAACAATGACATGAAAGGATTTCCCATTCAGCCTGTGATATCCACTATCAGGATCTCCACTATGACTTACCTTATAGGGTTGTTCTAAACAAGTTCACGTGAGGTGACCTGAAGGAACTACATAAATTCTAAATATTATTAGTTAAGACCTACAGTTCTTCACTTGCATGTTCAAATGGTTTGTCTTTCTGTTCCACAGTACTTTGGATGGCAATCACTTTTATGTCTTCACATTACTTCAAAAATAATGTCCTAATGAAGACATTTCACATATTCACCTGTGAACTTGAGTAATCAGAGGGCAAGAAATGACATGATGTGTGTACACATATGAACAGGCCCTCTAATTATTTATTTACTTCAATTATATCCTGCCTTTCTCCCCAGTGGAAACCCAAACAAGCTTGCATCATTCTTTTCTCCTCCATGTTATCTCTCTACAAACAAACCCTGTGAAGGGTTGGCTGAAAGTATGTGCGACTGCTCGTTCAATAAAACATTATCAAGCTTCGTATAGAGCAGGAATAGGGATCGGTGGCGTTCTCCAGATAAGTTGGACTACAAGCCTATCATCCATCATCCCCTGCCAGCATCATGCTGGCAGGGGTTGATGGGAACTGTATTCCATAACATCTGGAGGGCCGCGACTTTGACACCTATGCCATAGAAGCTGCAACAAATACCAGATTTGACACCTGTGTTCTATGGCATTGTGGGGATTCAAACCTGGTTTCCCAGATCCTAGATTGCTACTCTAACGATTCCACCACACAGGCTCTCATTAGCCTCATTGGTTTGGATATTTTCCCCCAAAGCACTTCCTCTCCCACTGAAATGCCCATCATCTCAAGATCAATGGCTCCCAGCATGCTTTGCAGGATCCAAGCTTTGATCTCTCAGTTCATCTCAAGGCAGTTTCTGAATTCTAAATCTATTCACTTAAAATCACACTCTCTTACTGTTTCTCAATTAAGGCAGGATGATGGTTTACACTCTGATTTAATACTCCCAATTGGTTACCTGGATTAGAAGAAATCCTTTTGGACACATCCTTTTGACCCCTTTGACTATAGACATGGCAGGTCAGTTCAAAACTAACGAGTGTATTCAACAATCCTAGTACAAATTAATGGGTCTGAATTCTTGCTTAGTTAAGCTTCTTAAAGAACTGAAACAGTATCCTATTGAATCATCCCCAGCACAAGTCAGAAAAAAAGAAGGAACATTGTGGCCTACAATCTGGATTTTACAGTCTTAAAAATATAATTCTTGGACGTATCAGTGCTTAACTCATAGCAAAAATGTCAGTTTTATGAGGACACATAAAAGGTTTAGGGCAGACCTGAGCTGAGTGCAGGTTTATGCACGAAATTGAGAAAGATTTTGACAATAAAGCGCAATCATATGGCCAGCAGCTGCAATCTGAAAAGCAGTAACTGTCACAATTTTTGTGAGTTTCTTTGCCAGTAGCAACAGAATAGCAAGAGACAGAAGAGGGAGCGATATTTTGCTTTTCTTCTGAAACATGAATAGGTGAATCATTACCAAAAAAATGGCAAAATGAGGGACCCTCTCTCCTTCCACCTCTGCCCCCTCAAAGTGTAAAAGAATTTCAAAAATAATCATGTTTTTCAAAGGCATTACAGAAAAGAGAAAGCATATAATTTTATCACACTATTTACTCACTTATCCAGCACATACCACAATGTGAACAATGGTTGTAGCGAGATGCTCAGTTAGTAGTAGGCTTGGAGATTCGGCTGCAACAAATACCAGATTTGAATTGAATCTGGGCTAATTCGGGCATATTCGGATGAAAATCGGCCGAATATGCCCTGCCAGAATCTGAACGAATCCGAATGCAAGATATTAGGCCATGCAACTCAACTTTATTATCCTAACCTTGCACTGATACCATATTTATTTAGGGCCATTACCTTACCTGATCAAAGAATTCTAACTGTGCAATCCTGTGCAAAGTTGCTCCAACCAAAAGTTCACTGATTTCAGTGGGCTTGGACAGGTGTAACGCTTTAAAGGGTCAAGCTGTCAGTTAATTAATCGTTTGAGCTTCTGTGAAAAAGGTGATTAATGCATTAAATCTGCATATTTTAGTGTTTTTTAAAGATAATTGGGGCTGGGGAGTGCATTTTTATTTATAACATTTTCCTACCCTTCCTCCAAGGAGCTCAGCTCAATATACATTATTCTCATCCCATCCCCATTTGAGGGGAAAACTGCACATTTGTATTTTTGAAGACTTGGGTTTGGGTTACCCACATGGAGTATTTTGTGCATATGGAGCTGCAAAAATGAGATAATACCACCCCAGCACTATTTCCACATGGGAAAACAACTTGGGAGGAAAGGAGGGAGGCCTTCCTCCTTCCATTGTGGTATTCCTAGACGGTGTGGGTTCATCTTAATTTTTTAAAAGCCTTTCTCTGCAGCTGCTGTGATATTGCAGGGAACCTGAGTTGGGATTCAAGTAATCTGGACCCCACTCTTTAAAATTACAAAGGTGCCTTTTGGCTCTGAGCCTCATAAAAAGCCTGTGGGTGGAGTTGCCAGTTGGCCAAGAAAAACATCCAATCCCTTTAGTAGAGGCTTCAAAGTGCAGAAGTGGGCAGTTGAAGCTTTTCATGGATGGGAGGTAAACAACATCCCATTAAGGTGCTGTTAAACAGATAGAACATTTATCTCCAGGCCTGTTGGCAACTCTAAATTAAGTTTAATCAGATGGCTAGTGTGGTGTTGCAGTTAAGAGCAGTGAACTCTAAACTGGTCAACCATGAAGCCTGCTGGGTGATCTTGGGCTAGTCACAGTTCTCTCAGAACTCTCTCAGCTCTACCTACCTCACTAGGTGCCTGATTGGGGGGAAGAGGAAGGGAAGGAATTTATAAGCTGCTTTGAGACTCCATCGGGTCAAGGAAAATGGAGTATAAATCCAAACTCTTATTCTACTTCTCTTCTTAATCTAAAATTTTACAGCGCAATCCTAAAAGGGGTGCCAGCTCTGGAAGTCTCCCAGAATTACAATCAATCTCCAGACCAATTCTCCTGGAGTAAATGGCTGCTAGGGAGGGTGGACTCTATGGCAACATGTATCAATGAGGTCCCCTCCCCAAACGTTGCCCTCCCCGGGCTCCATCCCCAGAATCTCCAGGTAGTCCCCAACCCAAAATTGGCAGCTCTAAATCCTAAACAAACAATTGTCCTCACTTCAATGTTGCATCTGTATTTGGGATCTATACACAATGCCCTGGCTGTGCCACCAAAACCTGCACACTCTGTAACTGCAGTGTCTTTTCAGATATGTGGGTTTGGCTTTAACACAGACAACGTACAATCCTGGCTCCTGCATGAGTGCACAAGTGATTAATCTTTGATCATAAGGATTTGTTCCTTCCAGTGCACCAACCAAAGCAACCTGAGGGGGGAAAAATGCTTACCGGTGTCCAGACAAGTGCAGAGTGGTCATGCGAACTGCAACTCAGGAAAAAAAGTTAGCCTGTGTTTATCTGAGGAACAGCTTTAGCTGCCTTGTAAATAACTCTTGCTTAGAAGCCGTTAAGGAGAAGGAGGCCTGTGGCTGTCCTTATGGCCCCCTAGGGATGCTAACACATTTAACTGGGGAGAAAGAAGCTGCTTTGGGAAGGATTATGTGCAGCATTCTGGATTTTCCTTTGACACCCCACTGGCCTCAATTAGAAGCCAAACAAGAAGGGCTTGGTGGTCTAGGAAGTTTTAACAGTTTCTTTTCAGGATGAAACCTACTCAAACATAATGTGAGCTGGAAAAGCAGCTTTGACCTCCCTTATCTTGAAGCAGCAAATCCAGGTCTGCTTGTAGTCATGGAACTAACAATACTTTATTAGCATATTCCGAGTTTCCACATGTGGATTTTTCTCAAACACAGTAAGTTGGCTAACCACACTCTTGGGTCCAGTGAGAGTAAAAAAATTGTAAAGTTGTATGAATTAAAAAAACAGATTAAAAACCTGCATTGCAACAACACCACAAGGTTACTTCCTGCACAAATCCAGAAGAGATCACCATATAGTGGCAGAAAGGTATGATAGCTATGTTTTTAACACATTTTAACCTGTATAATTATCATGTGACTACACTTCTTCCACTGATCTCTTACATGGCAATATGTCACTAAGGCTATAATCCTAAAGATAGCTGTGGGGAACCCCAAACTCACTAGCCCTGTTCACATTACAGTGAATGCACATTTGGGGGGGAAGGAAGGATCAATGAGGGAATGCCCAACCGAACAAGTCTTCACCTGCTGGCATAAGTGGCAACAGAAGGGAACAGACAAGTGCCCCTGGGGAGATGGTTCCAGAGTTTTGGTGCCACAACTAAAGAAGGTCCTCTCCAGTGGTGGGATTCCAATAATTTAACAACCGATTGCAGTAGTGGGATTCCAATAATTTAACAACTGGTTGTTTACAAGCACCATTTTAACAACCGGTTCTGCCGAAGTGGTGCGAACCAGCTGAATCCCACCACTGGTCCTCTCCCAAATTGCCACCTGCTTGCTCTCAGGAGGAGGGTGCACCTGAAGCAAGAACCTCAAAAATGACTAGTGGTCAGGTAGGTTCATAACTGAATATTAAAATAAAACCTGTTGAATTCCTTCACAAGTGACTGGGTTCATTTCTGTGCAGTGTTGCCCACTGGCAATGGAAGATGGGAGGAAATTGGAGGGGGAACTCGGGCACATGCCAGCATCACACCTGCGTGCTGATGTCACTTCCTGTGGAAAGAAGTGACATCATGAACACTCTAGGATTTGCAAGAATTCTATGAGTCTTACCATAGTAAACAATAAATAACATCCCATTGAATTGTTATTTTAATTAAAGTGCAGAGCATTTTTATCTCTAACCCTTTGGAAACTCTAAAACCCATATGCACAGGAGCACTAAGTTTCTATGTTTTACCGCTCATCACCATGTAGATGTAGCCTTTAAGTTCTTGAGCATATATTCCAGTTACCCTGATTCTCATTCATCCTTTTGTTGTCTCTCTCTTGAAATTTACTCTGTAGCAGGAACTTTTTTGTTCTGTTGCTCTGTTAAGTGACTTGTGCATTGAGGGCAACATGCAAATAATAACTAAACCATGACTATTTCTGCACAGCCAGAGGCAGCAGCCAGTGGAGCATCGGGACAGTTCACATGGTCCCATGTGGGCAGTCCTTTTGCCGACGCTGCCCGCAGGGGCGGCTCCACACTGAGCTACCCAGGTGTCTGCGAGGGACTTACCTTGCCTTCCTCTGCAGCTCTGGGCAGCTGGAAAGACATGCCCATGCTACCCTCTGACCCTCAGGGGTCACAGGACAGTGTGGGCATGTCTTTCCAGCTGCCCGGAGCTGCAGAGGAAGGCAAGGTAAGTCCCTCGCAGATAGTGGAGGGGCCAAAAGCGGCGGCCTCATGTGCCGGCGGAAAGATGCCGCTTTTTAAAAACCTCGCTCAGGGAACAGCGCCCCAGGGACGGTGTTTTAACCATCCCTAGGGCGCTGTTTTCTGCCCATGCGGAAACAGCCCATGACAATAATTGGTTCGACTGTGACATACATCAGTTGTTTCCTTCTCATATCTTTTCCTCTAGAGTGAATTCAGAATGAATATGTGGTACAGTCTTCAAACATTAGTACCAGCTAGACTTCAGGTGAAGATTGTGTTTGAAGACTTGCCCACATTTTTAAAAAATTCTTTGGATGTGGAAAAATTAGTTCATCGAGGGTATGGGTTGGCCTTCAGAAAAAAGGAGAGCAGTGAATGTCTACAAATGAAAGAGTAGGAATCAAAAGCTAACTATTGTACACAAAAATCTATGGATCATAGACACAGCTACACACAAAATTCAAGACTGTTGGTGACATACAGAGTAGGGTGAATTTCCAACATGATGATGTCACTTCCAGTTTCAAAGTGGAAATGATGTCATATACTCTGCAATGCCCAAAGAACCCCATCTCCAATTTCCCCCACCAGCCTGCTGAGGGGAAGCAGAAAACAGGTGGTGCTGTAAAGATGTCCCCCACTGTAGTGGGGCATCTGACGCCTCACCACCCTGCCTCTGCTGCCTGACTGGGTTAGCCTGCTTGCCCCAGTTCTGCCTTCTCCAAGCCAGGACTGTGTGTGTCAACCACTCTGGACAGTTCCGTTGTGGAATGGAAAGGGTTACCTTATACTAAAAAAAACAAGACAGCACCATATAACGTTGTGAATTGAAAAGGGAAAGAGGGATTCAATTTGACCACCCCAAAAGGCTACGCTGCAGATCATTGGACCTGCATGAACATCTGTGTGGGTTGCAGACTGTGATGAGAAGGACAATTGCCACAGCAACGCGTGGCCGGGCCCTGCTAGTTAATAATATTTTTAATAAACTCTTTTTTACCTTTTATTTAGCTTCTCCTAATTCTTCTTTGCAGATTCTGTTTTGTATTTCTGACATAAAAAGCCAGCACTGTTTGTTTAGGCAAGAAAGAGCCTCCATAATCTTCTGAAGAAAAAATGCTACACCACACATCATTTCATCATATTACAAACCATTACATATGTTATTTAGCATGACTTGATAACTTCATTCCTACTCTAAATCTAAATTAAAGACTTATTATGGGTTTACTTCATGTCGGTGCATCATTTACATTTCATTATGCCTCCTTTGAACTAGCAAAAAAAAAGATGTGATACATCAGTGACTAAAGAACGATGGAGGATTTGAGAGTAACTTATTTTCAAAGCTAGAAAAAGCAGAACATTGAGCTAAGGAAATCCAGCCCTGGAAAAAGGTTTCCAGCTGGGGGAAAATGAATGTAACAAGTTGTGAAACAGTACCAAGTTGTTTTTAACCAGTTGAATGAGTAATAATAATAATAAATATTTATTTGCAGTCAACAAACAGCATAAAACAATAGAAACATTTAAAATAGAAAGTCCCAGCAGCTTTCAAGCGCACCCAGATAAAAAGAGTTGTCAGTATCAAAGTACTTAATAGCTCAGGAAGTCTAGCCTCCTGATTTTCTAAATTTTTTACCAAAAGGCACAGCTGTGCTACGGATCTAGAGACCTGTTGGTCCTTACCCAGAAGTAAATGGTCCATTCTCCATTTATTATCTCTCTCCGTCCATCCATCCAATTTAGATCCTAATATTTCATCTCTGAACTTATTATATATAAGATATTTTAGACATTTATGTTCTAAAATATCCACTTCATTTAAGGAACAGGCACACAGCTTCTGGTTGTAAGGAATTTTCTTATACTTGCCTTCCAGTACCGCAGAGGGCAGGGTGTTGCTTCTAGCTAGTGTTAGCATCCTCCTTTGGTTTTTGTTTTCTAAAAAGTATAAATAAGGAGCAGAGGTCACCCAATATTTAAGGTTGTCTGGTGACAAATAGTTTGGTGCAAGTCTTAGATCAGATTCTCTCTCTGTGTCATGGACTCTTTATTTAACTAGCGCACAGATCTTTTCTAGACCCAGGTGCGGACATTTTGCCAGCATGTGCCATTGCATTATGGTGGTAAGACTTTGCCCCTGAGGCCTGTAAGACTACCCCCATATATTTGAAGCTATAAACTTGTTCGATCTTATTTCCCAAGACTAACCATGCTCTACACCTGGGTTGTTTCCCCGTAACCAAGATTTTAGTTTTTTGAAAATTAATTAACAAATTTTCTTGGTTGCAGTAAGAGGCTAGTTTGACCCGCGCTCTCCTTAATCCTACTTGCATTCTTGATAGGATCACTGCATCATCTGTGTACAATAGCACTGACACGTGTCGGTTAGAAATTTTTGGAGGATGGAATCTTGGGTTGGTCAAGTTTTCTACCAAGTTATTCAAATAGAAAATGAAAAGCCTAGGTGCTAGTAATCAACCTTGTCTTACTCCCCCTATAGGTTTTTATGGTATTAGAAAGCATACCATTTCAGTAATATCTAACTTTTAAGGTTGTGTCAGAGTGAAGGATTTGTATCTGGGCTAGAAGTCACTTATCAATAGAGGAATTTTGTAGTTTTGAGAAGCACTGGGTTGATCTGCCCTCTGGCAACTTAGTTTTTCTGGGCAGTAAGAAAATGAAGTCTGTCCGTGGCAGGCAGGTCTACCCAGTGTTTCTCAATGGAAGGTAGACAGGTCTTCCAAGTGGCTAAGATTCTCATATTTGTGTCTGCGTAGCTACAGAGAAAGCTCATCCAAAAAAGAAAAAGAACAACTACGTATTGCCAGTATTGGCAAGACCAGCTGAGTATGGCTATGCACTTTTCGGGCTAGAAAGACACCCAGGATTGGAGTCAGCAGAGCAAACATCCTGCAGCGACCTTCAGCAAATGGAGAATCCACTCAGTTGCACACAAAATTTTGGTCACAAGCTGAGGATGAAAATGACCAGAGATCATAACAGTTCGGCAGGAAACAGCTTTTTTCCCCTCTGAAGCCTTTTCTGTCTGGAAAGCACACCAAAAGCTCTTTTTAAGATGTCTTCCAGATATCTTCTTTTGAGTGTGCAGAGCAAAAATAGGAAGTTGCCTCTTTTTAAGACGTCATACAGATGTATTTTTTGTGCTGTGTGGAACGGACCATATTCTTGAGATCTTGTAATATGGACCTGTTAGGCTTGTATCATTACCTGTATATGGCGTGTTTGTAATGGGAGCTAAGGCTGCCAGCTCGTGACCCTGATGTGCATTCATGTTAAAAACAAATGGAAAAATGAAACAGTTGCATTAAATTTTCATAATAAAAAGAATGGAGAAAATAGTATGGAGAAGAAACCGAAGAAAAATCTTATTTATTTAATTTTACATTCATTTTCTATTGCCAATGCCAAGTAGTGCTATGAAGGCATTTTGCATTGGACTCCCTCACTGGAATAGCATGTAGAATTGCAGAGTTGTGGGAGAGCGATACCAGCATTACTGAAATCCAGCAAAGTTTTTGAATCTGCAGCAATGATATTTGAGCAACACTTCCAACAACAAAGACCGGCTGGGGTTCTCATTGAAATCAGTTGGGAACCAATAGAGTGTACCCTTTTAAATTACCTTTAAAACTGCCCCGTTCCCCCCTCTGAACTTTGACAGGTCTTAAGGGAGTAGTAGGGTGCCTGAAAAGTTTATGCCCTTTGGATGCCACACGTCAGAGTTACAAGCAGGAAAAGACTGTCATCAACATCAATGAGATATGAAAGGAAAGCACAAACCAAAAAAAACCAATTAATTACCAATGGTAAGCCAAATTTATGAATTTAACACAAATGCAAAATGAAAGGGTATTTTAAAAATGAAGTGAATGGAGAATTGAAACCTTGATGATCAAGCTAAAATTTGAACTGCATACATCTCATTTTACTTTTGTAGCTTCTTCATGGTACTGGCCCGTATGATACCCAGGATGAACCTACAGTCAATTTCAAATAGTACGCCCAGCTGTATTGCAAAGTCAGGGAAGGCACTGAGGTTCAAAGGAATAGAAATCTCCTCATATTGCCCCTGGAGGGGGTTCCTCCAGTGCTAACTTTTTGGTAGTTCCTGTCCCCAAAGATGTCCAGCTAGCTATAACAGAAGCCAGGACTTTTTTGGCCTGGTGGAATTCTATCAGCTGACACCAGGAGCCCTATAGCACCTTGGTCAATTCCACAGTGCCTGCAAGACAGCAATGTTCCACTGGGCCTTTGGTTGAAACCCAGTTCAGCTCTTTTCCATCTTGCTGGTCTCCCGATCTGTCTCTCTTCCTCCTCCCCTCTATTGTTGGATTAATGTATGATGGGTGGAAAGAATTTTTAGGCTAATTTGGGGCCACAAATGACACCTGAACTAATGACATCGTGTCACCATCTTTTAGAATTGGTATTATTGTTCATGTAGTTTTAATTTATTTATGCTTGCTATATTTCATATGGAATTTTGTACTGTTGAACCCTTACCAGTCCTGCACTGACCTGGCCACAGTGGTCCATGCAGCTCTAATTGGACTACTGTAATTTGCTCGATGCAGGGCTATCCTTGAAGCAGCTATGGAAACTTCAACTGGTTGAGAATGCAGTAGTACAGGCCTTACAGGGAGCCCACTAAGACTGCATATATAACCAGTGCTCTGCCAGCTGCATTGGCTCCAGATCGAACACAAGATCAGATCCAAGGTTTAGGTGCTTACCTTTAAAGCTCTAAATGGGCTGGGATCATTGTATCTATGGGACTGCCTCTCCCCATCCCAAGAGAATTATGCTAATCTGAAAACAACTTCCTAGTTTCCCAGGCACCAGAACCATCCAGCTGTCCACTACCAGGACCAGGGATTTCTCAGCTCTGGCTCCAGTCTGGTGGAACTCTCTGTCAAATGAGACCCATGCCCCAAAGGCAGAATGAGGGGAAACTGCTCCTGAGGTGCGCATGCCGGCCCTACGCCCTTGCCACAGCACCACCCACCCCCACCACGGCCTGGAACGTTCCCACCATGCCCCAGCCATGCCTCTGCCATGACTCTGCGGGATTTAGCTGAGATGTTCCACCAGGCATATGGTTGAGGACAGTGGTGGTTATGTCAATTAGCTGGCCTCCCACACCTTCTTTCTCTTCCTTCCCTTTACTTTCCCCTCCCTTCTTCTTCCCTTGGACCTATGGGCCTCTTGTAGCTGTCGGCCTTCCTGTCGTGAAATTGTCATTCTTAGACCCACCTCCTCTGTTGAGGACAGTTTATCTAATTTGGGGCACCATTATTTTTTCAAGAATGTGTGTACAGTTTTAAAGTCTTCAGTTATTATTTTAATGTTAACCTTACATTGTATTTATTATTGTTGGAAGCCACCATTGCTTTTTCCCCCTTTTCTCACTGCTCCTATGTTTACTTTTAATGATCATGTTGATTATATTTAAGCATGTTACCTTTTATGCCAGTTTCATTGCAATAGATATTTTCAAGCTGCTGTTTTAATTTATTTTAAGGATGTATATTGATTGTTCTGCTATTGATTGTTGTTTCTTTGTGTTGTTGGGAAACCACCTTAAAAACCTTTTGCTGTTAGTTAATTTTGTTGGTTAATTTAGAACTAATACATTGTGCTAACCATGGTCATTTTTGTATGACTGTCATGGCACCACTGGAGCTTGGGATGAGGGTCTATATTTGTATTTCTTCTCAGCTGTATATGTATGAGCATGCAAAAGGGAACACAGGTGAAGAAATTGCACTTTCTCCCCCGCCCCAGCCTAAACAAAAGATCACAGTGGGCCACTTAAAACTGACCAGTAAAAGAGCTTGGAAGGGTATGTTTTATTGATAGAATTTCCAGATCCTGTGAACATCCTTCTTGGATCACCATGGGTTCTAATCTTCTAAATGAACAGAACTTGGAGCTTTGTGATATGTTTTTATTTTATTTTATTTATTGGATTTTATAGACTGCCTTATCCCCAAAGTTTTTTTGTTTTAGGTTTGTTTTAGGGTTGCCAATGTTGTTTTAGGGTTGCCAATTCTGGATGGTGGACAGCATCTGGGGAGGGCAGAACTTGAGGACAGGAAGTACCTCAGCAGGGATGTGATGCCATCAAGTCCACTTCCAAATTTACCATTTCCTTCAGGGGAAACTGATTGTTGTAGTCTGGAGATCAGTTATGATGCCAGGAGATCTCCAGATCCCACCTGGAGGTTGAGAAGCCTCTGCTGAAACCATATCACTATTTAAATGGTTGCAATGCTGTTTTTATCGTTTTCAAACTCAGTTTGTAAGCCACCTTGAATGGTTGGGTAGGTGGGATGAAAACATGGAAACAATTAAATATTGGAGAAGATGTTCCCACTAGTCTGCGAGGCCTTAATTACTTAGCAGTAATTTGATCTTACCTATCCCATAAAAGTTATATGAGAGCCCTGTGTGAGGCTGAAGGTAAACTCATTTCTCTTTGTGAGCTGATAATTTTTTTAAAAAATGATCTTTAGGTCCCCTCCTTTTCTCCCCAGACGGACGGTGTCATTGTTCCACAGCCTGTGCACCAGTTACCTTATAATCAAATTTTCACTGTTCTTTCTGACAGGTTTTTAAGTTACTTAGGGGATCTATTTATATGTGGAAGCATCAACATCATGCAGTAAATCCGACCACAACTCAGTCACATATTTTATTAAGTCTAAGTTCAGTGAAAGTGCAGCGTAAACGAGGGCCCGCTGTCTCTCCGCTACATCTGATTTGCGGTTGCTATAAAAAGGCCCACATGCCGCTCTTTCAGATGTGTTTTGGATTGAAAATAGGATTAATGTGCTAAAGTGTGATTAGAATGGTTAAACACGATTAATTGGAACAGACTTGTATTGCCAAGGGAGTTGAGCTGTCGCTGGCCGGCCTCCAGTTTACCAAGTGAACAAAGCAGGCCAACTGTCCAACTTTTTTCCGTGCCTTTGCTTATGTGCCTTTTTTTTCTTCCCCCTTTGCATTTTCTCATAGCCAGCTTGTCTCAGAGCAGATTAAATACAGCTGAGAATGTTGGTCTAGGTCTGCAACAAGACGTCCGGGGGGAATAAGCAGGAACCCCGGGCCCAGACTTGGCTTCGATGGTGCTGGTTGAAAACTGCCATGCACCTAGGGCAAGGGTCCAGGTGGATCGACTAGGGAGTGGGAGTAATTTGGGGTTTTTTAAATGATCTATTAAACCCCTGAACTTTAATCAAGCTGCTACCATACTGACAGCTATGATTTACTTTCAAAACGGGCCGTAATGGATAGAAAAGGCCCAGGTCTAAGCACTTGCCCTGAGTTTTATGGAGGGCTCAGGCATGTGCAAACACAGAGACAGCAGGCAAACTGAACAGACCAATATTTTCTTTTAATAACAAGCAAATTCACAGGTTATCTGGCATAGAAAATCTATTGTTTGACTTATTAGATATTTGGCTGGGTTTGTTGCATGCTTGGCCTCCTGTCTTCTCCAAATATATATATACACACATCCCCCAAGAACAGGGATTGAAAGCTTGGGTAATTGAACCTCTGAAACAATCCAGTGCATAGAACAGTTTTCTTTTCTTTTCTCTAAAAATAAATTACTTTGGCTGCGGGGGAAGGGGTGTTGTGCAGACAATACATAATTTGGGGAAATTATAGACGAATGTAAATCAGGTATCTCCACATAAATTGGGCACACATCACCTAAAGTTAATTGTGTGTATTTATTTTGTTCTACTTCATTGGTAACCCACTTTTATCACAGAGACTCAAGGCACTGTGCACATCAAAGTCCCATTGATTTCAAATTGGGAAAAAGAAGTACGCAACACATTTTAAAATCACATTTCTTCTCCACCTGGGTTTCCTAGAGCTTAGTCCAGCACTTTGACCCAGGGTCCCCAGTAAGGTGCCTACAGGTTCCACGGGACCCCACCCACACTTTTCTTCACATGCCCCCAAGTGTTTTTAGAAAGTGAGTGGGGCTTTTGCCCAGCAGAGCTTCTGATTAGCTACTGAAGATAGGCTCAGTTGTGGGGATTTTTAAAAAGAATTGTTTCAGTGGCCGCTGCCACCATGGTGTTTGTTTTATTCTCGATCCCCCTCTTTCCAATGTATTTTTAATTGCCCCTCTTCTCTCCTGGACTTGGGTCCGTTTTGTACGGGCCCCTCAGCGGCAGCACACTAGCATATACAATGCCAGTGTGGCCCCAGAGCAACTGTGGTCCGTGTGGAGGCGTCTCCATTTTGTTTCCCCGCACTTACCTTCTCTCCCTGCAGAGATCTGCAGAGGCAAGGAGACATGCCCACACTGCCCTTCATCTCCTCGGTCCTGCAGAGCTCCACAGAGAGAGAAGGTAAGTGTGGGGATTGGGAAAGCGGAAGGTGCCAACAAGTGGCGCCTTCAACCCAGTGCTGTTTGCACGGCACCAGCTGGGAAGTGCTGTTTCCCAAAAGCCTCGCTCACTGAGCAAGGCAGGAAAACAGTGTTTCCCAACCGATTTAAGGGGAAAGCACAGCAGTGTTTTTACCATTCCGGGGTTCTGTTTTTGGCCCGGGCGGAGTGAGCCTTAGACTTCCCCTGTAGATGTGATTTTGCCTTCTGTGTGCACGTCAAGATTTCTGCATATTTGGTTGTTTTATTTCATTTATATTCTGGAGATCCTAGTTCCTATTCCCCTCTGCCATCTAATCTTGTTAGATAACATTGGCCCAATTATATACTCTTAGCCTCATCAAACTTCCAGGGCAATTGTGGGGATAAAATAGAGAAAGGGAGAATGTTGTAAGAGATTTTGGTTGCCCTTTGGGGAGAAAAAGCATGCATGAATGAAATAAGTATGTAAATGAATACCCTGTTTCCCCGAATATAAGACATCCCCTGAAAATAAGACGTATTAGAGGTTTTGCTGAAGTGTGAAATATAAGGCATCCCCCGAAAGTAAGACGTAGCAAAGTTTTTGTTTGGAAGCATGCCTGATGAACAGAACACAGAAAAATAAGACATCCCCTGAAAATAAGACATAGCACATCTTTGAGAGCAAAAATTAATATAAGACATTGTCTTATATTCGGGGAAACACTGTATGTTGTGGATCAGGAGCACTGGTTTGCTCTGATCTGATCTGAGAATCTGAGATCCCTAAATATAATACTAAATCCTCATCATCAGCATCTTCAACCAATGATCACCCAGGTTCTGATTTACAAGGAAGATCGTATAATTTTGAGCAATGAAAAGATACCAAGATTTAATTGTAAGCCACAATGTAATGCAGAAGGAAAAAGATGGGTAGCGTCCAATCTGGTAAGAATGCTTGCAAATAAAATACTGCTTTAACAGCATGAGTGACGAATAGGAATGTAATGAGAAATAAAATAGAGTTTAGTAGTGTGCTATCTAATAGAACCTGATGGGCAGGATATTATTAATGGGTATGAATATTCTTAAATGGGCAAGATCTTATTAAAACAAAAATATAAACTGGGATATATTGTGCTTAATAAAATGGTCACAAAACATAATGGTTCGATCCAACCATCAGCAGGGCAGACTGGCCAGTGCACATTTTCCCTGCCACCCCTTGTTTGACAACCTGAAAGGTGATTTATGAAGTCATGGAATCCTCATGGACAAAAAGCCTGCTAGAGCAGGGTAGTGGAGTGCAAATAGAACTCCATAAGTGGAGGAAGGAGGAGGGAGACAATTTAGTTCAATTTCCAAGAAGAAGAAGAAGAAGAAGAAGAAGAAGAAGAAGAAGAAGAAGAAGAAGAAGAAGAAGAAGAAGAAGAAGAAGAAGAAGAAGAAGAGGAGGAGGAGGAGGAGGAGGAGGAGGAGTTTGGATTAATATCCCACCTTTCTCTCCTATAAAGAGACTCAAAGTGGCTTACAAGCTCCTTTCCCTTCCTCTCCCCACAACAGACACCTTGTGAGGTAGGTGGGGCTAAGGGAGTTCTGAAGAACTGTGACTAGCCCAAGGTCACCCAGCAGGAATGTAGGAGTGTGGAAACACATCTGGTTCACTAGAAAAAAGCCTCTCCAACTCAAGTGGAGGACTGGGGAATCAAACCCGGTTCTCCAGATTAGAATCCACCTGCTCTTAACCACTACATCACACTGGTTTACCAGCCCCCAAACCCCGCGTAGCTTCTTGTCCTTGTGGATCCTGTGACTCTTGGCATCATCTTGCTGAGAGGAAGGGGGACTGCTGTTAGAAGGAGAATGCAGAGACAATCCACATATATTATGCCAATAGTTTGATATGTTTTTGAAACATGGGAATATCTTGGAGCAGAAAGTCACTGAGATATATCTATATATCCCACTGGTTCTGGTTGTGGGATTCAAATAATTTTAACTGGTTGTTTACAAGCACCATTTTAACAGCCGGTTCTACAGAAGTGGTGCGAACCTGCTAAATCCCACCACTGGTTCCACTGTTGGTTCCACTGTAGGTTCCACCATTTGTTGTACAATAGCTGCCTCAACCATATGCCTAGTGGAAGAACTCTTTCTTACAGGCCCTGCAAAACTGTACTGTATCCTGCAGGGACCAGGTTTTATTAGACAAGAAGAAGAAGACAAAGAGGAGGAGGAGAGGGAAAAAGAAGAGGAGTTTGGATTTATATCATGCCTTTCTCTCTTCTAAGGAGTCTCAAAGTGTCTTACAAACTCCTTCCCTTCCTCTTCCTGCGATAGGCGCCTTGTGAGACAGGCGCGGCTGAGAGAGTTCTGAGAGAGCGGTGACTAGCCCAAGATCACCCAGCAGGCTTCATGTGTAGAAGCAGGGAAACAAATCCAGTATACCAGATAAGAGTCTGCCACTCATGTGCAGGAGTGGGGAATCAAACCTGGTTCTCCAGATTACAGTCCACCGCTCTTAACCACTGCACCACACAAGGATTTTGAATTAACAATGAATTACTACACCACGCAGGGTATAAAGATTTTGAATGAACAATTGAATAAAATACTCATGGTGTACTTATTTATTATTATTTTTACAAAACATCTATGCTGCCTTTCTGCCCTTACAAAAGCCACCAAAGTGGGTATGTGCATTGAATTTACCATTACATTTGCCATTTTCACTATGTACCCTGTTTTTCTCCACAGTAGGGACCCCAAGTTACTCACAACATCATTTCTCCCTTTTCCAGTTTATCCTCACTACAGCAACCCTGTGAGGTAGATTGGACTTTGAGTGTATAACTAGCCCAAGATCACCCAAGATCAAACCACCTAGCTCCTAGTCTACTTACTATACCACACTGGTTCTTGAACTTGTGTTGAGATTTACGCAGAAATGGCATGCAGGAAAGGTTTGGGCCACAGCATTTGTGTATGTCCCTCAGAAAACCATCAACCCACAAACAAGTGCACCAGTTTCCACACAAGCAAGGTGTGTGTGTTTTGTACTCAAGGATCCCTAGACAACTACACCGGACTAAATTCTACTGCTTTAAGAAGGATTTACTTATGCATGAATACGCACTGGATCAGGCTATTACTCCCAAAACAGATAATTCCCAAAATAAATAATTTCTTCTGAATGATCTGGCAGGAGTTTCTTTTTAAAATGGTGCCTTAGATTGCAATCCTGCACAGTTAAATCGCTTAAGTCCCAGTAACTAAAGGGGAATTCCAACAGCCTAAGTGTGTGCTGGATTGCAGCCACACATAGAGTTTGCATGGCTGTTTACTAAAGCGCTGTTTCTAACTATGCTAAGGATTTTACATAGGGAATTCTAGGCAAGGGCTCTGTCCCGCGCATGTGTACCATTGCGTGCCTGTCGTACGTCAGTCTATCAACATAAAATTACATTTGTGTACAGGCCTTATTAGATGAAATCTACTTGAAAGTGACTGCTCGGGTTACCAGTAATTACTTTCCAATGATTGCCTGCACCCCTTCACTCTCCTTCAATCTTACTTTCTAAGTTTGAAGTTTGCTGAGCCTCAGGCAGCGAACTTAATGTTGCTGTATGTCAGATAAGAAGCGGTCTGGTTTTTTTATATACTCATAATACGTACTGTATATTGGCCATTGCTAAAGGGAATCTCATTTTAACCAGAGCCAGATTTTTATGTCCTTAATAGAGTTAGGAATGGTGTATTATTTTCCAACTTGGACCAGCTATTAATACTTTATAAGTTGTGAACATGGAAAGAATTCTCATAAATCTTTATACAATATTGCAGTTTGCAGCTGAAAAGATAAGAACGGATCAAAGGGGGGCAAAGTGCCAGTTTACTCCATTCAGTTCTTAGCTACAAAAGGCACCATTCTGATGTCACTTCTGTGCCGTTGCTCGACAGTCGTTTGGAAGAAATTACACACTCGAACTCGCTGCAGCGTCCAAACTACATCAGTTCCGAGAGTTCCCCTCCCCAAAGGGCCATTCTCCAACTCTGCATGTTTTCTGCATTTGTAATGGCAAATTGGTTCCCCAAAGGGTGTGGGATGGTTTAGCGAGATAATTTAAGGTTCTTGGTTAGAACCTTTTTCTCTCCTATCTGGAAAAACCGGCACAAAGGTTGCATGTGACTTATCCAAGTTGCCTAATGAACTGAGCAGCATTCCTTAAATGAACAGACTTAAAAGCATTGCCACAGTTTCCAGCCAAAGAGAAAAAAATAAATGCAGGGCCTGAAATTTGTGGGGGAGTGCAAAAATGTGTAGCTTTCCCAGGAGTCTTTTCTAGTTGAAGGCAAGTTTCATTTTCATAATATTCTGCTTTTCCTTGTATCTAAGCTCTTATCCTCCATTATTTAACGTCAGGTGTACAAAGAGGTGACTGTGATCCCTCTGCACTAATGAACAACTGTTTTAGTGTGAAATAGTCAAATCAGCTCACATCATCCCTTTAGTGCTAATCAGCCAATTGTGCTGACAAGGATGATGACTCTTCGATACTCATCAAATGAATCCTGGTAAGACAGAGGTAATATTGGTGGAGAAGGCCAAGGCCTTTAAGGACATGGCATTCCCCACCTTGGAATGGGTCCAGATGATACTCTGTGACTCATTTGAGAGCTGAGGGGTGATACTAGATTCAGCTCTATTGTTAAGCAAGTTTGGCAGCTGTAAAACAGGCACCCTATCAGCATCATTTAGCCTGCAAGACACCCTCCCCCGCTCTGCCCTGTCTTTGATTCAGCTGATCTAGTCATGTGGATCCATGCTATGGTTACCTCAAGGCTAGACTATTGTTAATGCACTCTATTTGGACCTGCCGTTAAAGACAACTTGGAAACTCCAGTTGGGATAGTATACCATGGTGGGACGACTATTGGATTCTAAGCAGGATGTGTATATCTTTCATTTTTTTGTAGTCACTCCATTGGCTATCTATCAGTAACTGGGTTTAATTCAAGACCCCGGTCATCACCTTCAAAACCTTTGATGGCATTGGACTGGTACCTGCAGGGCCGCCTCTCCTGCTTTGTTCCACCGCAGCAACTGAACTCATCTGAGTCAAGTCTGCTGAAAGTGCACACCTGCATACAGGTAAAATTGGCAAGTGCACTTTAAAATACATTCTCTCTGCTGCCTCCCACATTACGCAATAGACCCGCACACTTCAGTTGTTCCACAAAATGTGCAAAACAGCAGCATTCAGGAGGGCGTTCTTACAAAGGGACCAGAACTACGCTATAATGAATCACCTCAAGAGGTTGTTTCTGTAAAGCACAGTATAATAAATAGTACATAACAATGTTTATTGTACACATCACACACAATTTTTTTTACTGCAGTTCATTATCTGCTACCATTATAACCTTTTCTCCAGTATGGTATGTCAAATTTTATAGTTTTGTTGCCTTAAACAGTTCCTTGTTTATTACAAGCCTTCCCTGAATTGTTTTTTGTAACCCACTGGCTGTTTGATTGGTTTTTTTTTCATATTTTGTAATCTGTCTTGAGTCTCAGTGAGAAAAGCAGACTATGAATTGTTGTTGTTGTTAGCTTGATGCCTTTAAAGCATTTCACCCAATGTGTTGATTACTTCTGGATAAAGAGCTGTCAAGGTATGCGGTCTTAATTGCCATACAGCAGTGATGGAGACCGTGTGCCCAAATTGCAACCCAAAACCCACTTATTTATCGCAAAGTGCCAACATGGCAATTTAACCTGAATACTGAGGTTTTAGTTTAGAAAAAACGGTTTGCTCCAAGGCGCATGTTACTCAGGAGTAAGCTTGGTGAAGCAACCGTGCAACACTTCAAATGGGTGAATCATGACCCTAGGAGGGTTTATTTGGAAGCAAAGCCAGTCTACATGTGTGTGTGTGGGTGGGTGATTTTCCACTCCCCCTATATGACAAACTCTGTGCGCACGTGCCCACGGAGAGGGCTCTGAATGCCATCTCTGGCACACGTGCCATAGGCTCGCCACCACTGCCATACAGTAATTGTAGTCTCATCATGAAATCAAAGTCTGATTACTTCACTTTTCATAATCTAAACTGTATGTTCAGCAATGTGTGTACTAAAGTTTCCCCTTGCTTCAAGTCTGGCATTTTGCAGGAGAGAAAAACAGTCCATTTATAATTTAACAATAACTGATTGCATTGTGCCCTGCCAAATATGTCCTAGTTTGAAGTCACTACAAATGTGCTGAGGTTATGCAGTCTAATTTAACAAGAAGCAAAAAAAAACCCTGAGAATCAAAATCTGTGATTCAGTACTGGTGCTTTGCTATACACTGAGCCAAAAGAAGCATCACTAGAAAGTGGAATCATAAGAGACCGAGGACAAATTTCCAAGATGCCCAGGATAAGATCACAAGAGGAGGATTGGGAATCCCCAACGTTCAGACGTATTACAATTCAACTAGAAAAGGTTAGATAACAAAACTGACAAATGAAGATAAAGATACAACATTGACTCTACAGTTGAGCAATCCCGTGTGTCAATTTGAGAGTCTGGATCTCATTTGAATAAAAGAGATAAATATAGTAATTCAGCTAATTTTGTTATCAGTGCCTTAGAAAATACCTGGATAAAGGTTGGACCAACATCAGCTATTGGAATCTCACTGTTGGCCTCTATGATCAAATCTGAAGAGTTTAGCCAAGCCGCAAAATAAAGACATTTTAAAATTTGGGAAAATCTGAAGATGTCGGATTGTAAATCCTTAATTCTTGATGGGCAAACAGTTGTTACTGTTGCAGAACTCTCATCTTTAAGTAACAGTACATGTTGGTTTCACTATCTGAAAGTTAAAAGTGTCTTACTGGCATTATTATGTGAAAATTAAATAAATTTTGAAAAATTAGCAATAAACAATGAAAGGAGTATATTCTCTAAAGTACATATGGTCCAATCTGGGTTGGGGGGGGGGGGGGAATCGTAGAGGCAGCACAGGTCCAAGCTGATGGATTTGCCCCTCCTAGGCACTTACCCTGATGGAAGAGCAAACGGGCTAGTGGGGCAGATGATGCAACCCTCCGGGATGCCTGAATGCAGCCAGAGCATGCCAGAGGCATTCCTGGGGGTGGAGCCAATGTTAGTTGGCTTCCCCCTCCACCCACCCCCACCCCCTTGGCTTTGCAGCCCGTTATGCCATGGCACAGTTCCATCTATGGAAGGTTTTATGGTGGCAGGGGAGGGTGGGTTGGTTTTTCTTCCTCTCTGCACTGCCAGAAAACCCTCTGGAGGTGGCAGGGCAGAGGTGGGATCCAGCAGGTTCTCACAGGTTCCTGAGAGTAGGTTACTAATTATTTGTGTGTGCCAAGAGGGGGTTACTAATTGGTGATTTTGCCACGTGATTTTTGCCTTAGTTATGCTCCTCCTCTCAGCAGTAGTGCGCAGAACTTGAAGCAGTCTAGCAGGAGGTGCACCAGGGTGCGTGGCAGCCTGTGCCTGCGTGCACTCATTTCCCGCCCAAGGACCGGTACAGCAGCTGCGTCCCTGCTGCAGCCCCACCCAGGCCCTGCCCCCGGAATGCCCGGCCATGCCCCCATCGTGCCCCGCCCAGCCCCATTGGCACTACGCTACAGTTTGAATTCCACCACCATGGGGACCTGTTACTAAAATTTTTGGATCCCACCACTGTGGCAGGGTAACACAGTGGCATTGTTATCTCCATGCCTGGGGCTGTGGGTTGGGCTGCTTATAATAGATGCTGATAGTAAATGGCAGAAAACATTCGTAAAACTCTGGATGAAAGATTTGAAGGCCCCAATAAGTCCTGAAGTATGGACATCAGTGTTAAGAACTGGCCTGAATTTTTTTCTTGAAATCTTTCTACCCAATAAAATTTAGTTAAAATGCTGTATTAGTGGCCCCAATCTCCCTATAAATTAGCAAAAAAATATCAAGGAGCTCATTGGGATTTCTGGCTACCGGTATGTGGGGCTACCAACATTAATTTTATGCACACTGGATAGGAGTGTAAGAGAGCAAAAGAATTTTGGGATGAGACTGCCACAGCTATTTCTAAAGCTATAAAAATAGAGATACCATTATCCCCTGAGGTTTTTTGTTAAATTATGTAGATCTCCCTTATATAGATATATGTAAATTTGAGCTTAATGCCATAACATCTGCCAAGCTCATTTTTGCTCAGAATTGGAAGAAGAACAAGCCCAGGAATGAGGATTGGTTAGAGAAATTAACAGAATGTACTCATCTGTGTAAACAAACTTGTCTTCTACGTGGTCAATTCTCGGATAAATTCAACAAATTGGATACTTTCCTATCTAGAATGTGAAATTAACTTTAAGCATGTTTATTTCCGGAGACAAATTCCGGAGACAAATTCCTTGTGTGTCCAATCACACTTGGCCAATAAAGATTCTATTCTATTCTATTCTATTTGATGTTTTATAATAGTTCTGTTCTTTGTGTCTTAGAATTTTGTTTTAATTAATTTCATGGTTATCGTTTAAATAAATAATAGAGGCATCTTTGGAGAGTAATAGTGAAATGAACATGAAGCTTAAAACAAAGGGAATATGGCATAACTGCAGAGAAGAATAGATGTGGTATACATGACTAGACAACGTGAGGTTGTTACCTGAGCTATTTTAAACTACTTATTACACTGTACCTTAAAGCCCAACTTTTAAGAAGTTTTCACCCATACAGTAGCTGTTAAATTAAGTAAGGTTGCAATCCTACTTGGAAGAAGCACTCTTGAACATAGAGGAATTTATTTCCAATTTTGATTGACTGATTTTAGTATTTTTATATTGACTTTCTCCAGGGCATCCCAGGTCTCAAGAACAGAGTCAGCAAGAAGGCTTAAAAACTGCCTACCTGTAGACCTTATTGTACACAGTGGAGCTTCTGAATAAATATGGCAGTACTGGATGGCACACATGTGAGACTTACCATCAATACCATCAATCAATATGATAGACTAAAGTTGACTACCAAGGTAGAAGTAATAACTGAAGCAAAGACTTTAAAGTTAACAGAGGGTGGAGGATGCACCTCAGCCCAAACTAATATTGTAAGTGGTTTAATATTACGTTTTGATTATTATGTTTTGCTATTATGCTATTATGTTTTGATGATTAATTTTTTCCTTGTTGAGGATAATACGAAAGGTATATTAGATACCTTGTGATGTGGCTACTACTATTTTCATTTACTTACTTATTTTGATGAAAGTGCATGTACTATATTACTGTAAGGAACTTGTAAACAGCTGTATTTTTAATTGCAATAAAATGTATTTAAAAACTAAGCTCTGATTTCAGTCAGGTATTTCAGCTGCCATTTTGATCAGTGTCTGGAAGAAGATTTTACAAGAGACAGTGCAAGTGAAGATGGTGTTTCTGAGAATGCTTTGAGACGGAAAGAGCTCTCAGGAATGGGGTACTTCTGGAAGTGATGTGCTGTCACTGCTGGCCATCCCCCATCTCTCTCCCCACCCCCCCACCCCCCCACAGTCTGCCGGTGGTTGCCAGGCCTGGCAACTCTAGTCATCAGTGCTTCTTTTTCCAACGGAAACAAACCCTTTAAAGAGTACCATGAATTTCCTACCACTTCTGGCAGAAGGTGTATAAAGCAAATGTTTTATGGAGAATTGTGGGTTGGTAAACAAGTTGCAAGAGCACGTTTTTTGGAATTAAGAATGTCCACGTGGCTTTGGAGTGCCTATGTTATGGAATAGAGATGTTCAGAAATAAGGTACATTCCTAACATTCAAGGACTCCTTAGGATGGATAGGCAGCCTTGGATCTGTAAATGTTTTTATAGTATGTTCAGCTCAGTAGAAAGGCAGGGGATCCTGACTAAATCTGGTTCTGCCTAGTTGAAATTGAAGTATTAGAGCACGCAGGAAGAGTCACTTGACAAACCCCTCTGGTGGATTGAAGCAAGACACTTCCTTGTCTGGTGTGGCTGGTATCCCCTCAGTTTCCCTTTTTGGCTGGCAGTCATACACAATGGATGGTATTCATGGTGTTACACAAGCTGAATCCCAACCTTGTAACAATCTAGTCACCACTTCAGGCGCAATCCTAAAGAAGTCTTCTCAGACCTACTTGGTGGGAAAGTGTCCTTAGGATTGCCATCTTCAAGATCCACTGTGGACTGAAGTTCTGACAACCATTCAACAAGGACCCAGTATAGAATTTCTTTGACTGTCCACAGCATGCTAATGCAGCCATTGTGTCAGATAAGTGCTGCTTGTCCCGGTATGAAACTCCCTCAGATCTCATTGGGAGAAGCAAGTGTAACCCCCATGCCCAGAATGGGTTGGCCCAGAATGGGTTGACCCAGTAAGGGGGTGGAGACTCGGAGCAGCAGAGAGGCTGAAAGAGCTCTTTTGCAGAAGAACAAGGCTACCAGACTCGGACCTTGATTTCTATAAGCCCTTAACACCTTGTTAAGGTAATTGCAATATTGTTGGAAACTACTGGGAAGGTAGTTGTTGTTTTTGCTATGTTGTAAATGTTGGAGTTTATTGTTTCAGGGTTTTCTTTTGTGGTTGTAATGGGTGAGAGTTCTCCTGGAGACCTTCATCATGTTGCAACCTGTTCATCAAGCCCTTGGAGTCTTCAGGAGCCAGCCAACTTGCAAAGAAGAATTTGGACTTGGCAATATCAGTAGACTGTAAATAGAAGGACTTGAAATGCAACCTGAACAGGACCTTGAATTGTAACGTTAAATGTTGATGTTTTAAAAGTGTTAATTGTAAAGAAAAGTAAACCATATTGTTGTTTAAAAATTGTTGTTGCAACTCATTCCAAGTACTGCCCCACAGAACCCACAAGCTGAGGTTACACAAGCAAGCAAAGACTTCTTCATACATGCCTGAGGGGCATCATACTGGTCTACTATCATTAGTCACTTATAGCAATATTATGAAGACTAGGTGCACATGGTGAAAATCGGGAGTAACCACAGAGACCTCATCAGTGAGGATGAAATCAGAAATGTCCTCAGCTTTGAGGGGCATTTGAGAAGCATGTATTGGCCACTAATGTGCTACAAAGAAGATGGAGCATCTGAAAGCTGAGCTTCATTACCTAAACAGCCAGCATTCCAATACAGTGCGGTCTTGATTTAACTTAAGCGTCATAATGGTTCTTTTATGCTTTACAGTACATTCTTCTATAAAGAACTTCTGGAGTAGTTGCTGGTTCAGCTGATGCCTTTCCAGTTTTTTTTTCCTCTTTTTCCTATGATCTGGAAGAATTCTAATAAGCTGACGCAGCTAAAACCTTTGATTTTGGTGGGGTTTTTTCCCCAAAGTGGACACACTTGGTAAACTAGCAAATTTAGAAATCAATTGTAAAGTAAATGGAGGAACTAAACATACATACCAGAAACAAAACTCATGTTCCAAATGAGGTTCAGATAATTTTCTCATTGTGAAATTACCTCATGAATCTGGCAGCTTGGCTGGCTTTTGGCCTTGGAGAAATCTGAACCGCTTGGCGAATCAGTGGCTCAATTTCCGCATTAATGTTTCTAGCTAACCTCTAGAGGGGAAGACCTCTATCAGCTAATAGAGTTCTAGCTTTAACCAAACTTATTTGTGTTTTTTAATCCTATATAAAATATGCATTTTTTGTTTCTTCCTGTGGGAATTTGGGCAGTGGAAAATGTTCACTATATCCAAAACTTTATAATGGCAATAAAAACACACTTAAGTGGCTTCTGTTATTTTGATTGTGCCACCCTTACAGTCCTCCTATTGTGTAGGGGACCCTCATACACTGAAAGGCCCAGTCATTCATTGGTGATGAACCTCTTGAAAGCAGTAGAAGTGGTGAAGGCAGCACAGAACTAGAGGCAGAAGGATTGTTGACAGGCAAGCAAGTAGGACTGGGGGGGGGGGGGGACTGGGTCCAGGCCCTGTTTGATCAACTGTAATGTGTTCTGCATTGGGTTGCTGAAGAAGAAGAAGAAGAAGAAGAAGAAGAAGAAGAAGAAGAAGAAGAAGAAGAAGAAGAAGAAGAAGAAGAAGAAGAAGAAGAAGAAGAAGAGGAGGAGGAGGAGGAGGAGGAGGAGGAGGAGGAGGAGGAGGAGGAGGAGTTTGGATTTATATCCCCCCTTTCTCTCCTGTAGGAGACTCAAAGGGGCTTACAATCTCCTTGCCCTTCCCCCCTCACAACAAACACCCTGTGAGGTAGGTGGGGCTGAGGGAGCTCCGAAAAGCTGTGACTAGCCCAAGGTCACCCAGCTGGTGGGTGTGGGAGTGCACAAGCTAATCTGAATTCCCCAGATAAGCCTCCACAGCTCAGGTGGCCGAGCGGGGAATCAAACCCGGTTCCTCCAGATTAGATACACGAGCTCTTAACCTCCTATGCCACTGCTAGGGCCTATAGACACCCTGGAAACCACCACTGGTTCAGGATGCAGCAGCGTGATAACTCTGAAAACCTTGTCCAAGTGAGTACAGTGTGGTGTAGTGGTTAAGAGCAGGTGCACTCTAATCTGGAGAACCCGGTTTGATTCCCAACTCTGCCACTTGAGCTGTGAACCAGATAAGCTTGTGCACTCGAACACATGCCAGCTGGGTGACCTTGAGCTAGTCACAGTTCTTCGGAGCTCTCTCAGCCCCACCCACCACACAGGGTGTTTGTTGTGGGAGGGGGAGGGAAAGGAGATTGAAAGCCCCTTTGAGTCTCCTTACAGGAGAGAAAGGGGGGATGTAAATCCAACTCACAGAGGCAGGCAGTGGCAAACCACTTCCGAACGGCTCTTTCCATGAAAATCCTATGGTGCTGCCATAAGTCAGTTGTGACTTGATGGCTATATATAACCTGTGCAAATATTTAGTATAATGTGCAGCTAACAAACATAACATCACATATAAGAATCCAATAGATATAAGAATAAAGAATCTTCAAATAATGTTTTTAGAAATACACAAAGCAAGGACTCAGTGGAAGTCCACGTAACACAAAGAAACTATTCCATATACAGATTTCCTGGTAGCCCCCCCCCCCCCCGGCCCCATTTCATAGGACAGGAAGCTCCTAATTTTTCAGTCAATGCATATAAATGTTGTCTTGACTGAAGCAAAGTGCTACTGGATTCTGAATCAAGCTCTTTTACTGCAATACAACTGACTCTGAATTATTTATCTAATTATTTCATTTATCTCCCACCTTTCACTCCAATTGAAACTCAGCATGGATTGCATTGCTGCCCTCTCTTTCATTTCATTCTCTCAACAGCCCTCTAAGGCAGTGATTCCCAACCAGGGTTCCATGGTACCCTGGGGTACCCTGAGCACGTCCCAGGGGTACCATGACAATGCTACCGCCTCCCCACCCCCACCAAAATCAAATGGATTTTGAAGGGGGGGTTGGAAGTCTCATGGGCTCCCTTTAAACAATATTGAAAAACAGCATTGTTTTATTTGCCTAAATTCGGTGTGGATGGGGGGGGGTAGATTTAAAGGAAACACTCCCTTTAAATCCCCCCAATCCATGCCAAATTTAGGCAAACAACGCAGCTGTCAATGCTGCTTTCCCTCCACTCCCGCTGCTTGCCACTCCCCCCACCTAAAGGCCAGAAACGAAAAAAACCCTTACAAAATGCCAAAAAAAAATCAAATGAACCTCAAGGGTACCCTGAGATATGAAGAGCGAGGTCAAGGGTACCGCAACGTCGAAAAGGTTGGGAAACACTGCTCTAAGGTGACTTGAGCCCAGCAAACTGCCATGGAACAGCATAGATTTGAACCTGGGTCTTCCCGATACTCTTTTATTGGTCCCTTGTGGCTTAGAAGATGTGAGAATTGTTATGGGGAAATGGCTAGTGTGTTCTTTTCTGCCAGAGAGGTCTGAAATCAACCACCCTCAGCCCCACAGGGTGTCCTTGGGCCAGTCAGCCTTTCTCAGCCTAATTTACTTCACAAAAGAGATGTGAGGGTAAAACGGAAGGAGGAAATACTACTAGGGACATTACCTTGAGCTTTGTGTTAAGGAGGCTTTGCACCTTGACGAAAAATCCTTGAAAGTGGACTTTTTATCGCAAAAACTGCTTGTGCTTGGCTTCCAGAGTCGTGTTTACTATTGGACTAATTATACTTGATTCTCAGCATCTTGTTTAGAATGAGATTAGAATGTTAAGAGAAGTTGTCTTGAACTGAGATGCGCTTTTCTTCCTGTGTTCTGAGTTCTATTGTAATTTGAATGCTTTATATAACAGGAGATTATTGTTTTTAATTGCACTGTGACACTTTTGTTATAAATGTTGTCATAAATGTTGTCATTGTTATAAATATTGTCATAAATATTTACTGGCTGTCTTTTTTGTAAGCAGCAGCGAGTGAATTGCATATTTCATTTGTACTTGCCACTCCCGGGTTTGGTGTTTTTTTTACTTTGTGGCGGAACAACAAGATGGACTGACTTGTGGAAGGCTGTCATGAAGCAAGACAATTAACTGGTTGTGGTGGGTTTTCCGGGCTGTGTGGCCGTGGTCTGGTGGATCTTGTTCCTAACATTTCACCTGCATCTGTGGCTGGCATCTTCAGAGGTGTATCCTTGAAAGTGGACTTGTTATCGCGAAAACTGAAGATGCCAGCCACAGATGCAGGCAAAGCGTTAGGAACAAGATCCACCAGACCACGGCCACACAGCCCAGAAAATCCGCCACAACCAGTTGAATCCGGCCGTAAGAGCCTTCGACAATACATAAGACAATTAACCTGTTGACCATGCCGAGGCCTATGATTCTGTGACTTTCTTTGAGGTTTCATAGGCATTAAAACACTCTCACGTTTACTTTAATTGGCTAGCTAAACCTTTTTAAATTAGACACAACACAGTTAACCAACTTGAAAGCGAAACAAACTCGATCAAATGGCAAACCTGTGTTTAGCCTAAAGCATCCCCTTAACACAGTACCACTTGGTCCTCTTTATGTAATCATCAGTTTCCCAGACATTGCTTAGACAGATTTAAATTCATTCTATAGTTTAGACTTTGCCTTCACATGAATTATCCTGAGCTTTATTGAAGGGAAAAAAATATGAGCTGCATTTGACTCCAGATCACCAGCTGTAACTCCTTCATGGCTATTTCTTTCCTATTGGTGTCATAGCGAACCTTAGCAAAGTAAACTAAGTTAAGACTTAGCAAAACAGTGGGATGATTCATACAACCATAAAATTATATTGGTCTAAGTTTTTTATCTGAAGGTTCTCCAAAATGGTTTGGATTTGTTGGCTGGGTTTCAAATAGTAATCTTAAGCACCCTAAGCTGGAGTCAACCAGCTCTGTACCATGAAGTCATCTAATTCAATGTTGCTGGTGCCCATTTCCCCCTTTCAAAACATACTTGTGGCCAAATGTATACCACTGCCAGATCAACAATCAGTCCTAAGCAGAGCGGCACCCTTCTAAGCTCATTGGCTTCAGTAGGATTTGAAGGGTGTAACTCTACTTGGCATTACGCTATGAGAGAATTTCTCACTGCATGGACTACAATGTTAGACTGGACCATTGTCGTTGACGCAGACTTAAGATTAGAAAATCGGTTTTAAAAATTAAAACTGGTGCTATTAATGGTACACTTTCTCAGTTCGCAGATCTTCAGATAGCTGCAGCCAAAGGAAAATGTGAATGCCTTGGGCACTTGTACTTTGTTTTCTTCACCAACCATTCAAACAACCATGCTTCTTCTCCGTTTATGAAGCTGTAGCTGAAATTTCTCTTCAGCTTGTAGGAACCTTCGATCAGAAGTCTATAAAAACTGAAGCCTAGAAGACGTTCAGAGGTTACTAGGGCAACCGTTAGTTACAGTAGGAATCACAGAATCACAGAGAAAAGAGTAGTTTTTGAAGCATAATTCTTAGAACTTAAGTACTTGGTTTTGTAAAGAAGGAAATATTTTCCACTCTCCCTGTCTGTCCTACCTCCATCAAGAGGATGTTATGGAGACAGTCTTGGCCAGGATGTTCCAGTTTCCTTCACATATTCCACTAGTTACCCAGTGGATCCAATTCATCCACAGTCTTGAACTCCAGCAAGGATAGAGTAGGTTGCTCAGTGACGAGAGAAAGTGTGGAAGGCCCCTGAGCCTGTAATTCTCAAAAAGAAGAAAGTTTTCAGCAGAATCAGCTTTCGTACCTGTTTTCAAAATTCCTCTTCTTCTCAACTATTAGAGGCTCACCTGGAGCTCACTTCTTTGTATCTAGTTACCTAACCCAAGTCTTTGCTGATCACCAGTACAACCTTGCCCTAGTAGTGGAAATTTTATTATTATGACAGGTGGGTTAACTGATCTGCCCAGAAGGATATACACAACCAATGAAGAGATCCTGTTACGTTGTTTACTGGACTACCATGTTTCCCTGAAAATAAGACAGGGTCTTATATTAATTTTTGCACAAAAAAAGATGCATTCGGGCTTATTTTCAGGGTAGGGCTTATTTTAGGGGAACTACAGTACCTTCACAATTCATTAAGGCGGACTTTCGACAGCCCCGTTGCTTCCCCGTCACGTGTGATGCGAGCTGCATCCTCATTGGCAGGGAGCACCCTGCTGGATCACACCATCCTGATCTGTAACTACCGGTAGGGCTTATTTTTGGAGTAGGGTTTATATTTTATGCCTCCTCCAGAAATCCTGAAAAATCTTGATAGGGCTTATTTTCAGGGTAGGTCTTATTTTCGGGGAAACACGATAGGAGCTAGAAGACTAAGTTCAGATCTCCACTTGGCATGGAAGTTCACTGGGTGACCTCGAGCCAATCACACATTTTCATTCCAATTTACATTACAAGGGTGTTCGTGTGAAGATAAAATGGAGGACAGGAGAACAAGGTAGAGAGCCACTTTGGATCCTCCATTGTGGAGAAAAGCAACATGAAAATATCTAAATAAGCAATACTTAGCTTACGGTGGTGACTTTCTCCCCTACAATATACTGATTCTCCATTGGAGGAAGGCCTCTTGCCTCTGAGGAAGGTACTTCCATTAGCAGAGTGTTAAAGTATTAGCCACCTTGTACTTTCAAGACATGGCACTTGATAATTTATATGAGCCTTACACAATCCACACGCTACTAAATGCAAAACACCAATCTGCTTATCAAAGTCAAATCCCTTCTTCACTTGTTTCCTCTCCATGCTCTTCAATATCTTTAGCAAAAGTCTCCTTCAGACCCAATCACAAGGCTGAAGGTTCTGCCGAACCGTCCCAACTGTTAGCTTCCCTGAGTCCCCCTTCTTATGTCTTCATGCTAAAACTGCAACAAAGACTCTCCAACTTTCCTCATTCAGAGATTAAGATTATAACGTGCTAAACCCCCAATTGATCTGTTTATTTTGTAATCTTCCTTTTGGAAAAAAAAGGAATAAATATAATTTCCCTTCATTTCTTCAGCCTTGGTGGGTGCAATTAATTCTTCAGACAAGGAGGAATGAAATGATGCGTTGCAAAACTTTTCTCTCAACCCGGAGGGAGGGAGAAGAGACAATCACAAAATTCTCATCCAGAAATTTCTGTCGGGCTTGACAGGAGGCAATTCTTTGCTTATTGCTGAGCTGGTCCACTGCGTGGGCACAAGAGAAAGCTGCCCCCCTAATTAACAACCTGAAACAAATTGAAAACAGCTGGGAATAATTAGACAATTTAAGTGCTGTTAAGGAGGAATAATTTCTGCAGCCATTGTAATAAATCTTATGCTGTCCGAATTCATATGTCCTGCATGAACTTTCTTCCCCACCCTCTTTTTTTTTGGGGGGGGGGGTGAGGTAGTGCATTACTCATAAAAGAAACAGTATCCCTTTTGTTTTGATTGGGTCTGCTTAATAACAAAAGCGCATATCCTCGCAAAGGGAAGGACGATGACAAAGGGAATAGGGTTTTTTTTACCTCACCTTCATTTTCCAGCGGTTGCGGTTCAGATCCTCCATTAGATTCCTGGCATGTGTGTCAAGTTTAAAAAAAGAAGTTGCTTCAATTTTCATTGTAAATAATATTCTTTTCTACACTCTTGGATGTGTTTAGATTAATTTTAAAAGTATACATCTCCCAAAACATGCTTTTTTTAGCGGGGAAAATGAGCCACAGGTGCTTAACAGACTGTGAGCCTCAATGCAAAGAGATAATATTTGGAAGAAAGAGCATCTGCCTCCTGGCGTGTCTGGGGAAAAGAAGCTGTGTTGTAGTTGTTAAAATGGTTCTTGAGTTGTAGCACTTAGGAACTTTAGGCAGAGGCGTAGCTCCAAGGGGACAGGGGTGCGTGACGCACCGGGTGTGCACCCCTGTGTGGGTGTGGCGGGGGCATTCCGGGGCGGAGGTGTTTCAGGACAGGATGGGGATGGAAGACGCACCAGTGCACTGGGCACTTCCCCCCCTTGCTACACCTCTGACTTTAGACCGAAGCTTTATATTATAAAGAAATAAAACCTGTCGAGTTCCTGGACAAGCAGGTGGGATCAGAACTTTGTGGAGCCTAAGTTCCCATTATAACAAGCCCCATCTATGGTTTGGAAATGGATTGGGGGATGGTGATAAAAAGGAAAGTAAATCTGTGTATTGGTGGCCACTCATTCCATGTCCTCAGACAAGTTTCTGGAAGTTTCACAGACATGTTAGACAGCATGGGCAACAAGCTGAACCCTTGAAGGGCAAAGCAGCAGTCCCCGACTCTATGATCCTGCCATTTTCTCCCAGAGGACTTATCTGTGTAGCTTGGAGATCAGTCGTAACAGCAGGGAATTACAACTGATATCCAGGAGACAGATATCAGTTCACCAGGAGAAAATGGCCATTTTGAAAGGTGGACACCGTTTCTGCATGGCCAGCTGAGAGGGGGTGAATCGGCATAGTTTATGCCGATGCACCCCCCCCCAGGACCATTCACATGAATGGTCTCACTTACTGCGCAGCTGACAGTGCAGCCTTTGCACAGGTTGTGCTGCTCCTGGACGGCTCCTACTTCCTGCCACCTTCCATCACGTTGTGGAGGCCAGGGGACACGAGCAATGGCTCTGGAGTCAAAGGCCAGGAGGTGTGTCCCCTGGCCTCCACAACATGATGGAAGCTGACAGGAGGTAGGAGCAGTCCAGGAGGGCCACAGGAAATACATCAGCTTCCACCTGGTGCTGTTTGCTTGGCACTGAATGGAAGCCAGCATTTTCCAAAAACCTCACACCCTGGATGAGGTTTAAAAACTACGTTTTGGGGGGAGAGAGTGCCACCGCCAAATCAATTTGGCTGTGGCGTCTGTGCAAAGCCCCCCCCCCAAATGGTGGCCAAAGGCATTATACCTCACTGAAGTCACTCCTCCCCCCAAACTTGCCCCCCTCAGGCTTCACCCACAACATCTCCAGGCATTTCGCAATCTGGAGCTCACAACCCTAGACAACCCCAAATTGTTCAGCTATGCTAGAAGGCCAGAAGAGACAGAGATATTTACACTTCTCCACCTATGTTTTGTTGTATAAAAAAAAATACAGGCAGTTAAAATCTCCTGAATTTAATATTCCTGATCACTGCTAAAGGCACATTCCATTTACATTAAAATGTGTAAAATGTATTTGAGTTGGAAATGCATTTGAGTTTAGAGTCCTGAAAAGATGCTTACGCAGAGTTGATACTTTAAAAAAAACCTTCAGAAGATGACACACATTAAAAAATTCTGGACACCGACCTTTTAAAGACATTTTAAAAATTGAGATTAAAGGTGGTCTGGGATTTATGGAGTTGCTTGTCTGAACAATTGAATTAGATTACATAAGGTCCTTGCAGAGAAGCTTCAGCATTAGCCGAGGCACTTGGGAATTAGGAAAAAGTCCGCTTGCAAGAGCCATAATATATGATTCCATCCACAAGCAGGAGCACAAAGCAGTGTCAGCGTTCATCTCTCTAAAACCTCATATATCTTGCTCCCCTTCCTCCTCCCCTCATTTAAGCAGAAAGAGTCTCGCAGCAGGAAAGATAAAAGGCCACTGAAAAAATGTAATCAGGGCCAAAAGAACATCAAAAAAAACCTGAGCACAGGAAAATAAGAATTGTATATCAGGGCCAATTCTGGAGAGATTTGAGACAGGTTAATTATGTTACATTGGAGGCTCCGTTTTAAATTGTCTCCAAAGGAGCTGGAAGTCTCATCATTGGGATAAATAGGAAACCAGATTGTGAGAAACTATAACTCAATCTACAGCTAATTTCAATTGTAGGGCTCGGATTTGTGAAGCCAGCAGGGGCTAAATCGCCTTCAGTCTGAGCACTTTTGATGGATCGTGGACTTAAGCAGCCAAACTCCAGAAGAAGATTAGAGCTTTTCTTTTCTCTAATTCCATTCTTGGATTTTGTTTGCTGGCCAGATCGTTTAGCTGCTAATGAAGGCCGTGTTATTTATTTTCAGTATTTGCCCACCACTTTTCAGTAATGACTTCCAAGGATTCAAGACTTGCAGGGGGATCAACACACACACACACACAGACACAGACACAGACACACACACACACACACACACACACACACACACAGAGAGAGAGAGAGAGAGAGAGAGAGAGAGCAATAATAAATTGATTTTTAAAAAAAAAAAAACCTTCCAAATGCAAAGGGCAACTGTACAATCTGGCAGATCAGTTAAATTATGACAAATGGATGGATCATGCAGGAAAATGGTGGGGGTGGGATGATTTTTGCTGACTCCCTTTCAAACTTCTGACTCTTTTCCTGCCCCCCCTCCCAATTCCCTAGCAGCAGAATTTCACGGGGCATTTTGAGCCACAGCAGGAGTGGTGGGTGACGAAAACCCACTCCCTTGATGGACATCCCTTTCATCAGAGGAGATTTAACTCAAGACCCAAGCCAATGATTTCCAAGAGCCATGTTGGTCCTGCAAAAAACAAGTAACGGTAAAATATCTGTTTATTAAATGCAGCAGAATATCATCAAACAGCAAACTTTTCCATAGAACTCTTCATCAGGCTAGATATTCAGTGGTGGTATGGAAATGGGGTAGGAGAAAAAGACATTTCAAGATGTGGTCCTGGTTTGCAGATTATAGATTATATGAACAATGTTATCTTTCAGAACAGTTGGTTTATTTTTATATTTTTTATATTTTTATTTATTTGGTTTCTATTTGGGCTTGGGACTATTTCCAACAAGTACAACATTTATCACAAGACTATTAGTTCCAAAAACAATAAAATAATAACTACTGACAAATTCTAATAAATATTTTAATACTGTTCTTTTGCAAAAGAACTTCAAAGGGAGAATCCAATATTGAAGTACTGATTTAGGATTCGTCACGATTATGAACGCTATGAGAATAATGCTAAGTAGAAATAAGATCTTTTTTTTTCAACAGGGTTTTCTCCAAAGGAAACATCCTTAGGACTGTAGCCTATCTGTTCCCCAGGTTTCAACAAGGAACTAGGTTTCACTATGGGTTTGGATCCTGTCTAAATTCTGTGCACAGAAGCTCAACTTCTCCCTGCCCCTCCCCCCCAATGCACCTCAAAACATCTCCTGAAACAAAGAGTGGAATCTGAAGGGCAGAAGGAAAGAATCTCTTTTGGGATCCTACTCGATTGGTGCTAATAGTTTAGCATTATCCACCTTTTATGGATGTTACTAATTCACTTATCATGTCTCACACTGAAACTTCCTGATTTGGTCTACAGTTGGGAGCGGTCCTCATACACTCTGAATGGAGTGACTTCTCTTTGGTTGTTGTTTCTAAGTAGCATCTTTCCACTTCCATCTCTGTGCTGTCTCAAAGCAAGCATAAATATATTTCCTGTGAATATACATCTCATGAAGTGAGCGGAATCACAAAAGGTGAAATAAATGTTCTTTGACTTTAAGGTGCCAATAGGCTTCTGTTTGATTTCTGAACAGGTATAATATCACCTGAAAATGACTTGGTTGGCTGGTACTGGAAGAAAACGAGGGACAGAAGGAAAAGAAGACTCTCTGGTGTATATAAATCCTGTTAATGGGAAATGTCGTGATGGGTAACCCATCCCATTATAGACACTTTTGAACGAATGACTCATTCCTAGATAATTGTAATATGGGAAGTAAAATTCATGTTTACGGGTCCCTTGAGTAGAAGGTCAATATTGTTGGGCCTTAAAAAATAGATAAATCATAAAAGTCCAATTAATTAATTCATTTGGTAAAGGCCTCTTTTAGCCTTTTTTGCACAAGACATTATTAAATAATGCTTTCCTTTTCTGAATGTGTGCAGCTGCCTTAAACCACCAGTGCATTTTAAAAATCAAGTATTTCTATATCTTGACACTAACATTACATGTCAGCTCTAGTAATCCTGTCTTCCTCTCTGTAGGCTATCCTTTTGGAAAAGATTTCCAAGAGAGAAGGCTCTTAAATCAAACATTCTTAAAATGGACACAAACGCTTCAGGCTTTTGTGCATTCTACAACTAATCTGAAAGTGTTGATTATGTAACTGCAAACAACTAAAGGAACACAATCAGTGCAGAGATAATTAGGAAGCAACTTTGGCTGAGTAAATAAATGTTTTTTTTACATAAAAGATTAAGCACCCATGTTACACCCCAATCGTCCTAGAAGGGGCTGATAAAACCAGTATTTGATTGCTAAAAGGAGGAACAGAGGGACTAGGTTTTCTAAAAGCCAAATTTACAATGTATGGAGATGATGGCCCATACTCTGCAGGCATGTCCAGTAAGGTCTCCTTAGGAGTAGTGTCCTCAGGTCCTTGAGGTCCAGGAGTAGTGTCCTCAGGTCCTTGAGAATTTCAACAGGAACTGGAGGTCTGGAACAGAAACACAGGCTTACAGCTCACTATCAGCCTACTGTCTGACTTTAACAGATCTGGGGTCCAGTGTATGGACACCATTGGTCTTTCAAGGTCTGTATTGTCTACTCTGAACGGCAGCTGTTTTCAAGGCTCTCAGAAATGTCACATCATCCACTACTTGATCCGTTTCCAACTTGAGATGCTGAGGAGTGAACCTGGGACTTTTTGCATACAAAACAGATGCTCTACCACTGAGCCACAACTCTCACGCCAAATGGAAAGCATGCATTTTACTATTGAGTGGTGGTCCTTCCCAGTGGTGGGATCCAAAAATTTTAGTAACAGGTTCCCATGGTGGTGGGATTCAAACTGTGGTGTAGTGCCAATGGGGCTGGGCGGGGCACGACGGGGGCATGGTCGGGCATTCTGGGGATGGGGCGTTCCTGGGCGAGGCTGTGGCAAGGATGCAGCCGCAGGCGCAGGCTGCCATGCACGCCAGTGCACTTCCTGCTAGACTGCTTCAAGTTCTGCGCGCTACTGCTGAGAGGAGGGGTGTAACTAAGGCAAAAATCACGTGGCAAAATCACCAATTAGTAACCCTGTCGGCACACACAAATAATTAGTAACCTACTCTCGGGAACCTGTGAGAACCTGCTGGATCCCACCTCTGGTCCTTCCCCAAATGTTTTTTTTCCTAATATAGGCCTCTGTTCCTGCACTACACTTCTCTGTACAAACCCCATACTCTCATAAGTATCAGCTCTAAGGGTGCAAAGACTCATTCCTTTTTATTCTGGAGCCTTTTGTGTATGTGTTTGTTCATGGAATGGTTTAGCAAGGGCTGCCCAGAGTTGGATATCTAGGGAAGGGACTTAACTGTCCCCTAAGCCCCGAGTGCAGCTAAGCTGTGTTCAGTTGTCCATCATGTTTGCATAAAAGACTGTAGTATCCCTACTTCAAATATGAAATGCTGAAATCTAACAAAATTATCTTCCTACTGCAGCGCTTCTCAACCTGTGGGTCGCAACCCCTTTGGGGGTCGATCGACCCTTTCACAGGGGTCACCTAAGACCATCGGAAAATGGTCTTTTTATATTTTACATATACCAATTGTATGGTTGGGAGTCACCACAACATGAGGAACTGTATTAAAGGTCGTGGCATTAGGAAGGTTGAGAACCACTGTCCTACTGGTTGAAATAGCACAGTTCAGAATTCTATTGCCAGCATCGTATAATGCTTAAGAGCGGCAGACTCTATCTGGGGAAATGTGTTTGATACCCCACTCTTCCACATAAGCGGCGGACTCTAATCTGATGAACCAGGTTTGTTTTCTCCACTCCTGCACAGAAAGTCTGCTGGGTGACCTTGGGCTAGTCCTCTCAGAACTCTCTCAGCCTCACCTGTCTCACAAGGTGTCTGTTGTGGGGAGGGGGAGAGAAGGTGATTGTAAGGTACTTTGAGGCTCCTTAATGATAAAGAAAAACAGGGCATAAAAACCAACTCTTCGTCTTCTTCAAGATTTTGTGTACTGCCCCCAACTGCCCCACACTTATTTAAAGTTCAAAATACAACCAAGCACGTACAATGTAGGCCTTTTTCTGCCCAGTTGAGAAGCAGGGTTCCTGAACACATGGAGAAAGCCCAGCATGTATACAATTGCGTGCACATAATTTCTGTGCCAGCCTTCAAATAAACTTGTGGAAGCTGGGAATCAGTCAAGGAATATGACCCTGCAAGCCCTCTTCTCTACACAAAGAACATCTCAAAGCACCTAAGTCGGATGAAAAAGATAAATGCATCAGTGTAATATTTATTTACTTCATTTGTACTCTGCCTTTCTCCCCAATGACTCCCAAGGCGGCTTTCATCATTCTCCTCTCCTCCATTTTATCTTCTCAACATGAGGTAGGTTAGAATGACAGAGTGTGACTGGCCCACGGTCAGTCAGCATGCTTCCATGGCATAAACGGGGAGTCAGACCCAGATGCTCCAGATGTTAATCCAACATTCTTAACCACTGTACCACATTGGCTCTCAGTGTCAATATCAGCATAAAAATAATATCTAACCTTTTATCTCAGTACAGTTTTCCCCGGCAACATCATATACATGATGTACTGTATAATGACTATGTTGTACAGAGCCCCTTGGGGATGGGGCGGTATACTAAAATCGAACAAACAAACAAACAAATAAATAAAAGTAGGATGAAGGAGGGCCATGGCTCAGCAGTACAGTATGTTAATTTGCTCCCCTTAATTTGCCTCCCCCAATATTATGCATCTGATTTAGTTTGCAATTTGCTTTTGAAATATATTGTTCAGTAGCACCTTCTAATAAACCACTTAACTCTTATCACTGACAGTGCATTATCAAAGGCTTTCACAGCTGGAATCAATGGGCTTTTCTGGGCTGTGTGACCGTGGTCTGGAAGATTTTGCTTTTAATGTTTTGTCCGCATCTATGGCTGGCATTTTCTAACGCATGTCACAGTGAGATGTGTTTCTCTCCATGGCACAGTGTGGAGTGATTATGTGGTGGGGCATGTTTTGTGACTTTTGTCTACCTCATATGAGGTACATTTGCATGTGTCCAGGTGGAGTTTATTTTCAGTTGCATTCTCAGTTACAAGACATATACTTCACCACATTGTTCAACAGAGAGAAACACATCTTACCGTGACATTCCTCTGAAGATGCCAGTTGTAAACGTGGACAAAATGTTAGGAGCAAAAACAGCCACACAGCCCAGAACAGTCAACTTTCCCAAAAAGCAGCAGTGGTGTAGGAAGTTAAGTGCTTGTGTATTTAATCTGGAGGAACCGGGTTTGATTCCCAGCTCTGCCACCTGAGCTGTGGAGGTTTATCTGGGGAATTCAGATTAGCCTGTACACTCCCACACACGCCAGCTGGGTGACCTTGGGCTAGTCACAGCTTCTCAGAGCTCTCTCAGCCCCACCTACCTCACAGGGTGTTTGTTGTGAGGAGGGAAGGGCAAGGAGATTGTAAGCCCCTTTGAGTCTCCTGCAGGAGAGAAAAGGGGGATATAAATCCAAACTCTTCTTCTAAAACTGTGGAATCTTGTCTTCCTATTGCAGTCACATACCCAGTGGGGTGATTAGAACCTATGGGGACAGAGGTCACCAGCTTAAGGGGACTGAATTAACAGAGCACGTGCTTTGGATACAGAAGATGCCAGATCAAAACCTGGCATCACCACTTCAAGGATCCCGGGCAGCAAATGCTGGGAGAGACCTCTGTCTTATTGGAACATCAGAAAACTTTCTTCTGTCAGAGTAGACCATACTGAGCAAGACAGATCAAAAGCCTAATTTCATAAGCCGTGTCCATTTGCTCAGTGGTTGGCAGTGGGGGACAAAATGACATCCTGGAAAAAAAAAGTCTTAGTGAGATGTTGAACAATTACTAGTTAGTGTCATCTGGGACCTGCTTGCTGAGCTCAACCATTTGAGTGTTGTCCTTTCGGGTTTTCATTTGTGGTACCTGTCCCATCACAAGTATCTTCTACTCCTTACCTTCCTCATCCTTTATTGGCATTTAAATAATACACAATAAACAAGATCAAAATAAAAACATTCACAACTTCTGCAAAGAACTTAGCAACCATAACAGTAATCTTGAGAGTATGTTCATTTAACAAAAATTGGATAAGATTATCCTTATTTGTGAGATCTTTAGAATGAAGTAAGGGAAGGAGAAAGTTATTGTGTGCACTGGCGTAATGCCCATTGGGCAAGGTGGGCAGCTGCCCAGGGCATCACCTTGCAGGGGGCATCAAAATGCTGGGTTCGTTTTTGGGTATTTTTAGTGGTTTTCCATTTGTGGCCTGCAGGGGGCGCAGTTTTTAGGCTAGCGGCACCAACATTTCAGTGTATCATCAGGAGACTGTCCTTATGCTACCCCCCAAGTTTGGTGAGGTTTGGTTCAGGGAGTCCAAAGTTATAGACTCCCAAAGGGGGTGCCCCATCCCCCATTGTTTCCAATGGGAGCTAATAGAAGATGAGGGCTACAGTTTTGAGGGGTTCGAGTAATCCTTTGGTCCCCAGAACCAAACTGCACCAAACTTGGGGGGTATCATTAGGGCAGTCTCCTGATGAGACCCTGAAAGTTTTGAGACTGTGCATTCAGATATGTGCCCCCCCAGCCTGCAACCCCCCATTGATCATGCAATGCAGAAAACTCAATGCAGAACAAAGATTCTTAGGGCAAATTTCGGGATGTTCTTGCAGGGAGGGCATTCTTGGATGTATATCATCACCAAACTGTAATTTCTAGGGTATCATCTGGAGACTGTCAGTGATGGGCACCCCCAAGGTTTGGTGCAAGTTTGGTTCAGGGGTCCAAAGTTATGGACCCTCAAAAGGGTATCCCCCTTCTCCTTACAAAGAATGTAGGAGATGGGGTACCCCCCTTGCCAGGAGCCATAAACTTTGGACCCCCTAAACTCAAAATCTGCAACCAAACTATGAGGGGGTCCCATCAGGACAAAGTTGTCTCTCAGAATGATAACCTGAAATTTTGGTGCCGATAACATCCAAAATGCCCCGCCCCTTCAGGAACATCCCAGAAATTTGCCAAGAATCTTTTGTTCTGCGATTGAGTTTTCTTCTGTATTGCTGCCGTCAATAACGTTACAGGCTGAGGGGGCAACATTTCTGAAGCGACAACAGTCTTCAAAACTTTCAAGGTCTCATCAGGAGACTGCCCTGATGATACCCCCCATGTTTGGTGAAGTTTGGTTCAGGGGGGGGCAAAGTTATGGACCCTCAAAACTGTAGCCCCCATCTCCTATTAGCTCCCATTGGAAACAATGGGGGATGGGGCACCCCCTTTGGGAGTCCATAACTTTGGACTCCTTGAACCAAACCTCACCAAACTGGGGGATTAGCATAAGGACAGTTACCTGATGATATGCTGAAATTTTGGTGCTGACATGTTTAAAAATGCACCCCCTGCAGGCACCAATGTCCTGGTGCAAAAAAATTTGGTCGTGGTGGAGTAGCCGCCCATTGGGGGGGGGGGGGCATCCAACTCAGGTTTTGCCCAGGGCTACAGTTTGCCCAGGGCTGCCTCGTTACACCCCTGATTGTGTGGTATTGCATGTAACTGGCAATCCATGATGATATAATGGATTGTGTCCAGAGAGCTTGGAGAACATGTTCTCTCCTGCAGTGGAATCCTCTGGTATCTTCCAGTCAGTACCTTTGAGGGCAGAACATTCAATAGAGCCAACATAAAAACTCTATGAATGTCTTCAATTCAATCTTGTCAAAGACTATGGGAAAATCTGCAAAAATCAGTGGGTTTCAATTGCCTCAACAGCCATGCGATGAAGATCATAGATGAAACTCCAAGTGCTGCCTTCGTACCATGTTTAGTGAAAGATATGTAGAAGTGGCTTTTACCTACTTTCCTACAACTCCAGTGAACAAAAACGGAAGCCTTCCTCCAACCTAAGCAGACTTTCTCCACCTTACATGCCTCTTCTTCCAATTAATGAGCCACTTCAGTGGAGGGAAGGCCCCCTAGGGTCAAGAAAGGCTGCTTGAAAGAAGAAATGTATCCATTTTGTTGTCGCTATGTATGCCTGAAACTCTGTTGGAACAGCTCACTCAACTATCTTCCCTAGCAAGGCCCCAAAGAGCTGTGGTTACTCGCTGAGGTACTCTGTGTATACTCACACATTCCACAGTTATCACATATTACAGGTCTGATCCAGGGCTGAGCCGTAGTGATCCCTACCTCAAATTAAGTCTTGGGCAGAATATAGGGAGGGGGTATATTAGAAAGACTCTTCGGCTGCTAGTTGCTGAAGTGGTAATGAAACAGGGCAATAATCAGTTCCTTAGTGCAATTGCTCTTTTATTTGTGACATTTTTTTGCAAAATCTCTTCCAAAAACGCAGCTGTTCCCCCACATACACGCACATTTGAAAGCACTGTAAATGAGTTTAGTATGCTTGAAAGACCCTGTAATTGTTTCTCCTCTTGTTGACACACCAACTTGATGCCACACAGAACCAGACTGGGTTCAGACCCTTCAGGTTTGCAGCTCCAGTGCATTTCAAGTGCTTGACAGGTCCGGAGCTAAGATGTTCTGAATTAGATTTGAATTACAGCCGCTAAATGCCCTTGTCAGAGCAAGTTAAGCCTGACACTACCCATGCCCGTTTAACCAACTGTTCCTACACAGCTTAAACAAAGACATACTCCAAAGTTTCATACTGAATTGTCAAGATGTAATTGAGTTTAAAAAGCAACTGAACTATGCGGAGAGCAATCTTTGCTTCTTCTTTTTTTCCCCCTCTCCCCTTTCTGAAAATAAATCCATAAGAAATTCTAGAGGAATCTCAAAATAGAAGACTTTGCATTGGTTCAATGGAGTCATGGGCTCATTCTGCACATGCAAAATAATGCACTTTCAAACTGCTTTCAGTGCTCTTTGAAGCTGTGCAGAATAGCAAAATCCACTTGCAAACAGTTGTGAAAGTGGTTTGAAAACGCATTAGTTTGCGTGTGCGAAACGGGCCATAACTTCCCATAACAAAGAGCAACGTTCATCGGGATGGGTGATAGAGCTTCAGCGACAATCAATAGGGCAAGAGTGAGCAGTTCAAACAGTTGCAGAATTTTCAAACACCTATCAAGTTGGTTCAAGAAAAGAGATTGGGCTGGTTTGTATCTCTAGTGTTTGAGGTTCAGAGCAGCACCTGCTCACAGACCAATATGTGGGATGTCAGATATGTCTAGCAATATGGCTCACTTGATTCCTCAGTCCTGGTTAATTTCATTTAATTTGTGGAAACATTCATAGTCCTGCTTTCCAACAGCTCAAGGGGATCAACAATTCACCATACTAAACACTGAAACAAATGATACAAGTAATAAATCCAGAACATGGTCCATTCTGCGCAACAAAGTTAACACTCTTGCAAACGTTTTAAAGAGAACTGTTTTGACCTTTTTTGTGTGTGCTTAACTTGGGCAAATAAAGTGTTTCACCTGAAAACGGTTCATTTACCTGCCTTCCCCCTCAGCCACTACTGTGCCCAGATGTGCAGAGGTTTCTGGTAAATAACCACAGGACACGTCTTGGAATTAAAATGGGCCCCAGCCCTTTTTATTGAGGCAGAAGCTGGGCGAGCAAGAGGAGCATATCTAAGCAGCTGGACAGCACCCATGGCTGAACCCCGGCACAACCCCAATCCATATTGGGATGGACAGAGAAGGTACTGGGCCACCTGGGCACCTGCCCACTGTGGCCCCCTTCCTGCTTGGGTGTCGGGCTCGATTGCAGAGGCCTCCATGGCATGCGCCATGAGCCCACCCCACCCCAAGCCTCTTATGGAGGCCCCCAACCGCTGGGAGGTCTGGCATGCAAGCTCGGCCTCCCCATAAGGATGCGCTCCTCTGCCCAAACCAACAGGGCTGCGACAAGTCAAGCAGCCAACCCAACCCTTTAATAACAGGGAGGGTGGGTGGGTCAGTTTGCTCCAGGCGTCGAAGAAGGCCGAAGCAACCATGTGCTGCCTAATATATAGGGAGTGTGCTCCACCCTCCTTGCGCTCGTGCGTCAATGTGATCAGGCCGGGTGTGGCTCAGCCGCCCGGCCAGCCCAGAGCACGCATGCTCACTGCTCCGGAGCTCACCATGTGCCCTGCCCCCTGTCGCAATTACAGCCTAGTTGAATCTAATGCTGTTATTTAAAGCTCTAACTTCTGTTTTGTGAGCAGCTTGTGCCCACTATTTTCTGCTGCTTCAGGATTCTCCATACCCCCTACAGATGTTTCCTCTGCTTGCAACTCATCCGCCCAAAGTTTCTGTGTAAAAAGTACATGAATAAAGTTAGTTTTCATTACTGATTCGGCGCAAGTGTTGTTTTCCTTTTTAAAATTTTTCTTTTGAGGGAGGTTTTTTTCAAAGCTGTGACAACACTGTTGATATTTTGTGTTGTAGTTCTGAAGACACCTCCCTCAAAACAAAAGGAAAAAGAATATGTGCGCCCAATTGGCAGCGACAACTAACTTTATTCATGTACTTTTTACACGGAAATTGCAGGCAGATGAGCTGCAAGCAGAGGAAACATCTGTGGGGAACTTCTGCAAATGGCAGCCAGCACAGAGAATCCTGACGCAGCAGAAAACAGCAGGCGTGAGCTGCTCAACAAAATGGAGGTGAGAGCTCTAACAGTGTATGGGGGGAAATAAAACGTTTCCTGCTCTCCGCACAGCAAGCAGGAAATGTTTCAAAACAACTTCAGGGGGAAAGTCTTGATTTTAGCGTTTTTTAAAATAAAATGTTTCAGGGAAAACAAAATGTTTTGTGATAATTTTAGGGGGGGGGGCTGCAGAATTCTACCCATTTTGTGACCTGAAAATGTTTTATTTGTGTTGTTCGGAATGGACCACTGACAGTATAGTTGAGTGATGGTCGCAGAGTATCAGAGCCCCTCTGGGGAGGGTTTTTATTGAAATTTTAATGTTGGACGCCGGGAAGTTGTATGTAATGTTGTATTTATTGGGGTTTTAGTGATGTTAGGACTCATGGAGCCTATTATTTATTTATAATTTTATTCTATTTGTGCTCTATTTGTCTGTTTACTTTGTTGTTCACCGCCCAGAGCCCCTTGGGGAAGGGCGGTATATAAATTTAACAATAAAAAAATAAAAATAAAAATAAGTAGTCCTATCTTCCCTTCTCTGGTGTAAATGCTGTAGGATAGCCAAAGTTAGGAATGATCTTGGTTTATGTGAAACCCAAGAGACCCGCTAGTAGCCAATACTGGAGCAACATGAATCCATAGCTCATTCCGCACATGCAAAATAATGCACTTTCAAACTGCTTTCAGTGCTCTTTGAAGCTGTGCGGAATAGCAAAATCCACTTGCAAACAGTTGTGAAAGTGGTTTGAAAACGCATTATTTTGCGGGTGCGGAAGGGGCCCATATTTCAGCTCAATGTGAAGCAGCTTTATAAGTTTGGTCAAGCATTTGATAGAATCCTCCTTACATATTTTCTGGAACCCTGGTAAAAATTTGGACCTCTGGCTCTGAACCTCTTTAGACAGCGGCTTCCAAAAATTAGGAGCTACGGCCATAAAGCTGATCTACCCACCATCACTCATGCCTTGATAACATCCACATTAGAACACTGTCACATGCTCTATACTGGGCTGCCTTTTACAATGCTTCAGGATCTCCAGCTAGTTCAGAATGTGGCACTGGGGATGTGCCTAGTAATTCTATTTTTGATAGCAGTTTACTAATTTGCCTAGGACAGCTGTTAGGCTGACTGGCCTTTAATTTCCTGGTTCTTCTCCACACCCCGGCTCATTCTGCACATGCAGAATAATGCACTTTCAAACTGCTTTCAGTGCTCTTTGAAGCTGTGCGGAATGGCAAAATCCACTTGCAAACAGTTGTGAAAGTGGTTTGAAAACGCATTATTTTGCGTGTGCGGAAGGGCCCCCCCTTTTTTAAAAAAATCACTGTAACATTTGCTATTCTCCAGTCTTCTGGTATACTGACTGAATTTAATGTTAAATTAAATATATAGTTTGTAGATCAACAATTTGACCTGGGTACTTACTGGTTTGTAATTTCCCCAACAGGTCTAGAACTTCATTTCTTGCCACCTTGTGTCTATGGTTCTCTTTTCAAAGTACTGGCTTCTACAGATTCCTTTAGGAATCTTACAGTGACTTATGAGATATGAAACCTCTGAAGGTTCAAAAGAGGGCAAGCAGGGGAATGTATCACAACAGGATTTGTAAAACAAAATTCTTTACACCACTTAATGCAGATTAACATTTGCAACAATCACCACATGTGGCAAGCATTTTTGCCGGATATCATGTCATCACCTGGTAAATTACATTACAAAATCCAGGTTTATAGCTCTCCAAAACACAACGTGAAAGCTATGGTTCAACGCAATTGCCTTTTGGAGCCCCTTTTGAGATCTTTCTGATTCAGAAGACATACAGAATTCCAGGTAGTAGAATGTCATCACTCTCTTGTATACTGCAGCCACTGGAATAAAAAATTCACTGTCTACTTGGCTCCGGGAAGCCCATTTTAATCCAGATTTAAACACAGACATAATTCTTTTCGGCAGACTTGTGAGAATATGTAAATAGCTATCACTCAGATTTTATTTGTTATTTGTACTCCGGTTTTTATGGCACCATTTCTCTAAGAATGTGAATTTGTTGCTTTTCTCATTTATCAGATTGGCCCATGAAGGCTAGTGAATTGGGATATAAATAAGATTAACAAATTAAAGTTCCAAATGGAAAATGGTTTGAATAAAATACTTTAGGTTTTATTTATTTATTTATATTTTAGATTTCTAGGCCGCCTCTTCCCCGAAGGGCCCGAAGGTTGGAGGATATGCAAGATACCACCCTTTCACCAGTACCAGAATCCAAATCAGAGATATAGACATTAAATACCTCAGCCTAAACAGAAAGCCCAAGCAGCAATAGGATGTCATCTTTCCTATATCGATTGCTCAAACCTGGACTAATTTCAATACTAGGGGTGCCAGGCACAGCCAGCAGAATAACAGCAATGAGCAGGAGACAGTGGGAAATGAGGGGAAGGGGTCATTGGTGATTCCATTACATCATTTCCTGAAAAATTCAGCAATAATATCATGACTCTCTAAGAACTGCCAGAAACTCTATGGTAAAACTCTGTGGTAAAACCCAGTTTTCCTCAAAAGTGATATCATGCTGTCAGTCCAATTACTGTTCTTTTAAAAAAATTCTCCCACCACTTCTCTGAGCTGAGGGTAGGGGACCCCCCCACTGGGGGACAGCAGACAGGCAACTTTGTTTAGTACAGCTCAAGTCAATCTTTCAGTTGACCAAAAGTTGGAAATCCTACCATTAAGTCAAAACTCCCGTGTTATCTTTCTTTACAAGATGTTGTTCTCTGTGCTCCCTTTCCTTTGGTACAAGCCATTTTCCTCAGTCAAGGCAAGCTGGGCAGCCCCATCCAAACTCAGGGGTGGCAACCTGTGGTACCGCTCTGGCCCCACCCTGCTGCTTCCATAGAGGCTTCCAAGCAACATGGGGAGGCTTGCCAAAAAATCTCGTCACCAGGAACCTCATATTGGGCAGAATAGACTTACACCATATTTTGGGTGGCATAAGTCAGCTGTCTCATCTGCTAGTGCAATGGAGCAAACAGCCAGGAGAGAACCAACTAAAATTGGCTTCTTCCCCAGTTACACCCCCGAACTTCCCTTGCTATACTGGCAGAGGTGGAGGAGCAGGGATGCTGGCGCTGCATTCAGCACTGTGCCCGAGCACCGGGGAGGGTCATGGTGGCCATGCATCTGCGGTTCTGCCCCTCCATCTGGGCAAGTGCCCCAGGAAGGGCAAATCAACTGGTGTGGCTGCGCACTGCTTCCACAAGTAGATTCACGCCCCCCCCCCCCCGGTTGGATGAGACAGTCAGTTTGCTGAACATGGTTATAACATCAACATTTTATAAACAATGCACCACAATTCACCACAGCAACCCAACTCAGCTATCAATCTGAAACCTGCAGCTTCTTGGGTTACAGCCATCAATCAATCAAAATGAAATGTTTTCATCTGGCACTTGAGAAAAAGAAAGGTAGGTGCTAGATAAGTTTCAAGGGCTCATGCAGAATAATGCACTTTTAATCCACTTTTAATCCACTTTCAGTCCACTTTGCAGCTGGATTTTACTGTGCGAAATAGCAAAATCCACTTGCAAACAATTGTGAAAGTGGATTGAATGTACATTATTCTGCATGTGTGGAAGGGGCCAAGGTGAAAGACATCCTTTGAATGCAACTGAAAATAAGTGAGGTGCCCTTGCTGAAAAACCACAGTCTCAGGCCATCACCTGCCTTACTTCTGAAAGCAGGAACAGTTGTAAGGAAGTTCTTAGCTAAAAAGCTGAACAATATGGTAGCAGGCAATAATGTGCCAAGTACCCTGGCCCCAAGCCATTTAAGATCTTAAAGGGAAGAACCAGCACTGTGAATTAGTGCCCAGAAGTAGATGGGCAGTCAGTGAGTTAACAGACTTCAATAAAGTCCGGCTCTGATCTGGATAGCCTAAACTAGTCTGATCTTGTCAAAGCTCAGCCCTGGCAAATATTTAGATGCAAGACTTCCAAGGAATACCAAGGTTGTGAGGTGGAGGCAAGCAATGCCAAACCATCTCCAAATGTTTCTTGACTTGAAAACTGCACCGGAGGTCACCATAAGTCCGCCATGACTTGACAGCAAATTAACAAAGTCTACATCGCTTAGTTGTCCAATAATTTTCAAGCCTGCCCCTTCCAAGATCCTCTGAAGTAGCCATTACTTCAGTAGCCAGTCAGCAGAAGGCTCAAGGGGTGGGGAAATGTCACTCTGTCAGAGAAACATCTCTTCAACCATGAATCTGAGATTACTTCAATGCAGTAGAGTGGCAGTTTAGGATTCTATTGAATGCCTGTGGTAAAAACACAGAGGAAGATAACCATGGTAAAAAACATCGCCTTTCAGTGGAAACCTAGAGTGTGACTCTAATGCAATCAGGTCACTTCAGGTTTGTACTGGAGATGACCAGTGGTGGGATCCAAACATTTTAGTAACAGGTTCCCATGGTGGTGGGATTCAAACAGTGGCGTAGCACCAATGGGACTGGGGATGGGGGATTCCTGGGCGGGGCTGTGGCAAGGACGCAGCCGCTGTGCCGGTCCTTGGGCGGGAAACGAATGCACGCAGGCGCAGGCTGCCACGCACGCCGGTGCACCTCCTGCTAGACTGCTTCAAGTTCTGCGTGCTACTGCTGAGGAGGAGGAGGGGCGTAACTAAGGCAAAAATCACGAGGCAAAATCACCAATTATTAACCCCCTCTCGGCACACACAAATAATTAGTAACCTACTCTCGGGAACCTGTGAGAACCTGCTGGATCCCACCTCTGGAGATGACACTGAGCCATTGGAGAAATGCTGATTTTCCCTACGTTTTCCTCCCTGCTTCACTACCAAGCAGCAGGAGGCAGGGGGTGCTGGAAGGAAGTGGGAGACCGGGCAGCCCTGCATTTAAATGTGGTTCTATAGTGTGGTTCTTTTCAATGACAATGTTGCTTCAGTTTTGGGGACGGGACCACAAAGAGGCAGGGCTGAGGCATAGGCTTTTCCCATTTGACATCAGATTGTCAAACTTCTTGTAAAGTGCAGGAGAGAGCTACATTGAAGTGGCTGCCAAGAGCTCCAGAGCCATCCATTATGCTCTGACCATTCTGTGGGGTCACACCCCCCCACCAACCACCACCACCCCACCACCCTGCATGCATCACTCTCATGGCAAGTTTGCATTGCAGAAGTGAGTTTTCCCCATGAGTTTTGACCTCCATTTTTTAAAAAAAGGAATGAACCAGAAGGCCAGATTTTTAAAAGTTTTGGCAGGCCCACAATTACAAGGAGTGATTTGCTCACACAATTCATCCAGCCACATGCATAATAACCACAGGCGGCAAATTGGCACACACTTGCGACTGCCTAAAACCTTTTGAAAGTTTCAGTCCTCAGGGCTCTGCACTAAATAAGTGTAAAGTTTCATCGCAAGGCACTGGGGAGGGGGGGGGGTCAGGCTCAGAGAGGCAATGCTATTCTTTGTTAATTTTTTTATTCAATTAAGAAGCACATGCTGATTACCTTTCGCAGTGTCCCCCTGATACAACTCAGATGTAAATCACATCGCTGTAGTCAGCTGCTGCTGCTTAAGCAGAAATATTTTGACATAATAATTATAGGGCTGAAACTATGCTTTGCATTCGTGTATAAAACACTCATTAAATTAAAATTCTTCCATGAAATCATGAAAATAAACAGTCTGTCTGAGCTGGCATCAACAAATTCGCAGGATACTTCTGCGTTTTCTCAGAGCTGGCCTTCAAATGACTACGGTAAGGGGGCCCTTTGGTTGCCTGCGAAGTGCTAAAGTTCGCATTCTTTTGAAGGTTCCTTTCTGCTTGTTGTTTTTAATATTCCTGCTATGATTGTTTTTACAACTTGCAAGGTTTTAAAGCTATTAAGCTTCAAAGGGGTGGGAGAAATTACAAAGGTGATCGCCAGTAACATTCAAAAGGGTGGGAATACATAATGGCGACAACTTTTTTTCCCTTGCATGGCAGAATGGATTCGGCATGGACGGGGCATGGCACCAGATACAGCGCCTTATGTCACTCTATTATGACTAGGAGACAGGATATGCCCTTCATATCCAATTCCCAGGGGAGTTCAGTGGAAACCTGGCATTTTGAGGGGGAAGGTCATGGTCCTGTATATCCAGCCAACCCATTTGTCCTGTTAATTTCTTCACGGGTAAGGAAAGACTCCATATCCAAATAATGACAAAGCTGAAGAAGGAATGACTATTTACCATCTACGTAACACAAACCATGAAACGTAGGATTGGAAGCCACCATATTCAAACAGAAGTTGTTCATGGAAGGGAATCTTCCCGAGTTTCCTCTTCCCTCAGTAACTTTCTGTGCATTGTGAAATCCCTTTGCTAAGGATCAAGGAACCTTCCTGAATGAAATGGCAGGTGGCATAGGGAAAAGGCTTTAGTGAGAATAGGGCAGTTGAGCAAAATCCTATGCTAGCTGAGCAATCTTGGCTCCAAGACAGTGGTGGGATTCAAATAATTTAACAACTGGTTCTGGTGGTGGGATTCAAATAATTTAACAACTGGTTGTTTACAAGCACCGTTTTACCAACCGGTTTTGCCAAAGTGGTGCAAACCTGCTGAATCCCACCACTGCTCCAAGACATGTCCGTCTAGAGCAATAGTGAATGAAGAGCCACTTCCTCAGAGAACTTGTAATTGAATCTACAGGCATTTTAACTTCATGTCTTGGGAATTTTATAGTGATGCTTTAAAAATTCATCCAAAATCTCTCCAGTTTTTGGAGTTCTGGATTATCTAGCGTGGCTTCTGAAGTAGATCCAATTAAGAATCTTCCATTCTTGGAATTTTTGAATTTTTTTTCACTGCAATAAGGACAGCTAATTTCTTCCATTTGGACATGCACTTTCCCTTTCTTAAACGGCCAAACACATGCACGCCTGTGTAAAAACCAGGCCAAAAAGGATTCTGGTGAAATTGTATATATAGGATCGTTTAAATCACCAAGAAGGGAGGAAGAGATGCACATGAACTGAAAGAACCAATAGGGGCGGCAAACTGAGCCTGCTTCAGTCTTGAAATATGGAAACTCTCCTCACCATACCAAAGCTCAGGAGAAGCAATATACAGGCAGAGTTTATCCGTGGAACAACAAATGAATGTCATGGGAAAATCCACTCATCTTCAATGGTGACTGTGTATCATGTTTCTCTCCATATTATATATGGACAATTAACCCTTTGTCTTGATGTCATCATGATGTACATTTCCTCATAACTGCTCTACAACACTGTTTTCCAACAGGTTGTTGGGACCCAAAAGTGTGTCACAAACTCTCTGAAAGTGGCTTGCAGGCCAGCCCTCTCTAATGGCTGCACCTATACTTTGCATCATTCCTTTCTCTCCTCATTCTCCTTGTCAACTTCTCCTATTCTTACCTTCCACTTCCCTGACAACTAATAACTTTACTGTAGTAGCTGGAAAGGATGAAGAGCTGGTAGGAACTGTTTAGTGCGGGGAAAGCAAAAGAAAGAGAGAAGTGCAAACCAGAGTTTGGGAAATATTGGCCTAGTGTACCAAAAATCCTTGGGTCGGCCCTGGAGGGATTGCCATACCAAGCAAACTTAGACTTGTGAGTCACCATACCAAAAATATTGGGTACCACACTGCTCTTCGGCATCAGCTATTGCAACATGGAGCTAGGAAGCTGATAGTGCAATCCTAAAGAAAGTTACTTGAATCGAAGCCCTTTTATTTCAATGGGTTTAGTCTGGAATAACTGCACAGGATTGCATTGACAAGATGCAAGAGTATCAGGAGAACTGGGAAAGACCCTAGAAGCAGCATCTGAATAACATCTCATTGGGTTTGTTCTACTCCCTGTAGACAGGTATATAAGACCTAAATGTGCCAAGAGGCTCCAGCCAAAGAGTCTTTTGGCTCTTAGCCCGAGGGTCAAGCTCAGAGCAGTGCAAAACATCAGCCAGAAGAGAGAGACAGCTGGAGGCTTTCCCTGCCTCTCTTCTTTGGTTGGAGTTTTTTTTTCTGACTATTAGTCACTTTGGTTCTCCCCAGGCAAAATATAAATATGTTAAATAGATAAAATAAATGAATGTTAGAAAGTAAGTGAAGGCATACAAAGTAGAAAGTGAATGGATACTCCACAAAAGTATATGTTGTATTGTATTGTTGTTGGTTTTAAAAATCGTATTATTAATTGTTATTGTGTAATTATTGTGTTGTACACTGCCCTGAGGCTAATAAATCTAAAGTATGTATGTATGTATGTATGTATGTATGTATGTATGTATAAATAAGAAAGAAAGAAAGAAAGAAAGAAAGAAAGAAAGAAAGAAAGAAAGAAAGAAAGAAAGAAAGAAAGAAAGAAAGAAAGAAAGAAAGAAAGAAAGAAAGAAAGAAAGAAAGAAAGAAAGAAAGAAAGGGCATGTGTTTAGGGGCAACAGACCAGTATTCCTTGGTGTTATGAAAAGGTCTTTTCAATTATAGTACCACTGTCATGGAGTAAATAGATTTGTTCAGTAACTGAATTATTTTCATTTTGAACACATGAAGCTATCCTATACTGCATCAGATCCTTGATCCATCAAGGTCAGTATTATCTACTTAGATTCTCCAGGGTCTCAGGTAGAGGTCTTTCAGAAAACCTACTACCTGGTTCTTTTTAACTAGAGAATGTCAGGAATTGAACCCAAGACTTTCTGCATCAAAAAACACTAAAAAAGAGACTAAAACACTAAAAAACATTTTTTTAAAAAAAATCACCCCTCCCTCTAAAACACAGAGACATAATTTTGACAGGTTCCCTGTTTTCTCCAGTTTAAATGGGGATAAAATGGGGATAAAAGCTTACCCATTCAAAGTAATTGCAGGAAGTGCTGCTGCCACCTGATTTGAATTTCTAATACACATACCTCATCTCCATATCAGCCTCAGTCTCTAACTATAACTAAGGGACCTGAAATGTGATACCAGCCTACATACTCCCTATCACATTGCCTCTCTTCTCATGGGCAGCCACTCTTCTGTTCACATGGTTAGTCACTAGAAAGATCTCCACCGGTTTTAACCACGGCTTACAACAGTGGCGTAATGCACATTGGGCAAGGTGGGCAGCTGCCCAGGGCATTACCTTTTGGGGGGCATCAAAATGCTGGGTTCGTTTCTGGGTATTTTAGTGGTTTTCCATTTTTGGCCTGCAGGGGGCGCAGTTTTTAGGCTAGCAGCACCAAAATTTCAGCGTATCATCAGGAGACTGTTCTTATGCTACCCCCCAGGTTTGGTGAGGTTTGGTTTAGGGAGTCCAAAGTTATAGACTCCCAAAGGGGGTACCCCTATCCCCCATTGTTTCCAATGGGAGCTAATAGGAGATGGGGGCTACAGTTTTGAGGGTCCATAACTTTGGCCCCCCTGAACCAAACTGCACCAAACTTGGGGGGTATCATTAGGGCAGTATCCTGATGAGACCCTGAAAGGTGTGAGACTATGCCTTCAGAAATGTGCCCCCCACAGCCTGCAACCCCCATTGACAGCAATGCAGAAAACTCAATGCAGAACAATGATTCTTGGGCAAATTTCTAGGATGTTCCTGCAGGGGGTGCATTTTTGGATGTATCGGCAACAAAATTTCAGGGTACCATCTTGAGATGATGGCACCCCCCAAGTTTGGTGCAGTTTGGTTCAGGGGGGTCAAAGTTATGGACCCTCAAAACTGTAGCCCCCATCTCCTATTAGCTCCCATTGGAAACAATGGGGGATGGGGTACCCCCTTTGGGAGTCCATAATTTTGGACTCCTTAAACCAAACCTCACCAAACTTGGGGAGTAGCATAAGGACAGTCTCCTGATGATATGCTGAAACTTTGGTGCTGATATGTCTAAAAATGCACCCCCTTCTGGCACCAATGTCCTGGTGCAAAAAAAATTTTGGTCGTGGTGGAGTGGCCGCCCATTGGGGGGCGGGGCATCCAACTCAGGTTTTGCCCAGGGCTACAGTTTGCCCAGGGCTGCCTCGTTACGCCCCTGGCTTACAACAACCAAGATTGCTCATAACAGAGGCTTCTCATGTGACATCAGATTTTCGAGGATGCAAGCTCAGGTTCGTGTGAACCATGGTTGAGATCAGTGCAACCTACAGTTGCCAATGAGTCAAAAAGGGAGGTGAGATTCTCCCAGAGCAGAAACAGCTATGTCTCTTTCTGATAGAAATCAGTGGATTCTGCCCCCAGAGCTACCTGAAACTTCTGGCCTCTGCCCACTCAAGTCCTCCTTCATAGCCCCATGTGAGACTCCACCCCTAAGCCCCAGGGGCATACCTACTTAAAACGGTACCAGGGGCTAACCCAGACACCATGGCCCCCCCCTCCCTCCCTCTCCCAGCTGCTCTCCTGCCCACCACCAGAGATCCACCGTGCTTTTCTGAGCATCCAGCTGCACCAGGGGAGCAAAAAAGAAAGTGAGGCTGGGTGAGTGGGGTAGGCAAGCAGGGTGGGCCAGGAGGGCGAGTGGGCCAGGGCAGTTCGGTGCACAGGACAGGAAGCAATGCAGGCGCCTGCTTCTTTCCTCTGCTGCCTCGCCGGGTCCTGCTTGCTTCTGGAGGGAAGGCTGGGTAAACGGCTGCCAGGCTGAGAGGGAGGACACTTTGCTGCCATGCCGGGTTCTACTTGCTCCTAGGTGGGAGGGTGGGGAAAACCAGCTAAATGCACCCCCATTACTTTTTAAAAGCGGTGCCTAGGGTATCTGCCCCTCTAGCCCCCATAGATACACCACTGTCTAAGCCTCATCAAATACAAAGATGTAAATGTGCAAGCAGAACCTTAATCCAGTTGAGGCAATTGTGTGCTAGAGTAAAGGGACGTAGGTCGAATCCCCACTACCGTCTTAGCCAGGTTTCAGAACACAAACTAACCAGGTTTGAGGGACGACCTCCCTGGTCGAATCCCCACTACCGTCTTAGCCAGGTTTCAGAACACAAATGACCATTAGTTTGTGTTCTGAAACCTGGCTAAGACGGTAGTGGGGATTCGACATGAGAGGCAGACCTGTTCCTAGTCTCTTAACCATGGTTACAGATTCAAGTATAATATCTGCACAGGGCTTTTATAAGTCTGTTGCAGAAAACAACAGGGTTGCAATCCTGTCTATTGTGAAAACCATGGAGTCACCTGTTTCTACAGCCGCTGTGTCTCAGAACAGGCACGTGTACGTTGCAGAAACCTTGCTCAACTTCTTACTTTTACTTACCTTAGAAGAAAGATTGGCTGAATCCTCTATACCGCTACTTGAATCAGCAGAGCTCAAGACTAAACTGACGTTTAGACCACTAAGTCTTTCCTTTCTCCCTCTGGGTGCGCAACTAAGCACATATGTATATACATGCTAATCCCCATAAGCTTTAATTGTATTTTGTTTGGGGTTTTTTTGTTCATCTGTACAATGTCACTGATCTCTATGACATTAAAAGCAAGCTGTGGTGTCTCTGGTTTTGGGAGTGAAAATGTGGGATCTTTTGAAATAAAGATGATGTCATCACAGTGGTGAAGAAGGGTTTTTTTCCCCTTGTTACATCAGTATTCCACTGGAATCCTCAATTATGGTTGCTGGGTCTTTGGACTGAAGAGATTCCAGAAAGATGGACAGCTGCGGAAATTGCACCATTTAATCTTCAGATGTGAATCTGAGACTGATCCTACCGATTTGATGAAATTACACACACCATGTTATTTTTCTCCGTTTTCATGAAACTTATGTACAATAGTGCCTGTGGAAATGTATACTTAGCCTAAAGTTGTCGGAACACGCATATCCATCAGCTTGAAAAAAATCAAATTCATTACAAAAAAAGTATGCATGAGAGATTGTGACTTTTTTTAAAAAGTGGATAAAGTTTACAGTGTTTAAGTTTTAACCTTGTGTCATAATTGGCCATTGCTACAATATCACAAGTATGATAGCGCTTGCATGTGCTTTTAATTAGAAGATGAAGAGTTTGGGTTTACCTGTAAGGAGCAGCAGCGGCGTAGGAGGTTAAGAGCTCGTGTATCTAATCTGGAGGAACCGAGTTTGATTCCCAGCTCTGCCGCCTGAGCTGTGGAGGCTTATCTGGGGAATTCAGATTAGCCTGTGCACTCCCACACACGCCAGCTGGGTGACCTTTATATCCCCCCTTTCTCTCCTGTAGGAGACTCAAAGGGGCTGACAATCTCCTTGCCCTTCCCCCCTCACAACAAACACCCTGTAGAGAGCTCCAAGAAGTTGTGACTAGTCCAAGGTCACCCAGCTGGCGTGTGTGGGAGTGTACAGGCTAATCTGAATTCCCCAGATAAGCCTCCACAGCTCAGGCAGCAGAGCGGAGAATCAAACCCGGTTCCTCCAGATTAAATACACGAGCTCTTAACCTCCTACGCCACTGCTGCTCCTACCCACCCTGTTCATCATGCAAGTTTTCAAGGGGCATCTGTGTGAAATGTTTCCTCCCACCTGGCTGCCGCCACATGCTATCAGTTGCCTGAAGCACAAATATTTGTTTTTGAGTAAAATTCAAAGTTCTGGTTCATACCTCCAAAGTCCTAAATGGCTTGAGGCCAGGGTTCCTGAAGGATCATCTCCTCCCTGCCCATCATTTAAGATCAGCCTCACAAGCCCTGCTGCCTGTGGGCCAAACTCCATGTCCAACCTGTGGTCGCCAATGCAACTTTTGAGGAGAATTTAGCCATTTAAAAATGATTGTCTCAATACCTCAAAGACGCAAAGAGAAAAACAAGATTGCTAGCTGCTGTGCCATGAGCCCAAGTCAGGGTAGGCTCTCACAGCAATTCTTAAATGGCTTGATTTTCCTGTAAAATAGCATTAGCAACCTTGGGTTTGACTCTCGTCCACCATAACACCTAGTTTGGCTCTGTGCCTCGCCTTCAAAGGTGAAGCAGGCCGCAGTGAGAGACAGGGCTTTTTCAGTAGCGGCTCCTTGCTTATGAAACGGACTTCACCTTCGTGTTGGCCTAGTGGCACCGACGCTGCTCTCTTTTAGGCATCAAATCGAAACATTTCTGTGAGAACAGTTATCTTGACCAATAGAGGGAACTGCAACAAAAGCTGTATCTTCAAAGGCTTTCACGGAAAACCCACCAGAACCAAAAGCTGTATCTGTTTAGTAAGGAAATGAAATTGCAGCTTCTGGGGTCAGAGCACGAAGGGAGGAGTTTTTTCCCCCATAGTCAGAGGTGGGATCCACCAGGTTCTCTGGAGTTCGAGTAGGTTACTAATTATTTGTGTGTGCCGAGAGGGGGTTACTAATTGGTGATTTTGCCACGTGATTTTTGCCTTAGTTACGCCCCTCCCCTCAGCAGTAGCGCGCAGAACTTGAAGCAGTCTAGCAGGAGGTGCACCGGCGTGCGTGGCAGCCTGCGCCTGCGTGCATTCGTTTCCCGCCCAAGGACCGGCGCAGCGGCTGCGTCTTTGCCACAGCCCTGCCCAGCAATGCCCCGCCCCCAGAATGCCCGGCCACACCCCCGTCGTGCCCCATCCAGCCCCATTGGCACTACGCCACAGTTTGAATCCCACCACCATGGGAACCTGTTACTGAAATTTTTGGATCCCACCACTGCCCATAGTTGCTTATTATAAAGCATGAGCAGTAGAGATTAAGCCTTGGTTGCCTTTGAAGGATCCATTAAAACTGTTTCTGTTCCTCCAGGCTTTTTACTAAGAGGTCTTTTTAGCACCATTTGAGTGTTCTTTTAGTCTGAAATGGTTCTTTTAAGCAGCTCGGTGATGTATGTTTTTATGCTGTGCCTGGGTCTGTAATAGTGGATTTAGTTAATGACTTTTAATGTTTCGTTTTTATTATGTTTTATTTTTTAAGACGCCTTTGGCAGGTCCCGGGAGCAAATAAAAACTTGCTAAATAAACAAATAAATAAAATCCAGCCAGTCTAATCACACTGACATCAAAACACGTTCAGAAAAGGCACAGTTTTATCCTTTGATGATTGTCTAGGAAGGCTGTCTTAGGCGACATGAATGGTTGCTAGCCAATGGCTGTACTCGTACATTCTGACACAGCCTTATGGGAATAAAAATTCATTTCCCATTCCTCAAATCATTGAAAGAAAACATTTTAAATTAAAAAATAACAAAAGGATGCCTTGTATGTGAAGCAGTAAATGTAAGGTGGTAGCTGGAAAAATCTCCTGCTATTGCCGTTTGTGCTCCAGGCTGCAGAGATCAATTCTCTTGGAGAAAATGGCAGCTTTGGAAAGTGAATTCTGTGGCATTATACTCCATTGAAATCCCTCCCCTCCCCTTCCCAAACCCTCCCCTCTTCAGGGTCCACCTCTAAACTCTCACGATATGTCCCAACCCAGCACTGGCCACCCTAAGCCAATGCGCGTTTCCCCACTCTCCCCTATCCCCCCTATACCGCGCGCCCAGGTGTCCCCACGACCCTGCACTCTGCGCAGGGTCATCAAAAGAGAAGCGCCCGTTTTCTCTCCAAGCGCCAGGAGATCGCCAGCGCGCGGAGGGGGGCGCGACAGCGTCAGCGTCGGGGTGTCTATGCTGTCGCCGCCCCTGTCGTGGGGAGTGCCTGGGGACCCCGCGCTACTTGAGGAGAGTAGCGCGGGGCTTAAGGTAAGTGGGGAAAGGCCCAATGACAAGTTAAGTGTAAAACTGCCAAACAACCCCATCGTAAACAACTTCTGGTGTTTCCACAGCAACCTATTGCCTCATAAGCAAGGACTGTTGGGGTTTGTTTCCGTCATGCACTGTTGCGTGCTCAAGTGAAGTCAAAATGTGCATATCTGAGACTGAGCTCACAAGCTATAACAGCAGATGAAGAAGGTACGATCATCCTAGGATGTGTTTATCAAATGTATTACAATAGAACAGCTTGCTTTCCCCGCAGATATTGGTATCAGCTGGTTTCGTTTCATAGGGTTGAGTCACGCCTCATTTTGGTTTGTTAGTTGTAATTATAGAGTGCATGTAAGTTGCCTTGAGTTCAAAAGAAAGAAAAGTTGGTCATAAATGTTTTAAATAAATAAATGTCCTATCCTGAAACCGGTTGCCCCCATCCCTGGACTTCCTTGCTAATAAATGGATGTTGTTTGAACACAGCTGTCCCTGCTGCGATGATCAGAACATGAGTACATACTCCTATTCCTGGCTTGCAAGAAAAAGTAATATAATCATGAAGATCTTAGCCTTCCTTAATTCCTATTCACCCAACCCCATCACTCCCAGTGGGCCCACCTGCCAGTGCAAGTAGGAAGAAAACGATAACTTAGGACTAAGCAATTGCTCCCCACCTTCTTTTCAAATGAGTGACAGGGAAGGAATCAGGGAAGTTTTTGATATGTCAACATCACTTCTGGCTAAAACTTGGAAGAGATGTTACCAGTGCTTTAAGATTTTGCAGATAGATCTGTGAGATCCTAGATCATTGGTGATATCATTTCCAGGTTTTGAGAAGTGACATCAAACCATTAATGACCTATTTTTCCCTATCCTCCCTCCACCCCCGTCTCCCAGGGATTCCGGGCATTTGTTGGGCAGCCATTCATGCCATTAGGATAAGGTGACCAGATTGTCACCTTTTAAAACCGGGAGACGGAATGGGGTGGATGCACTGCACTTATCTTGGCGGCGACGCCTATGGAGCGCACTGCGCTTTAGGGCGTACTCCCCAGATTTCCTGCTCCTGTGACAAAGTTGGCAGGAAACAGGAGGGCGTCCCAGAAGAGCAGTCGCGACAGAGCGGAGAGGCTGCCGCACTGCCTTCTGGGGCGCTACCCTGTTTCCCGCCCTGTGACAAGGCGGGAACCGGGAGAGCCCCAGAAGGCAAAATCGGGACAGGTACAAAACCCCACAGGACATGGGACAGATTGGTGTAAGGCGGGACTGTCCCGCCAAAAGCGGGACGTCTGGTCACCTTACATTAGGGCTACCAAGAGAGAGAGAGGAAAGCAGAAAAAAATCAGGAGCCCATGTGTGTCTGGTTTTCTGAATCCCAGCTTTTTAAAAAAGCCCTTTCCATTGAAGAGAAGAATAATAATTTGGATATATACCTCAGCTTTCTCTCTTGTAAGGAGTCTCAGAGAGGCTTACTTCCCTTCCTCTCCCCACAGCAGTCACCTTGTGAGGTAGGTGGGTCTGAGAGAGCTTGGAGATAACTGTGACTAGCCCAAGGTCACCCGGCAGACTTCGTGTGATGGAGTAGGTTCTCCACTTAGAATCCACCACTCTAAACCACGGTACCACACTGTCTGTCATTGCAAAGTTATGCCTTTCCTTCAATGCAAAAAAGGCTAGAGACTTACTTTGAAAAATGAAAACTGAGAATTCAAAGAAGCTGATAAACCTATTTATTATAATATTGATATTTTAGTGCCAATTTTAAAACTTCTGTGTTGGGGGAGAAAATGGCTGCTGCAGGGACAGACATGAGGAAACTGGTTGCAATGTGCATGGGGAAAATCTTAATTTTCCTACCCATACAACAGGCTCCCATGCTTCGCTATGATCACTCCTAAGACTTTTGAGCAAAGCAGATTTGAGAAAAAGTGGGGAAAGGCCAGAGAAACCCTGGAAAATGTCTGTGGGGAAGCAGGGAAAAATATTCTTCAACAAGCATTAAAATCAAGGCGAGAGGTAACCCACGTCAAAGTCATCAGAGGTCGGCACTTCGCTACAGTAAGGCTAAGGCAAAAACTTGCCTATTCTGAGATGCTGCCAAGCCCAGCAATGGCATGACCTCCTACCTTGTTTGCCAAGCTCCAGGTGGAAGCTGGAGATCTCCCACTATCTCCAGGCCAAAGATATCAGTTTACCTGGAGAAAATGCCCACTTTGGAAGGTGGACTGTATGGCATTACACCTCCTTGAGGTCCCTCCACTCCCCAAACTCTGACCCCCTCAGATTCCACCCCCAGAATCTCCAGGTATTTTCCAGTCTGGAGCAGGCTACCTCCCTGTCAGGGGGAATTGTATCTAGGTAGGATGAGATGCAATTTCCCGCAGCTCAAACTGTAATTGTGACATTTACCCAAGCATCATATGTAACCAACCCTGCTATATGTTTTCACTGCCATTCTGGGACATTCTTTCCTTGATCTTTGCTTTATGGCTTCACATGCTGAGTAGATAACTATGCTTTCCCCTGACACTTTGGTCTCATGGGAACCAGGATTGTTTCCGTTATCCTATGGGGAGGGGGCAGGACGCCAGGTAGCGCCATCTCTGTCAATCGCTGATCTTGGGGTGCCTTAGCTCCCAACTAACTCTTTCTCACATTTCTTGGGAAAATGGGAGGGGGGAAGTGAGTTATCTGAATAAAAGGGAGTAAGCAAAATTGACCAGATTGGTCGCTAGAACCCTGGCTTTGTCAAAGCTAGGCAACTTCGATGCCTGATCAGTGCGCTGCTGATCAACAATACAGAGTCCGTTTGTTGCTTCAAGACCTAACACTCCCATCCCTGCATGCACGCACATCCCTCCTTTATTTTCAAGTTTTGGTCTAATTCCATACCCTCGCCAGGAACGTGAAACATACTTAATAACAGAACAGTAAACCTCTGTAAATAATATGAACCATCAAGATAATATTTCCCAACAATCTGTCAAAGTACTGAATGGGGGAGGGGGGATGTCTCTTTTCCCTTTCCGCCACCCTTTACATGTATGGTGATCTGTATTCATCTGTATTAGTGGTTATAAATGTCAAACTGAATGACATTCTGGGTTAAACGGCACAAACAAAAATACTGTAGCTTAAGTATGTGGTCATAATATGTGTTGGTGCTTTTTCATAGATCTAGTTTCTGGTTCAGTTCAAAAATAAATGAAATCTGAGAGTAGTAGTTAAACACACCCACCCCTCAATAATTCACAGTGATTTAATTACACTTTAAACACTATTCAAGCAATCAGGGTTTTTTTATTATTGTACTGGTGAAACACATAACACTTGGCCTTTTTTTAAAAGCAACTTTGTTACTGCGGGCATTAAGCTTCATGTTAAAATCACTCCCAAGGATCCAAGGAGTTTTCATCCAGTATCACTGTAGAAACAGCATCCTATTTTGCCCCTGGGGTTATACAAAAGGATAAACTGAGATAGATTTCTTAGGCCGTTTCTGCACAGCCCCCTCGCACCCCCACGCCGGCAGGAGTTCTGTCGGCGTGGAAGTGAAGATGCTCGCACTTAATGCGAGCGAGCAGGCAACGGGGAGGCTTGACAGAAGGCAAGCGGCTCACCGCGGAGCCGTATCACCTCCCTCCCCCGCCCCACTTACGGCGTCCCCGCAAATTAGCCTGCGGGGCGTGGAAATTGCCCATGCTGCCCTCCGACCCCTGGAGGTCGGAGGACAGTGTGGGCGAGGGCTTTCTGGCACCCGGCAGGCGACCATGGTCATCTTCCCAGCGGCTTGATTCGCACAGCATCGCCAGGGAAGAGCGATCCCTCCCCAACAACAACCCTTTAAAGGAGGTTGTTGTTTTAGAGAGGCTTGACGGCCGCCCTGGGGGGAAGGAAGAGGCGTCAATTAGCAGCTGCTGCGTTGCAGCAGCGGCTCATCTGCGAACGGCTGGCACAGGCGCGCCTTTTTTGACGTGGCCGTCGTAAAAGGGCCGTGCAGATACGGCCTTACTGATTTACTGACTAAAGATTATTGTGACATGAAGTTTTTGTGAAGCATGGCCCACTTTATCAGATCTAAGAAGTGTATCCTCTATTGGGATGCATACATACTGTGTATGTATGAGAGTCAGTGTGATGTAGTGGTTAAGAGCAGGTGCACTCTAATCTGTAGAAGTGGATTTGATTCCTCTATTGGGATGCATACATACTGTGTAGATGAGAGTAAGTGTGATGTAGTGGTTAAGAGCAGGTGCACTCTAATCTGTAGAAGTGGATTTGATTCCCTGCTCTGCCACTTGAGCGATGGAGACTTATCTGGTGAGCTAGATTAGCTTGCGCACTCACGCCAGCTGGGTGACCTTGGGCAAGTCAGTTCTTCTGAGCTCTCTCAGCCCCACGTACCTCACAGGGTGTTTGTTGTGAGGGGGGAAGGGAAAGGAGATTGTAAGCCCCTTTGAGTCTCCTTACAGGAGAGAAAGGGGGCAGTGATGGGATTCAGCAGGTTCGCACCACTTTGGCAGAACCGGTTGTTAAAATGGTGCCTGTAAACAATCAGTTGTTAAATTATTTGAATCCCACCACTGTGGGGGATAGAAATCCAAACAACTCCTGCTCCTGCTCCTGCTCCTGCTCCTGCTCCTGCTCCTGCTCCTGCTCCTGCTCCTGCTCCTGCTCCTGCTCCTGCTCCTGCTCCTTCTCCTTCTTCTTCTTCTTCTTCTTCTTCTTCTTCTTCTTCTTCTTCTTCTTCTTCTTCTTCTCTGCCTTTCTCCCTGAAGAGGACCCTAAACAACTTATGTCATTCTCCATTTTATCCTCATAGCAACTCCATGAAGTAGGTTAGGCTAAAGTATGTGTGAATGGCCCAAGTTCACCCAGTAAGCTTCCATGGCAGAGTAAGGATTTGAACCGGGGTCTCTTAGATCCTGGTCCAATACTCTAGCATATATGCATATAAAATTACAAAATTACAAAATTATATGTATGTGCATATAAAATTACAAAATTAGACACATGGTTATATAAAGAAATTCTGAGAGGCACCCGTTGTGCGAACTGAGTATATGATGGAGTGTGAATCATCAGGAGACTGATAAGCTGATAAGCTCCTTTGGGGGAGGGCGGTATAAAAAGAGAACAAATAAATAAATAAATAAATAAATAAATAAATAAATAAATAAATAAATAAATATGCAAAGAAAATTGCATTATTATTATTTTCTGCTTTACTGCTATGGTACATTCACAGTGAACTTGATTAGCAGCAGGTTTGGTACAACCAAAAGAAAGTACAACATCACACATGCTGCATTGTTAATTTATTGACTAAAGCACTCTAACAGCTGACATCCACTGGTTCAGGAAACTTTAAAATGGGAGTAGATTAACTGGTGCTGGTGGACTGGTCTGTTTTTGTTTTCTTCCCCACCACCCAAGGGTAATTTTCTTTAGTATCGTTTCCTTCTTTTTTGCTACTGTCATCCTTTTCAGCACGGTCCTGTATACATATAGCAGCTCACAAGATATTGAAAAAACTGTGAGCACAGTTTCACAATTACCAAAGCTTAAAAGCGAGACTTGTGACAGAATTCCTCCCCACCCCTGCCCAATTATCTGCAAGCGTTTCCTAGAACTGTGGACAATCCAAAGAATTTAATCATTAGCTATTAAAATAAGCGTACAGCGGTAAAAACCCTTTTTCAAAAGAATGTAATTCTGTAGCTTACACCTCAGTCTTCAAGTGATTCTCTTTTTTTGAGTGAAACAGTAAACACATACCTGTTTACTCAGAAGAAACTAGGAATTTATTGGCTCCTCTATAATTTGTAAATCATCATGACATATGCCTGTTAACACAAATTGCTTAACTCGTCCACCCACATTACTAAGATGCCAAAAATCAATTTGGCAAGCATTCATTATAAAGAAATCACATTTTGTTAACAGCATGGAAAGGTTAGCAAAAGAATCACAGCTATTAAGGAAGTCATAACTGAATAGGGCGCAGGCTTTCTGCAAATATACACGGCAAGCAAAAGAGTAAGGAATATGTGGGTGGGGGCAAAACCATAATTGCTTGACCCACAGTTTACTCCAGTGCGAATCCATCAGCATTTGCTAGGAAGTGACATAGCTGTCCTTTGATTGGCTAGGATTTTCTGGGAGGATTTTGACCTGCGCCCCCCCAAACTATGGATTGTCCTCCCTGAAAGTGGTACCATTTATTCTAGAAACTCTTTATTCAGGTTTTCTCAGCTGGGCTGGTTATTGCTTTTTGTTCCAAAGTAGCTGTGTTAGTCTGTTGTAGCAAATCTAAACAAGAAGCCCAGCGGCACCTTAAACTTTGACAAATATGACAATCATTAAGTGCTGTACCTTATGATTCTTGACAAATGTATTTTTCTTTTATGTACACTGAGAGCATATGCACCGGAGACAAATTCCTTGTGTGTCCAATCACACTTGGCCAATAAAGATTCTATTCTATTCTAAACTTTGTAGGTTTGCCAGCTCTGGATTGAACAGTTCCTGGAGATTTGGGAATCCATCCTAGGGAAAATGGGGTTTGGCAAGAGAAGGCAGCTTAGGAAGGATGTGATTCCACAGACTTTACCCTCCACAGCAGCTATTTCTCCAATGGAACTCATCTCTGTAGTCTGGAGACTAGTTGTACTTCGGGAAGATCTCCAGATCCAACCTGGAGATTGGCAACCCTACCTTAATGACTAGTGCCATTTATTCCAGCATGAACTGTCATGAGTCAGAACTTCTTCAGATGCAAATAATTTTTGTACCCATTTTATATCTTTTTTTTTTTTTTTTTTAAATAATTAAGTTTCCGAAACTAATTTACATGAAATAATAGCGAGTCAACATTATCTGTTTTTTTTTTGTCGCAAACATAGCATAACTTCATCCTTTCTCAGCCGGTCGTATTGGCCAGACCATTATATTTAATAAACATTGTCACCGATAAACAATCAACCGATATATATTCCTTTCTTAAAAGGTTCAATTACACCAACATTTAAGCTTCTTAGTTGTTAGTTCAAATTATTGCTTCTCCCTCTTAGACTCGTCTATTATTATAATTGACCTTCCGGGTCAAGTTTGGTGGGAAGTAACCCAGTTATTGTTTAGTCGTTTCATCCTTTTATCTTGTTTTAGTCATTCACTCCTGTATTCTCATTGCTCTGAATGTTATAACTTTTATATCTTTTGACCATGCTGACTGACCTTGGGCCAATCACCGTCCTCTCAGAACTCTCTCAGCCACACAGGTTAGCAAAAGAATCACAGCTATTAAGGAAGTCATAACTGAATAGGATGCAGGCTTTCTGCAAATATACATGGCAAGCAAAAGTGTAAGGAATATGTGGGTGGGGGCAAAACCATAATTGCTTGACCTACAGTTTACTCCAGTGTGAATCCATCAGCGTTTGCTAGGAAGTTCTTCAGTTGAGGCCACCACAAGGTTCTTTCCTGTTGGAGCCAGCCTTAGATGAGCTTTGATTGGCTAGGATTTCTGGGTGGGGCAGACAATGGCATCTGAACATCTCTTCTCTGAAAACCCTGCGGGGTTGCCCTAAGTCAGCTGTCACTTCATGGTACACACATTCATACACACGACACATTTTTAAAAATTCTATGGAGGGCCTTTAATCAGAACAAAGAGGGGTGGGACATGGTTTGTTGGTTTTTATGGCGTTATGGGTTTTTTTTCTAGGTATTAAGCTGATGATAGATTCAGTGTATCTGCAGAAGTGTGTATGCACATGAAAGATTACATCAAGCATGAAACGTTAGATGACGTGTTGCTATTTTTGATTTTATGGGTTGTGATTTTGGGTGGTTCAGCAATTACATATGCAAAATTGTTAAAAGGGTTAATCTTTGACAGCAGAAACCAGTATTATTTAATTTGTTCATAAATGATATGGATTGGGCGTGAACAGTGAGAGCCAGTTTAGTGTAGTGGTTCAGGCGCTGGACTAGCACGTGGGAATACCAGGTTCGAGTCCCCACTCTGCCATGGAAACCTTGGATCAGTCACACTCTCAGCCTTGACACTCACAAATATTTGATTGGGAATCTTCTGAGGAATACCAGGGATGTGGCAGAGAGGGAGGAAGAAGAAGAAGAGTTTGGATTTATATCCCCCCTTTCTCTCCTGCAGGAGACTCAAAGGGGCTGACAATCTCCTTGCCCTTCCCCCCCTCACAACAAACACCCTGTGAGGTAAGCGGGGCTGAGAGAGCTCCCAAGGTCACCCAGCTGGCGTGTGTGGGAGTGTATAGGCTAATCTGAATTCCCCAGATAAGCCTCCACAGCTCAGGCGGCAGAGCAGAGAATCAAACCCGGTTCCTCCAGATTAGATACACAAGCTCTTAACCTCCTACGCCACTGCTGCTCCACTGATGCCAAATTATTCAAGCCGATTGTGAGGAGCTGCAGGAGGAACTCTCTGACTCAGGTGATCGGGCAACAGGGTGGCAAATAAAGTTCAGTGCAGGTTAAGTGCAAGGTAATGCGCCCTGGAACACACACAAAAATCCTTATGATAAATACATACTGATGAATTGGATGAGCCCAAGACTAAATGAGATCTTGGGGAAGTTGTGGATAGCTCAATGTAAAGAATGAGCCAGAAACAGTATGGCAAAGCCTTGGAGCTGAATGGAGAAACAGAGCACTCTTAAGATAAGATGCCCTGCTCTTCTGTGCAGCACCAAGTTGGGGCAGGCACCCATGTCCCAACCCATGTTAAGATGTAACATCTAGTTTGAGCTTGAAAGCTAGTGCCAGCAGGAATGGGCGACACTGAGGTAGTGGGACCACTGGTGTGACTCGGTATAAGAAAGCTTCCCATGTTAATGACAACTTCCGCTAAAAATCTGGCCAATACAGAAGTGTTGTTACCCCCTTCCTAGTATGCAGGGTTATTTTCAGGAATTGTGGGGCAACATTTTCTCTGCACAAGAGTGAGAGGTGGCCGCTGTTTCTGTCATGTCTGAGCTGTCTGCTTCCATCAGCAAAAAGCCTCCTGAGCACGAAACATACAGAGCGTCTTTGGGCCCTGTTTCCAATTTCTACAAAACAGTAAATCCACTTGTTTTTATTTCTTTGTTCTGTAAACAGTTCTCTGTCTCGTATGGTAACCGCTGTTTATATAGAGCCGTAACAACACAGCGCAGAGCACAATGAGATTATAGTATTACTTCAACATGTCCAAACCATAGTACCAAAAAAAAAATCCTTTACAAACTATCCTTAGAACAGGTTGAGAGTCTATCTGAATCTTCATTCTACGGCCTGGAAAGGAAGAATTGGGGCATAATATTTTCCACAGCTGTCAAGCCTTATTTAAGACGCAATATCCTATTTGAGGGTGTTTTTTAAAAAAAACAAATTCAGATTCTGTTTATACCACATGCAGTATTGTTAATCTCCTGGTGCATGGGATTTGATTACAGAGGGGGTAGCAGGGACAAAATGAGCCATACACTACGGGCAGGTTTGGGGGCCAGCCACAGGAAACTAATGGAAGTAGAAGCTGTGCATGGCTTTAAGAGCCCAAAGGGGGAGACTGGGAAACCCCAACTCATTGGAGGATATGTAAGAAAGAGGATATGCAAACTGAGACCACAAAATAGGCTCAGGGGAACATTCACATCCTAAACGGCCAAGCAAGATACAGTGGTTGGAAATCTGTGATCACATCTCTTGAAGCAATTGAAAATACTAATAGCAGCTGCTTGTGTGTGTGTGAGTGTGTGTGAGAGAGAGGGAGGGAGGGAGGGAGGGAGAGAGGGAGGGGATTGGTATTATACTTGGAAGACAAGAGGACATCTTTTCCTTCAACACCACTTTACTGAGCTGCTCATAGCTGCTCTTTGTGTTTTTTGGGGGGAGGGTGGGAGCTCTGCTAGCTTACCTAGGAGTTATATTTGCAATATATGAAACAAAATAGAAGTTGGGTAGATGTTTGGTGGAATCAGGTATAAATCAGTTTGAAGTCCAGCCAGAAGCAAAAACAACACCATTTCCAGAGCAAATCTGAGACAGAATATGAGTCACACATTCAACAACAACAACAAAAACAACCCAGTAAAGATGAATCAGGCAAATGGACAAAATCACAGGGAAAATTGGCTCAGGTTAAACTTTAGTAACCCTAAAAACTATTTTAAATCCAAAGATCATATTTCTCTGTATTTTAAACAACATGTTTGTAATAAAGAAAAGCAGTGGGCTGGAATTTTTGGAATTAGGAGATCCTATTTTGGTGAAAGCTGGCATAGAAATATTTTAAATAATAAATGAAATTATTTGCCATATTATAATCTTTCAAGTTGTTCCATTTTGTGCAAAAGCATTATCTGTATGACGCACAAAGAATAACAACTACCAAACAACTACTGTTCAATCAGCCTGACATCAATACCAGGAAAGATTCTAGAGCAGATCATTGAGGAGACAGTCTGTAAGCACTTGGAAGGGAATAATGTAATCACTGAAAATCAACATGGGTTTCTCAAAAACAAGTCATGCCAGACTAATTTTATGTCTTTTTTTTTGATAGAGTGACAAACTTGGTAGATGAAGGGAATGCTGTGGACATAGCAAGCATACCTTGATTTTAGTAAGGCCTTTGACAGGGTGCCCCATGATATTCTTGCAAGTAAGCAGAAAAGATACAGATGATGAGGGATGCTGTCTACATCTCTGTGCATGCATGGTACAAGATGGAGGAGTGTGTGTAGGAATGGTGGACAGTGGAGGAGAAGCAGGAAGGAAGGAAATTCCCTGAGAGTAGCAATCTACACACCAAAGGGATAGTTAGAGCAGTAGATAAAAAATGCCCAATGTCTTGATCCCCTCTAGCTATCTGACTCTCTGATCAGATCCCCCCCCCCCCTCCCGTCATTGAGACAAGAGACAACACAAAGTCCTTCACTTCCGACATCCCGTGCCAGGCCAACACATTCAAGTCCTGAATTTCTAGGACAGGCAGAGCCCGGAAGGAAAAAAATCACAATCACAATCCCTGTTGGCTATGGATTAACCATAGAGGTGGCTTCTTGTGATAAAGGAGAGATTTGAAAACAAATAGTAGTATGGTAACTTGGTTCATCTGCAACATAACTTGGAGATTCACTGAAGGAACATGTGCCTGCTTCTCTCCTCCAGATGTTCTGCTGACATGGATGTTATTATTTCTGACAAGACCGAGTTTTGAGGGACATTAATCCTAACTCAATATTTCTCAGGTGTTTTATCCTCTCTGAAAGGCTACCGATGCCAAAAGAGTCTTATGCACTTGCTTGTGCTCTCTGGGACTGATCAGCATCATGTTCTTTCCAGATCATGCTATGGGCCTATTCATCATATTTTCTCACATGGTGTTCTTTCTAAGAGGGCAAAGTGACAGTAATATGAGGCACAGTCAGAACAATTTTTGTGTGTGTGTAAGTGTGCATATATGAGCACAATTCAGGATGGAACCATTATCCAGCCTGTGCTCTTTCAACAGAGTTCAACAGGAACTTATCACTGGCAGATTTCAAGGGGCCTGAGAACTGAAGTGAATCCTCCAGGATGTGCGGCCTTCTAATCTGTCAGTATTCTAATAGCTGCCATTAAAAGTGGATTCTGTCACATGACAGGGCTTGAACCTCTGTGGAAGTCTGGACTGTGTCACGTGACCTGAACTAGACCATAAATGCCACTCACTAAGCAGCATTTTACATGTCATGCCTTTATTACAGAGTCCGATGCTGTTTCCTCTCCATAATATCATGTAACATTTCTTGGAATTCCCTATAGTCTCCGGGTCAGTACTTAGAAAACCTGCAAGCTGTGGAATTTTGTACAGTCAAATGGATTCTCTACAGTCATTGAATGAATTAAAAGTAAAGTGCCAGATGTCCAGGTCTGACCTGGAAAGTATAATAATTATCTGCAGGAAAATATTTGTCCTGGATGAATAAAATCCAGTATTTTTTAAAAAGGGTATAGTGTGCTTACAGATTTGTTCTCAGTTCTGCTTCTCTGTCCTGCCCTGCTGATCCAGGTAGGGTTGGCATCTCTTTCTTTTCGTAATGGCTAAAACCCTCCATAATTGCATTCAGAACACTCCTAACCGAATTACTCTTGGTTCTGATCTTTCTTCTAGGAACAAGAAAAAAGGCTTCATGGTTCCCACGCATTCCTTTGCTCATACGAAAAAGAAGCAGCAAATGAAGGAAGGGCAAGGAAAGGATACAACCATTCCAAGGCAGAGGTGAAATTAAGGCTGCATTTGTATGCTCTCTTTCTTGTAAGTAAATCCCACTGAATTCAGTGGGGTTTATTTCCAGATAAACATGCACAGGATCAGTTGCTTCCTGCTGTTCACTCTAGATAAATATGGAGCAGAAGTATTTTCTGTGGACATTCTGGCATTAATCAGCTAACTCAAGTTACCTCAGTTACCTTATTTCTGTAAGTAAGTAACTTAAGTAAGTTTCTGGAGAAAATATGGATTGGACAGTATAATCATGTCACTTTAAACCCTGCCACCACTCAAAATGCCATATGGCAGTAGAACATACATGCATGATATTATTTCACCACACAGCCATTGTTTCCCCCCTTCTGCCTCCTCTACCTGCCCATTTGGGGAGGGGCTGTGGCTCAGTGATGGAGCATCTGTTTGGTAAGCAGGAAATCTCTGGTGGAAAGGATCAGGTAGCAGGTGATGTGAAAGACCTCTATCTAAGACCCTGGAGAGCGGCTGCCAGTCTGAGTGGACAATACTTACCTTGATCTTTCTTAGGTTGACAATGAATGGACTTCTTAGGGAGACATCTAAATTCTGCCTCTAAGCCAGAGCATCATACATGCACCAAGATTTCCCATTCACTTCAGTGGAGCAACTGCTTTATATAAAACTAGCAGTAAAGCCTGTTGTGCTGACAAAATCCAGCAGGTGCTAGACAGCTGTTGATGGCGGGCACAGTAGCAAATTTTGGGGAGGGAGGTGGGGGACTGATCCTTCCCCCACCTTGCTTCCTGAGGCTTCAAGTCTTGCAAAGGGAGATGGGGGGCTGATTCTGCATGCTGCACTCAGCATGCTGAGACCAGCAGGGAGGATCGGGGCTGCTTCTCCCCCCCACCTCACTTCCCAGGGCCTCTTGGGAAGGGAGGTGGGAGCCAGGGTCAGTGTTGGAATGTGAGGGACACACTTCCAACCAATGGGCACACAGGACTCACTTTGTGAGCCCTACATGCCCATTAGCTGAGGGTTTGTTGTCGTATGTTCCAATCCTTAGCAAATTATATATAAGGATAACTATACAGGATTGGTGGGTGGTGTTTATGCTCAAGCAACAAGTACTGCATACTGACACTCTATGCTGCAGCAAGGCTACTTCTCAAAGCCGGACTAATTTCCCACCAGCGAAAATTGGGCCCAGATTAGCAGGGCCTTGCATTCAGCAAATGTCATAAAGGGCAAAATAAGCAAACGAAAGCCAAGGTAACCATCAAGTGTTCCAAACTTCACATAAAACTACAGACTGACAAGCTTTCCTGTGCTTAAATCAGTGAGGAGTGTGCCTGAAGAATGCTTGCTGAAATCATTTTCTGCCTGAGCACTCTGAATTGTTCGTTTTGTTCTTTCTTTGTATCTTGTCTTTCCTGAGGTTGCTTAGCCAGTAGAGGGTAGATCTCTGCCTAAGCGACTGCTTGACGTTCACATTACTTCTTTGAATATCCCACATCAAGTTACGTAGCACTATGATGGGCTGATGCTTCATGGTAACAAAACATGAAGTCCCAAGTGTACCCAAAGTGTACCCAAAGAGTGGCAGAGCCTGGGGAAAGAGCATCATTGATTCTGAGTCTGTAGGCTGGACATTTGCCAACTCATGGTGGGAAAATCCTGCCCTTGAGAAACTAAGGAATGGGTGAAGAAAATGGCCTCCATAGTGATTCCCATCCTGAAGCTGGCAACCTTTCTTAATATCAAATCCCAGGATGAGTCCAGATTTGGTGGAACCCTTACTTCTCTGTCTTTTTTATGTTTGTACCTTGAACAGTTTGCTTAACAGTTTGCTTCTCCCGCCACCCCCCTAAGATTAGCCCAAGCTCTTAAAAACATTTTCAGGACACAGTTAAAAAGGGGGAAGGGGGATCATTTTCTCTCTCTTCACCTCCCTCCCGCGCTTTCATTTGTCAACCGTAATTTATGCCCTTATACAATTCATTGCTGAAAATAAATACTGAAACCCAAGAGAAAAGTTCTGTGCAGGATTTGTAAAGTCTTTTTTTCCACTCTCCTGAAGTCAAACAAAATATGGAAGCTGTGGTTAACTTCAGCTCTAGTCTTATTAGTAGTCTCTGGGAGGACTGTAAAACAAAGTTAGCGTTCATTTTACCCCTTCCCTCCTTTACTAGCCTCTATTGTGTCTGTTGAGTCGGGCTGCTCCGCCTTTCGTACAATCTCTAGCCATTGCAACCTTCTATTAAAACCACCTGTAGGCCTCTGTCAGCCAAGGCGAACGCTGTCAAATAAATGGAGCTGCTTAAGCCAATACAAGTCATTAGGAAGAAGGTGAATTAGAGATTTTGACATTGCCAATAGGAGCTATCTATGATCAATTGATCCCTTCCTCTGATAAAGTGGGGCTCCGTGGACAACACCCACTCCCCCGTGCTCTCCCTTGCCTCATCCACCTAGGTCTCAAGCCCTGGATCCAATTAGGAGTGAGGAATACCAGGCCCAAGCCTGTGCTGAAAGGCCATCAGTAGGCCCAGCCATTAATAACTCTCCAGTGCGCTGTACATTGTAATTGTCAGGCTGCAATTTACAGTAATCCTCCGATGCAAAAAAAAAGAAAGAAAGAAAGAAAAGAAAAGCAAGAAAGACAGAAAGGAGGGGAAAGGAGGGGGGACTTAAAGAGCTGCAGCTGATTCGAAATTCATACAACCAGTTGAAAGAGAGAAAAACAAGATGCATGGGTTAAAAGGCCAAGCCGAGCAAGTGTGTGCGTTGAGTGACAGACATTTTAGTACTAGCAGGGGACCATATTTTAAAAGGTCACTGAAAACTCTTGGCTTGGGCCCTCTGACAAACAATGAACTTTCCATATATTTATTTGCCATCTCTTTGTTTTTACAGCAAGCAGAATAAATGAGTTAAATGACGTTGCGGGGGCCTGCACACTGTCAGCGCAGGTTATAAGTCATTATTAAACACCATCAAATCAGACCCAACCCGGTCTAGGCAATGAGACTAAAAGTTATTTGCATTCCTTCTGTCATAAAAAATCATATCCCCTTACCCCAGGACTTTCGTTTCTTTATTAAATGCAGCCACAAGAGTATTTCAGGTCTGGCAACGTGAGTTCAGGAAACCTTACTCTGTATAACTCAGTGTAACAGCTTAGAACCGATTCCACTAAAATGTCCCAGTTGAATGTATCTGGGCACTCAATCAAGAAACACATATTACTTTTAAATAAGATTAGCCTTTCTATTTTGCTGCTTAAGTTAAAAACTTTTCATGTCATTCTCTGGCTTTAAGTAAACCTCCATTCTGTTTAGAAGAATGAAGGGTTCCAAATTAAAAAAAAAAAACACACACACCCCCTCAGGCTAGAGAGGTGTCTTAACGGACATCACCTTGTGGCTGTGTGGTGACAATAAAGCATCATTAAATAAGATGAATTTCCCTTCTGTTGCTTCCCTGGGTTTGTAATTATGCCTGAGCTGCAAGTACCCTTTTCCATACACAATGGGAAAAGCAGAGCATCCAGTCAGGGACTTACATGACCTAACCCACTGCCCCTGCAAGAAAATCACAGGTGACCTACAGCTGTTTATTAAATGCTGATTTGAAATGTTCAGTAGTTGCTTTTTTTCATATTATCACAATAGTCTGATTTTGTGCATATTAGTACAGAAGCAAGTTTGGCTGTATTCAGTTGGGCTACTCAGCCCAAGAATGTAGTCATATATTGTAGGATATTGCTCTGTCGGGATCTGGCCTTCCTCAACTTCACTGGAGTCAGAGAACTCCAGAAAATCCCAGGTGGTATCATCTTTGGATCTCCCATTTGGAAAACATCTGTCTCCACCCACTGTAGGAGGACGCTTGGCTTTGAACCAGGGAACATTTTACAGACTCTTCCAGTGTTTCGTAATTGGCCATTACAATGGTAATTCCCCATTGGCAACCACTTTGTTGAAGCACTCATTAATAGATCTCAAAATTTTAAAAAGTGCCCATGAATTCAACAAAGTTGGGGACCCCTGCCATTGTGCAATGATAAAGCAATATCCAGTGATGTGTGGATACAGGGCAAGTCAGACCTGGTTGAGCCCAGAATGGGGGCTTATATTGGTTTTGTGCATACCTGCTAACCTGTAAACAGGTGGACTGCTCTATGGTCCCCATCCTTGTGTTTGACATTTACAGGTGGGGCCTTCCTTTGTGTCCCATTTATTAAGGAGAGCTCAGGGAGGGCCTATTTCACGGAATGCAATGCTCAGTGGCAGCTTCCTTCTGGCAATTAAAAAAAATTGTACCACAGGGCAAAATAAGCCTCCAACTGGAGTGAAATTGCAACATACTTTTTTACTTATGTTTCTTTACAATTTAAATGAAAATGCATAAAAGTATAGAAATACATAACAATCCAGCCCCTTTCGCTCATTATGGTGGAATCCTTCTGGTAATGGGTAATCTCAAGTCATATGTATTTCAAACTATTGGCCGAGATAATTTATCAATTTCTGTGCTGTTTTTACTAATTGCTTAGAACAATTGATGTCTTATAAGGTTTGCTTTAGCTTTGTTATATTTGCTTTTCTCATGCCTTTGTAAGACAGTGTAGGTTTTGTGAAAAGGTCATTAATAACATTGTAATTTAAGGGTTGGCACTCTACAGAATAGTCAATTGACTTGTATTGTCATTCACGTGTGTGGGGCTTCCAGGCTGTATGGCCGTGATCCAGTAGCATTTTCTCCTGACGTTTCGCCTGCATCTGTGGCTGGCATCTTCAGATGATCCTCTGAATATGCAAGAAAAATGGCCTATAGAGAGAGTTGTTGAATTTTCAAGATGATAAATGTGAACTTAAACCTATGAATGATTTAGAAGATATAACCAAAAATTAATTCCATTATTATTAACTGTCAGAAACATTTAAAGGTGACTATAAAAATGATGGTTTTAGTCCACAAATGAGATTTTGAATGCAGTCTATGTACTAACGATGACAAATTGATCACCAAAATGTATAAGATGCTATTAAAAGGGATACAGAAGATGAGGTGGTTAGATTGGTAATGATTAAATGGTATACAAATTTTGGTCATGATATTCTGATGGAACAGTGGCAAAGGGTGTAGGAGAACAGTCTAAACTTTACAGCATTTTACATTTTGAAAGAAAATTGTTATAAAATATTTAAATAGTATTGAACACCAAATTTTTGGCAAAGATGTATAATTGTGTGTCAAAATAGATGTTGGAAGTGTCAACAGCAAGAGGGGCCTTTTTTCATATGTAGCGAATGTGTAAAGAGGTCAAAACTTTTTGGGATATGATACTTTAGGAAATATAAAAGATTCTGAAAATAACAATTTTGAAAAAACCTGAGCACTTTTTGTTGGGAATTATGGGAGTGGGATTTCCTAAGCAGTTTAGAACTCTGTTTATGTGTATGACAACTGAAGCAAAGATTTTTTATGCACAAAAATGGAGAGACAATAAGACACAAACAAAAGAGGACTGAATTCTGAAAGTTACAGAATTTGTGGAAATGGCGAAGATGACACTAGAGATAAAAGTTTGGGCAATTTTTCAGAAAATTGGAGATCCATTACAGAATACCTTTTGAAAAACTATTCAAATAAGGAAGTGGTGGCAAGGTTTGAAACCTAAAGGAAACAATGGAGTGTAATTACCAGAAGGCATTTAACAAAAATAAATTGAATTAATGTTTTAATTTTATATATGAATCTAATAAATAATAAAGCGCCTCTTGTCTGGCTGTTTGTGCTGGAGCAGCTCCAACCCGGATTTTTTCAAAAGGATCTCTGGTTTAGCGATTTTCAATAACTTGTGTTGAGGGAAATAAAACGGGGCAGACTTGTTTTGGGGACAGGACCCCCCAAAACTGGTTTATATAGCATCCGTTATATTTGCCCTGTGTGGAATTGATCCTAGTGCGTTTTGTTGGTTTGTCTTTTTGTGTGAGAAATTTTTTTTTAAAAGGTTGGAGGCGTGTTAAAAAGTAGGACTACTTGGGAGTCATGATACAAAGTAATCAGAAAAATATAATCAGTTGCATTTTGCACTGAACCTCTGCATCCTGACTCCAGCTGATACTTCTTTAAAATGTCCCTCCCAATCCCTAATCTGGATATAAGGGCTGGTACAATGGCAGATGGAACAGATTTCTTTCAATCATTAGAATGAAAATTATCTGTTTTTTCAAGATCTGGCCAAATTACACAAACAGGACAATCTCAGAATGTGTAACTCTTCTTAGAAAGGCACTTAGCTCTAAGAACCTCAAGGCCAGATTTTTGTAATGCACTTTATATTGGACTATCCTTGAAGACAACTCTGAAAGAGCAGTTGGTTCAGAACATATATCATTATGTCCCACCAAATCACTCTTATCAAAGAATCTGGATCCCACCATAGAGAGATGTGTATGTTTATAGGCAGACTTATTAGTAGCATGCCAGACGGCCGCTTCTGTGGCCACAGAAGGTCAGCAGAAGATGACACGACACATTTGCAGGTGGATGTGGGAACTGAGGGAGAAAAAATTCTTAGTAATTGTTATGAAAATCATGCATTCCACCTAGACTATTTCTACACCCACTGTTGGTGTTGAAAACTGCTGATCTAGAGCTGGCTGCTTTGCACAAATAATTCTTGAGACCACGGTGCTGGCATGTTTTTGGGTTCAATTCAAGGCACTGTTTATTCCCTTCAAAGTCCTTTGCAGTCTGGGATCTACATACTTGAAGGAGCCTGTACAGCACCTTCTGTCTTCTCAACTGCTCTTCCTGTCTTTGGGCCTAGACAAGCACAATCTGCCTTGGCCTGCTCCAGGCAGCTCAGAGTAAAGCGCACCAAGAATACAATAACAAAAACCTGAAGGAAGGCGACGTTTGCCGGCTTTTTCTCTCTTCAGCCTCCCACCCCTTCTTCCAGAGTAATTTTGAGTGTGGATTTGATCTCTGCAATTTTAAGTTTTCTGTAGGGAGGAAAACAGCTGAGAAATATTTTCAATAAATCTCAGTTTTGAATGCAAAACACTTTTTTGTGGTTAACATTAAACCTCTGACGATTAACTTAGAGCAACAAGAACACATTCGTTGCTTTTGGGCCAGTGTCTGAAAACCCCTGATTGTTCAACAATTAAGTCTTTTTTTCAATCAGACAACTGGTTAATCTTACATTATTCACAGTGCAATCCTAGGAAGTGTCACACCCTTCAAAACCTCTTCAAAGGCTTCAATGGATTTTGAAAGCTTCAACCCTGCTTATGGTCGCAGCCAGCGCCATATTATTTTAAAGCAATAAATCTCAGATCGGTGCTGAATAAAATGACCAGGAAAATTGTCTTGCACAAGTACAGTCTTCATGCATCCTGCTTTTAAGAATTTCCACAGCTCTTGGCCGAAAAGTAACCAGTTGCCTTTTTAAAGTGAGATTAGTTCACCGGACATCTTTATGAAGTCTTAAATTGTTCAGCTAAAAGACAGTAGAAGAGCCATGGCACGTTATTTTTCGCTTTAGTTCACAAATTAAATATTAAGTTTATTATATACTGCTCACCCCATCAAGAAAATGTCCACATCAAGAATTTGCGGTGGAAACAAAGGCTGATTCCCATAAAAAGAGAAGCAAAAGGATGTGGGTGTGGGGGAAGGTGTCTAGTCAGGAGTGAACGAATAATTCTAATAGTCTGTGCTTAGATGGTTCTTGAAAGGAAAGAGACATAAACTTGGGATCACACTGGTTTAGCAAGGCATGCATGCACAATTAGACCCTCAGACATAGTTCAAGTGAGCAAAAGTGTACTATTGGGGAGGGGGGAAATCTCAGATTTAGTACCCAAACGAACTGTGGCAGCTCTAATCACCTGGTTGAGATACATGGGATGGAATTCCCACAGATCCCTATTCTACAGTAGAGAAACAACGGCCGTTTTGACAGAAATGGTCAAAACTGCAGTTCTTTGTTTAGCAGTATGCACACACATTTTAGCTGTGCAAGAGGATTTTCCCAATCAGTGTTTTAAAAATGCTGATCTGACATTTGTTGCTTTAAAATAATAAGTAAAATGTTTGGAAGAAAATTGACTTCTGCAGAATTTCTCTTTACAGCCTTTAAAACTCATTATATTGTTAAGGCTCAATTATGTAAGCTTACAGAACAAATCCTAATGAAAACATTTTGAGGTCTAATCAAGCTGTTCACATCCAGTATCCATTCTTGCTATAAGCCAACATAAAACTGGGCATTCTTGCTATAAGCCATCGTAAAACTGGGCATTCCACACAATAATTCAGCTCTATAAGTAATTCATAAACATGTTTCATGATCAATTCCTGCAGTAACTTCACAACTGTAGCCGAAACATATAGTCAGAATTCATTATTCATTCATCATGAGTCATTGTATTATTATTATTATTATTATCATCATCATCATCTGTGGTACAAAGTTGCATTTATTCTATAGAGGTTTATTACTCTGCTCAGAGTCTGTTGGAGGAAGACTCCTTGGGACAAAGGAAGGCTTCACACTTAACCACGGCCCCTTCCGCACATGGAGAATAATGCACTTTCAATCCATTTTCACAACTGTTTGCAAGTGGATTTTGCTATTTCGCACAGCAAATTCCAGCTGTAAAGTGCACTGAAAATGGATTCTGTATGTGTGGAAGGGGCCTAAATGGAGTGATAGGATACAGCACTATATATATTTCATATGCAATAAGACCTCCAATGCCAAAACATTAGTATAGAGATGAACTCACTCCTGGACAAAAATTGCTTCATTCTGTACTGAAATGGACCTGACTCTGACAAGGAATAGAACAGCTGAAACTCCCAGCATTAAGAGATACATGCAGAATTGGATATTAAGAAATGCAGCTAAAGAGAAAGGGGCCAATCAAACGAGCAGCCAAATTGGCACCATAAAACAATTGAATTCTCCCACATTTTGTGACTGACTCAGGGACCCATGGCAGACATTTTGTGATGGCTATGCCCTCCTGACCTCCAGCAAGTGTCTGTGACATCAATGATAATCCCAAATACATTTTGCAAATGTCTGGAAACAGGTATCTTTTCAACTTCCCTTTTCAGACACACACGTGAACACTAAGAATTCAACTGAGATGCTTCAGGATATATTATGTGAGTGTTTAGAGATTTTATTTATTTATTTATTTATTTATTTATTTATTTATTATTTCGATTTTTATACCGCCCTGTCCCCGAGGGGCTCCGGATTCAGAACATTTAGTTTGGATCTAGTGCAAGATTTGTGCAGGGAGAAGGACAAGACACAGAACACAACAGCTACTTGTGCCAAGTCACACTTATTGTACCTCCACGTGTCACAAGATTTTATGTAACCCATTTTTGGCCATTATAATATAAAGGGTTTAAAAATGCTAGATCTTGCACAGCATATCACACAAGCAGAACTGTGCTGAATCCATTTACATTTCTGCTTACTGCTTTTGACTGAACTGTCAGTATTGGTGTTCCTGCCAAATTTCAGACATTTACTAACATATCTGTTGGTTTATTATACTAATGGGCAGTTTTGCTTCAATTGGAAAAATGACCGAGAAACATTCTGTACAAATTCTCGACAATAAAAAGCAAGCACGCAAGTGAACAGACCATAACTTTATTGGAGATATATTCAGCTACAATTATTACAAAAATCTATTAAAGGTAATTGTGATCCATAAGGTGCAGACTGCACATTTCTGCAGCATGATTACAGTATGAATGAATTACATTTTATGTCCCTTAGACAGCTGCAGCATGTGATGGGAAATATTTTTATTGTCCATCAAATTATGTTATTCATTCTACTTGATTTCAACCACCTTTAAAGTCAAACTATTTACAATAAAAAGCCTGCAATTTTGAAATGCCTGCTCAACTTGTTTCTCTCTAGATCAGCTGCTGCTACAGTAAACTGAGGGCATCTAACGCATCAGTTTAGACAGTCTGTGGTTGTTAGCCAAATTAAATGCAAAGCAGAAGGGGGGGAACCCTTTCCTAAAGGGCTTGGAGACAACATGCTTGTAGTAAAAGAATTACTCTTGGAAAGTTGCACATAACTGATGTGACTTCTGCTGGTGAAAGCAGTTTGATTTTAAATACATTTTACAGTTGTACAAGGGGGTTTAAAGACACAAATGGAGGAGTATCAGTGGACCTTCGCTCATTTTCATCAAGGATGTATCACTGCCCTAGGTTCCCATTCTGTTTACATATGCAACACATTTCATTACATTCATTGAGGACTACGTAGAACAGCTGGTTTATGCCACCTGTAGGTGTGATCCTACACTTTATGGGACTGCTCAGAGCTGAACCGAGCCTGCATTCATATCGACAAAAGTCTTTGCTTAATTCCCTTCTCTGCCCTCCTCACTTAAAGGGAGAATTCAACAGACCATTAATGTATGCTTGTCCAGTGATAACTTTACGACGTGGGGAAAGTGAAAAGGCATTCTAAAATTTCCAACAGATTCACAGAATAATAAAATATGGTGTAATTAAAACGACAAAAGTTTTTAATCCTTTAAAAAACACCGTAAAACGCCACAGACGTTAACAAATGGTATTATTTCAGTTGTGCAAATTAAGTGACACGTTGCAGGCAGTCTTGTGATTTTTTCTCTCTCTCTCTTTTCAAATTCTGTCAATCAAATCAGCAGCAAGGCCCAGACCCCATTTTCCCTCTATTAAGTACATTTCTCCTTGAAATGAGGTAAAGCATGGTAACAAGTGCAATGCTTATTTGTGCTCTATGAACAGAACAGCACAAAACAAAGCCATTAAAAATGCAGCATAGTTAGGAGGATTGTTAAAAAAAAAGTACAGTATAACAGAACAAAAAGAAAGAGGAGGGGGGATTCCAAAACTAGCTTTGTGCCTCCTCTACCTGCCTGAGGAGTGTGTGGTTGATTTTGAAGACAGGCTTTCCGCCGTCCGTTTCCTTGCTTGTAGAAGATCATGGGATTTCAACCCCAACCTTCAAAAAATGATTAGGATTAGGCATAGTCTAATACCATAATTGTATTTTTTTTAAAGGGGAAAGTAGTTGCACATCACGGAAACCACTGTGATTTCTGCATTCAAAGAGCCTTAGGAATATCTGAATGACATCGTGCAGCCAAAAGGTGTGGTGTCATTCATAAAACACAGTTCGCAAGAGGGCCAACATTACAGCAGACCCCTGACTCAGTCACATCAGCCTTTCTAATCAGCTCCTTGCACATTCAAGGAGGATACAGAATTCTTCTGTTACAAAATGCAACCAAAGTCTCCTCCTGCTGCCACCAGGCTACACTGTAATCTCAGGAAATATGTTCACTGAATTTTTCAATCTCAATTTTTTTTTTTTAGCATTTCACAAAAAAAATGAGCACACAGCGGACTGGGATAACACAGGCCGTTTTGAATACACGGAGGTTGTGAGTTTTCGTGAGTGATATATGGGTCTGCAGAGAAGAACTACCAGCATTAATAACCATTATTTCCCAGAGCTGCAAAACCTTCACTCGGGATTACAGTTGCGCATTTAAGAAAGTTTTCATTAATGAACTTCCTATAGAGCTTTATTCTCACACAGTGAACTTCAATGGAAATTCTCAATCCAGTTACCAGTGAAAAGTCCCACTGAAACTGCTGCGAAAAATACTTGGTCAGCGGAACCTAAAAGTTGTAACAGATGTTTCACCAAGCCAAAATGACGTGCATGAGTGGGACAACGCTGCACACGTAGCGAGAGGATTCTTTCAGTTTTTCAAGGCAGCTATACACATTGTTGAAGACTCAAGCTGAAAAGCAGCTAGCCTCTACAGTAGGTGAGAACCCTTGGATGGAAACAAACAAATCCCGAGATGCGTGCGGAGCTCATTCAATTTGGGGGACCGCATCCTTCGCCTTTTCTATAATATGCTACTCTGTCAGTGGGACTGAGATCCCACCACAAACATTTTATTTCACTGATGTTACTGGAGAAAAAAAATCTAAGCAAAACAAAACATTGTGATTCAAAACTAATTTCCATTTTTCAGACAACTGTAACATTCCCAGCCTTTCAGGTATGTTTGCTCTCATTTAAACAGATACACCAGGTTTCCCCTGCCCTCAAATCTTGAATGCATGGGGTTTGGGAGGCCGGAGGGTGTGTGTGTGGGTGTGTGTCTTTAAAAGCAGAGAATACAGTATTTAATTGTAAAAGGAGACATTAAAACAGCATCAAGAGCTGACCACTGCCCAGGAAACCATTAACAAAAAAATCTTGCTGAGCTTTCTGAAACTTCAAGCATAATTAATGGGGCAAAATTGCAGCAAACCTCTCTTGATATTGGTGGGAGTGCAAGACAGCCCACAACTTTTTTTCTCTTTTTTTAAAAAGGTAAATTAAGAGGTATTATAGTCAACAGTGCAAAAAATTAAAATTTCAAGCATAATACATACACATAGCACCAAAACAGAAAAAAAACAACGCATGCAAAAAAAGGGGAGGGGGGAGAAAGACAAAGGAACCAAGAAGAACTGAGGTATTTAAGTGAAGGGTGCCTACAGGTATCTAAAGAAATTTAGGCATAGCCTTTAAAAAAAGTATGCTTCCATATCAACTGAAACAATAATAATGAGCTACTTTACTTTACGTTAAAGGACCTAAATCACAGATGTATCAAAAAAAAAAGTATGGCAGTTTCTCTCACAACAACTTCCATGGCATTTTTAAACAGCACAACTTTGGTAGATGATATATGCATGCAATTCTGAAAACGTACAGTAAGAAATTTATGTGGAAATTGCTCTTAAAGGTGTAAAGGTGCTCCGTTGGTTAAATATGTATCCAATGTAAAATCTGCAGCATATTTTAGGTGCGATATGTTGAAGGATCTTTTTCTCTTCTCCCCCCCCCCCAAAGCAACAGTTTGCACTGTGCAATTAGCTACTGTTACAATGTTTCGATACTGGAAACAAACATGTTCAATCCATTAAGGACATCCTCCTGCACGGCCCCTTGAGGTGACAGAGCTTTCCACAAGAGCGATGGATCGTGCCCAGTCTAGCTCAATGGAAATTTGCAAGAGACTTTTTTTTGTTGTTTTCAATATCAAAAACAAAACAAAAATCTATACTAACAATTTCCTCCGAATTGTTAAAAATAACCTCACTACATATATATGAATACGAATTCTATTACAGTCCTGTAATAAGTTAAGTCACAGCTAAGCTACCATGTTGTACTGCAAATACGGAGCTGTATCATCATAAAACGTGTCCTAAAAACAAAGGGAATGTAAAACAGTTTGGCTCCAAAGAGACCAGAAATTAAAGGTTGAAATAATGAGGGCTTTATATACTTTTAAGGCAAGAACCTTTCAAATGCAAAGACTACATGGGCATCTGTTAATTTCTCCCAGATGCCGGACATTTCAATTAAAAACCTGCCCCTAACAAATAAGTGCAATAATGATTGGGAATGCCATCTTAATGCCAAGATGGCACAGGAAAAAAACAAAATGAGGACAATACTGGCACACTTATCCTTACACCAAATCATCCAGCACAGGTTATAAACTGCTTTGTGACTGGCACTAACGCACAGATTTGAGACATTTCAAGATTTTTATATACATACATACATATATATATATATAAAAATCTAGTAACTGTGTTCAGCGTAAGCTCCCTGGCCTTTAACTCTAAGCAAAGCTGTACTGACAGAGTAAATCAAATGTTACCTGACAACGATTTTGAACACTTGCTAAACGTCATCGTTAAAGCACTCTTGTGATTAAACAAAGCAGACGTGAGGAAAGAAGACAAGATTGTGTTTGCGCAAAAAGGAAAAAAAAAACCTTATAACTACGATTAGTTCCAAAATTATGTATATATGTTAAATGCTGTTAGCTATTTCGTTATCAAACTTTAAACGATGTCTTCAATTTGTTCCTCTCAACATCAACTTTAAAATCTCTCGGGGTTTTATTTTTCTTCCCAGAGGTGTCTCAGCTATTTGGAACCTGAGGTTGATTTGCTTTGAGGCTTCGTAGAGCTCTTCGCGCTGCTGCAGATTTGGCGATCCGATAGCTTCTTCCAACACCTTTAAACTTTCCCTTCCCTACCACTTCCACGGTTACTCTGACTTTTCCATCGTAGGTTCTCTCAGCAGGACTGCACCAATTGGGGGGGGGGGGAGAGAGAGCGCAAAGAAATACAGAAACAAACATATAAATTACAGCCAGCATAACCAGAAGGGAATTAATTCCCTTTTACAGAACTATGTTAATCCACAGCACAAACCACCCTGTGAACCACAAATTAATTTACTGCGTGAACTTCCATAGGGGTAACTGCTTACTTCACCAGATGCACACACACACACCCGAGTGTGCAGATAAACACAAAGAAATTGAAAGCATCGAGGCGGTTGGTATTTTCCAAATGGATGCAAAATGTGTTTTCAATGGCATCACGTGCTGTTTTGCTTATCTTTGCATTCTTTATCCACAACAGTTCACTTTTTAAACCACCAAATGGCAAATGCTGCTGTAATTCAATGCATTGTGCATGATTTCAAGAGAGGTCGCCCAAAAAGGATTCTTACCTAAATTTAGCTGTTTCTGGCTCCATCTCCAGTAGCTCTCGTACTGGGGAACGGGGAACATTTGCAGAGAATTTTTCTGTGATGAAAAAAAAATTATATTTTAACCCTACTAATAGAAACCATGAACTTCTGAAATTTTCTTCTGAGAGATCTTACGTTACCTATTAACGGCCTCATCATTGGATAGTACACTTGCCAAACCATTTCCAGAGACATTCCAGTATCCATATAAATGGCACCAGCAAGAGATTCAAATATATCCCCCATGGCCTTTGGTACTTCTATATCTTCCTCTTTTTCTTCATCTTCTTCAGATCTTCGGAGCTAAAAATTTAAATATAGTCTTGCTTTACAAACATCCTTGCAAAGGATCCATCATTTTTAAACACACACACAAAAAATGCATTCACTAGGATTACCCTGTTCCTTCTCATTTAAAAAAAAAATCATTTGAATTTTGGTTAAGCAGGAAAGGCCCAGCCGCTTGAAGTTTGGACTGTGCTTAATTAGATTCAAATGTAAGCATGTATCTATACAAACACAGATATCCACCTGAACGGCCCAATCAATTTGATTTCACTAAGGTATCATTAGCTACTATCTCTGGTTAAGCAAAAAATGGTGCGATCTTCTCCCTGTGCGAGGGCAACAGTGCCCACAAGTGGAGAGATTCCTCACAAGGCTCAAGTTATTCAGGGTCTAAAATGCAGGGTACTCCCAACCTGCAGAGCAGAGGATGCACTGACTTGGATTTGACACACAAAACTCCCATCCCATGTGTTTTCCTAGCCTGCAGCTTCAGTGCACGTACTCCTACTCTGGAGGTTTCAAGCAGAGGGTACATAGCCATCTGACAGCAATGCTGATTCTTTGACCTTAGGCAGATTGTTAGAGGGAAGACAGGAAGAGAAGAGATGAGTCAGCGTTTGGCTCACGTGACCCTTTCTTACACCCCAATTGCCACTGTGGAGTCAGGAAGGAATTTTCTCCCAGGCCAGGGATCCTGGAGGTTTCTTCCCTTCCCCTGGGCACAGAAACAGAGATCACTGAGGGAGTGGGGTGGGAAGGGAGGAAGTTGGGAATTTTGTGTGTTGTGCAGGGGGTTAGGCCAGATGGCCCTTGAAGCGCCTTCCAGATCTTTGTTTGTATGAAGGTGGTGGAGGGAAAAGAAACAGGGCTCCAAGGATCTTTCCATGTACAGGTGCTATATCTTCACGCAAAGAAGGATTAGAAGCACAAATCTGTGCCAATGTGGCCAATTCACAGGCAAGGCTGTGGATATGCTGCGATTCTGAGCCCTGCGGGGATAGGGCAGGATATAAATCCAACAAAATAAAATAAAATTCTGCAGTAGTTACAGTTCAGAATATAGCTCTGTGTATGGCACTTAGCATTCTGAAACACCTCGGCTTTCATCTTTGGAACAGATGGCTTTTAGCCCTTACCCACAAACCTACAAGTTGAAAATGGGTATAGGCCAATACTACATGAGATATCTGAAGCAAGAAAGGGGGCCCAATATGATTCACAGAAGATGGTGTAGTGGTTAAGAGCGGCTGATAGTTCAGGACAGCTGTAGTAAGACACCCATAACGAGTTACTTTTATCGTGTTATATCAAAAAACAGGAATCCCAAACCCACAAAAAGGCTCAGATTCTTGGAAATGAAGCAGCATAACAAGTGGGATTCAAACTACATTCTCACAGCACTAACCTCTGAATCCATTCCTTGCATTTCATTTTTTTCCATCTGAAACTGTACAAAGTCATCGATAACATGGAACAGTTCAGGAGAGACAGCTTTGAAGTATTTATGGTAGTCATACTTTACAGCCAAAGAGGCAAAGATGGTGTTGTTAACTAGAGCAGATCGCAGGTCTGTTAGAACTCCGGGAGAGTGCTGTCGTGGGTCTTCGTAAAGGTGCTTGGTTATGAGGTAGTCCAAAATTGCATCCCCCAGGAATTCCAACCGCTGGTAACAATCTTAAACACACAAGGGTTGAGGGAAGGAAGGAAATATGCAGCGATGCAGTTAACATTCCTTTCAAAGCAATCTGCATTCCTTCACATTTAATGCAAAAAGAGATTTTTTTTTCAAATGACTTACCAGTAATGGTGTTGTAATGATAAGAGGCATGAGTAAATGCCTGAAGTAGGTAAGCCTTGTTCTTAAAACTGTAGTTAATTTTCTTCTCGAAGTTTTCAAAGCCAGATATAAGGTGATTTAAGGTTCTCTCAGCATCTGGATGATCAAACATGCACCTTGGCGGAATCTTTAAACAGCCATAGACCAAGTCTTTATACAAAGAAGACTCCTGATTGGCTAGAGAGGCAGAAATACAGTTTGCCGAAGGATGCTTCTGCTGGCTGCTCAAATGGTCTCGGCAACAAGGCAGAACACTGTCCCCGTCAGTTTTCTTAATTATCGGAAGCACTTTCAGGCCCAGTGAACACAGGAAAAGCTGGGCAGCTCTCTCGCCACAGCTGGTCAGATAGCAGCCCAAAAGGGCTTCCACACAGTCTGCAATGCTCTTGTCAGCTATGCACTGCTCTGTATGCAAGTCATAGGAGATGGACTGTTTCCCAGCATCGATGCCGCAATTCTCCTCCGATGGATTCCAGAAACCGACCACAAAATCGTCTTCTTCCACCGCTTTGCTAGGGTCTAGGTAGCACATCGCGTCCCAAGAACTGTAGTCAAAATCGTCAAAATCTGATGAAAACTGGACATGAGTCAAGGGCGACTTCTTGGGTGCTTTCCACTCGTAGCTGTTGTCAGCGGGCGAAAAGGAGGAGAGGGAAATTTTCTTCACAAACGCTCCAGAGCCCATCAGCATATTGTCAATGAACTTGATATGCTCCTGATCATACTCTAAGAAGTCATCCTCCAAGTCGGCTTCCTCCTTGGGGACCTGCCACATCAGGTCGTCGTCGTCGTCATCATTATACTCGTCATCAAGTTTCCCATTGGATAGCAAGCCCTCTTTTGTCTGGAAAAAAGGTGTAAAATGAAAGTTTCATTTATACTTTAGCCTTTATTGGCATAATCAGAAAACAAAATAAATACATCAGTAATAAAAGCAAAAAATCCCCCAAAGAACCATAACAGATACATACTATTAGATACTCTCAGCTATCTCCATAATAAAATTGGCAACCTCTTCACAAAAACCAGGGTCAGAGTTATTCAGCAATAAAGATAACCTGATCAGATCTGGCAGCCCATATTGGAAAAAAGGATATAAATTAATATATTTGGATCTGATTTTAACAAATCTGGTGCAGTGCAAAAGTTGGTGGGCCAGGGTTCAACCACATTGGATTTGCAGCTGCATAACCTTGCAGATTTTTCTAGGTTCGTTAGAACATAGAGATAATGGGCCATGCTCGAATGTAATTAAGAATTGAGTAGGGGAGCAGGTTCGTTTGGCTGTAAGTTGAAAGAGGCTCTATGTTAAACTTACTACAAAAATTGTTTCCCAAGAGTGTTCCTTCCCCGATACATGCAAAATCAGCCTTCTGTGTAGTAGTTTACAAAAGTATAGTTTACAAGGATAGAGTTTACAAGATTCTCCAAGGTCTATTTAAAATCCGGGGCATATTCTCATGTCAACATTCTAGCATTAAAATTGGCCTTGTGATAAATAAGCACCTACAGTGAGAAAACAGAAATCCTTATTTTTTTTCTGGGCTACTATAATTGTATTGTGCTTAAGAAGAAAAATGGCATTTTTTCACATTAGTAAATAGAACTAGTTGCAGAACAGCCACAAAGCCATTTGGTTACCATGAATGAAACCAGTTTAGACAATGTCTAAGCATAGCCACATACACAGGCAAGAGCTCTAGACCAAATAGTTTAATCAAAGTTTGACATTCATGTAAACAACTGCTTGGATAATACTGAAACACTAAGTTGGGAATTTGAGAACTTGGTAAATACTACGGCTTCAATGAATGTTTTGGTTTTCAAACACAAATTGTATCTGGGGAAAAAAGACTATAGCAAAATAGGAACAATTTAGACTTAGCGCAGATAATGTTTCTCAGGGTGTTTGCCAATATATTTTTCCGTTACAGTTTGGGACTAATATATGAAGCAAACTAAGCTAACAATGAAACACTGTTCAGTAGAAATAAGCAACATCGGTAATCAAAATGGGTCCTTCTCAGAGCTCGCTCTTGTTCTTAAATGGAAGCAAGAAAAGGCTTGGAGGCAGTTCAGATGGACAGCCAAACTACAGCAAGCCTCAGGGTTCATGCAACTCTTGTGCTAGGGCACTCACCAGTAATTGACAAGGCACAGTTTGCTGGTTCAGAACAAATGCCAAACACTGATTCGCTGACAAACGGGAAGTTTGAAAGGTTACCAGGGGAAAAGGGAGTGAATGCACAAGAGCCTGAGGCTTGCTCCCAACTTCTGATCTGAGCCATTATCAACTTGGACTGACCTGAGCCATTATCTACTTAGAGCTTTTTACCAAGATCAAAGGCGTCTAGGTAAGTCTAGCAGTCATGAGACAAGGGGAAAAGACAATAGGTGGTTAAATAAATAAAACCAGAAGGTGGGATTAAACACACAGTTCTAACAGAAGAAAGAAAGCTGTGCCCACCCCCCCCCACCCCCAGATCTGTACTGAGACCAATGCCAAATTATCTGAAGTCAGAGGTGAGCAGTGACACAGCCAAGTTGATAGCTATCATATAAACTAGGGTGATGAAAAATGAAGACAACTCTAGAATTCCAGGAGGACTGCATGGTAGATTGTCTAGGCAAAGCGGCCCTGAAATCCTCCAATTATGTTTCTAACCGGGCTTTTGTTTGCAGTTAGAACATACTGGAATCTTCTTTCACAAAAGGAATTTACTGCATATCTACAGTGCTAAATAATACCTTCTTAATATACATTTTACTTTTTTATTTACTGAAGGGGGTGCAACTTCTGTTTTTTGCCTGGGGATCAAGAACGGCCTCCCATTCTTTCCTCCCTCCCACCGTGTTCACCTGCATGTTACACTGTTAAATCCATTTACTTTTAGCAAACTAATTAATTACTGTCTTTGAAATGTTGTTGGTACACATTAATACAATACTTAGAATGTTTTACGATGGAATAAACATTCCAATAGATTTTTTTAAATATTTTGGCATGCCCCTGGTGGTTTTTTTATCCAAGTACGAACTTTAAAAAATGATATTCACCTATGTGCCATTTCCGAACTTGATTCTGACTTTTATAAAGTCTTGATTTCAAAGCAAGGAAAAGCACTTACACTAACAGTTCACTGCTATGCCTCTTCCCCTCTGCTGAGTAGGCAGGAGTAATTCTGCATAGGACTGCATTGTCAGTTTTGTGTGATTACAGAACAGTGCAAGACTTACACAATTTTCTAACAGTGGACACGTGAATCTTTCTGACAACTGGCATTCTTGATGAGAAAGTGCAATGTGAGAGGACTTGGTCCAATACCACCTGTGCCAATGATTTATGTAAGATAATGGTTTATACTGAATAAGGGCTTCAGAATCTCAGTCTTTTGCCGCCAACAACAATAAATGCTAGCAAAACAGGCCAAAGAGTAGCTAACAGATCAAGATTTCAAAACTTTCAGTCCTGTACAAAGATGCAACAGATAACAGCAGTGAGCTATCAGTTATGATGCTAAATGTTTTTAAGATTAAAACCCATTTGAGAAGCAAACCCCTGACGAAAGCATCACTAAACACCATCTGGAGATCTGGCCTGGACTAACATGTAGACAACTCAGCTCCATCTCATGCTGACCCCAGCGAAGCTATAGAAAACCTGGACCAGTACATGGAGAGCGGCTCTGGAGGGCATGTGGGCCAATAAACTGAAGCTTAACCTAGACAAGATGGAAGACTAGAAGGTCTGACCCACTCACCTTAAAGGAACAGGTCTGTAGTCTTGGGGTTCTCTTTGACCCAGGCCTCCAGCTGGAGAAGTAAATGGCAGCTGTGGCCAGGAGTGCCTTTTACAAGCTTTGACTAGTTAGCCAGCTGTGGCCTTTCGAGGATGGAAAAGATCTGGCCACTGTGGTGCATACCCCGATTACATCTAAATGAGATTACTGAAATACGCTCTTTTGAGGGGCTGGTCTTAAAAAGTGTTTGGAAATCTCAGCTGGTGCAGAACAGAAGAGGTTGGAGTGGGCTGTAAGGACCACGTCACTGCAGTCTTGACCCACCTGCACTGGCTCCCAATTTGTTTCCAGGCACAATTCAAGCTGCTGGTGCTGACCTTCAAAGCCCTCTATGATTCGGGACCAACATACTTGAAGGACTGTCTAATCCCTTACGAACCTGCCCAGCCATTACAGTCACCTCCAGAGGCCCTGCTTTAGATGCCTCTTCCTTCCAAAATTAGGTGAGAGGCAATCCAGGAAAGGGCCTTCTTAGTAGCGGCACCAAAACTGTGGAACTTTCTGAATGTGAGCTTTTACAATATCATGTCAAGAAAAGCAGATTTTCGTTCTCTTCCATTTTGCTAATATATTACGCAAAGTGCCTCTCATTTGGCTTTTCTCTATGCTTTTCACTACAGAGTTGCTGTAAGAGGAGTTAAGAATAGAGATGTAGTAGCCTATATTGTTGCTAATGAATAACAAGCAGAGGCCCCACACACTTTCTTCTTTCATTTGCAATGACATGCTCATAAATGGAAACATTTAACTGTAAATGCATTCAAGCAGCAGCTTACCATTTCATCTTTTCCCCATTTGTCAGTGTTACTCTTGTCTTGGTTCACTATGTAACCAGGTGGGAGCCAGTTGACAGGGGGATCAAAAATAGATACCACCATGCGGCTGGGGAGCCCTTTCTTTTTCCCAAGACGATACAAATTACAATTGCTGACCTTTAAAGAAGAAGTATGTTTATTATAATCTATACACAGTTATACAACGGAACACAAACAAACCATGTTTAGGCGATACATGCATATCTATTTATATGTCTCATGCCATCCCCTTTTATATTTCAACCAGCAGAGACAAAACATATTCAACATTTAATAGCTAAATTGTTCATTTGGTTTACAACCTTGTACCCATCACTTTTTGACAAAAACACATGAAGCATGTTCATGTGAACCATGTCACAGATTTATGGACAAAACACAGTTACTTTATTGTTTCAGGAAAGTATAAGCAAAGGAAAGACACAAATGGCCTGAAGAATGAATCCACAATAACTCACAGAAGCAGATCATATTTCAGTCTTGTATTTTTCTTCAGGAGTACAAAATTAAGGTTAGACTTCCATGAGCAAAAGAGAAAGTGAGATTTTGCCCAATTCTCCCTTTTCATTGCAGTACTCTGGTGTGAATGCCTTCCTGCAACTTCCTGCATCAGATTTTTCAGGGTTCAAATGGGAATGTTGGAGGAAAATCCACTTCCACAATAAGAAACAACTCATTGCTATTAAGTTAGGAAGTTCACATGGCAAGCCTAGTACAATGACTAGTAAACTGGAGCTTGGCTGTGGGAGACTGGTTCAAATTCCTGCTTAGCTATAAAGATCAGTGAGCAACTTTGGGCAAGTCAGTGTAAGTGTATCCTACTTTATATTTACAGGATGTCCTATAAATATACAAGGCTTCACAGAGAATAAACGCTCTTTATTGGAAGGGTGGGATAATAACATACAGCAAAGGATTCCCAAGGCGGATATACAAGGTGGAATAAAATATTGCTTTCTGATGCTGTGCCTTAATAAAAGAATTCCATAAATCTCTTAGAGCACCTAAACATTTTGCAGCAGCTTTCAAATAAATTAAGGATTTTACTCTATCTCTGCAATTTTCGAAAGGTTGCCATTTTTGATCTATGCTTTTTCTTGGTACAGTTTTTAGGACAAAGTCAATACTTTCCCCTCTCTTTCCTTCTTTGCCCCTACTTATTTCAACTTTCACTTAATTAAACACATGTAGCCTACTCTATTCCCCAGCCCTATATAGAGTTGCCAAGTTCAATGTGACGCCTGGAGATGTCTCAGAATTACAACTGATCACCATGCTACAGAAGTTAGCTCTCCTGGAGCAAACGGCTGCTTTGGAGGGTGGACTCTATGGACTAACAAACACCCCCACTGTGTTTGTCCCTCATCAAGCACTGTCTTCCCCCAGCTCCACCACCCCAAAATTCCAGACATTTCCCAACTTGGAGTTGGCACTTCTAATTCTATGAGAAACACGGAACCACAGCAAATGGATTCTGGCAGTCTGAGGCAATATGTAATCACAACATTTGCATAACATTTTGCAGAAATCTTCATTGGAAAGTCACTAAATTCCTCAGTTGAGCATCCGTCTTCAGACTTAAGGAGGGGTTGAAGAATATAATACATTAATATTTACTCTGTAACCTATGCAGATATCATGATCAAGCTTAGAGATGATCAAGACCACACAGGAAACAGAATTGGGACTAGGGTGTGCACTCAGATTTGCCAAATTTAAAAAAAGCTGAAAAATACCTTCTGACCCAGCCCCAGCCCCACCCCCCCAAATGGCATTCTTTAACAGTAGCTGAAAAAACCTTTCTTTGGAGAAAAGGCTAAACCATTTGTGACTTTTAAGTTCATAAAAAAGATAATGGGGGGGGGGGGGGACGGAGGGACGACAGATTTGACAAAACTTAATAAAGTTATCCACTGCATGCATAGAGAGAACTTTTCCTCCCTCTCTCAAGTTCTAAAATACGGGGTCTTAACATTATTTAGTTGCAGAATTCATGACAAATGGATATAGTGATGAAGCAGATTGTTTTAAAAGGGCATTAGAAAGATTAATGGAGGAGAGGTCTATATATGGCTACTAACTATGGCAACTAAAAAGATCTCCATGTTCAAAAGCAGGAAACCTCTGAATACCACTGCCAGGAGGCAACATCAGGGGACAGCCTCAACCTCCATGCCCTGTTTGTTGGCCCTCCATGGCAAATTGCTGACCAGTGTGTGAAGCAGAATGTTGGACCGTGGGGGGGGGGGGGGGGGGGGGGGGGGGAGACAGGACACCACTGGTCTGATCCATTAAGGATCTTATATTCTGCCTCTACAAATTCCCAACAGCTGTTAAATAATTAATTTGCAGTAGCACTAGTATAGTAGAATCATAGACTAACACATATCCAATGGCTGAAATTCTCAAGGCAGAGCGTGATAATGCTGTTGGTACACCCGACACTCCATAAAGTAACTTGTTCGTCTTTCACAAAATATTTAGAACGTGGAAACCCTACTCACTTTTTTGCTTCTCATATATGACAAGCGTCCTTCATGAGCATCGGGGTAAGTGCAAAACAAGTAAGTAGTGATGGCGTGTTTCAGAAATGAATCGCCGAGCATTTCAAGCCGCTCCAGATTAAATCCATCGCTTGCGTTTGAAAGAGTCAAAGCCTGAAGAATGAGACCAGGGTTTGGGCCAAGGGTTTTTGAGGAGTATCCATTGCAAGGGCTTACAACAGAATCCGTTCTGTCTTTTGCAAGATTACAAGCATCTGAAGCACTGCTGGTCATTGCCGTTTTCGGGCATCCATCTGAGGTAGATTGGTTAGCATTTCCATCAAGATATTTATTACTCAGTAGAGTACATTCATTGCTGGGCTTGAGCTGGTTCTCACTGCTGTATAAATTCTGAATAGGATACGAGGTAGTTGGTTGTACAGGTATTTCTTGTTTGCAGTAATTTAGCTGATTTCCTTGGCAGAAGCCTCTGTTAGCGAAGTCACAATTGCCGTTGGCAAGGTTTTTATTGTAAGAAACACCATTCATTGTTGCCAGTTCTACTGAGACGTCACTCTGGAGCTTACTGGGTGACTCGTCGATCAATGTTCTGCGGTTCACAGACATTTGGTCATGCTTTTCTGAAGAGGAGGTTCTGTTAGCACCTTGATGTGCAGCATTTTCAGGGACTACAATTGCGCTGTGCTTACAGTGATTTTCATTCTCTGCCAAAGAGGAGCAGGCGGCAGAGATGAAGGATTTGCTGTCAATAGATTTCTTCCATCCAAAATCCAGATTAGGGTATCTGGGAGAGAAAATTACCCAGTTAGCCAAGAAATCATGTATATATCCATGCTGCTGGTTTCTACCACAAACAAAGGCAGATTCCACATGGGCCAAAAACAGCATTGTGAAAACGGTGTAAACCCTTTTACACCGTTTTAAACCATTTTACACAGGTTTCACACCACTGTTTTTGGCCCATGCGGAATCCACCAAAACGCTGCAGAGTATAAACCACGTCAAAAACAAACCAAAACATCCCACAATAAGGCTAAAATTTGTGAAGTGCACCTAAACAATAAGACATCATATTATATTATCATGTCAAATTCTCTTTTAAAACTATGCCACTCAAATTAAACATCAATATAAAAAAATCATAATACCACTAAAGTAAGCATTCACAGAATTGGAAATACCATATTAGCAAAGCACCACATACACATCATGTACAGCCTTGAAAAAGTCCACGATTCAAAAAGGAAACGCTAGCAGCAAAAGTCAGAGCTTACAGCCAATATTTGGAAACTTTGGGACAACTTCGGCTGCTAAATAATTAAGTGCTTTGGTTTGGAGTACTGACAAAGATTGGAACACACAGTGTTTAAACCAAAGAACCTGCACTTTACCAGAATCTGAAACTCTGGCACACTTGTCTGTTTGGAAGAATGCTTTGACAAAGATTTGCAAAACAGGTGAGACCAATTCTGGAAACACCTGTCTGCAACCTATTGCCAGATTTTGTGTTTGCTCTGGATAAGCGAGGATTTAAGTAGGGCAAGATGTAGTGTTGCTGTTTGCTATTAAATATGTAGCATTTTTGAAGTGTTTACTCTTTCCACTCACAGTGATCCTACTGCAATGCATTAAAATTGCTTTTGAAGCAAAATAAATTATGTGGATCAGTTGGTGAATGGGGACGGAGGAACTGCTAACAATATTTTTAAAAGATGAAGTCTGGATGTCCACGTGCAGCTAATACGACAGTCGTTGTGGTCCTACAGTTCGGTTGAAGCTATCAACTTACTTTAGCACCTGAGAGATTTATCACTCAATGGGTTGGATCCAAACACCACAAGCTGAACAAAATAGTAACTGCTTGTAAGAACTGCTAAGAGTCATTGTGTTGTAGAAGTTTAGGGTAGAGGACTAGGACTCTAGGCAACCTGGGTTTGATTTCCCACCTCTTATCATGGAAGCTTGTTGGGAGACCTCAGGACTGTCACGAAATCTTAAGGTGGCCTATTTCACATGGTTGTTGTTCTGAGAGAACGAACGGAAGAATGTTTTAGAAGCAACTTTAAGTGCTGACAAGGGAGAAAAGTGGGAAATAGATAAATGCATATTAATGCACACTTGTACAATTTTACATATGTTTTTGAAAGTGCCAGAAGAACGGCCTGCACAGTGCTGCAATAGGTAAATTTTATAGCTCTTCTCCTTCTTGCATAAACAGAAAATCATCTCTAAATTTAGAGCCCCATCCAAAGGGGGGGGAGAGGTAGGCAAAAGGGCTTGAGGGAGTGGCACGCCCTTACGTCAGCATGCTTGCTCTCTCCAGAGCAAAATTACCCTAGCGGAGGGGGAGATGTGCCAGCAGCCGCTCGTCACACTCCGCTGCTGCAGTACCCAGAAGTCCAGGCTGTGGTTGGGCTACATTGGTATCCCAGATGCCAGCGTGACAGAGGGCAGGTGAGGTATTCCTGGGGGTGGAGCCGACTTTAGTCAGCTTCCTCCAGGGATTGAGGGTCGGTAGCATGGTGCACTGGCCCTTGGATTTATGCCTGCCTTTTGGTGGCACATGTCCTGTCAGCCCTATGGGGTTTTTCAGCAGCGGGAAGTTACTGGGCTTTTCCCTACTCCCCACACCTCCGAAAACCCCTTTTGGTGGTGGCAGGGCGGCACCACATCAGCGCTGCAGCCCGCCTCCTCCAGGTTTGGATGGGGTTGCTTGTTTCACTGTTCCTGGTCAACAACCTAGTGCAGGGGTCTGCAACCTGTGGCTCTCCGGATGTTCATGGACTACAAATCCCATCAGCCATTGGGCATGCTGACAGGGACTGATGGGACATGTAGTCCATGAACATCTGGAGAGCCACAGGTTGCAGACCCCAGACCTAGTGCCTTAAATGGTTTCCGCAAGTGTAAATCACTTGCTACATCGCAGAAGAGCACCTTTGGATCCAATTGTATATTGCCCACTGAAAAGGCGAGAATTCAGCACAAGCTAATGTTCAACATTACTATAAGGGAGTTAAAACATAGCAAGTACAATACCTGAAGTCTGCAGGAAGTGACTTGACTCCTACACCAGCATCAATGGCGGTTTGGGATCTGAGTTCCTCAGCTGTCAAAAGGCAGTGTAGACGATAAAGAATGCTTGGGAGACAAACAGCTTTTCTCCACAGTGATGCTGGAATAGGATGTATAGCACAAAGTTCTGGAACAAGAATCTATAATAAAGGGGGGAAAATTACTCTTTCGAAGTCCACAATTACCCTGTCATGATATTGATCAACTAACCATCATAAAATGGAAAATACTAATGGCCAGACTCTAAGTTTATGGTGTCTTTGAAATTCAAAGAAATTTTTTTGAAAATTTTACATCAATAATATCTATTGCTGTATAAATCAGTGAAAATCTATAAGAATTTACCTGATAAAAGTTAGTACCATAATCTTTCTAGAGTTGATTTTTATCAGATGCGGTGGACGTGTATTTGAACTAAAAATTATTAGCAATCTTGTCGATATAATGTAAGCTGGGTTTGCTTCTAAATTATCTCTAACAACTGAGGGATTTGGGCTTAATTATATTCCACAGGTGTCTAGTAACCTGGATTCTATTTTGTTACATTACAGCTGCTAGAATTATACTTACAAGGCATTGAAAACAAACTATAGTGCCAGTTACTCACAGATGGACATAAAAAGGTTTAGAGAAATATCAGCTGATCACATTATATGGAGGAATGGGAAGAATGTTCCACAGACAGAGTTGCTCTGGAGTCCAGTTTTAGCTAGGTCATGTTATCTTGCCATGTTATCTTATTTTTTTAAATTCATTTTTCTTGTATACTGTGTCTTTTTGTATAAAAGTTTAAAATCTATCATTTTTTAAACAAGGAAAATACACCATTACCTGCTTATTCTGCAAACTTTCCCATTTAGCCTTTCTCTTCTCAGCACTGCTTAACGGAAGAGCTTTTCCTTTCTGGTTCAAATGACGAGGAGTCAGAAGATTAAGCCTAAAAAGTGATATTATGACATTTTTAGGTTTAAATGACTTACAGGGCAGTCCTATGTAGTCACACACCCTTCTAAGTCCACTGAAATTTGAAAAATGGCAGCTCTACTTAGGGTTGCATTCGAAGTTAGAAGTCAGCATGATTCAGGCCCCTTCCGCACATGCAGAATAATGTACTGTCAATCCACTTTCAGAATTATTCTGCGTGTGTGGAAGGGGCCTCACGAAAGCTTATTCAGAAATAAATATTTCTAATCTTGAAGGTGCCCCTGGACCTCTGTGTTATTTTGCTACAATAGATTGACACAGTTTGCAACAGTTGATATTAGAGACAGAACAGTACTCACTTAGGTAAGTGGCGGGAGGGGGGAGAGAAAGTAACCCCACAAAAAAGGGCTTGATTTACAGGAAGATGTTGAGGGTATATTAAGAGACATCTGGTGAGCCTTACAGAAACCTTTTCTCTCTTCCATGAAATTATGTGGAAGCTTCATCCAAACAAAACCACCAAATTCACCTTGAATTTTCACTTTGAAGAAACCCCAGTGGCAATTCTAGTTAATACTGTTTTCCAAAAATGGGTACCCAAATAGCGGGGGAAAGTATGGTATATATTATAATACTGCAATCCCAAGCAGAGCTACTCCCTTTTAACTCTGCTCAATATTGCACTGCTGATCACCTACACAAAAATGACTGTAAACTACTACACAATTAATAAGCAGCCCCACATTCAAATAAACATTTTTTTAAAAGATCTGAGCATGCTTGTTACCTTGAAGATGTATGGTCCACATCCAGCAATGGCTGGTTGAGATTGGTCAAGTCAAGATTATACTTGGTTTTATAATACTCAGCGAAAGTTTCATATTCTGGGGAAGGAAATTTGCTCAGTGGAGTAAGATCTGTGTAGACATCAGCAACATAGAATCGATGAGGCTGATCAAAATTTCGATACCTGGAAAGAAGTAAATGTCTGAGATTATAATGTCAAGTGCTAAACCGGGAAGTTTCCTAACACATTTTGAGTTTGAAATTCTTCTAGTGCTGAAACTCATCCTTTTGTCAAAATCTGTCCATGGGGTACTAATGAAGGGTTCAAAATACTTATATTAAGTATTAGAGGGACACACGATTGGTTGCTTGGGATCCTGAGCCCTGTGTTTCAATAGGGAAGTCAAGACCATTTAAAAGAAAAAAAAGGATTTACCGTACGGGTTGGATCGAGCCAGCTTTTTTGCTCTATCTTGCCTAACCTTCCACTTTATTACAACCCCTAACTCACAGCACCTTTATCCATGCAAGGTCCATGGGCCATATCATAGGCTTTGAGGTGATCAAAGGGACTCCTTCCTCCAGGTGGGATCCAACCATATGTTTTAAGAACACGAGTAGAATGCATCAGATTTTAGGCTTTTGTCCGACATCAACGCAGAATCTATCACGTTTCTTTCTTTCAATATATGCCTGAAGTTGCTTAAACATTCAAGGTTTACGTATTGATTCCTTAGTTTTTGACATCTGTGCAAACAATACTGCTTATAACTTCCATGCCTTCTTGTTACCTATTTTAAAGGCAAGGAAACTGCACTACAAAATCCCACTGAGTAGTGATAATTTCATTCTGAGCAATTACTAGGAAGGAGCGTATCTTGTTACAAAAAGAACTGTTCTTTTTTAGTTTGTCAAAAAAAACAACAACACCCTATCAGACAGCCAGAAAGCTCTAAACCAGATGATCACATACTCTGATGTTTGCATCTGTGACATGTTAGCAAGCAAACAATATTTGGCTTTTGTGATTTTTCCAGGCTGTGTGGCCTTGGTCTGGTGGTTTTAGCTCTTAACATTTTGCCCGGATCTGTGGCTTGCATCTTCAGAGGCATGTCACAGTAAGATGTGTTTCTCTCAATGATATATTGTGGAGTCCACACTGTGCTATGCAGAGAAGCACATCTTACCATGACGTGCCTTGAAAATGTCAGCCACAGATGCAGGAGAAATATTAGGAATTAAACTACCAGACCAGGGCCACACAATCCAGAAAATCCACAGCAGCCAGTTGATTCTGGCCATGAAAGCCTTTGACAATGCACAAACAATATTTGTTAGAAACACACACATGCAGATCCCAAAGTACTCACCTTGGAATGATAACTGCATCCTGGTAATCTTCTAATTTGAAAATAAAAGGTGTTTCTTTTGTATACTGTGTGCTGGGAATGCCTGTACGAGCTTCAGATTTTTCAATATCTTCCATAAATTTAAAATCAATATCCAAAGTGCTGGAACCATCAACTTAAACAAAGAAAGATCTTCTTACTTATTTGATTACGTTTCAAAACTGAATGCTCTTTCCCTAATGCGCTTTAAGATTCTTAACGCAACGGTTGCTATGTAAGTATGTTGCCATAAAGCCAACCATACCTTCCAAGGTACTTATTTCTGGTACAGATTGTATACACTGTGACATCCTTCCCTCAAACTTTAACCCCCATATAAATAGAACCATACACGTGAAAAGAAAAAGTTTCTCCTTACCAACATTAAGAGGTAGAACACAGTAGGCTGAATCAGCATCTGTAGGTCTAAATTCTAGTGCAGGTTTCTCAAGCCGAAGAATGTGAGAGAAAATGTACTGGTGAAGCCGCGTGATCAACTCGAGCAGTTGTAAAGATAAAGTAAAACCTGATTTCTTTAGCTCAATAGATATGGTCACCTCTCCCGAGCGAGTGTATACAGGAAAGTGAGGAATCTAAGTGCAGAAAGCAAACCAAAGGAAGTTGATGTGTTTTCAGCAAAGCACTGACACAAGTATAGACTATGGTTAAACTGTAATTCAAAACAATTATTGAAAGGTGTAGAGAAATGGCACGCGCTTTCACAAACAGCCAAAATTTACTGTCATTTATTCCAATTAATTAGAAACTCAAAGGAACAATGGGTCAAGAGTTAGTTCAGGCTGAAAGCTAGCTGAAAACAAGTTATACAATGGTTCTGTTCAGATGTAAGTTTCTGATCATAGTTGATGTTAACTATGGTCAGTTAGTGAAACCAGGACTTGCCTTGAAAGCAAACACTCAACGACAATATTTAGTTTTGTCACTGCAACAGATGACAGTTCATTTCCTTTGAGGAAAATCACAGCATGCCAAATGGAAAACCATGGCTATGACCCAAAAAGCTTACTATAGGTGAATGATACAATGTCAATTATACCAAAGAAGACATAAAAATCCACAGTATATCATAAACCGTTTTTTAAAGTTCCAATAATCTACATTGTGACACAGAGATAAGGCAGTCACAAAAGGCCAGGAAATTTCTCTAGACTAATTTCCACAAGATCTTTTTAAAAAATACACTCATCTTAAAAAATATACTTATTGTCTTGACTGCAATAGAAAAGTGAAATAAAAACACAGAACAGTCAAGGTTGTTCCATGTACATGAATTACAGGGAAATCCTATACAAAGTTATATCCTTGCAAGACCTTGACTTCAGTGGATTTAAAAATGTAACAACTCAGCTTATGGCGGTACGGTTAATTTCTGTGACACTCCCACCCATTTATAAATCTGGCAGCTCCATCCAGTGGTGGTGGGCTGCGGTGCCGATGTGGTGCCGCCCCCCTGATCCAATGGAGGCTTCCCAGCAGTGTGGGGAAGCCTGAACAGTAAAAAAGCTTCCCTGCCGCTGAGAAGCCCCCATTGGGCTGAATGAACTTACACCGCCTTTTTGGTGGCATAAGTCCAGGCCGTCAGCGAAATGCTAATGTCAGCTCCTCCCCTGGCCACCCCCCTGCCCCTGCTACACCAGCGGCAGCAGGGGCTCTGGGACATTGGTGTGGCATCCAGAGCCATGTCCCAGTGCCAGGGAGGACCACAGTGGCTGCACACTGGGAACTGCCCCTCTGCCAAGGCAAGTGCCCCACGGAGGGCAAATCCGCTGGTGAGGCCTCGTGCTGCTCCCATGAGCAGATTTGTTTCCCCCTTTGGATGGGACTGTAGGACATCTGATGTATAATACAGTATGCAAACATGTATTTTGCTACCTGAGGTATAGGTTTGGCTGTCAGTATTCCAAAGCATCTTGTTGTATCCTCAGGAGGATAAAGCTTTCGCCGCCTGAAGTTGAGCTCATCAGGTAGAGGTGTCGTTAATACCATTCCGATTACATAAAGGTAACATGGTTGATCTGGTTTGGGATAGCTATTCCTCAAACATTCTGGAATCTACAAAGACAGCACAGAACTATTTAACAAGTTTGTTTTAATTGTAAATATATTTTGGCTCCAATTTGAAAAGATTTACTATGAAATTATCATTAAAAAGGAAAAATCAGAATAGGTTTAGCTTAGTTTAGATTTTTATCATGCCCTTGCCTGACTGGCAATAAAACACCCCATACAAACGTTCAAATAAGGAATATTTTGGATTGGAACCCATAACTCCCTTCCACATTTTCCTCCAACAAAGGAAGCCTTTCTCCATTGAAGGAAGGCCAAGTGAAAGAGACACAGTGGCGAACTTAGCAGATTGTTCTTGCAGGGTTGGATTCAACTGGCTTTCCCATTCAATTTCACCCAGTTCCCCTCTTTAACTACAGCTCCCACTCCCATGTGGTTTTTCCATGTAGCTTTCATTTACTATTAGTCTGCAACAGAACCCTTTCAATAAAAAAAATGACTGCTGCATGTTCCCTGCTTTGAATGTACATCTTCTGAATTGCAGGGGTGCCAGCACTGGATTCTATTTCTCTCTCTTCCACACAACTGCATTTAAAAATGGCTCGCATTCATTGGTAAATGTGGAACAACAGTGTTTCAATGCGGCAAGTAACATGTTTGTTAATGTCATCCTTTGCCATAAAAGTCAGAATTTTCTCTCTCTCTCTCTCTCTCTTCACACACACACGGTTATACTACCATAGTAACAATCAAATGCAGTGAGACCACAGAACTATACTAACAGCTTTAGGGTAGCATTGCCTTCGTTTTGTGGAGCCTGGCCTTCCTGGAACATTGGTTTCTTCTTCATCGTGCAAATCCAGTTCCTCCTCATATTTTACTGTCTCTTTTCCGACAGGCATCAAATGGTCATCCAGTTCACCTAAAATGTATCAAGCAATAAGCTTATAAATCTCGGTTTCTTTAGTATGGCTATCAGCCACCACACTTTCCATCGTTTTGCTGAAAAGTTATTGTTTAGACATCAGACTGTAATCCTAAGTATCTGAAAACAATACCCGAAAATGCCAGCCACAGATGCAGGCAAAACGTCAGGAGAAAATGCTACTGGAACATGGCCATACAGCCCGGAAACCCTGCAACACCCCAGTGATTCTGGAAGTGAAAGCCTTTGACAATCCTATGTATGTTTACTACGAGGCAAGCGTCCCTGAGTTCACTGAAACTTACTCACAAGTAAGTGCACACAGGAGTTCAGCCTTTGACAAATCCAACAATCCCCCTTGGACAAAGAAGTTACATTACCAGGCAAATTTCAAATACTGAGGATTTAAAAAACCCTCTAAACTGCACCAGCATTCCCACTGTGATATCCATGACCACTTGAAATATTCCAGGGAGCTGATATTTAACTATTTGTAACAAGGACTGTTAAACCATACAGATTAGAGTACATGTGAAATAATTACTAAATTATTTTTAAATGACTGATAAATGATTTGGCATAATTTTACACTACTGGAACCGTTCCTTCATATTTTCACAGTTAAATTAATAATTTTTTTACTTTTGAAGATACTTACCAATTTTATGCAATTTTTCACAGCAAATAAGAGCCACGACTCTTTCCGCTAATCTCGTGCAACTCATTGGAGGACCCTAGAAATAAATCGAACGATGCTTAGAATGAAGCATACTGCAGAGTCTTCCTGCCTGCCTGGCAGGGATGGAGAAGAAGAAGTCTCGCGTGACTTCTCTGGTGCCCTAGGGATTTCAGTGTTTGGAGCACTGTTGCCTGTGTTCCTCTTGACAAATCAAACTCTGGCTATGGCAACGCATATCACAAGCATGTCCAACTCTGGCGCTTCAGTTGTTCATGGACTACAATTCCCATCAATTGGCCATGCCACCAGGGGCTGATGGGAATTGTAGTCCATGAACATCTGAAGCGCCAGAGTTGGACACCCCTGGCATATCACTACTAGGACATGGAAGCCTCTGGAGATCCATGGGATCAGGTTTCCTCAAAGAAGACCAGAAGGCCCAGTGCTACAGCAAAGTCTAATACTGTAAAAAGTGAGCACAAATGGAAAATTCATCTTCAGATTATAAATACAACCGTGCAAACGAAAAACACTTACAATGCAAAGTACTTACAACAATTGATGCTCGAAGAGGAGAATTGATAGGCAGATAAAGTGTGGAGTAAAAAGTGTTATCAGGCAGTTCTCTAGTCTTGCACTTAGGAGCCAGGTGAGTGAATGGGTCACTGGGCAATCTAGCACAGTACCTGTTAGATGCAAAATTTGGGGAGGGAATAAATTAATCTAAGAATAGTGTCGTACAGCTGATTTACATGATTAGACTAGGTAGAGGTTGATCCATCAATAAGATTCTCTCTTTCAATATTTATGCAATGTTTTTAAATCAATGCAGCCCCCACAGGGATTGGTAATAACAGGTACACACCTTCTTAGAACAATACTGTTACTGGGGAAGAAGCATTTCTGGACTAGATGTTACTTTCTGGTTTTGCTGCAATAGGCAGTATTCTTTAGCACATTTCATTAGCAATTGAGAAAATGATAAAAACAGTTGTGCACTATGAAGTGATACAGAAAAGCAAGCAACCCACTCTGAATCAGAGGCACACTGTTCAGTGCATGCTTAATACTATCAGGCCACTTTGAAAGGAAGGTGGAAGAGCAGAGTAAGAAATAGGTCTTACTTCTGCTACAATGTCCCTGTACCAATTTTTCCTCCTCCAAGCATGTGTGTGGACCACTACTCACTGCTAGCAGCCACTGCTAACATTACATGATTTATGCATCAATACATTAATAGAGAGCAGTTAACTTTTGCTGCTAAACAGTGCTGAAATGGGAAATAATCTGGTTTATGATGTATAGATTTTAAAGGAAATTCAGGGAAGATATCAAAAGCATACCTATTAATGTGTCCAATAGCAGTGTTTATTGTAACTTTTGGACCGCCATCTTCTGGTCTCAAAACATATGGTGGAAAGACATCATCATCATCTACAATTGGTTCACTTTCTGTTTCACTGGTATCTACGGACTTTGAGCATTTGTTCCTTAAAATCTTGGGGGAAGACAAAATGATGAGACCACTATGGCGGCCAGCACGATTATAAAAATATAACAAGGAGTTAAGGTAATATTTATAACATGCAGACCTGAGGCCAATCTACCTGGCATGCTTTGGCCACACTCAGGCCTCCTAGGAACCACCTTCCACATTCACTTAAAAAAAATACTGACTGAACTGCAAAGATTGGAGTGGCCACCTTTTTTTCTGGGCTACCAACTACCCTGTTTCTCCCAAAAATAAGACCTATCCTGAAAATAAGCCCTAGCATGATGTTTTGGATTTTTGGAGGATGCTTGAAATATAAGCCCTACTCCAAAAATAAGCCCTAGTTACAGATTCCCCAGCACAGCAGATCTGGCCACGTGGGGGGCGCAAAATCATGGAGAAAAATAAGACATCCCCTGAAAATAAGCCCTAACGCATCTTTTGGAGCAAAAATTAATATAAGACCCTGTCTTATTTTCGGGGAAACACGGTAGCTCTTCATCTGTATAACAAGCCAGGTAGTACAGTGGACAGGCCTGTACCTCCTCCAACTTTGGCCTGTCTTCCTCACTCCAGGTCTCATGAACCGATTCCCCAGCCTTTGGACTCAGCCTCTTTCTTCCATCGCTTGTCAAAACCTCCTTCTGTATTAAGTCTGGGTTCTTACCAGCTCTCTGGCACACAGTCCTACTCTTTCCTGAGTCCATCATGCTTCTTTTAAAAAGACATTTTCTTGTTTGGGGCAAAGCAGGTGAATCCCCTCCTTCCTTCCTTGTTACTCTCGTCATTTAACAGACCTACAAGAGCATTTCATGAATGGCCCAGCATATTTTTTCCCCCTACGTACCTTCTCAATTGCTTTGTAGGTTTTAAGATCTTCTTCAAAACCTTTAATTTTGTCTGAGTCTGCTAACATGATGTAGTTTGAGATAGGTGCCCTGGCTCTTCCTTTGGACTGCACATACGAACGGTATTCTGTGGGCAAATCAAAACGAACCACCAAATTGCATTTTGGGATGTCAACGCCCTCTTCTACAATACTAGTTGCAATTAGCAAGTTGGTCTCGTGGGCTCGAAATTTTCTAAGTACCTACAAAAAGTAATCGAGAAGTTTTTTCTAAGTGCAGTTACAAAATCATCAGCTTGACAGAAACAGTATAAAAAGTAGTTTCAAAAGTCAAGAAAACAACCCACAATTTGAGAAATAAACCAGTAAAAAAACCAATGCTCAATAAAAAACCAAATTATAATCACAAAGGACTAACAAAGGACTCTAAAAGCTTTCATCTTATTTCCATCTTTTGCTTGTTCACGGGTCAGTTAATTACACAATAGTTACACAGGGGGATTCCTTTACTGATTATAATATAGAAACCAAGCCAGCATTCCGATGTAGCCAAACTAAAGAGTTGTAAGATTTTTGCAATCTTTCCTAACATGACATGTTGAAGCAATAAAAAAATGTACAAAACACTGCTACAACCTCCTTGTGTGACATAGGTAATGAATGCCTGAAATTTGACCAATGAATAGCTATGATTACATATCAAATGCTATTTTCTAGCCCAAATATTCCACACTGTACTCTCACTGTCCCATCCCTCCACAAAAGGAAGTATGCTCCCACTATGAAAGCAGAGTGGCACCCCTACCCAAGTATGCACTAATGCTAATAATGTACAGATAAATTTGAATGATATTTTTATAATGTGGTGACATTTTGGTATTTTTCATTATTTACTAATAAGACACCACAAATTTACTAATGAGATACCACAAACACCAAACTTTAAAAAATAGAAAAAGGAAATTTACAGTGAACTATCAGAGACTGGAAGCAGGCTATTAAGCAGCAATTTGACAAATGGCTGAAGTTTAAAGGTAAAGGGACAGATTTTTACCCTGAAGTATGTTCAATATAAACCTAAGTAAATAATCAGTAAAGCTACAATTATCACAGAAAGTATGTAAGATTTAGCCAACTTCACAAACAATACAAATGAAACAACTGGCCGAAACAATGCTTTATTGGTTATTTTTTAAAATGCAAGCATACTTAGATTTAGAAAGTTAAACACATGCCTTCCGTGAAGGCTGATCAATACATAAATGTTTCACCAACTATGCAAAACCCTCAAACCAGGAAATTTTGTAGACTTGGCAGAGGTTTCAAATGCAAGAGGAACACAGTGTTTTTGGACAATTATTTTCATTAAAGTTACCTCTTCCTGCTTTCGAAACTCTACTTCCATCTGCTTGCTGCGTGGCTGATTCTTTCCAATGCCATGTCCAGTTATAAAATTGCTGCTGATGTAAGCCAGCTCCGGGTCTTGCTTGCCAGCTTCTTTTATCAATCTAAACACAGTGGAGGCATTTGAGAAGTCACATGCAGTGGAGAAAACATTAAATGCTAATAGTTCATTTGGCTACGGAGGCATGGCGACTCATTTTGTGTGTATATTTATGTATGTTTTTACAGAGACACATGCAGCCTTGTCACTCTTTTTAAAAAACTGATAAGGTATACATACACATATGCATGTTCATGCACACACACACTATAGTAGTACTATAACTGATACTGGCAATGAAAGCTTTACATTTTTTTTCACTACAGAAGGCACTGTTTTAAACACTGAGTACCAAATCGATAGCAAGTTTTGTTTTCAACAAGGACTGACACAATAATGGTCTTAACAGACCTGTAGGGGTTATATAACCCACCATGCACTGAAACAAGATCCTGATCCTGACAGCCTAGTTATTTTTCTCAGACCAGAAATCAAGCATACTGGCATTCTTGTCCATCTTAGTGCCCTATGGTTCCAGCAGCCATTACAAGCAGCCTCCCATTATTGGCAAGGAAAGAGCCACTGTCTGTTCACCTGATGAGCCTCTTTGACTTGCCAGTGAAAGCACATAAACTGCAGGACTGATGGTTTTCTTTCCTTCCACTCTTTGCAGGCAGCTGATTTTCCATTTCAACTGCCATTGCCAAAATATGTATTCTCACATGGTTTGCTGCTGGATAGCCAATGAGATGGCTAATTCACACGTTCTGTTTTACAAGAGACACTTACTGGAATTGAAAATATTAAACAGCAAGATTTCCCCTCATCTGCTATCGAATTCTCCACTTCTAGGGTAAAGCTCCATCCAAGAAAAAGTGAGGTGTAACTCCCCTTCCAGAATAAGGAACATAATCCTATAGCCTCCTTTCCTCCCTAAATTTTATGAAGTTTTTATAGTGAATAATCACGTAGAAACTAATTACTTCAGTACCTGAGTTCATTTTCATAGAAATGCAATTATCCAATAATAACAATTCAATATTATCCAATAATAATTATCCAACAATGACAACAATAACAAACAATAATCATAATTATAACACATTCATTATTTCAATTCATTTTTGTTCCTGAAATTCATATCAGGATGAGGCTTGGGTTTCTCAGTGTACGAAGCAAGATGGCATCGACTTCCTGAACACCTCCATCCCGGGGGAATTTTAAAAACACAGTAGCAAATTGCTTTTATTTATGTGCCACCATATTAATCATATAAATATCTATTAACTTTTCCTTCCTATTCGTCCTGTACCTTTCTCTTGCAGTCAAAACCATTCATACTGCTCCTACTAGAACCATTCAATCTTGATCATACAATGCTTTACAGAGGTATGCTTTACCTTAGGACAGGGGTAGGGAACCTGCGGCTCTCCAGATGTTCAGGAACTACAATTCCCATCAGCCCCTTTCAGCATGGCCAATTGGCCATGCTGAAAGGGGCTGATGGGAATTGTAGTTCCTGAACATCTGGAGAGCCGCAGGTTCCCTACCCCTGCCTTAGGATATATATTAAAGTAACATTTGGATTCAATAGAGCAAAACGTCACACTTGAGCCAAAAGAAAAGACAGAGTATAACTATTTTAATAAATAAACTCTGCTCAGAAGAGTGGTGGGTAGGTGTAGGATCCACCCCACTGTATTAACAGATACTGATTCTATAATGCCTATTCCCTATATTATGGATATTTTTTTTCTTGTCCCAAATATGTTAATATACATCCGCAAAAGAAAAAGAGAGGACACTGACTATTCAGATATAATCCTTCAACTTCAGATGAGCATTTTCTGCAACCAACATTTCTTTTATTAATATTCCAATTTAATTATACCTGTTCAGAACAACCGCTGTGTATCTTCTTTCCACAAAAATTATTCCACATAAGATATTGGTAAAGGGAGAAGGGAAGTTTGTCTCTGTTTTCTCTTTCTCCTCAATTTCTTCATCCTCATCCTCATCCTCAGAATCACTCCAAGACACGTAATTATCCTGATTCCTATTATTATACCATTCAACGCTTTCAAACTGCTGCCGTTCATAGGGTTTATATTTACACAGGATTTCAAGCAGTTTTATGACCTTCGGGGTTACAAATTTCAGGTCAAGTGAGGCAGGCGAGAAGTGCTCTTCGCAGAGTGCATGGATTTTCCTTAGGAAAGTGTCTGTAAACAATAAAAATTTCCGGTGCAGCTCCTCTTGCTCATGTTTAATGTACTTCTGCAGCTCTCTCACCATCATGCCAGCTACTTTATCCGCACACCAAGGTCCCAGAACAAGCAACACTGCTCGGCAGTCAGACAGTATCTGCAAACGAAAGGCAGTTTTGTCAGTTTAGCTCAGCACGGTAATGCACACAACTTCTACAGCAGAGGTTCTCAATGTGTGGGTCGGGACCTCTTTGGGGGTCAAACGACCTTTTCAGAGGGGTCGCCTAAGACTCTGCATCAGTGTTCTCCATCTGTAAAATGGATAAATGTTAGGGTTGTGGGTCATCACAACATGAGGAACTGTATTAAAGGGTTGCAGCATTAGGAAGGTTGAGAACCACTGTTCTACAGGGTCCCTTAAGCAGTATATAAGGAAAACAATGGTTCTGAAAGCACAAAGTACTGACTTTATTTGTAGACAAAATTAAGGATTAAGACAGCATTTACTGTTCTCCACACATTTCATTTTAGAAGCAATCATAAACAACGTGAATACACGAAGCTGCCTTATACTGAATCAGACCTGGGGTCCATCGAAGTCAGTTTTGTCAAAGGCTTCACGGGTTGAATCATCTGAGTTAGGAGCTTCCAGGAAGAAGTCAGATTCCAGTAGCATTTTCTCCTGACACTTCACCACAGATGCAGGCAAAACGTCAGGAGAAAATGCTACTGGAACACGGACACACAGCCTGAAACCCCACCACAACCTTTTTGTCTTCTCAGACTGGCAGCAGCTCTCCAGGGTTCCAGTTGGAGGTCTTTCACATCATCTATTTCCTGGTCCTTTGCATATTAAACTGGAAATGCAAGGGATGGAACATGGAACCTTCTCTATGCCAAGCAGATGCTGTGCCACTGAGCCACAGGTCTCCTCTGACATTCCCCAGTTATAAAGGGATAATTTCAAGTGGAATTGCATCGACACTTTTATTATTGCTAAAGAAATCCAAATGGCCATACAACCGAGCATGTGGAAAGTTCTGAATGCTGAAATTCTAGTCTTGAAACAAGGCAAAGCTTGATATGCGTTTGGCACAGACACACCAAATACAACCCTTTTATAAGAATATAGCAGTCCCATGAAAACACCACACACGTTAGATAGTGCTGATCTAGTTCAACATCTGTCCCTTTAAAGCCTGTTTCTTCTTCTTGTGACTTTTAACGAACTTCCATTCCTTTTAGTTTAATAAGTAGTAATCTTGTTAGAATATCACTGAGTGAACCAGCCAAAAGTATTAATACGCTCAGAGAATAATGTAAGAATATTATTCATATATTCATTCCAAAGAATATAAATATTACATGCAGAAGGAATACCCTTCCATGGGCTTGAGGGCTAAATTAATCACCATTTTCCTAGTTTGCTTGCTAGGCTAGGAAAAGTGCTGATAATGTCTGTATTACAGTCTTGGCTGCAAACTGTTGCTCATGTCTTAGAATACCTCTTAGATACTGTAAAATAAATTTCAGACTGAGCAAGCTAAAGAACAGATTGCATGGTGCACAAAGTCTTCGTCCAGAGGGTGTAACTGAGGAAACAGACGTCTGGCTGTACTGACTCTAGAAATGCCTCAGGAGCTTCCATGATCTGACAAACAAGTCCCAACTTCCACATTTTTTAATTATTTCAAGTCTCATCTACCGAAGTCGGAGACTTTACTTTGATTTTTCAAACTGACTAGCTACTAATGGGCACAAGCCACCATGTGGTATGAAAGGAAAACTTATGGTATTTCTAAGTGGAAGGAGTCAGGCTTTCTATAGGCTTGACAGAGAAGGGGGGTGGATCTAACCTTTTTAAGGAGAAGTAAATTACAATTAAGCAAAATGATCAATGTGTATCCTTACCTGTTTAGAAATTAAAGTAGAATCTCTCTCTCTACAATGAATAGCTATGTTGCAATCATTCAAAAAGCTGAGTGCATCGTCCAGCTCAGTTAACAGCCTTTCGTAAAGACCACTTTTGTCAGTGTATGGTCCACAATCTACCACAATCTCACATGGCTGAGAAGTATACCTTTAGCAGGAAAAACAAATGTATTTGTCAACTGCATGTTTAGAAGAAGAGTTTCATATTTATACCCCACCTTACCCTCCTGTAAGGTAACTCAACGTGGCTTACAAGCTCCTTTCCCTTCCTCCCCCCACAATAGACACCTTGAGAGGTAGGTGGGGCTGAGAGAGTTCCAAAGAACTGTGACTAGCCCAAGGTCACCCAGCAGGAAACACATCTGGTTCACCAGATAAGCCTCTGTCACTCAGGTGGGAATCAAACCCAGTTCTCCAGATTAGAATCCACCTGCTCTTAACCACTACACCACACTGGCTCTCCAGCATCAGTTTAACAGCTGATGCTTACATTAAAGCATAAGAAAGTAGCAGAATTAGGCTGAATGGTTGGCAACATGGTCTGCATGGAAAGATGACACATATTTTTTTGCAAACGAGTTGAACCCTTCTGGATCAGACAGCCCAGATAGCCCATTTTTTAAATAAATGACATTCAGCAAATACAAATTTCCTTTCCAAAAACATACCTGTCCAAGACCACTAGATCAGTTGCTGTTTCAGCACTGCTCTTTAGAATTTTCTCCAGTTTTTGAATCTTTTCTTCTAACTCTGATGGATCACATTTCCCATTCAAAATGGAGGCTGTTAATCCCAAGATTCGAGGGCATGATGGACAACTCTCACAGATCTAAAAAAATAAAACCAAAATGACTCTTAAGGATGTTAATTTTGCTCCACTATTAGGACACCATCCAATGCTGTGAAGAAAATAAGTTAACAGTGGAGATCTGCTTCGGTGCCGCCCCACCAATGCAGTATTTTGCGCCCCACCAGTGCAGCACATCAGACCCGGGCAATGGCGATGACTTTTAGATTGGACGCCGCAGAGCCATATTTGGTCTAGTCACTGGGGTAAGTACCCCCTCTGCCAGCACATTTGCCCTTTGCGTCGATGCTGCCCCACCCCTCCACAAAAGCTAAAAGAACAAACAAGCCCCAAAACGAAAATTGCGGCATATCTCTGCTGGCAGCTCTGCCAGTGCATGGGACCTGGTTGGGTAGTGAAGGTTGATTCAGGTTGGCCTCACTCTCCGGCGCCGTGTTTTGCGATGGCAGGCCTGGGCAATGGCGGCGACTTCCGGATGGAGCACTGCAAAGCTATATTGGGTCTGGCCACCAAGGAAAGTAACTCCTCTACAGGTGCATTTGCCCCTTGCACACCAGTGCAAGAGTGTATCAACTCCAGAGAGGGACTGCTCCCCCACCCCATTGAAGAAGAAGAAGAGTTGGATTTATATGTCCCCTTTCTGTCCTATAGGAGACTCAAAGGGGCTTACAAACTCCTTTCTCTTCCCCCTCACAACAAACACCCTGTGAGGTAAGTGGGGCTGAGAGAGACCAGAAGAGCTGTGAGTAGCCCAAGGTCACCCAGCTGGCGTGTGTTGGAGAGTACAGGCTAATCTGAGATCCCCAGATAAGCCTCCACAGCTCAGGCGGCAGAGTGGGGGATCAAACCCGGTTCCTCCAGATTAGAGTACATCTGCTCTTAACCACTACACCACTGCTGCTGCCCACCTCCAAGACTGGCCAGATAGCCCAGTTTGAGGAGATGGGGGACACAGAAACAAAATACAAAGGCGAGGTTACCAGGTAAGGGGAGACAGTCCACATGGAGGTGTTTCTTTTCAAAAAAATGAGGGGAAATTGGTTGGGCAGAGTGCAGAGAACTGGATATAGAGATTGCTAAGTTAAGTTATTAGGAGAACGGGCTGGATTTATAGGAAGTATTGAGGCTTTGGTAATACTACATAAAAGTAATGAGCATTTTTGTTTTCAGCAATAAAAAGGGATCCTGGTCTTGTAAAAAGTCTTATGCAGTTATTTTGCTGCCTTGTAGAAGGTCAGGCCAGGCAACCTGGATAGCTTAAGGTGACTTCATCCACCCACTGTATACTTCCAAGCAAGTAACTTAATGCTGTATAAAAGGGTAGCACAGTTTCAACTGAAGTCCTAGTCTTACTGTGCGAAATCATGCAACGATCGCTCCCTAATTTTTTTAACACACGGTGCCAGCAACAGAGACACAATAACTTCTCTGCCAACTCACCCATTTGACAGTTTCATACGAAGCTGCCAACACTTAGTGCAGCACCTAACGCCAGACCCTCGTAATGGAAAGAGCATTAGCAGATTCTGCTTCCAGCAGCCACTACAAGCAGTGGCAATGGAACAGTATTTCCAGACATAAGTGCTTCTCTACAAGAAGCTTCGTGCACTCATCATAAAAAGAGTTTCCCAGCCACTAATGCCACCACCGCCCACTCATGTTTGTGCAGGCTCTATTCCTTTTTTGGCATTGGTTCCAACAGTGTTTGTTTTCCCTCAGAGCAGATTTCCCATCTTACACCAAATCCTTAGTAGAAGGAAGACTGACTCTCTTTCCTCGGAGGAAATTCAGAGAAGTGAACATTGCGCCAGATGAGCGAACTACAATTTTAGCACTAGCCTGGGAGAGCACGGCAATAGTGTAAGAAAGGGGTTTTTTTAACTGTTGGGACGCTGTATATTGTATGCTGTATTTTAAATGGGTTTAGTTGTTTTAATGTTATAGAACCATATTTATATTTATATTTGAGATTACAATTGTCTAATTACAATTGTGCTCTTCCTGTTATATCATATCATTTTATGTTGTACACCACCCAGAACCCTCCAGGGGTGGGCGGTATATAAAATTAATAAATAATAATAAAAGCCTGCTGTCCAGTTCTGGCTCCCTGCAGTGACTTTTAGCGTGTTGCCTTTTCTCTCAGTGACAAGGGAAGAAGGGGGCTCGAGGATATGCAGGCCCACCATTGTGGGCCAACCCCCCCCCCCCAAACGGAATGGAAACAACAAATGTCAGGGTAACTGGAGTGTTATTACATATTATCCAAGTCATTCACTTTGACATGTTATGATTTTTATGTCAAAAGTAAAAAAAGGAGACACAGATGGGTCACACAACCTACCTTCATAATTTCTCGGTAAGGGTGATTCTGGATTGCAAGATGGCACTCATCAAAAATAAGAAGATTAATGTTTGACAGGGATAAATGTTCATTTTTTAAAACATTCAAAGCTACATGACAGGTCATCACCAGAACCTGAAATATGAACAGAAGCATTTAGAAAGGTTATTTGTATGGCAAAACAGCATTAATAATAAGTCTAATTTTCCCTCCCATATGCAAATTCATGATATAAGATATCTCCCTTGAACATTACACCTCAATATGCCAATAGGCCCCTCTAATAAAATTAGAATCTTACATCAATTTCCCCTAATCTAAGGGCCGAACTGATGTCATTAGAATAACAGCAGTGTTTGCTTAGCTCCCTAACCCGCCCACTTTTCAAATAATGGCTAGTAAAAGTTACTTCATCCATTTTGCATTCCCTGATCCTACCAGCCAAGGAGGTGGAGTTTTTGGAGATTCCCAGAGAAGAGTGACATTATCTCTGAGTTTCCCCCAGAAAGAAGTAATGTAGCCTTCCATGTCCCTGCCCCTTGCCTCCTGCCAATCACCAGCCACTGCCTCCCATGTATACTGGGGTTGTTTTTAGTCACACGTAAATTTTCATGCTATCTTGCCCCCATCCAGGTATTGCCAATTTGAATGTACAGTGCACTTCGTAGTAAATGTCTCAGTTTTGGCAGCAATGTTGCAGTCAGAAATGCATCCAACGGTGAAGAACAAAGCTGGGGCTGCACTTCAGTTAATGTGGGAAGGACTGCATCTGATGCTATCCCCAGACATAACCCTTCTCTGCTCAGCTTTGATTTCTGTAGTGCTTTTCACAAGCAATCTGTTCCTGTAACACACCACAAAGCTGCCATAATGCAGCATTCCTTGAGCCTGGTTTTCACACTGTACTGTACAAATGGTACTTTTTTTGCCACTGGAATGCACAGTAATTAAGTGCTGTGTTAAGTGCTGTTGAGCCATTTTTGACTGATGGTGACCCTATGAATCAATATCCTCCAAAACAGCCTATTGTCATACAAACCTGTCTAAACAGTGATGGTTATGGAAGCCAGACATTTTATAAGATTGGGAAAATGTCTGAGGGTACAAAGTAGTAGCTTAACATTTTCTGATCCATACAAAATAATTCATTAAAAATAAAAAGGTCTATGTCAGGGGTAGGGAACCTGCGGCTCTCCAGATGTTCAGGAACTACAATTCCCATCAGCCTCTGTCAGCATGGCCAATTGGCCATGCTGGTAGGGGCTGATGGGAATTGTAGTTCCTGAACATCTGGAGAGCCGCAGGTTCCCTACCCCTGGTCTAATGTGCTGTACATCTCTGACAATGAACTGACAGAGGAAGTGTCTATTCTACCCAGTACAGAGATTTTCCAGTAACTCCTTTCCAGTAACTACTAAGAATTTTCAGTACCTTCATCAAATTACAATTTTGAGGAATCTGAGGGAAGACGTAGCAATTCAGTTTACAGAGTTGACCTGCCCAAACACTAAACAAGTGAATTAAAACAAATATAAGAACATAAGAGCCTGCTGGATCAGACCAGAGTCCATCTAGTCCAGCACTCTGCTACTCGCAGTGGCCCACCAGATGCCTTTGGGAGCTCACATGCAGGATGTGAAAGCAATGGCCTGCTGCTGCTGCTGCTGCTGCTGCTGCTCCCAAGCACCTGGTCTGCTAAGGCATTTGCAATCTCAGATCAAAGAGGATCAAGATTGGTAGCCATAGATAGACTTCTCCTCCATAAATCTGCCCAAGCCCCTTTTAAAGCTACCTAGGTTAGTGGCCACCTATAACTCTAAGTGAAAGTAAATCAAATAATTATCTAAATCACAAGGAAAAAGTACTGAAGAATGCAGCAAACATGCTGCTGGGGAGAATTTTGAAAGAATACACCTCGTGAGCTGTTTCTAAAAACATCACTGCTGTGCCTTCTCAAGGTTTCATTCGTCATTGTTGATGCGTCAATGAATGATCAATATCGCTCAGGATTTCCACCGCAGTAAGCAACAAGATTTCAATGGGACTGTTATGGTTGCTTCAAGGTTTTTCAGTTGCAGAACAAATCAATAGCTTAACCAAGCAACTCTCAACCTTCTCCAGAAAAATGCACTCCAGTAAAAAAGATCTTGAAGAAGCGTGAACTACTAATTAGCAAAAGGTAACAGCAAACAGAACAAAGTAACTGAACAATTCCACCGGGGGTTGGGGGTGGAGACATATTTCATAGTGATTTTAGTTCTGGAACCCAGGGAAAAGACTACTTTAGGAGCAATAAAACTGTGTAACTTGACAACAGCTAATTTTCAATCAAACAGTCGGGGAAATTAGAAGCAGCATGTGACGTAATGTTGGGGATACATTAGCCTTACTGCACCATTAAGTACAGGAAAGCTGCTATGCGTAGCAAAATAAAAAGCTCTTTTGCGCACACTGGTTGTTCCACGTGTTTTTCTGGATTTGCAGAATTACCAATTTCCTGGAAGTCAGAGCAACTTTGGCACTGGTTTATTTTTACAGACATTTATGGTAACAATAATGAAGAGACATGTTTTTTCTTACTTGGTATTTAGCAAATTCTTGGTTCCATTTCTCTTTTGACCACAATTCAGTAATTTCCCAATTCGAATACTCTCCCACCTTGAGATCGGAATGAGTTCTAACAGTTGACACTTGCTGAGCAACTTGATTTGCTTTAAAGAAGAGACGGAGTTTCAGCAATAAAACAACTTTTGTATTGTCAGGTTGACATACTGAACATAATAATCTTAACTAAAACAATAACGCAATTTTTCAGTTTTGATTGGCTTCTTGAGTTTGTACATCATTAAGCAGGTATAACGGCAAATGGCAACCATTTGCTTCCCTTAAATTTAAAAACGATACAGCCCCATACATAACTTGAAGTCATCTTCACGGGGGACTCTCTCTTCTCTTTAGTTATAATTTTCCGGGGAAAGGTAATATTTCCCCTAACTTTTAAAAAAGAACTGAACATTTTCTGAGACATGCACTTGTTATGCCCCTTACAAAAGGTTATGTAACTTGCTTACCAGAGTTGACCAAAAATACTGTTCTCTTTCCATTTTTGTTGAAGTCTCCCCTGATCTGATAGGACAGTTCTTTAATGAGTAGTACTGCAATAAAAGTCTTCCCTGAGCCAGTGTTTAAACAGACTATTGTGTTATGATCCAGAGCTGCTTCCAGCAGTTCAACCTGTATTGGCAAATAATGTATGTTAAAACTAATGGTTATTTTTTAAAAAAAACCCTAAAAAATGTACCTAGAGAGTCTTTAAATTAATCAATAAAATGCTGTCAAAGCCACAGATGTCACTTGGGCCAATAAGGTCCCCCAAAAGTGCCTTCTTTTGTTTTGAAACACAATCAACTCATAAAGCAACTTACTGGAATAATTTCTCTGAGCATTGATGCAGTTCTACTATTACAGTGGATTATCATGAAGTTTCTAAGGGACGACTTAGCAAGCAGGATATCTGGCCCCAGAAAAACTATTCCAAAACAACTTTTTTGCATTCATTAGCTCACAAGATCTATGTTTTGAAGCAGCAATTGCTCTGCCACAATCATCCCTACAAGAGTTATTAATCAGAGGTTTGTGGATGTAGAAACTGTGCAATTTCAGTTTTCCTAAATTACATTCTCATCTGCCCAAACCACTGAATGTATTTGCTTGGAGTACCACTCTACGGGGTCAAGCATTATGATTATGAGCACGACAGTCAAAACCTTCTGATATATTTGCAATGTTAATAATCATCACAGCTCTGGTAAGATTTTTACTAATCTAAACCAACTTGGTTAACTTCAGCAGCAGCTGGTGATAAATGCCTCTGGAATTAGAAGAGAACATAAGAACTGCTGGATCAGACCAGAGTCCATCTAGTCCAGCACGCTGCTACTTGTAGTGGTCCACCAGATGCTTTTGGGAGCTCACATGCAGGATGTGAAAGCAATGGCCTTCTGCTGCTGTTGCTCCTGAGCACCTGGTCTGCTAAGGCATTTGCAATCTCAGATCAAGGAGGATCAAGATTGGTAGCCAAAGATTGACTTCTCCTCCATAAATCTATCCAAACTCTTTTTAAGGCTATCCAGGTTAGTGGCCATCACCACCTCCTGTGGCAACATATTCCAAACACCAGTCACGTGTTGCGTGAAGAAATGTTTCCTTTTATTAATCCTAATTCTTCCACCCAGCATTTTCAATGTTTGACCCCTGGTTTTAGTACTGTGAGAAAGAGAAGAAAAATTTCTCTGTCAACATTTTCTACCCCATGCATAATTTTATAGACTTCAATCATATCCCCCCTCAGACGTCTCCTCTCCAAACTAAAGAGTCCCAAACACTGCAGCCTCTCCTCATAAGGAAGGTGCTCCAATCCTTCAATCATCCTCGTTGTCCTTCTCTGCACTTTTTCTATCTCTTCGATATCCTTTTTGAGATGTGGTGACCAGAACTGAACACAGTACTCCAAGTGCGGTCGCACCACTGCTTGATATAAGGGCATGACAAGAGATATTCCAAAAGAAATGCATGGTTAAAATATGCAGGCTAATCCCGTGGCCAGTCTCCCATAAACAGCTAGGATTAATTTTGATTTGTTGGTGTCATAATTAGGACTGTCTCTAGTACCTGATATTTTCTTGGCGTGTATATGTTATCATGAATTGCTTCTTGTTGCCACGGCAGTCCAAAAAAAGGACCCATTGACGAGGAAGCAGGGGTCATGAGCTGTAGTCCAGCCATGCTGAGGGACTGCAAAGCAGGGCTTTTCATTCATTCATTCATCCAGTGTTTCTGTCATTGCATTTTTGTTCCAGCACAGCTTACTGTAAGAAAGGGGAAAGAGAATTAGCATAATATACAAACTGAAAAGTTGGTCATTCACAGCTGTAGAGCGAATCAAAAATATTTAAACTGGTTAGGGGTGTGAGGTCACAAGCTCTCCTCCCCCAACTTCCTCCTTCCCAAATGAGCAGCGTGATCTTTCGCTACAATTAAGTCCAGTGGGGAAAATTCATGGTTGAGGAAAAAAACAGGAAAAGGGACCATGGGATCAAGCAGACCCCATCTCCAAAATAACCACGTTTTGAGAGCAAGTTGCGTTATGAAACTGACCCATCACAATACTATTCACGACCATTAGGGTTAATGAGATATAATTCTTTTTCCAGCAACATATCCATTTTGATCCATCCATTATTCAACGAACCCATTATTAATAACACAGAATTGCAAATTTGGAAAACTCTCCTAAGTGCAACATTAAGCAATCTGAAACGTATTCTAAAGTCCTGATGTCCCTAAGGATTTTAGAAGATCAAAACAGCATCACCAGTGTCGGCGCTCCACCTCACCGGGGTCCCGTGGGGGCCCCAGGTCCGTCCCACCTAACCATGTCGTCAGCCCTGGTGCCCGGGAGCTGGCTTAATTTTACCAAACGCTGAAGCCACAGGATAGCAGGGTCCCTAACTGTCCCTACCACCAGGCCACTCCTCACCTCCTCTTCCGCAAGCCACTATGCCTAGCCTGGCCCTTTGTTCTCCTGGGGTGGGGGTTGCCCTGCTCGTTTTGGCCGTGCTACACTGGCTTCTTTCAGCCACTCTCTCCTCTCCTCCTGTCTCCCCTCTTCCTCTTCTTCTCCATCTTCACTCTCCTCTCCCTCCTCTGTCCTCCCTCTCCTCCAGTCCCTCCCCCTCTTCCCTCCTTTGGTTTCCTTTCCACCTCCCCCCTCATCTTCCTCTTCCTTATATCTCTTTTTCCCCTCCCCCTGCCCCTGTCTCAGCCAAGCCAGCTGGGTCTTATCCCGCGCCCACCCTGGCCCATCCCCTGACTCTTAAGGGCAGCCGCATCATCCACGCAGGGGCAGAGACCCTTGGCTGTTGCTCCGTTGGGAGTCTGTGCCAGCTGAAGGCTGTCGCCACAGCTCCCTGGCCCGTCCTGGCCCCCCTGGTGTCCAGCGGCATCCGGCTCCATTGCCGCTCGCCCCGGGCTGTCACCACCCCCAGGGCTTGTCCCCTGCACCCGGCCCCGCACCCAAGTCTTCCCAGGCCCCATCCCTGGTGAGTCAGGGCGGTCGGAAGGTAGGTGGGTGGTGGAGGCTGGTTAGGCCTCAAGCAGTCCGGGGCTGGGGCCGTTACTCAGTCCGGACAACCAGTAATGAAGAAAAAGAAATAGAAAACACAAAATTCTGAAATTTTATTTCCCAGCTCAGTTGATGAAGGAACTTGAAAATATGCATTGTCCCCAGGTGAAACCATCTGATCCTATCTGCTGGCGAGGAAGAGGGAAATAAGAGCCTACCTTGCCAGCTTCAAAAATATATCAGACTAGAGACATGCAGAATAAACTGATTTTGTATTTATTTGGGGATAAAAGGGATCAAGCAGAGAAATTTGGAAGGGTTACAAAAAATATTGGACAGTGTGCTATGTCTTGGGAAACATGCGCAGTCACAATTCTTTCAGAACTCTCTCAGCCCCTCCTTCTTCACAAGTTGCCTGTTGCGGGGAATACGATTGTAAGTTGCCTTGAAACTCCTTACGGTGGAAAAAGTCTTATTATTTTAGGCAGAAATGTATTTGAAAATGCACTTGATTTTTAAATTATGGAATATCACTACAAAATGTTATGATCTTTTTAATAAGCACATTATGGTACGTAAAGATGCAAAATTATAGTGCTCAGGTCACACAATAAAGCTTTTTAAAACAATATTCTTTGTGTATAACTGGCAAATCTTAGCCATTCTAGTAAGGGTATAAATCCAGTAGATGGATGCACTAAAAAAACTCATCCAATTTTTAGTCACAAGAGAATATCATGTTTTTAGTCACAAGAAAAGAAAATTCTTTGACCCAGAATGTGATCCAAAATTCTCTTTAAAGTATTGGTTTTAAAGAAATAGCAGTGGCCATTTCCGCACGGCCCCCAGGCGCCCCCACGCCGGCAAGAATTCTGCCGGCGTGGGGGCGGAGGCTGTTTGCACGCAAGCGTGCGGGCGGCCTCAGGAGAGGCCGGCGGACGACAGGCGGCTCCGCGATGGAAACGCCGCCTCTGCCTCTCTCATTTCCCGCTCACCTTGTCCCCGTCGTTGACCTGCTGGCGCCTCGGAAGCCTCTCGCCCACAGCCTGCCCTCCAGGCCTCCAGGGGTCGGAGGACAGTGAGGGAGGGAAGCTTCGGAGGCCAGTAGGGCCGGCCAACGGGACTCTTAAAGGTGGAGTGGGAAAGGGAAGGGAACACAGCGTCTTCCCCGGGAGGTAGCTGTTAAGCGCACTGCGCGGGAAGAGCGTGCTGTTCCTCAAAACAACCCAACTAAAGGGTTGTTTTTTAGGGCGGCCTGACGCCGCCCTGAGGGGAGGGGAAGGGCAGGCCAGCTCGGCGCTGCTGCTGCTTTCAGCAAAGCGCCCACCGCCTGTGCGAACGGGCGGCGTCGTAGAGGCGGCGCTTATTACCGCCCCCAGGCCGCCGTTTTTGGCCCATGCGGAAACGGCCAGTGTTAAGCAGTGGGTGAAGCTGCAACGGGATGGAGGGGGCGAACCCCAGGCGTGTGCCATTGTTGTCACGTGGGGGTGGAAAATCACCCCCAGGTCCCTCTCCCAGGGGCGTGGGTGAGGCACGGGCGGGGCGGGGGAGTGTGTGGGGGAGGTCGTGGCTTAGGCACAGTTTCCTCTCCCTCCGTCCCTTGTGTTGAGTGCTGATGAATAAAGATATGCATTATGGGCCCCATTAAGAACCACAGACTTACTGTATTAATTTCTGCGACCTCTGTGTGTATGTTCTCTGAACTGCATTTTGACACCATTATATCTGCTTGTAAGTTAATCACATCTCCGCTGAACTCCTGCAAAAATAAAGAAAACTTTGTTAAAGATACTCATTTACAACAGGCTATATGAAACATTGGTTTGCTGATAGCAGATCACTTCTCCTAGCAGCCCTCCCCCCTCCCCCGCTGCAAATCCCCACAATGTGTCCAGCACTGCTCCTGGAGGCCCCACGAAGCTCAGGTGCATAATTTAAATGGGACAGTTTGCTACATTAAGTGGGGGAAGACGGGAAAGTTCCATTCTTTGAAAAGAGCTCTGGCCATAGTATGTAAAGGCAAAGGTACATAGTCAATGTAAACACGGGAGTGATAAGGACACATCATATGACTGTGCTGACCCCTCAATTTTTAAGGAAACTAATTAGTTAGTGATTACAGAGAACAACGAATCCTTAGAGCCACAAGCTTAAAATAGGAAGAATGAAGATTTTTCTCCTCACAAAAATGGAATTTTAACATTAGAAAATTTAAAATATATATCTACTTTTGTGCTTTGACTTCTTGAGTAAGAATGGATATAAGTAATGATAGTGCCGTGGGGGGGGGGGGGGACTGCTTTTGCAGGTGCAGTTTTATCCCTTCTAGCTGTGGCCTTGGGAGTTCTGCGGCTGGGAAGAGACTCCAGGCCAGACAATGCAAACTATCTGCTTCTCATGTGGGGGTGGGGATCTTACACTCAAATTATCAAGAGTTTGGCGCGGTTTTCGCCAGAACTCTCTTTCTATGTTCCTGATGTGTCTTCAATAAAAGCCTTGAACCAATCAAGTGATTTATTGTCTGAATGGGGAATCTGACTACACACACACACACACCTTTTCCATTCTTACTCAAGAAGTCAAAACACAAAAGTGGATATGATATTATAAAATTATATATACAATAATTAAACAACACTAATTATGCAGAAGGTACCCTTTTGAGGAATACAAAGTTCTTTCAAAGAGAAGCATTTCCCCAGTGCCAACTCTTTACCCCCACAATTATTCTTCACTGCACAGTCCATGGGGAAAATGCATGTCAAAGAGCTTGGAAGGGATCGTGCTGAAACTGTAGACAATCTCCTTTCAAGCTGCTACTGCAGTCACTTTAACTAAAGAAGGCAATTGATGGCGCATCCTGCACCATGATACTTCACTCTCGCGGACTAACAGTGAAATTTAGGACAGAGTTACTCCAGTCTAAGTCCACTGATTTCAGTGGGCTCAGACTGGAGAAACTCTATTCTGGATTGCCCTGTGAAGCACTTCCAAAAGCCAGAGGGAGGGATAACACTGCGGATGGACTCCTTGGAAGTGGTGGGACAGTGGCCGATTTAAAGGAGACAAACATTTTCAGGTGGTGAGAGAGTATAGCAAAAGCAGGGTCATCCGCCTCCCACCCCTTCCGTCTAGCTGGTTCACGGAATTCCGAATGTTTTTTATTCAAATGAAATGGACCGTTTATAGCTATTACCACTCCCTTGCCAATGGTCAGACATCTTCCCCTTCCTGTTCAGCTATTTTACTGCATTTCCTAAATAGTACTCTAGAACAAAAGAATGTGTAAAAAACCTTTCCACTCTCTCCTTGTCTTTTGTCGTTTCCCCACTTTTCCGAACCTAGCTTATAATCAGAAGTCAAAGGAAATTGCGGAATAAATACATGCTCCCAGGCAGGTCCCTTTCACATCTGCTTCATCACTCCTGCGACACAAAGGTATGAAAGGTCTGGGTAGAAAGGTATGGCAGTAGGATAGGCAAACTGTGAACAGCAAGCTGTGAACACCTTTCAACACTGTTGCAGTTTTATAGGAGGCAATTTCTTTTGTCTATACTCTCAGATTCAGTATGGTGGGACTCCCTGCCAACTGAGACCCAGCCCTGTGGGACCTAGCTCAGTTCCACAGGGCCTGTAAGATGGAGATGTTGCACCAGGTCTATGGTTGAGGCAGCAAACATAACCATCAATGCTGCCCTCCCTACCCTTTCCTATTATATGTTTTTATCAATTAGTATGGGATTGCTAGGAGCCGCGTGGCATAGTGGTTAAGTGCTTGCACTGCCACTCACACGGTCAGGAGTTCGAGCCCTCTGTGAGTCAGATATCCTGGTAGCTGGCTCATGGTCAACTCAGCCACCCATCCATTCCTTGGTCGGTAAATGAGTACCTAGCACATAGCTGGGGGGTAAAGAATAGCTGGGGAAAGCAATGGCAAACTACCCCACAAAAACGGCTTGCCTATAAAATCACTGCTTGCAGTGGTACCCCACGGTCGGACACGACTGAAGGGGAAACTTTACTTTACTTTATGGGATTGCTGCATTGGATTGGTTCATGCTACTGTGCACGTCCCTCCTCCTTGGTTATTCAGCCAGGAATGTTTTATTAGACTGCTTTGATTGTGTGTTCCTGCATTGTACTGGGTTGGACTTTATGGCCCTTGGGGTCTCTTTCAACTCTATGATTCTATGTAACAAGGCATCAGGGATCACTTAACTGCTGAGTATTTGATGGCCTTTAGTTATATGGAAAGGTATATTTTTGTATTTATATTATATTACACTAAGATTTCCTGAGCCCATCCTTGGATAGGAAAGGGTGAGATATAAATCCAATCAGCTAAACAAAACTCAGAAGCTAAGCAGGGTCAGCCCTGGTTGGAGTCTGGATGGGAGACCTCCAAGGAATACCAGGGTCAGGGTGCAAAAACAGGCAATGGCAAACCACCTCTGAAGATCTCTTGCCTTAAAAATCCTATGGGGGCACCATAAGTCAGCTGTGACTAGATGGCAACACACACACACACACACAAATAAAACTGAACAAATAACGTGAAATTTTTGTCCCACTCTTAAAAAAAAATCCCATTGGAAGATGATGAATCTTGTGAAATACAGTCCTGCTTGGCAAGTCACCATGTGGTGGCGGTGGGGCAGGGGATGGAAAGGAGTGCCCTGAGAAAGCCAAAAGCTGCCGGAGAGGCAAAATATGTTAGGAAGTTGAACATGCATGGACTACAGAATAAATCTGGATTTTCACATTCACTCATCGCATCAAAGCACAGTGAGCCGGTACAAACAAGGGTTCAGAATCCCCACTAAGCACTCAGTAAGGCACAGTTTATCTGGCAGTTTATATATTCTTTCGTGTTCAGTTTGTGTTCAGACACTCTAAAAAACCAAAGTCTGATCAAACTTTAACTTACAAACTGTGACTTACACAGGGTTCATTAAGACATCATGGTAAATAAGAGCATTCACATCAAGACATATCAAGATTACTAAATTACAAAGCTTTCAGTCACTCTGCAAGACAGATAGAATCTTTGTCCTAAAACCAAAATGATGTACAGAACAATATTTTAAAAGATTATCTTTATCAAGTCAGTAAAATGATCCTTCCACTAACCTTAAAAATAAGAATGAACAGACAGACAATTACCCTGGGCTCAAAAAAGGAAATAGGTTTCTAAATGAATGTATCTATCTCTGAGTAATACCTTCCAAACCATTTTGATAATCATTTAAAAAAGGTTAAAATGACTTAAAGCAAACTGAGTCTAAAATGAGAACTGCTTCTCAAATAACACTCAAAACTGAGGAACGTACCTTAGAATTATTTCAGAGCATTTTTCTTCCTTGAATCTTGATAGAGAGGTTTTCCAGAAATTCCAAGCCTATGATTTTGTTTCACCCTAGGTAACCTAGAAGGCAAAACAAAGGAAGCACACTTTAACAAATTCTAATAAAACCCAAACATGTCACATACCAGTCTGCTTTCCTGTATTTTAAATTTTAATATTTAGCTCCAAAGCAACAGCACATGGCTCTCAAAATCTAATCAAATTTCCTTTTCGGCCAAGGATAGACACAGTGAGTGTATGAAAGATCTGCTTTAAGGACTAAACGTCTTTGCATATTTTCTATTTTATCTGGTAGTTAACTGAGATCCATTTGCAATTGGTTCTATTTTGCTGTAAAAAAAACCCTTGAGTAAAAGTAATACTTGCTGCTTTAGGACAGAGACATGCATCCATTTTATGGAATGTATCAGGGGTCCCCACTTGTTTCAAGTCTGTGGGTGCAGGGGAGTAGCTTACTAAAACAGCACCTAGGGTGCACCCTGGGTGCTGCAGGCCTCCCCCTACAGCCAGGCACAGCCTGCCATCAGGGCCAGCACCCCACCTCGATCTCCACATGCAGTTCAGAACAATACAGCCTGTTTGCTGCTGGCCTCAGCTGACTGGGTTTAGCTTTAAACTGCAGGCTGGCTCCCAGTCATTGCAGTGGTGGTGACAGCTATATTGGGATTTAAAATCCCACAACTAAATAGAATTTTTAAAAGGCAAGAAAGAAAGAAAGAAAGAAAGAAAGAAAGAAAGAAAGAAAGAAAGAAAGAAAGAAAGAAAGAAAGAAAGAAAGAAAGAAAGAAAGGAAGGAAGGAAGGAAGGAAGGAAGGAAGGAAGGAAGGAAGGAAGGAAGGAAGGAAGGAAGGAAGGAAGGAAGGAAGGAAGGAAGGAAGGAAGGAAGGAAGGAAGGAAGGAAGGAAGGAAGGAAGGAAGAAAGAAAGAAAGAAAGAAAGAAAGAAAGAAAGAAAGAAAGAAAGAAAGAAAGAAAGAAAGAAAGAAAGAAAGAAAGAAAGAAAGAAAGAAAGAAGTGGTGGCAGATCTGCACGTAAGCTTTCCAAATATCTAAAAATAAGTCCATATGCAATTTTCATCTATATGCCATGCATTCAAATACTGATACAGTTATAAGATTCTCGCTGCACTGATTCACTGGAGGTGGACATTTATCTTTGTAATACCAGCCTTTGGCTGTAGTGACGACATAAAGGGTCAATTTTCATTGACCACTGGTTAGACTTCAAGCAACAGGCAGATAGTTTAACATATACATCCTCAAAAATCCATGAACATAGTAATACAAAATTAATGAGTAATAACTTCTTCCCAGCAAAACCAAATAACTGGACACCACCATATTATATGTTTAAGGGATACATTCTGTGAGTTACAATGCCAGCAATGACACTTATTCAATCTTTTGCTACAGAGTTCCACAGGTGTCCAATATATCCTAAACATTTTTTTTTTGCTGAATAAATTGCAACTTAAGATCCATGAGGAAAGAATATAAATTTTAAGGCTATATCCCATTGCTTTGACAAAAATAGGGCTCTCTAGCTCCTTATTCCACTCATTCCTGAGACTGTGAAAAATGACATCAAATAATTATCGACAAATATTGTAAGTTTCATTTTCTGCACTGATTCAATTAGCGTTTCCAGGTACAAAGTGGGCTCTGAGAAATTTAATGCTATAGGGTCATTTTTAGATACCAACAGATGTTGCAACTTTAAACGCTTCCATTCAACGTAAGTTGAAAAGTCACATCTAGACCTCTACTGAGAAAATCACAAAAGCTCATAATCACAGTTTGTCACCTGGTCCAATGTAAAAATCCCCTTATTGGTCCAAGCCATCTATAGAAAAAATTTCTTCCCCCGCCCCACCCCATTTTTAGGTCTGGCTTGGCCATAATGTTAATTTAGCAAATTAAAATGGATCAAAGTGATATCATTGTGACATTATGCAACATTGTTCTCTAGCTGCAAAAACCAGCCAGAGAAATGGGATCTACTCTGGCATAAACAGACCCTAAGGCACTCCACTTAAAGAGGGCGTCAGACAAGAGGCCTCCAAAAGAATCCAAGATGGATAGTCTAACTGCAAGGAACCATCCCAATAATTAGTACCAATTAACAAGCATGCCTGATAATATAAACTAAGATCAGAGAAACAAAATCCTCCATCAAACGGAAGTTATCTCCTCTTTGTAAAAAATCCAAGGCTTTTAGATTTTTCTGCAAACCCTTCCACTCTCTGGCCTTGACCTGGAGATTTAATTTATCTGCAGATCACCGTGTAGCCAGCCATTACATATATGATGATGATCATATGATTAAATATACCATTTCCTGCTACAGGTTGTCACTAGGTTCCAAGTTAGTGAAAGATGGTTTTGATACCGCTCATTCTTCTCCTTCCCAGATTTCCGTTCCTACTTGTAGTGTGAAGTTCTCTTATCAGTTTGCACAGGTGTGCCCTCAGCAAACTGCACTCTTGCCATGTAGAAGATGCTACCACCACTGAGTAAAGTTTCACTGAACGGAAGTTTTAAAATCTGATCCACCTCCGCTGATGCCTTTCTACTTACTAAAACTACCAAAAACGTTTAATATTACAATGGAGACCATTAAAACAGAGACCGCTAGTCCATCTGTCTCCCCCCAATCCATTTACAACCTACTGTATGATACCCCTAACCACAAAGGAGTAGAAGTTTAATTTGTACAGCAGGCCCTAACATATTGCTGGTCAGACTTCATGCCAAAGACTGGGCCAAGTTCTAGTACAAAAAAGCAAGCTTACAGCACATTAGCATGTAAACAGTCTTAGTGCTCTCCTCTGGACAATAGGCCTGCTGCAGAACTCACCCATCCCTTCCTGTCTAATAGCCAAAGGAACACACAACCTGCCAGAATGACACCATATAGTAGTGGCACCAGTAACTGCAATAAATAAGCTATCGCTTTCTCACAGAATCGGTCACCAGCGCATTCCCTTTATGCAGCATACCTGGAACTGTTATACAGTATATGGAGGAACAGTTAGCATCAAGAGAGGACTGCATATCATTTGGCTTCTTCTATAGTGTATACCCTGTTTCTCCAAAAATAAGACATCCCTTGAGAATAAGACGTAGCAGAGGTTTTGCTGAAGTGCTAAATATAAAACACCCCCCGAAAGTAAGATGTAGCAAAGTTTTTGTTTGGAAGCATGCCCGTCGAACAGAACACCAGAGCATGCAGCTGTGGAGTGGAAAAATAAGACATCCCCTGAAAATAAGACATAGCGCATCTTTGGGAGCAAAAATTAATATAAGACACTGTCTTATTTTAGGAGAAACACGGTAGTTCTTGTACATGACAAGGGAAGGAAAGTTTGCACTATATGACAAAGGGACAGCAGTGAAATATGATCTTGATGTAACTTTAATTTTGTCAGTTTTATCTTGATCATCGCCATCTTACCCAATAACAACAATATCCTTAAAATATTATATAAATTACTACATTTTATTCCTTCCACCACACTTGGGGGGGATTGATTCTATAAAATATCATCATTTGTACAAATATTTCCTCCCCTTAAAAGCGATGATTTCTGTAAAGCGTTATGAAACCCATCCCAATTACATCTTAAAAATGCAAACACCACAAAGTTGATGCAAATCAAATGCCCGTTTAGTATGCAGTAAGACAAACTTTTAAGAAAAGTTAAAATTGCCCATGGCTGTGCTTTACAGTGCAAAATAGTCAGGGCTGCCGGCTGGGTGTGGCAGCCGGGAAATATATTCCACACAATTACTCCCCACCTTTAAAATAATTCACATAAGGAAAAGAATAAGTCATAAAAAGTAGACCTATTTTGCAATCAGATGAGTGCAGTCAATCCATCAGCACAAAATAAGCCTTCCAAGTGTTTGCTGTGTTGTTGTTTTTTTCAAACAAAGCCCCAGGCAAGTGGTCAGAAGATGGCATTTTCACAGCCTCTGCATTTTTTCCCCCTGCCTTGGTATGCCTTAGCAGCTGCTACTGAAGGGCTTGTGTGGGGGGTTCCAAATACAAGATTTGCATAAATGTAAATCGCATGCTCCTCCTTCCTACACAGCTAAGACAGAATGGCAAATTGCCTACATATACAAAGGAGCAGTGAGGGGTTTTGTGTGCTCTCCCTAAAAGGCCCCTTCACTTTGAAATGTACCGGTATACTCCTTTTACTCAAGACAAGCTGCTCCATATTACAACCAATAATATTTCTAGCGTATCCTTTCAACTTACAGGGGTGGTTAACGCAAGTTGTCTCATCAAAGACTTCTTAAAAATGTTCTCAAGATATACTTCTCTTCTTTACCCCCCCACCCCCCTATTTGCAATTGGAAAGCTTCCATCATGAACTGCCCGGACTTCATGGTGACTGCCACAGTTGGTGATTTCTTTGTCAAGCAGACTACCAAGAGAGGTTTATGTTTCTCCCAACATATATTTGAACAGCTCTCCTCGGTGCAATTCCTTGGCTAGCTTAAGTGGGTAACAGGTTGCATTGGGAGCAAAGGCAACCAATGTAAATTGTTACCATCCTCTTCTATATGAAGAACATAAACTACTTTAGAGACCTAAAATGAAATCTAGCCCATGGACAGGTTTTGGACATGATTTGAACTCTGCTGTTCAACACATGATTTGAACTCTGCTGTTCAACACATGATTTGAACTCTGCTGTTCTGAAGCAAGCAAAAAGTGATGCTGATGCAGAGACATTCAGATATCCTGGGTCCTGATTTAGAAAGCCTGATTTAGAAAGCCAAGGCAGATTTACCAGAATATTCAGCTGTGTTATAGTAAGATGGCATCTAACTCTTAGTCAGAATAGTGTAGTAGTTAACAGCAGGTAGACTCTAATCTAGAAAACCAGGTTTGATTCCCCACTCCTCCACATGAGCAGCGGACTGTTATCTGGTGAACCAGATTTCTTTCCCCACTCCTACATTCCAGCTGGGTGATCTTGGATTAGTTAGTTTTCCGGAACTCTTTCAGCCCCACCTATCTCACAAGGTGTCTGTGGTGGGAAAAGTAAAGGAAAGGAGTTTGTACAGGAGAGAAAAGCGGGGTATAAATCCAAATTCCTCCTGATGTGAAAGGAGAATTTGTGAGTTCAAAAGAAGCTTTGTGCGACTGTGCTTCTGAGGTGGCCTTTCTGTCATCTGTTTTGACCAGAATCTTTTTTCAAAACACTTAGTATAAGTATAGCAATATCATATCGATAACAGTACCAACAGAGATGATAAAGGAGCTCTCATGATAAAGTAGGATTAAGGATCGTACTTAAAATAAGACCAACCCTTTTTCAAAGTCATTAGAACTTAAAAACAACTGTTTTCATCTCAGTGCTGCTGAATTAATGATGAAGAATTTATTGTTCTTTTTAAAATATTCGTATGTTTTGGGTAGTGTTTCAGCTCAAAAGCTTTTCAGCTAGAAATTCATGATATAAACATTATACATAAAGGCTATCAACATGCTTGCCTGGGGCAAACATCAGAAGAGAGCCAATATAGGCTGGTAGAAGATCCACTTCTTGCCCCAGCAGCCAGGAAAGTGTTAAATTGTACACAGAATGTTTTAAGATCGGCAAATTGATACAAGACTCCTGATCAGATTGGCATTATGTCCTTTGTTCGTTCTTAAAATGTAGCCAGGTAATACACTTCAAACACTGCTCTTATATATATATAAAAAACCTTATCACAAGAAACTGTACCAAAGGATACCAACAAACTAGACTTGTTCTTTAGTATCGATGATTCTTGGCCAGATAGTAATTTTGTAGAATCCAAAGAATGTTTCTCCCAAATAACTGCATTCAAACTACGGGACCAAAATAGCACTAAAATCCATTTTGGACTGCAGTAGAAAAACAGGAGGAGAATAAGTAGCACTCTGTTGACAGAAGACCTTCAGCCAGCAGAAAAGCTCCATGAGATCCACCATCAGTCTGGGTAAGAAGTATGTTTATGCTCAGCAGTAGTGTTTAACCCCACCTTAATCACATAGCTGTTCCTCTCTCCGTTTAATGCTGCCCCATGGAGACAGAGTTCCAAGAGGAGAAGTAATAGCCAGTACTAATCAAGTTTAAGAGGGAATGTCAATTTCACCTGAAACTCTGCAGGAGAAAGACTGCTTGCTAGACTGTTCAAATAATTCCCCAAGACTTTCTTTGCTAAAGCCATGCTGATGTTCTGTCAACAGCTCCAAAGCCAGTGCCCAAGAAAGGTAACCCCGGTCGAGTCTCAAGAGAACGGGAAGAGACGGTGTTTGAGTGGCTAAGTCGCATGAGTTTGTGTCTCTCTTTTTTCTAAGCATAAGCATAAACTCTCTCTTTTGGAGAGAGAGTGACCACCTGACTCCGGCGTGCCCGAAGAAGCCAACTGGACTGGAATCAACCCCACTATTGTGTTTTCCCACGCAAAACCGTCCCGGGAAAGAAAAGGCTGGAGCGCAACCCTGCAGTTGGATGACGCTTCCCCCAAGGAGACATCTGAGAGTGAGACCAGCGCCAAGCCAGCAGGAAACGACAGCGCCTTGGCCTAGAATGATGACTCTGATGGCCAGGTTGGAAAATCAGAGGACCCTCTGAAGATGCCAGCCACAGATTAAGGTAAAACTTCAGGAGAAAATACCACTGGACACAGTTAGATGGGTCTGTATCTCACTGGGACACAGCCACACAACCGGGAAAACCCACAACATCCTAATACTGTTACGGTAGTCTTTAAGGTAGGGTGCCTTAAAGGTGTCCTTTTCAACAAAAAAATGTCAGCAAGGATGGAAAAGCTGCACAAAACCTAAGCAAAATCCTGCACCCCAATCTAACCAAGGCCAATATACCCACAAGAGATTGTACAGGCAGACAGTCTAAAACCTCAAACCATAATGCAATCTCCAGCTGCATAGCAATATGAAAGCTTGTTTCATATCTCTTGCTTTAAAATGCAAGTTTATTCCCAACAAAGACATACTGTCCCAAAACTGAAACAGAGGTAACAATATGTGCCTTGAGCGGGAAGGGTCAAAAATAAGCTCCAACATGCCCAGTTAAGAAAGGGATATAATTATAATATCACCTGCCTTTTTGATGCCAACTGATGGGTCTGTATCTCATTAGGCAGCTCTTAAAATATAACTTTATTTCTAGCAATGTTATTACCTCTACAGCTGGTTCAAAAAAGGTTACAGACAGCAGACTGTGACAGTCCTAAAGCGGGACTGCTAAATTGTTTCTGGGCACATTTCAAGGAGTTAAACAGCCTGGGATCAGAGTAACTGAAGGTCAGTCTACTCCCCATATTGGCTAAGATCAGCATACACTTTGGCAAACAGCAACCTCATAGGGCCTTCTCTGTAGTGATGCCTTGATTGCAGCAATCCTCTCTCACAGCTGTTTGCCTGGCACCTGCCGAGTTAAGTTTCAGGTACCAGGCCACAACCATTTCCCCGGACATTTGATTAATGCATATGTTCTTTATAATCTTTCTACTTTTAATGAGAGTCAAAATAGTACAGTACAGTGCCAGAATGGGACTAGGGAAACCTGGATTCTAATCCCAATTTAATCCTGAAGTTCACTGGGTGACTTTGGGCCAGCTACACACATACTCAGACTACCTTAATTCACAAGCTTGTCATGAGGAATGAATAACAGAAGAACCATGCAAACTGCCCTAATCTCCTTGGAAGAAGGGCAGGATAAAAATGCAACAAATGCTGTTTTTATTCTTCAGGTCTTATCCCTATCCATACAATGATGTGTTTTGGTATGAAGTGCCTTAAGAACTGAATACCAAAACAGCCAAGCGTCTATCCCAAGGGTAGGGAACCTTTAACACTCAAAGAGCCATTTGGACCCATTTTCCACGGGAAAAGGAAACACTTGGAGCCGCAAATAATTTTTGACATTTAAAATAAAGATAACACTATATATATAGGGTTTTTTTTTTACCTTTTACTCTGCTCATTTTGAGAAGCGCATGGATGCACCCGCCCTGCTACCTGCAGGACGGGCAAGGATGAAGCCGGCGGCTCGGCCTCACCGGCCGCCTGGAAAGCACCCGCCCTGCTCCAATGGGGTGGGCGAGAGGGAAAGCCTGCAGCGCAGCGCGGCCCAGCCGACCGTGGACAGTTGGTGCGCCTGCCCTGCTGCCTGCAGGGCGGGCAAGGATGGGGCCAGCGGCTCGGCTCGTAGAGCCACAGTGCAAGGGCAGAAGAGCCGCATGCGGCTCTCGAGCCGCAGGTTCCCTACCCCTGGTCTATCCCCTTCAACTCCACTGCCAATGGAAGTTACCAAAAACGCTAATTATTTCTCACATCAACTTACCTATTATGCATTTTGCAATATAACATCAAAGTAGTATCATAACTGATCTCCAGGGCTTTTTGAGTCTATGGAAGTTGAAGGATCTGTTCTCATTTAACACATTTCTACAGCATGCTTAAATCTTTTATCTGGTTTTTAAAAAACATATTTTTCTATGGGTGATTCTCTCAGATTGATAGATGTCAGCAAAAAGAATGCCTAGGATTTTGCCAGTTCCACTTTCAAATTCCCCAACACTGTCATTCACATTCACTCACCTACAGGTCACTCTTTAGACATGAAGCTGCGCAATATGAACCAGACCACTGATTCATCAACGTCAATATTACATACACAGATCTGAAGGTTGTCCAAAAGAAGTTTTTTGAATCACCTGATCCTTTTAACTAGAGATTCTGACAACTGAACCTCAGACTTCTTGCATGCCAGGCAAATTCTTGACCACTGAGCCACAGCCTCAGACATATCTGATAAGCCAGCTCTAGATCCAAAGCACTGAATCCATATGAAAAACAAGGTAGCAAGGCAATTTAATCAAAAAGAAATTAAGTGATTTCTTAACTCTCAAACCAGGGCAACTACAGCTCCAAGATAAGGTCCAGAAACCCATCCTGAATTGCTGTTTTTGACATGGCAATCTCTTGAACTTACTTTATTGAAATAGTGGCCAGAAGAGCAAGGGGAGAACTTCTCACTGGAGGAAAAAGGTAAGAACCCATTTCTATAAGTGTCTGGCAGAAACTGAGGTTGGGACAATGACTTTTCACCTCTCTGGAGCAAGCATGGGGCCAGCAACTGGTCCTTTTAAGGAAAGGAAAAAAGCACTATAAAATTCAGCTATGGACAGAAAGGTTTAGCTATACTTTCTGAAAAAGGTGATCAATACAGGGGGCTTCATATTGTGCATCCTATATGAGACTGCAAAGTGTATAGCAAAAAGGCCATTTTCTCCTGCAAGCACTCAACTCATAAAGTATTGTCGAAGGCTCTCACAGCCGGAATCACTAGGATGTTGTGGGTTTTCCGGATTGTATGGTCATGTTCCAGGAGTATTTTTTCCTGACGTTCCGTTTGCATCTGTGGCTGGCATGAAACATCAGGAGAAAATACTACTGAAACACGGCCACACAACCCAGAAAACCCAAAGCAACCTACTCATAAAGTATTGCAAATGCTCCATATGGAAGGGCAGAAGGTGGACTCACACATACAGCATGAGATCAACTAGCCTCCTACTGCTTAACAGGACTCAAACTGGTCAAAGGTGACTTCTATCATTAAAGATAAAATTATTAAACATGTAGAAAAGCAAGACCTGCTGAGGAAGAGTCAGCATGGCTTTTGCAGAGGCAAATCCTGTCTTACAAACTTACTAGAGTTCTTTGAGGGTGTAAACAGGCATGTGGATAAGGGGGAACCAGTGGACATTGTCTACTTGGATTTCCAAAAGGCTTTTGACAAAGTTCCTCACCAGAGACTGTTGAGAAAACTCAGCAATGAAGGAATAAGAGGGGAAGTCCTCCTATGGATTAAAAAACTGGTTGAGGAACAGGAAACAAAGGGTGGGTATAAATGGGAAGTTCTCACAATGGAGAGATGTAGGGAGTGGTGTCCCCCAAGGATCTGTATTGGGACCAGTGCTCTTTAACCTATTCATAAATGACCTGGAAGTAGGGGTGGGTAGCGTGGTGGCCAAGTTTGCAGATGATACCAAATTATGTAGGATGGTGAGAACCACAAAGGATTGCGAAGAGCTCCAAGCGGACCTTGATAAATTAGGTGAGTGGGCTCAGAAATGGCAAATGCAGTTCAATGTAGCAAAATGTAAAGTGATGCACATAGGGGCAAAAAATCCAAACTTCACATACATGCTACAGGGGTCAGTGCTATCAGTCACAGACCAGGAAAGGGATTTACGCCTTAGTTGATAGTTCCATGGGAATGTCAACTCAATGCATGGCAGCTGTGAAAAAGGCAAACTCTATGCTGGGGATAATTAGGAAAGGAGTTGATAATAAAACTGCAAGGATTGTCATGCCCTTATATAAAGCCGTGGTGCGACCGCACTTGGAGTACTGTGTTCAGTTCTGGTCGCCACATCTCAAAAAGGATATTGAAGAGATAGAAAAAAGTACAGAGAAGGGCAACGAGGATGATTGAGGGGCTGGAGCACCTTCCTTATGAGGAGAGGCTTCAGCGTTTGGGACTCTTTAGTTTGGAGAGAAGACGTCTGAGGGGGGATATGATTGAAGTCTATAAAATTATGCATGGGGTAGAAAATGTTGACAGAGAGAAATTTTTCTCTCTTTCTCACAATACTAGAACCAGAGGGCATTCATTGAAAATGCTGGGGGGAAGAATTAGGACTAATAAAAGGAAACACTTCTTCACGCAACGTGTGATTGGTGTTTGGAATATGCTGCCACAGGAGGTGGTGATGGCCACTAACCTGGATAGCTTTAAAAAGGGCTTGGACAGATTTATGGAGGAGAAGTCGATCTATGGCTACCAATCTTGATTCGCCTTGATCTGAGATTGCAAATGCCTTAGCAGACCAGGTGCTCGGGAGCAGCAGCAGCAGCAGAAGGCCATTGCTTTCACCTCCTGCATGTGAGCTCCCAAAGGCACCTGGTGGGCCACTGCGAGTAGCAGAGTGCTGGACTAGATGGACTCTGGTCTGATCCAGCAGGCTAGTTCTTATGTTCTTATGTTCTTATGTTCAGAACAGCCTACAACCTCTGCATTTTTGGTTGGCATTCCTGAGATGGAGTATTCTCCATTATATAAGAGATGATAGATTTTTTTCTTCGAAAACATAATGTGTTGCTATGATACAAACATTATGGCTTAAAAGACTAAATTACCACAATGGAATATATATTTGCCAATATAACAACCTCAGCATATGTTACTTAGCCTTACATGGCTTGGGCAATACAGCAAAACACATCCCCCATACCACCCATCCTGGCTTGAATGTTCCGCAGGACTGTCCCAAGAGCTTAACCCAAAAGAAAGAGGGCACCAGATGACTAGCATTATACAAGATATAACTGTCTATTATTCTTATTCCTTCATATTGCTGAATAGTTAAGGGCCACGTTTGCTCCCATGACCAGGGCAACAACCTCTCAAGGAATAAGCAACTAGAGAGCATTCCCCCGATCGCTGAATCAGATGTGTCCCTATAGAGAGAAAAGCATTAACTACAAGCCCGACAAGAGTCAGAACTGAAAAGAAGGAATCGACCTGGGGCAGCATGAGCAAGACTGAGGCTGCCAGACAGTCTTTTATTAGCCCCATGGGAATGGATCAATTGATGCTGCTCTATTTCAGACTCCCCTGAATCCATGACATTATGCCAAGACCCCACAATTCATCAAAACTGTACCTAGGGGACTCGGATAGGCAGAAAGAGAAAAGGGAAGGAAAATGAAGTAAGATACATACACCAGTGGCAACCTTTTTCTCCCAGCATTACAACCCAGACCTTTGGTCTGAACAACTGAACTGTCTTGCCCACATAGGAAAAAATCCACAACTGAAAGCCAGCGTGTTGTGGTGGTCAAAAGGAATGGACTCTAATCTAGAGAACCAGGTTTGATTCCTCACTCCTCCACATGAAGCCTGCTGAGTGACTTTGGGCCAGTCACAGTTTTCTGAACCCCACAAGGTGTCTGTTGTGAGAAGGGAAAGGTGATTGTAAACCGTTTTGAGTCTCCTTACCGCTGGGGCCCCTTCCGCACATGCAGAATAATGCACTTTCAATCCACTTTGCAGCTGGATTTTACAGGCCGGTATAGCAAAATCCACATGCAAACAATTGTGAAAGTGGACTGAAAGTGCATTATTCTACATGAGCAAAAGGGGCCAGAGAAAAGCAGGGTATAAATCCAAACCTTTTTCCTTCCACTTGAAAACAACCAAAGCCTCATATTCAAAGATATGCGGATGCAACCCAACTGGGAAAATCCCACCAACATTGGTACAAAGCGTGGGAGCGACTTGGTGGGAAGGGGAGCCTCTAATCCGCCTCCCCGCATGCTTCCTCAGAAGTAAACCTCCCGCATCTCCCTTGTATTCAGTACGGCACACACAAAAAAGTATGAATGAGACCCCCATGGGGAGTTTGAAATACCACGGACGCAGGAAGACGTGAGCACGTGCAAGCATGTTTTACTCAGAAGTAACCCTCACCACGGCAACTGATCCCAAGCCAGCGTGCAGAAGAGCCAGCGAAGGCTCCCTCCAGCCACGTTGGGAGAAGGCGGGTAACTCGAGGGGAGGCCCAGACCGCGCAGCCTGCGGGCAGAGGAGCGAGGGGAAGACAAAAGGGCGGTAGGAAGAGAGAACAAGGCGAAGAAGGAAGCTGGCGGCGCCTCCTACCTGCCAGGCGGCCCGAAGCCTGGAGCTGCCCCGGCTACAGGCGTCGCCTCATTGTGCCGCCGCCGCCGCCGCCATTGCGCCTCTCAACTGTCAGGTTCCTCCATCCACCTGGGCTCGCCTCCTCCCCGCCCCGGGCCTACGCAAAGGGCGCTCCACCCTCAGCTTGCGACGACACTGCCCGGCTGAGCGTCGTTGGCGCACCGGCACTCTGAGAATCCGGGGCGAAGAGCGCGCGCTGTAGACTCGCCTGCTCGGCGCAGCGTCTCTTTCCCTTCGCCCAGCTCTGTTGAATGAAAGAGCTGGCCCGATTGGAGAGAGGACCGGGTGAGAGGTTAAAGGTGGAGGTACAAGCCAATCGGATGGCAGGAGACAGTGCAGCGCTGTAGAGGAGGTGGGGCTGCATTGCTAAGAGAGTCTCGTGCGCTGGGTTATTTATTTATTTATTTATATCGTTCATTTCTACCCGCCAGTCTCCCAAGGGGACTGGAGGCGGCTTATGTATGAACATACAGTAAAACAATACAACAATATAAAAGCAGTATAAAAGATATAAACATTGAAACCAATTACCAACAAGATGGCATAAGACTTACATAAGAGCATAAAGAGCAGAGTTTTCAGTGATAAGATTTTGCAGCCTCCCTTCCCATACAGATACAGAAAGAAAGTGGGCGGGGGGACTTGTTTTATGAATTATTCTTATGGCGTGCTAAGGGAGCCCTGTGCAAACAAGACTTTCATGTGTTATTAGGCTGTTTCAACATTAAGGCTCCTGGGAAGGTCGCTGTATTATTCAGTGCAATGAAAATAAATGGGAGTGTTGTGGCACTCTTTAAACACTTTATGGAGCTTTATGGACTACAGCCTGCTTCATCCGTGCACTCAGTGAAGTCTCAGCTAGGATTGCCAGCCACCAGGTGAGGCCTGGAGATCTGGAATTCCAACTGATGCCCATATCAGTTCCCCTAGAAAACAGGGCTATTTGGAAGGGTGGGGTTGTATGGTGTTCCTGATTGATGTCCCTTCCCCAAACCCTGTCATCCCTGGGTTCACTCCCAAATCTCCAGGAGTTTCCCAATTTAGAATTAGCAACCCCACCTCTCACCATGGTGTAGAATGGAATTCCAGCATTTCATGGCACCACCATGACCCCACTGTCCTCTGAAATACTGTCGTTCTGTAAAATCAAGACAGGTACAGAGACCACTATGCTAAATTAGTTATCATCTGCTTGGTGGAGAATCCCAGGTTTTGCTGTCGGTTAACTTGTGAGGACAAAAATTTCAAGGTGGGGTCCAGCAATGAAAAATGGCATCCTAATGAGTTCCAATTTAGCAGTTTCATGAGCCAGTCTTCCACCAGATTATAGTGATTTTTAGGTCTGTAGCAGAATGGCAGCATATTGAGGATCCACTCTTTGCATTTGAAGAAATGAGGTCCAGGCACAAGATTTTACACCCGAATAAAATTGTGCAAGTACCACAATACTCTTAACATCAAAGCAATCCATGGGCTTCAGCCTGCCTTTTAAAGACTGGGCTGTAAAGGGTATTCAGGATTCCAGTCATGAATCAATTTCCTTAACTTATTAAAAGTGCCACTGATGTATCAGACAGATTTTAAAGAAATCCTAATACATTCATCCTTTGTAAGGTACAGTGTCAGAATAGGGAGTCAAACTGGAAAGTCCTCACTCTGCTGTGGAAGCTTGCTGGTCAACCTTGGACCAGCCATTATCTCTCAGATTAACTTCACAGAGGCTGATTCCGCATGGGCCAAAAACAGCAGTGTGAAAATGGTGTGAAAATGGTGTAAAAGGGTTTAAAATGGTGTAAAAGGGTTTAAAATGGTGTAAAAGGGTTCACACCATTTTCACACCGCTGTTTTTGGCCCATGCGGAATCAGCCAGAGTGTTGTGAGGATAAAATGAACAAGGGGAGAGTAATGTAAGCTGCTTTGAGTCCCCACTGAGGAGAAAAAGAGGTGGAGTATAAATGTCTAAACAATTGATCTTCACCTCTCACCCTTACCTATCACATAGGCTGTGTGGTGGTGTGAAAATGGTGTGAAAGCAGTATAAACCCTTTTACACCATTTTAAACCCTTTTACACCATTTTCACACTGTTTTCACACTGCTGTTTTTGGCCCATGCGGAATCAGCCATAGATTTCTTGTGAAGATAAAATGAAGACAGCCAGTGTAGGCCCCTGACTTGGATAGCTCTAGGCTAGTCTGATCTCCTCAGATCTCAGAACCTAAGCAGGGTCGGTTAGTATTGTTGGTTAGTATTTGGATGGACAACCTCCAAGTGACACCAGGGTTGTGGCATGGAGGAAGGCAATGGCAAACCACCTCTAAACATCTTGAAAACCCTACAGGGTGACTTGACTTGACAGTGTAAACTTGACTTGACAGTGTGACTTGACAGTGTAAAAAAGGGAGTATTATCTTAGTAGAAATGTGGTAGATTAACATTAACATTGTAGGAATTTCTTCAGACATCTTAGCCCATTTGATTCTTGCTGCAATTGATAGGTATCTAAAGAATGTTCCCACTTCTTTGTCTACTGATTGATCCAAAATACCTTCTAATTGTGCTCCAGGCTTAAATTTGAAATTTCTTTTCAAAATTTTAGAAACGTCGTCATTAATCCCTTTCCAAAATTATTTTGCCTTTGCGCAGTTCCACCGCTGATGGTAGAAGGTACCTGTTTCTCTATGAAAACAAGTTCCATTAAGCAATCATACTGAGGAGTAATCTCGACATTCAGTCAGAAGCAAGTAAGTTGAAATGAATTAAACTATTGTCATGGCAGAGACAGAAAACAACAAATAAACAAAAATCTTAAAAATTCTGAATTTAGTGATGAAAGGATTGCAGGCAAATGTGCAGAATAAATCCTTTGATTTGTAAGAGTGCTTTTTCAGCCACTGGCAACGTGAAAGATGTGTCAGCTAAATATATTTATTCGTGGGAGCTAGAAACGATTTAACAGCTGCTTCCAGCTACCATACTATACAGAGTATTTAGAATACTCTTTCTTTACTTTATGAATTGACCGTGAGCTTCCTCTCTTCAGCTGTTCTGCAGCCTCTAAAATTTCAGGATCTCATCCAATTAAATCTTAAATGACATGGAACTTCATTGAAAACTTAATGTCACAAGCAGGTCACCAACAAATGCAATATTTTATCCATCATTATATACATCTCTGCTAAGAAGCATGCTTATGTACAATATACATCTAACTGTAACTATTCAGCAGCAAGAATGACACATTGGTTCAGGACAGAAAGCTTTTTATTACACTGTGAAAGGCTGTCATGTCTAATGATTTTAGACCACCCTTGAGCTTATTAGGAATAGGATTGCCAGTTCCAACCTGGAAATTAGTGGGAGACCAGGAGGGAAAGGGCCTGGAATAGTGGCTGTCAGCAACGGTATGACATCACTTCTGGAGAAAACCCAAAAGTGGTCATGCCTCTAGGAATCCCCAGAAACTCTAAATCATAGGCTCATTCCGCACACGCAAAATAATGCACTTTCAAGCTGCTTTCACAACTGTTTTTGCCATTCCGCACAGCTTCAAAGAGCCCTGAAAGCAGCTTGAAAGTGCATTATTCTGCGTGTGCGGAATGAGCCATAGTGTTTGGGGCAGTTCCTAGAGAGCCATGATGTCACTTCCAGTTTTCTTTGGAAATGTATTTACACCATAGCCCTAGTGAGAAATGGCAATCTAGTGAGAAATGGCAACCTTTCTCACTGAGACTCAAGGGGCTTACAGAAGGACAAGCAATACAATAAAAGCAATATAAACAGTTTAGTACATTGTACAAGCAATACAGCCCCACAGCCCCAAATTACACTATAAATAGCATAATGTATACAATACATGATACATACAATAGGAGAGTACATGCAGATTTTGTAAAGAACTGCATAAACCTTTCAGCCACTAAAGTAATAACCTTAGATGCTTTATAAAAAGGCCTAACGTGAAAAAGTTCCGTTTTATGACAACCCTTTTTTTTTAATGTCATTCTGATCAATTCTGTTTTGCTGCAGCCCTATTGGTGGGTGACCTTGATCCACTCAGACTTGAACCTGGAAGGGTTTAGATTGGAGACCTCCAAGAAATATTACAGGTGTGATGTGGAAGCGGGCAATGGCAAACCACCTCTCCTTGCCATGAAAACCCTCTTGGGCCACCATAAATCAGCTGTGACTGGATAGCGGTTTCTTTTCCCTTTCTTGGACTGAGTTATGCACATTCTGCAGAATCATAGACAAGTTTGGGAGCCTTCTTTACCTTTTGTGTGTCCTCTTCCTTTCAAATATAACCCCTATGTTAAGAATGGAATGACCCAAGAAGGGGTGTAGTCTGAAAAGAAGCAGAAGGCTGCAGAACTCATGAAGGTTGGAGGAAGCCAGGCTATCAGGCTGGGACCTGGATATATTATGATAAGCTCTTAACACCTTGGCTCGTTCCGCACATGCAGAATAATGCACTTTCAAACTGCTTTCAGTGCTCTTTGAAGCTGTGCGGAATAGCAAGATCCACTTTCAAACAGTTGTGAAAGTGGTTTGAAAACACATTATTTTGTGGGTGTGGAAGGGGCCCTTGTTTAAGGTAACTGCAATGTTGTTGGGAACTAGTGGGAAGGGAGTTGTTTATTTTTGCTATACTGTAAATGTTAGAATTTATTGTCTCAGGGTTTTTGGTGTGTGAATGGTGAGAGTTCTTTGGGGGACCTTCATCATCTTGAATCCAGTACATCAAACTTCTGGAGTTTTCACGAGACACCCACTTGCAGGAAGAAATGGACTTGGCATTACAAGACTGTAATTAGAAGGACCTGAAATGAAACTTAACAGGACTTTGAAGTGTACTGTTAAATGTTAATGTTTAAAAAGTGTTATATGTTAAGAAAAGTAATCTGTTCTGTTTAAAATTTAGTTGTTGCAAACTCCTTCCAAATTCTGCCCCACAGAACCCATAAGCTGAGGTTACACAAGCATCCCTGTTTCTCATACCACAGCCAGGTGGTCGGTGCTGGCACTGGGTGTTGCTTAAAATATTTTCCCTTTGCATTCAAGAAAATATTTCAAGGCATCTTGAAAATCCATCAAAAAATTGAAAAAATGGAAGATTGGAGGAAGATTGGAGAAATAAAGTCCAAAGACTATATGTAATGTACAAAATATCTTTTAACCTTAAAGGAAAGCCAACCGAAGAATACTATCACACTTGGCAACCTTGGATAAAGTATGTAAATAAAGTATATAAAATGTCGTTCCACTTAACTTGAGTTAAGATATACTTGACAACTTTTTACTGTCTAATTTTCTGCAACTAATTCTGGAGAGATGTAGAGGGGAAGTCTGGAAGGGGAGGGGTAATCTTTGGGGAGGGGAGGGAAATGGGAGGGGGAAGGAAGGAGAACTTACATAAAATGAGCAGCAATTCCCTGTACTAAATAAGCAGAATAGGTTTTCTTTTGAAACCAATTTTTTTTATTTTAAATCTGTATAATTCATACTCTCATAGTTGTGGTAATACTAATGTATACCTTCCAATTTCTTGAAACTTCAATTAAAAGTTATATGGGATTTTTTAAAAAAATTAGAAAATAGTAAACAATAGATACCATAGAAATCAAGTGCCAGTAAAATAATTAAAAGCAGCAATAAAAGCATAGATACAAGTATTTAAAGTAGCAGCATCCCGTTACATTCAATAAAAACACTAAAGCGGATTCCACATGGGTCAAAAACTCTTTTACTCTGTTTTCACACCACTGTTTTTGGCCCATGCGGAATCCGCTTAAGAGTTTTCAGAGATAAAATGCTTCTCCCCGGTGGGGATCCAACGTAGGTTACAATATCATTCTTCCCTCCTCTACACAAAAACCCTTTGAAAGAGATTACGCTCAGAGCGAGAGAGAAAGAGTCTATGGGAAGAGAGTTCCAAAGCTTTGGGGCCTCCTTAGAAAAAGCCCCTCCCTGGTCATCACCCAGCTTACTCTTGAAAATGTGCGTGGCGGGGGGTGGGGGGGATGCAGAATAGGGCCTCTGCAGTGGTGGGATCAAAAAAATTTAGTAACAGGTTCCCATGGTGGTGGGATTCAAACTGTAGCGTAGCGCCAATGGGGCTGGGCGGGGCGCAACAGGGGTGTGGCCGGGCATTCCGGGGCGGGGCATTCCTGGGCAGGGCTGTGGCAAGGACGCCGCCTCTGCGCCGGTCCTTGGGCGGGACATGAATGCACGCAGGCGCAGGCTGCCACGCACCTCCTGCTAGACTGCTTCAAGTTCTGCGCGCTACTGCTGAGAGGAGGGGCGTAACTAGGGCAAAAATCACGTGGCAAAATTACCAATTAGTAACCCCCTCTTGGCACACACAAACAATTAGTAACCTACTCTCGGGAACCTGTGAGAACCTGCTGGATCCCACCTCTGGGCCTCTGAAAATGATCTGTAAAACAGATATAATGACGCATTTCTTTGTAGATACCCATGAAGCTGCCATGTACTGGATCAGACCTATCAATGACATCTATCAATGTCAGTATTGTCTTCTCCGATTGGCAGCGGCTCTCCAGGGCCTTAGGTAGTGGTCTTTCACATCACCTACTTACTTACTTTATTTCTTTATTACATTTATACCCCACCATATCTCTGCGTCTCAAGGCAGCTTATAATAAGACAATTACGGCCTAGTCCTTTTAGCTGCAGATGCCAGTAGAGGACTTTGGGCATGCCAGGGAGATGTTCTGCCACTGAACCATGGCCTCTTCCCCAAACAAATAAAATATAAAGTGCTGCAAAGTTAATTGAGTGTTTTATCTCCCACTTTGAGAACCTATTGAAGGAGGACTTTGACTGCACTGTTCAAGCTGCTACATCAGATGAAATAGGGCAGGTGAAATATAGCAACTTCTTCTTTGTACATTTCTGCCCATGCTTCTTCAGCTGTGGCTGGGCACTAATCACTAAAGCCATAAAGTATTTCTGGTTCAAACCAGGGACATCACTCTGCTCTTCCTGGCTGGAAGAATTATATCCTGTCATAAAGAGCCTAAGGAAGCGAAGCAGCTGTCCTGCACAATGCCGTGGGAGTTTGTCAGAACGTGTCCTTCTATATTTAAACTACAGCAGGGCAGAAGGAAAATAAATAAAATCCATACAAGAGTTCTCCAGCCATCATGACAGAAGTGGCTGACTGTGGTGTGCCAAAAGTCGAGTTTACCAGGAAGTTAGAAGGGGATCAAGAAACTTAGGTCTGGATCCTACCAGGTATCTTCCAGTGCAAAAGTGGAGGATGGGAGAACTTATTTATTAATTGAATTTATATATCGCCCTCCCCCAAGGGGCTCAGGGCGGTTCACAACAAAAGATATAACATTAAAATCAATTAAAACAATCCCCACAAAAATTAAAAGAACCATAATTTATAGATGACGTCAACTTACCCAATTCTCCTCATTGCTGCCCACCATCTTTTTTTGGATTCCAGTCAGTCTTAAATAGATTGGGTGGGGGTGGTTGAAGCTGTTATCAGATGGCACCTCCAGCCTTCTGAGAAGAGATTGTCTTACTTGAACTGGCTGGGGTCCAGGTGGCTTCCTCAAATCAGATGAACTTGGTGTTACTCTTGGAATAAGGCTTCCTGTCAGAGAAGCAAGTTTTTACCATTGTGGAGAGCACTCTCTTTTATTTACACGTAGCTTGTAGATTGTTCATCCTTCTAGTCTTGGCTGATTTAGCTACAGTGATCCATGTTTCTGTAATTTTCTGTAGCATCCAGGGTAGTCTACTGTTACTCTGTCATTTATGTGAGGAGGCTGCCTTTGAAGGTAAGCTGGGAGTTTTCATTGGTGTCCAAAAAGGCAGCTAATTGGTACAGGTCAACATATAGGCATAAGCTACTTACAAGCAACTTCTTTGAAAAAATCCCATTGGCTTCATATTTCAATACAAGCTGCTTTAATGTTCTTTATAACTCAGTGATCGATTCCCCACTTCAAAAATGAAAGTAGATACAAACCGGTTTGGTAAGATTCGGGACATTTTAAACACAGTTTCATGGTCCGCATTGCAGCTTCTGCCCTCTTGTTCCCAGAAACGCAGCAGCCATGCAGGAGTCCCCACTGTCGGCGGATCAAACGTGCAATCTGCTCAGGGGCCATCTTGATTGGCTGCTGCGTTGTGCTGGGGCGGGAATTTTTTTTACTTTCAAACTGACGGATTCACGTCTGCGCGAGCATGCGCAGAACGACTCTACGTGGAGATGAAGAAACGTGAGATTAAAAGAAAGCTGTTTCCGCCCACCTCCATGTACTCGGATTTACGTGGATACGGCGTGTAGCACTGCTGTGTATTGACTTCTACTCAGTCAATCAGTCAAAAACGGCCCCATGTTGCTTCGTATCCACGTGGATCTCCGGTCCGTGTCCTGATTGGATGGGAGGCTCCACGTCACTCGCAAGGGCAGGTAGTTTGGATCTGTATTCACACACAAACACACCCCAACTTACCCACTGCTCCAGATTGCCCAGATTCTAAAATAACACGTGCCCTGGTGTGTGTGTGTGTGTGTGTGTGCCAGAAATGGGATGAATGCGTGTTCAGCACTGGTGAAGTGGGGAGTTCTGCAGGAAACCTGGATATTTGCAGTGACGAGCACGCATCTAATTGTGAGTGGGGAATCAACCAGTTTTCACTGAAGGATATATGTTTACTTAAGAATAAAGAAGAGAAGGAGAGGGAAGAGAACAAAAGCATGGAAAGGGAAGGGCCATACTAGGTTAAATATTAGAAAGCCAAGGTACAATCATTCATTAATTGCACCATCCTGTTTGGAACAGAACTGCAGTGCTGGATGAGAAATTGTTAACTCTACCAAAACTTCCTTCTGCCTACCCACTGGCCCAGCGGTTGTGGCTGTTCTGGAGTGATGGTGTATGATTTTTTTCACACTCCCACTTATGTTGGCAGATCAGAAAGGATCTCAAATGAATCAATGGCCTACTACAATATGCACTCTCCCCTCCCTTTTTAGGAAATGAGTGATTGCCTTCCAAGGTTGCAGGGATGTTATAATGCCTTCCAGTGGCCATTTAGAAAGTCCCAGAGTCATTCATAAGGAACCAGTGGATTCCCACAGGCACAAGTACACCCCCCAATCAGTAATTCTAGTATATCTGGAACACAGAGGGCTGTGGTCATTCATGCCCGGTGTGGTCACAGCCCTCATTCATTAGAATTTTGGCCTGCTCCACTTTGCAGGCTAGCATCATGCGAAAAACCAGTGACGTAGGTATAGATTTTAATGGGGGGCCACACCCCCACCCGTCCCTGGGGGCATGGCCACACCTCCCCAAGCCTCCAAGGCCAGGGATAGCAGACTCCCCTACCCTGCCCGCCCCCCTCCACCAGCTGGGCTCCCAGCCAGCAGCCCCTTCTGCCCTCCCCTCCCGGCAGAGGCGTAGCTAGGGAAAATGGAGCCTGGTGCAAAATATGAGTTTTCTGACCCACCCCCCTCATGGCTGGCTGCTGTGATGCTGGAATCCACCCCCAAACAGCATCACTTTCAATGGTGTTTAAACTAGGGAGCCCAGATTCTCCTTTTCAATCCACCTTAAAGGGAGAATCTGGGGTCCCCAGTTAAAACAACATTGAAAGTGATGCTGTTTTGTGGTGGATTATCCCCCACCCTGAAACAGCATCACTTTCAATGTTTAAACTGGGAACCTCAGATTCTCCCTTTAAATCCATGCCATAGGGGGTGGATTTAAAAGGAGAATCTGGGGAAATTTGTGGGGGGGGCTGCTGTCAGGGGTGCAATTGTTAAGATAGCAGCACCAAACTTTCAGGGTATATTTAGGAGACTCTCCTGATGATACCCCCCAGGTTTGGTGAAGTTTGGTTCAAGGGGTCCAAAGTTATGGACCCTCAAAGGTGTAGCCCCCATCTTTTATTAGCTCCCATTGGAAACAATGGGGGATGGGGCACCCCCTTTGGGAGTCCATAACGTTGTACCCCCTGAACCAAACCTCACCAAACCTGGGTGGCATCATCAGGAGAGTCTCCCAACAAATCCCGGAAATTTTGGTGCTGCTAGCCTAAAAACTGCGCCTCTTGCAGGTCAAAAACAAAAAAACACTAAAAAATACAAAAAAATCACGAACAAGGGGTGGAGCTTCGGACATGTAATGGGGGGGGTTGAACCCGAGAACTGCCCCCTTACCAACGTCCTTGTGAAGAGCACTGTAAGTTTCACACAGTGCTGTGCAGGAACAAGCTGCTTGTCTGTTCTAATACACCATGTTCTTTCCTTCTAGACAAGAAGAGCAGATCTAAGTCTGAACTAACATAGGACTATCTCAAGAAGTCTGTGAAATATTACAATGTCACAAAAGGTTGAGCAAGAACAGTGGACAATGCCTTTCCCTTGACAGACAGTACTGTAATTTAGTGAACTGTGAAAAGTGGGGAAGGAAAGCTAAAGAAGGGCAGTTAATGTTTACAAGGGAATACAGGAGGGAATGACATGAGGAATTTTTGTAGACATTCTACAGGGATGTTTAGCAGTGGGTTGCACTGCGAGTTGCATGGAGCATTCTGGATCTTGCCAAGGACTACTGAAGCAGAAGGTGATACTGCTGTCCATACTGGAGGATATCAGGAATTGGTGACTAAGATGTCTGAACTTCAATCACAGCTCTGTTCAAACATATGGTTGCCAAATGTCATCACCTGAGCCCACACTGGGTTTTGCTGTCTGCTCAATAGCAGCACAATGGCGTGCTGCTGCATCCATGTCCCCACATTACTGTCACTACCTTCTGATGACTTCTGATAAGGGTACCACATCCCCTTCAGAGACGCTTAGTGGTGAAACCCAGAGTCCTTCCAGTAACCTGGCAGGCAAGCTGCTGCTACAAATCTCTCACTGTTTCACAAATGAAAATGGGGATATACTTATAACATCCCTGTGCAAGGTCTCCATCCAAGCTCCACCACCTACCCACTGCCGAAGGCTTTAAACAATCTGCTGTACTTTGAAATTGTTTATTTGGCACTGTTTTAAAAGCTAAAAAGATGTTTTCATTTTTAAGGTATGATTGGAGAGCCATAATTGTCCTTCAATTTATTATTGAGGACAAGGCTTGCCCGTCTGTGAAATACCAGATGTATGCATTAAAGACAAAATACACTCATCTGTCTCAATCAGAAATAACTTATGGGAGTCTTGAGAAGGGTGGTTGAAGACTGAAGAATAACAATCCGTACAAGCTCGTCAACATTTTAATAAGACATACCCAATGGCAAAAATCAGGACAAGAGAGGGACTGTTCTTGGTAAATATGTGTTGTTGGAACACATGTAGGGGGGAGAATTTAATCCAAAATCAATTCATACAGAATTCCAAGATCACTGTTTTTTTTCTGGACATTTAAAGGTCTAGTTCTCATAAATAATGTCCAAGGTAGTATTGTGTAGTAGTAGTACAAAGGCACGATTCTTGACACAAGGCTTTGGGTTTTTTGGTCCTTACCAGCCCCTTCTCAGCTTTCTCCTCCATCTTTCTTTCTTCCTCCCATTTCACCATTTTCCTTTCAGAAGTAAAAGGAAAATTATACCTCTTCAAATATAACACATAGTTTCTGAGGGGATCCATGGCCTCAGTATGGGGGACAGTGAGCGGGGAGGGAGGGGGAGAATGGTATGCTATCCTGGGTCCAGACCACCGAGCCCATGAGCTTTATTTATGTCAGGTCATCTTTCATGTCTCATGGCCAGAGGTGGGATCCAGCAGGTTCTCACCAGTTCCCGAGAGTGGGTTACTAATTATTTGTGTGTGCCAAGAGGGGGTTACTAATTGGGTCTGCTTTTCCGTTAGAAATTCCATTAGGTCCAAAAATCATAAAGTCCTGTTGTTTCCTATGTGGCTGGTTAGCGAAGGTAGAAAACGGGATCATTCTCCCTGTTGGGCTGTTTTAAAAACATGTTTTAGAAATATGGTAAAGTTCCTTGTTTAAGGAAAGTATCCTTCTTTTGATTTCTAGAAACAAAATTAAGTATTTGAAAGTATTAAGTATTTGACAGGCAGTCAATTAGAGGAGAAGTAGTTGTTTCTGTTGGCAGTAGACGATAAGACTTGCTACAATGAGTTTAAATTATGGACAGAAACATACCAGCTGGAAATTAGGAACTTTTTTTTTACAGTAAGAGTTTTTTTACAGTAACAGAGAAATTATTAATGCCCTGTCCCCAGAATGCCTGGCCACGCCCCCATCGTGCCCCGCCCAGCCCCATTGGCGCTACCCCACTGTTTGAATCACACCACCCTGGGAACCTGTTACTAAAATTTTTGGATCCCACCACTACTCATGACATTGTATAGCGTGGAATTGTAAGGTTTGTTATAAATCTGTAGAGGTCTAGTGGAATTATGTGTGGGCTTTGGCTGCAGGTGGGGACGGCCTCATGAAAAAATACACATAGAAAACTAACACCCAGGGGAAAGTTTAAGTGTCCACTTTCCTTGACACCTGCTTTTTCTAGACGCAGGAATTTTTTTGTTTGGCCTGGAGTGGCATCCAGTCATGTGACCTGCCACCTGGTGATACAGCCTGAAGAGCCTGACACTGCAGTCGCCACCAGAAGCCCTGCTACCACCTGGAGTACCATCTTTTTTCCCAGGATGCAAGTGTGACAAAGGAGACTGCTAAGGAAATGGGCATCTGGGAAAGATCCACATCTGTACTACTCCCACAGGAGACCTGACTCTGCTCACTCCAATAATAATACAGCTGAAATTTCAGGCTAGCTAAGGACCAGGCAGAGTTGCACTACTGAAGTCGGTGGGCTTAGAAAGATGTAATTAGGGTTGTCCATCCAGCACTGGCAAACTTTGGGAGATTCAGGGAGGGGAGGGGAGTCTTGATGATTAGTGTCATATCACAAACCCAGAAATGGAATTAAGGCAACACTCTAGGAGTCACCTGAAACTACAGTTACAAGGGTGAATGCTAGAAGGTCACCCAGCTCAGTGACATCACATCTAGATTTGCACTAGAGCTGCCACTGGCAAGAGGTTTTTACTTCCACTGCTCCACCAAGCAACTATGGGAGTGATTTTTGTATAGGCCCAGCAATACCCTAGGTGTAATTGCTTGGGATTGCACTGCAAATGGTCCACGTAGCAGGTCCAGAATCCAAGCAACACCCAGATCTCAGGACAATCTTCCTCTTACAAGGAGAAATTGTGGGAGTTCTCTATTAACCAAAGGGAGAGGAGGCAAATCTATGTAATAATGAAAGTAGAGTTAGATTATCTCCACAATTAATGCTACAACATATTCATGTTAGTAGTTAAATCAGTACTTTGCTTAATCAGAACACATTTAGCCACTAAATAATGCAGTAAATAAACAATATGTTGTTACGCACAGTAGGGAACTCTTCCTGGTGGCTTTCAGTAGCTGGGATTTTCTAAGGACCGAAAAAAATTCTGCCCATGAAACATGACTTCCTCCCCTCTCCTTTTTCTCTACCGCACAACATGTTTCCCCAGTGCTGCTGCTGGGGGACAGTGAACCCCCAGGAACAGGATGAAGATGGAATCCATCCGCAGGGGGAAGGAATCAGTGAAAATTGCCTCCCGTCTGTATGTGAAAATCCACCAGTGGACTTAAACCAATGTATGCCTAACATTTCTCTAATGTTGAGTATTTCCACTTATGACAACACAATTTGAGAGCTGTGCTGACTTTTTATTCATTCAATGTCAAGCTGAGGAAAGTACACAGACAAAGTTGATTTAGTACAGAAAATCCATCCATTTATTTGAAAATTTGAGATGTTAGAAAATAAAGTCTTCAGCTATTCACCAATGCATATTTTTTTTCCTTCAAAGAATGGTTTTGTGAAAACACTTGCTTCCTGTAGTTTGTTCCAACTATACATAAAGCATTTCATTTATTTTACAAGCAAATGTTTTTGAAGATTAAGTGCAAACATTCAGTGTATACAACTGACCAGGAAAACACACCTGGGAAAAAGTGGGAAGCATTTGTACATGTGCTCACTTATTTCTGTGCTTTAAAAATAAAACGTCTCTCAGTAACAGCATGTTTCAGATTGTCTCCGCTCAAGGAAAACGCCAGAGAATATATTCTTCAAATCACTGAAGTTAGCATTAAATAAAATGAACTATACTGTAGATCCCAAAGGAGAAAAAAAACCCTGATGCACAGTCATTTGACCTTCCAATGGGAAAAAAAGCTTTTTGTTATTTGATAATGGGTTAACTTTTCCTAAGCTAAAAATAAAAGAGAAGTTCCCCCATAATGACAGAAACTATTCTGAGAATAGTAGGATTTGCATATACAAAAGCCTTGTGAGATGGAGGTGATAGTAAGGAGAAGAGCAGGGTGAGACTGAATAAAAAAGCTGTCTGTATCCCACCCATGGAATTATGAAAAGACATGGAGTCAGAAGTAAAAAACGAGGGCGAGCTTCTCGTTTTTTCCTGCTAGAACCGCAACAGCTACTATTTCTCTTTTTTAAAAATAAAAGTGATGGATCTCGGGATTTTACATTCAGAAGCACAAGCTAAAGAAACGTGACAGAGAATTTCAAGTTAAGAGAACAACCAATTTCTTAACCGTAAAGAGCAGTCCTATACGAGAGCAGTTTGTCTAAGGAAGTTGCTGAATTTCCATCCTCGGAACATGAAAAGAGTGAGCAGGCATCTGTCAAAGATGCTTCGGGTATAAGATCTATTGCCAAAGGACAGAGTGTTGGAAGAGATGATTTTATATTTCTTCAGCTCAAAGTTCCCCTTGGCCATCTCAGTGAGCAAACGGGACAAGATGGCGCTATAATTTTAAGCTGTCTTCTCTGCCTGTTTCCATAGGGCACGACTGTATTGTGTGTGCTCGAAATAAAGTACCTTCTTGTCCTCAATATAATACTCTCCAAATCATGCCAAGACTAGCAGGAAATGGACTGTACAGGTAAGCACCTGGCTTGATGGCCATATGTCACCATCCTCCGCTTTCCAAAATTACAAAGAGAAAGATTTCTCAGCACTGCCTGTGACATACAGAATAAACACTGTTTTGCTAAATGGCATAATCTATCAAGTGCATAATGTCTGGAGCAGCAGCTGCAGACTGTGCCAGGTTTAATCCGAGCTCTCTGCTTGCTCGAATAGATATTCAGTAAGCACCGGGGCGGAAAGGAAAATAATATAGCTTTCCTTGTGGTCCTTTTGTTTTCCTGGCAGAGGAATCTTTTTGGAAGGCTATCAGTAGCATCAAGCAGTGTGACAAAACAATTTCTAAAGTGTCATGCTGCTCTTTATAAATGACTCCCTGTTTTTTAAAAAAAAAACACAGAAAAAAACTTCTCGGTTTTAGAAAAATATTAGAGGGAATATGATGCTTGCCAAAACAAAAGCGAATGGTACAAAACAACCAAATTATGTCATGTGTATAGAAGTCCCCTTCGTGTACTGTTAATCTGAGGCTGAAAGGGAGGTCAGAGAATGAAACTTCTATTTGGAAAGCGAAGCTGCAGACAATAGTAACAGGATTTCTAGGTGTCTAAAAGAAAAGTAAACACAGTGCAGGCGTGCTTTTGTTCACACTGCTTCAGAGCCATCCAAAAGTCATGAATTAAAAATTAGAACTCATTCAAGAGGCCCAAAGCTGATAGGACAGATGAGACCTGTGAATAGAGGCATATACACACAGGAAGCTAGCAGGTCAATATTGTCTGATGTACCTGGCAGTGGCTCTGTAGGGTCTCAGGTTATGGCCTTTTGTATCACCTGCTATCTGATCTGTTTAACTGACGATGCTGGAGAATGAATTTGGGATCTTCTACATGCAAAGCAGATGCTCGACCACTGAGCCACAAGTCCCTCTGCCTGTATTTCTAAAAATGTTAATAGAAGTTGCTGTGATGGGCATCCTAGACCCACTCCGCATGGGCCAGGGAAGAGGCTTCCCACCGGCATATATGATGCTGCGGGGGCCCTGAGGCCGTTCACACGCTGAGGTGTAAGCGGCCCCAGAGCAGCCATGGCCCGCAGAGGCACCTCCACACAGAGGCACCTCCATTTTCTTTCCCCACATTTACCTTCTTTCCCTGTGGAGCTCTGCAGGGACAGGGACAGGCACACCCATGCTGCTTTCCGACCTCCTCTCCCCGTCCCTGCAGAACTCCACAGGGAGAGAAGGTAAGTGTGGGAGGAAATGGAGGTGCCGAAAAGCGGTGACTCCAGCCCGGTGCCGTTTGCATGGCGCTGGCAGAGAAACAGTTTCCCAAAACCAGGAAAAGAGCGTTTCTCTGCCGGTTACAGGGGAAAAGCATGACGCTGCCTCAATGCAGAGGCTGCAGCCATCTGAACAGCACCCCCGGAACGGTGTTTTTACTGTTCCGGGGTGTTGTTTTGGGCCCATGCTGAGTGGACCCTAGAGAAGTATGGTTTGGACTGGAGTCTCTATCTGGCTTCGAGTCACCGGGATTTGAACAGCACACAGACCTCTATGCTGTGTTCTATCTTACCATTTATGTTATAGATTACTGGCTGCCCAGATTTTTGGAAGTCCTGCCCAACAATCTGAACTGGTGTCTGGAACCTGCCTGGACTGGAAGCTCTAAGCCATGCCTGATGATCTGGCTTTACCTCTTTCAACTTCTTGATTTCCTCTTTTAGACAATAGGTGTTTTGGAATACTTGCAACTTTGAATGGACATTCCAGGATTTGGTAGTGTTATTCCATGTCCAATATTATCTGCCAGTGTGCTAACTACTCCGCTCAATAAAATTATCTTCAATCATACCACATTTAAGAACTCAGCATTTTTTCCTAACTTAGTTTTTGGAAACTTATCAGGGGATCTCTTGATTCCTGCTTAGGTTGGTCACTGCCTGAATTGGATGCGGCAGTTCCTTAGAGTGAGATGTGGCAGGAGAAAGATTTTCCTTTCAGTCCGGCTACACTAGTGTGATTCTGAAGAAGAAAGAGTATTTCATTCACAAAGACGTGTGCCTTGGGTTATACATAGCTTCATTCACAAAGACTTGGGTTATACATAGCTTGGGTGTTCAAAGTAACAACCCATGTTTTCTCAGCAAGCTAGGGACACGTACAGAAATCCATTCCCATGTTCTCTGACTGTTAGCCGAATCAGTGAGAGAATAGCAAAGTGGAAGATACCTTATTTTATAGAGTGCAGGACTAACCCAGGAAAGAGATGAACAACAGGCAAGTAATTGTCATAGATTATCCATCACAAGGTTTTGAAAACCGTTTAGGAGGATAGGGTGTCAGTTAAATGGAGCTTCCCTATTCAGAGGCAGTATATCTGAGTACCACACGATGTGGAGAAGCCCTGCAGTCTTCCTGGAGGAATCTAACTAGCGGAAGACCAATTAATTAGATTGGTTGCTGATATGATCATTCAGAGCATTTCTTACATTCCTAACAGGCAGACACATTTTCAATTTCTGGACAAACCCAAGCTTCAGCCCCTATCAGCTGCTTTGCAGGTCCAAATCCTTTCACATCCCAGAAAGAGAAGCAAATGTATGCTGTGTGAAGGAGAAGGTAAATGACATCTATAATAGGTACCTTACAGAAACAGAGTTAACCAGTCATATGACATTTACATAAGGACACTCAAGAAATAGATCCACAGATGAGCAAGGTTAATGAAGTCATAAAGTTGACAGCAACCACATACTCAATTTTTCGCTGGTTTGTATGGAAAACTCAAATAGAAAACGGACAGTTTCCTGTCTCAGTCGGTAAGACATGGCTTCATTACTTCATTTCAATATGAAGGGTGCCCCTCAATACACTACGAAGTTCCCAATAAAATTCTGCTACGTTTCCACTGGAAATGAATAGTCTCTCCTTCATTTTCAGCTAGAGCATATCTGCTTTGCCTACAAAGGTGTATTAAATCAAGAGGGGCTGGATTCCAACCCTAAGTCAGATGATTTGAATTGGAAACAAGTTCTCCAAGGCTGCACCCACTCAGTCATAACACATTGAGTTCCAGCGATTAGAAAGTTCCTCCACCCCCAAATTCCCACCAGGAAAGAAACATTAGAATATATATGCATATACATTTTGGGCATATTTCACGGTTCTAAATCAATTATAATCCCAAGTGAACTGTGAAAACCAGAGACCTCTAAATCTACAGCATTTCCCTAAAATACTATATTCGTTGTTTGTAAATTTAAGATCCTATAAAGCAAGGCACATACGTATAAAAACTGGGAATACGGAATTTTTTTCACCCCACTGTTTCATTATTTATATACATATATATCTTTATAAATATAATCTATGTACAAAAACAAATGTGTACAAGAATTCATGGGAGAACATGGGAGAAAAAGAGCTACAAAGCGACTGCCTTCCAAGACGGGTCCCGTATTTTTGGACCATCCTTTCACCTGAACGAATGAATGAAAAAAAATCAAGCCACTTTCTTTTATTATTCTTCCTCATTCACAGGCATCAAAGGGGGTTGCTAATAAGCTGCGGGAGGAGCAATAAGCAGTAGACAAGGACCCAGAGGAAAACAATGAAATAAAACAACTCGGGCTGGTCTGAGTGCGACGTGCTGCTATGTGGGCTGGCCTTGTCCGGAGAGTCTTTCGTTTCCAGGCCTTTTCTCTTCCTACAAAGGAAATAGGAATGAAATGAAGCAAAGATTCATATCGCTGATGCACAGTTATTTACAGAATTCATATTCTGCCCAATCGAGGTCACCAGGGCAGCTAACAATTGGAAGCTCAACCCTGTAACAATTATAAAACCCATTTGAAACCAAATGTAGAACACGTATTCGGCATTAACAGTGTATATTTGCTTCGAGTCAGCCTTTCTCACTGAAGATCGTTTCAGAGGGTGGTCTTATTGGTCTGCAGTAAAACAGCCAAATCTGAGTTTATCAACATTTTTGGGGTACTGATAAGCATCAGTGGCGTAGTGGTTAAGTGCATTCTAATCTGGAGTAACCGGGTTTGATTCCCCGCTCTGCCGCTTGAGCTATGGAGGCTTATCTGGGGAATTCAGCCTGTGGTGGAAACTACACTTTCCAAGAGACCTTGGGAGTTGGGGGTCGCAAGGTCTCCTGGGAAATGTAGTTAGCCTGTACACTCCCACACACGCCAGCTGGGTGGCCTTGGGCTAGTCACAGTTTTTTGGAGCTCTCTCAGCCCCACCTACCTCACAGGGTGTTTGTTGTGTGGGGGGAAGGGCAATGAGATTGTAAGCCCCTTTGAGTCTCCTACAGGAGAGAAAGGGGGGATATAAATCCGAACTCTTCTTCTTCTTCTTCTACAAGCTTTTGAGAATCAAAATATCTGATGAAAGGAGCTTTAACTGCTGAACGGCCATCCCACAAAAATCCTTTTGGCCTCTAAAGTGCTTTCTTGCTGAGATCCAAGGTGGATCACACAATTTGAAACAATGCAATAGATTGTAACTTTATATAACTAATAGCGGGGAAAAAACAGGGAGGATATCTATCAGAGAACAAACAAAAACTGCATAATTCATACAACAAACAATGCAGCTATATGCTGGATGACAAAGTTAGAGGCCAAAGCAATAAGAACAATATAACATTTCTCCAGTCGCGTAGCTGCAACGGGTGGGGGGAAGGGCAACACACAACCCCATACCCCTCCCCTGTCCCCTTGCCCTGCCCTGCCAGGCCTGCCAGCCTAGAGCAGCCTGCAGCAAGAATGGTCCCCTTCCCACCCCCTGACCCCTCCCACTTTAGTTCAGCTGGCTGCTCTTTGCAGCCTGGTGGAAACTACACTTTCCAGGAGACCTTGCGAGCCCCCAACCCCCGGGAGGCCTCGAGTTGGGGCTCGCAAGGTCTCCTGGGAAATGTAGTTCCCACCAGGCTGCTTTTTCAGCCGGCTGCTCTTTGCCTAACTGGATTCTGATGGTAATCAATAAACTTCTCTCCATTGGCTTAGTCCCAGACCAACCTCTGGAAATGGGGAATAAGAAAGCAACAAATGAGGTTCACCAATGTTTTTTGGATACAGAGTTCCAAAATGAATTGGTCCCTGTTCCAACTCTACACAAGGGTGGATATAAACCCCGGTTGAATGTGGCTGTTCTATGAAGAACATTCCTGAAAGTGGTTTTTACCATCTTCTCCCTTCCTCCAGCAACCCCTTGAAAAGCTACTGCAAAGGGCGAAGGAGCCCTCTAGAACAGGGGTCTCCCACCTGTTGCCCTCCAGATGTTTGTGGACCACAATCCCCATCAGCCCTGCCAATTGGCCATGCTGACAGACATGAATCGTTTCAGAGGGTCCATGGACATCTGAAGGGCCATAGGTTGGAGACCCCTGCTCTAGAACAATTTGACACATAGCACAGGGGATTGTGGGAAGAAGCGGGAATCTGCCAAGATCAATCTTTGAACATCATTAGCAGGTTTTTACTTGATTCATGATACTGCTTCAGTTGCTCATGCACTAGCAGGAGAAATGTTTGGCAACCCCCCCCCCCCCCCCCCCCACATGACAAATTGTTCTGGAGGGCCCCTGGCTTTCAGAAGTGGATGGGGGGGGGGGGGCATGAAAGAGGCTGCTTGGAGAAAAGTGGTAAAAAAACCCAGATACCTGGAAATGAACCATAGCATTTAAAGAAAACCACAGCATATTCTTCACAGCTTTGGAGTTTGTGTGCCAGAGACTGATTCTAGCAAGATAAATATGGATAGTGCAGTCCTGTGTAGTTCCACCTCTGAAAGCCCAATGAGATCAATTGCTTTAGAAAGGAGTAACTCTTTTCAGGATCCCGCTATGAGTCAGTTATTGGCCTTGCTGCTTCCCACCTCCACATTGCATGAAAGTGACCTGCCTTTGTTAGTATTTCGAAGCACACATGATATTTATTCATTTACATGTTCATCTCTCCCCTTTTTTAGGAGTTACAAAATAGTCTCAATGATGAATGGAGGGGGCAGAGGGCGAGCACTCATGGTGATGTCATAAGCACTAGCCAATCAGTACCATTGCTAGACAGTTTTTGCAACAAACTTGAGGTGCTTTCCTCTTCCAGAACTTGACCCAGAAGAAGAAAAGGTAATTTTCTACCAAGCATAGCAAGGGTGGTTCCAAACCAGTTCTCCTGATCTATAAACATTACATCTCTCTTCGCTCAACGACTCAATTTAGACAAGGAAGGAAAATTGTACCCACCTGGTTGAAGAAGTAAAACTTTCACTAATGACTGCGCTTTTCTCATCATCAGTACCAACACTTTCCTGAAAGTATTTAATAACAAATGTTTAATCCACAAAAGTCTGGGATTCAAAAATAACGGATATAGCAGGGGCAACTTCTTATTTTAGGATGATTAGCAGAAGAAGTATATGGAAATTATTATTTTTTTTATATCCACTTACCTTACTAACTCGATCAGTAATTCTTTGGAAAACGACATTGGAATCACTGTAGCAGGCCCTGAAAAGTTAATTAGTAATAAGTAAGGTATGTTTAGGGGGGAAAGGGCCTGGCTATTCAGCATTTTTGCATGGAAGGCACATGGTGCTCCATATACATTTTTTTTTTTTGCTGTCAAGTCACCTATGACAACCCCATGGGCTTTTCAAGGCAAGAGATGTTCAGGGATGCCATTGCCTGCCTCTGCATCATGCCCTGGTACTCCTTAGAGATATCCCATTTAAATACTTGCCAGGGTCAAGGCTGAGAGAGAGAGAGAGAGTGACTAGGCCACTGTCACCCAGCAATGTCCATGGCAGAGGCGGGGATTCAAGCTTGGGTTTCCCAGATCCTTGCCCAACAACATTACAACTACACTACACTGTCTATACATTTTAGGCCAGCTGGTTATCAAACACCATTTACTCAAATGCAAGAGTGCACCCCCACCCCCTGGTATGCCATTTAAAAAAAACCAAGGAGATGGTCTTACATTTACATACTAGTTACGGTATGGCCTTGCAACAAAAAAGTATTTTGATTGTATAACTTTTTAAAGGGACCGTTTTATGTTCAGACTCATTTATTCTTTTGAATACATATGAAGAGAAGAAGAATAGGAATTCGGATTTATATCTTGCCTTTCTCTCCTGTAAGGAGTCTCAAAGTGGCTTACAAACTCCTTCCCTTCCCCTCTCCACAATAGACACCTTGTGAGGTAAGTGGAGCTGAGAGAGTTCTGCGAGAAGCCCAAATGTCACCAGCAGGCAACACGGGGAAGGAACGGGGAACCAAAACCAGTGTACAGAATGCTTGACCTGGAAGAATTAGGTCAAAGTTCTATTCCCAGCTGTGGGCCCAGTGAGAAACAATGAGAACTTTGCACTCTCTCGTGCTCTCTTTCCACTTACACTCCTCATCTTGACAGCATTAATGGCTTCTCTCTGTGTGAAGCAAATGTCATGGAGCTTGGCTACTTGACAACTGCAAATTGCATCTGTAAAAAACAGCTATTGCTGTTTGGGCTATTGCTGAGCTTGGAAAGCTTGCATTTAAATATAAAATAAGTTCATATTGTTCCTGCTATACTGTTTGTGGCTTCCGAGGAGCCTAAAACCTAAATAGCTGGAGGCAGGAGAGGGAAAGGATGCCATGGGTATGCACCGGAAAGTCTTTCAGAGGTTTTTAGTGCAACCAATCAATGGGTAAGCTGATTTTGAATGGTGTAACAAGGGGGTACAGTGGGGGCTAGAGCCCCAGACACCACTTTCTAGGGCCACGCGGGGGGCACATTGCAGGGCTATACCCTCCCTTGCCACTTTTCCCCACCCTGAACTCCCCATGGGGCACAGCTGTGGGGGGGGCACCCAGGGTGAGATGTTGGGCTTGCCCTGCGAGCCATTTAATACAGCCACACCTCTTAATGGGCAAATTGAATGTTGTGCTGCCAAGTGATCACCTGCAGGAAGAACTTGGGGCACAATCCTGCCAGGTCTGAGAACTTTTAATTCCCAAAGATAATGGGAGAGCTAAGGACACACTTAAATCTCTTCAGCTGGCAAAGGATTAACTTTGAAACGGATTGTGTCTTTTCAAAATGCGCGAGTCGTACTTCCCTGTTTGGGCTACAGTTGTCTAGGATTGCAGCCAAGTCATCCCACAATAACTGAGGCAGGGCTGGTAGCTGTGCCTGGAAAGTGCACAAGGTGAGTAGCTGGAGAAATGTCAGGGTGAGGTAAATGTCAGAACCAGACCAAGGAGACTGTACCTTGAGAACCCCTGATGATCCGCAGAATCTTCTTCTAGTTTATCTAGCAACCGAGTGGAGCCGGCTTTTGCACCTTGAGTGTTCTCTCCTTGGAAAATGCCCTTGTTCTTCCTTTTTTCTTTCCTTTTACTTCTTTCTTCTGTCGTTTTTCTTTCTTCAGGCACTGCTGTAGTATCAAATTGATTGACCATGATCTGTTAAAAAAAAGTTCTTTCAAAAGCCAAGCACAGCACAAGTTTATCGAGACCCTCCTAAAAATGGCTCAGCCGCTTCAGCAGAAAGTTGTATTCAGTATACAAAAACACAAATGTGGCCTTATTGATACTCAAACAAAGGGACGCAGACCACTGTCCTAGAGCAGACCATCTACACTGGTAGCTGTTGCCTAAATACTCATAATTGCACCTGGCATCTGAGGACTCTTGGGACACTTTCAAAGGCAAAAAGGTCAACCAGGGAAACAACAACAGGTGTCTAACATCTCAGGGTTGCTTCCATTTGACAATTTTATTAGTTATATTTTCAACTGGATGGCATCCATTTTTGCTTCTTCCCAGAATCCCAGCATACCAGACTGTTGCACCTACTGAAATCAACAAAGTATGCTGCCAGATGCAGCAAGAGTGGCATCAAGACCCTTAACTAAAGATCCTGCTGCCGCCCCTCCCCCTCGCTTTTAAACATCTGTGAAGAGTTCTGGAAACCTTGAAAGCTCACATAATGCGCTGTCCATGTGTTTGTTTTTCTGGTTGGTTGGCTGGCTGTAATATAAGGAAGTACACTGCTTCTGTCTCCATAAGTAACTTTAAAAAATCTGTTCAATCAAAAGCATCAAATCTTCTATTTGGTTAAGTTTAAACATGCCTTAGCTATAACATAATTCAAGCTTTATAAAAAACATAACAACTGCAATGCAGACAATTACAATAGGACAGAAAATAAGGAAAACAGCAAAAGTAAACAGTAAAAAGCAGATCCAAGTCCCACCTGGATACACACACACACACATACATGTATACACACACACACACACACACACACACACACACACACACACACACACACACACACACACACAAGTACATATACGTGTCTGTGTACCGTATATACTTGAGTATAAGTCGACCTGAATATAAGTCGAGGCACCTAATTTTGCCCCCCAAAATTGGGAAAACTTATTGACTCAAGTATGTCTAGGGTGGGAAATGCAGCAGCCAGCTTCCCCTGACCACTCCAATGGGGTCTCCAATGGAGGTGGGCAGAGGATCGCACCTTTATTAACACATAGAGCCAGTATGGCTCTGTGTTTAGCCAGGGCTTCTGGAGAACTTGAGCCCCCCCCCCACCCCATGTGGTGATGTCTGGTAGCTATGCCACTGGAGTGGAGCCTCCCCCCTCTTGCTGCAGGGGTCCTTCAAAGCCTCCCCTCTCTCGCTGCCATGGTGGAAGAGAGAAGGCTGTAAGGGCTGTCAAAGCCTTGACTTGAGTATAAATTGAGGCGGGCTTTTTCAGCACAAAAAATGTACTGAAAAAGCTGACTTATATTTGAGTATATATGGTATTAGCTTTAAAGGGTGCTTAGCTTTAAAAGGGGCTTGGACAGATTTATGGAGAAGTCGATTTATGGCTACCAATCTTGATCCTCTTTGATCTGAGATTGCAAATACCTTAACAGTCCAGGTGCTCGGGAGCAACAGCCACAGAAGGCCATTGCTTTCACATCCTGCATGTGAGCTCCCAAAGGCACCTGGTGGGCCACTGCGAGTAGCAGAGAGCTGGACTAGATGGACTCTGGTCTGATCCAGCTGGCTTGTTCTTATGTTCTTATGCATATAAATGCGCGCGCGCACACACACACACACACACTCCTTAACATTTGTTTTTGTGTTTTGTCTATTAACCACCTTGGAGACCCTAAACTGGGTGGGAAAGTGGCATAAAAATATTTAAAATAAATAGATGATATAAAATTAGACTTAAAACCCCAAAGTGGTAGTGAGATCACTGAACTAATCATTACCACATACATACAAACGCAGCTCTTGTGCAGCAGATTTTATGCTATGCATATCCTACCAAGAATGATGGAAAGCCACCAGACATGTGTGAGATTGCTCTACAAAAATAAGAAACAAAATTTATGGCCCAAATCCTGACCTCTTCCTTGAGCCAATACTACAAATACATGTGGTCTCACTTTTGGTGATGTGGGAACTTGTTTCATTCATAGGAATGGCCCTCCTAAGCGGCACACGCAGGCATAACCAGAATCCCTCTTCTGCATTTTCTACAGGGCACAGAAGCCTTTTGCTACTTAAACTCAATGTGCGTTACCTTGCCAGAAAGTCAGCCTCAAAACAAAGGAGGAGATAGCAGTCACAGTACAGTGGATGAAACTGAAACATGGTGGCAGCTGACACAGGCAACTGCATGTTGATGGCCCCAGACTTCGCAAAACGTCCAAAAATATCTGTGTTTTTCCACTTTGACACATGGGGAAGTTAACAACAACTGCAAGATGTTGGGCGTTCGTTTTAGGATGACTGCCAAACTCATCTTGGTGTATCAGCATTCAAATAACTATCAGTAGTTTTGGACATTCTCAGTCCCATATATACATAACAACAGAGCATGGCACCACTATCAGGTTAGGAATGTGAAGAAGCTTTTTTCAATCGTAGGGTGTCTCAAAGCAGCTCACAAACTCCTTCCCTTCCTCTCCCTACAACAGACACCTTGTGAGGTAGGTGGGACTGAGAGAGTTTTGAGAGAACTGTAACCCAAGGTCACCCAGCAGGCTTCTTGTGGAAGAGCAAGGAAACAAATCTGGTTCACCAGATTAGAGTCATGTGGAGGAATGGGGATTCAAATCTGGTTCTCCAGATTAGAGTCCACTATGCTTAACCACTACATCACACTGGTGCTGTGAAGACCTAAGAAGAGAACATGACAAGGAGGTGGGTATACTGATGCCATATGGTATACTGCAGTCATTGGCCATGGTCCCAAACATTTAGATTCAAGGGAGAGGCCATTACAGATTACACATTAATATAACAATACTGGGCTCACAACCTCAAACACATCTGGCATCGCTCACAATTAGCCAAAGGCAATGTGTACCAACTCAAAGAGAGCAATGGTAGCGTACACTATTATGAAACCATTCTGGATGGCATACAGTGCAAGTTTAAGACATTATTGGCCCAACTGTGCTTGAATACATATGGAAACATAAGAACAAACATTACCACTGGGACATCAGGACGTGCAGAATCCTTCTGAGAAGAGGAAACAGTACTTTTGGCTTTAGACACAGCACTCCATCCTACATTAGCTTCTGCATTGTTCCAAGAAGACTTGGCATGACTATTTCTCTTTCGTTTCCCCAAAACGATGTCCTCAGTTGGTGTTGGAGAGACCTCCACGTTGGCGGATAGGCCTGGCTTTAGACCACCTTCCTCGTTAGCCAGGGCAAGTGGCTCCTTCTCATCTAAACTGTTCTCTGAAACCTCAGGACAGATTTTATTGCTTTCAGGAAGAAATGAATCTGCCACAGGGGTAGTAAAGGCATCCAGAACTGCTGATATAGGAACATCGTAATGTGGATAATAGAAGAGTTCATGGGGAATGACAGAAACTTTAGAAGAGTTTGGTGTCATCTGAGGCAACGATGAGCCTTGTTTAGTAGTATCTAAACTCTTGGGTGAGTTTCTGATTGGTGGAGGGAGATATTCGGCTGGAGAAGGTAAAGACACATCAGAATTATCTGTGAGATCAGATGTCTCAGCTTCTCCGTCTGCAGAATCCACTGTTTCTGGAAGTTTAGATATCTCTTCGTGCAGCATTTCTAATATATATTTTTGTGCAGTCTGTTCCACTGGTGAATCTGACGCTGGATATTCCTTTGTCAGATCTGATGTGTTTTCAAGTGGATGCGAAGTCCGAGGTAATGAATCAAGAGATTCACCAAGCGGTTCTTGTGTTTGGTTGAATGATCCCTGTACGTCAATGTCTTCTTGGCTGTCTTCTGAAGAATGAGATGGGTCAATGGGATGTTCACTGTTCATAAAGACTTCAGGCGGAAGCTTATCTTTCCTCTTCAGTGAATTACGCAGGTTCAATTCAGGCTCGCTGATTTTACTGGCAGTGCTGTTGGGAACGGGGCTGGACTGAAAACCAGCAGGTTCTATAACTGGCAAAGAGGTGGGCCTCTGAAGAGCTTCTGAATGCAGCGATTCTGTGAGAGTTTCTGAATGGTCAGATAAAGGTTTGCTCAGATTGTCATGGAGCTGATTTGCCATATGCAAATTCGAGTCCTCCTGATCAAGAGGCAGATCAAGAATGTGGACTTTGGGAGGTGGTGATTGGCTTCTGTCCCAGTGAGTGGTATAGGTGTGCCCACCATTTTCATTCAGAATTAAGATCTTCTCTGGTTTTTCTTCCACTGGTGTGTCTTTGACATGGACATAAGTAGATTCAATTGGAAGTTCCTTGTCTGGGTCTGAAAAATCTTCCTATATGACATGAAGGAAAAATAATGACAATTAATATGCAATAATATTCTGTGCTTCCATTAAGTAAGACAAAAAAAATCGTGGGCTGCAATTTTAAGATTATGTTCCTGGCAGTTCACACAGTTGAATAACATGGGCCTTACTCCTGAGTAGACTGACTCAGTGATGCACTCCACGATCTCTTAATATATATGAACAGGGCTAGTGGTCAAGCAAGTTTATAGTGAATTTAATTGACAAAGATTGATGAGAATTTGAGAATTTCACACTGTCAAGGCAAATCCATGTGGCTCTGATTTAAGAGGCTAAAAGGCTTTCCCCACTACAGAAGGGAGCTAAGGTCGACTCAGTTCCCTTCAGTGGAGGGCGATTCCAGGCTGTCCCCACAGCAACTGAGTTGGCCACCTGGAACCGAGCTAAGTGGGCGGGATCATCTTGGTGCCTGTTTCGCTCCTCGATCGTGATTGGCACTTGTGTTACGGTGGGAAACGGGAGAACTCCCAGTACTTAAAAAATGGACTGATAACCCCACCTGCACTTAACCACACCTTTGCATAGCAAGTTCCACCCAAACACTTAATGATTGGTTCCCCACCCTGGGACATGGACAATATACCACACTAAACTTTCCCTTCTCACTTAGACACAGTGTGAAACAGACTTTTCTCTGTGACACACCTCTGAAGATGCCAGCCACAGATGCAGGTGAAATCTTAGGAACAAAATCCACCAGACCACGGCCACACAGCCCGGAAAACCCACCAGAACCAGATTATAACCCAGGTTGGGCTGCATTGCACAGAGTTAGAAAGTCACTTACTATATCCTGGAAGGTTTTCCAGAGATTGACTGGACCAGGACAGGGCAAGCTGCACTGTAAATGTATACTGGGGTATCTCTAAGGCAAATTCAGGAGGTCTACAGGCAGTGAAATGCAACTTAAGTTCACTTTTTGCTTTTTAGAAATTGAATGAATCAGTCCACAGTGGGTTCACTCTTACTAACTACTGAAAAAATAGAGAGGATGAAGTCCCCTTTTATCACCCAAAAAGTCTATGCTTGGGATTGCAGAATCTGCATGGACATATAACCGGGGGGGAGGGGGGGGAGCTGAAATAGGGAGGAGCATAAAGCAAAATCGAGTGAGCTAAAAATCATCTGCATATTAACAGCAAATTGGGGCGAATCTTACAATTGTAGAAAAGTCAACTGTCAGGAGGCGATGGCTTTTTTTAATCTACTCAGAATGAATCGTTTGTAATAATCACGCCAAGCAATAGGGCATAAATCACCTTTAATTTTTTTTAAGTTGAAAAGGTAAATAGTGAGGGAAGAAAACACATACCCCTTCCAGCTCTGGGAAATTCTCCAAGAATTGTGCAATGTAGGTCACTACAGACTGTTCATCGGGTGATTCGACCATGATGTCTGTGGAGAAATTTTATTTATTTTTGAATTTTTGAAATCATACAATGTGTTGAGGTTTGCTAACACTTATAAGGAAGGCCATGAAAGATAACATACTCACAGAACGGGTATGTGAATTAGAATGCTTCAATTTAAAAAAGGGACTTCTAATATATTTACTTCTAATGGCATATTCTGAAAGCTTAATATTCCTCTCCAATCACAGTTATAAATAAACTTTTTCAACAGACTAACATGACCCAGATGACAGATAACCAAGGCTGCTTCATTGTTTTACTTGTGGAGTGCTGAATATGGATTGCTTTGTAAGGGAAAATGTATTAACTGTCCTCCTGAATGTTTGATCTCTCTAGAATTGTGGCATTGAGCCTTTGTAGAAACATGTCATCATCCAAGAGAAGTCAGCTCTGCAGGCCCCTCATAGGCAATCATGAAGTTTCATCTTCATCTAGCTGAGCAGAGTACTGATTGACAGAAGAGTCAGCCAATCACAACGCCATTACCTCCCCTCATGAGCCTGGTTTTTTTTTTTTAGTCTACAAAAAAGCACATGCATTAAAAAGAAACTACATGCCCAGTTGGAAGATCTGGAAGCAAATTCCACAAGGCCCAGGCCTGATCTGTTTGTATTAATAATCCAACAGGCAACCAGAAGATGTTCAGCTATGCAAAAGGTTACCTTCTGGCTCCAGAAGTCTTGGAATTCCCAGATGGTCTCGAGCTATTGTGAAGGCATCCTCTAAATTGTCCCGAGATGATTTATCCAAAGCTTGCTGAATGTCTACCAAGCTAGCATCTATTGCTTTGATTATAGCTAAGAAAGCAAGACCGCTTCGCCAACTGCTGGTGAAATCCTGAACTGCAACTCCATACCTAGACAAAAGTACCAGAGAGAAGGCATTGTGAAAATCCAAACACACACAAAGAAATGAAGAGTATCCCTGTTAAGGCATGGTGTGTGAGGCCATGCAGGTTTGCCACAAACAGGACAATATTTCCAGGGATCTCTCCCTCATCTCCCCCTGCCTGCCCCACCACTCCATTAAGGCCTGAAATAAGCTACAACTATAGCTGACAAGGGAGAGTCCAGAGTAACCTCTCTGCCCCCGAGACAATATAAAATGGGCCAGCATTAATACAGGGCAAAACTCCACTTTCTCTCAGTCCAGTCCTGAAGTTTGGAAGGTGCCTGGAAAATGTAATTCTATTGCACAATTCACACAAGGCCTCAAGCCTTTGTGAAAGAAAGGCTTCCTTGTGGCCTACAGGCCACTCCTTTCCTCAGCAATATAGTCCTTGGATTATGACTGTCATACTCAAAACTCCTGTACTGCTAAAAACTACTGGAATGCAATAACCACTTGCACATAAAGTGTTTGTGAAAGTAACTCCACGGCTAGATGGCGATCCCCACTCTTGTTAAGCTTCTGGTCAATTTTGATTTTTTTAGTAATGAACCAAAGCCTGTCAAGCCCCTAGTGGGAGCAGATGATTCTCCAAATGCAGATACCAGTGGCAGGATAATTTTTTAAAAAACAAGAGTTTTACCATAGACTTTCTAACAATTCCTAGATCCACCCTTTGTCACTTCTGAGTAGCTCTAGGAATCACCAGGAACTCTATGGTAAAAACCTCCTGTAAGTAGACAAGGCCTTGTTTTTCATTTTCATTTTTCTTCTGGGACATTGCCCCTTCCCACTACCCTCTTGCCAACTGCCAGGCTCTGTGTAGCAATCCTAAGTGGACACAATGAAAAATTAGCCATCGCCCCACCCTTATGTGAGAAACTAAACGTTTCTGTGCTCTGAGAAGCGCGTTCACATGTATGCCTGCATGAAATCTAATGTGTTCCACCCGCATATGCTGTAAGGTAATTTGACAATAGCACATGCTTTCCAATTCTGGCTTAGGCTTAGCCTGTCAGTCTCAATTCCAAATCAGCTTCCTGATGAGCAAAGCAGAAAAGCACCCACCTCTCTTAAACAGCACAAAAGGAATCAGCATGCCTATCTTTGTGTTATAAACTGTACACATTTTTGTATACCAACACACAAAAGTATGTGCCTTTGGTCAGTAAGAACAGGGATTTTTACTGGAGCATAGGACAGACAGGAAGGGACCAAAAAGCCCCTCTGCCCATTCTGGCTACAAGGTCCTAGCACCGTGATGGCGAACCTTTGGTACTCCAGATGTTATGGACTACAATTCCCATCAGCCCCTGCCAGCATGGCCAATTTGCTGGCAAATTGGCCATGCTGGCAGGGGCTGATGGGAATTATAGTCCATAACATCTGGAGTGCCAAAGGTTCACCACCACTGTCCTAGCATGATGGTGCTAATGTGCAAACACTACATTGTCTGCTCTCAAATTTTCCCCAGATTTTTCTGTGATTGAGGTCTATGCATTTCTTCCTGCAGACCACAGAGGGAAACTGTTCTTCCATCAGACAAGCGATGGAATTTGAAGCTGGGTTAACTGAAACATTTCTAGGGGGGGAAAGGCGGAGAGCAAGGGGTGGAATTGACTCACTTTCGTGTTTTCCTTTGAACCCAGGTTAGAAGGGCCTTGATTGCTTTCCGCTGATCCTTCACTGAGACAGACATGTTTTTCTCAACATTAGGTGTGCTGGGATGAGATGTGTCTGAATCAGGCCCGCTGGGCCCAGACGACAAGCTGGAAGAGGAGGAATTCCTATTGAGGTTGCCTGTGAGTTCCTTAATCTGGAACGAGAGAGAGGCGGCAGCTGAGGTCAGAAGTCCCAAACAAAGAATCCATCATGCTGCCGACAGGACAAACAACCCTATTCATTTCTCCAGGCAAGTACTGACAGCACAAAAGTCAGTTCATGCAAGCTTCTCTTGCACTACACATGCTGTTGATGTGGTGCTAGTTTTGTGCAGTTTGAAAGGCCTTGGTGAGGGAAACACAGGCAGCTCATTTTCAGCTTCAGACAGGTTACATTTCAAAATAACGGCAACAAGAAGAAGTGGGCTGGGTTGTTCAAGATACTATGGCAACTGCCCAGTGGTGGGATCCAAAAAATTTAATAACAGGTTCCGATGGTGGTGGGATTCAACCAGTGGCGCCACACACACGCACCTCCAGTCCCTATTGGGCAGGGAGGTTGCTTTAGTAACCCCTTCCTCGCACTCAGAAAAAAATTAGTAACCACTTCTAGAGAAGTGGTGAGAACTGGTTGGATCCCACCTCTGCAACTGCCCCCCCCGTTCCTCCCCCCCCCCAGGCTGATGTGCTTAAGGTGAAAGTCTTCTGTCATTTTGCTATGGTTACCAGTCTTCAGATGGGACCTGAAGTGGAATTACAACCGACCTCCAGACTACAGAAATCAGTTCCCCAGGGGGAAGTGGATGCTTTGGAAGGCAAATTGTATGGCATTATACTCTGATGAAACCCCTCCCCCAAACCCCACCCTTCCCAGGCTCCACCCCCAGATCTCCAGGAATTTCCCAACCTTGCATTTTCAACCTAATTTCTATTCTTAATACACACATATATATATATATATTATAATTACACGCATCAACTCATTGCGCATCAATCTTATTAATAATTAAACAAATACATCAACAGTGTAGAGCTGGGGGAGACAACTTACCAGAACTGCACCCCATGACATCCTGATAACATTTCTGGCCACATGGCCAGAAATGACATCACCGTGTTACAGGATGTTCTAGGATTCATCCAAAACTCTATGGCATCAGGAGTACCATTCCAATTCCATATTTTCCCCTTGCTGCTCAAGTAGGGAAGCAAGCAATAGTAGGATTTCCCCTAGATAAATAACAGCCCTAATCAACAAGTATGCTAGCTTGGATCTTGCGCATTAGTTCCAAGTATACTAGATTGTCTCTACTGCAGAGTGAGCTTCCTCTTCCGCCAAGAAAAGATGGGTCATTTCCCCAAATGTAAGTTCGAATGCAGTATTCTCAAATTTTTTTGGTTCACGGCACATTGTAAAACATTAAAAAAATTCCGACTCAATTTGTGCACAAAACTGAAAAATAAATTACTAAACTATGAATAAAAGTAACGAACTTCAGAAAACTATTAATAACCTTTTTTAAAAATAAAAGCTGTGTGAAACATGAGCTTGATGTTTTTTGGTGATTTCAACGTTGGGACATATGTGAGACAAACATACCCTAATTTCATCTTCAGTGCACTGAAGTCTTTCTCTTTTTTTGAATTTAATTTACATAGGTATGATGTAGAAAACTGCATCACAATGGACAAAGCTGTTTAGCAACTGAAGGGTATTCTTCTCTCGTTATAATCCAAAAATTTTCCATAGACATCTCTTCATGTTTCATTTTCAGCCTGCGATCAGTGGCTATTGATGCCAGCTTGTTCAGATAACCTCAAACGAACATCAGATGGAATTTTCATAAATGGGTTTGAAACCCAGTCATAGGTTTCTGTACTGTAAATCCATATCAATACAAATTTTTCTAAATAAATGAGTCTTTAGTGGTTTATTTTATTTTATTAAATTTGATTCTTTGCCCTTTCCTGACTGATGCCAGGCGCAGCGTAGTTCATAGGCATTACGATTAAAACATTAAACATACACAACTATAATAAATTGGCTTAAAACATTAACAGAGTAATTATAATTAATGGTCTGCTTTTAATGAAATTAACCCTTTCGACAGTTGTCCAGAACATTTTAAATTCAACTCCTAATGTTTTTGAAATGAGGACCTGTCTGTGTAGAAAGCAATGAGTTATGATAACACAGGAATTTGGGTGTTTTACAAGCACTGCAAACCCTTTTATACAACCTACCATAAATGGAGCTCTATCTGTACAAATGCCAACCCATGACTTCCATGAAAATTCCCATTTTTCCAGGTAAAGTGTTGAAGTGTTAAATATGTCTTGATCTCTTGTAGTACCTGGCATTTCTTTACAACAAAAACGGTTCATTATTTGATCTTCATCAATAAAATGAATGACGGTAGCTGTGTTTTGTTCCTGATGTCAGTAGATTCGTCAGCTTGCAAAGCAAAATCCAAATTTTGAAGTGGTGACGGTGCTGTAATTCTTCTATGAACTGTATCATCTGAGAGAGGAATTTCGCTTGTTTCTTCTTCTGTTTCATTTCCTAACATTGTTTTAACAATCTTTCAACACACTGGCAAAATAACAGACTCTGAAAGAGTTTGAGTTCATTTTTTTGTGCAACCATTCAGATATCTCCTAAGAAGCAAACAGAGTCTTTTAAGAAACTGTTACTATTTTCTTTAAAATATTGGCTTGTTTCAATTTCTGCTCTGGCAATCTTGAAATAATCTGAATCCTTGAAGCTGTGAGTGTTTAGTTGTAAATTGTCTTCTTAACTTACCAGGAACCATAGCTTCATTTTATATTTTTTCACCACACAACGCACAATGGGAAAGGCTGATGTTCATTTCTGGTCCATGTACAGCCAAACCCTTTTCTTCTTTTCTCTCCCAAGGCGAGCAAGCTTCATTTCTTCTGCTCTCTCTCTCTCTGGCCACTTTCCAGATAAAAAAACCATCCATTCCTCAACTGTCAGGCTCCAGCTTCATTGAATCTGAATATTCTGAACCTACAGCCCTTCCCAATTAGAAAGAGCTCAAAGCCAGCAACACCTGCTCTACACATACAATAACAAAGTACACAGCAACCTCTATAGTCGAATTAAGCAGCCACTCTGTACAAATATCTTGTACAAATAAAATTAAGCTGGCCCAGATCAGCTCTGCATTTCAGTTGCTACGAGGTCAACTCTAAACATTCTTAGTGGAATTCAGGGCTAAAAAGGTAATTTTTCCTGATAGGCATTTTACTTGTTTGTTTGGGGAATTTTTATGCTGCCTTTCCTGGCAAAACCTTCCCAAGACAGCTTACAAAACAACACAAGGAAAGATGATGCTAAAAGTTATAAATTAAAACCTACCATTTAAAAACCCAGTCAGAGAGTTTTAAAAAAGCAGCGAACAGTTTTAAATGGACAACTACTTTCAGACTTAAAGCACAATATAAAATAATTTTTAAAAGGCCAATCCTTTAATTTAAAGCCTTGGGGAACTGAAAGGCTGTGGCCAGGAGCTTAAAAGAAAGTAACGTAGGCAGCTAGCAAGCCTCAAGGTGAAAGGCACTTCGCATGATGAGGGGCCACGCAAGAAAAAGCCCTGTCTCTGGTTGTTACCTGCCTCGCTTCTGAAAACAAGGGCCTGGAGAGAAGGGCTTGTGAGGAAGATCTTAACAGGTGAGCTGGACAATAAGGGAGGAGGCAGTCCTTCAGGTATTTTCTTCTAAATTACAGAGAGTGGAGAATATAGTCTACACTACCACACTGCAGTGGCAAAAATGCAGCAATCCATATAAGGAAATCTGAAATGTAGTTTGAAAGAGGTGGGGGAATACAGAGAAAGAGAGGAGCCTGTTTTGTGGAAACTATGGGTAACTAGGCATTTTGAAACTGCGGCCGTTTTCACACTAGATAAGACCAGAGCTGGTTCCACGTGATGTTCTGAGGGAGTTACCTCAAGTGGAATATTTTGGGGGGAAGAACAGGTAACCTCATATCCAGCCAACTGCCAGTTTTCTATCCAGCCAGTCAACTACACAACTACAGTCAACTACAGCCCAGAAAACCCATCACAACCAACTACACACTGTTTGCCATCTGACTATTAGCATTTTAAAAACATCTGGAGGATGTTTCTAAATGCTTGGGGTAGGGGACATGGGGGAGATAGTGCATGCACCATTATGTCAATTCCAGTTAAAAACTTTGATCCCTTCCGCATATGCAGAATAATGCACTTTCAATCCACTTTCAATGCACTTTGCAGCTGTTCAGAATAGCAAAATCCACTTGCAAACAATTGTGAAAGTGGATTGAAAGTGCATTATTCTGCACGTGTAGAAAGGGCCAATTTCTGTGGCGGATCTTTCCACACTGATTGTTCCTCAGACTGCAGCGGAGCTGAAAAAGGACAACCTGTGTCCAGGAGCAGGGAACAGAAAGCAAAAACTGACTGAAAGAATATGATCGACTCTCAGTTTTTAAAATTTTCTCCTGAATCCGTGAGGAAACAGATAATATAAGCAGCCTCTGAGGAGCTTTTTGATGCAAATGGAGCTACTGTGTTTGTTAAGTTAGAGATTGAACTAGCTTGTCCACCTGAGGCAATTAGCAGGTACCAAGAAACGTCTTTCTCTGCTTGAGACCCTGGAGAACTGTGCAAGTCAGAGCACGCAGCAGGTAGTTAATTTGAAACAGATTCCAATCTTGTGCCATCGTTCAGGTTGCAAACAAGCCTGGAGAAATATGTCCCATCCCTTTAACAGAGGTTTAAAGTTTCGAAATGAGAAACTGTAGCATTCATGGAATGAACATAAATAACATCACCTGGTACATAACATCCATTAAGCCTTTATTACAGGGACAGGGTATTTTCCTCCAGATCTGTGGCAACATTGGGCATTGCTGACCCGCCAAAGACACAGGTGCCGATCTCTCAAGAGTTAGCAATTTGGGGGCTTGGGCAGATCAGCAAAACCTCATGGGAGAAAAAGAGTTAACTCAGTCTTATGCAGGCCCAGTCCAGACTGGACTCCCACAAAGTTCCTATTAACATTTAAAAAACATCTGGAGGATGTTTCCAAATGCTTGGGGCAGGGGACATGGGGGTTGTCAATTCCAGTTAAAAATTATGTCAATTCCAGTTAAAAACCAGAAGTGACTAAGGGTAGCTCTCAGAATCACCAGAAACGCTATGGTAAAACCACAGAGTTTCCAAAGACTGCTAGAGCTACCTTCCATCCTTCCAGATTTTCACTAGAAATGACATTTATTTCATTCAAAACATTTACTAGCCATCTACCATAAGAACTCCAGGCAGCTTACAAGATAACTAACAGCAACAATAAATACAATAAAATACATAAAAACCACTAGTGAAAATTTTGAAAACTACCAGAAGAAATAATCAAATGGCACCATGAATAAGACTGTTGCATAACGCTGCATGCAACATTGCTGGAATTTTTTTAAAACATTCTCCAGCTGCTGCTACTTGAGACTTTCCTGACCCAACCAGGGGGCTGGGAAGGCTAGGAGGATGAGATCATATATTTCTCAGCATCTCACTTATTTCGACTTGATTTAAACGTTTTTGGGAACTCAATTCTGATTACTGACCATTTCACTAGACAAATAATACCAAAGACTACAGAGGTCAAAAAGACCCTGATTTTTTTAAAAAATTAAGCTTGGAACAATTTGGCACATTTTGTAGATTTGCTGCATTGACAATGAAGGCAATAAAGCAGGCATCAGTTCCTCCTCTGAAATGGCCCATAGATGTCAGTATCCTTCCTAAAATACAGAATATAGTAGTAAGGGATTCACATCTCAGAAACTCTAGAGAAAACGGGGCTTATCTGAAGGGCTTGATGATTAAGCACTAGTTGGTTTAAGGCTAACTAATCTGCACCCATAATTCTTTCCTAAGAAGAAATTCATGGAACGGTTGACAAGCAACAGTCCCAGATTTACCTGGGGCTGTTTGTGGCCTAGGAGCATAACGCTGGAAGTTCCTTACTTCTGGGGCTGGCGAGGGTGACAGGAGTATCAGGCAGACCTCACAAGAATGGTTGTTGTCCGGGTTCACTGCCCCCACCCCCCACCCCCACTCAGCCAGGCAGCTTCATGAGTCTCACCTTCTCTGGGCGAAAACTGTATTCAGTAAAGCTGTAGCCTATTTTTCCTCATTCTGGTGTGTGTAGGGTCCTTCCCCCAAAATTTGTTACCCTCTTTGGGTAACCCGCAGAGATGGTGTGCTGTGAATCCTGATTTTTTAAGCATTCCTCCAGAACGGACAATACTTAAATGCTTCCTCATAACTGTGGCACGGTTAGTGCAAAAATGCCAGTGTTGTTTATATTTTATGGGTATACTAGCAGTAAAGCCTGCTGTAGAGTAAGAAATACAGCAGGCCTAGATAGGCTGGAGGCAGGAGAGGGTGGGAGGGCTTGCTGGGGGTGAGAGCAAGGGGGATTTTGGAGCCCCGGAGCAGTGATGGCAAGGTGCTGCTGCTTCAGGGCAGGGATGGAATGTCTGACCCCTCCACCAATAAGGGAGCAGGATTGAGTCCTGCTCCCTTATTGGTGGAGGGTTTGTCGTTGGACATTCCATTCCTTAGCGCTTTATTGTTAGCAAGATGGGGCATCTTCCAGCAAGAGACTTCTTACAGACCGTGTCGTCCAAACAGGTTCTTCCCAATGTTTCCTTCTTAAAATTAGGACTTTAATTGATGACATGTTTGGAATTCAGCTGACAGCTTCTGATCAAGCGTACAATGCTATGCGCAGAGGAGATATTTTATTCTGGGACCTTGTAGGTTGGAGAAGTAAGAATAAAATTCAATTATGACTAACTGTTATTTTGGGATCCCCAATGCTCCCTCCCTATCCCTGAAGGGGATGTTAGGAGGAAGTCTAACCAAATTAATGTCATTAGAAGGTTGGGCATCACTTGTAATTAAGTGTGGGTTGAAGAACAGCAAGAGGTATCCTGCTTTCAAGGCACGAAACAATTCAGTACAGTTCCCTTTAAAAAATGCCAAGCTCCACAAAGTTTCCTCATTAATTTAGGAGCCATTCCCTTTAACGTTTAACATGTTACCCTATGGCAAATCTTTCTGGGGCTAAGGGTGGGGCTCTTTTTCAAGATACAGACACATGGAGCTGTAGGTGTCTTCTAACAGAACTCAGTGAAAAGCCCAGATATCCATATCTATCAGTTTCTACCAGCATGGCCAATTGGCCATGCTGACAGAGGCTGATGGGAATTGTAGTTCCTGAACATCTGGAGAGCCGCAGGTTCCCTACCCCTGCCTTAGAAGAACCCCCACGTTTGATGAAGATTTGGTCAGGGGTCCAATTTTATAGCCCCCCAAATAGAGGAAAACTGGATGCCTATAAAATTGGACCCCCTGACCCAAACTTAACCAAATACAAGGGTTCTTGGAGATACACTGAAAGATACCTGCAGCTACACTGAAAATCTGGTGCCTCTATCTCAAAAAACAGCTAGCCAAGGCCAAGCTTGCTTAGCTTCCAAGATCTGATGACATCAGCCTAGCCATCTAGGTCAAACTCCTCTGGCCCCTCTCAGTGGGATTGTTGTAGGCACACAATGCAGAGGAATGACAAAGAGGAGTAGGGGGTGGCAACTGACAAACAGCCACTGGTGTCATGGGAGCGTGTGTGCGGATGCCCATTCCCATTCTACTTGTTCCACTTGCTGCCATGGTGGGTGTCCTTATTCACACTTTTGTCTGGAAACAGCCACTCTATTCACCTGGATGAGCACACACACTTCAAGCCCTGATTAAAATGGGATCCGTGGTTATTGTTAACTGTGGTGTGGTTCGGTTTGGTTCTATTCCATTCCATTCCTTTCACATTTATTACCTGCCTTTTTATTAGAGTAGGAATCCTTCTTCCAGATGTGCTCAGGGAATCCAAATCTATCAGTTTCGTCAGCATGGCCAATTGGCCATGCTGGTAGGGGCTGATGGGAATTGTAGTTCCTGAACATCTGGAGAGCCGCAGGTTCCCTACCCCTGTACTAGAGTCTCAGGGCAGGTTACAATCAAACATAAAATCATGACTGGTTGAGGTCAGTGCAGATGTACCAACAGAGACGTAGCAAGGGGGGAAAGCGCCCAGTGCACTGGTGCGTCCTCCACCCGGTCCCTGCCACACCACGCCCTGGAACGCCCTCGTCACGCCCCCGGAACACCCATGCCACACCCGCACAGGGGTGCACCCCCGCCCCTTGTAGCTACGCCTCTGTGTATCAGTGAACCTGGGTTAAAGTCACTGAGAAGAAGTGAACAAAATTTGTGCCAGAAAGAAAAGGAGCATAGCAGGGAGGGAGGGAGAAGCATGATAAGCCAAATAATCTCAATCTATGAACCATGCTTCTGAAATTGGGAGAGTTATATCTGGCCTGCCTCGCTGAACTGGCTGAAGGCATGTTGAATTGAACGCTTACATTCCATTTTTATTCTAAGATAGTGGTTCACAACCTTTTATTTCACTTGTGTACCCCTTGGCTATCCGTTTCCCTAAAATTGCAGCCCCATATTAGCAAACCCATTTATTTTGCGTACCTCCAAATACTCTGACACGTATCCCAGGTGGTACCTGTACCCCAGATTGGGAACCACTGCTCTAAGACTTCAGGACTTTTTCTGACTGTGTGGCATTTTTCAATCATGGTATAAGAAAGTGACATACATATAAACTGTTCTCAAGTGTCACTGGCAGGACCTTTAGGTCTTGCTGAGATCTAGGTTGCTAAAACGGACAAAGCTACATTCATACATTTCCAGTAGAAAACTAGGAAACAAGACCTCTTGATCTTGAATTTGGACAGAAGCCAAATCCATACAAGGACCGAGCTGAGGAAAAGGAAGGAAGGAAGGAAGGAAGGAAGGAAGGAAGGAAGGAAGGAAGGAAGGAAGGAAGGAAGGAAGGAAGGAAGGAAGGAAGGAAGGAAGGAAGGAAGGAAGGAAGGAAGGAAGGAAGGAAGGAAGGAAGGAAGGAAGGAAGGAAAGAAGGAAGGAAGGAAGGAAGGAAGGAAGGAAGGAAGGAAGCTCAAAGTCTGATCTGTTTCAGACTAGACAATTGACACATTTACACCATCGTTAACCCCAGTGAAATACAAACAATTACTCCCCTCAATATGAAACCTCTCCCTCCTTTAGTGATACAAAATTTGCATTTTGTTGAAATGGAATGATTTAATGGAATGGTTAATTAACAGTTACAAACTTTTTGTTTTACCTGGAAAAACAGGATTACGTTCCATATCAGGCCGAGTACCATGGAAGAGTTTCCATCTGCTATTTCTGCAGCATCAATGCTAACCAGTTTTACCTAAAGGAAAGCAGGATGCAAGCTTTTAAAAGATGCTTAAATAGAAAGAAAAAGAGGGAGACAAATTTCCACAAATGCAGTTTTAATTGCAGAACATACATTAATCATATCTAAAGGACAAGGAACATAAGAGGCAGTGAAGTTATATTGGTTTATGCTTTAACTGTCAATGCATTTGACAGAAATTATCTGTAAGTCAGATGCACTGGCAGATTTCCACAAGTAGATATTTGTGGATGTGGTCTTTTCATTGCATATTCACTCCTCACGTTGTTCCTGTGGCATCTCAAATTGGTCAAATACCACAGCCTAAAATCCTTCATCCCAACATCCCATCAACTCCTAATAATGAACTATTGGGACAGGGGAAAGGGACACAAAGATCCTGAAAATGTTTAAGAAGTTTGGGGAAATTTTGGAGGCCAGAGAAATGGGTTGGACATATGGGTTGCCTCAACCAAATCTATTATTTACTATTAATTCAGCAGAGCGTATATGATGAGGTGTCATTTTTTACCATACAGGTTTACTATATTTAGCTTCTTAATGTAGAAAAAAGAAAAAAGTAGTAGATGAATACCAAACTACGAAGAGGGAGCAAGCTTGTTTTCTGCTGCCTCAGAGACTAGGACACGGAGTAATGGATTCAAGGTGCAGGAAAAGAGATTCCGCCTAAACCTTGGGAAGAACTTCCTTGACCGTCAGGGCTGTTCGACAGTGGAATTCATTGCCTCGGAGAGCGGTGGAGTCTCCTTCTTTGGAGGTTTTTAAACAGAGGCTGGATTAACATATGTCAGGAGTTCTTTGATTGTGTGTTCCTGCATTGCAGGGGGGTGGACTTGATGGCCCTTGTGCTCCCTTACAACTCTATGATTCTACCCTTCCTGGCTTGGGGGTCATATAACTGAACTCTACTTATCACTACAATATAACCAGAATTTTCTCAATTAATGGACCTCACTTAGCAGTAGTCTTCAGGCCAACTTGACATTAGGCTGAGCATACGGCTGTTTCCAGAAACAACAGTGTTGTTAGCTACCTCATCTTTGTAACTTCAAGCATAACTGAACTCCTGAGATCACAAATTATACATATCTTTGCCACCCAACAGCAGCCAGTGAAATAGACCAGACAAGAAACTCATAAAGCTGTGACATCACAAGATAGGGGGTGAAGTGGGGGTGCAGTTAGACCCAGGCTGCCGTTTTGTAGTGCCATCTGTGTGTCTGAATTTTTTTATGAAGCTAATATAATGAAATATTTACATTTTGCATACAGTGATATAATTTCATTATGGACAATTTTTTAATATATATATCTCCCCCGCATCCTGCCCATCATTGTTCTATTTGGACCAGATATATCAGTTTTATCTTGGCTGGAAATTTTGTGGCAACACAATATAGAAGGATGGGAACAATTACGCATGCAAAATGCAATCCGAGTGGAACTGGAACACTGAAGCATATGAGGGCCGGAGAAAATGACCAAAACGCACTGATCAAAAAAGAACGTTTAAAACCAATCCTCAACTATGATGGTTTCTCATCTTCACATCTGCCTCGTTGGAAATCTTTTCACACTGCTTTTTTTATATTTGGACATGATCAAGTAATCCAAGCTGATGTTTACTGCAGATGACAACACCAGAATATTAGTCAGACAATACTGCATGTTGCCTAAAGTCAAATAACATGATGTTCCTAAGTGATAAAATGTACAGGAGTATTTATCCTCTGTTTTAAAATTCTGCATCACCAGATATCATGACAGCTGCTTTTCACTTCTTGCTTTGTGGTTTAATTCACTCTTAACTTTGGTTAAACACAAACAAGAATAAAGACAAGCCTTTAGCCCACAGCTTACTATGGTATCAGTCCCAGCAAGAGGTTACCATTGGTATAATTCCTCTTGTCTAAAGCAATATCACACACTCAGTTAAGGGCCAAATATTTGTATTTGTCTAAAGCAATATCACACACACACACCCCAGCCTTTAAACATTAGCTCTAAAAGAACTGAGCATTTCCAGTTTGCAAACTGTGTCACAGTCTCTTGGTTCTCACTCTAACTGCAAGAGGTGGTCTACTATTCCCAAGGTGAAACTGGGGCTCATTCCGCACATGCAGAATAATGCACTTTCAAACTGCTTTCAAAGCTCTTTGAAGCTATGCGGAATAGCAAAATCCACTTGTAAACAGTTGTGAAAGTAGTTTGAAAATGCATTATTCTGCATGTGCGGAAGGGGCCTGAGGCAGGGGGGAATCATGACTTCCTCCAAAGTTATGCAGTTGCAGGACAGTTGCCAGTTCCAAGCCCAACGTCTCTATCTGCTAGCCCTCCTGTGGATTAGCCAAACCTGGAACTGTGTCATGGGGTCTGTTGATGAGAATCCAAAAGGGGCCTTAAAGACACACTTTCACTGACTGCACTGGAGAAAGTCCACATATGCTGCTCTTTTTACCGATGCTGTGTTGTGATGGGAAAAGTGACATTTATTTGTTTGTTTGCTAGATTTGGGAACTGCCCACCCCCAAAGAGCTCTGGGCGGTGTACAGTAAATATAAATACAACAATACATAATTAAAATTTATCATTCAGCTCTATAAAACATAGAAAAAACATAGCAGTATTCAATGTAAAAATGGTGGCGCCCGATCTGAAGGCCGGGAGGGTACAGGGCATGTTGACAAAATGTTATGCTGGATGTGCCAAAGGCGGTATGGCACTCAGCACGGGGGCATCCGTGGGAGGGAATCCGTGGGCGGCCTCCCAAAAAGCCCGGTGGAACAGTATGGTTTTACAGGCCCTGCGGAATTCACCGAGGTCCCGCAGGGCCCACACGTCAGATGGAAGCATGTTCCACCAGGCAGGGGCTGTGGCCTGGGTGGAGGCCAGTTGCATCATGGAGGGGCCAGGGATCATCTACTATTGATATTGCTGCCAAACGTCTCCCCATCATGCAGTTATTAAAGACCCAGGGACTATTTTTGGATTGGGAAATCAAGAATCCAGGTTGAACTACCACATCCATTTACACTTTTCAATAGTTCCTAGGATGACCCACTTACAAGTCTATGATCACAGACACCCAAAGAAAGGGCTGCAGATTTAGTCAATCCATCTCCTTCGAAAAGTTCAGCTTGCCCAAGGAAAACTCCTTGCCTTAAGTTGATGATGGTGACTATGACATAGTAAGGCCCTTAGCAACAGAATGTGTTTGTTAAATGTGATGTCAAAAGCAGATGCAAGGCTCAGTGGTACCAGAAGAGGAGCTTAGCAAAACCGGTGCAGCTTCCAGACTCAGTGAGGCTGCAGCGATGACCATGTTTATGATGGTGTTCAGAAGGGAAGCCAATGACTGATTCACTGCATGAAAAGGTCAGAAATCTTGAGAGACTTGTGCTCCCTCCTTTCCTGTCCCCATGCATGGAGCCAAGACTGATGACTTTCTGGCTTAGGAAATCTTCAACGTAAAGATAACCTGTTAGAAGGTCCAAACTGGGGTGCTTCAACAAATTGTGATTCGTTCCTTGCCTACAAACTAAGTGGTTTAGAAGCCCCCTTGTGGACAAGAAACACACGGTCCTTTAGTGAAATCATCCCAATTCTGGTATCACAATTTACCATGGATGGATCAAAGACTTTCTAACCATGGGTATTTCCTTTCTGCATATGGCACATGAAGGTGAGAAGGGAGGAGGGAGGTAATGTAGAAGACTGACATTTCAGGCTTGTTTGTGTCATGAACAAATTGTGATTTCCAGCTTTAAGGAGGGAAATTAAATGAGCAACTTTGATAATTTAGCAGAGAAATACCAGAAAGATTCTTAGAAACAGATGACTCAAGTCACTAACCTTTAAAGCAAATAGACTCAGAACTCACTAAAGCTTACAGGCACTTCCTGCTATTCTCTTTTAATAATCAGGCTCTTGATTTTATATTACAATTTTTAAAAATCTTATTTTTAGGAGTCCATAGGAGTTTCCTTTCACCCATACAACACATGATCTTCTAGACTCAATGTCAATTAATCTTCAGCCTATACATTATTCAGGGAGGCCAACTACCACCATTTTTGGCAACTAATACTAGGAGAAGACCATTCTGTCAGATTTGAAACTACTTACATTGCTATCCTCCAAAAACTTAAGGGCTTTTGCAATATTGTTCAGTCGAAAAATACGATGGGTCGAAGGCTTGTATTTGTGCAACTAGAAAAACGAGAAGCAGAGCGGTTTGAAAATGAAGTTGTCAGTGAGGACGTTTTAAAGAGTCATCAACAGTCTCAAGTAACATCAGTAATAATCCAAGTACATGCAATGCTAAATATCTGTGAACAGAACCCCAGACATATATCACAACTGAAGGAAGCAGCCACAGGGACCTCTTCCCCAATAGGGAATGGGGTTCTGGAGAAGCAAGAGGTTACTTTTGCACTGCCGATCTCCCCCAATTGGAAATGTCCCCTATAGGAAAAAGATAAGAAACGAAGTACCTGTCTTTTCCGCTCAATTAGGGCAAAGCAAGTCAGGGGTCCAATTTTCAATCAGGGAAATATAGGAGGAGAAACTGTTTAACCCCCATTTTCCCCAGTGACATTGTCCGAAACCTTATGCCCCCCGCCCCTAAAACCTGGCACCTGCTTTTTGAACTAATTTGCACAGTCAGGGATCAGACTATGGATTCTGATCATTATATATAGTTCAGCTCCAAGAATTCCTTTTAGTAAATCATTCAATAAAAGGTATGTTACAGTCTATAAAAAATGGCATCCGGGAGTTTGTTAACAGGGAGTTTAAAAAAAATCTTTACAAGCAACGGTCACATTTGTAAAATTCTGTCTTTACAATTTATTGTATTTACTTGTAGATAGAACACACCTCCACTCTTGAACAGCTACTACCATCAAGATCACACTGAACACAATGTGTTTATTTATTCTTGCCTATTTAGCTCTTATCATCTGAATGCTTCTGCAAGCGACTTCCTCCCAAATTGTACAGAGAGTGGACGGAAGGAAAAGATAATGGCAGAGATCGTGAAATGGATTACATAAACAGAATCAATATCGTTGGGAGACTTAAGGTAATCAGTACTGAGAAATTGAAAATTGCATTATGTGACAAGCACAAGGCAATAAGAGCCTTTTGCAGTCTACAAAAGAAACAATAATGCAGACAACCAATTAAGGCCAATTTATATGGCAATAAAGTGTGTGTGGAGGGATAGATTTGGGGGGAGGTTGGATTTGTTCTATGTCAATTTGTGAAATAAGATCCATTAAGTCTTCTGAATCCAAAGATAAACACATAATTTTGATCTTCTCGTTAAGATTTTGTGCTACCAAGCAATGCTTATGCATAATCACTAATGCACTCTGAAAAGTCTATTGTTCTCTCTTACAATAGCCACATCTTGTTCTGGCAGATATTTCTTAGGTAGGATGGCATTTTCCTTTTGCTCTAATTCAGCCCAGTGATTTAACACAGCAGAATTCATACATCACTCTATATTTTCCTGACCCATTCCAGCTCTTATGTGGGCTATATGGAGATCTGGGATAACAAAGACATTTGCTGAGGTAAAAGAAAAAGAAAAAAAGAAAAAACCCAATAGCTTCTTGCAACTGCCCTCCACAATATGCAGTTTGAAGTATTTTTCTTATTTATATGCATCAAACTAGCCCCCAGAATCCAGCACATTCAAGTTTTTTTCCTAAAAGCAAGTTCCTAGTTCAGTAATGTCCAACAGAAAGCCCATGGATGGTTACAAATATAGTGGCCGGTGCCCAATTGCTTCTTCCCTCAACTAAAGAGTCAATCCTGGCTTTCTTCCATCTCATTAGAGAAGGAGATACTTCACAAGCTTCCAAAAAAATACAAACTGTACAACTTCAGGGAGAAAGCTAAGCCATCATGGAAGGAAATATATTTAACTTGAAACCTCCAAAAATCTGCAATTGTCCCTCTCATGGCAGACATTTTGTGATTGGTTCTCGCTACCCTTTCTCAAAATTCCAGCAGTGCCCACAGACTCAACAAGGTTGAAGGCACTTGTTCTAACTATTTGAACTACAACAGTCGGCTTTTAAAAAGGGGAGGGAAGAGTCCGCTTTCACAGATTTAATGTTTCCTGCAGATAATACATGCGGGCCAGTTTTGATGATATGAAGACATAGATTGGCTGCATCTTTCCTATGCATGTTTACACAGCACACATATGAAGTTAATCCTGCATGTGCTTCCCATTTCCTCCTGGGTTTCAATGGAGTAATGGGGGAAAAGGAGAATGTGTGATGTCATACAATGCTGCAAAGACCCGGAAGTGACATCATCTCCTAAATCACTTTTTTAGGACTCTTCCCAGGCTCTGTGGCTTTTACTGAAGAGAGTGAAGAAACTTCTACACTGTCATTCAACACAGTGATTTCACTTCTTGGTCTTCGTCCGGAAGCAACATGCCACATCATGCAACACTCCCCCTTACTACGTTCCTACTACTGCCAGGGACACACTTGGCAACCCTAAAGTGTGAACATATATTTTTTATGTTCACTTTACAAATTAAATTGGGGACCAGTACCTTGATAAATGTGCAGTTTCAATCACTTGATCAGCTGTACATACTTTGAACATAACATGAGAATTAATGCATGTATAAAGAAAAATCAAGAATATACTGCACTGGGACTACACCTATATTTGCAGCAACTTGTGAACAGGGCTATAATGCATGGCAATTGCATGTTATTCCCATACTAGGAAGGGCCTTCTTTTTTAAAGGTGTGTGGAACTTGGCTGTCTGTTCCCTAAGCTTGGGTGTAAAAGCACAAGAATAGACCACAATATAAAAGTGATGTTATTTACCTAAGGGATGGGCAGTATAAAATATGCATGATGCAAACCTTGTAAGTACTTGTTCAAATTAGGGGAACGTTAGGCTTCAATGTTGTAAAAAAAAAATCCACTCCTTGTAATTTCTAGAGAGTTGTTCTATGCGTAAATCTTGCTGTGGGGATTTTCAGCCCCTAAGCAAATCTGTCTCCTCCATCTGCATTGCTTTTCACCTTGCCACAGGAATTGGGCCCATTTCACGACATGTTTCTTGTCCTGACGTTTGTATCACTAGTGTATGCTGGGATGGGTGGGAGACATACCTGTAGGAAGGGAAGCGGAACATGCCAAGAGGATGCCTATCATTGCTAGAGTGCTAATTAGATGCAAGACGAGTTGGACAGATTAAATATAGAAACTAAATAAGAATCCAATCAATTTAAGATGCAATGCTAAGTAAAAGAACTCTGTGCAAAACAAGAGTGGGACAGCAGCTGTTATTTTGAAATGATCCAGAACTAAAGCTTAACACGCAATGTATTAACAAGGCAACTAGAATGTACAAAATTGGTTCTCTGGCTCCAGATATATTTCCAATCTGGTGTTTCAGCTGTGAGAAGCCTCTTCAGATCGATTTTGTTGGAAAGGAAGGGCTGTTCCCTTGTACAGAGCACACTAGTACCTCAGATAGCAAACGACACATCAAGTCCTCTATCCTTCCTCTCACCTGATATTTCTTTGTTGACCCAGAACTCTACTCATAGGGTTTTCCTATTTCCAGCTGACTTCTTCCCTTTCTACAGCTTCTCTTTCTAACTGTCATGTGGGCAAGATGGGCATTCAGCAAGCTCTCACCATCCTAGCCTCGATAAACAGGTAGGATTCCTATTCTTCCTTTCCTTGACAATAAAGGACTTCTATTTCTTCCCTGACTCATGTGGACTAAAGCAACACCCTCCTTCTCCAGTGCAAGCTGTTCATGACGGTTATTTAAAAAAAATACATACCAAATTCTGCCCTGAGAGAACCTCCAGTAAAGCCATCAAAATTTTGCCATCTTTAATATCAGCAAACAAATCTTTCACTTCCAGAGGAGGGCTGCACTGTGAAGAGAGGAGACCAGCATTGAAATACCCAAATACATATTTAATATCCTCTGAGTCAAATGCATAAAAATGCTAATTTACTTGAAGTGCACTGAATGCTAAAACTGTTATACATATGCTAAGCAGCAGCAGCAGCAAAAAGAGGAGGAGGAGGAGTTTGGATTTAACCTCGCCTTTCTCTCCACTAAGGAGACTCAAGGTGGCTAACAAACTCCTTTCTGTTCCTCTCCCATAACAGGCACCTTTGTGAGGCAGGTGGAGCTGAGAGAGTTCCAAAGAACTGTGACTAGCCCAAGGTTGCCCAGAAGGAATGTAGGACTGGGGAAACAAATCTGGTTCACCAGATAAGATTCCACCACTCATGTGTAGGAGTGGAGAATCAAACCCGGTTCTCCATATTAGAGTACATCTGCTCTTAACCGCTACACCACGCTGATAATTGTAATAATTCACACTAAGTTATACATATTGAAACATCCACAGATCTCATTTTTTTAGAAGTTACAACCAGTATCCTATTGCTTCTCTCAACAAAGTTTGAAGCTCTCTTTGAGCCACTTCTGCCAGCCACTTCCATTGGATACAGACTCCGAAGGCTGGATGAAGACCTCTACCTTGGGCCCCTTCCACACATGTAGAATAATACACTTTCAATCCACTTTCACAATTGTCTGCAAGTGGATTTTGCTATTTCGCACAGACAAATCCAGCTGCGAAGTGCATTGAAAGTGGATTGAAAGTGCATTATTCTGCATGTGCGGAAGGGGCCTTTGCTGAGCAGAGTAGTAGAATACATGCCAACACACATTATACCAGCACTCTTATTTAGCACTCTTACCTTTTCTAAATGCAGATTTATCCACCGGGTAAAAGTCTTTTTCTGTACATTTTCTCTCTCCACTGCAAAACAAAGACAGACATTGCTCAAATTCTTTGAAGAGGGAAAGCTGGTAATAAGATTCAACAAACAAAAATGCATGGCTCTTTAAAAAACCAGGAGAATCTGTGCCTTCTTGTTCCACAGACTCAGGGGCTGCTCTCAGTTCCTGTTGCCTAGAGTGTTGGAGCAGTTATGGAAGATAAATTAAACATTAAAAATAATTAAAAAGTTAAAGAAACTCACCAATGTTGTGAGCACAATGACGTCACTTCCAAGTACAACATGGAAGCTACAGTCATAGCTACCAGAAATTTGACCAGAAATTCGAACTACCAGAAATTCGACAGAAAAATCTTAAGAGCAATTCCTGGAGCTACCCATTCTCCTGGAAGTGATGTCATTATGACTGCACTGGCACCCCAAACACGTACACCTTCAGATTGATTGACAGGCTCAGTCTAGCAACCCTGTAAAGTTGCCAAGTCCATTCGCTGAAATTCCTGGTGACTTGGGGGTGGAACCTGGGGAGGTCAGGGTTGGGGGGAGGGGGACCTCTGCTGGTTATAATGCCATAGAGTTCATATGCTATTTTCTTCAAGGGAACTGATCTCTGTGTGCTAGAGATCAGCTGTAATTCTGGGAGATCTGGCAAGCTGGAGGTTGGCAACCTTATCACTTTAGCTTACAGCGGTTCTCAACCTGTGGGCCGCAACCACTTTGGGGGTTGAACAACCCTTTCACAGTGGTCGCCTAAGACTCTCTGCATCGGTGTTCTCCATCTGTAAAATGGATAAATGTTAGGGAACTGTATTAAAGGGTCATGGCATTAGGAAGGTTGAGAACCACTGAACTAAAGCATTCATAAGGTTTCCCTGTAAATAACTAGCCTGGGCAGCTTTTCTCTATTATGTTGTACCCTGTAGTTTAAAAATTTTGAAACTACTAAACCGAGTTGAAGTTTCTGAACTTTCAATTACATTGATCAAAAACACAACATTAGTATTTCTCAAGGGAAACTTCTCCAGGTGGGCTCCCCCCGCTCCAGGCCAGCCCATTTGTGAAAAGGGCCGGCTTGGGGGAGGCAGCATACAGTTCACCTGTGGATGGAAGCACCTGGTCCACCCAGCCCAGGGGAGACATTTCTCAGTATGTCCAACCTGGACAGGATTAGGTCCCAGCCCACCAAGTCAATGTGGCGCTTGGAAAGAGGTGGCCAACTGACCAGGAAGGCTACCTCATCGCCCTCCCTCCCCAGGGGGTGGGATTGTGTTAGGGCAGGGAGCATAGCTTCCTGTCTCCTTTGGAAGGCAGGACCAAAGAGAAACAGGGTCATTTTCTTATCCCAATCCACCTCTACTGAGTTGGTCATCACAAAATGTACCATTTCCATTTTTTCCAAACATGAATAGATTTATAATTGTTTCAACGAAAGAGATTTTTTTAAAAAAATAAAATGTGCTTATTAAAATGAAATCCTGCAAATTATAGCAAAATTGTATTTTGAGTAGCGGGGGGGGGGGATTTGTCAACATTTCCCCCCTTGCCTTTCCACAGACATGGAAAAGCATTAACAGCACTCCTGTATGACAGCAGTATTGTATTGAGTATGTTGTGTGTGTGTGTGTGTGTGTTTATTGTGGGGGGGGGGGGTAAGGGAAAGGAGTTTGTCAGCCCCTTTGAATCTCCTTACGGGAGAGAAAGGGGGAGATATAAATCCAACTCTTCTTCTTCCTCTGTACAACATGAAAACAATTCCTTCAAAATTAGCATGCCAAATTTTTGGCATACCATGGGTTAACGGCGGAGCTTGCATTTTTGTGCTATTACTGGAATTATATAATTCTGGAGGGTGATACTAGGCTAGTCCGCATCAGCAAACCTGAGCATGTCAGCATGGAAGCACTCAGCAGGGAGATCATAGTCACCCTCTGTGGGTGACGAACCTGTTTTGTTTAAAGTTTTATGGAAATGTGTGCCATAATCACATTATGTTTTTCTATGAATGCATTAAACAGCACAGATGCGCATTTCAAATAACGCTCTATAGCACTTTGAGTTTGACTACACTGTAGCCAATGCAACTGTTCAGTCCTCAGTAAGCATACATTTCCAAAGATGCTGTGCAGAAGAAGAGTTGGGATTTATACCCCCCTTCTCTCCTGTAAGGATTCTCAAAGGGGCTTACAAAGTCCTTTCCCTTCCTCGCCTCACAGCAGACACCTTGTGAGGTGGGTGGAGCTGAGAGAGTTCCATAGAACTGTGACTAGCCCAAGGTCACCCAGCAGGAATGTAGAAGTGGGGAAACAAATCTGATTCACCAGATAAGACTCCGGAATCAAAACCAGTTTTCTAGATTAGAGTCCACCTCCTCTTAACCACTACACCACCCTGGCTGTGTATAGTGTCTTATTAGTATTTTTCACACATTTGTTTCCTTCTTCCCATTCTGGTCTTTTTTGGAGAATTCTGAACACTGGCAGCAATTGTGAGTCATTTCAGTTTGCAGAACTGTATAGACTTCAAAAATGTTATTCAGTTTCCATAAACTGTGTAGACCATGGCTTTCTTTGCACCTTACTCTAATGAAAAGGCACAGAAAGGAAGTCGGTACAAATCTAAACCATTTATCCTTTGGCATATAAATTACAGAATCTATGTTTGGGATTTTTCTGAGAATCTAGAGAGCAGTAAAATATTATAAGTATTATACTTACACACAAAATACAACCTAGATTGTTCACAAACCCACGGTCCCTATGTATTTGATTATGTATTTGCATATTTAGCAAAGGCTCATGGGTATGTTGTTGAAATGCTCACCATAACTTGAAAAGATTGTCCAAGGCAGGACTGGGCCTGCTAAAAGAAGGACCTCCTTGTAGATGGGGGGCAGGGTACAGGGGGCTGCCCCCAAGCCCCGTCCCCACCTCTGTGCAGGCAAGCCAGAGCGTGTAAAAGCTGGCTGATGTGCAGGAGCGGGGCCTTGGGGGGGCGCCTGGAGAAGGAGTTGTCTCTGGGTGCCATTTCCTACCCATACGCTTCTGGCTGTGGCCAGTCCTTGTCACCTATCTTTCTGAGGAACCAATCAAAGAGGGCAGCTATCTATTTCTGAGCCTTGCCCTGTTGATATGAGCATATCTGGGTGGCCAAAGGCATTCAACTGTCTTTGTCGCAGCAGCACCCATACACAAGCATCACTAACCATATATCTTTCTTCCATATTGCTCCATGCTGGGGACATCCTGAGAGAACCAGAGAACAGTGGTTCTGTTGCCATGGTAATAATAGTCCCAGCGCTAAACACCAGCAGCAATCCTGTTGTTAGGACAGCAGGGATGTGCTGTTGAGCTAACCAAGCCTGGATGTCTTGTGAAAGATTGGAGGAAGGGAGGGGAAATAGATGCCTTGACCTTTTCCTAATACTCTTCCTCCTCAACACTTCTCAACTGGCCTCAGCTCAGAAATCAGCTCACTGTCTCGGAGAGTCAATGCTGACTGCCGTCATACAGGGACTCAGTTATGTCTCTCATTCTGTCACTTGGTAAATCTCTCCAGCTCATTTGCTCAGGGAGATTACCTGAGCAAGGTACGGTAATAAAAGCTAAAACTTGCCAATCGAGAGATCTTGCTTTCTCAGAGGGGCTGACGTTGGAAGTCAGCTGTTGAGGCCTTTCTGACAACAGCCACCATTCTGCCATCTGTTTCACTTGGTGAGGGCAGCCAAAAAAAAGATAAAGTTTGTGCCTCCTGGAAGAATCTTGGCCTGCTCAAGTCAAAGTGTAGCGAAAAGGTCTGAAACTATGCTTGGACACCCGCAGCTTTCCAGAACACAGCAGTAAACACAAGGAAAATCCTCAATAGTTTTTGACACAGATTAAAGCATGGCACAGTTAGGAGGTCATGAATGGGTTCAATGTCTATCCACATTTCCAACCCAACCAATCATTGACTGGTTATGGATGATTCACACTACGTTTATTTGGAGTTATTCAACCTGGGTTTAATTTTTGCTCTAAATGGAATAGTTGGAACCAGCACATGGAGATCAGTTACTGCATATTCTGTCTGCTTGAAAACAGGTGGCCAGAAAGCTGCCTTTTAGTAATTCAGGTCATTGGTTGATAAAAATCAATATTCTGCTCTGACTGGCAGCAGCTATTCAGTCTCAGAGGCCTTTCATATTAGGCACATTACCTGACCCTCTTTAACTGGACATGATGCCAGGGATTGAATCTGGGACCAGTAAAACAGATGCTCTAAGACTGAGCCACAGTCCTGCCCTAATTGTTCAGGGACCTTCGTTTTCACAGCCTAAGAGGTGAATTAATATTAACTGATATTGATCATAACTGTGGGATGGTTTATATTGCTTTGCAGGATTCCACCTAATGGCTAAGAGACAGATACAGATGAGGACATCCCTGGTTCAAATTTTACCATTAGCCCAAACTAGGTAGTCTTAGGCAAGTTACTGTTCTCCAAAAATCACTACCCTCCTCAACAGGGGTATAATACTATCAGCCTACCTTACAGGGTTGGTGTATGGATTATCAAGAAGCTACATGTGTCGCATTTTTTTTTAAAAAACAATGCTATTAATGTCAAGTATTACCACTACTAACCTTAACATCAAAGGAAAGGTTTTTGTGAAGCATATAGTGGGTCGAAGCATTCTGGTATGCAAAATCTACTACATCTGCCCCTAGATCTTGAGAGTAAGCCTCTTCACATGTTAGTAGGCAAAATTATTTATCTGTAGTGCATTCATGAAGAAGATATTCCCTTTGATCTTAAGTATTTTGATGGGTGAGAGGAACAAAGCCATATCTGACCTTTTCCTCTTGAAGAGCCCAGTTCTTTTCCACATCCCAGAACAAAATTATCTCCTGAAGAGCAATTCAAGGAAAGCAACTTGAACGAGTGGGACTTTGGATGAAAACAAAGGAAAGAATCTTCCTCTGAAGATGCCAGCCACAGATGCAGGCGAAACGTCAGGAGAGAATGCTGCAAAAACACGGCCATACAGCCCGGAAACCACACAGCACCCAAAGGAAAGAATTTCGGAGGAGTGAGACAAAAGGGCCCTCTTTGTGTTTCATCCGAAGATAACTTTCTTCTCCTTGGGTGAGTTTTGAAAAAAAAAATCATGTTGTGCAAGTTTAGTGCCAAACTTGCCAGCACATGATGTGAACTGGCTCTTCCTGCACAAAAACAAAGTAGTTTGCAGCTTTTACAATTTTTGTTTTCAGAAAGTTATTGTGGAGACAAAGGCTGTTTCCGCACGGGCAGAATACAGCGTCCCAGGTACGCTAAAAACAGCGTCCCTGGGGAGTGGTTTGCATCGCAGCAGCAGGTGCCTCGCAACCCCCAAGCAGCACGAAGCCGCTGTTTCCGAACCTCGCTCCCTGAGCAAGGTATTTCGGAAACAGCGGCTTCCAACTGCTGCCATGCGAACGGCAGCAGCTGGAAGGCGCCATTTCCCCCCCTTTCCCGAACGCCTACCTTGTCTCCTGGCTTCCGGCTTGTCGCAGAGGCCAGGGGACACGCCCCCCTGGCCTGCGACTCCAGAGCCTTTGTTCCAGGCTGTGGGAGCGTGTCCCCTGGCTTCTGCGCTGAGTAGCCAGGAGACAAGGTAGGCTGGAAGCCAGGAGACCATGCGAATGGTCCCAGGGGGGCCCTTTCCGCACCAGTTGCGGTGAGGAAAGGGCCAAAGAATGGGTGAAAAACACTTTTATGCACCACTTTTAAAAATGAGAAGGGCAGTGTTTTGGTAGCAAGAGCTAAAATTGTTGACCTGGTATTTGATTTGCTGGCTATCTGTCAATCTAGTTGCAAAGGTGGGAGAAAGGAGGGATCAACTGGCAGATGAGGGATGTTTTGATAACAGTCTTTATTCCTGAAAATTTCTAAGCATGAATTAATAGCTAACATAATTTAAAAACTCTTAATAATATTGATAGGCACATCTTCCGTTTTAAAAGATACTGATTTCAGTAGGTGAAATCCATTACTCCTTGAAGATAACAGCAACTGGCTGTTACAGGGTTTTTAGCTTTTGGAGGCTTTTAGATATCAAAACTAAGAGAAATTATTTTTTGTTCAAATCAGGTGCAATTTTGGAGCTTACCAGACTAACCCCTGCCTCTCCTCTCTGCCACAGTGGGCCTGTTTCTATGGCCAATCTGTTACAGATGAGATTATACACTGTTAATTAAAAACACATGACAATGTGGGGGAAAGTGCTGTCAAGTCACAGATGACTTACGGTGACCCTGTAGGGTTTTCAAGGCAAGAGACATTCAGAGGTGGCTTGCAACTGCCAGTAGAATACTGGGGTGTGTGTGTGTGTATGTGTGTGTGTGTGTGTGTCTCATGCCCCAGGCACAACTTCTGGGGGACACACTTTGTGGCTGCAGTCCATCCCAACTGAGCCCCAGTCAGAAATTCCCTGTTTGGGAGCACAGTCAGGAATTCCCTGTTTGGGAGCACAGTTGAAGATTGGTGAGTGGGGCTCAATTCTGCTTGCAATAAATGGGGCTCAATTCTGCTTGCAATAAACGGGGCCAGCTGGGCTCGCCTGCCCCAGATGGTCACCTTTGCGAAGACTCCAGGGTGAGCTGGACTGCAAGCACATGTACATGTGCGCGGCCGCAGGAAGGCGCCTTACTGCCTTCTAGGGGTGCTCCTGTTTGAGCCTCATACCCTGTGACAGGGCGTGAGTAATGGGAGCAGCCCCAGAAGAATTTCTCTTGGAGGCTGCTGCACTGCCTTGCACTCCAGAAGGCAGTGCGGCAGCCTTCTAAAACCCGGGACACTTTAAAAAAACCCGCGGGACGCAGGACAAGTTGTTTCAAGGCGGGACTGTCCCGCCAAAAGCGGGACATCTGGTCAGCCTACCCAATCTCCACATGGAGGTCACATCCAATCTCCACATGGAGATGTGAGCAGCAAGGGCCCATTTGAGCCCAGCTAAGGCCAGGCGTGGACACTTCTAAGATGCATTCTGCTTAGAATTCCAAGCCTGGTCTCAGTCGAGTTCAGACTGAAGCTGTTGCTCTCGATCCCTCCAGGTTTATACTGTCAGTCCCATCCCCCGACTGGAGACGGAGCTTTGGAGTGGAGATAACAGGACAAAGCTACAGGCTCCGGAGCATCTGGCTTCAGTCCAAGCGTGGCTGGGGCCAGGCTCGAACAGGCCCCTGCTGCACACCTGACCTCAATGCGCCCCCACTCACTGGCGTTCAACTGCACCCTTCCCAGTGGGAGAAGCGCAACTGGGTGTGTGCGTGCTGTTTTACGTAGACATGCCCCTGGTCATTGCCCGTCTCCAGGTGCGCTGAGAAAGTTATGACATAACTGTAACCGTCCCAAGGTCACTCTGCAGGCTTCTTGTGTAGGAGTGATCATGCCCAGTTCTCCAGGTTACAGTCCACCACGCTTAACCAGGCTGCCTGCAGACTCTTCCAACGTTTTTAAAAATGACGCACATGTAAAATTTATACCTTTTCCCTTTACAGCACAGCAAAATAAAACGAAGTTCAACAGTCTTTCCTCCTGTTTTCTCCTACGAGGACACTATCCACGATTTTATACTACCCGTAAGACCAGTTTTAATAGTTTTGGAAAATTCACTTCCTCGGTTGAGTTGAACCTTTAAAAAAAAATCTTCTGGATTTGCATTGGCTTGGGCTGCCACTTAATAAAATGATGTTATTTACTAAAAATAGGCCTTTTTTTGTTCCACTGGATTAGAACCGTAAAGCCTAATTTAATTGAAAAATAACTTAACCGTATGTTCTTTCTAGAGGCTACTAAGCTTAATCATGAGCTCCCTACTTAGATTTTTGTGTCACTCATGGCATTCTCTCTCCCTGTCCCTCCTCACCTCAGTGACAACTTTTTTTTTCCTTCAGTGAGTTCATGTGAGGGCTAAAAAGAAAATGTTCTACCTGAGGACTAAATGCTGTTGGACCAAATGGGTTTGGGTCTGATACAGCACAAAAATATTCTTATAGCAGAGGCAGGCAAACCCTAGCATGGGTGCCAAACAGTAGTAGACGCCAGACCATTTTTCTTGTCATGTGGGCATGGTTCTCTGCCCAAGCAATAGAAGAATACCTTTGTTGAATCAGACCAATGGTCCATTGTAACGAACTTGCCCCACCCTGAAGGGCTGGCGTACAACAGGCCTAATTGAGAAGGCCTTGGCAACAGCCAGAGTAAGAGAAAAAGGCTCCACAAGCAGAGAACCAACCTGATTGGTTGGGAAAGGACCAATAACATTTGGCCAAAGCTAGGGGGAGCTAGTGTGCTTACAGCACTTAGAGTCAGTGCTGATCAGGGTCTGTCAGAGAACAGAGCAGAGCTTGGCAGAGAGGAGTCTGTCAGTTCTGGCAGAAAAGGATTCTGTCAGCAGAGTTGGCTGACAGAAGTCCAGTCCCTGTCTAAGCGGTGTATGCTTGACAGAGAGAGGAGGCCTAGAATGGATGCAGATTGAAGTGCCCTTCAGGAGCTTGACGGTTTAAAAACTGTCCAGACCTATCGAGTCTGCCTTGCCCCTGCGTGTATCACCAGAATCACCAGTCTGGGAGAAGGCGGTCCAGAGGCAGTGAAGCCATATTAGGATTAGTGGGAGAAAGGGAGGCCAAGTGTGCCAGAATCTCCTGAGGAGGCTTGGAGCGCTGGATGTTTAAAGATGTGATCAGTGGAGTGATAGAGCGAGTACAGACTAGTGTCTGTGTGTGTAAGGAAATGTTTTGGTTCAAAAGCTAAAAATCTTTCCTCTTAAGAGGCACCACTCATGGCGTATGTGTCTGTGTGTGTATGAAACTGAAGTAACATCTTAAGCTCTGAAACCATTAAGTGTAAGAACCTCTTTGAGTCAGTATTTTAAGAAACCTTTCTTTAGTTCTCAAAATAAATTCTATTTTTTATGTTTAAGTTACCCACTGTACTTCAGCTCATGCGTTTTATGTGTGAGAGGATTGTGTGTGCCTGTCTGCGTAGCTAGATTCCCAGCCAGTTTTTGAGTGTCCTCCATTTTTGTTAAAGGGACTGAAGGACATTCCCCTCAGACCAAGTGTGTGTATGTGAGGTGGGATCCTTAATGTTTTGGCAAACCAGTAGCAGTTTGGGGGATTTCTAGTTTTCTTTTATTTTTATGGTGGAAGCGAAGTAAATAAGAAAATTCCTTTTCCTTAGTTTGAAGGATAGTGTGGGGATTTTTGAATCTATATCTCTCTCTTGCCCTCCTTCTTCTCCCAACGGGGTCTCGAAGTTTGTAAGGGCCTCTCTCTTTCCCCGCGTATCCTTATCCTTTACATCCATCTAGTCTAGCATTCTGTTTTACCAGTAGCCAATCAGTTCTCCTGGTGGGGCAAAATAGAGCAGAGAGGTCTTTCCCTGAGGCTGCACACTAGCACTGTTACTCAAAGGTTTACCGACTCCAAATGTGTGGGTTCCTTGAGTCATCAATGATGAATAGCCACTAATGGACCTATCCTTCATTAATGTGTCTAATCCCATTTTAAAGCCATGTATACTTGCAGCCATCAATACATCTACTGGCCAGATATGGCCAGTATGAGGACCATGAGAGAAGCAGTATGAGGGCATATGAGAGAAGCTAACAGGCATTAGACTGTCCCCATTGAAGTCCAAGATGAGTCCTGCTGGTGTTTATGGACCTTGGTAGTTTTTCATATATCCATATTACAAACTAGGTCCAGCCAGCACCAATAACAAAACATCAAATGCAGAGGTACCATGTTTCTCCGAAAATAAGACAGTGTCTTATATTAATTTTTGCTCCCAAAGATGCCCTATGTCTTATTTTCAGGGGATGTCTTATTTTTCCGCTCCACAGCTGCATGCTCTGGTGTTATGTTCGACAGGCATGCTTCCAAACAAAAACTTTGCTACATCTTACTTTCGGGGGATGTTTTATTTTTAGCACTTCAGCAAAACCTCTATTACGTCTTATTCTCAGGGGATGTCTTATTTTCGGAGAAACAGGGTAGTAGAAACATACATGAAGGCCACAAGTGGGAACTAAAGAAAGGTCCATGTATATATGCAAAATAACAACAACAACAACACTACATGCATACAAGAGTGGTTTCAAGAGCAGGAACTTTTATCAGAACCAGGAAAAATAACAACCAAAGGGGAATAAACAACTTTTATTGCCACATTTTTTTCCTGCAGACCAATAAAGCTACCTTTTACTTGGAAGAAGTCTGCCAATTTTCCCTGTCAGAAACAGTTCTTCAAGACTACTGCTTGGGAAGGCTCCTGATGTTATATGAGGGCTTTTGAAAGCATACATGGGACTTCCACTGGAGGAAGCCGTAGAACCCCACACCCCTGAAAGCAGTCCTTTGAATCTTGGCAACAGAGATTAATAGAGGACTTTTCCTCCAAGCCAGATTGGCCCAGGGGTGCTGAAGGGCTCCCCCCCTTCCTCTGGGCATAGAGAGGGCTCACTGCGGAAATGAAAAGAGTCACTGCGAATTTTCCGCATTGTGCCAGGGAGTTGGACTGGATAACCCTTGAGGTCCCTTCTAGCTCTAAGGTTCTATGTTCTATACAAGGCCCTCTAGGTGACAAGTTCTTTTTGGAACCTCAATTGTTATTTTTTTAAAACGATTGCATGCATATGTAGTTTTGCCTAGCACAAAGGGGAACATCTTTACAACCACCCACACATCACACAAGGATTAACTCATCTTTCAGTCTTTACCCTAACGCCTCTTCTGGTATCAAACCAGAATGTAGTACCCTTTTCATTCAAACGAATTGATGTCATACAAAAATTAATGACATGCCTTCAGAAATCCTGTTAAAAATGGAACAATACAATTTGCTTCTACTTTCCTAAAAGATCCAAATATCCTCCCATTCCAGGTTTATTTTTGGCTACAGTCAGCACACTGCATATCTTAAAAGTCTGTTCCCATCTAACAAGACAGCATTTGTGCTATAATTTTCTCCATCGTGGGCTATGCAACTATCTTTAATGGGCTTGTCTTTTTATCTTGCTAATTATGTTGAAAAGTAACTCGAAATTCTGAAATATGAAGTTACAGTTCAATGGGTAATTATATCAAATTGCATAATATGATGAATACGTATTTCATTCATAGCCAACAATACTCTAGAGCACATTAGGCAAAGTTGAGTATGGATCTGGACATTTTCTGGAGATCTTCCAGAATTACAACCAAACTCTAGACAGCAGAGATCAGATCCTCTGGAGAAAATGGCTACTTTGGAAGCCCAGCTCTATGGCATCACAGCTCCTTTCCTTCTCCAAAATCCCACTATTCCCAGGTCTACCCCATATCTTCATGAATTTCCCCACCCAGAGTCAACATCCTAAGTTTAGTGGGCCACCTAAATTTCCATCGATCTCACCACCATGTTGGGTGGGGAGCGGCATTTAGATCTTCTGCCCCAGCTCCTAAAGTTATTGGCCATTTCTTCTTTCACACATTATAAATCACCCAACCAGGTCAGAAATAGATTGGATACTTGAATGGGAGCTACAGACTGCCCCAGTTGTCCAAGAAATATACCCAAACAAATCACAGCATCTTTCTGGCATTTATATTTGTTAGCTCCACACTTAAAACCTTGAGAGCTAGTGTGGTGTAGTGGTTAAGTCCAGTGAACTCTTATCTGGAGAACAGGGTTTGATTCGGCACTCCTCCTCCACATGAGTGGCAGACTCTAATCTAGTGAATCAAATTGTTTCTCCACTCATACACACAAAGACTGCTGGGTGACCATGGGCTTCAAACTCTCTCAGACCCTGCCACCCTACCTCAGAAAGTGTCTGTTGTGGGGTGGGGAAAGGGAGGTGATTGCAAGCCACTTCAAGATTTTTGAAAACTAAGATATAAAAACCAACTCTTGCTCTTCTGGTTAAATAATGCAAGGAGCATGAAATGGCCCTTATGTCTCTTCAAGCAATCGATGAATTAATCTAATCTAATGAATGAAACTAATATGCAAAATGTCATCACAAGGCCCACTTGCAAGGAAAAATTGAGAATTCAGCTTCCTGCAAGCGATAGAGTGATCCAAATCAGGCCAACCTGGGTTCCAGATCTCCCAATTACGGGTGTTCTGATCCCATCAATGCCTGCCCACAACCTAGTAAATTCAGAGGGTAGCCATTCTGCCATCTGCAGGTAAATTCAAGTTCAGTAGCATCTTAGAGTTTGGGGGAGTTTAGAGATTTGGGGGGTATAAGCCATTAAGAGTCCAAGCGCCCTCTGTCCCATACAAGTTGGAATGAAGATCTCCTAGTCCTTATATCATAGCATAGCCAGAGGTGGTAGGGGTGTTGCAAAGAAAGAACTTAGGTTCCAGAGGTACAATGCATATTGTTATCAGCTTTAAAATCTGCCATTAAATAAACCAAAACTTAAACCAGCACCAAACACTGATAAAAAGCAAATGAGACAGTGGAAAAAATACAATTCACGCTTCAAAGCTGTCAGAGCGGATGTCAACCACCTCCGATGTCAAACACCTAGGGAAGACATATTCAGAAACCGGTGTTTTCAGTGTTAACTTTTTATTTGTTCATTTGCTTCAATGTTTATCGGAAGGCCAAAACTGGAGCAAAATGTTCTGTCAATTAAGAGTTTACATTTGTCTCAAGAGTCACATACAACTCTGTGTTCCTTTGGTTGCCTGCCAGAGAAACCAATCTTTATCCAGAAATACATTTCTAACTGAGTCACTGTATTTCTAATCAGTAGTAACAATTTGCCGTGCAATTGAAAACTATGCAGTAAAGAGAGAGAGAGAGAGAGAGAGAGAGAGAGAGAGAGAGAGAGAGAGAGAGAGAGAGAGAGAGAGAGAGAGAGAGAGAAGGCCTTTTTGGCTCCCCGCCCCCCTCCAGAGTTAGCCATTTAGGGGAAGGAGCTGTGGCTCAGTGGCAGAGCTTGCACAAGCTCTAGATTCAGTCCTTGGAGTCTCCATTTAAAGTCTCTTAGGCCCTTTCCGCACGAGTGGAATAGAGCACCCCAGGGACGGCAAAAACACCGTCCCTGGGGAAGAAGGTTTGGATTTATATCTCCCCTTTCTCTCCTGCAGGAGACTCAAAGGGGGTTACAATCTCCTTGCCCTTCCCCCCTCACAACAAACACCCTGTGAGGTGGGTGGGGCTGAGAGAGCTCCGAGAAGCTGTGACTAGCCCAAGGTCACCCAGCTGGCGTGTGTGGGAGTATACAGGCTAATCTGAATTCCCCAGATAAGCCTCCACAGCTCAGGCAGCAGAGCGGGGAATCAAACCCGGTTCCTCCAGATTAGATACACGAGCTCTTAACCTGCTACGCCACTGCTGCGTTCGCACAGGAGGCACTGCTGCAAAGCAGCAGCGTCGTCCTGGCTGCCCCAGAGCGGCGTGAAGCCATCACTTTAAACCTCGCAAAACTAGCAAGGTTTTTGCAAAGCGGCAGCTTCCCACTGGCGTGGTACGCTAACTGCACCGCTGATCGCTGCCGTTGCTTGCCTCCCTCCACTGACGTTTAGTCGTTAGCTGCCACTTGAGGGCGGCAGAGACCGTTTCGCTACGCCGCCCTCCTCCGACCCCTGGAGATCGGAGGGCAGCGTGGGCGGGTCCCTGCAGCTCTCCAGAGCGACGCTAGAAGATGAGGTCAGTGGAGGGGACCGGAGGAGAGGCGGCTCTGTGTGGATCCGCCTCTCCGGCTGGGGGGGCGGAATTGGGCTGCTCGCACGCTGCGGTGCGAATAGCCTCGGAGCCTCCACCAGCATAATTCATGCCGGTGGAGGTGCGTTTCCACGCATGTGCGGAAAGGGCCTTAGATTATCTTTGTGTTTGACGCAGGGGCACCATCATAATTTTAAAGTCTGAAACAGATGCCTTGGAAAGGCTGCAAGGGCCTAATCTTGAACAGGCCCACAGTGTGGTAAGGCAAGGCACTTGTCCACCTACTCATCCCACCTTTCATGTGCCAAAATCACCATCATGGCATTAAAATCATGTAGTGGTATCCCACTAGTAGTAGTGGTATCCCAGTGTCAAACATAAGACCACCTCTTCCAATATGTTACACCCTGCTAATAACAACTTGTTAGTGATCCTTGGCCCGAAAAGTGCTCACCTGTCCTCAACTGGAGCCAAAGCCTTTTCTGCTCTGGCCCCGGCCTAGCGGAATGAGGCCAGGCCCTTGCAGGACTTATCTCAATTCCACATGGTCTCCAAGACAAAGCTGTTCTGCCAGGGTTACAGTTAAGAGCAGCAATGGCCTCACTTGCCTTCCCCTTTCCTTTTCCACTCTACTTTTCCTCTCCTTTCCCCGTTGGTAATGTGCCAGGCTGGATTTACTATGGGGTGTTTTGTTGTTAATGATTTTATATTACATAGTATTTGATCGTTGGTTCCCGCTCTGAGCCTGGTCCATCAGGGAGAGCAGGATATAAATCAAATGAATGAATGAATGAATGAATGAATGAATGAATGAATGAATGAATGAATGAATGAATGAATGAATATGTCATCATCTCTAGTTTGACTCAGGTAGTGGAACTGAAGAAATCTTCATCTCATTTAGGGACCTTGGAGAACTGCTGCCAGTAAGAACGGACAGTACTGAGCTATAGTATCACCCCAATATAGAAGGAGCCAGGAAGGGGTGGGGCCTCTAGAGGCAGAAGGGTGCAGAATGTATGGAAAGCAGAAGAAGGAAGCAAGGCCTGGGTGGGAGCTTGAAGTTTAATTATAGGCTCTCAACACCTTGTTTAACGTAACTATGATATCTGTATGGGAACTAGTAAGGGAGGAGACTTTTGTTCTGTATTGCAAATTTTAGAATTTATTGTTTCAAGGCTGTGTTTATTTGGCAGGAGTTCTCTTGGGACCTTCTTCTGAGGCCAGCACACCAAGAATTCACCTGGAGATTTCTTGGGCCACCTACAAGAGGAACTGAAAGGACTTGGAGTTGGCAAGCTCCGGAAAAGGGAAAAGTTAATTGATAAACTTGAATAAGGTCATGGTTTTGAGTACTACTAATTTTTATTTTGATATATGATTTGTTGAGTGAAAAGTAAAAAGTTATTTTTTTGTTTTAAATTGTTTGCAAGATTTATTCCAAGTTCTGCCCCACAGAACCCACAAGCTGAGGTTACACTAGTTGGCTCCCAAAGGTAGTTTCAGAGGGCAGCCATGCTGGTATGCAGTCAAACAGCTAAACCAGTGGTTCTCAACCTGGGGGTCAGGACCCCTTTGGGGGTCGAACAACCCTTTCACAGGGGTCGCCTAAGGCTCTCTGCATCAGTGCTCTCCATCTGTAAAATGAAAAAATGTTAGGATTGGGGGTCACCACAACATGAGGAATTGCATTAAAGGGTCGCAGCATTAGGAAGGTTGAGAAGCACTGAGCTAAATGAAGGGAGCTTAGGCTCATTCCGCACATGCAGAATAATGCATTTTCAAACTGCTTTCAATGCTCTTTGAAGCTGTGCGGAATGGCAAAATCCACTTTAAAACAGTTGTGGAAGTGGTTTGAAAATGCATTATTTTGCGTGTGCGGAAGGGGCCTCAGACTCTCAAAAGCTCATAATCCAAAAATCTTGTTGGTGTCTAAGGTGCTACTGGACTCAAACTGAGCTGTTCCTAAGTGTAAGTATCACTGGCCAATCCCACTAGCATTACCACTTTACTATAGCTTCCTCCCCTCCCGCCCACAACAATGCATTATACAGTTTATGGATGGCCCCTTTGATCAATTTGTTCATGCCCTTAAATATTAAGAGGAATATTAACAGGAAAAAATATTAACAGGAAACCCTGTTTCCCTGAATATAAGACATCCTCTGAAAATAAGACGTAGTAGAGGTTTTGCTGAAGTGCGAAATATAAGGCATCCCTTGAAAGTAAGATGTAGCAATGTTTTTGTTTGGAAGCATGCCTGACGAACAGAACACAGAAAAATAAGACATCCCCTGAAAATAAGACATAGCACATCTTTGGGAGCAAAAATTAATATAAGACACTGTCTTATTTTCGGGGAAACATGGTAGATATCCAATAACAACCTAAGATATATTGAAACCAGGCAGGTGAAAAAGATTTCCTCGGGCTGATGAGATAGGATGTAGCCAATGGGGACTTTCACATGCACAAGCCCAATCTATGTTCAGTGGAGATTATTCCTAGCAGACATTCCATGACTTATGATTTCATACCATTGCCATGACAGGTCATGGAGTATAGTGGTTAGAATGTCTGACTGGGATCTGGGAGATCCAGGTTCGAACCCTACTTTACTGTGGAAGCTTGCCAGGTCACTGAGGGGTGATCTACCTGCAATTAAAAGTAATGGGTAGCTCCCTCCCCCCCCACCAAAAATAAAGAAAAGAAAAAACAACACATTTGCGGGATTTCCAGACAACACAAACTTTATTCATGTACCTGTTACCGTGAAATCACGTGTGGATGAGCTGTTAGTAGACATGGGAAACCTTGAACAAATGGAAGCAGGGATGGAGAATCTCTGCAGCAGCACAAAATGGTGGGCGCAACAAAATGAAACTGACAAGCTTCAGTCAGCTAGTGAAGGTGTGCAGACAAAAAAAGGCAAAATAGGGCTTTTTAAAATAACTTCCTCAAGACGGTATATTTGTGGCTGTGCAGAAAAAAACCACTGGTCTATGGTAATGCTGAAAAGAGGGAAAGGGAATAAGCCAGTCCTTTCCTGATATGTTATGAAAAGACCACTGAGTTTTGATGCAACCCCAGTTAACTTCATAACTGAGGAAATTAGAACTCCGGCCACACCAGTCCAAAGTCCTACATTCTGTCCAGTACACCAAACTGGTTCTTGTAACTCTATTTGGGCATTAGTTCACTGCGACCTTGCGGGATGGAGTTTCCTATCAATGTTCTGGTTCTTATGCTCTGAGCTGGAAATTATATTTACACTTTCCGCCTGTCAGGAAAGTTCTCTTACTGTGCCAACTTCAGCACTGGGCACAACTATTTGAACAGTAGCTTTGTGAAAACAGATCTCCACCCATATCACAAATAAACCAACTACACCTGTTATCTTCTTGAGCTTTCTACATTCTGTAAGCAATGTGAAACAAATCAAAGGATTCTTTAAAAAAGTAATAATAACCGTGAATATGGCAGGGCAAACAGCACAAGAATTTTCATCTTCAACTTGGAATTCTGTAATCATCATTTTTAGAGAAAAGCAAGAATAAACTATACTCAGCTATATTTACAATATCAACAATTTTGCTACATAGAAAAGGCTCCTATTTCCTGCTTGCTTTGTAGAGCCCATAATCCACAGAGTCCTTCAGGAATCAAAGGATAAATTGTGAACAAGGTTTATTTCAGTGAGCGCACAAATAACTTAATGTTGGAAGTGTAAGACGATACTACAGAATACAGAAAGTAAGAATGCAACACATATTTTGTAACCATCCCTCTTCCTCCCTCCCTCCCTCCCTCTCTCTTTTCTTTTTCTTGTTTTACTGCTCGTGCTTTTCTTATTTTCTTGATTGTTCCTGCCTTTGGACTGGTGTTTCAACCTACTGGTTCTGGGGCACCAAGAAACGCAACGGAATGAGTCCATGTTCTTACGATTTTGTTGTCAAATTGTTGTGAAGCACTCTGAGTCCACCTTGGCAAGGGAGGGCTGGCTAAAATATATAACAATAAATAAATAATGTTCAACTTAAGCTATGACATAAGCAGAGGTGGGATCCAGCAGGTTCTCACAGGTTCCCGAGAGTAGGTTACTAATTATTTGTGTGTGCCGAGAGGGGGTTACTAATTGGTGATTCTGCCACGTGATTTTTGCCTTAGTTACGCCCCTCTTCTCAGCAGTAGCACGAAGAACATGAAGCAGTCTAGCAGGAGGTGCACCGGCGTGCGTGGCAGCCTGCACCTGCGTGCATTCGTTTCCCGCCCAAGGACCGGCGCAGCGGCTGCGTCCTTGCCACAGCCCCGCCCAGGAATGTCCCGCCCCCGGAATGCCCAGCCACGCCCCCGTCTTGCCCCGCCCAGCCCCATTGGCGCTTCACCACAGTTTGAATCCCACCACCATGGGAACCTGTTGCTAAAATTTTTGGATCTCACCACTGGACATAAGTATGATTGCCACTTTCAAAGTTGGGCATGGAGATCTTCCAAAATTGCCACTGAACTGCAGATTACAGAAATCAGTTGCCTTGGAGAAAATGGCTGCTTCAGATGGTGGACTGTATAGTATCACAGCCCTAAAGTCCCTCCCCTCACCAACCCTGGCCTCCCCACACTCCACCACCAAATCTCCATAAGCATCTCAACAAGGATATGGCATTTCTCTGTAACTTTGAAAACAGGGACTACAGACATTAGAAACAAGCACTTTGATGAGAAAGAAAAGTTTGGTTTTCACCACCTCCTGCCTTTCTCTCCCGTAAAGAGACTCAAGGTGGCTTATAAGCGCCTTTCCCTTCCTCTCCTCACAACAGGCACCTTGTGAAGTAGGTGGGTCTGAGAGAGTTTCTAAGAACTGTGACTTGCCAAAGGCCACCCAGCAGGAATGTAGGAGTGTGGAAACATCTGGTTCACCAGATAAGCCTCTGCCACTCACGTGGAGGAGTGGCGAATCAAACCCCAGTTCTCCAGATTAGAATCCACCTGCTCTTAACCACTACACCAAGCTGGCTCAAGAACAGAGAGTGTAAATAGTGAATAGAGTCCTTAAACTTCTGATCCTACAGGAAGTTTCCTATCATCTTTGCTTTTGGCCAGCTTTTTTAAAGGGAATGCACCCCAACAGCATTTCCCTGTAAATGCACAGCCCGCCATATTGGTGCATGCAGATAAGGAGCTACTCGGGGGGAGCTCTCCCAAGAGGCACTCAGCCTCTGCGACGTCCGCACAGCACTGGAGAAAGATTAGAGGGATTAGCGACCCACGGGGCAACCATTTAAAGAGGGAAACCTGCACGAGAGGTTTTTTTTACCTCTTTCCCTTTTCATTCAGTCTTCATTTATCTACGCCAGGGAGGAAAAAAAAGAGAGAAGCTCTCCAGTTTGTAAATCTTGCTTCATCACTGTTATTCTCCCACCACCTTCCCCTTTCTTGGATTTTTTTTAATCTCCAGAAGATTTACCAAAGGAAACACATAGAGAAGCAGACAGGCTGGTTTAGGCAGGAAAAGGCTTGTGCCTTGTTTACCCAATGCCCCTCACATGCTGCAGAGAGTGTGGGATAAACCTCACTGCCCTTTCATCTGCCATACAGATCAGAAGGATTCCCATGAGGAGCCCAAGAACCACGTTGCCAGGCAGCAACTACTCTCTGTGTGCCCAGAATGTTTCATAACTAGATTTTTTTTGGTCCCTGCACACACTCATTAAAAGGAAGCATCTCCAGAGACTAGAGAACTTTAATAGACAGATTGCCTGAAAGTCATTTTCCTTCCTTATGCAAAGTCCTGAAGCAGCAGAGGCATGAATAACACAGGCCTCACACCACAATGATTTTCAACTATAGCCAATACATTTTCCCCCTTCATTTTTACCCTGCCTTTCTCCCTAAAGCAGCTTATCTCATTCTTCTCTCCTCCATTCTGTACTCACAACAATGCTATGGTAGGTAAGGCTGAGAGTGCGGAACTGGCTGAAGGTCACCCAGCAAATATCCATGGCATGAGTAGGGACTTGAACCGGGGTCTCCCAGACACTAGTCTGACACTTTTAATCACTATACCACGCAGGCTCTCAGATGCATCATGGATTTCAAGCTGTGTTGTTGTGTATGAGAGGAGATCCATGCAACCATAGCCTTGCAGCAGGCGTAACCTAGTAACCTAGGTAACCTACCAGTACTTGCCTGGTAACCTAGAGACAATTGTTACTTATCACAGGCAACCAGAACGAGCTGCGCCAACTGCATGGCTGGCAGCGACTCGGTGCTTGCTTCAAGCCCATGCAGAAGATGAGCAGAGACAGGAAGCGGCCTTTTGAAGGATGGGAAATGCTCCTGTACTCCTAATTCTTAGAAGAGGTTGCACATGACAGAATTCCAGGAGAGAGAGATGATAGAACCTTAATAAAGGAAACCTGTATTGGCCCAGGTTCACTACTGCAAGAAACAAGTCCCTGTCCAAGAATGTTCAGTGGCTCCCTACTTGGTGGAGGTCGCCTCCTTTCTCAACAGCAAAAGTGCTTGATCGCTACCTGCAAAATCAAGGGCACTTCACGCTTCCTAAGTGAGGTGTCTCAGCAACTTGTCCTAACTGTGAATGCAAACAAAGATATTCACCATATAGACAGGATCAACAGGAGGAGCTAAAACTCCACATCTGAGTGTATGTGTATTAAATTTCTCAAATGCTGTCCCTATTTTGCAGTTGTAGCTCTTCTCAAACTAAAAGAGCTTGAGAATAATCGTGCAAGCCACACACCTGGAGCATGGTATCTCAAGGGAAAGGACACTCATTAACATTTATCTGAAAGAGGAAACTTCACAAGCATTATTCTGAAGAGGTATTCCTCCAAATTTCTGGTACTGGGGGACACAGGGCTTTCCCCCTGGATTAATATTGGGGGGGGGGGAACCCTACATAAAATGAGCATTCAACCTGTACTCCCATGGCAACTGCCCTTCCTGCTTCCCATGACAAATTGCATGCTGTGTTTGTGAAGCACTCAGACCCATCAAGAACAGGGCAAAGGCAGCAATCCTCTATGCACACTTACCCTTGAGTAAGCCCCCTGAACATTATGTGACCTTCTTCTGAGTAGACCTGCTTTAGACTGTATTGAAAAATCAAAAATAAATCCCTCTCCTCTCTCAGCTTCCCTTCTTGAAACATACTAGTGCACCCTGGCACACAGTGAGAGAATCCCTGTTTCTAATAGAAACAGAGAACTTCTTCCTTAAATAATAAGAACTTTATTTAAAATGATATTAAAGAAGGGGATGCCACTGAAACCTGGCGTGAAAGTTTTTGTCTACCTCCTATAAAAACATTAAAAATAACTATAGTCACAACACGGCTTTCTTTCAGGAATATTTTGACCGCAACTGGAGATTCCTGGGAAAGTACATTCAAACAGGGACATTTTCCTTCCATTCAAAAGAGTCCATTGACTCACAGGTCAGTCCTGTTATCTGTGGCCAACCCATGAATGTTCATTTCAGGTGAGGAAACAGCATGAATGCTGACATCAGCGCTAGCACTGGAGAAAAACCGAAGAAGGCAAATTTCAACATCGTCCTGGAAAACCCAGATATTTGTTCTGTCCATGGTGTTTAATATTAAATTACTGTAGTAGAGATTTGACATTTTGCTACTGTAGGCTGGTTTGAAGTCTGTTTCTATGTAGGGGTGTCCAATTCTGGCGCCCAAGGTGTTCATGGACTACAATTCCCCTCAGCCCCTACCAGAAAGGCCAACTGGCCATGCTGGCAGGGGCTGATGGGAATCGTAGTCCATGAACATCTCAGGCGCCAGAGTTGGACACCCTTTTAGCTTTATCACACAGGGTGTCATTCATGACCCTCCAGATATTATGGACTATGGTTCCCATCATCCCCTGCCAGCATCATGCTGGCAGGGGATGATGGGAACTGTAGTCCATAACATCTGGAGGGCTGTAAGTTTGACACCTGTGCTCTAACAAAAGCATAAGACCTTTTAGGCATAAGAAGGCTCCTAAGTTTGGGGAAAGGTTTCAAACTAGGGTTGCCAACTCCAAGTTCTGAAATTCCTGGAGATTTGGGGCACTGCCTGTGGAAGAGGGAATCTGGAGAGGGATTTCTCCTGTAATCTATGGCATACCATAGAATTTCTCCTCTGAAGCTGCCCTATTGGCCAAGGGGGAAGTGACTTCTGTATGAAAATCAGTTGTAATTCTGGAAGAGCCCCAGGACCCACCTAGAAGTTGGTAGGCCTGATTCAAATTTGCTGCACACAGGCCTCAGATACAAGCCTCTGTCTCCGGTGTGCAAGAGAAAAAAAAACACTCTGTTGCTGAATAGCAAGAAAATTATATGTAAAACAGATGGGCATTTGTAGGGGAGAGGCAGCCTCGCAATATTACTTCCTCCTATTTTGTAAAGAGCCTCTCATGTATATGAATGTGCATTAATTCTTCACATTACTACCAACAATGGGAATTTCTTTGGGAAATTGGGAACATGTATCACTTAGTGCCAATGGCATCTAAGGGATTAGCCAATATACACTTGTGATAGAGGCAGATTTGGGGGGAATTGATGATCATGTATGTTTAGGAGGGTGGGGGAGGGGATAGTTTTCAAAGTAGTTTTAGTGATGGTTTCAAGATTGTTTTTGCAATGTTTTATGATTGCACCCCACCCAGGGAGTTGGGCAAAGGGTGAGAAATAAGTACAAAGATCTATAAAATAAAATTTGCAGAAACACCTTTGGTCACCTAATCATTTTCCAGGACAGCTTGAAGAACAACAAAGCATTTAAAAAAGGAATCTGAGACTGACTGAGTGGATGACCCAGAAACTGCACTGCTCAAGAGAAACAGCTGTAGACCCCGTTATTGCCGAGATTAGAAGTCAGCAGGTAGCTAGCAGATGCCCTGACTTGAATAGTCCAGGTTAGCTTGATCTTGACAGATCTTAGAAGCTAAGCAGGTTTTGTATTTGGTTAGTACACAGCCCAGAAAAAACAACAGCCGGTTGATTTCCGTTGTGAAAGTCCTTGATAATACAGTCAGAATATGACTTAAGAATTTTTTAAAGGTGAGTTTTACAGCTGAGTTGAGATTTGGACCCAGATTTTCTAGTCCAACACTCTAAACCAGAGATGCCAAACATGCAGCCCACCCAGGTGACCCTTGAGAGGGCTTATCAGGTCTGCGAGTTGAGGCAACACTCCTCCCCCCCTCACGTTCTGGTTTGGCGAGTCCACAGGCTCACCAGCTGAGGCAGCCATCCCCTCATTGCTGCTCTGGGCTAGCGAGCCTGCTGCAGGCTTGCCAGCTGAGGCAACCTCCTGCCCCCACCCCACACCCTGTGCTGATTTCGCCAGCTGAGGCAGCCATCCCCCCCCAGGGTCCAGCCCGACCAAGTCACATTTCAGTCATATCCGGCCCTCGTAACGAATGAGTTTAACACCCCTGTTCTAAGCACTGTACCCTTGGAAAATATTTTCGATAAAGGGAACCATCTTCCCATCCCTTCAAATCCACAGGACTGCAGGGTTCATTTCACACATTATACTATTTATAAACACACTTACAGAAATGTAAAAAGTGCATTGCTATGAATATTGTAATTGGAATGTTCACAGTAGTTAACCGTAGGTCACTGTTGAGGGTGCACCGGAAAGCCTAGGTTTGCTTCTGCAGAGGAGGCAAAATGGCTGTAAGAATGTAAAATAAACAGAAATGCAAAGCTCCATAAAATACACAGTCAGCCTTCTGGGCAGAAATGTGTCATGTAGTGCAATCCTAAGCATTTATACCCTCATAAGAACATAGAACATAAGAAAGAGCCTGCTGGATCAGACCAGAGTCCATCTAGTCCAGCACTCTGCTACTCGCAGTGGCCCACCAGATGCCTTGGGGAGCTCACATGCAGGATGTGAAAGCAATGGCCTTCTGCTGCTGCTGCTGCTCCTGAGCACCTGGTCTGCTAAGGCATTTGCTATCTCAGATCAAGGAGGATCAAGATTGGTCGCCATGCATCGACTTCTCTACCATAAATCTGTCCAACCCTCCTAAGGACACTGAAATTGATACACTTTGAAATCCTTAACTCTACTCAGGATTGCAGCATTAGTCACCTCAACCATCTAACATACCCTGCAATGCTACATAACAGGTGGAAACACAGAGCTGAACTACGGCATTATTATTTAATCCAAGTCAATAATTATTTAATCCAAGTGAATAAGATCAAACTAAGCGACTTAATCACGTTTTGAGTTATGAGTATATCAAATGTGCCATTGATGGAACCCCAAGTGTTTTTCAGTAACATAAACAGATAATCTAAACATGAACAGATAACCTAAACATGCCCAAATTGAAGATTTAACTTGCAACTTTGGAATACTTCCTGAGATGTCAAGTAATCTCGCCTGACCACCTCTCTCAACCTGAAATAGGAACTGCCCATGTCAATGTAAGCCTGGTTTAGTTCTTTTTTTATTATTATTATTATTATTATTATTATTATTATTATTATTATTATTATTATTATTATTATTATTATTATTATTATTTTTGTAGATTTCACAGCTGCCAGATCTTTAGCTGGTTGCTGGCCTTCATTACAATTCGAGCCTCACCCAGAGGCCTAGGAAGTTATGACCAATGTATCGGTGATAGTATTTCAGGTGTGGATCCCAAGCAGGGCCTGACTTCTAGAAAAGATTTGACCATATGTTAATTTTGTCGAATTCGAAGATGTTTCAAAGATGCTGCCCTAGTGTTTTGGGATGAAATTGCCCAGCATGTACTGAATTACCAACTGGGACGACTCTCAACTGGTTTTACGTGCCATAGGCGCTTTGAAGCCTCTGATTTTCAAATCCACTGTATCATGGAGTAGAATGTCTGGTGTATTGTGTTTCAACACTTTGTCTGTTTGGATTCGAAAGTCCCACAGGATCTTGACCTTCTCATTTTCCATTACTTTCTCTGGACAATGTTCCCACCAGTTCTTAGCTGTTCTTATGTTGTAATTCTTGCAAATATTCCAGTGGATCATCTTGGCCACTGAGTTGTGTCTCTGTTTGTACTCAGTCTGGGCAATCTTTTTGCAGCAGCTGAGGACATGATCTATAGTTTCATCAGCTTCTTTGCACAATCTGCATTTTGCATCATCTGAGGATTTTTCAATTTTGACCTTGATCGAATTTGTTCCAATGGCTTGCTCTTGGCATCATCATCATCATCATCATCATCATCATCATCATCATCATCATCATCATCATCATCATCATCATCATCATAACAACCCCAGCACAAGTGTCTTAGATTCATCTCTGAATAAGTCCTTCCCAGGACCCTAGGATAATAGAAGTGTTTCGCGTAGAAGACAAAGTGCTGCTTTCTGCAGCATGTGGACTGATGTCGTGTCCGAGTTTAGGCCTTCTAGATGGTTCTCAAGATTGCTTGCGATTCCGACCAGAGCACCGACTACTAGTGGGATTACTGTTGTTCTTTTATACAATCGTTCAACTTCAATTTATGGGTCGCTTGTATTTTGTGATCTTTTCCAGCTCTTTGTCCTCTACCCTGCTGTTTATCATCATCATCATCATCATCATCATCATCATCATGATCATCATCATCATCATCATCATCATCATCATCATCATCATCATCATCATCCACATAACAACACAGCACAAGGTGTCTGGAATTCATCTCTGAATATCGAAGTCCCTTCCCAAGACCTAGGATATTAGAGAGGTATTTATGTGAGAATATGTGCAGTTCCTAGAAGTGCTGCTTTCTGCAGCATGTGGACTGATGTTCTGTCCAAGTTTAGGCTTAGATGTTTCAAGATTTCTTGGGATTCTCCTAGAGCAATCACTACTAGTGGGATTACTGTTGTTCTTTTGCCACCTGCTCAACTTCAATTTGTGGTAGTCCTTGTATTTTGTGATCTTTCCAGCCTCTTTTGTCCTCTACCTGCTGTTTATCATCATCATGTATTCATGCATTATTCATCATCATCATCACTAATATCATCATCATCATCATCATCATCATCATCATCATCATCATCATCATCCACATAACAACACAGCTAAGTGTCTAGATTCATCTCTGAATATAGGTCCTTCCCAAGGACCCTGGGATATTAAATTGATATTTCATGATAGAATATGTGCACTTCCTAGAAGTGCTGCTTTCTGTATGTGGACTGATATTTCTATCCAAGTTTAGGCTTTCTAGGTATTTTCAAGATTTCTTGGGATTCCTCCTAGAGCACCGACTACTAGTGGGATTACTGTTGTTCTTTTTTGCCACAATCGTTCAACTTCAATTTGTAGGTCCTTGTATTTTGTGATCTTTTCCAGCTCTTTGTCCTCTACCCTGCTGTTTATCATCATCATCATCATCATCATCATCATCATCATCATCATCATCATCATCATCATCATCATCATCATCAAACAACTTCATAGATTGCTCAACCCCCGGAGGGCTCTGAGTTGTGTAGAAGGCCATAACAAGGCGATAAAACAATAAATACAAATATCAACAATATATTAAAACCATTAAATTACATAGCAGTGTCAGCATAAAATTTAATTTAAACAGAATAACATTATTTGCGGTGCCCGATCCTAAGGCTGGGCAGGGAGAGGACCAGCAGAGCCGGAGATAGTAAACTGAAGTGCCAGCAAAGCTGGGAATGATAGAACCATGGTATGGAGGCATCAGGAAGGGGCAGGCAATCCGCGGCTGGCCTCCCCAAAAGCCCAGTGGAACAATTCCGTTTTGTAGGCCCTGCGGAACTCACCAAGGTTCTGCAGAGCCCTAACAATTGATGGAAGAGTGTTAGCATGTGACCATTTCTTAGCTTGGAGGAAGGTTCCTTGGAGAACGGTTGGACTTCATCAATAACCACAAAGCACCTCAACAACCTGTTGAAGGAATATGGCGATCCAGTCCAAGCCTTGCTTATTCTTCCTCTGGACTGTCTTCCATTGTAAAAGCCATCTTCCTTCACAGAGCACATTCCTCCAAGACTACATTCCTCCAGCACTAGAGTTCTCCACCCATACAAGACCAAAAGTCTTTCAATGAACCAAAAAGTACCAACCGGCAAAGAAAAGTGCGGCACAGCGGAGAACTGCCTCTGGGACAGATGGAGGGAGGCACGAAGGAAGCAAGGCTTTAGGGTACAAGTCAACAAGTTGAGATAGGCACAGTCTTGGAGCCAGCTGCAGTCCAAGTGTGATCGCTATGCAAGACTGAGCCAGACTGCAACTGAGGTAGAGTTCCCAGCTCTGGATTGGGAAATACATGGAGATGTCAGGAGTGGAGCCTGAGGAGGGTGGGGTTTGGAGAGGGGAGAGACTTCAGTGGGGTATAGCACCATACAGCCCACCTTCCAAAGCAGCCATATTCTTCATGTGAACTGATCTCTGTTGACTGGAGATCAACTGTAATAATGGGAGATCTCCAGCCACCACCTGGAAATTGGCAACCGTAAACTGAGGTGGCTTCCTTTCTGTAACCTCCCCCCCCCCTCCCCTTTAGGTTGTTCCCTTCCATCATTTGCTTCTCCAAAGACAGATCTTATCACCTTTCCATTTTGCTTTGGAAGCCAGGACTGGTAGACAATTACATTTTCCTACATAATCAGATATCTTCCGTGATGGTGCTCTTTATTAGGACTAACAACCTAATGATTAATTAATAAGCTATGATCGGAAGGAAAAAAGGTTACTGGTGGTTTTTTTTAGGAAGCAGATGACTACTCAACCTAAATTTAGTTTCCATCACGCTTTCTTTCAAGCCGCCTTTTGTACGCTGGCTGCCCCAGCGCAAGAGATCTGTAGCCGCAACAGATGTTTCTTCCCCCCACCCCCGCACGACAAGTGGGTTTGAAAAGCAGAAGCAATTTGAAATTCAGAACCTAACAACCAGCCGATAATATGATCAAACAGATGACAAGGGCAGCCATTTGGAAAATTGAATTTGGAGCTAGAGGAAAAACAGACTTTACTCCATAAATATTTTAGAAGTGGTCCATCACTTAGGTTGCGATGACCTGCCTCCCTCAACCCCAGTAAATCTGGAGCAAGAGCCCTTGATATAACTCAGCAACTCAGTTTCTTTCTCTCCGCTTCATCCTCCCACATGAGGGACGTTGTATGAGAAAATGCGGGGGGAGGGGGGGGCGGCAAGATTTGAAGAGGGGAAGCAGATGATGGGGAACATCCTCCCCTGAGACTTCTCCTTTGCACCTACACCCCCCTTCTGTGCTTTCCCCCCTGGTTTCTAGACACCAGAGAAATGGAGCTGTGGGAAGGATGAAGAGTGCAGTTCTAAAAGCAATGGCTGGGAGACAGGTTAACTACACACAGTCCACTGCATTTTTTCCTGCAGATTGTGCCCTTTGCCCTTCTATCCTTTAAGATGCTATGCAGAGACTCAGGTTTCCAAACCTTTCCCACCTGATCTGATCCAAGTGCTCCTCACATCTGGTACACTGGTGTAAAACAACCCTATCACTGTGTTAGAAGCAAACTGCCATATTGTTACACATGCTAGCTACTGCAGAATGGAACCATCTCACCAGTGGTGGGATCCAAAAATTTTAATAACAGGTTCCGATGGTGGTGGGATTCAAACAGTGCACACATGCACCTCCAGTCCCTATTGGGCAGGGAGGTTGCTTTAGTAACCCCTTCTCGGCACTCAGAAAAAATTAGTAACCACTTCTAGAGAAGTGGTGAGAACTGGTTGGATCCCACCTCTGCATCTCACCCACCATGCATGAGCATTTTGAAGAAAGCCATACACGTGCATTAACGTGCCCTTCACACCGTTGGCAGGGTTTCTTACATTTTGTGCTGTAGCGTAAATGTAAATGTAGCACCCCCGGTGGACATGCTGCCTTTCAAAGTAAAGCAAACACAAGAAGAAAAGAGACAGGTAGTGGCGATGGAAAGGGCCATGCCAACCTACAGGTCAACCTTATCAGCAGAGTTTAAAGCGGAGTCACTCTGGTAAGGAGTCACTCACTGCAACCTTCTACCACACTTGGAAAAGAATACTCTCCACTCAAGGTGTTCTTTCCATAGGAAGGCTTTTACTTCAGCAGTTGCAAGGTTACACAAGTCTATTCTATAAAAGATTATAATACTATACAGAACACTTCAGCTATAACAAAGTTCAACACACAGAGAACTTAACTCAAACTCAACTCTATCTCAGCATATAAAAATACATACATCAGGGATACTTTTCCCCTCCCAGGCCTTAGCCTCTCATTGGTCTAGAGTTATTATTGAACTAACCAATCATGTTAAAGGTCAATGGTTGCCATCTCTTGCCCCTAGACCAGGCCATGCTGGCAGGGGCTGATGGGAATTGTAGTCCATGAACATCTGGAGAGCCACAGGTTGCAGACTCCTGCCCTAGACTGACTGTCTCCGTCCTTGGGTTGGCAAACTTTCTGCTAACTTGAAATGACTCTTTAGTGAACTTTTCACTTTTTTTATATATATCATGACAAACCTATGGCGATCCTGTAGGGTGTTTGAGGCAAGAGACAAACACAAGTGATTTGCCATTGCCTGCCTCTGCATAGTCTCTCATCCAAGTGCCAATCAAGGCCAACATTGCTTAGCTGCTGAGATCGGGCTAGCCAACATCAACAACATGGAAGATGGAAAAGGAGGGGAAGGAAACAGGGAATGAAGATACGCAAATATCCACAGAAGACATTACAGTGAATAGAGTGGTTATCCTCAGGCATGTAGCCATAGTCTCTGTGTTACCACTGACTTTCATTAGTGCAGACAAAAAAAGCCAAAAAATTTTTTTTAAAAAAAATCTGCAAGATGTTTTATTTGTACTGTGTGGAAAGGGACAGGGACAACCTGGGTATGGCCGATCCCGACTCTGTGCACTGGAATAGGCAACCTTTGAGGTCCTTTCCAGACCTACAATTCCATGCAGCAAGTCCAGAACCTCAACACTCCAAGTGGTTATAAAGGGATCATGATGTTGTAGAAAGTTTATTCCATATTGAAGCAGAACACACACAAAAACTAACATGTTTAACACAAGTCTGGACGGTTCTCTTCCCCTTCCTCCAACAGTCTAAACTGATGTACAACTTGAGACTACTTCCACCGTGATTACCCTGAGACGATATAAAGAACTGTGCCAGTGACCGAGGTGCACACAGAGCCCTTCTGTCCAGGGCTGCCGCCAAATGCAGATCTGTTCTCCAAACTATGGACTGTTTACTCCTGGTCCAGCTTCTAGTAGATGCTGCTTCCGTGTCTTTCTTTTAAATATAAGATTCTGGGATTAAGATCTGGTATTTCCCTCCCATCGCTACAGCATAAATGAGACAGACATTCACTTTTAGTGCAAGAATGTAGGTGAGAGTGCAGATAGAGAGCCAAACTAGGATTTGGAGATCCACTGTGCCATAGAAGCCTGCTGGAGAGTGCGGTTAGAGGGTCAAACTAGGATTTGGAGATCCACTGCGCCATAGAAGCCTGCTGGAGACCTTGAATCAGTCACAACTCGCAACCTGTTGTTTTGAGGACAAAATAGAGGAGAAGAGAACAATGTAAACCATTTTGGATCCCCGTTGGAGAGAAAGGCAGGGTATAAATGAAGTCAACAAACAAATAACATAATTTAAGGCACAGTGCCAAACTCTCTTTAATGATACCATTTAGAGCTCTTGACACTGCCAGAGCTCTAATCACAGGCAATTGAACTAACGAGCAGTTGCACTTTTAGATTAATCTGAACAAGATTTGACTCAGGTGTTGTTGTTGTTGTTTTCACCAAAGGGCTGCAGCAAGAAAGGAAAGGAAGATCTGCCCAGTTGAAATAGCCGATTCATAGGTTCCCCCGTGGCTGTATCTCACGCAGTTCCAGTAATATATGAAAGAGTAAAACCAGGTGGAAAAACCATCCCTCTTGTCAGTATAGCCAAGCTCTAGCGATGGAGCTGTGACTCAACAGCAGAGCATCTCCTCGGCATGCAGAAGGTCCCAGGGTTCAATCCCTGGAATCTCCAGTTAAAAGGTCCAGGTAGTAGGTGATGTGAAAGACCTCTCTACCTGAGACCCTGGAGAGCCACTGTCCATCGGAGTAGGCACCACAGACCTTGATGGACCTTGATCCTGATTCAGCTTCAGGCAGCTTCCTGTACTCCTGTCCTATGGGATCTGCTACAAGCCTCACTCATCTGTGTTTCTTGCCAAGGCAACCTAACACAGTGACAGCTTGAGTTCACTCTGCCATTTTGTGACTTCCAGCTGGTCACTTCCAAGGCTCTGACAGGTTTGATGTACCACTTCTGCAGCGTTTAATGTTGGACCAATTAACGCTTCTCTAAAAGGAGTTCCCATCTGTTCGGCAAATTGCACGAAGGAAAGGCCACAGTTACCCAGCAGCGGAGTCATGCCTCTACGGAATGGACATGTGCTTTAGGGGAAGGCTTTGCAACTACGCAGCCAGAAAAACACACACCTCTTCGTTTAGCAGTAAAAGGCAGTGTAACATGTGCAAGAAGCATCTTTCATTATGTATCAAAAGGCACAGGGTAAAACCCACCAGGTTGTGCACGTTTTCCACGTTACTCCTTGACAACCACATTTCCTAGTAGCTACTGCTGGTATTTTTAGCCTGTTTCAATGCTCCCCTGTACAGCAAAACGAACGAAATCCAAGCTTTAATAATACATAGAGAGGCAGCTGGTGAAGATTTCTGTACGCCTCATGTTTTGCTGTGGGCTTGCAAGATGTTCTTTGAAGTGGACACTAAGTGGCCTTAAGGTATTATTGGTTGCCACACCATGTTCTCCTCGCCATGCTGGGGATTGCTATTTTTAAATGTGGTGAAGAGCTTTTTGCACTGCTGTGTACTGAGAATCACTATAGGAACATATTAAGTGAAAGAGCTGCAGAGGAGAGAGCAAAACCCCTTGTGGTTGAATGGCTGCAAGAGTCTTCAAGCAGATCTCTGGGAACAGCTCCTACTTCTGTCTCCAATGCGCAGACATGACATACTTGAAGCCGGCACTGCCATCTATTCAACCACTGTACACTTGTCTGCTGGAGCATGAATATTGTAACAGAAGGAGAGCAGGCAGCAGTAGTTGGGTCCCTTTTTCATTGACTTTCCTGACTGGGGTCATTTTGGGAAGCCATTACTGATGACGGTGGGGTTTTTGAAGATGGTAAAGCTGGGCTATCATTTGGAACTATCTTTGTTGCCAGTTTTCTTTTTTTACAGTATGTCACCTGTCACCATCTCCGTTGCTGTTGAAGGTGACTCAGTCCTTGTGCTCTAAGGGAGTGACCAGGGAAGCCCCTCAGGTGTGATCTGCTTTCAGTGGATACCATCAAGAAAATGTGCTTATGTGCCCTGGCCTACAACATCCTTAATCTGGTTTCATCATTCCACTTGGGTCAGGGCAGTGTTCTTCCCCAAAACATCTCCCCCTGTGGAGCAGTCCCTACACACACTACACATACAAAGGCCATTGCTTTTCAACCTGCATCGCAATGCAGACATGATGAAGAGCAATAACCACACAGAGGGCTATCAGTAGCTATGTCTGTCCACATGAGCATCCAAGCCCATGAAATTTGCCTATAGCTCATCAGGGGTGTTTGGCCATTGGAAGTTCACACTCACTCCACTAGAGCGCAGGTAGCATCAGCTGCCTGGCCATCTAATGCACACAGTCAGACATTTACAGAGCAGCCAAATGGCACTCCCTGACATCCAGTTTTTGACACTATTTGGTAGACATTGATTCCTACAGAGAGGCTGCAGGGCTAAGCAGTTAGTCAAATAGACAGTCTCACACCCACTGCGAAGTTACTTCAATTTGCTGAGTCTAAGGCAAATTCCTGAGATGCCACCAGTACCACTAGGACTTGGCTTGCACGAAGTAAACTCCCCATACTTGGAATGCCACACTACAACATCTTCACAGATAGATGTTGCATTTTCCCCAAAAATGGCTGCTTGCCGCTGACACAGGTGATAAAGTGATAGTACTCCAAATCCATGGAGAAACCATCATATGATCATACTTCAGAAGGTCAGCTTTTTCTATTACAAGGTGAACTAGCTGCTCCCCAGTTTCATTATGAGCTAGATCAACCTGCTCTAAATCTGCAGAGTAGGTCAGGAAAGTCTAAAAATAAAATATACACATTAGGTTGCCAAAGTCACTAATTGGCCTCATAGTGATTTTCACTGCTAATGACCCACGCACTATAATTAGATAAATTAATTTTAAAAAGCTTAAAAACTCCCCTTTGTCTTATGATATATCCATGAGGCAATCAGCCCTGTTGTCTTCAGTTCACTCTAAACTCCCTTTTCAGCTCAAGTCACCTTTCAGAAGTTACAGAAAAATCTCAAGATATTTTGAAGAGCAACACAAAGAACCTTTTTTTTTAATTCTCCAGTTCAGTAAAAAGAACTACACTGGCTAGAATGCAAGTTTGATTTAAATATATTCTGCTGCCTTTATTGTTCTGAAGGAATGTCCTGAACACTGAAGTTCTGCCACTAAAATTGCAGCTCTGTGTTAAATTCTCTCCTCCACTGACTTCCCCTGCCCTGCGTCCTGAAATCACCCTGTTATAAGTTTCGTCACTTCCACTAGCAGAATGCAATTATACATAAAGAGGGAGAGAAATTAACATCAAAATACAAGCATGAGACAGTGACTAGGAGCTGTACTTAACACTTGGAAAAAACTGGAAAAGCTGAACAAATACACGCATCAGGGGTTACTACTACCCCACCATCACTGACAATTCAGCAGATTCTACTATTTGTATCTGGAGATCAGGACAAGAGTTAAATGCTTGTATATATTATTGGCCGAGTCAGGGCACTATGTTCCTTAGAACCAATTTGTGACTTCAAAATTTTTCTTAATATTGTTTTTTAAAGCATATTTCTTGTTCCTCCAACTTAAAAAAAGGCTACAAGCGAAATGAAGGGCAACTACCTTGTGCTGTTTACACCATTTTAGCTTAATTTCCCCCAACCCCTCCCCCACACAGCTCCCATACCTTTTGGAGTCAAGGGCCCCTTCCACACATGCAAAATAATGCGTTTTCAAACCACCTTTACAACTGTTTGCAAGTGGATTTTGCTATTCCACACAGCTTCAAAGAGCACTGAAAGCAGTTTGAAAGTGCATTATTCTGCATGTGCGGAAGGAGCCAAGGTGTAGGTCTGAAAAACTGGGATAGAAGACAACAAACCTTAAAAAAAACTTACACAAACACCAATTAATATAGTTCAAAAGTCTAATGTTTATGCCTTAGCTATAGGGCAAAAACTACGGCATCCTCCCCACAACCAAGGCTACAGGATCAAATATAATATACGAAATGGTAATTTGTTTTTCTCAGCCTTTTTTGGGTCCCGGCATCCATTACCACAGTGCTTAGACACCACCCGCTTAAATTAAACTGGCTAATTGTTATTTACATACATTCCAGTCTTCGAAGTGGACCCACAGAACAAACCACTCCCATTTTACTGACTGATCACTTTGAAGACTCAGCTGCAGTTGACCAAATACATTTTCACTGCAGATGTACCAGAGATTGTTTTTTTCTGTTCTCAGAAGTAAACATTCTATTTTCTAACTATTTTGGGATAATGTTCGCGCGCACGTGTGTGTGAGTAAGCAGAGTAAAACAGAAGAGACAGATTCTCAGTGGCTTTTTACGTATGAGTTGGCTAACTGTGAAGGGAGGGTTACATGGAGATAAAATAAGAATTTTTTTCTTTCCTGTTACACGTGTACATTACTGTACATTTGGTTACATCTTGGTACCTATCTGCTGTCTCGTGCTCATGGTTGTGCTGGTGCTGGTGCAGCTCAAACAAAGAAACAGAGGCCCTTTCTGTACGGGCCTCTATGCGCCCTCACACCGGCAAGAATTCTGCCGGCGTGGGGGTGGAGGCCGTTCACACGCAAGCGTGCAAGCGGCCCCAGCAGAGGCCGGCGCAGGAGAGGCAGCTCCACACGGAGCCGCCTCTTCCCCGTCCTTCTCCCACTTACCTTGTCCCTCTCCCACTTACCTCTCCCACTTACCCCGTCCCTCTCCCACTTACCTCCCACTTACCTTCAGGGGTCGGAGGACAGCGAGGGAGGGTCTTAGGAGGTCAGCAGGGCGACGACGGCGACGAGGTAAGTAGGAGAGGGACGGGAAAACAGCGTGTTCCCGGCGGTGCTGTTCACACCGCGCAGCCGGGAACACGCTGTTTACTCAAAAACTACCCTTTAAACTGGTGTTTTTGAGGGCGGCCTGACACCGCCCTGAGGGAGGGGAAGGGGAGCCAGGTCGGCGCTGCTGCGTTTCAGCAGCGCCGCCTGTGCGAACGGAGGCCTGGGGATGGTGTTTTTGCTGTCCCCAGGCCGCCGTTTTTGGCCCGTGCGGAAAGGGCCAGAGTTAACTTGGTACGTGCTCACTAACATGTAAGCAATAGCTATCTAACTGACCAATAGCTAATCAATAGGCCAGGTCATAAACAGTTACTTCAGACCACCAGACCACAGCCACACAGCCCGGAAAACCCACCAGAACCAGTTGAATCCGGCCGTGAAAGCCTTCGACAATACAGTTACTTCAGCACCTTGTTTCCATACGAAGAGTTAACTGAGTTGTGACAGACACTTGCAGAATCCCAGCAATTTAGTTATTCTTTCCTACTGCTCATGTACCCTCAGTAGAAATCAGAGAAGGAGGTTCAGTGTAAGGACATGTATTTTTAAGGTTCAATTCCTTCCATCCCTGGCTAAAAGGAGCCTAAGTAGGTAGGTAGTGGAAATTTTCAATCCTGAAGAGCCACTGCCAATCAGTAGACAGCAAGGAATCAGAGGCACTTGTTTTAGAGTTACTAGCCTCCAGGAGAAACCTGGAATTCTCTTGGAATTACAACTGATCTCCAGGCTACAAAGATCTCAGTTTCCCCAGAGGAGGAAATGGCAGCTTTGGAGGATGGACTCCAGAGCACTGAGATTCCTCCCCTCCTAAAACTCTGCCCTCTGCAAGTTCAACCCCAAAGCTCCAAGAACTATCTTAGTCAGAGTTAGTAACACTAACCAGACTACAGAGATCAATTCCCTTGGTGGAAATGGCAGCTTCAGAGCATGGCCTCTATACCATTGAGTGTAGGCGAAAGAGTGGCATCTCATTTCTTCTAAGCGTGTGCCTCTCCCAAAATTCAATCTCCCAGGCATCACACTTCCAAACACTAAGGTTTTTTCCAGAAATAGCAAAACTAGCAAGAGAGCTTCATATGTTCGTAGGATGGACACAGAATGTTCTTGGATATGATCAAAGGTCCACCTCAGCCAGATTTTTCCCTCCATCAGGTAAGGCAGCATGGTGGACAGACTTTTCGCCTCTCACTGCATCCCTGTTCTGAACCCAGCTAACAGCAGCCTCTTCTCTTATCAGCTGCTAGACCACAGCTGCTAGACTACAATTTGAGGATGGAGGGAACTTCTCCACAGAAATGAGACTTCAGGGAGAAGTTTTGATTGAGGAGAATGCTGCCGTCACTGTTACAACCAACAACTGAAAAATTCTAGCAGCAAGTGTCTTAACACACCAGAGGAAAAAAAAGGCATTGCACATTTCACACTGTAAAGTCCCAGTCACAAACCTGCTTATGGTCCAGCACGCACTGAAGGAATGGTGTAGGTTGTCTCAGTTTACTCAGACGAGCTGCTCCATTCAGTTGACTTTAAAAAATTACCAAACAATACAAACCTTTAGGAATGACGTGGCTGCGGGATCCACCCTTACTGAAGAAGAACTGATATTATCTCAAAAAAATTGACATAATTCTGTAGGTACCATAGACTCAAGCGGCAATGGTATCCTAGTCCCAGCTGATACTTTATGGCCTGGGTTATGGAGTTTGGCACTTGGTCCTGCTGTGAAAACAGTTATCCCTTCCACATTGCAACTTTTCCCATCGCGGTTTTGATGTATCATGGGTCAGCTGAGAAATTAAATGGGATTTTTTTGGGAAGCTTGCAGAAGCCAAAGACAACACACAAAGGTGTGCCAGCAGGTGACACAGAAAAAGTTTAGAAACTCAGAAATGCATAAATATATGTCTATTATTGTATAATATCAACATATTTTATCTTTTAATACCATAAACATATTTTAAAAAATTAAAACGTTAAAATCAAATAAAAAAGTCAGACTTATTTTCTGGTATGAAGCAAGGATAACATGTTTTACAGAGATTTCCAGATCGCAGAGGACACCACGCCCCTAACCCCAGTGATGTGGAAGGGACACCTGTATTCATGTTTTTAGTCACACCTTTACCCCAGGGATCCTTGATTCCGTTTTATATCCGGCCACTGCAAGCCCTCTCCACCAAGATCTGGTTTGCAAGTAATACCTTATGGTACCAGCTGTACTTTTAATGAGTCACTATACCAGTGCAACATTTATCTATCACTTTTTTATCCTGCTGTTTGTACAGAGTTCAGTAAGCACACATAATTCTCCCCTCCTCCCTTTTATCCTCCCAACAACTCTGTGAGGTACACTGGGCTAAGAGAGAGTAACTGGCCCAAGATCCTACAAAGACCATCACTGCGGAGAGGGAATTTGAACCCAAAATCTCGACAGCCTTAGTCCAGCATGCTAGCCACAGTACCACACTGGTTCTAGAGCATCTTTGCCTCTTTGCTATGTACACTTCATAGGATTGTATTGGATGAGTACCACCACAGCTAATCTTTTCCAGCCTTTGATCCATATCACAGATACAAGATCAGGTTTTCAAGAAATGACATGTTGATAATGCATTTATCAATTAAAATTGTAAATCACGGTCCAAGTTATATTCGTAATCCAAACTACAAACTTCACTGTGATTTTGAAGGCAATCAGATCTCTCATATGGTCTTTTTGATGAAAGTATAACTATTTCAAATCAGAAACACCAGAATGCCACACATCAAAACAATGGGGCCATGGGGAGAATATTAAACCTATTAAACAAAAAGAAAATGTTTCCATGACCTTGGCTGAAACAGAATAGAAACTTTTGACAAGTTTGTTACAAGTTTTAAACGGACACTGGAACAAAAGGGCCTCCAACCTTCTTCAACGAACAAAAAGAACTTTGCATAATGGTTACCTTTCTTAACGAAAGTGTCTTCACTGTCTTAATGGGACTAATATTTGACAGATTTCAAAGAGGAGCAGCCCACAGAAAAATGGAAGATTTTAGGAAAATATCTGCATTTGACCCATAGAGATTACAGTTCTTGTTTGGACTTTCCTGGACACTGTTTAAAAAAACAAACTTTTGGATTCAACTAAACAAAAAAGGAGACCTTATATAAAAGCCCCCCCCCCCCTTTCTCCCAAATTAATTCAGAACGGGTCCATCCAATTAGTTGTATCCGCTTTAAGCACAGAGTTTCTGAACCAGTACATCTATTTATACCATCAAATCAAGGGAAAACAGTCCCAACCCCTCAACCCCACCCGCCTTTTATGTCTTACTGATGACTTCTTCTGCAGGAACAGCCTTTGACTCGGAAAGTGAAAGTCCTGAGCTTGCAGAATTATACCCTCCACAAGCCTTTGTTCTGCGGACAGCTTAGTTGTTGCTTTGGGAGGAAAGGCTTGACTAAAAGTTGTGATGGGGGCTGTGGGGCTGAATATTGTAGCTCGGAGATACAGTTTGGCTGTATACTAGGAAACGCGCCAATAATTATGACCAAGAAAAAACCTCCACCCCAACACACACAAACTTGGCTATCCCAATGGTCATTCAGCTAGCCTATTGCCGCTATGTTTAGTTGAAGAGAAGAAATAGAGGAAGTGGAAAAAAGCTATGCTAAAAAGAAGTCCACAGTCGATACTTCTGTTGGAATAGTAGTGCAATATGACCCAGTGTCAACAGTATGCAGCTAAGCTTGGTTGGTGCCAGTAGGGGGTGGGGTCAAGAATACTGGGCCCTTCCAACTTGGAAGGAACACATGCAAAAATGATAATGTTAAGGCCAGCTTATACTGATAAAACTAAAAGAGCTAAGACAAATTGATGGATAGGGTTGTCAACTTCCAGGTGGTAGATGGAAATCTCTTAGCATTACATCTTATCTGCAGGCTACAGAGATCAGTCCCTCGAAGAGAATGGCTGATTTGGAGAGTAGACTATGGCATCATACGAGGACTAGGTCTGTATGGTGAACTCTGAAGAACTTCCTGCCTGGGAGGAACACAGGGCAAACAGCTGAGCCGGAAGAGTTTGTTTGCAAAATTGGGGAGCCTGCCTGTGTGTGTGGGGGGGGGGGGGGAATCTGTAAATAAGTTTTCCTTTTCATTGAATAATCAGGCTAGGTTTTCATTATCTGTGGCAAATTGTTGGGATAAAGTGGGGAGGAAGGGCAGAAGGGCCTGGCCTCTTGGTGTGTGCCATTAACCCACCAACAGTTTTCTAGAGCCCACTGTATTTGTTCATACAACGGGCTTTACTGCTGTTCTTGAATAAACATGAAGACATACATGGTGTGCGTGTCCCATGGGGTATCCTTGACCTTATACATTATACCCTTTTCAACAGAGGATTAAGTAGAATTGTAACTTCATCTGCCAAGTGCTGGACCTTCTTTGTTTTAGAATGCTCCACTTGGGTCCTACTGCCTACCTAACTTTTCTCCTCAGTGTCACTTTTTGCACAAACTATTTAAACATTTTTCAAGCAGGAAATAAAACATTTCCTCTGTGGAGTTCTGAATTATACCCCCCCCCCTTTTTGTTTCTAAAAACATTTTATTTCCTGCCTGGAAGCATTTTGTCTGAATCCCCCTTTAAAACAATTCTTTGATTTGAAGCGTATTCAAGATGTCTTCCCTTTCTGTGCAGGCATATATAAAAAGTATTATCTTTTCTACTGCCATTTTCCATGCCTCTGTGCCACCCCTGAACTTCCTTCTTGGTGCCATTTTATTGCATCCCTGAGTTCACTTTGGCTCATTCCGCACATGCAGAATAATGCACTTTCAAACTGCTTTCAGTGCTCTTTGAAGCTGTGCGGAATGGCAAAATCCACTTGCAAACAGTTGTGAAAGTGGTTTGAAAACGCATTATTTTGCGTGTGCGGAAGGGGCCTTTGTTTCCTCGCTTCTTTATTTTTGTCCTTTCTGTGTTCTTTTTTCTTTTTCCAGTTAAATCTTCAAACGGTTGAATTTGTGTAGTTATAGAGAACTGAAGCTATGAAGCATAGAAAAAATGAAACATTGATTCTACAAATAACAAAAAAAGAGGGGAAAAATACCTCACAGCAGCCATGAATCATTTTGAGGGGGTAAGTGTGGACAAACATCGGGGGGAGGGGTTTGAAAACGTTTTGCAAATGTTGTAGGTGACTCGTGCAGAAAGGGGATATCTTCTCAGTTCACCTCAGCACTCATCTCAAAATGAAAGTCATTCTAGTTAAGTGTTCAGTACCATTCATATGCCATGTCTTGCTCGCTTTAGGCCTGCCATGTTAAATCTGAGTTTCTAACCAAAAAACAAAAAACCAGCCAAAGAGAACACGTCATTTTTGCACATTTAAAATCCCAGCTGGCAATGCCTATTTCGAGACTCACACTTTCCTTCCCTCTGGTAATTCTATAGATGAGATATAGAGGCATTTAACAACTTCCTTCAGTGGCTGTGCTCCTGAGAACGTCATGAGCCCAACTTGGCACGTTTTCATTGTTGCTATCTAATTATATTGATGGCTTTGTATTTTCTGTAATTATTGGGTTTATAATAGGACTTCTAACTAGATGGGACCTGGCCAATTTGGACACATGAACAAATAAAGGTGCCTTATATCGAGTCAGACTGTTGGTCTATCAAAGCCAGTCTTGTGTACTGTGACAGGTATCAGCTCTCTACAGTCTTGGGTGTTTCCTATCACTTACTGCCTGGTCCTCTAAGCCAATAACCCTGGGAACTTACCCAGGAATCTTCTTATGCAAAGTAGATGCTCTATAGCTAAATCACAGTCCAACGCCAAAATGTCTCCTGAGTGTAAATTTATAGGCAGATAAAGCCTTAGCATGGGTCAAGGATAAGGTTACCAGCTCTGGGGTGGGAAATATACAGTGGAACCTCAGTTCTAATTGCCTTCGGTTTTTATCGGTTTCGGTTTTCATTGATTTTTTCAGTGAAAAAATTGTCTCGGTTTTCATCGATTTGCCTCGGTTTTCATCGATTTGCAGTAAGGTGCAGGGGTTTGTGGAGAAAAATCACCCAGACAAAGCTGTTGCAGGCCGTGTCTGCAACTTGTTTAATGATAATGTCTTGCCCCATTTAAGACAAATCTTAAAGAGGTGGCAGAAACAGACCTCTTTGGACGGCTCTCTGGTGTGACATTGGTCCACTGGCTCTGAAGCTGGTTCTATTGTTATTGTTTGTTACTGTTTTCAGCATTAAACACTATGTTTATTCACTAAAAATGTGTTTTTGGTATGTTTTTAGAGTGCCCAGAACAGATTAATTGGATTTACATTGATTCCTATGGAAAAGTTTGCCTCGGTTTTCATCGGTTTCAGTTTTCATTGATTCTTTTTGGACGAATTACCAACGAAAACCGAGGTTCCACTGTACAGAGGTTTTGGGGGTGGAGCTTTAGGGTTTGGGAAGGGATGGACAACAGTAGGGTATCATGCTATAGAGTCCACCTTCTAAAGAGTGAGTATGGTATCATGCTAAAGAGTCCACCTTCTAAAGAGTCACACACACACACACACACACACACACACACACACACACTCTTTCATGTTTTACACTTCAAGTTAGAGATCTCTCAACGAACACACTCACAAGAGCAGTCACAGACTGTCTGGCATTCTGAAGGCTGGCCCTCCAGCCAGCAATCTGATCCCCAAGATCACCACCCCTAGTAGATGTTAATTGCATCAGTCACACAACTGTAACTTCCTCCCATTACACCTGCTTATTTCATTCCATCCTAGACTTGGTTTTACATTTTGCCTACGTAGCAACAGTTGGGAGCGTCTCATACCCATTCTCCCTAACATTTTCCCCAACACAAAAAACATACATCTTTTGGATGGGTATATAAATCAGAAACCCAGTGATGGATTGAAACTCCAGTGCAACTGATGAAGTGGGCTCAGAGTCCTGAAAGCTTATGCTGGAATAAATTTTCTTTGTAGGAGCAACAGAGTTTCTGTTTTACTGAAGGGTACGTCATCAACTTTATCATCAGGAAGGGCTGGGTAGTCAGTCTGAGGTGGCAGACACTCGAGTAGCATTAACTAGTAGGAAATCATCAATACAGCAACTTTTTAAAACCACCAACAGTGATAATAGATGGTAAATCCGGCCTCCAAGCCTCAGACACTAAAACATCCTGAATCAGCTCCACCTAGATATTTCTCATAAGACGGAATAAGACAAAACATGATTTGGTTTCATTAAGACTCATATAAGGGCCTTGTCTTCATGCACAGCTTACTACATTTTCCTACTGGTCAAACCTTGTTTCTTGGAAATGTTTTCAGTGAAATCATGCTGCACACCGCCGCCCCCCCCCCCCTTCTCTGTTTAGTTACATTTACTTCACATGCTACTTCTGAAAATATTGTGTTCCTCATAGTGGTAGGATTGTTTTTTCCCCTTATGCATAGGCACTTCTGTGTTACTGCAGTTCAAAAAATGTCTTAGTTTCCATTTCTACCATTGAAAACTTCCCATACAAAACGGAAGTCAACCTACTGGAGAAGGCATCATTACCTGAAAGAACAGAAATCCGTGGCCCAACTACTCCCCCCAAAAAACCCCTCCCATTTTTCAGCCAAAATTAGAGCTGCAGTAACACACAACCATTTCTGCAGCAGTTCCTTGTCAATTTCACTTGCTCCTGGCTGCAGAGACAGTGTATCTTTGCTTTCACGTTACAATGCTATTGTAACGTGAAATTGATGAAACTGATCCAATTGCCCTTGCTTCTTTGTATCTGTGCCTGAACATTAACACTGCAAGCTCTATGTGAAATTGGCAAAGCTGATCCAATCACCCCTGCTTCTTATCTCTGCCTCACTGTTACATCACTAGTTCGATGTGACAAAGATAATTTTTTAAAAATTCCTTTAAAAATGGAGGATGAGGGGAAGGAGAAAATGGTTGAAGGGGAGGCTAGGTGACTAGACAGGGACATGGATAAGAGGTTTGGTGGGGTGGAGAAATAAAGACTGCTTCAATTTGAATTTCAAATTCAATATTGCGGTGAAAGTGTTTAGGAAAGCAGAGGAAAATGAAGGGAAAACATTTCTGTAAGTGAATGGAGAAAAAACATGTGGAATTCAAAGAGAAGTAGCAGCATTTGGAAAGAAGATTAATTTTAAACAGCTCATGCAGAAAAGACCAAGGAGATGGTTTTCAAGGAGCATTTTCTTCATTTGATGACATGAAGCCACTTTGAATGCCCATTGGGAAAAATGGGTTGATATAAACATGCCCTCTATTTCATTATTCAAGTCATTTTGACTTGGATAATGAAATAGAGGGCATGTTAATCAAATCTACAGATGATACCAAATTAGGCGGAGTAGCTAATATTCAAAGGACAGGGGCTGGATTCAAAATTATCTGGACAGATTACAGAACTGGGACAAAACTAACCCAAATGAATTGTAACAGAGAGAAATGTAAGATTCTACAGTTAGGCAGAAAAAAATGAAATGCACAGATTTAGGATGGGTGACACCTGGCTTGACAACACTACATGTGAAAGGGATCTGGGAATCATAGTATACCTACAAACTGAACATGAGTCAGCAGTGTGATATGGCAGCCAAGAAAGCCAATCCAATTCTGAGATGCATCAAAAAAGAGTACAGTATCTAGATCAAGGGAAGTAACTGTACCATTCTACTCTGCAGACCGCACCTAGAATACTGTGTTCAGTTCTTGGCACCGCAATTCAAGAAGGATATTGGCAAGCTGGAACGTGACCAGAGGAGGGCAACCAAAATGATACATGGTCTGGAATCCATACCCTACGAGGAGAGATTTAGGGAGCTGGGATTGTTAAGTCTGGAGGAGCGAAGGTTAAGGGGGGACATGATAGCTATGTTTAAATATCTGAAAGGATGTCATGTTGAAGAGGGAGCAAGCTTGTTTTCTGCTGCCTCAGAGACTAGGACACCAAATAATGGATTCAAGGTGCAGGAAAAGAGATTCCACCTAAACCTTAGGAAGAACTTTCTGGCTGTCAGGGCTGTTCAACAGTGGAATTCACTGCCTTGGAGAGTGGTGGAGTCTCCTTCTTTTGGAGCTTTTTAAACAGAGGCTGGATGACCATATGTTAGAAGTGCTTTGATTGTGTGTTCCTGCATGGCAGGGGGTTGGATGATGGCCCTTGTGATCTCTTCCAACTCTAAACAGACAAAAATAGTGGATGTAATATAATGGGACTTAGATCTATTATAATTTCAATTTTTGCTGAAGTTCACACCTGCCGAAACATCCGGAGTTCCTCTGGAAGCGCTTCCTTAACTTAGCAAAACAATTCTGATCAAAGCCTGGAAAGCAGCGGTATAAGCGAAAGAATTCAGAACTATGTCAGACTGTAGCATTCACAACAGTTTTATACCTTAGTAGCTTTGGCGTGAAACACACTGGGATGGCAGAAATAGCCTTTAGCACCACAGCAAATGGTGTTCTCACAACCCTCCCCTCTCTAAAATAAGCAACGGCAGAACTCCCGACAAAATTCAGAAAGAGCAAAGTAAACATTCAGCATCACTTTAAAAAACCCCACGGGCACATTCAGGTCATACATCGCAATGGGTGGAAAAACCAATTGGATTTTTAAGTGGATGGCTGCTGTACCAGACCTATTAAATCACATCATTTGATGTGAGCTGCCAAATACAAAAATATATATTCAACTATAGCTACAGTGTGGTGCTCTGTGGAACTAATTGTTCTAAGTCCACTAAAGTTAATGTGCTCGCAAGAGTCTAGTTCTTCTTCGGATGGCACTATTAATTAAAAGGTTCAATTACTGCTGGTACTCATTTCACCAGGGAAGCATAGCAATGGCCACAACTTTGATTAAAAATAAACAGCATCAAATCAAGAACCGTCAAATAAACCCCCACCCTTAACCCATGTTGGTCAGTTTAGAGGGCACATTATAACATTTATTCCTGGCTACAAAGAGGATATCATGGGAGACTGCGTCGAGTCAAAATAAGCGCTCTTTTGAAACTTGCTCTGTGTCATTTTCTGGACTTTTGCCCATTGCACAACTTACCTTTTTCCTGGTGTACTAAAAATTAACTTGGGGTGCAGTTCAAGTTTACTTCTTTGGGGGGGTACATATACATTTATTTTGGTGACTTCCCCCCCCCAACTGACTCATACACTTCAGCCCCTTCCACACATGCAGATTAATGCGCTTTCAATCCACTTTTAATGCACTTTGCAGCATGTATTTTACTGTGCGAAACAGCAAAATTCGCTTGCAAACAATTGTGAAAGTGGATTGAAAGTGCATTACTCTGCATATGCGGAAGGGGCCTTCCTATAATCTAATCCAGAGGTCTTCAAACTATGGCCCTCCAGATGTTCAGGAACTACAGTTCCCATCAGCCTCTGCCAGCATGACCAAGTAGCAGGGCTGATGGGAATTGTAGTTCCTGAACATCTGGAGGGCCATAGTTTGAAGACCCCTGATTTCTAATCTAATATAGTGACAAACAGGTCAATGCAGACTCTCTTCATTTGAATAATAATAATACACTGTAATAATACAAGTTTACTTCTTGATTTCAATAGGACTTAGATGCAGATAAAAATGCTTATAATTGTGCCTTAATGTATTTTGCCTTTTGGTACTTTCAAGCAAAAATGTTAGATGTCTGTAAACATACAGACACGCATACAGCCAAGTGGGTGTCTGATAAAGGGAGACTTGACTATTGAAAGTTTATACCCTTGAAATCTTGTGGGTCTTTAAAGGGCTACAGGACTTGAATCTTGTTTTTCTAGACAGGTAACACTCAAACCAAAGGCAAAACTACTCAAGAGGAGGAAAAAAGATCCTGCAGCACACCTTTGGCACAATTTGGAACAAGAAGACCAAAAAAAAAGCAATCTGTCCTGTGCTAAATATTTAGAGCACAGCTATCTCGGCAAGGCATGCCTCATTTTCCTTTCAGTCAGCCTAGCACACAATGGCACTTCATTTGTCAACTGCTATTAAAAGTTCCTAATCAACTACAGCCTCCTAACAATTCGCACATTATTAATACAATCTCTCTATCGGCAAAAGGAAAAGATCTTTTCAAGGAGTCGACCTGCAGTTTTCAAACTTTCGACTCATTCGCACATTGACTGGTACGATGAGAAAGTCTTTCGCATTCCTCGCATTCCAGAGCATCCGGAGGGGGGCACATGTTTTTCAGAAGAGATGCCAACCAAGCAGTACTGGGCCTCACCGTCGCCCTGTTTGTACAGGAAGGCACGTCCAAGACCACACTCAACGCTTCCTAGTTATGTACGGCTCCCTAGTTATGTATGGCAAGTTGTCTATCAGGAAGTTTCACCACGATACCAGACAGAATTAGTCAATAGGCTTAAAAGAGCACAACATCGGTTAGGATTATATTGCGTGTCTGTCATTGCTCAGCATTCATTATTATTCATTGACTTAATTTGCATATCACCCCCAAGGGGACCAAAGGTGGCTTACAATTGGGTGCTGTGTGGTTTCCGGGCTGTATGGCCGTGTTCTAGCAGCATTCTCTCCTGATGTCAGCACCCAAGTGATTCCGGCCGTGAAAGCCTTCGACAATACGTGGCTTACAATTTTCAGCTTGCACATTTATTGTGCACGCTCTTCGTCTCTTTCCTCATGCAGAAATTTTAAAGAAAAAGGGATTAAATCGGGATGAGGCGCGATACGGATTACTAGGCCTGGGGACTCCTACTGAACAGCCATCTATGTGTATTTAATTTATTTTATTTTAATTCATTTTAGAACCAAGTTATTTGATACTGGAATTTTAATGTTTTAAATTTTTTATAACCCACCCTGAGCCCGGCTTCGGCCAGGATGGGTGGGTATACATTCAATAAGATCAATTAATAAAAATAAATTACCCTCTGCTATTTTATTCTCACAACAACCCAGTGAGGGAGGTTGGGCTGAGAGGACATGACTGCCCCAAGGTCAGCCAGTGTGATGGTTCAATTTTGGATGTCCCAGATCTTTAACAACAAAACCAGGCAGGGTGTCATAGACGCTCCTTCCGCACATGCAGAATAATGCACTTTCAAACTGCTTTCAGTGCTCTTTGAACCTGTGCGGAATAGCAAAATCCACTTGCAAACAGTTGTGAAAGTGGTTTGAAAACGCATTATTCTGCGTGTGCAGAAAGGGCCTGACAGTTCCCCTGAAAAGTTTCCAGAAAGCATAACCAGAGCTCCCAAGGGGACACCGTTTGAAAACCCCTGAAATACAACATTAAAAATAAACAGCTAAAAATCTGGCTGGATGTTTCAGATCAATATTTGGACTTCGGCTTTCCACAGCTCCTGGTCACATGTGTTAGCTTAGAGCTTGGTTTGCGCTACAGAAGAGGGATGCTGCTTAAGAAATAACGTTCACATGAGGCTTAGGAAAGAAACAGAAATCTTTTTTATTGTGAAGGCATTCGATGCCAGACAGAAAAAGTAATCGACCTCAGCTACAAGGGAGAGAGATTACAAAGTGTGTCTTGCCCTCATGGCAGTCAGAAAGATAAGCAGGAAGAAAAGGAGTTAGCCCAAAGGAAGGAATCCCTCAGAGCAGCATTTCAGGTGAACAACCAGATAGCAGCAGAGCAGACAACAGGAAGGATATAGGATTTAGCCTATCTAGCCTTTTCAGCTTTACTGCCCCTCTCTGAAGTACTGGTGTGCTCTATACAAAAAGCATTAGCCAAACTGTCATTTCCAACAAAATGCACATTATTTCTTGCACTATTTCTTGCCCTCTTTTCTCTTGTCACTTCCATCTTCAATACTCCACTCGTAACACCCCAGCTCTTCTCAGCCTCCTGGTCTATAAACATTTCTCTTCACCCTTATTTAGAATCTCAGAAGCTCGTCAACGACATTGAGAAACTCTTCTGCTGGCCTCTATAATATCAGGACAGCCCAATCAAACATTGCCATGTCCCTTGATAAATTACACTCTAAATGAGCTTTTTAAAGAAGCTGCTAAGATTTAGAAAACTCCCAACAACTAATCAGGTGTCAAATCTTCATTAACACATTGATATAAAGTGATGGCCCATGATCCATTGGAGGAATACTGTACTGTCATTAAAGCACAAGAAAGATGGAAGGGTATATAAAAAGATCCATAATGGGTCAGACCAATGGTCCATCTAGTCCAGCATCCTGCTTCCAACAGTGGTCAATCAGATACCACCAAGAAGCCCAAAAGCAGGGGCCACAGATAACTGCTCCTCAGCACCTGACAATTTGAGGCACTGCATCTTTGAACCATGAGGATATCATGGGTACTAATCAATGACAGACCTATTTTCCATACATCTACCCAACCCCATTTTAAATCCATGTAGATATAAGACAGGGGCATAACGAGGCAGCCCTGGGCAAACTGTAGCCCTGGGCAAAACCTGAGTTGGATGCCCCCCCCCCCATGGGCGGCCACTCCACCATGACCAATTTTTTTTGCACCAGGACATTGGTGCCTGCAGGGGGTGCATTTTTAGACATATCAGCACCAATATTTCAGCATATCATCAGGAGACTGTCCTTATGCTACTCCCCAGGTTTGGTGAGGTTTGGTTCAAGGAGTCCAAAGTGATGGACTCCCAAAGTGGGTGCCCCATCCCCCATTGTTTCCAATGGAAGCTAATAGGAGATGGGGGCTACAGTTTTGAGGGTCCATAACTTTGGCCCCCCTGAATGCAGGAACATCCTAGAAAATGCACCCCCTGCAGGAACATCCTAGAAATTTGCCCAAGAATCTTTGTTCTGCATTGAATTTTCTGCATTGCTGTCAATGGGGGTTGCAGGCTGTGAGGGGGCACATTTCTGAAGGCAAAGTCTCAAAACTTTCAGGGTCTCATCAGGAGACTGTCCTAATGATTCCCCCCAAGTTTGGTGCAGTTTGATTCAGGGGGACCAAAGACATGGACCCTCAAAACTGTAGCCCCCATCTCCTATTAGCTCCCATTGGAAACAATGGGGGATAGGGGCACACCCTTTGGGAGTCCATAACTTTGGACTCCCTGAACCAAACCTCACCAAACTTGGGGGGTAGCATATGGACAGTCTCCTGATGATATGCTGCAATTTTGGTGCCACTAGCCTAAAAACTGCGCCCCCTGCAGGCCACAAATGGAAAACCACTAAAATACCCAAAAACGAACCCAGCATTTTGATGCCCCCCACAAGGTGATGCCCTGGGCAGCTGCCCACCTTGCCCAATGGGCATTACGCCAGTGATATAAGATCTTGTAGTAGGAGGTTCCACTAACTTTTATTTGCTATTTTATTGCTCATTCACCTGGTTTTCAGCCCTTCCCCTGATGCTGCCTACTGGCACCTAGTCACCGTGGCTAATAACTGTTGACACCGCAGATAGTACTGATTAATAACCTGAGTTGTAAAAAGGAAGAAAGAGACTGGTTGATTCACTCATAGAATCATAGAGTTGGAAGAAACCACAAGGGCCATCAAGTCCAACCCCCTGCCATGCAGGAACACACAATAATATATGATAATATATGCTAGGAAAAAACCACTCCTTGCAAAAAAAAAACCCCTGCAAGTTGGATTTTAAAATGTAGAAGGCAGCAGAAAGATATGGTAAATAAAAATAGTGCAAACTACTGGTTATTTCTAAGTCATAGTAAGGCAGTGATATTGCTGAGACTTATTTGTGGATGATTAAAAACATAGATCACATATTAGAATATCAATAATCTTGGAAAAATAAAACACACCCAAATATAATCCATATTATAAAGCTGAATGGCCATCGCTTCATATATTTGTAATGGTGAACTTTTAAAGTGTCAGTATCATTGTAAAATTCATTAAAATTAAAAGTTGTGGTTTTTTTAACGTTCTCAGGCCTCACAAAATTATAGTTCCCAGCATTTCTTGAAAACAACTATGACAAGTTCACCTGGTAAATGCAGCTTGAGGCACCCGAGGCTGATATTACGTGATGGCTTTTTAAAATATTGTGCAAGCACTGCATTTTGAGGTAGGATACAAACGTACAAATGTATAGTAGGCAGATATGAATATACATTGGGCTATCTAGCAGAGAACAGACTTTGTTGCTACACTAAAGTCCCAAGATCATGAACCATTAATCCCTACCAAGATCCATGGATTTAGAGAGAATTTTATGCATTCATGACTGTGTTTAAGATGAAGTTAATTAAAATGGAACAAGTTCTCCTCTTCTCCTCTGCAAAATGGTGGAAGGTATGTTATATAAGAGAAATCAGATCACTTCCCATCAATTGCAGCTACTTTTTTCCAGCACGCTTCGTAGTGGTACTAAAAGCATTTCAAGTGGTCGCCTAATGATAATGACAGGTAATCCCAAACCTATTATTTTAATACAGCCATGCTTCAGTGTAATGTCAACTGTTGATTAAAATGATGGAGATGGTACATTAAATAAATTGTTTTCCCATCCCCACATACAAAGCTGTTCTTTTATGGTTAACTTCAGTTGGCAGAGTCCCTACTTGATGAGCAAACAATAGCTTTGGCTGGAAATATTTTCTCTGTACCGAACAATAGTGGAAGAATTTCATTTCTCTCTAAGTCCATTAAGAGCGGCTAGAAACAATAAACATGTCATCTCTTCCTTGATTAACTCTGCAGTAGCCCATCGAGACAAAACCAGTTTTCATCTGCGTGAACCCAACTGCATTCAGATAGACTGAAGTAACTCTTGCAGATTTACTCAATTAGATTTGTTTTCCACATACACAACATACTTTTTTGCCTGATCCAACCAACATCAATTCTCTTGTAGGGCAATGCTGGTAGGACCCAACTGCAACCTATTAAGATTATCGAGCATATGAAGTTGCCTTATAGTGACTCAGACCATCAGGGTCAGTTCTGCCTATTCTGACACTCACCATTTTTACAGGGTAGGTGTACAGAAAGTACAACAGTAGTAGCTACACCCTGGAGTACATACACTCAATATTAGAGTACAGTATAAATAATAAGTGATGTATGCAGTCTCAATTTGCAATTCTATCCAACAGGTGAAGCAATGAGTAATGCAATAGAGGTTTATTAGCCTCTATTTCTCTGTACTGAACAATATTCTGACAAGCAGCCATGCATGGGGCCCCCACAATAGACCCATTTACCTACTGTCCCTGATCCTTCTAACTGGAAATGCTGGGGACTGAACCTAGCGCCTTCTGCATGTCAGGCAGATGCTCTACCACTGAGCTATGACTTTGTCCTGTGTCCTTGAGGCATCCAATACACATGCTCCAACAAGAACCAGTGCACATCCTATATATTAAATTTGTGATAATCTTGACACTCATCAGCAGTTCATCAGAACCAGCTGAACCTCGCATACTTTTACAACCTAATGATTCATAACTAACAAGTACAACTTCTTCTGTAGTTATGTTATCCTAGGTCATCAATGTCATGCATATGCCCAAAGATGGCCAACCCAGTTCTGTTTACCTCAGTTTACTTTTTGGGCATCTCCTCTCCTATGTTACTTTTGAACTAAGGATGACATCCAGCATTTGTAGAATTCATCGTTATTTAAACCTCATTAAACTGAAGCAGATCAATACAACCGTAAGTTAGTTCTGTTCAAACAACAGGATCACATTACCTTAAAGCCAACTTTACTGAACTATCAGCCCAATTCTATCTACTGAAACAGTAGGCCCAAATGAGTCACTTCCAAGTAGTTAAGGTCCAGATTGCAACCCAAGGGACTGAAATCCTTTCTATCTCGACTACCTCAAGGAAGTTAGAGCTGTCTTTGAAATTAACATATTCCCAGTTATCTGTATTTGGAGACAATTTTTAATTTGAACAGTATATAGAGGTGAGATGACAAATATTATGATGTAGCTCAAGCAATAATGTTGTCACTGTGTACAAGGGGGAAAATCTTGGAGCATTTGTACATATGCTGAGTTTCCAGGTTCACTTAATCCATAGAAGCCTTCAAACAGATATACAATACAATCAAGATCCACTTACATGTATTCTTTCCAGGAAGGATAATGTCAGAACTGAACTCACTTAGCTTCTTATTTGTTTGCTCTTCCAAGGGGTGCACCAATCAAGAAGAAATGAAGAGTTCAAAAACCCTTGGAAGATTTGAAAAGCTTCCCTTTCATTCCATGTGGAAAAATCAAGTCATGTTTGTTATACACTGTTCCATCAAAAGATCTCAGGAGATTTGTGAATTCATTTGCCATTTCCTGGATCTTCTATGTTCTAGAATGCTCCGCTTGGCTCCTAGTGCTTACCTAGTACTATCTCCAAGGCCCTAGGACCAAAGCAAAGCATTCTAGAGTAAAGAGAGTCCAGGAAATGGCAGGATCAATTCACAAATCTCCTAAGATCTGTTGGTGGGACAGAGTTTAGAAATAATAAACTACCAGCTGCCAGGAATAAGTGTGGGTTTCACACCTCAAAAATATAAACAACTGTCAGAGTACCAAAGCTCACAAGAGTAGGGCCTTTCCACTTCCTGCAGCAGCCCATTGAAATTCTGCTCTGGCTGTCAGGGGATTCTTGTGAATAGCACAAGAAAGGAAGGCGCAGGCGACTGCAGTGAGTGGGGAAAGTAAAAATAAAATTGCCCTCCATCGTCCACCAACCCAAGTTCCATTCCACTGCGGGAAATGACATTCCAACCACAGAAAAGAACCTTCAGATCCAACCCAAGAACAACAATATGGTGGAATATAAAAACTTCTGAATTCAAGGATGATCAACAGAAAACTTTGTTTATCCATAGAACAGACCTTTAAAAACTAATTAAATTGTCCAAAGCACACTTTTCCCCCATCACATATGAGTAGTATTGAATTGGTGCACAACAAATGCTTCCTCAACAGCTCCTGATGGTTAAGAGAGGCGGAGTCTAATCTGGAGAATCAGGTTTGATTCCGCACTCCCTCCACATGAGTGGCAGACTATAATCTGGTGAACCAGGCTTGTTTCCCTTGCAGCCTGCTGGGTAACCGTGGACTAGTTGAAGTTCTCTCAGAACTCTCTCAGCCTCATCTACCTCACAATGTGTCTGTTGTGAGGGGAGGAAGGTACAGGAGTTTGCAAGCCCCTTTGAGACTCCTTATGGTTGAGAAAAGCGGGATATAAATCCAAACTTTTCAAACCCTCTTCAACAAACATTCCAGAACGTATTCCATCTAGAACAACACTGAGGTAGCCTCATAGGAAGCTCTCCATATGAACCTGCCCTAACGAAGATCCTCGGGGGGGGGGGGGGTCATCTCAATGTCTCCCTACCTGGAGTATGGTGGTGACTGTGGGTATGGCCTTCAGAACAGAGTACAGAGGTTGCATCTATCTCAGTGCAGACAGTCATACATGATTCTTACTACAGTACTCCCCGTTAGTATTTATTGGTGTGGAAGATGGACAGTGAAAAAAGCTGACAGGAAGAAAACTGATTCGTTTGAAATGCTGCCTCAGAGGAGAGTTTTGCAGATAGGTCACATCATCCGAAGAACAAGAGTAACTGGAAAAGACAATAATGCTAGGACAACTTGAAGGCAGCACAAAAAGAGGATGGTCCATCATGAGACGGGTTGACTCAACAAAGAAAGCCTTCAGTTTCCTGACACTGTTAATGACTGGATGTTTTGGAGGTCATTCACTCATTCAGAAGCGACTTGACGGCACATTATACACATACATGAGTCTCCCCTCCTCCATTTTATCCTCACTCTGAGGTAAGAACATAAGAACATAAGAACAAGCCAGCTGGATCAGACCAGAGTCCATCTAGTCCAGCTCTCTGCTACTCGCAGTGGCCCACCAGGTGCCTTTGGGAGCTCACATGCAGGAGGTGAAAACAATGGCCTTCTGTGGCTGTTGCTCCCGATCACCTGGTCTGTTAAGGCATTTGCAATCTCAGATCAAAGAGGGTCAAGATTGGTAGCCATAGATCGACTTCTCCTCCATAAATCTGTCCAAGCCCCTTTTAAAGCTTTCCAGGTTAGTGGCCATCACCACCTCCTGTGGCAGCATATTCCAAACACCAATCACACGTTGGGTGAAGAAGTGTTTCCTTTTATTAGTCCTAATTCTTCCCCCCAGCATTTTCAATGAATGCCCCCTGGTTCTACTATTGTGAGATAGGTAGGCTGAGAGTGTGGGTTTCTGGCCCAAAGGCACCCAATGAGCTGCCATGGCAGAAGGGTGACTTGAACCCAGGTCTCCTAGATCACTCTAACAACAGTACCACACTGGCTACACAGTACATAAACTGGGATCCCACAATTGTAAAGATACATAAAGTTATCACATCCACTGTAAATTCATATTCAATCCCCTCTCCAAGATCAGCATGTACAGATTTCGGTGATATCTTGCTGGTTCCAGACAATAAAAATAAAGTGTTTTATTATCTCATGGACTTTTCTATTTGCTTAGAACATGGCATGCGAAACAGTTTCTTCCTCAAACATGACCTGCAGGCAAAAGCAATCACTAGATGTAGGAACACATTATTACAACATCTCAAAACTTTCTTTGCTACCTGCTATCTATATCCACCTATCTACCTGGCAAGTTTCCTTCATCCAGTGAAACCACTGATAGTTATGACTGGATTTCGATAGCGAGAAGAGAAGAGTGCCAACCAAGACAATCTCCAAAAATCACAGCCTTGAAACTCCACTTATAGCCGGAGTGGGCAGAACTCAGTCTTGCACAGTCTGCTTTGTCTGTTGTTTTGAGAATTATGATCATCCACTAATGCACCTTTAAGTTTACAAAGAAGAAACAGCAGCCAACAGGATCCCTTGAAATTGGCCCCTTGCCTACTGGGGAACTGTGGCCTGTCTTCTCTTCCCACTACATCACTTTGGAAAAGTTTCATCTCCTGTTTTAAGCACCATCCACTGTGGATCGAGCAGATTTTTCTAACACTTAAAAACACTACCTTTCATGTTCTGATGCCCAATTCCTCAGACAAGTACTAAACAGCAGGCAGAATGCTATTTTAGGCCATCTGATATTTTAAAAGAGTCTTTGGCCTTCATAGATCCCCAACCAAAAGCGGGGGGGGGGGGGCACATCCACTTTCTCTGCATGCCCCCACCATATTCCTGAAACAAGCATGTACAGTTTCTCATCTATAGATGTAAAATGCCAAATGCATGGGGAGGGGGGAGGGTAATCCTCCAAACTCAACAGTTCGGGTAGGAAACAGCGCACAATGCAGAAGCGGAATTGGAGATGGGGTGGGGGGAAAGGGAGGAAGGAAGCCGGGACCGGAGTTTAAAGTCCTCAAATCGAATCCATCTGGAAACCCGACCGGGAGGTGGACACGCTCTGATCCAGACGCAGGCGCATACACACATCTACACACACACACACGGAGAGGGGGGAAAGGGAGAAATAAAATATGTATTTTACCTTGGAGGTTTTGCACTCGGATGTCGCTAATCTGCCCGATGAGCTCCTCCCGCTGAAACCAGTCCCATTCGTGGCCAGCCATGGGGCAGCGCAGGCACCGGTGGAGATGGGGAAATCACGGCTGCTGCAAAAGAAGGGGAGTTCTTCAGTGTACCCCCCCCCCCCCACCGCCCCACTCTCTGGAGCGGAGAAGAGGGCGAAGCAGGCGGCGGAGAGAGCAAGCAGCAGGCGGGCGGGGAGGCAGGAGGGAAGCCGCTCGGGCAAAGAGTTGGTCGGCCGTTGCTGAGCGCACAGCAGCAGCAGCAGCGCGGGAGGCTGGCTCAGAAAGCCCCGAGACCTCACGCGCAGGGAGGGTGCAGCGCGCGGGCAGAGGGGCGGGGATGCACAAGGTAAGCAAGGCAGCCCCACACCTCTGCACGGGCGGACCAGGCGGGCACTTGCCTTTCCTCCTCCTCCCCCCCCCCCTCAAGTTTTTAAAGGGCCGAGGTAACGCCTGGGGCTTTTAAGTTGCACATTGTGACGTTTGCCACTGCTGTGACGCAGGCTTGAGTAGGAGCCGGTTAGAGGCACTGGGCATGCATTGCACACAAACATAGCAAGCACCTGGTTAATGTTTTACTGCATGTCTGTGTACACGCGCTTCGGATGCAAGCCCGCCTCTCCTCTCTGCAAGCAGGTTGCGGCGGGGAAGGCGGGGGGAGATCACCCCAAACCGAGTAGATTCGGAGGAGTGGAGGGGACAGCTCCAAAAAGTCCAAGCGACGGGCTGGTGAGCACTTGTTCTCCCCTCCGGAGCGGCGCCCCGCTAAAACAGTATAGAGATCCAGCTCTGCAGTGCATGTCCGCTTGGGGATTTGCAAGGCGGGCGGTGGAGAGAGGGAAAGGCGAGCTTGAGAAGCGATGGAAAAGAGGAGGAGGGCTGGAGGGAGGAGCGAAAGTATTTACAAGCCGTCAACCTGTAGGATTTGGGAGCATCCAGGGCTGCAGCAGAAGCGAGAGAAAGGCCCGGAAGACGGATTTTTTTTGGATTCCAGGAGGGTTTCTTCCGGCAGCGCATTTGAGAAATAGCAACAGGGGCCTTGTCGCGGGCTCTCTCCGCCTGCGCTCTGGCTTCATGGCCGTTGCAAATCTGGTTCCCGCTTAAGCATCCCCCCAATTCTGGGTCCTCTGCGGTTGGCGCCGCCACGATAGAGGGCACATTTCCAGCAACGAGAGCAGGCATTTGGCCGCGGGGCTTTGCACTTGCACGGGTGGAGCGACGACGACTGCTTTGCGGGGGTGGTCGCAGCCTCTTGGGAACTGGGCGGTGGGTTCTCACGTGGCCAAGGGGGACTTCTGCTGGCGTCCGGTAACGTCACGTGTGTAAAGCGTCCCTCATCCTGGTGCACTCGTGCTGCAGAGAGAGGGGGCAAAGTGCCAGGGGTTGCCAATACCAGCTTGGGAAATTTCAGGAGATTTTGGCCTTGTAGCCTGGAATGGGAAGGGGAGCGACCTCAGCAGGGCATAATGCCCTACACTCTGCCTTCCATTTTTTCCCAAGGGAACTGAACTCTGCCACTTGGAGATCTGTTATAATTCCAGGAGATCATAGTGCTGTCAACCTCCTGGGGAGGCCTGGAGAGCTCCTGGAATTACAACTTATCTCCGGATGACAGAAATTCATTCCCTTGAAGCAAATAGATTCATCCCCTTGAAGCAAATAGAGGGTGGATTCTGTGACATTACCTTGGAGGTTTTACCTTGGAGCAGGGGTCTGCAACCTGTGGCTCTCCAGATGTTCATGCTGGCAGGGGCTGAGGTGGTAGAATGGACTCCTCCATTTCTGAATGAAGGTGCATATTTTTGGAAAGCTTTTCTGTACATAAGGAAAGGGAGAAAGTACAGAACCTCCACCCCCCACTAGCCTGTTATTCTATTACTTGGAGGTTTGAAAAAATGTGAATGAACGTTCAGTACTGGAATTCACCACCTGTGGTCTGGAATGGTACAATCCTTTCTCTCCCTGGACTGGGCCGCCTCACTGCTGCTTCATTCATTGGCACTTGTGAGTGAGTCTGGGCAGCGGTTCAAATCAGCAATGAAGCTCAGTTCATGACCTTGGGACCAGACACTGTTTCTCTTGCAGAGTCGTTGGCCCGGATGAAACGGAGGCGCCGCCGCACATGCTGTTCTGTGTGACCTCTGAAGGGGGACTAAACTGTGATTGTCAGCAGGGTTACCGAACTCCAGGTGCTACCTGGAATCCTCCCAGAATTATAATTGAGCGCCCGGCTACAGAGATCAGTTTCCAGGGAGGAAATGGTAGCTTTGGGAGATGGGCACTATGGCATCACATTCCCATGGAGCTCCGTCCCCAAAATCTGCTCTTCCCAAGCGACACTCTGAAATCTCCAGGAATTCCCCCAGCCAAAAGTGACAACTCCAAATAGGTAATATTCTAGGGCAAGAATTCTTTTACATAATGACACAGCCTAAGGGCCCTAAATTGGGATCTCGATTGCTGTGCTCAGGACATTTTCTAGTCTTGGGACTTTTAAAGATTACCATTTTGTGGTGAGATGGGAATACGTAGCCCAACATTCAGATGATAACAGCGTGGTGTAGTGGTTAAGAGCAGTGGACTCTAATCTGGAAAACCAGGTTTGATTCCCCACGCCTTCGTATTACCCATATATGCGCGCGCGCGCGCACACACACACACACACACACATACCCCTTTCTATTCCAAACCTATTTTCCAACCGATTTATATCTTAGGAACTCTGTGTGTGTGTGTGTGTGTGTTTATTGCATTGAATCAAGTGCTTGTGAACCTCTTACCCCTACAATAAAGATTGTTAAATTTGCATTATATTCCTCTCTGTGGATTTTCTTCCAAGAGCTGATCTTCGTATACATTGGTATTAAAGGCCCCTTCCGCACACGCAGAATAATGCACTTTCAATCCACTTTCAATGCACTTTGAAGCTGGATTTTACTGTGCGGAATAGCAAAATCCACTTTTAAACCACTGTGAAAGTGGACCGAATGTACATTATTCTGCATGTTCGGAAGGGGCCAAAGATTCTTTACCCAGCCTCTTGCAATATTAACAAGCAGTCTGTTCTGAGCTAATTTTCTCCACTTTATTGAGTGACTGATTTTCTCCATCCTGGGTAACAACTCCTCCATATGAGCAGCAAACTCTAATCTGGTGAACCTGGCTTGTTTCCCTGCTTCCCCATATGAAGCCTGCTGGGTGACCTTGGGCCAGTCACAGTTTCCTCAGAACCCTCTCAGCCCCACAAAGTGTCTGTAGTGGGGAGAGGAAGGGAAGGGGTTTGTAAGCCACTTTGAGAATCCTTACAGTTGAGAAAAGCAGGGTATAAATCCAAACTCTTCATTTTGCCAGTTGAAAAATGCAGCCTAACACTAACACAGCCACTACTGTGTGGAGGGTTGTAGGATAAAGAGCTTGTAAGTGTCGTGTTTGCTTTAAGTTAAGACACATGTATATATTCTTAATGTGAGATTTATGTTCACAGCATAGGTCACATTGTCTATCAGGATGGTTTGCAGTCTCCAACTCAAAAAAGCATAGGAATGTGATTCAGCACAAGCTATGATGATAAGAGGCCTTTGCACCTTGAAGAAAAATCCTTGGAAGCGGACATCTTATCGGGAAAACCGCTTGTGCTTGGCTTCCAGCGTCTTGTTTACTATTGGACTAATTATACTTGACTTTCAGCATATTGTTTATAATGAGATTAGAATATTATGAGAAGTTGTCTTAAACTGAGATATGCTTTTCCTATGTTTTGATTTCTATTGTATTTTGAGTACTTAATACAGTAGGTGATTATTGTTTTTAATTGCACTGTGACACTTTATTATAAATTTCATAAATATACATTTGGTTGTCTTTTTGTATGCAGCAGAGAGTGAATTGTACTTGTATTTCATTGTGGTTGCCACTCCCAGGTTTGGTGTTATCTTTACTACCCGTGGCACTGTTCCTCCTCATGTGGAAGCAAAGTTGCCAGGTTGGATTCCTCACTTTAGAGCAGTCCACAAACACATACATGTGAACACAATGGCTGCAGGGACTGGAGGTATCTAGTGTTGGTTGCCTATCTGGTACCTGGTGTCTCTGATGGCCCTACCCTTGACCTCAGCTTCCTACTGATTGCCAGCCCAGATCTGGCCAACTTGTCTCCAAGCCTTAAAATTCACCAGCCAGCTTCAAATCAAAGACCCTCAAAATAGTCTAGGAATTTTTGTTTTGTATTTTGCCAAAAGACAGGAAACAACCAACCTAAAGGTACTTTCCTCAAAAGAAACAGGAGGACAAACTTCAGAGTTGGGCAGGATATAAAGACCTCTTCTAGCTATGCAAGGAAGAGGGAACATGGTCGGTTTTCCGGCAGCAGCCATTTTCAAGAAAACGTGGAGGAGGAGATGTCCTAGGAAACGAAAATAAATATACTGGAGCACTGCTAAATAAATAATGGCTGCTGGTAATTGAAATCAATATTTCATTATGCAGTTGGTTCAGTGTGCTTCATGTATGACCAAGTGCAATGAAGTCAGTATAGGCCAAAATCCTGATGCATATTTATGTTTATATTATCTGTGGGCATAGTTCACAGAACTGAAACAGTGTTAAGTCAATTGAATGACCAGGAATGTGAGTATGCCAACTATACAAGCCACTGTAAGTTTTATGAACAGAGTTCTCAGTGCTATTTTTATTTTGGAAAATCAAGTTCAGAGCGGCCCCATTTAAATCGGGACTGTAGATCAAGGGGGTACCTGCACTGATTTCCCAGTGTAAAATGGCCTTGGGTATCTGCTATTTGTGTCACTGGGAAAACATATAGACATATGGGGTACCTTACGGTCAGAGGTGGGATCCAGCAGGTTCTCACAGGTTCCCAAGAGTAGGTTACTAATTATTTGTGTGTGCCGAGAGGGGGTTACTAATTGGTGATTTTGCCACGTGATTTTTGCCTTAGTTACATCCCTCCTCTGAGCAGTAGCGCACCGAACTTGAAGCAGTCTAGCAGGAGGTGCACCGGCGTGCGTGGCAGCCTGCGCCTGCATGCATTTGTTTCCCGCCCAAGGACCAGTACAGCGGCTGCATCCTTGCCACAGCCCCGCCCAGGAATACCCCGCCCCTGCAATGCCTGGCCACACCACCATCGTGCCCCGCCCAGTCCCATTGGTGCTACGCCATAGTTTGAATCCCACCACCATGGGAACCTGTTACTAAAATTTTTGGATCCCACCACTGCTTACGGTTGCTAGGTAGGTACTCCCTTGCCAATGGTAGAGGATGGGGTATCGGATTTCCAGATGCAGGTTGGGAAACTCCTAGAGATTTTGGGATGGATCCTGAGGAAAACAGGGATCTTAGAGGCCATAGCATCAGTTTTCTCAAGTGAAACTGATCTCTAGTTTAAATATGAGCTGTAATTCTGGAGGATCTCCACGTTCCACCTGGAGGCTGGCATCCCTAGGCTTAGGCCACCTGAATGTTTGCCGCCATTTCAAACCAGGCAACCACTGCAGGAAAGAAGAAGAATGTGCCATCAAATTGCAACAGCTTCATAGTAACATTATTCACAGTATTACCCTAAGCAGGCAGTCTCCACTTCAGTTGGTGGGAATTAGCTGGAGACAGAGAGCGAGAAGGAGTAACTGGGATCAATAACCTATGTATACCTGGATAGTACTGGGTGAAAACTCTCAAATGAGCAGGCAGTTGTATAAATTAAAATACAGTTTTATTAAAAAATTAAAATAGCAAAACAATAAATGTATCTTAAGCTGTGAACACATGTACACAAAGCATACAAGACCTGACTAAGAAAAGGGAGGAAGTTGGAGAGGGTTTCAAGGATGGATGGTGGTTACAGATCGTGAAGGGACATCCAGGGACAGCAGAACTGAAGAGGAAAACAGCCAGTGTTTCCAGAAGCAAAGCAAAGGGCTCACATGAAAGTTGGAGTTAGCAAACATATCCAGAACGTCACACACATGCACACACTATGAGTGGCCAAAGGTTCAATATTTATACCCAAGAATGGATCCTGAGGTGGTATGAGGTAAGCTGGCAGGAAAGTCAGAGGCAAGAATTGATTACTTTTCTGGAGTTCCAGCAAAAAGATAGGAATGGCTTGATGAATTGTTGGAACCCAAGAGAATGCCTGGGCTAGCCTTTTGAATACTGACTGATTGTTGGGATGGGTGCAGGTAGGGTAAGTAATAGTCTGCTCGAAGCACTGATTACATCACAACTGAGACGTATCCAATTTGTGTAGAGTGGGGGCTTGCTCTTATGCTAATCTTTGGCTGCTATACATTCTTGGCACCCAGTGGGAGGAAGGGTCCAACTGCTTACAATTGGGTATCCCAGGCAAGAGACAAGCAGAGATGATTTGCCACTGCCTTCATCTGTGGAGCAACCATGGACTTCCTTGATGGTCTCCAATGGAGGTACTGGTCATGGAAGGGAAGATTTAGGCCCTTTCCGCACATGCAGAATAATGCACTTTCAATCCACTTTCAATGCACTTTGCAGCTGGATTTTACTGTGCAGAATAGCAAAATCCACTTGCAAACAATTGTGAAAGTGAATTGAAAGTGAATTATTCTGCATGTGCGGGCCTTAAACTCTCCACATCACATACCACAGGACTAATCAGGATTGGTCCTCTGCATACCTCTTAGCACAATCAGTAGTCATACCTCCAGCCATCTCAATGCCTAGGAACCACCAGAAATGCATCTTCTGGGAGGAAAAAAAACCCATACAGAAATGAATGTTATTTATGTGACAGAGCAACTGCAATGTCCTTCCAAGTAATCACTTTGTACAACAACACATGCCCAGCCACTGCTCACTCAATATATTGTTCCTGGCAGAAGACTGTTCTTTGTTCAGCTGATGTGGCTGTTGAGATTTGGGCAGCTTCCATACGATCATTTATTCTACAACTGCCAAGGTTTTTTTCACGCTGCTGTTACATAAATCCAGGTGACGATGCCATCAACTGGTGGCGTTCCATTTCCCCCTTGTTGATTTCAGCCTGTTTGCAGCTGTCGTTTGCTGCAATGTCTTTCAATTAAAGCATAATTACAACTACAGGCATTCTCATGTGCAGTTGAGGCTGTGGTGATAGAACGTACATCACATTTCTGCTGACTTATAGTCAGCAATACTCACAGTCAGCCTCTGCTTAGCAACCCTGTACTTTTTTGGTGGTCTCACATCCAAGTACTAGCCAGGACTGACCCTACTTTGCTCCTGAGAGCTGATGAGAGCAGGCTAGCCTTGGGCCATCCACATCAGGGCAATAGAGGGATGGATTACCTCGGTTTTCGTTGGTAATCTGTCCGAAAAGAATTGCTAAAAACTGAAACCGATGAAAACCGAGGCAAACTTTTCCATAGGAATCAATGTAAATCCAATTAATCCGTTCTAGGCACTCCAAAAAACATACCACAATCACATTTTTGGTGAATAAACATAGTGTTTAATGCTGAAAACAGTAACAAACAATAACGCTAGGACTAGCTTCAGAGCCAGTGGACCAATGTCACATCAGAGAGCCGTCCAAATAGGTCTGTTTCTGACGCCTCTTTAAGATTAGTCTGAAATGGGGCAAGACATTGTCATTAAACAAGTTGCAGACACGGCCTGCAACAGCTTTGTCTGGGTGATTTTTCTCCACAAACCCCTGCACCTTACTGCAAATCGATGAAAACCGAGGCAAATCGATGAAAACTGAGACAAATTTTTCACTGAAAAAATCGATGAAAACCGAAACCGATGAAAACCGAAGGCACTGAAAACCGAGGTTCCACTGTATCTTTAAATCCTGCCATTACATTTGCTTTTCAAAAAGCTTCTAACTCTCCAATTATTTTTGTAGTTGGAGATGCTTTTTTTCAGCCAACTTGTAGCAACTCCTGGATGCTCCTTAATTGTTATTATTTTAATATCGTATATAGACATCAGTGAGCTTTATACCTTCAGTAGTACTGCCCACCAATAGATAGGAAGTGAGAATAAAAACTCATGTAGCTCTTCAACTTGTGGGGTCAAGTCTTCAACTTGTGGGGTCAAGTCATACAGGCGGGTCACATAGGCCTACTTGCAGGTTTGCAAGCACCTATGTAGGGATGCCAGCCTTCAGATAGGCGGGATCTCTTGGAATTAAAACTCATCTCAGTTCCTCTGGCGAAAATGGATGCCTTGGAGCACAGGTGTCAAACTCACGGCCCTCCAGATGTTATGGACTACAGTTCCCATTATCCCCCACCAGCATCATGCTGGCAGGGGATGATGGGAACAGTAGTCCATAACATCTGGAGGGCCGCAATTTTGACACCTATACCTTGGAGGGTGGGCTCTATGGCATTATACCCAGAGGTGGGATCCAGCAGGTTCTCACAGGTTCCCGAGAGTAGGTTACTAATTATTTGTGTGTGCTGAGAGGGGGTTACTAATTGGTGATTTTGCCACATGATTTTTGCCTTAGTTACGCCCCTCCTCTCAGCAGTAGCACACAGAACTTGAAGCAGTCTAGCAGGAAGTGCACCGGCGTGTGTGGCAGCCTGTGCCTGCGTGCATTCATTTCTCTCCCAAGGACAGGCGCAGCAGCTGCGTCCTTGCCACAGCCCCGCCCAGGAATGCCCCGCCCCCGGACTGCCTAGCCATGCCTTCGTCATGCCCCGCCCAGCCCCATTGGTGCTACGCCACAGTTTGAATCCCACCCCCATGAGAACCTGTTACTAAAATTCTTGGATCCCACCACTTATACCCCACTGAGGTTCCTGTCCTCCCCTGGTTTCACCCCAAATCTCCAGGAGTTTCCCAATCTGGAGATGGCAACTCTACCACTTTACTGGTGGCTAGGGGAGCGGATCTGGAAATCCTACTATACAGCTGCCAGGGGTTTTGCTCCTTTCTCTAAGGATCTGAAAGCTAGTGTGAAAATGAGGAGATTAATGGCACCTGCTTCTCCTGCCTCTCTTTCCTACACACTGGAAAAGGCAATCAAGGGTGTAACAAGGGTGGGGAAAGGGAGGGCTCTTGCCATGGGTGCCAGTTGCCTGAGGGTGCCCTGATCACTCCCCCCTGCTGCGCCCACTGCACCCACTGTCCCCACTGCAAAAAAAAAGGAAGCCTGTGGTTGCCTTAAAACTAAGCTTAATTTACTTCCAGTTGAGTGGAACTGTGGCAGGGTGGAGAATAGGGGTGGAGGATAGGCCAGGGAGGGAGCTCTTTCTCTGGCTTTGCCTCTGCCCCCCGTCTTCCCATAGCCACCGCTCACCCAGAAGTAAGTTAACCTTAAATTTAAAACAACCATAAGATTTTTTTTGGCAGTAGCTGGTGAGGGAATGTAGCCTACTTCTCCCTGCTCCACCGCCACCTTAAAATCCTATTTGTTTGTTTGTTTGTTTAGCTTTTAAATGTCTCTCCTTATCATATGGGCTCAGAATAGTAAACATCAATAAGTTATACAATTAAAACAGATTAAAATAAAAATAACATGACACCCACGCATATGACAGCCACGCATATACACACTAGCAAGGGCTGGGACAGCGGTAATAAGCCTAACAACCAAACAACCAAAAAGCGAGAGGAAAGGCCAGCTAAACTGGAATACTGTGGCTGCTTTCAACCATAGGCCTGATGTAACAACTCTGTCTTGTAGGTGCTGTGGAACTGAGGTAGGGCCCCTCCGCATTGTAGGATTCGACCTTAGTTTGACGTAGGTCTGACCAGGGTACTCCGCATAGCCGTAGCGTTTGACTCATGTCTGTTTCGGCTTCCCCCCTCTCACCGTTAAATTTTTGAGCTCGATTGGGAGGTGCAACATGCTGGTGAACTCAGGTTGCACTCAAGCCGAAGCCGGCGGAGTACGGAATCTCCCTCGCCTCAACTCTCCCAGCCAGCCAGCCAATCACAGTGCAGTATTTTCGGCCATGAGCAGAATGGGAGACTCGTGGCGGCAGAGAAAGCACGCCTTAAAAAAAAATCATCCTATGTAGCTCCTACATCGGTAAACAGGAAAAAAAGGACGCGCACTCACGTTTCTCGCCATAGAATGGCAGCCAATCGAGAATGAGGAGCGGAAGACGCAAGGAGGTAATTCCGCCATCTGAACTCAGCTTCCGAGACATGAGTCAGCTGCTGTGCGGAGAAACGGAGGAGTCGAGCTCAGGTAACGATTTCCGCGGACACGAGTCAAACCTGAGTCGCCTTGTGTGTGCGGAGAGGGCCGTAGAGTCTTCCTTCAATGGAAGTGACTCTTCCTCAGGCTCAGGGGTCTCCAAACTACGACCCACAGGCCACATCTGGCCCATTACAAGATTTTATCTGGCCCACAGCCTCCATCATTGGTAAAATTGATATTTAATATTTTAATGTTTATTATTAATGTTCTTTATGGTTGGTCTAAATTATTGCCTTTTGAATTGTTTTAGATATTGTATTATTTATCCATGTATGTTAGCTGCTCTGAGCCTGGCCATTGGCTGGAAAGGGGTGGGGTTCTAAGTCTAATAAAATAAATAATTCTTCCCCCCAACTCACACAGTCAAACAGTATCATATGCAATTCTGTCCACCACACTCCTTCCATTTAATCAGAGTGGGCTTGGCAAACCCTCATTTTCAGTCACCTGTACCATTTGCTTTAAGACCTTCAAACCGTAATTATTCAGTGGTAATCTTGCCCCTGCTGATAAAACAAAATCAGATTTCCACATATTGACTTTTCAACAGTGTTGTAAAATGATCATGTTGAGGAAGTAGTGTTATTTTTGCACATGCATAAACAAATCATAACAAAACCAGGTTTCCACAACAAGGTGCCGTGCGCTGCTCACCTCCACCTTAAATAAGCGGCTCACATTGAGCCCTGCTTCTTGGATCATCTCTCTGAGTAACTTCAGTCTTTGCACAAAGCCTAATCATTGTCTTTTGTTATATAAATTATTTTCTGCTGCATTCTAATTATTGTGTTGCAATTTATTTTTGTTCAGCCTTTACTAGTGGTTCAAGTTTGCTTTGAATTACTTTACTTTGTTTTACTGCTTTTCTTTCTTGGAGCATGTTTATTTTTCTTATCTGCAGTTAAATAATTGATTATTTTGTCAGAGCATTTGATATTTTTACTCATATATCACTTCGCAGTTTAAGCACAGCATTATTTCTTCACACTTGTCACATTTCTCCGTTGCTCTGAATCATAACATGATGACACAAAAAGATCCAAGTAAAATTTAACTCAATCATTGTAAATTTTATTCATTCATTTGTTTTATGAAACTATCATTTTTCAGCCTGCAAATATTTGTAAAATATATGATGTTCTGAAAAGTTTGGAGACCCCTGCTCTAGCAGAAGAGCTATTTCTGTCAGAGGAAGGCTGCTTAGGTTAGAGTTAGACCAAGGCTTAGTTTGGACATTGCTAAGCAGAGTCGGGACACAAATGAAGAAGAAGAAGAGTTTGGATTTATATCCCCCCTTTCTCTCCTGCAGGAGACTCAAAGGGGCTTACAATCTCCTTGCCCTTCCCTGCTCACAACAAACACCCTGTGAGGTAGGGGGGGCTGAGAGAGCTCCGAGAAGCTGGGACTAGCCCAAGGTCACCCAGCTGGCATGTGTGGGAATGTACAGGCTAATCTGAATTCCCCAGATAAGCCTCCACAGCTCAGGCGGCAGAGCTGGGAATCAAACCCGGTTCCTCCAGATTAGATACACGAGCTCTTAGCCTCCTATGCTACTGCTGCTCCTGTTATCTGTTTATTTACTGAAGAGAAACAGAGCATATAGGGAGCAAATAGGCTGCTAAAGCAGATCCTTCAACAGATCTCCCCTCCCTCAGGAAAAAGAGTTTCACCTGCAGCCAAGTTATCAGTTGTTGCACAGTCAGACAGTCAATAATGACAGATAACTTCCTGTAAATAGCTGGTCTGCCATTAAAAATATTATTTTTGCAAAGGCCAGCTCCAAGAAATGTTGAGCTTGAGCCTGTTCTCCATTCCTTGCAGCAGTAGCTATGCCCACAAGGCTTTGGTGTTGTCTCACACAAACTCAGAATGTTCCCTGGAAAGATCCCAGAAGGCTTAGCAACCTACAGCGATTCCATGGCCGACACCCAGGGGGTTCCTTAGGAAACAATTCAGTTGGGAAAAGTTTCCCTAAAGTAAGCGCAAGTAGGCCTTCCTGTGAGGGGACTTCTCCATGGAGTTCCTAGATAACACATGGCATGTTTTGCATGTTGGAGAGGAAAAAAAACACACTGGGATAGTGAATTCTATAGGAAGATCTAACCAGGGAATTAATAATTACTGTTAAAAATTCTCATATCGCCTTACCATTTGCCCAAATGACATGTATTACGCTGTCTGCAAACACCGCCCAAATTCATGGTTCCTACAAATGGACCTTGATGTCTGGAGGTTCTAACAGCGGAGTGCAGCTATTGTATACTCTTGACCAAAGAATGGTATACTCCTGTCTGGGATCGTCCTCTTCCATGGAGTGCACACAGTGGTGGAATTCAAATAATTGAACAACTGGTTGTTTACAAGCACCACTTTAACAACCAGTTCTGCCAAAGTGGTGCGAACCTGCTGAATCCCACCACTGAGTGCACAGCTTTAGGAGGGGTATACATCAAGCACATCAAGCAGTGAAAGAGGTAGGGGACACCCACCTAGCTAGCCAGATCTGTTGAATCAACTCTAGCAATCAATGGGGTGACAGATGTCACAGCCAGATCCCCCTCACATCCCATATTCATGGTTGTTAGCCAGGATCTATTCTTCAATTAGATAATTTTCAGGTTTTTTTATCAGAAACTTAGGGCCTGTGGCTGTTCCACCCCCATCCAGAAGTCTCACATTGGCTGCTAAATTGCTGCAAACTGGTTGTAACTGCAATAATCCGTGAAGACAGGAAGGGTCTAATGTAGTCTGGTTGGCAGCATTTGCTGCTTATAGTAGTTTTCTGGCAAGGCTATTAAAGAATCATCACCAGCCTCTGACAAGCAGAGGCCTTGAGGCAAACTTTGCCAATTACATCAAATTGCCATTAGTTTGTGACAATTATGATGTCTGTTAAGCACAGCATGGGTCACCCTTGTGACCTGAATGCTGAAATTCTGACAAGAGGAAAAAAAGATGACGAAGCCAGCCTAGAAGATGAAATGATATCATTTGGAACATATTTCATTGTAATGGCCTTTAGCTGAACAATGAGCAGTGATGGGGACGGATACTTCTCAAAATACAAAATCTGCTTCTGAAAATTCCAGCGGGCTCTAGCACGACACAGAAACAGAACTGAGGTGAGGGATGTACTGGTGGGTCGGGATTTTATTCTCAATAGCTGAGAATACTCAGGGCCAGGCTCAAATCATGCCCTAAACCAAATACTAGGATTGCTACCCTTCAGATGGAGACTGAAGATCTCTGGAATTAAGGCTGACCTTCAGATAGCAGAGGTCAGTTCCCCTAAAGAAAAAGGGAGGACTCTATGGCATTATACCCTGCTGTGGTTAGGGTTACCAGTTCTGAATTGGGGAATCCCTGGAGATTTTGAGGGTGCAGAATAGAGGGAGCAGGGGTGGGGTGGGGGCAGAATTTGGAGAGAGGAGAGCTTTCATCAGGGTAAAATGTCTGTCATTCGGAGATCAGTTGTAATTCTTGATCTCCAAGTCCTACCCTACTAGTCAACCCTAGTTGAGGTCCCTTTCTTTACCAAACCCCACCCACCCGAGGCTCCACTGCAAATCTCCGGGAATTTCCCAATCCAGAGTTGGCAACCCTGACTCTGAACCCAGCGTCTGGACAAAAGAAGGGCATGTGACTTCTCAGAGATGATTGGCCAATGAGGCAAGACAGCAGTAATTCATCCTCCACTTAAAGTTCCATGCATTATTATAATAGCTCAGAAAGGGGAGGAAGTGGTGAGAGGAATTATCTGCCTCTCATGTGTTCTGTCCCATAATCCCAAGGTCTGGCTGACAAGGGTTTTATGATGACTCCTGACGAATCTGTTCCCAATCCTAGCCATCTCCCATATTAATTTCAGCTCCTATGATAATTAAGCACCTTCTCTTTCACGGACTGGAATAGTGCTTTTCAGCTTGGGTAAGCATTCCTCAAGGTAAACAGCCTTCTGTTCTGTGGAAACAGCCTTGGGCATTGCGCCCAGTCCCGTGATACAGTTCATATGTGTCAGGCACAGCCCCACGCCTCAGCCAATTCAGTGGAAACAATGGGTGTGGTCAAAGCATGGAATGCAATTGACTCCTTGAGGTCTTCGGCTTACTCAGGTGTGGGAAAAAACAGAAGCACACAATATTACACCGCCTAACCACCCAGTTACGTGTAATGAGAATATTCAGCGATGGCGTGCCTGGGCCACCAAGACTGAAGGCAAGTGTATCAGAGACTTCACAGCTAGAGACTTCACAAACCCTGCTAAGTTCCATAAATCATACTGATATTGATCTATATAGGTACCACCGCCACCCCCAGTGGGGCTTTGAGATCTCCCAGAATTACACTGGACCTCCAGCTTACGGAGATCAGTTTTCCCCTGGAGAAAATAGATGCTTTGGAGGGTGAACTCGATAGCATTATACCCTTCTAAGGTCCCTCCACTCTCCAAACCTGACTCTCCCCACTCTCCTCAGCAACCCTGTTTACCTGACGAAGAATAAGTACGTCCATAAGGTAAGTAAGCAGGGAAGTTTGTAGCCATGCCGCACAGAGAAACTGAATTTAAAATATAGTCATTGGAAGCTGCTGTTGTCAGTTCAGAAGTAAATCTGCAGAGGTTTGGTGATCTCTTTAGTCCCAGTTGCTGTGTTTGTAAATAGTCCCAGAATGCACTTTGTTTGCTATCACTTAAAAATAAAGCTTTCCTCCAAGAAGCTCAGCGCAGCACACAAGTTTCTTTGTTCCTCCATTTTATCTTCACAACAACCCTGTGAGATAGGTTTGGCGGAGGGGAAACAGCTGGTCCAAAGTCACCTTGTTTACTTCATGTGGATTTGAAACCAGTTCCCCCTAGTCCCTGCAGTCTAACCACTATACCACACTAGCATTCCCAGTTTCAAGCTGCTACACTGTTTCTCCGAAAATAAGACATCCCCTGAGAATAAGACGTAGTAGAGGTTTTGCTGAAGTGCTAAATATAAAACGTCCCCCGGAAGTAAGACGTGGCAAAGTTTTTATTTGGAAGCATGCCTGTCGAACAGAACACCGGAGCATGCAGCTGTGAAGCGGAAAAATAAGACATCCCCTGAAAATAAGACATAGCGCATCTTTGGGAGCAAAAATTAATATAAGACACTGTCTTATTTTCGGAGAAACACAGTATACTAAACACACTAGAGAGGAAGCCGTATCAGGCCTAGTGAAACTTCCAAGTAAATATATCCTGTCAATTTGCTGATGATGAAATCTTCTGCTCTGGTTCTCTAAGTCCCTTCGGTTGTTTTAGTTCTTTCACTAGATTTGCTCCTATGGCGTCCACATTCCTCTCTCAGTTTTTCCAGGAATGAATTCAGACAATGATAGGGAACAACAAGAAATGCTGGCATGCCCATTGGATATATAATCATGGGAGCCAAGAATGCCAAGTTCCTTGCATGGTCCACTGATATATATGAAAGCATGAAAAAGTAGAAATGAAAATGCAAGATGGAGTTTTAATTAAGATCTCTGGTCTAATATACGCTCCGCTGGGACTAGAATGACAGTCCCCAAGATGGAATGACAATCCCTAGGAACAGAATAAATGCTCTGTGAATGGAATGAAAGTCCCTGGAAACACATTAAGGAACTAGAATAAGGAGTGCCTGAGTGGAATGACAGCCCCTGGGAAAAGGAGAGGTATTTTGGACCTGGAATAGTAGCCCAGGAGAAAATGTTTTGGGTCTGGAATGACAAATCCCAGACTGGAATGACAGCTCGGTGTTTTGGGACTAGAATGACAGCCCCTGGAGCAACATTAGGGAAGGGTCTTGACCTCTATGGCTTGTTGGTTGGGCCTAAGGTTGGCAGTCTCCTGGTAGGGCTTGGAGATCTGCTGGAATTACAACTGACCTCCAGCCTACATGGATCAGTTCCACTGGAGGAAATTGCTGCTTTGAAGGGTGGACTATGTCTCCCTGCTCTCACTCTCCTCCTCAACCCGCACTCTCCCAGGCCCCACCTCCAAATCCCCAAGGATTTCCTGAATTGGCAACACCAGACATCATAGGCCGTCTAGGAATATTTATTCAAAATGAAGTCCCACTCTGTTCCTTAGCAAGCAATCTTCAACACGAACCCTAAAGTAAGTCCTGGGCTATTCCTCTGCGCCTAGGGACCGTAATTCCACTCTGGGCCCTGTCATTCCAAGCCTAGGAAACATCTGCTCCCTGGGGCCAGCATTTGACTTGGAGGGGGCGAGGGCTGTGGTTCTAGGCCCAGAAGACTTCTGCTATGCCCAGAGAGCACCATTCCACTTTGGGGCTTGCCATTTTAGGAGCAAAAAACTTCTACTCACAGGTCATCTTTCCACTCTGGAATCTGACATGCCAGGCCCAGAACATTTCTCCTATTTCCAGGGGCCATCATTCCATTCTAGGGCCCTTCTGCACTTGCAGAATAGGGCACTCTCAGTGCACTTCGCAGCAGGATTTATCTGTGAGGAATAGAAAAATCCACTTGCAAACATTTGTGAAAGTGGATCGAAAGTGCATTATTCTGCATGTGTGGAAGGACCCTAGGGCAGTGGTGGTGAACCTTTGGCACTCCAGATGTTATGGACTACAATTCCCATCAGCCCCTTCCAGCATGCCAATTGGCCATGCTGGAAGGGGCTGATGGGAATTGTAGTCCATAACATCTGGAGTGCCAAAGGTTCGCCACCATGGCCCTAGGGATTGTTATTCTAATGCCTAAACACGTATACTGCTCCCAAGGGCTGCCATTCCATTCCCAGATTATTGATGCTTTTCCTAAGGACAGCAATTCCATTCTGGGAGCTGTCATTTCCATCCCAGAACACCTTATTCCCCAACCCCATTTCCCCCTGCCAGCCTTTCAGGTGCCAATGGGCAAAGGAAAAGTTCAACGGGAGGTCACCCCCCTATATCAGTATATCTGGCATGGCTACTGCACTCATGTTAAATTTGGAGAGAAAATGCTGGGCAGATTACCATTTTAAATGATGACAAATTCACAGTTCAGCTTCACCCAGTCTCTGGTTTTCAGACATTTATTGTTTTCCTAATGTGGCTGGGAACTGCAAACAATGCCCACTTTGAACTACATTTTACAGGCTATGCTTCTACACACAAAACCACCATTGAGTACTCGGCAGCGGCCACCAGCAGCCAGTTAAAATGACATGTAAATTCTATGAGAAGCCATTGTTTCTCTCAAGGTCACATGGGCTCTGTAGCTTGGCAGCCTACATAAATATTTGAAACCAGCCCTCTGTGATAAGCATGATTTTTTTAAAAAAAAAAGTATTTATTTTGTGCTAGGAAGCAGTTTACTTCCTCCATTGCATAGTTTAGGTTTGCCAGCTATTCTGAAGGGTGAAGGAACAAACTGGGTCTTTCTGTTTGCCATGTTCATGAGTGGTTGCGATCTACCTGTGTTTGCTGCTAGATCTGATAAGCTTGTAGCAGTTTTTACTCACTGATCTTGGGGTCAACAATCCCGGAACTCGCTTCAAATTGTGATTTATTTACATGTTTAACTGGATGAGTCACTGACAAAGGAGGATCAGCATGGGATTTAATTTACGCCTTCCTTATTCTGGGAAAAGGGTTTCTGCAAGTTATTTAGGGTTCTCCCTCTTTATAAATTTATTTCTCTGTTAAAATATTCATACCTTGGCTTCCCCTTGTGGCTCAGGAAGGTTTTTGCTCCAAGGTTTAAAACATACAAAATACAATTCAAACCCCATTAACTCCACTCTCCAAGAAAATGCCTGCAGCTTGATGTCCATTAAAAATCCTATACTCTTTCTCAGGGAAAGATGTCAGGAGATGTGTGAATTAATCCTCCACATCTTCCTGGACCATCCTTGTGTTTAAATGCTCTGTGGGGTCCTAGTGACTGCCAGCCTCCCTACTTCCGATCCTCTTTTAGCCTTAGAGAATCTTATTTAAGCGCAGCTTTTGTCAAAACCATTATTGCCTGCATTCTGTAACACTGAACTTTGAAAAAAAAAGAGTATTTATATTGTCCCAGACGGCTATTAGTAAGACTTGCCTTTTTGTAAAGGTACACCCTTCATTTTGTTTTCCACAGCAGGAATGGGAAAGAAAATAGCGGGCACACCTTTACTAAAAGGCCTTCAAGAGGAATGACAGCGGTTCTTCGCACTACATAGATTGCTTATTTATTAGTTATTTCTTTTTTAAAAAAAGATTATTACACTTCAGAAAAAACAAATTACTTTGGAAGGTGGACTATATGGCATTATAAGTTACAGAAATCTCCAGGTCTGGAGCTGGCAACACTTGTTGGGAGCCACTAACAAAAAGGAACAGGATCTAGTATACACCAAATGGCCTACCCTCAAGTGACTGCGGGATGGTGGGAACACAACTAGAACTTGGCAACCAGAAGACCTTAGTTGATGACTCAAGGAAGAGTCAATCCAGAGGTGGGATCCAGCAGGTTCTCACAGGTTCCTGAGAGCAGGTTACTAATTATTTGTGTGTGCTGAGAGGGGGTTACTAATTGGTGATTTCGCCACATGATTTTTGTCTTAGTTACGCCCCTCCCCTCAGCAGTAGCACGCAGAACTTGAAGCAGTTTAGCAGGAGGTGCACCGGCTTGCGTGGCAGCCTGCGCCTGCGTGCATTCGTTTCCCGCCCAAGGACCGGCGCATCGGCTGCATCCTTGCCACAGCCCTGCCCAGAAATGCCTGCCCCCAGAATGCCCAGCCACACCCCCTTCGTGCCCCGCCCAGCCCCATTGGTGCTACGCCACAGTTTGAATCCCACCACCATGGGAACCTGTTACTAAAATTTTTGGATCCCACCACTGAGTCAATCACATGTTTTGGGCCCAGTCTGTGAAGGGCTCCAAGGGACATAACCAGCATCCTGTACTCGGGTTGCCAATCTCAAGGTAGGGACTGGAGATCGTCCCCTATTACAGCTGATCTCCTGGCAACAGAGATCAGTTCCCCCAGCTTTGGAAGGTGGACTTTATGGCATTACACCATAGTGGCAAGTCTAATTGAATAAGGCGACGATCAGCCGTGCAATCATGCCCATTCTGGATCTTGAGGAGGGGTTGCCTACTGAGAGCCTCAACAGTTTAAAATTAGAATTTGGAGGGTGGTAGTAATTCTGAGCTTGAGTATAATCTTACTACTCATGTCCTCCTGCCCCACCGGGCACCTGCTCACGAAGGTATTAATTCCATCCATTGCAATCACATTCCTAAGTGAGTTCATCAGAAGTAAGAACAGTGATAGTCCACTCTATTTTAGTCCCTGACTACCACGTAAAATAAATGATTTATGATTTATACACAGTAAAAGCTTTGCTATCAAGCGCTCATGGGGAATGGAGGGTTGCCGGTTAACCAAATGTGCCAGATACTGAAGCTTATTGTTCTTTTCTGCTCCCCACCAGAGAAACATGGAGCAACCAAATGTCACCCAATTGGCAACTACATCCCAACAGTTCCATGATTGGTAGGATCCTTCTCTTGGAGTCACGGAGCCATCCTTAGCAGCAGCAGGCAAGCAGGCCAGCTGCTGACGAGATTTCTGACAGAATCGGCTCCTGAGAGCTTCAGACAGGTGAGGAAAAATGGAGTCACTTGAGGCGGGTGAGATGTCCCCTGGCAGCCGCAGTTGTCAGGAGACCAGCAGCATCAAGCTGGCTATATGGAGAGTCGTGTGTACGGCACACACATGACCAAAGGCACAAAACTATCGTGAATGAGTGGGATAAGCTTATCTTCTGGGAGATGAATGTTACCTGAATGCTGAATAACAATGAATGATGAACGTTACTTGAATGCTGAATAACAACACAATAACAGGGAGAAACAGACTTTTCTCTGTGATACACCTCTGAAGATGCCAGCCACAGATGCAGGTGAAACGTTAGGAACAAAATCCACCGGACCACGGCCACACAGCCCGGAAAACCCACCAGAACCAACAACACTTTTGCTCAACAGCATATACAATGTATCTGACCAAGTATAGTTGTAGTTTCCTCCTCTCTTCTGTTTGCTGAGATTTCAAAATCGTTACTAGTAGATGTTTTGCTTACTGCTGATTTAAATGGAACCCAGTTTGTATTATGACAACAAGATGGGAGTATAGCCCCGGTTCCTGGAGGAATAAGATCAGTTTGCTCAGCAACTGCTGGTTGGGCATCTTCCAAATATCCTGAACTTCTCAGGTTCCCTTGGTAGTGTGGGAAGGAACTCTGCTGAAATGGCTGCCACAGCACTGGCACAACATGCAAAGGGTGTTTGAATCTGCAGACAGGTGTACTCTGCTCTACAACCTTGCAATCTCTTGTGGCGTTCCATGCTCCTCCTGCTAGCCAAGCAGATCTAGCCTTAATCCCATTGAGTTTGCTGTGACTTTGGCACAAATAATTATGCATTGGACTGCAGCCTAAATCAGCATGTGTGCGTAAACTTAATAAAAGATGCATAATAAAAGCTGCATCATTCATTACTGGGAAATAATTCACTTCCTCCATCATTTATTTCAAGTTTGCCAACTTGTCCAGGGGCTGAGAACAGATTGGACTGTTTCGTTTGCAATGTAAGCACATGTGATCTATCTCTGCTTGACGCATTGCATATAATGAGTTAGTGGTGCACATTTTCGTGGTTTTCTTAAGTAAACCACCCGTGAGCTTATTTATTTGTTATATGCACGTGAATTATTCTCCCTACTTATAACTGAAGTGTGGTTTGCTGCAAATATATCCTATAATTCCTCACACTGGGAGCCATTTATGGGTGCCATTTCAGATTTTAGTAGGTGCCATTTCAGATTTTAGGAAGAGGAAAGGAGATTTTAGTCTGATGGGGTACAATTCACAGGAGGGTGTGGAGGCCCGTTTTTGTTTAAGAGTTAAATTGCAGACAATACTCTATTCACAGAGCACTTGTTATAGCTGCTTTGAAATATATCATAGCTATATCATCACAGCTTTCTGGATAGTCTAGTTTCAAACAAAGGATACTTTGAAGGGAAGAGGGTGGGTGGGAGAGATAGAGTTCCTTACATTGCCTTTGGAAGTGCTAGGAGATTTTGGGGGTAAAAATAAGGCAAAATTTGGGGAAGGTGTGATTTCACTTCCAGGTGATACTCTAGGCTTTCTGCCATAGTCTCTATCATCTTTACCAAAGAGGCTGGGTCAATTCCTAGAGCATCACTATGTGGATGCCATTTTTTTCTTCCATCCCTTAATTCCTCAGGGGTGGGAAATTGGGGCTGGTAAATGGGAGGGTTAGGGATAGAAAGTAGTGAGCCAGAGCCAACCCTTATATCCCAAAATGGACCACCAGCAACCACAGCCACCAGACACTTCGCACAGCATTTCTCCTTCTGGGTTGGCAACAGATTGTCAGGCAGGTGGCAAAGCTTGCCAAGGATGGCTTTGACCCTGAGGTCTTCTGTTTTTACTCTATAATTTAGCCTCTGAAATTATAGCCATGTGCCTATTTGTTTGACTTCTTTACTCAACTTTTCAGGAAATTCTATTTCCTGGTTGACATTTATATAAGAAAGAGATTAATGCAAGGAATTTCTAAATATGCTTACTGGGCTATTCCACATGGCTGGTTCTGGCCCCAGACTGGTTTGGTTTCTCCCTGGATTTCTGCATGTTATTTTGTCACTTTAGTTTTCATTTTGTTTTGCTCATTTCTTTGCTTTTCCCTACAGTCCCCCTTCCCCTCCCAGTTCTTTGAGGTCACTTTTGCCTTGATCTTTTTGTGGAAACCTGTTGTGAGTCGCCTTTTCCCTTGTGCTTGTTTCTGCCAGTTTTCTTAGTCTTGGCCACTGCCAACCACTTCTAGCCCACTTTTTGATGCCTGGGCTATTTTTGTCATCAGACCACTCCCTCTTGCCCCTCCCCTGGAGATGAGTGGCTTTGATTTAGATTTTCAGGGGGGGGGGGTTTGAACTTCTTTCTCCGTTTTTTTTTTAGTGTCATCTTGGGCTGCATCCATAGGGGACAGAGGAATGCGCACCTTGTGACAACAACAAAATCGTGAGGCATGAGAACATTGCCAACATACTTCTATTCCTGCTCTGCTTGCTGCTGCCATCACTCCTTTCTTTCCTTTTTCCCATCACCTATGCGATCCGCAGAGACCAACTTACTGACAGTTCCCGGCCCCTCTATGATGCGGCTGGCCTCCACCCGGGCCAGGGCCTTTACGGCACTGGCCCCAGCCTGGTGGAATACACTTCCATCTGCTGTGCGGGCCCTGAGGGACCTCAGTGAATTCCGCAGGGCCTGTAAAACCGTATTGTTCCACCGGGCTTTTGGGGAGGCCAGCCGCGGATTCCCTCCCCCGGATGCTCTCGTGTCATGTGCCACGGCTGTTATGATATCTATTCAGCATTGTCTGTCCCCTCCTAGCCTTTGGATTGGGCGCTGCTACTATGACTGAAATTGAGTACTGAATGTAATGCTGCTATGTTTTTTATGGAGTTTTAATTTGTGAATTTTATTTGATATTTCTATGTATTATTGTTTCTGGATGCCTTGCTGTACACCACCCAGAGTCCTCCAGGGGTGGGCGGTTATAAAAATTTAATAATAATTTTTTTAAAAAATGCAAATGTGAGGGTAATTTCACCACCACCCCTGATGGCCCAGAACCATCCTGCCTACCATTTCTCCTCACTTTCTGATTCAAGGCATGTTATAAAGCTACAGTACAGCTTGACAGAAAAACAGGGGTGAGGGGAGCCTTTAACAGGCTAAACGGGAAGTTATCCAGTAGATTTTGAAAATGGAGTCTAGCTCTACCTCTTTGCCACAGTTACCTGCCTGGACATTCACCTACAGCCATTCAGTGGTTCTTTCCCACAGGGGCTTTCCCATGGTTTGGCTGCCAGACTGCGGTGGAATTCCTCCAAGCTTCCTAATGACATTGTGATCCCTGAGTCGTGAAGGCCCTGCCCACGGTTTCCACTCTCAGACAGATGCAAACAGGTTTATTTTTAATCCAGTTTAAAAGGAAAGCCCCTGGCACTAGTCACACTCAGAATGAACATAATGAAAAAATCCCCCATGCAGAAGCAGCTGAGAATATAAATTTTGCTTGGCAGAATAGAAAATTAGAAGCGTTGGATCTATGTAAGCCACAAACGAGGAGGGTGCAATACAACACCTTTACCCACTAGCTCATCTCCCACAAAAAATACCTCTAATATTTCCCCCCATTTATAAAAAGGCAGCTTGGAGATTTTGCAAGAGAATATCATGGTTTAAAGAAAAAAACAGCTACTGATCCAATGTGTTGTTTCCTCTCTCTACAAAGGGGATTTAAGAAGGAATGGGGGAAGAGGGTGTTCATCTCGTGATCTGTCTGTTCAGCCCCACATTGTAGACTGTAACTGCGCAAGCCTGCCACATGGAGTAGAATAGAAAGCTTTATCTGTTCTCTATTGAGAGCACCCCTTCCCCCTGTGTAACTGAGGGTGGGAAATTTCCCGCCCAAATGGTCACATGGTGGAGAGGGGAAGGGGTGCTCTTCCCTCAGTTCTTCTTTTGCCACCATTCAAGAAGGACCTGCAAGCTTGGGCTCTTCAACTCTTTCACCCCAGCATGAACTGTGTTCCTAAGATAGTTTCATCTTTTCACATGAGTCAGGCCATAGTATTACCAATTTTTCCTCCAATCCCTCCTCAGAAGAGGAAAGGACTTTGCACTTCCTTGATGTCCACAGGGCCTTACTCTTTTATATACACAGAGCACAGAATTTTTGTAAAGATTTGCGCCTTTTTATTTGTCTTAGAGGTGTCCACATAATCTTTTAGTTGGGTCACCATTGCCATCAGAGAGGTCTACCTGACAGCCAAGATCGACTGTCCTGTTATAGTCCATGCCTGTCCCTCTAGGGCACAGTCAGTCTCAACTGCTCTGTGAGGAAGTGTCAATATCTTGGACATTTGCAAGGCAGCTACTTGGTCTGCTCCTTTGACTTTTGTGAAGCAATACTCCGTGGATGTAGATTCACAAGAGAAGGCAGCTGTTGGGAGAGTAGTAATACAAGCATTGTTTAAGTATACAGCTGTATCCCACCTCCTAATGTGGTTACCTTGCTAGGAGGCAGTGGTCCGCCCACTCTTGAAAAGACCATCGTTAGATCCAGGTGATCTGGCCAATTACCGCGCCCGTCATCAGATCTCTTTCGTTTCTGGGGAAGGTAATTGAGAGAGTGGTGTTGGAGCAGCTTCAGGGTTTCCTGGATGACGCATCGGCTTTCGACCCCTTCCAGTCCGGCTTCCGTCCTGCCATCCCCCCCCATGGGGGTAGGTTTTAAATTGGGGTCGGACGCCTTTTATTATGTATTATAGTTTTGTGCGGTTTTATGAGTTTTCTAAAAGCTTATTTTTCTTATGGGATGGAGCCTATGTGTTTATATTTGTACGACCGCTCCTGTTGATGTTGTAGTGAATGTTGTTCACCGCCCGGAGCCCTTCGGGGATCGGGCGGTATACAAATTAAATAAATAATAATAATAATAATAATATTCTCCTAATGGAGCTGCACAGATAGACCACAGAGTTGGAAAACAACATTGCACTTTCCTGTAACTGTTGTTCATCCAGTGGTCTTCTGTGCAGACATTCAACCCTTTCTTCTTCCCCGCTGTGGGCTGTCTTTATTTTTCTTATGCAGCTCCCGGTAGCATCAGAAAGTCTAAAGGAGGAGTGCTCCTCCTCATCATGTGACTGTTTGGGTGGGAAATTTTGGTTACAGGAGAGGGATGCTTTCAATAGAGCACAGATAAAGCTTTCTATTCTTCTCCATGTAACAGGCCTGTACAGTTGAAGTCCCAATGTGGGTCTGCACAGAAGATCAATCGATGAACAACAATTACTGAGAAGTGCAACACTGTTTTTCTGGATCTAAATGCTGAGAAGGATTATTTGTGCACAGGTGCTCTGCACATTTACCTCTGGCTTGTATGAAAAGTTAGCACATCACACTTAAAGTTGAGTTGCTCCAGGCTAAACGCAAGTTAAAATTCTGTTCTAGATCCCTCATGGAAAGGAACTAAATTCTGGGAGTTGCACATGCTTATATAAATTGAAATATTTTTATCTTGCTAGGCATGGAAGAGGGACGAGGCAGCAGGCAGAACACTGAAGCCCCATCTTGACTAATGGAAATATTACTCATCCTTCCACTTTGTTCTAAAATTTTGCCAGGGATTTTCACGTTTATAAGCTTAATAGCTTTTTAAAAAAATGATTCACTTTGGCGCATAGTCACTTGAATTTCTGAACAGGAACAGGCTTTTAAAAAATGAATGCTGACATTCTCCATGTGCTGAATTGCTTCCCCATTATACATGAAGCTTAAAGAAAGACATGCACATATGTCAAATGTTTAGTTTTAGCAAGGACAAAATCCACTGGGCAGTGCGTGTATTTGTGTCCGTCTCCAAACAGCATCATAGGCTCAAACTGCATGTGAGGGTGATGATATAACCATTTGTCTGATTCTGTATGAAAAGGGCAGTGGAGGAGCACAGCACAGGTTCAGTTGTAACCAATTGGGTCTGAGACTTCCATGAGGATTTCAATTCATATGTCCTTTTCATGAGCATGGCATTTTAATGAGCATGGCATTGGAAGGGAGCACAGTACAGCAAGGCCCTATAGACATTTGTTGGAAAGCCTTACATAACCTATGTCTCTACTTCACACGATGTGAATATGATTCCATTCAGTTGGGAGCTGTGCATTTTCAGGATTCTGAGTTGCATGAAGTGATCAGAATGCATGTACCATTTGTACACATCCATCCCACAACTCACGATGCATGTTCAGTGTACCATCCCCCTTAGAATGACTGGAAAAGGCTATAGATTCTCATTGAACACGCTCAAAGAACCTCCAAGAAATAATGATTGATGATCCTTACTGCCCTCTTCTGGAATAAATATAAATCAGACAACCTGCTCTGTTTGATTTGGATGAAATATTTTCATATTTAATAATTCTTTGCTAATTGTGCCATGGCACTTGTGTGGTAGAGGAGTGCTATGGACCCTGATCTTATCTCTCTAGCATGTACATTAGTTTATTTGTGATTCATGCTCCCAGTTGTCTTGAGGCCAAATTTATGTGAATCTTCCCACCAAGTATCAGGATTATGTAAACAGGCTCTGTATGACTGGGCTTTCACATTGTGACCCATTTTGATAATAATAATATAATAGTTACAGAGAGATATCTTGGTCACTGTTGAACCACGTAAGTGACAGGGGTGACTACATAAATATATATTTGGTAATAGTAATGTTAAGTACTTTGAGCAATCAGAAAAAATTGCATATAAATACCAAGTAGAAGCATTACTAGTACTACCACAGTGATGACTACTACTAATTATTTTCTTTATTTTACTACTATTTTAATACTCTGGTTTCTCTTCAGATCACATAAATCTTTTGCCTTTTACTAAAGATTTTTTACTACTAGTAGTTGTAGAAATAAAGTAATAATAATAATTTATAAACCGTGTGTGTGTGGAGAGAGGGAGAAAATCCTACAATATTTTAAACAGACTGGAGAGTTACACTAGTAATTCGTAATTGCAGATTAATCATTTGAATTAATATACTGTGTAACTAAAAATAAACATAAAAGAGTTTGCAGTGTGTTCCCCTCCACCAGCCTGGTGTTTGCAGAGCTAAAAGCATACCAGAGGCCTGCACAGATGTGTTTCCAATCTGCCTAGGCCTCAGAGCCAAACTAGACAGATACATGAACAACAGGACTGGGCACAAATCTAGTACAGTACAGAAGGAGGTAAAAGTTTTAAGCCTTTTCTTGTGCCCAGTTTTCCCAGTCTGTGTGCTGCTTGAACTTTGCTGTTTCTCCAGAAGGAGAAAACATAGGAGGCATCTGTAGTAGCTAGGGTTCCAGTCCAGAGGCGGAGCTACCAGGGGGCTGGGTGGTTCGTGTTGCACTATACCCCATTGATGTCCCCTTCCCCTTTCCACAGACTACCCCCAAAATCTCCAGGTACTTCCCAACCTGGAGCTGGTAACTCTAGCATGGGATGTGGGAATAGGGTTGCCGGATCCTGGTTCGGTAACTCCTGAAGATTTGAGAATGGAGCCTGGAGAGAACAGGGATCTCAATGAGGTACAATGCCATAGAGTCGGCCCTTCAAAACATCCATTTTCTCCAGGTGAACTGGTTTCTGTACTCTGGAGATGAACTATAATTCCTTGGCCCCTTCCACACACACAAAATAATGCGTTTTCAAACCACTTTCACAATTGTTTGCAAGTGGATTTTGCTTTTCCGCGCAGCTTCAAAGAGCACTGAAAGCAGTTTGAAAGTGCATTATTTTCCATGTGCGGAATGAGCCCAAGAGAACTCCAGGTCCCACCCAATGGTTGACATCCCTATCTCTGACAGTGCCCTCCAGCAGAAGGTCTGTAACTCAGGGGACCAGACCTGGCAACTCTGAATTGTAAAGTCAGTTTTTAACCTCAGTGAGAAGCTAAACTAGGACTTAGGCTCATTTGATTACTTCTTTTAGCAAGTAGATAAGAGAAAAAACCTATCTGCTAATACACTAGCTGTCTTGCTTAAAGGCTAGCATTACAGACAAAACCCATCATAAAACTGAAGAATGTTGCCATGTTTATGCCAAATAATGGGAAAGAGAAAACAGATAAGGGTAGAGAGCTCACAGTCACCTTAAGCAATATAAACCTGGAGGTTGAATTAAAGAAAAACAAGAATTTCATTCAATGTTGGGCTTCGACTGCTCATGTTTAATTTTTTTTGCTTAGATTTTTAAAAATCCCTCCATATCAGGAGAAGGACATAAGAACATAAGAAAGAGCCTGCTGGATCAGACCAGTGTCCATCTAGTCCAGCACTCTGCTACTTGCAGTGACCCACCAGATGCCTTTGGGAGCTCACATGCAGGATGTGAAAGCAATGGCCTTCTGCTGCTGCTGATGCTCCCGAGCACCTGGTCTGCTAAGGCATTTGCAATCTCAGAACAAGGAGGATCAAGATTGGTAGCCATAGATCAACATCTCCTCTATAAATTTGTCTAAGCCCCTTTTAAAGCTATCCAGGTTGGTGGCCATCACCACCTCCTGTGGCAGCATATTCCAAGGGTGGAATTTGCCAGCTAAGGGGTGATAAACCATAGCAGAATCTGGAGGGTCAAGGCAGAAACTCTTGCTGAACTAATGGGTCCAGGCAAAACAAGGTTGAATCTTAAAGTGTCAGTGGTGGAGTAGCAGAGTCAACAGCAAACCAACAGACAAACATTTTAGCCTCAAATAGATTTTGTCCTGGCTTTTTTGTGGTTACATACCATAATGTGGTTTTAATTATCAGACCAGTAAAATAATAGACTTTGCTGTGGCCAATAGCTGTTGTACAGGGTCCTGTGAAGGCATAAAAGTAGCATGAGTCTTCATGCGCCGTGGTCATGAGCAGAAAAGAAAGGCACATTGGTCTATCACCTTCCTGCCCCAGCTCTCAATTTTCCACCACCACTCAGACCAGTGGTGGAAAAGAAAAAAAAAACTACTGTCAGGCTAATGGTGTGATGTCACTTCCAAGGAAAACCCAGAAGTTATGTCAGACTATCACTATTAGCACCCCTATATCCCTGCCTCCTGCTGACTCCTTCTGTTGACCCCCGAGGCACAAAACATCTATTACATGTCCAATACATAAATCCTCATGTTATACACCAGTGGTGGCGAACCTATGGCACAGGTGCCAGAGGTGGCACTCAGCCCTCTCTGTGGGCACTCGCCCACAAAGTTCATCAGGTGGGAGGGGGGTGGAAAATCACCCCTCAACACACACACACATCTAGGCTAGCCTGGGCATGATTCTTTACCTGGGAGTAAGCTCGGTTGCTGGCAATGGGGCTTGCTTCTGAGTAAACCCTCCTAGGATTGTGATTCACCCATTTGAAGCACGGTTGCTTCACTAAGCTTACTCCTGAGCAACGCGTGCCTTGGAGCCAACCATTTTTTCTAAACTAAAACCTCAATATTCAGGTTAAATTGCCATGTTGGCACTTTGCGATAAATAAGTGGGTTTTGGGTTGCAATTTGGGCACTCGGTCTCGAAAAGGTTCGCCATCTCCGTTATACACCAACATACATGAGGACTTTGTAACATGCAGCAAGGCTCACATCAAGCAAAGGCTCACAGGCAGCCCTATAAAATTTGGTGCATGTATACGTCTTAGTACATGCCTCTTTACCTTGCAATATTTTAGCCTCCTTACCTGACCATTCACCATCCAGCCCTTTCCAGAGGCAGAAGCGCATTTGGTGGAGAGAAGTCATAAATCCTTTCATGCTGTTTAATGAAACAAGAAAATGTGTTGCTCACACTTGGATGCTAGATTTTATTACCCAAACACAGCTAAAAAATAAATGGAGTATTTCCTGTTTAGAAGTGCCTCCCACATCATGTGATTTTGATTTTACCCAGGTGCAGCGATTCAAGATGAAATCAGTGCTCCAGTTATTTTTAGGAAAACAAAACCACTGCCATATCGATACAGGTTTAAACAACTTGCCGCTCAAGCGGAAAAGGGATTGCTCACAAAAAAAATAAGCGCGTGCAATGAAATGTGATCCACAGTGGTCATGAAAATGATATAGGAGTTCTGAAAGTTATTAAAGCATTTAACTCATTCTTCATTTTTAAATCCTCCCATGCATTCATTATAGAATGATTATAGTATTACTGTCCATGTACGTAACAGCATGCCATCAATCATAAGTGGCATTGCAGGATATTTTTGTTTGTGTTGGGGATGTTTGCAAGACTGAAGTAGAAATGTTGTGGTTTGTTATTGGGAATAACTCTCCTGGGGAAAAAAGGAAAGTTTCTCAGCAAATGCTCTTAGCAGTGTGGACTGTTAATACTAATTATTACTCCCTTTTTCGTTTGCCTTTCTCGCAAAGGCTCCATGTGGATTACAAAAATTAAAACCCAACAAAGTGCAACAAAAAACCTCAGCAAACTTCCAAACCATCTTAAAAACTGCAACAAAACTCCCTTTATAGAAATAGCCTCCTAAAAAACTCTGTCCTGCATGTTGTGATAAAAATGTGGGAACCTTCCTGACCTCCTCAGTTAGGTCAGGCAGAAATCACCGCAGGAAATGCTTGGGTATGTGCAGTAGGGTTGCCAGGTCCCTACTGGTCACTGTCTAGGAATTGGTTGCCAGATCCAAGTTGGGAAATCCCTGAAGAATTAGGAGATGGAGCCTGGGGAGGACAGGGTATGGTGGGATTCAAATAATTTAACAACCGGTTCCGGTGGTGGGATTCAAATAATTTAACAACTGGTTGCTTACAAGCACCATTTTAACAGCTGGTTCTGCTGCAGTGGTGCGAACCTGCTGAATCCCACCACTGGGGCCTGTACAATGCAGTAAGTTCATTCTCCAAAGATCAATTTTCTCCAGCAGAACTGACCCCTGTAGTCTGGAGATTACCTGTAATTCCAGGGGATGCCCAGGTCCCACCTGCAGGCTGGCATCCTTAATGTACAGCTACTGATCCTCTTGGCAAGATGGCAAAACCAGGAACAGAATGCTAATTAGAGAATTGTCTAGTTAACCTTAGTGATAAGCTTAAATGATAAGGCAAAGCCATTGTCAGACTTGACTTGGTAATGGCTCTCATCTTAAAGAAATATCTTTATGTGCCATGGCTAAATTGATTAATCTTGTTAACAGAAGACCAGAATATGAATTTAAAGAAAAATGGGAGTCCTATCTTAAGTATTATAAAATGAAAAGCCCTATTTAGGCAAATGTGTTGTTACCAGGATGTTATAGTTTATGTTTTAAATTTATTTATATTTACCATTATATTTTACTAGTGTATTTTTAAATTGTAGTAATTATCAACATAGTTAACACTAATTAGATTGTTTTAAAATGTCAAGATAAAAGTTTTTCTTCAGTATAATAACCGGTTAAAATGATTAAGTGATTGAAATAACTACTGTTGCAGATCCATGTTATAGCATCATTATCATTTGCATCTATTCTTTTTTCTGCTTAAACCTTTTTTATGTCTTTGTAATTCTTTGTGGAAAATGAAAAAAATTAAAAGAAATATCTGTATGCACTGAGAAATGTTTAAGATATTTATTTATTGTATTACATTTATAGACCACCACCACCCTTCCTTGAAGGGCTCAGGGTGGTGAACAACCACAGTGAAAACATATCATAAAAACATAACCTTAAAACACAGTAAAAACAGCACAATACCCCAATATTGCATCAGGAACCATATAAATATAAATATCAGATGGCATTGGACTATCCCTCCCTCCCCACCCTTGCGCCTACGGGAGGCCAGATGGAATGGTAGCAGATGTACTTAGCCAGGCTGGCCAAATGCCTGGCGGAACAGGTCCATCTTACAGGCCCTGTGAAAACTCTGCAAGTCCCGTAGGGCCCTGATCTCCCTTGGGAGCCTGTTCCAGCAGGTTGGGGCCACTATTTATTCACCACTATTCTTCTCAAGGGAGTCCAAAGCAGCTTACAACAAGAAAAATGCAATCAAAACACAATACAATAAATATTGCCAATGCCGTTCCTGACTCTAGTGGGGTAGCATATTCAAAGGCACAGCCTAAGAATCCTTCGGCTCTCACCCCTGGTCATACCCAGTCTTTATACCAGCAGGCAAGAGGCAGGAAGGGAAATAAAAAAGCACAGCATTAGATGGTGCAACTGGCAGTAATATTCTTCTTAACCTGTCCTCCCTGCCATGAACATAAAGCACAAGTATATTTGTTTTGCCTTTGACCAGACAGTTTGACCAGTGGTGGGATTCAGCAGGTTCGCACCACTTCGGCAGAACCGGTTGTTGAAATGGTGTTTGTAAACAACCAGTTGTTAAATTATTTGAATCCCACCATCGGAACAGATTGTTAAATTATTTGAATCCCACCACTGAGTTTGACCCATCTGAAGGATTTGGCATGGACTACTATGTGATAATTGTCAGCTTTATCCATCAGGACTTTTGGCCATCAGGACTTTGGTATGCTTTGATTTTTTTTTTAGTTCTTCTGTTATGCTGTTGTCTTTAAAATTGCGGTTTGGGCTTTTTTATGACTTAATGATCCCATTTGCTTATTTTAAATTGTTAGCTGATTGCTTTTATTGCTTCAAGTAGTTGTGATTGTGTTGTAAGCTGCAGTTTTCCAGAGAAATGACTATGAACTAATCTAAATAATAATCACAAAACAATTTGAATGAAAACACCAAACCCTACTGGAAAATGAGCATGTAAGTTTAGTGACTGTTCAAGGAAAGCAGAATTAATTGTTAAGGGATAGCCACAAAGAGTTCTTGCAAGCCTAATTTCAAGTTGTACATAAGGGTGTGGTCTTGGTTGATCTGAGCGTGCTTTGGCAGGGAGAACAGATGATGATGATGATGATGATGATGATGATGATGATGATGATGATGATGATGATGATGATGATGATGATGATGATGATGATGATGGTAAAAGTATTAAAGATTCTGGTGGAACATGGAGTGGAAAGTCCAAGCCATAAGTATGGTCACCAGAACCTTGAATTGAGCTTTGAGTGGAATCGATGTCTAATGCAAATATGGTGGTGGAAAGTGAAATCAAGTTGCTGCCAATTGATGGTGATCCCATAAGATTTTCAAAGCAAGAGATGAACAAAGATGGTTAGGCATTGCCTGGCTCTCTGTAGCAACGATGGACTTTCTTGGCGATCTCCCACCCAAGTACTAACCCTACATAGTTTCCAAGAAGATAGGACTAGCCTGAGTCATCTAGGTCAGCTGTATTCAAGGAATGAAGCTGTATTCAAGGAATGAAGCAAAAGCATCCAGCTAAATTGTTTGGATTGCAACCTGAGTTTGAGCATCTCTTGGATATATATGGGGGATTCTGCACAGCATATTTATAATGAGTTGCAATTGTTTTAAATGAACTTGTTTTCTTTTTTCCTGCTCACGTGTGGGCCATTTACACATTCAGGAAGCAACCTGAGCCCATAGAAACAATTTGGGTTGCTTTCATGCCTTCACACAGAAACGCTTCTTTGTTTTAATTTTTTTTCCAATGCATGTGTAGCTACACAGAGAAATGAACCCTGATTGGCTGCACCTGTATAGCTTTGCATGTTCAACACACAAAATAATAATAATTTTTTAAAGAACAGAGAAAAAGGGATTGTCTTGCAATGGTCAGGCAATAAGGAATGTGCTACTATAGATCAATGAGTGAAATGATGGTCATATTCGCTGCCTAGGGGAGAAAACATTCTTGGGGACTTGTATAGTGGCAGGTGGGCACAATCTTCCCAACATGGTGGACGGCGGCAAACATGAAAGTAGAAGGATGGAAGGGAGAGGGGAATTGGCTGGTGGGCGGGATGAATGAAGGTGCCTGTTGTGTTTGCCTCGGAGCACCTTCAACCTGGGATTCTGCAAAAAGATCACCGGTTTGGCAATTTTTTGAAAAACCTGGATTGAGAGGAATAAAACAGACTGAACTCATTTTGGGGGAGAGATCTGTGCAAAGTTCTTCCCCAAAATACGATTTATAATGTCCCGAAGATGTTGTATTTGTGCTGTGCGGAATCCACCTCTGTCTCCCAAGTGCCGCCATTGTTCCCCGCAGCTGATATTGCTTCCTACAGGCCATTTAGCACATGTTTTCTTGGTGAACCTGCAGGAGTTACTTGTTCTGAAGTCGTTATTCTCTTCCTATTTTTCCCAGGTGTTTTTACAGCAACTTGTGCAGAATTCCTAACTTCCTTTATATGGATCTGGGTTTTCTTTGTGTGCCTTTTAAAAAAGTTACCTGTTTTGTTTTTCTTGTTCTCTCTCCCTAAAGGCAGCGATTTTATGGCATCCTCGGCCTGTGTCTCCAGGTTTTATGCTGTGGGACTCCTGTTTGATTTTCTCACGGACAAATCCTTTTTTCCCTGTAGCATTTCCCTCATGCCTTGTATTGTGTTTTTATTACTGTAGAGCCTACGTCTACAGGTCCTTCCAGCTATTTGTTCCGAGACTTTTATTGGATTTTCAATAAATATGCATGCCATTGGGGGTCCTTAGCTGGTTTCCTTGCCATCTTTTATTGAAGCTGTGCTTCCAGCTGAAATGTTAAGCACCTATTTCGATAGCAGTCTGGTTTCTCTTCTGGGATCTTGCAGGTTTTCCAACATGTTTTTGTTGGCTGAGGTACATCTCAAATTTTTGATCTTTCTGTCACGTTCAGGCCCTTTGTTGGCAGTTGAAGTGGCCTGTGTGCTTTTCCCCTTAGTCAGTTCCATTCCACCTTGAAACACAAATAAATCCATGTCATGTGGCAGGTAGAACTGAAAACGTTCAGGTCCCCTTTCAACTGAAGCAGAAATTCTCAAGGCCGTGGATAGAAAAGCCAGAAGTCACAAGTTGTTCATGGAAATTCACCTCCTTCAATTAAATAGTTTGATTTTTTTTAACTTAAATATTTTAACGATGCTTACTTTTTTTTAGTAAATGTTTATTAAAGTTGCAACATTACAAGAAAAAAATGTACTATGTATCAGTTAAAATTTTTTTACACAAAATTGACTTAAAGCGAGAAGAAAGTATAAATATTATAAATCTCTGTTGGGGATTATCATATTTATAATGTACAGCTTATTTAACTAAACTTGGGTTTGACTTCACCAATCGTTATGATGTTAAACTAGAAAAAACCAGTTAATTGTTGCTAGCCATCTATATTACGCAACAAACATTGTCGTTCTTCTTATAAAAAAATAGCAAATATACATTCGTATACATTTTAATTTCAAATAGGTTTGAACCTGTTTGCAAAAAATTCTTTCAACAAAGACATTTTCTATACCATGTTGAGAGCTTAACTAACTTCTGCAAGTGGAAAGCTGTTGTTTATAATGGCTAAGGAGATCAGAGGACGTAGATTGTAATTTTCTATGATTCCTGAAATCTCTTAATGACGTGACACTAATAGAGATGGTCACCCCACTTGTAAGGGTTTTTTTCTAAGGAGGTGGTAAGCAGACAAAAACAGACAAGATTTCTGACCTGACTTGAATGAATATTTCACATTGTTGTACTTGCTGTAGTGTGCAGTAATAACAGAGGAATGAACATCAACATGCTCTTCACTCTTTTGAGGAAAGAGACTCTTTCATTTTGAAGTGATGGTGCTGAGTCTTTTCCTCTGATGAAATTAATGAAACAGCTAAGTTTGCCAGTGACTTCTATCCCCCCTTGTCCTACGTTTTGGCAAGACTTTCAGAATTCTTTTGTACTGCAAATGGCAGTTGTTCCTAGGTTATTCTCTTAGAAATCTCTCTTGCAAATTTAATTTTAAATTTTTTTGGCATCATGGTCCTCTTCTGTCAAACATGCGACTAGGTATTAGAGACTTCATTGAAAACATATCAGATATTCTACCCTGTTCAGTATTTTCACAAGTTACCTACTCTCTTTGGTTCTTTAATTTGTACTTCTGTCATCTTGGTCTGCAAAACCCGGGGAATTCCCAAGTTAAAATCTAGAGAAAAAGATACGACAGAGCAGAGCTGCAGAAGTTATTTATCTCCTCGCCCTTTTAACCTGTTTGCTGCTGGAGCTTCTGAAAAGAGATCTAACAGATATAAAGAAACTAGTTTCTTCTTTAAAAAGTTATTAGAAGAAACTAAGGATAGATCCACAGGGAGCTATTGACTTAATAGTGACAACCCACGGCAATAGCTATCCTTGTGGAGATTAGGAGCATGAGAGTGTTACTAGTGATCATGATTGTACTTATTACTGCATGAGAGAAATACTTGAAGGTGTATTGGGGCACTACTGAGATACAGGCCCTCAGGGTAAGTATTTTAGATCTAATACATCAGAGGCGTAGCTCCAAGGGGACGGGGGGTGCACAATGCACTGGGAGCGCACCCCTGTGGGGTTGTGGCGAAGGCGTCCTGGGGGCACGAAGAGGGTGTTCCGGGGGCATGGTGAGGGCATTCCGGGGTGGGGCAGGGGCATTCTGGGGCAGTGGGGGGGGGGCGGAGGACGCACCAGTGCACTGGGCACTTTCCCCCCTTGCTATGCCTCTGTGTACATTCACAACTACATCTATGAGTGCGGGTCTTATTGTGTGCAAACAGTTGTTTGCTTGGTGACTTCAGCTGCAAAGCCCCTTTCTAAGGTATATACTATATTTCCCAACCCACAGCTGACAGCTGTAATTCGGGAGCTGAAATAAAGTCATCAATAAAAGGAATGACGTCTTGTCTAACTCAAGCTCCCTGGGACTGAATTCAAACCTATACTTCATCCTCCATGAACAGCTATAATCAGTTCACCCCAATGGCTTTATTTACTACCCTGCCTTGCTTCTTTTGGTTTTATTGAAAGAGAAGGCTTGTGGCAAGGAAAGCTACGTTCTCCACAACACTCACAAGTGCTATGAGGCGTGGGAAAGCAGCCTTACTAGCAGATGCCTTGAGGATTGCAGAGTAGGAAACCGAATTTGACCCATGGGCACCACAGTTCACTGGTAAATGTACCTGTTCATTTAACACATTTTTAGCCCTCCTTCGTCCAACAAAGGGCTCAAGGCAGCAAACAATATATTAAAAGAATCAATTAAAAATCATAAGGATTAAAATCAAATGACAAATTCCAAACAGAAAACAAGGTTAGCCTTCTGAAGTCCCATTATAGTGAACAGGGAGGGACTCTTATTGTGCACCTTCCATTTAATTTGATTAACCTTTTGGTGGAATGTATATCTGTATTAATTAGAGCTATATTCTTCATAAAAACCCATCACTGTGAGCAAGAGCCTTCTACATGTTTGCTAAAAGTAAGTTCCCTTTAGCAAAGCTCCTGCATCTCCTTCCAATTTCCTGTAGACTCTTCCATTTCAGCCTGATCAATTATTTCTTCTTTACAGCAGTGGCGTAGGAGGTTAAGAACTCGTGTAGCTAATCTGGAGGAACCGGGTTTGATTCCCAGCTCTGCTGCCTGAGCTGTGGAGGCTTATCTGGGGAATTCAGATTAGCCTGTACACTTCCACACCCGCCAGCTCGGTGACCTTGGGCTAATCACAGCTTCTCAGAGCTCTCTCAGCCCCACCTACCTCACAGGGTGTTTGTTGTGAGGGGGGAAGGGCAAGGAGATTGTAAGACCCTTTGAGTCTCCTGCAGGAGAGAAAGGGAAGATATAAATCCAAACTCTTTTTCTTCTTCTTACATGGGACTAGCCAGTTCTGTCTTGGCCCTCAATGCAAGATCAGCCTAAAACATCCCTCACAAGTGTTCATACAGCGGCTACTTAAAGACTGCCTGTAACGGGAGCTCACCACCTCCCTAAGCAGCCGATCCCACTGCTGAACATGCTAAACTTATAAACATGCTACCACTGTCTAGCCAACTAACCTTAAGCTAATTCATCTGCTTCACAGAAGAAAAAGATGCCCCCTAACAAACCCAAGGCGCAAACTGTGCCTCATGGGAGATACCATTCCAGCTTCCAGTGCTACCACTGACATGTATCACGATAGAGAACATGCACATTCGGTTTACGGCTTCAATGGTTAATAACACCTGTGCACTTTGAATTAGACCTAGAAATTAACTGGCTACCAATTAGTAATTGTTGAAGTCACTGCCATGGAAGGTGGTAATGGCCACTTGTTTGGTTTACTTTGTTACCAGACTGACCCATGGTAGATGGGTGGGGGCTCTGTTTTAAGACAGTGATGCCTCTACCCATTCTGCCAACCCTTGGGATGCCTAGTAGTGCATTGTCAAAATGGGGAGACCACTCACTGCATTGGCTCAGTGTACCCACAAGGGCACACAGTAAGTAAAAACTTGTTTGGACTTGCTCCTGCCTGCATCTGCCATGCAAAGCACCTATCTCACACCTTTCCTAAATGGATTAATGACCCTGCCTTTGAGAGTGTTCCCATCCCATATCAACACCTGGATTATACAACCCTGCAAAGACAAAGGACATGTTAATGTGTGCCTGCTCAGTATTGTATTAATCCAATGTTTCTTCCTCAGACTCACCTCTCTAATGACTGCCTCATTTGCATTACCATTGTTCTATAGCTGTAATTTCATCAGCTACCTTCTCCCTTTCAGGAACTCCTGAACTTGGACCATCAAGCTAATGGCTCAACCCATCAGATTAACGGCCTAACAATTAAGGTTGATGTCTGACTCTTGTCTTTACTGAGAAAGGCAGAACTCCTCTTTGTCTTGGGAGATTAAGGGCCATTCTTCATAACCTTAAAGGTCCCTTTTTCCCTGTAAGAAACCCCCTCTCCCAGTAGCCCTTGTTCAATATCTCTGGACACCTCTCTGTCTGTGATATTGTTCCACAACACTTCTTCTACCAGAGCTAAGTGCAGACCACTCAGCTCTGTTCATTGGACCATTCCACTCCAAGGCCAGGTGACTAGAAACCTTATTCCCCAATTCCTTCATCTATTCCAGACCTATCCTCTCAACACTGTTTATATCTTAGGACTGTGTGTGTGTGCTGCTGTTTTGATTTTGTGTTTGTGTACCCCTTAATGAAATTGTTAAACCTTATTAACTTTCCTGTGAAATTTCTTACAAAAGCTGATCTATGTAAACATAGGTAGCCAAGACTGCAAGCTTGCCCAACCTTTTGCTAAGCCGAGAGTCTGCTCTTGCTGATTCCCCACTCTAAAAGGAAGAGACTCCCATCATTTTGGGTCACAACTTGGGTCTGAGGAGGATAAGTTTCATCAGTGACTATTAGCTACAATGACTAAATGGAACCTCTGCTGTGGAGGCAAAAACAGACTAAGGTTTTGATTTGTAGGTTTTCTGTGAGTATTCAGTTGGCCATCTGGTAAAACAGGATAGCAGGCTAGACAGACCAATTGGTTTGATACAGCATGGCTGCTATAAGGTTCTGCTTTCTTATCTTTTAGTGTATATTTATGTTGGTATCAACAGTTCCAGTTCTCTCTCTTACGCTGTTAGTTTTGTTGATTTGTATGAATCATTTAGGTGCATTATATGTGCCATCTCCTATATTTCATTCCATCTTTGGAATTATATTTATAAGCGACCGCTGTTGAGCTGGGCTACTGAAATACTGAAACTACTGAAATTGTAATGTTTTTGGAGTTATTGGAATGTTTTTAGAATTATTTTAACTGTTATTTATTGTTTTATTGTGGGCTTGTTGATTTGTTGTTCCTGATTTGTACACCGCCCAGAGCCCCTAGGGGATGGGGTCAGAGGTGGGATCCAGCAGGTTCTCACAGATTCCCGAGAGTAGGTTGCTAATTATTTGTGTGTGCCGAGAGGGGTTACTAATTGGTGATTTTGCCACGTGATTTTTGCCTTAGTTACGCCCCTCCTCTCAGCAGTAGCGCGCAGAACTTGAAGCAGTCTAGCAGGAGGTGCACTGGTGTGCGTGGCAGCCTGCGCCTGCGTGCATTTGTTTCCCACCCAAGGACCAGCGCAGCGGCTGCGTCCTTGCCACAGCCCAGCCCAGGAATGCCCCGCCCCTGGAATGCCCGGCCAAGCCCTGTCGTGCCCCGCCCAGCCCCATTGGCGCTACGCCACAGTTTGAATCCCACCACCATGGGGACCTGTTACTAAAACTTTTGGATCCCACCACTGGAAGGGGTGGTATATTAAGTATGAGTGAGAAATAAATAAATAAATAAATAAATAAATAAATAAATAAATAAATAAATTTATATATGGAATTTATATTATATTAAGACTGTGAAGGACATGCACTATTCCTTTATGCATATAAGTTTAAAGTATAATGCTGCTCTTCATAATGCTTCATACTCAAATAATGCTGGAAAATATGTACGTCTATCAGGGGTGAGGAAAAAGAACACTGTACAAAAATGCATAACTTTTTATGTTTTGCACAAGGAAGAAACAACACTCAAAACAGGGATTTTGGGGCTGAAACAGCAGGAATGAGACATTCTCAATCATCCCTAGTGCCGATGCTGTTGGAACAAAATTGACATAACGTGATCTCAGCGGATTGCCCCAGCCAGTTGCTAGGCAGCTGCATTTTAGACTAATTGAACTCTTGAGATCTTTTCAAAGGCAGCCCCCACATGAAGCCTTTACAATAGTCTAATCTACCAGAGCAAGTGTAAAAGGTCAGACTTTTCCAGGGGAGTCTATAGCTGGCCATTCCCACCTAAGCAGGTGAGCGCCCCTCCCCCTCCCCAATTATCAACTTCCCCATGCTGTACCCCAAATCTCCAGTAATTTCTCAAGATGGTATTGGCAACCAGAGGGGGAAAAACCCCTGAAATGTGACTCTGAGTTTTTCAAACATACTTGAAAATATCTTTTGTAGAAGAGTTTTCTCTCTAATTATTTTTTCCCAATAATAAGAGATCTAATACAGTCTAAGACCAGCATGAAATTACGTAAATACATTAAAGCATGAAATATATAATTTCACAAGGTTAAAAGAGTCATATATAATCGTTTTGAAATGCAACTAAAATATTAAAATATTACTGCTACTAAGACACTTCCTGAGGCTGCCTCCAGGAGGGAGAGTTTTGTAGGATAGTTTTCTCTCCCCCCTTGTCTTTTTTTTTGGGGGGGGGGGAGAAACTCCTCCCACATGCCTGGCACCACAGCAAATCCTCCCAGAGCCCAGATGAGTCATAGAACTGGCAGCCCATTGGCATGCCAATTAAGTGCCTGTAATAGACTGCAGTGGGCGACGGAGCAAAGATTCCACACAGGAAGCCACTCACTTTGGTTGTTATTAGGTGGTTAGGAAAGAACATGGGAGTAGGAGCTGCCCTCAACCTCCATTCCCACTTTCACCTCTGCAGAAAGAAAATATATTCCAGACGTTTCCAGTTTGGTGGGCAGAGGCCCCTGGAAACGTCTGCTGTGTAAGCTGCAAGGAAGCGTCAAATCTGTTCAAGGTTGCCAGCTTTTTCCCCCCCGGCATTGCTCCTGTGCTTTTAATACCTGCATAGCAAATATCCAGAGAAAAAAGAAGTCTCCAGCATTGTGTCACCGTGCTTGGGGAAAGTCCAATTTTTGCCCGTCATATTGGCAATAAAGGCCCAGACTTCCACAGACTTCTCTCCGCTAAGAATACTTTGACTCAAAGTGTCCAAACCACTTCATACATATAATCACAACTGGTTCTCATAATAAGTCTTTAAGGTAGGCCAATGTGATCATCCCATAATACAGACTGGAGGAGACGCCTAAGGCTTGCTTAAGGCCAGTATTCAGACTGGCTTTCTGGGAGTGACTCAAAATGCTGATCTTTATCATGGAAAAAGAGTGATCCCTGCATAGCTCATAAGGACATCACCTCAACCAAGCAAATATTGGGTAGCACCCACTTTTACACATTGTTCTTGCTTGGTTGTTGCTGCCCAGTTAATCAGTGATGGATTTCTTGCTCCAGTCATGATTGCATGCTTTCCTAAGCAGACGATGCTCTTAGACCAGGGGTAGGGAACCTGCGGCTCTCCAGATGTTCAGGAACTACAATTCCCATCAGCCTCTGTCAGCATGGCCAATTGGCCATGCTGGTAGGGGCTGATGGGAATTGTAGTTCCTGAACATCTGGAGAGCCGCAGGTTCCCTACCCCTGTCTTAGACCCAGGCCTAATACTGGATAAGCAGAGGGCTGCTGCGGCCAGGAGTATGTTGTTGTTTTTTACGACCTTCAATTGGTTAGCCAGCAGTGGCCTTTCCTGGGCAGAAAAGATCTGGCTACTGTGGTGCTTGCCTTTGCTACATCTAGATTAGATTACTGCAAATATACTTTGCATGGAGGTGCCCTTGAAAATGTTCAGAGGCTTCAGTTGGTACCAAATGCTCTGGCTGAATGTTGACTGAAGTGGGTCATAGGGGCTATATCACTGCAGTCTTGGCCTACCTACACTGGCTCCCAATTTGTTTCCAGGCACAATTCAAGCTGTTGGTGCTGACCTATATGCAGTGGTGGGATCCAAAAAATTTAATAACATGTTCCGATGGTGGTGGGATTCAAACAGTGGCGTCGCCACACACACGCACCTCCAGTCCCTATTGGGCAGGGAGGTTGCTTTAGTAACCCCTTCTCGGCACTCAGAAAAAATTAGTAACCGCTTCCAGAGAAGTGGTGAGAACTGGTTGGATCCCACCTCTGCCTATATGGCTTGGGACCGACATTCCCGAAAGACTGCTAATCTCTTATAAGCTCTCTTGATCACTGTAGTCATTTTCGGAGGCCCTTCTTTGAATGTCCCTTCTTTCTGAGATCAGATGGGTGTCAGCCCAGGAGAGGGTCTTCTCAGTCATGACACCAAAGCTCTAGAACTGGAATGCCAGCCAATTTAGGGCACCTGTTCGTGTGATTTTCAAGGCAAGAGATGAGCAGAGATTGTTTGCCATGGGCTTCCTCTGCATAGTACCCTTGTGTGGTGGTCTCCCATCCAAATATTCACCATGACCAACCCAGCTTAGCTTCTAAACTCTGGCAAGCTCAGGCTAGTCTGGGCTATTGAGGCTGAGAAACAGAGTCTCATTGTTCTAAATCCATTGAAGCTGGACAGTTACAGTCAATGGGTTTAGCAGGGTGTAATTCTGCTCATGGTAGCACTTTGAAGTATCTGTTACACCATGTCTTTTAATATTTTTGCCCCGGTACTCAACATGGCTGCCCTTCCCAGTCTCAGTCCTCTGGTGGTTTTATTGCTTCCACTTTTTTGACAGCTATTGCTCTCATTAGACATTTTAACACTGCTGTTAATTCTTATGGTTTTGTTTCTATCGTTTCATTTTTTGATTCTTGTTTTTAGACAGTGTGAGGGACAGGAATTTTTTAAAATAAATAAATGGTGAGTTCACGGCTGAGGTGAGATATTTAACCTTAGAGACTTTCCAGCTCTTCTTTGCCATTCGTACTTGCTTTAAGTACACAAAGATTAAGTTGTATACAAATATACAAATCCTTGAAAACATTTGCCAGCTGTTTGGTTAACAGAAGTGGATATGGAAATGAAGAGATTCTTAGGCACTGCTATTGTAACCTCATTTTCAAGTCCTTATATTTACAGTCTACTGATACTGCCAAGTCCAATTCTTCTTTGCAAGTGGGTTGGCTCCTGAAGACTCCAAGGGCTTGATGAACAGGATTCAACATGATGAAGGTTTCCAGGAGAACTCTCACCCATTACAACCACAAAAAGGAACCCTTAACAAGGTGTTAAGGGCTTATACAACCAAGGTCCGAGTCTGGTAGCCTTGTCTCCTCCAAACTAGCTCTGCAGCCTTCTGCTGCTTTGAGTCTCCACCCCTTACTGGGTCAACCCATTCTGAGCATGGGGGTTACACTATCAGGAATATGTCTTTTTTAAAAAATTCAAAATCAACCCACAATATATTATGTAAGCTACTTTCAGATGATAACATGCCTGAGGATGATGGTGAACTTCTGTTTTCAGGCAAGAGTTCCTATTTCCCAATCTCACACACATATTTGACATTTCAACACTATTCCACTCATGGAGAAATCCATCCTGTGATTCTTAAGCTTGGACTTATTCCCCCCTCTCACTCATGGCTGTGACTGCAATAGGACAGCAGTATCAACTTTGGTTTATTTAAAAACAAAATTGCCGAGTGTAACGTTTCTCTGAAGCATAATCCCCAGCTTTCCATGAACCTCCTTTTCCCCCTTCTAGGCTAGGGAGCAGCAGTGGTGTAGGAGGCTAAGAGCTCGTGTATCTAATCTGGAGGAACCGGGTTTGATTCTCCGCTCTGCCACTTGAGCTGTGGAGGCTTATCTGGGGAATTCAGATTAGCCTGTGCACTCCCACACACGCCAGCGGGGTGACCTTGGGCTAGTCACAGCTTCTTAGAGCTCTCTCAGCCCCACCGACCTCACAGGGTGTTTGTTGTGAGGGGGGAAGGGCAAGGAGATTGTAAGCCCCTTTGAGTCTCCTACAGGAGAGAAAGGGGGGATATAAATCCAAACTCCTCCTCCTCCTCCTCCTTTTCCTCCTTTTCCTCCTCCTCTTCTTCTTCTTCTTCTTCTTCTTCTTCTTCTTCTTCTTCTTCTTCTTCGGCAGATCTGCCATATGTGTTATCATGGCACACAACAACAGCATTTAAAAATGAAGGGATAGAGGCAGAAATTAGGCGTTTGTTTTTTGTGATGGGCAGATACCCTATTTCCAAAGAAAAATATAAACAAGGAAATGGAAGATTAGAACAAGGCAAAAAAAACCCTCACATACGAGGGCCCTGATAAATGTCAGGAGGGGAAACCACAAACAAGTGAGAGAAATTCAGTGAAGGAGCTGCGTCATTAAGGGTACAATAATAGCATTTGCACATGGATAATTAAGAGTGGTGGATGTGAAAAATGAAATGACAGCTCTCAAGCAGAACTAAAGACTCATGGAAGTGAAAGCAGATGGAAATTCTGTAACAGAACCAAGACGGAACAAACAAATGATAATCCAGGAAGAGGTGGGAATTAAACCAGACGGAAGAGCTTTAAAATGATCAAAGCAAAGAGATGGCGCAATGGGAGAGTGTTGGAGAGGTAATGGTATCAGCTCCGAATATTTTGTCATATCTTATGGCTGGATTCCGTGTCTGCTATGAAGTGTGATGGTAACAAACCCAAGTTGGTCAATATGAGCATCATGAAGGTATATTGAGAGCCAAGAATGGGGACGTTTCCTGGTTTTGCCACTGTGTAATGTATGAAATAGATCTAAGCAAGGGGGTACCCAAATCTATGCTACTAACTTTCTCCTAACATCCATGGTATTTATTTGACCTGGAAGCACATAATATCCCTCTCCCCACCAGTTTGGTAGTTTTTAGCTGTGATTCACTAATGAGAGCCCTGACCCGGATGGCCCAGACTAGCCTGAACTTGTCCAATCTCCTTGAAGCTAAGCAAAGTTGGCCTAGGTAAGCACTTGGAGGGTAGACTACCCGAAAAGTCCAGGGTTGTTATACAGAAGCAAGCAAAGGCAAACCACCTCTGAATTCCTCTTGTCTTGAAAACCCACCTGAGTCACCATTCGTTGGTTGGAGCCCTTTCCTCCCCAGTCATATGTGGAAAACTCACAGTGCCATCCTAAACAAACTGTTACTCTTCTATGTCTATTGAAGTAAATGGGTTTCTAAGGATGTAATTGTGGTTAGGGTTGCACTCTCCAGAAGGGCAAAAGAGGCTGATTTTGTCTGCAATCAGATTAAAACCAGTGACTGTTAATATTCACCAAACACTTTTTTCTGGAGGACAGTGTAAATTGACACGGGACCATTCATTCACATATCTATAGTTATTCATTCACATACCCATACCGGTATCTATAAACCAAACCAAACCTTGTTTTAGCCATTTCACCTGGCATTTTAAGGGTCAAACACTCACATTGATAGTGTTAATTGTTAAGGAGTCCTTGGAACACGCCTCTTGAATCTCCTTTCTTTTCATATTGCCGAGGTTAGCCGGGCTTCTAGGATTCCATTTTAAACACAGTGCATAGAGAGTTCCTGGAAGCCAGCTCTACAAATAAAAAAGAGAAAAGAAGGTTTATTTTTGGTCTCGTTAAACATGTAAACTCTTGGGGGTAAGCTTTTTCAATGTGGTCTGATATAAAATGTTGTAAATTGTTTACTATGGGTTGTGAAAAAAAATTGTAGATCAAGCAGGGGCGGAGGTAGGGGGAACTGCGCCCATGGCACACGTGCGCCCTGCACCCTCTCCACACCCCCGCCTGCCCTGCCACGCTTTGGAACACCCCTGCAATGCCATGTCCCCAGAATGCCCTCGCCATGCCCCACACCAGCATGTGCCTGGTGCATTGTGCACATCCCCGCCCCCTTGGCGCTACGCCACTGAGATCAAGGGACTGAAGAAAGTTCTTGGAAACACAGAAGATAGCTGGGATTCTGTTTGGCTATGATCATCGTGCCTGAACAAATTGTGCTACAAAGGCCTTATAAGCAACGCTTGGCTCTAATGACTCCCCTGTTTCACCGAATATAAGACATCCCCTGAAAATAAGACTTAGTAGAGGTTTTGCTGAAGTGCGACATATAAGGCATCCCCCGAAAGTAAGACGTAGCAAAGTTTTTGTTTGGAAGCATGCCCAACGAACGGAACACAGGAAAATAAGACATCCCCTGAAAATAAGACATAGCGCATCTTTGGGAGCAAAAATTAATATAAGACACTGTCTTATTTTCGGGAAAACATGGTAGGAACATAAAAATTCTCTTTTATGCAGCTATTGCTTCAATAGGTTAAGAATATTGCCTATTGCTAACAAATAGGATGATTTTGTATTATAGTCTTGAAAATATTATATATTGTTAACGCACAAGAAGGTTTTGATATTTTGACAGTTGCTGTGAGACTATTTTGGATGTTGTCTTATTGTACTGGATCAGTAGAAGCTGCTTTGATCTTGATCCGATTTTTATTACATATCTGCTTATTGACCATTGGTATTTAATGACTAATATGTGGCTTTAGCTGCACAAAAATGGAATAATTAAATTGCACATTTAATTATTGAGTAAGCATTTCCCATTTGATTTTCTAGCCTCAACACGTTTTTGTTTGTGTTATTTCTAGATGTGTCACATGTTGCCCTTCCTTTTTGTACACTGTCATGACATCTTGAGCAGGCGCATGTCTGTTTTCCCATGTGTCAGTGTGGATCATATTTAATGACCACAATTAGGCTTTACCTTCTGTAATTTTTTGCTTGTTAAGGAAGCCATAAGTGCTGAGTCACATCTGAAGACGTGTGTAGTAAAAGACTGCAAAACTTGCAAGAACTGGAATGTGTATGAACAAATGAATTTATGGTATCACAATATGCAGTGGTGGGATCCAAAAATTTTAGTAACAGGTTCCCATGGTGGTGGGATTCAACCTGTGGCGTAGCGCCAATGGGGCTGGGCGGGGCATGACCGGGGCGGGGCATTCCTGGGCTGGGCTGTGGCAAGGACGCAGCCGCTGCGCTGGTCCTTGGGTGGGAAACAAATGCACGCAGGCGCAGGCTGCCACGCACGCCAGTGCACCTCCTGCTAGACTGCTTCAAGTTCTTCGCGCTACTGCTGAGAGGAGGGGCGTAACTAAGGCAAAAATCACGTGGCAAAATCACTAATTAGTAACCCCCTCTCGGCACACACAAATAATTAGTAACCTACTCTCGGGAACCTGTGAGAACCTGCTGGATCCCACCTCTGACAATATGTAACCTTATGTGGAATAGCCTGATTCTTATTTGTTTCCATGATACTTTATTTGGGCAGAGTTCCACAGAGAAACACCTAGTGGGCACGAGCCCTGTTTCTCTCGCTGGCAAACAATAAAGCTTTACCTCTGGAACTTTTGATAGTCCCCATTTAGCTTTTTTGCTTAACATCGGTGAACATCGGATGTGGAGACCCCAGCAGCTGCTACACTGGTTAAAGGGGCGGGGGGGGAAATCCCATTGTAATTTCTTTTGAAGCATGGAACCTTTCTCAAGGACCCAGTCCAGAAATTGAAGGTCACATACCTGGATTAACTGGCTGGAGTCAGCCTGCACTAACTCAGAGTCTTGTTGGAGTTCATCTGTAGTTGGTTTTTTAGCTTCAGCCGCTATCCCGTCATGACCAGATGCTGGATTAGTCCATCTACAAAGCTGCCTTGTGCTGAATTAAATCTTTATTTTATCCAGCTAAGTGCTATCTTCTCTGCCTTTGGGATCTCAGGCAGAGAAAGGATTTTTAAACCTCCCAGCCCTCGATTCTTTACTGGAGATGCCCAGGACTGACCTTGGACCTTTTGTGGACAAGGAGGTTCTCTGCCATTGACCCTCCCCACCCTGAGTTGGAGGAAGCGTGTTACTTTTTTTTTTTAAGCCCAGCATCCCAAGAATACACGGTTTTGTTATATGCTTTTGCTAAGGTTATAATCTACTTCAGTAAAGAGTCTGCTGTTTAGTTGGCTAGAGGGTTCGTCTGGCCTCGGGCAAATTAACATTTAACTTGTTCTGGCAACCTAGAAGGACCAGATGAGGAAAATACGACCCATCACTAAAAGTGCTTTGTTGGGCCTGAGGAGAAACTTCCTCCAGCGCTTCCAAGTTATCTGCAGGAACATTTCCTCTAAGTTAAAGAATGTCCGAGGGACTGGAACGCCTGCTTAATTTCAGTCTCAGCCAGCCCCTGTCGCAGCTCACTCAGACGTATCAAAGTTAAACGTTTTAAACAGTATTTGTCTTGTTGCTAGGGCTTTTACCCTCCCTGCCTGTGTCAAGCACAAGATCCATCAAAAATGACAGTCATCATATTTTTATTTTTTTACAGAAGGGTTCATAGATTCTTCTCATCACATTATCCCTGCCCCTTTCCATTTCCAGCTCTCTCTGTCTCTCTGTCTCTGTCTCTGTATATGTGGTGAGGGGATATCTGTTCTGCAATACTGCAGTTAAATGAATTACTGCTACAGATGGCCTGCAGAGATTTCATACATGTTGCAGTTCGTTTGTCTAGGAAGTTTTTTTTTTTTAAACCGAGGGGGAGAACCCCTTGCTCTCTCTCTGGTGGTTGTTATCAGTGACAGCAAATCAGACGTTGTTGGGTTCACTAGCACTCCGCCAAGCGTCATTTCCTACATTTTGTCTGACTCGTCGTTTACCATTCCTGATCTTCCAAAGTAGCACGCCTAAGCTCCACAGCACATAAGAATTTACAGACATGACCTCGGGTTACCATTCCTTTTTATTCTCCAGTTGTAAAGTGTTGCTGTGAACTGCTTAATGGATACAGATTTTGCCTCAGCAAGAGGCCCATCACCTAATTTTCCCCTTCTTGCTGTCTCTGTGCCAGGATTTTAGTGTCAAACTCCTGATAGATGTACAACCTGTACAAGAGGTGGGAATCTTTGGGGCAGCCTCACAGCTGGCTCTAGATTTCCACCTCCTATCTGATGCTGTGGTCTAGCTCTCTTGGCCCCACCCCACTCTGGTTGTATTTACACCCAATTCACATCCTTCATGCCCCTGCCTGGATGTCTTTAATGTTCATGAATCACTTGCTAAGGCAACCAAAGTTGTATTCTAACTCCCGTTTTTAAAATGTATGTGCAGTAAGTGCTATTGATCTTTTTTTTGGGGGGGGGGAGGATTAACCCCCCCCCCAATAAATTTTATTAAAGAAAACTAAGATTTTTCTGGAAACCTAGGGATTCCCTTGGGTTTGTAGAATTTAAAGCTTACCTACATCTTGTCCCTTGTGTGAATTTTCCTATTAGCCCAGAGGCCAGTCCTTAGATATGAGGTATAAGTATTGTTATGTTTGACTCAACTGAACTAGACCAGGGTTCCCCAGCGTGGTGCCTGTGGGCACCATGGAATCCACCAGCACCTTTTTTTGGTGCTCGACATGTACTTTTAAGGGCAACGGTAAGCAGAGTTACTCCAGCCTAAGCCCATTGAAATGAACGGGCTTAGACTGGAGTAACTGTCTACATGACTGTACTTTTAGAAATGAATGGGGCCAAATGAGGTTCCCATCTAATTGGACACTAGAGATCCGATTGGCTGTACAAATTAGAATAACCACAGTATGGGTTTTATTCTCTCACTCTTTCCCAGTATATTTTTTAAAAGCACTCCTCTTGTCCCCTGCACTTGGGGTTCCTTTGTGTGTATGGTTGGCTCCACCTCCCTGGTGGCCAATTTATGGTTGCTCCCACCACCCTGTCAGCGCCCCAAAGGCATAGTCTTAAAGAGGCTGGATACTACTGCGCTTGACCAAGGTAGGATACTAGTCAGTATTATTATACAGCACTCTCAATATGCACAATAGTACAAGAAGACAAGACCTCGTCCTTAGGAGTTTAAGAACTGGGGGATTCCAACCAACCTAGTGATAGGAGAACAAGAGTGAGACGGAGAGTTGGACAAAAAATGGGGCAAAAAATCCAAACTTCACATACACGCTACAGGGGTCAGTGCTATCAGTCACAGACCAGGAAAGGGATTTAGGCATCTTAGTTGATAGTTCCATGGGAATGTCAACTCAATGCATGGCAGCTTAAAAAAGGCAAACTCTATGCTGGGGATAATTAGGAAAGGAATTGAGAATAAAACTGCAAAGATTGTCATGCCCTTATATAAAGCAGTGGTGCGACCGCACTTGGAGTACTGTGTCCAGTTCTGGTCGCCGCATCTCAAAAAGGATATTGAGGAGATAGAAAAAGTGCAGAGAAGGGCAACAAGGATGATTGAGGGACTGGAGCACCTTCCCTATGAGGAGAGGCTGCAGCGTTTGGGACTCTTTAGTTTGGAGAGGAGGCGGCTGAGGGGGGATATGATTGAAGTCTACAAAATTATGCATGGGGTAGAAAATGTTGACAGAGAGAAATTTTTCTCTCTTTCTCACAATACTAGAACCAGGGGGCATTCATTGAAAATGCTGGGGAAGAATTAGGACTCAAAAAAGGAAACACTTCTTCACGCAACGTGTGATTGGTGTTTGGAATATGCTGCCACAGGAGGTGGTGATGGCCACTAACCTGGATAGCTTTAAAAGGGGCTTGGACAGATTTATGGAGGAGAAGTCGATTTATGGCTACCAATCTTGATCCTCCTTGATCTGAGATTGCAAATGCCTTAACAGACCAGGTGATTGGGAGCAACAGCCGCAGAAGGCCATTGCGTTCACATCCTACATGTGAGCTCCCAAAGGCACCTGGTGGGCCACTGCGAGTAGCAGAGAGCTGGACTAGATGGACTTTGGTCTGATCCAGCTGGCTTGTTCTTATGTTCTTATGTTCTTATGACAACTACTAACAGGATTGTGGGGATTCTGTATACACTGGCAACCATCAGAATGGTAAGACTTTCTGCCTTTTACTTTTAAGGGATGGAGAACTTACCAAAGGAAGGCCTGTTTCTACAGCTTCTTTGTGACAATCATAACTTGGGGTTAAGGTCTCAAAACCTGCTCCCATGCACATGCACTTGGAAGTAACTCTTAGTCATTTCTCTCTTTGCAAGTGTGCATTCAGATGTCTAACAGGGCCAAGTTTCTGGTGACATAGGATATTTAGGGTCACAATTATATGTGGGTTTTAAGGAAAAAATAACCATGGATGGGTTCCATATTGTGTTTTCTTAATGCAATGTGCCCCACAGGGTGACATGTATAGGCAACATGTGGTTGCTCATATAGCCTAGCATGTGGGGCAGTGTTTCCAGTTTGAATGAGTGGATTATTTGAATTTGTGCAAACTTGTAGGATAGCCACGTGAGTCATGTGAGTCATTAAATGCGTCCTGCCCTCCTGAGCAGACTTTTCAAACATATCGCATAATGCTGTACACCGAAGATGATGGCAAACATCTACATACAGCTTGCCTTTGTATCAGCAGAATTGTTCACTGGTCAGCTAATTGGTGCTACCATAAGCACATCTGCATTTTGAAAATGGATTGAATCACCAGGAAAGGCAAGGTAAAATGATTTAATAAATAAATACACTGACTAAAGATGCATCCTGTACCTGCAGTTTCTTTTTATATGGGGTAAAACAATTGGTCACTTGGACAATTGCAACTATTCCTTTAATAATCCATGCACAGCATAATGTCTTTGTGGTGTAGAGGAGAGGCAGTGCGGTGTAGTGGTTAAGAACAATTGGGCTTTAAGCTAGAGAACCGGGATTGATTCCCCTCTCCTTTGCATGAGCAGCGAACTCTTTATCTGATAAACTGGATTTGTTTTTCTGCTCCTCCACATGAAGCCTGATGGGTGACCTTGGGCTTGTCACAGTTCTCTCAGAACTCTCACAGCCCCACCTCCCCCACAAGGTGTCTGTTGTGGTGAGAGGAAGAGAAGGTGAAGGCAAGCTGCTTTAAGACTTGCATCCTTTTAAGACTTGCATCCTTAAAGGTAAAGTAGTGTATAAAAACCATCTCTTCTTCTAAAGCCACATTCAATCATAGCCAGATAGCCATTCCTTGTCCTTTCAGGTGAGCAGCATAATGCACATACAGGAGCATGATGTCAGCTCTGAGGGAGTATTGAAACTGCATTCTACACTGCCATCTTACACAGCAGATCTTTCCGGTCCTCGCTTGCCAAGAGATTATTTGATTGGTCTTACTCAGAGCTCCACAGAGGTCCACTCACTAGGACAGATGTGGTCTTTCCTATTTTCCGTTCTGCTGAGAGTGACAATCTGCTATCCTTTTCGCAAGTAAGGGGTAGGAAGGAGGATGCTGGTGGGTGGCCAGCCCTCATGGTTGTGCATTGCTTTGAGGGCATTGTGAGCACCTTCAAAGCTCCGTGTGATCCCAAAAACAAGAAGGAACTTCAGTCTTTGGCTTTCCCATCATGGCAGATGACATTCCTCCTGAGACCATTTCACGTTGAGAAAACAGCACAGTGTAAGACTCGAGCCTCTTTTCCTCGTGCTCTGTGGTCCCAATCTGAATTAGGATGGGAGTTAAAGTGAACCCACAAACCATGTGTCACAGAAAGGGCAGAGGACCCAAACCCAACCTGTGAGTCAGCAACCCCAGTTCCATTTGACTCTGACTTCAGCTTTAATTTAGCACTGGACGTGATTGCTGGATTGTCCTCCCGGCTTCTGACCCTGTCTGGCACCTTTGCTAGCTTTTGTCTGTGTCCTGAGGGAGACATCTCTCTGGCTACCCAATGTTTCACTTAACAATCTCGCAAAAACGCTCAAAGTCCTTGGGAAACACTGATACTTTTATCCCTCAGCATCTACTTGCTTTCCTTCATGCGAGAGGGTTATACAGACTTGACTCCCCCCCCCCACCCCCGCTTGCTTTCATGGAACCACCACACTGGACTGTGTCAGCCATATTGAGTTGGCAGAAAACCAGCTTAGGCTGATATAACAAAGTTCAGCTAGCATGGATTGGAAGAGTATTTCCAATTTTAACCGTTAGTGTGATCTGATGTAAGCTGTACTTGCCACGCAGTGCAGTCTCAGTGCTTAAGTGTTCCTTAATGATAGAGTGACTTGAAGTCTGGGATAATGAAAACAGCTGTTGATGGGAAGAGGTAATGCCAAATAGTAGCTTCCAAGAATCCCAAATGATTCCCCAGCTGACAACCAGTCAGAATCCGTCCTCTGCTTCCATTTTCAGTCCATTGTGTTATCTCTTTGGAAGTCAGGAAATCCTGGCAGGTTCAACCCATGATTCATCATCTCTAGCATTTTTCTTATCGACGGTTGAAGGCAGTAGAAAAAAAAGTCATCTTGAAAGTTCACGGAGACTTTCTTTGGCACAGCGAATACTCTTCGGGTGGGTACATGCATGCATGCACGCACACAAAGAAGATGGCAACTAAACAGGCTTTCTATTATTTACACATTCCAATTGACGATCAAGGGAGCCTTCAGCAAAAAGATTAGTTTTTGTATGGTTAAAACACACACACAAGCATGAAATATTTAGTGCATTTGTAATGCACTGCAGATGGAAATAATACATATTTATGGACACCGTTAACCACATCTCTCCCACATTACGCTGATGGAGTGCATGCACAGACTTGGAGGGGGGAAAAACTTAAACAGCCCATTAGAACAATTTATGAATAAGGCTTCCTCCGAGGGAGCTATATCAAGAGGTCTGTAGCCCAGCTGATACCATCTGTTGGGTTATTCAGTGAAGAAGATTATATTACAATCCTTGGTAATGCCACAAATGTGACAGTAAAACTGGATGAGGCTCTTTGGCTTTGTGCCACTCCAGGAATGTGGAAAGCGAGAGTGGTTTTCCACTGTTGGAGGTGGAGACTTGTCTTCATGGAATTGAAAGAAATAAAATTCAGAGACCTTGAAATATAGTGACCTAAAATGAAAAGGAGGGGTTGCACTGTTCTGCTTTAAATAGCTCTAGGACATAGGTGTCAAACTTGCAGCCCTCCAGATGTTATGGACTACAGTTCCCATCATCCCCTGCTAGCATGATGGGAACTGTAGTCCATAATATCTGGAGGGCCATGAGTTTGACACCTGTGCTCTAGGATATCACTCTCAGCTGAGTCCTCTAGACAATGTTGACTGTAAATGTTAGATAGCTCCAAGACTGATTGAACTCAGGATGGCTCCCACTCCATAGCTATCTGTTAATGCTCATTTCGTTACTATGACTTCACCTTTGGCAATCTTGCCCTCTTCTCTACACTTTCGCAGTATTATAAATGATAGTTCCTTTGAACAAAAAGCAGGGGCATTATCTCTTTATTTGATAGCTCTTCTCTTGAAATCACTATATTTACTCTGGAAAAATGATTGAATTCTCTTTTTTTTTAAAAAAAAATCAAATCAACCGTATCCAGAATACCCAAGTTGTCTGATGCTGTGAGCCAACTAGTGATTGTGAATTTCTGAGTGTTTTGTTTGTGTAGCTCATGCTCCTTGGTATGCACACATTTGGGGTTGGATCCTGTCTAAAATGTCCATACACAGAAGTGTGACTTCGCTGCCTCCTCTCTTTTGCAACAGTCTGAAATGACTTAGACATTTGCACGTGGGGGAAAGGGAAGAATGAAGGCTGCCACCAGAGGGGGAAACTGTTAAAATCACCCCCTGGTGTGTGAATTCTTTTCCCAGAATCCAAGTGCTGGATTGGAGACATGGTATATAAGAGTAGTCACTGCTTTCTCCTAACTAAATTTTCTGATTTCTTGGCTATCACGTATTACATGCAAGTATCTCACAGACTCAGGGAACATACAAGGACATACAGCATGGTGTAGTGGTTAAGAGCAGGTGCACTCTAATCTGGAGAACTGGGTTTCATTCTGTGCTCTGCCACTTGAGCTGTGGAGGCTTATCTGGTGAACCAGATTAGCTTGTGCACTCCAACACATGCCAGCAGGGTAGCCTTGAGTTAATCACTGTTCTTTGGAGCTCTCTCAGCCCCACTTACCTCACAGGGTGTTTGTTGTGAGGGGGGAAGGGAAAGGAGATTGTAAACTCTTTTGAGTCTCCTTACAAGAGAGAAAGGGGGGATATAAATCCAAACTCTTCTTCTATCCCAAGGTGGTCCCTCTTTGTGGATTTTTTGATCCACATGAGCATGCCATATATTGCTACTATACCTACTATAGGTATATGATGAAAACATGAAATGACTGAGTTACCTAAAAATGTGTGACAAAAACACTTTCCAATATTATAATGAAAATAACAATGCTATTTCCCCTAAAAGATCGACAAATAAGTTTCCAGGGTTTCCAATGAATTCAACAGAAACCAAACCTTATAAACTGAAAGCATGTTGAGTGATGACTTTCCATTTGCTTTACTCGTGTACTTACATTTTATTTCTCTTTTGGGTGCATGGTTGCGGGAATGCTTCATCATGTTCCCAAATCCACATTTTCCACTCTCACGAAACTTGGTTCAAATATCAGCATGGTAAAATATTTTTTAAAATCAAGATGCAGTTCCACAGGGCGAACAAACACATAAGTATTTCATAACTTTCCCAGCAGAGAAAGGAAGTAATTCAGTCCTCTTCCATCTTCCCAGTTTCACACGGAACATGAATTGGCCTTGAGTTACTTCTATTTGTATGCCCTTCGTTTTCAGAAATGTTATAGATTCAGATTTTGCAGTGGAAACTGTGAGTGCTCAGTATCGTTCTGCACATTTATTGGCAATTTGGTACCATCTTTATGTTTGAAACTTCACAGCACCTTCCAATTTGGCAACGAATAGGAAGTCCCAGTGTGGTTGAAGTCAGAAGTCAGAAGCCAAAAGCCAATCTGTCATTTTTACACACCTGGGATAGTGCGATGAACTGTGAAGACTGAAGTAACGGAGTGTTCTTACCCTTAAGATGAAAATTCTGAGTACTTGGTATAATCTAAATATAACCGCTTGCTGTCAGTATGGCACTAAAACTGAACTGATTTGGGTTAAACACAAGGATTTTTTTTGTTATGCTAGAGCTGGTCCTAATCGTAATAATAACTAGATTATTCTGTAATTTTAACAAGGATGTCTGTCCATTGTCCTGGGTGCTGACTGAGATAGGACACATTAATTTTTTTAGTTCTAAATGCTGAACAATGCACTTTCAATCCACTTTCAGTGTATTTCACAATTGTTTGCAAGTGGATATTGCTATTTCACACAGCGAAATCCAGTTCCAAAGTACATTGAAAGTGGAATAAAGGACATTAATCAGTGCCCTAATTGAAGTGTGCCTCCAATTCTAATTCAGAACAGATCAACAGTCTGGAAAACAGTGGACATCTGATTAAAACTGCGCTTTAATCAAGGTTACATTTGCAATGTGAACATGCGCTGGTTTTTCCTTACAAACAGATGTATAGAGTTCACTGTTGGGGGGAAAGCTAGGAAGTGCCACTGATGGAAAGAGGATTTGATAGCAGGAACCTCTTGCAGCGGCACAGAAAGAGGTGTAGATCCATTGTATAAACTTCAAGATATTCCTGCCCCCCCCCTTATTATTTTTTGTGTACATTGCATATTGGATGCTAAGAAGATATCACTGCTTGCAGACTGAATAATGCTGGTACCTTTCTCATAACTCTCACGTCATTTCAAGTGAGCCCAAAGGCTGTTCTCGTAAGTACAACAATATGTTCTCTTAACAGATGTTGTTCAAAAACAAATCTACCAATCCAGCATGGGCAGGGAAGGAAGAATGGATGAAACTGTCCTGATGTTTTTCTTTTCTTTTATACTAGCATAGTTTATAGCATTTGGTGCAACACAGTCATTCTAATATAGCTTATCTGTTCCAGGGCTTGGGAGCTCCCCTGCTTGGAGGAGCCCTCCAATTCAGGTTAAAAGAAGCAATTGGTCGGCATTCCTATGTTGCTGCAGATCCCCCCTATCTTAATGTGCGTAGGAGCATCTCATTTGGAGGCAAATACCTCTGAGGCTGCAATCCCAAGCACTCTTAGTAGGGAATATGGAATAAATTCAATGGGATTTATTTCTAAGCGTGTAGTGGTTAAAAGTAGCAGACTCTAATCTGGAGTATTAGGTTTGATTCCCCATTCCTCCACGTGAAACCTGTTGGGTGACCTTGAGCCAGTCACAGTTCTCTCAGAACTCTCTCAGCCCATGTGGAGGCAGGCAAAACACCTCTGAAAATCTCTTGCCTTAAAAACCCCAAAGCCTTAATGACACTTGCCACCAGATACATGCTTAGGTTTACTCCCTCAGTGCTTTACATGGCAGAGATGTTAGCTAGATATCACGTCGTCCTTTTATAGATCTGCATTGCCTGCAATGTCCTATAACGAATCGAACTGATGTCTTTCTGAATCTGGTTGCCCGTGCTGGTAGAATAGCACAGGGAATGGGGCCAGATTCATGTACTGAGAGCTAGCGTGATATAGTGGTTAAGAGCAAGTGCACTGTGATCTGGAGAACCGGGTTTGATTCCCCGCTCTGCCATTTGAGCTGTGGAAACTTATTTGGTGAACCAGATTAGCTTGTGCACTCCAACACATGCCAGCTGGGTGACCTTGGGCTAGTTACAGTTCTTCAGAGCCCTCTCAGATCCACCCACCTCAGAAGGTGTTTGTTGGGGGGGGGAGGAAAAGGAGATTGTAAGGCCCTTTGAGTCTTCTTTCAGGAGAGAAGGGGGGGGGTATATAAATCCAAATCTTCTTCTTCTGGAGACACTGGGGAGCCCCCATGTCTTCAGAAATACATAACCTCCCCAAAAGAGGAGGGGAGTACAAGGGAGCACCTTGTTTGCGGTAGCTGGGGGGTGGTTGGAAGAGCAAGAATGGGAACTGCCACCACCAGACCTGGGCAGGTGCGGGGAGAACTAAGAGGCAGAGCTGCGGATCCCAGGCATGCTGGTGGGGGGGGGGGAGCTACTGCTGTGCGTGCCGGGAGTGTAGGTGGGGGAGGAGAGAAGAGCTGCCCTTGCATGAAGGCTTCTCCTCGTGATACAAGAAAAAGATTTGCAACAACAGCTTACAAACAGCCAAGTATTTATTGGAGTAAAAATATATACATTTTTTTTTAAAAAAATTGCAAACCCAAAGCAAGTGGCAGTTTACAAAAAATACCACGATTACAGTTTTTCAGCATTCAGTGCTACTGAAGAAGATTCTATTATTACTTTTTTAAGTGCAACTTTTCATGAGACCACAGTTTTAATAAGAAAATAGGCTGGTCCACATTTCCTTGCATCAAGCCAGAAAGGTTAAGGAAAGGTCCGAGATACCACATCTGTCTAGGAGCTGATAGGAAGCATGATAGCTTGCACATGTGCAGAGACAGCTGTTTGGCTCCAGCGCTGTTTACCTTAAAACAAGCCTAATTTATTACAAAACATATTTCAAAACCATATGCCCTACGACAGAAATGGTCCCTGTAGTACCAAGCATTTCTCGAACTCTGAAGGTTCAGAGTTGGCTAAAAATACTAAGGGTTTTTTTAAAAAGGTGTCTATGCTGGTAGCCATTATTACAAAGATCATAGGGATCGCCCTGGAAAGTAGAGGGGGACGCACACGCATCAGCCATCTGGGTTGTTTTACTCAAATTTTTCTTAAACCCCATCCGCCCTTTCTAGCACCAAGCAGCTTATGTTGTGCCTGTTGTCTGCTTGCTCTATGCTGCTGATTCAAACCAGGCTGCAAGCCACTTAATAGCCACAGGCTGCAACGAGGGATTGAGAACTGTTGTCTTGTGAAGGGACTTGAGATCTTTAACACTTTGCAGCATTTTTGCAACACTGTAACCTCTGGGGTTGCTCAGAAGCCATGACAGGTAACCAAGGCTCACACGGATTTGTATTTGTCACAAAAAATGTGCTTTTTGGTACGGGATTGTAGAGAAATTTGGAAATAATGGCTGTAGCTTATGTTTTATATGTTGATATCCTGCTGTTCCTTCAAAGACTTCATGGTGGCTTAATCCATTTGAACCTCATGGCAACCCTCCAAGATAGGTTCGCCTGAGAGCGTCTGGCTGATCTAAGGTTACCCAATGAATTCTAGACAAGTAGGGATTTGTGAATGCAGCTCTCCCTGGACAAAGTCACCACGCGAACGGGTTCAAGTTCATAGCATCTTCAAGTCAATACCTCAGATTACCAGGACTGAGAAAGACTTCTGCAGACAATACTGGAGTAGGTGGACTGTTGGTCTGACTCAACATGCAATAGTCACCAGCCAGGATTAACTCTTTCTCTATTGGTTACTATAATGCCGACTCATTGTGCAACAGAGGTGGCATAGCCATAAGGGGGCGGGGGGTGACGACACTCAGGTGTGGGCACCCCTGTGGAGGCATTCCGGGGACGTGGCGGGACGGGGGCTTGGAGGGGTGCACCGAATGCACTTCCCCCTTGCTCCGTCCCTGCTGTGCAAAGACTCCACATAACACATCTGCCCACAGAACTGAGGTGAGATGGGTGTGCAATTTAACATATGGAAGGAGGTGGGAGAGAATTTTCTCCCTGTGTTGAGAATGATCACCAACTTCCTTTAATTTAATTTCCTCCCATGTTTCTATCCTGCCATTCATGGAAAAAATGAGGATCTTGAACCTCCTGAGGGGCCCAGGATGGTCCTAGCTCCAGCACTCCAATCCATTACACAACACAATTTCCCCACCACTTTATTTGGTCATTACTCCAAGGAAGCCTCCACAGCATTCATAATTCTTCCTGTCTCTCATTTTATCCTTGTAATAACGGTGTGATGGTAGGTAGGGTTAGGCTGGAAGGATAGGCAACAAACAATCTCAGGGGCCAAGGCTCTCATCCAGAAAGCTTCATGGCTTAGGCAAACATAGGTAAGTCAAATCCTTGTGGCCCTCCAGATACAGTTATAGACTATAGTTCCCATCATCCCCCCTGCCAGTATCATCACATTAAAGTTTGGCACTCCTGTGGCTTAAGGCAGGTATTTGAACCTTGGTCTGCAGCCTGTAATCCTAGTTCAACACCCCAGGTAATCCACTGCACCACACTAGCTCTTGGGCTTTCAGACATGCCTCAATAAAAGAATCTTCCTTCTAGCCTCAAATACCTATCAAAATGGAACAGAATAGTTGTAAAGATGGGCAGCCTCAAATGATTTGGATTGCCCCAAGCCTGCTCTAATAACTTGGGCTAAACTTCAATTTTAAAGTGCAATCCTATTCCTACATGGATTTCCTGGACTCAGCAAGTGATCTCATTCCAGCTGTCGATGATTTCTTAGTTGAGCTCATGTGGTGGACTACTACATTCAACAGTTTGGATCCCTAGAGAGGCATTAATGTGGACGTGATGCAGAACCTGGTGTCGAATATTTGGCTCTTTGCTGGGTGCCGCTTCTAAAGTGCTACAAATGTGAGATGCTCATATAAAGATTTCCACCATTTTGGAATTGCGATCCAGTTATTTTAAAGAGAGATTCATGCAGCTTCCATGTTTATTATCTCTAGAAGAACAGATGGATTAGCCTGTTGTATTTGTGTTAGCCTGTTTATTATCTCTAGAAGAACAGACGTGTTAGCCTGTTGCAGAAAACTCAACGACAAGTCCTGAGCCATAAAGAATAACAAAAAATATTGTGGCATGAACTTTGCTGGCCAGAGTCCATTTTGCCAGGTTGATGCTCTATACATTTATACCACTGTCGTCTTTAAAGAGCAAAAAAACCCTATTACTTAACTCCAGAAACAAATTATCATTTCAAGCACCTGTTATGCAACTATCTGTCTGCAGGAATAATGCAAAAATACATAAATAAGAATTTGGGAAAGATAGCTGAGATGTGCTTCTGAAGCTGGAAAAAGAGTTTGTGTGAAATAAATAGGAGGTAAGGATGTGGATTTGTCTCACCTTTCGTTTGGATTTTGAGATTTTTCCCGAATTCTTTTCTACATGGGAATGCTGCTGATAGTTCATGGGTGCCTGGGATAAAATTCCAAAGATGGATTTCCTGGAGAGTTAAAAAATTCTAATAGTTACAATATCCCTGTGCAATGGAATCCTTGTCTCTGGGATAATGCCCTGGTGAGTTCTACTCTACCACATTTCATCCATCAACATTTCCCTGGAGTAATTTTGATTTTTTAAAAAAAAGAGACATAGATTTTGCTTCCATTTGCCACCAGCTACAGAGAGCCAGTGGCAAAAAATCTGGTTAAAAAAGCATGTGTGTTTCTGATAAGGAGAAAACTACTAGGGAAAGCTGCCATTGGGCAGGTTCCTTAAGTGAAAGCATTAGGTCAGATCCAGCAACTCTCTTTTGTGAAGGCACTGTCTTCTCTGATGAAGGAAGTTTTCCTCCATGGAAGATTCTTACTAAGAAGAAGGGAATCTTTGGGTTCAACTTATAATATGTCAACATCCTCCCCCCTGCCCCGCAAGTTAAAACACATAAAACTAATTGCCATAATTATACATTTCTTCTTTGTCCTCTAAAAATTCTCCCAGCGTATTTATATAATTAAAATATTTGTAAGACTGCCTTTCTTCTGACTGTGAGGTTCCTAGACCATTCACTATCCAAGAACAGGTTCTTAGTAGTCGCGTTTCAGATAAAAGTGACTAGACTGCAAACAAACATCCATAGAACTGCTTAGCAGTATTTTCCCCTTGCTTGAAAATCCCAGAAACTGGAGTTCAGGGTTGTGGAATTACCAATGCCCTTTCCAAACTACAATTTAGAGGATATAAGACCAATATAAATGTACAAAGCTGATATGTCTCCAGAGAATTAGTATGCTTCACCCTTTCTCACTTCTTATATCATGAAATGTAGCTAATTCAGATCTAAATCCAAGAACAGCTTCCAAATAATCTTCATATTACCATTCAAATGACAATATCAGGTAGACAAATCCACCACCATTATGACAGTCAAATCCAACCAAAGGAATCCAAGCTGAGATAAATAAGAACTTACTACTCTTTGAAACAGACAGGATCAGACCTTAACAGAAGGGAAAACTTAGTATAATAAGGACCTCTAAACTGCCTGTTTCTCTTGAAAGCATTCTTCCTTTCAAAAAAGCTGTGCATGAAAATTATATGGATGTGGAATGTCGCCTTTTTTAAAATCGAGCAATTATATGACATTTCCTATTATATGTAGTTCACAGCAATGGTTAGGTTCTTGCTCACAGAGCGAAAGGACGCGTGCATCTGCAGCGAGACCCCAAACCTGCAGTTTTTTACTCTTATTAGCATTGACAAAGGCTATGGTTAGGTTTTTGCCAGATGTGGCTTCATGAAAAATAATCCCCCAGGCAAAAATTGTAAGTACAGGAAAACTCTGGCCCCAAGAACTCAAGCACGGGCAAGAGGGGGAGACACAAACCCAGTTCCTCTCCCCCAGCTTGCGGCTTTAGGAAATTTATTGACACACCTTAGGGAGAGACCTTGATCAATGGTTTTGTTTAAAAGATAGTTGATAAAAAGCTTTCTCCTTATTGGCTGCTGACAGTTACCCTGCTAACTGTAACCCTGGTTCTTTCACTTTGGGAAAAGAAAAAGATCCTGTTGAACTGTTGTGCGTAATTGTAACATTCGCATATTTCTAGCTGCTCTAAGGAAACTGATCCCAGGAAAGACCATAGGTGAGGCTGGACTTCCAGGAAACGGCCCTTTGCTGCAGTTGAGTCTCTGAGTGCTCCTGACCATTTTGGCTGAAAGGAGCAATTTTGCTGGCTTGAGAGTGAGTCGTTCCTTAGCTCTTGCCTCCTTAGGTATAAGGGACCTAAGATTCGAGAGGTGAATTAGAATGGGCTTGATTGAGGCTCATTCCGCTCAGCATATTTATGACGCGTTGCAATTGTTATAAATGAATTCGTTTTCCATTTATAAAAAGGGAGGGCGAGTTCATTTAAAACGATTGCAGCTCGTTATAAATATACTGTGCGGAATGAGCAGTAAACCCACTAGTTCTGAGAAAACCCAGATTAGCAAGTTTATGTGAGCCGAACAGCTCTCAGAAGTAGCCTTCTCCTCTCTCCTTCCCTCTGTTTTTAAAGGATAATATTTCTTTTTCTATTTTTTTTAAGTTATTTTACTTTATTTTTTCTCCTATTTTGATCTGCATGATGTGGAAAAAGACTCTGAATACTGAAAAAAATGCAGATCCATTTACAATAATCAGTTCTAAAATGTATTAATATTATTATTGCTATAATTGTTGTTTGCTCATGCTTATTTTTTTGTTTTTAAACTTTCTTTTCTTTTTCTGTAACTGTTGATAAAATAAAAATTATTTGAGAAAGACCGACCGACTGACCGACCGACCATAGGTGAGGCTGTATGGGCAATAACAAATTACCCAGGGATGATTCCCTGTATTTCTAAAGTAGGAAGTCCAACTACCCACCACCTGAATTAGAAGGACGCCACCCACAGTGAGGGACCTTCAGCAGCGACTCTCAAGCAGGTCAGGATACGAAAGTATTCTGTCCACTGGGGCAGGGTCCCATCAGCAGAGGAGGGAATTTGAATTCTATACTCTGGCTTTTTTCTGTCCCTGTAAGGAGTCCTGCATGAAAGCGCCTGCAAACTCCTTCCCTTCCCCTCCCAACAAGAGACACCTTGTAAAGTAGGTGGTGCTGAGAGAGTTCTGAGAGAACTGTGACTAGCCTAAGGCCACCCAGCAGGCTTCATGTGGAGGAGTGGCAAATCAAACCCAGTTTTCTATCTTGAGACTCTAAGGGCCAAGGCAGTCATTCACTTTTTTAAAGAACTGGGTTTAGGTTCCAACTTGGTTTCCCTGTTGCTGCACAGAAACTGCAAGGAATAGCTGTTAAAAATAAATTAGAACCTTAGCATTTGGCTGGGGGTGCGCGGTGGGGAAGGTTGCTATTTCCCTGTTTTTGCTGTTCTACTGTACAAAATACCTCACATGGTGCATCAAAAACAGGGAAATAACTCCCCCTGTGATCTTTCAGCACTGAAAAACAGCTAGGGGAGGCAGGATCCCTTCCTGATCCAAGTTCAGTCTGTTTTAAAACAGCCGTTCTCTGAAGCTGTCCTGTGGCTGCATCGAACCAACAACTCTTTTAAAAAATGAACCCCATCCTCCCCCCACCTCGCAAAAACAGATGACTGGTGAGCCCCAGCAATTGCCAAGGCAGAGAAAATAACAATGAGTTGCTTGTGAAACAATTACTGTGGTGCCGTTTAGACTACGGATCAGGTTCAGCATTTTCATGATAAGCCTTATCCTTTAGGGACTTCTGATAATGCTTTAGTAAACACATGCTTAGGTTTTAAATAAAACAGAACTGGGATTTTTTTTAAAAAAGGGGGTTAGATTGAATGTTCGGGGTTTCTTCCCCCAGAATGAAGAATGTAACAGAGGAGACGTGTAGCAAAGGAATGGGTATTTTTCTTCATTATACAAATATAATTGGCCGCTTTTTCTAAAGCAACATTTAAATGCCTGAAATTTTAAAAAAGAAGGAAATAGTGGCTGCAGTATTTCAAAATCTCCACATCAATGGCAGAGAGGGGAATTAAAAGCTATAACAGCTGCTAAAATGATCCTAGTCTTGGCAAACCAACTGTCTGTAGTTTTGGTGGAGGCAGATAGAAAAACTGAACAGCCAGGCGGCAGATGAATGGACTGTCTCTCAGCAGGTTGAGACTGAGCACCACGAAGGGTTTGCAGAGGATTGATTTGACACATCCCAAAGACAGCCTCCAGCCAATCCAGCACCAACAACAGCAGACCGATAGCTCCAGCCTGCAATCCTGCCCCCAAATCCCCTCCTAGCAACACAGCATTGCCACATCATCTAATTCCATTCCCAATCTGCAGCGGTAAAAGGTTTGCAAGCTTGGGTCACGCTTGATCACATGTGTAAATAATCGCGGCGTTCTCCAGATGCTCATGAACTACAATTCCCCATCAGCCCCTAAGCAGTATAGCCAATGCTCAGGTTGGGAGGGACTGATGGGAATTGTAATTCATGAACATCTGGAGGGCAGACTTCTGCAGACAATACTGGAGTAGGTGGACTGTTGGTCTGACTCAACATGCAATAGTCACGCCTCAGATTAACCTCATTGGCTACTATAATGCCACTGTGCAACAGAGGCATAGCGCCAAGGGGGCGGGGGGTGCGCGACGCACCAGGTGGGCACCCCTGTGGAGGCATTCCGGGGACGTGGCGGGACGGGGGCTTGGAGGGGTGCACCGAATGCACTTCCCCCTTGCTCCGTCCCTGCTGTGCAAAGACTCCACATAACACATCTGCCCACAGAACTGAGGTGAGATGGGTGTGCAATTTAACATATGGAAGGAGGTGGGAGAGAATTTTCTCCCTGTGTTGAGAATGATCACCAACTTCCTTTAATTTAATTTCCTCCCATGTTTCTATCCTGCCATTCATGGAAAAAATGAGGATCTGAACCCTGAGGGCCCAGATGGTCCTAGCCCAGCACTCAATCCATTACACAACACAATTTCCCACACTTTATTTGGTCATTACTCCAAGGAGCCCACAGCATTCATAATTTTCCTGTCTCTCATTTTATCCTTGTAATAACGGTGTGAGGTAGGTTAGGCTGAAGGATAGCAACAAACAACTAGGCCAAGGTCATCCAGAAAGCTTCATGGCTTAGCAACATAGGTGTCAAACTTGTGGCCCTCCAGATGTTATAGACTATAGTTCCCATCATCCCCTGCCAGCATCACACAAGTTTGGCACCTGTGGCTTAGCAGGTATTTGAACCTTGGTCTCCCTGAATCCTAGTTCAACACCTTAACCACTGCACCACACTAGCTCTTGGGCTTTAATATGTCAATAAAAGAATCTTCCTTCTAGCCTATCAAATGGAACAGAATAAGCAAAGATGGGCAGCCTAATGATTTGGATTGCAGCTGTCTAATAACTTGGGCTACCTCAATTTAAAGTGCAATCCTATTCCTATGGATTGGACCAGTGATCTCATTCCAGCTGTCGATGATTTCAGTTGAGCTCATGTAGGACTAACATTCAACAGTTTGATCCCTAGAGAGGCATTAATGTGACGATGCAGAACCTGGTGTCGAATATTTGGTTTGCTGGTGCCGTTTCTAAAGTGCTACAAATGTGAGATGCTCATATAAAGATTTCCACCATTTTGGAATTGCGATCCAGTTATTTAAAGAGATTCATGCAGCTTCCATGTTTATTATCTCTAGAAGAACAGATGGATTAGCCTGTTGTATTTGTGTTAGCCTGTTTATTATCTCTAGAAGAACAGACGTGTTAGCCTGTTGCAGAAAACTCAACGACAAGTCCTGAGCCATAAAGAATAACAAAAAATATTGTGGCATGAACTTTGCTGGCCAGAGTCCATTTTGCCAGGTTGATGCTCTATACATTTATACCACTGTCGTCTTTAAAGAGCAAAAAAACCCTATTACTTAACTCCAGAAACAAATTATCATTTCAAGCACCTGTTATGCAACTATCTGTCTGCAGGAATAATGCAAAAATACATAAATAAGAATTTGGGAAAGATAGCTGAGATGCTTTGAAGCTGGAAAAGAGTTTGTGTGAAATAATAGGAGGTAAGGATGATTTGCTCACCTGTTTGGATTTTGAGATTTTTCCCTAAGCCTTTTCTACCTAGGAATGCTGCTGATAGGTCATGGGTGCCTGAGATAAAATTCCAAAGATGATTCTGAGATAAAATTCAATAGTTACAATATCCCTGTGCAAGGAACTTGTCTCTGGGACAATGCCCTGGTGGTTCTACTCACCACATTTCATCCATCACATTTCCTTGAGAATTTTGATTTTTTTTAAAAAAGAGACATAGATTTTGCTTCCATTTGCCACCAGCTACAGAGAGCCAGTGGCAAAAAATCTGGTTAAAAAAGCATGTGTGTTTCTGATAAGGAGAAAACTACTAGGGAAAGCTGCCATTGGGCAGGTTCCTTAAGTGAAAGCATTAGGTCAGATCCAGCAACTCTCTTTTGTGAAGGCACTGTCTTCTCTGATGAAGGAAGTTTTCCTCCATGGAAGATTCTTACTAAGAAGAAGGGAATCTTTGGGTTCAACTTATAATATGTCAACATCCTCCCCCCTGCCCCGCAAGTTAAAACACATAAAACTAATTGCCATAATTATACATTTCTTCTTTGTCCTCTAAAAATTCTCCCAGCGTATTTATATAATTAAAATATTTGTAAGACTGCCTTTCTTCTGACTGTGAGGTTCCTAGACCATTCACTATCCAAGAACAGGTTCTTAGTAGTCGCGTTTCAGATAAAAGTGACTAGACTGCAAACAAACGTCCATAGAACTGCTTAGCAGTATTTTCCCCTTGCTTGAAAATCCCAGAAACTGGAGTTCAGGGTTGTGGAATTACCAATGCCCTTTCCAAACTACAATTTAGAGGATATAAGACCAATATAAATGTACAAAGCTGATATGTCTCCAGAGAATTAGTATGCTTCACCCTTTCTCACTTCTTATATCATGAAATGTAGCTAATTCAGATCTAAATCCAAGAACAGCTTCCAAATAATCTTCATATTACCATTCAAATGACAATATCAGGTAGACAAATCCACCACCATTATGACAGTCAAACCCAACCAAAGGAATCCAAGCTGAGATAAATAAGAACTTACTACTCTTTGAAACAGACAGGATCAGACCTTAACAGAAGGGAAAACTTAGTATAATAAGGACCTCTAAACTGCCTGTTTCTCTTGAAAGCATTCTTCCTTTCAAAAAAGCTGTGCATGAAAATTATATGGATGTGGAATGTCGCCTTTTTTAAAATCGAGCAATTATATGACATTTCCTATTATATGTAGTTCACAGCAATGGTTAGGTTCTTGCTCACAGAGCGAAAGGACGCGTGCATCTGCAGCGAGACCCCAAACCTGCAGTTTTTTACTCTTATTAGCATTGCGATGCTATTATGATTAGGTTTTTGACAGATGTGGCTTCATGAAAAATAATCCCCCAGGCAAAAATTGTAAGTACAGGAAAACTCTGGCCCCAAGAACTCAAGCACGGGCAAGAGGGGGAGACACAAACCCAGTTCCTCTCCCCCAGCTTGCGGCTTTAGGAAATTTATTGACACACCTTAGGGAGAGACCTTGATCAATGGTTTTGTTTAAAAGATAGTTGATAAAAAGCTTTCTCCTTATTGGCTGCTGACAGTTACCCTGCTAACTGTAACCCTGGTTCTTTCACTTTGGGAAAAGAAAAAGATCCTGTTGAACTGTTGTGCGTAATTGTAACATTCGCATATTTCTAGCTGCTCTAAGGAAACTGATCCCAGGAAAGACCATAGGTGAGGCTGGACTTCCAGGAAACGGCCCTTTGCTGCAGTTGAGTCTCTGAGTGCTCCTGACCATTTTGGCTGAAAGGAGCAATTTTGCTGGCTTGAGAGTGAGTCGTTCCTTAGCTCTTGCCTCCTTAGGTATAAGGGACCTAAGATTCGAGAGGTGACTTAGAATGGGCTTGATTGAGGCTCATTCCGCTCAGCATATTTATGACGCGTTGCAATTGTTATAAATGAATTCGTTTTCCATTTATAAAAAGGGAGGGCGAGTTCATTTAAAACGATTGCAGCTCGTTATAAATATACTGTGCGGAATGAGCAGTAAACCCACTAGTTCTGAGAAAACCCAGATTAGCAAGTTTATGTGAGCCGAACAGCTCTCAGAAGTAGCCTTCCTCTCCCTCTGTTTTAAAGCATACTATTTCTTTTTCTACTTTTGGCTATTTTACTTTCTTATTTTCTCCTACTTTGATCTGCACGATGTGGAAAAGACTTGAATATCTCCTAACAATTGCAGATCCATTTCTACAATAATCTGCCCTAAAAATGTATTAATATTATTATTGCTATAATTGTTGTTTGCTCATGCTTATTTTTTTGTTTTTAAACTTTCTTTTCTTTTTCTGTAACTGTTGATAAAATAAAAATTATTTGAGAAAGACCGACCGACTGACCGACCGACCATAGGTGAGGCTGTATGGGCAATAACAAATTACCCAGGGATGATTCCCTGTATTTCTAAAGTGGGAAGTCCAACTACCCATCACCTGAAGTAGAAGGTCTCCACCAACAGTGAGGATTCAGAAGGACCCCTTACAGGTCAGGATACGAGTATTCTGTCCACTGGGGCAGGGTCCCATCAGCAGAGGAGAATTTGAATTTATACTCTGCTTTTCTGTCCTGTAAGGAGTCTCAAAGTGGCTTACAAACTCCTTCCCTTCCCCTCCCAACAAGAGACACCTTGTAAAGTAGGTGGTGCTGAGAGAGTTCTGAGAGAACTGTGACTAGCCTAAGGCCACCCAGCAGGCTTCATGTGGAGGAGTGGCAAATCAAACCCAGTTTTCTATCTTGAGACTCTAAGGGCCAAGGCAGTCATTCACTTTTTTAAAGAACTGGGTTTAGGTTCCAACTTGGTTTCCCTGTTGCTGCACAGAAACTGCAAGGAATAGCTGTTAAAAATAAATTAGAACCTTAGCATTTGGCTGGGGGTGCGCGGTGGGGAAGGTTGCTATTTCCCTGTTTTTGCTGTTCTACTGTACAAAATAATTCTTCAGCATGGTGCATCAAAACAGGGAAATAACTCCCCTGTGATCTTTCTGTAGCACTGAAAACAAAGCTTAGGGGAGGGCAGGTGGTGATCCCTTCCTTATCCAAGTTCAGTCTGTTTTAAAACAGCCGTTCTCTGAAGCTGTCCTGTGGCTGCATCGAACCAACAACTCTTTTAAAAAATGAACCCCATCCTCCCCCCACCTCGCAAAAACAGATGACTGGTGAGCCCCAGCAATTGCCAAGGCAGAGAAAATAACAATGAGTTGCTTGTGAAACAATTACTGTGGTGCCGTTTAGACTACGGATCAGGTTCAGCATTTTCATGATAAGCCTTATCCTTTAGGGACTTCTGATAATGCTTTAGTAAACACTACAGCTTAGGGTTTGTAAATAAAACAGAATCTGGGATTTTTTTAAAAAGGGGTTAGATTGAATGTTCGGGTTTCCTCTTTCCCCCCCTAGAAATGGGGAAGAATGTAACAGAGGAGACGGTAGCAAAGGGAATGGGTATATTTTCTCTCATTATACAAACCATATAATTAAGCACCAGCTTTTCTTTTCTAAAGCAACATTTAAATGCCTGAAATTTTAAAAAAGAAGGAAATAGTGGCTGCAGTATTTCAAAATCTCCACATCAATGGCAGAGAGGGGAATTAAAAGCTATAACAGCTGCTAAAATGATCCTTGTCTTGGCAAACCAACTGTCTGTAGTTTTGGTGGAGGCAGATAGAAAAACTGAACAGCCAGGCGGCAGATGAATGGACTGTCTCTCAGCAGGTTGGAGACCCCCCTGGAGCAACTTCACTCGAAGGGCTCTTGCAGAGGATTGATTTGACACATCCCAAAGACAGCCTCCAGCCAATCCAGCACCAACAACAGCAGACCGATAGCTCCAGCCTGCAATCCTGCCCCCAAATCCCCTCCTAGCAACACAGCATTGCCACACGACTCCAGCCCTAATCTGCAGCGGTAAAAAGGCTGCAAGCTTAAGTCACGCTAATCACATGTCACAACTTCATGACCCTCCTTCAGATGTTAAATGCAGGAACTTCTACAATTCCCACTCAGCCCTTGCCCCGCTAGTATAGCCAATGCCTAATGTTGGGAGTGTGGACTGATGGAATTAGAATTCATGAACATCTGAGGGGTCATGAAGTATTGAGACACCCCTGCGCTAAGTGAAAACTAATTTCCATTGGGGTGCAAGTCTAGCGTCCTCTCAGATGCCCGATTCGGTTAAGTTCCCTGGTGAAGAAAAATAAAATTAAAAATGGCCGCCAGCAAATGGCATGACATGACTTCCAGAAAAATCTGGAAGTTTTAGCCAATTCCTAGAGAGACAGGAACTGATCTTATACTATTGGCCAATGCCCCTCCTCCCCCTCCGCATGTCCTCACCACCAGTCCCCACTGGCCTGGCAATCTATTCCCAACAGAAATGAGTCTGTTGACCAGAGAATTATGCTAACTTCGCTGTCAGCTTTACCTCACATTCCAGATGAGCTATCTTGTGTTTTTTTTTAAAGTAAATCACGCCTCTACTAAATTCTTTTGTAAATTGCAATTTTTTTTGAGGGGGGAGTTCTGAATGAAATCAAAAGGGCCAGCTGATCCATACAATCCAGACTCTGTTTCTGACTTGAACCATTTTTTCACCAAAACACAACCTCAGAGAAGGAATGCACATGTTAACTGAAGGCATTGAGGATTCTTCCAAAGCTGCCTCCTTGCTTTGAAACAGTTGTATCTTCTGTTTAGTACTAGGCTGAATTTTTTTGCTATTTTCTGTGAGGATATTTATAGAACAGACCAGGTTACCGCACTGCCAACCCTGGAGAAAGGGTTGTTTCTGATCCACTTCGATAGAATCAGAATTGCTGTCTGGGATTGGGATTATTCTCTGACTTAAATGTGAAGCACAGTAAATACATATTTTTTTTACTTGTGCTGCAATCATGGACAGTTTTCTTGGAAGTGGCTGGCTGCAGAATCTGCCCCATGAATGAGATCAATTTCTTGCAAGCATTGCATTGGATTGTTTCTTTGGAGTGTTCCTTTGGAGTGGCCTTTGGATTGTCCACGCCACGGACAGAACTTTTAGCCCTGCATTAGATTCCACTCTGTATTCCTAACAGCCTCAGTCAATGCACCTTTATAAGCACAAACATCCTTATTTTGTATGCAGAAAGTCTCTGCTCTCACCAGAATCCTCTGCTTTTCCCTGGCAATGGGCTGACATGAAGTTCCAAAGTAAATACAAGGACCTCAGACTCGCTGCCGTCTGCCATCCCATGAGCTGCTGCAAAGGCTCGCATGGTTTGCTTATTCATTATACCAGGGGAGAGAAGTTCAGGCTTTCTGTTCCTTGACTTAAAGAGGATTATAGGGCAAAGTTTGAGATCCTGGATGTGCTGAAATAAGCAGCAAAGAATAAACCCCAAGCTGAGTGGGGGAAGGGGAGACCTCGAGCTACAAAAATGTGTTTCCAATTTAGTTTTGCTAAAGGGAAAAAAAGGGAATTAAAACTCTGAAACGTTAAGGTGATACTGCAGTTATTTTTCTCTGACCCCTCTCTGTTATGTCTCCTGCAATCTGCCCAGAGTCCTACAACCTCCTAGAGAAAAATCTCATTCTGAGGGGTAGCAAAGGGATCTATTACAGGTTGGGAAAAATAATATAACTGAGAGAGCTGGTCTTCATTTCAAGATTCACCTAAGAAGAGTGAATCTCTGCAAGGATGGGGCCTTCCCCTCATCCAGGGACGTAGGTAAGGGGGGGGGGTGTTTCTCAGGTTCAAACCCCTCCCATTACATGTCTGGCTTGCTTGAAACAATGCATGGAATGGAACAGCCAGAAAGCCCTCAGTCACCGAACCCACCCCATTAAAAATCTATACCTACGTCACTGCGCCCCAGCCTCAGGAAGCCCATTCCAAAGAATGGGAGCAGCAAGAAAGAAGCAGTTCTCTCTGACATGAATAGAGAAGCTGTTAATGACCCTGGTCTGATGTACAAGGTGTACATCTCACCATCTAAGTTGTGAGATGGCAGCCCCAATTGGATTATGCTGTGAGGAGCAGTGAGATATATTCTCCAGTCTTTCTCCTTAAAAAAAAATGCCAAAGCAGTACTTGGCAAGAAGCCTGATGCATTAGACCCATGCTGTGCAACCACAGAGTCGCTCCCTTTGGTTCACTAACAATTTGAGAAAAGTGCAGAGGAGGTCTGCGTAGATCCAGAGCTAGTTAATGAGGGGAAAACAAGAAGATATGTGGCATCTTCCCATAAGAGTGACAGGATAAAATTGCCTTATTTGTGAATTTACAGCTCCTTCCCAACTGATTTCTTCAACAGGAGAATGGGCTCTGTCTGGCACTCCTTTCCTTTGTATTTATTATTAGAAAATTATCTTGCATAGGACATTTGTCTTGCACTTGTCTTCCTCTGCTTAGCCTTGTGCTGTTGATCTTTTTCTTTTTTCGTCCTCTGCAAATCTCTCAGGTAGGACTGGTAACTCAGCACTAGCAAATAGTGGAAGATGTTATGGGTTTGGCTAGGAAGAGTGGAGTTGCAGGGGATGTGGCATCACATCCTTCATAACACTTTACAAATGTTTCCAGTCTCTGTTGTCAAGAACATAGAGTTGGAGAAATGCTGCAGAGAATGTGATATCGCTTTGGGGTGTAGGTTTGGAGGATGTGATGTAACTTCTGGGTGGAAATCCCTACAATCTCTGAAGTCTTGACCACTGATCAGTGGTAGGATTCAAATAATTTAGCAACCGGTTACGAAAGGACTCAGTGGTGGGATTACAACCATTCTCTGAACTAGACAAAAAATTAGCTACCGGTTCTACCGAATAGGTGTGAATAGGCTGAATCCCACCACTGCCACTGATGCCATTTTAACGTCCTATTTTGTCTCCTGCTCCTGAAATAATTGAAGGCTGGGACTGGAGCCAAGGGTGGGAGTTAGCTTGCTGTGGGCTGACAAATGGCAAGTATACTCTCAAGATGGAAGAATCACATGTTCCCAACATAATGCTTGTCTCAAAATACTAAAATAAAGAAGAAGCGTTTGTATTTATACCCTGCCTTTCTCTCCAGCAAAGAGTCTCAAAGAGGCTTAATAAACTCCTTTCCTTCCTCTCCCCCCAACAGACACCTTGTGACATCATAGTATTATGCATTTTCCACCCACACCCTCTCAAGCAAAAGCCACTAACATAGGGCAGGTTTTAATAATGGCACATTAAGGGCAGAGGATTGTGAATCTGAAGTGACTGTTTTTGGTAGCAAATCTATACGTTCTTGTTACATCTAGTTCCACTGAGCTTAAGTTTTGTTAATGAGATGTTTAAAAAATTAGCTGAATTAGGCTGAAAACGCTGATTTCAGGAATTGTTTTGCAAGATATATATACACATATAAAAATGTAACATATATACAGTATAAATATAACATATTTAAAAAACAGAATTTTCGCTTTGAAGCCGAATACTTCATTTCTATAGACTGAGTGTATATGGACAATGTCAGTCACATGGCCACATTTCCAGTTTACATGGGTCCCTTACTGGCTGTCTTAGATTCCACAGGGGATGTGCAGTAGATAAGATATCCTGGATGAAAGTTGTTTAGACAACAACCTGTCACCTTGACTGGATCCATGAGCTTGGATTACTCAAGTTGGTGGTGGACCCTCGTATCTCAGCATGAGGTTGAAGGAGCGTGCAAAATTGTTTGCGAGTTTGCAGCTGTGGGTCTCTTCCATGAGAGGCAGCAGAAAGGCCAGGAGCAGCAGGAGCAAGAGGAGCAGCTGAAGGGGTAGCGCTGCACAGCACACCCGGCGTAGGAAGGAACAGGCACCGCCCCTTCGCCCCTGAAAGACACAAGCCAAATGCAGGAAATCATACACAGGACATATTTGCCAAAGTTGGCTCTGATGGCAATCTGGATCCAAAAGGCAAGAGATGTGTATATATGCCCCTAGCAGACTTTGGTTGATTTTACTATGGCTACGTTCACTTAGCCGACTTCGGGGGGAATCTTTGGGTGTGTTAGGAGTTTCAGTTTGCAGCCATATAAGTTCACCATCACCAAAATCCACTGATCACCAGCACTGGGGCCCATGCCTGGCTCGCAGGCCAAAGACTAGTAGTTCCTCTTCTCATAATCGCAAGATCGCCACCCTGAACCAAGAGTACGCACGGGCATTGCTACTAAAGGTAAAAGGTTGCCAACCTACAGGTGAAGTCTGAAGATTTCCCAGAATTACAACTGATCTTCAGACGACACAAACCATTGATTAATTCATTAATTTAAAACATTTACTATGCTTTTTCTGGAAAGAATGGCTGCTTTGGAAGAAGAGGAAGAAGGAGGAGGAGGAGGAGTTTGGATTTATACCCCCTCTTCCTCTCCTGGAGGAGACTCAAAGGGGTTTATAATCTCCTTGCCCTTCCCCCCTCACAACAAACACCCTGTGAGGTGGGTGGGGTTGAGAGAGCTCCAAAAAGCTGTGACTAGCCCAAGGTCACCCAGCTGACGTGTGTGGGAGTGTACAGGCTAATCTGAATTCCGCCGATTAGCCTCCCCAGCTCAGGTGGAAGCGGGGAATCAAACCCGGTTCCTCCAGATTAGAATGCACCTGCTCGTAACCACTATGCCACTGCTGGAAGGTAGACTACATGGTGTTATACCCTATCAAGGTCCTTTCCTTCCATAAATTCCGCTCTCCCAGGATCCATCCAAAAATCTCCAGGTATTTCAGAACCCAGAATTGGCAACCCTAGGACATACAGAGTTAAGACAACAAAAAAGCCCGTCTCCTTGTTATCCCCTTTTAAAAATCAGTGATGTGAGGCGCAGTGCACTCTTTTCATCTGTTTCAGATGTCACACTTTCCTAGCAAACTTTACAAAAAATTGATGAACTAAAAACAGGGAAATTCATTTTTTTCCCCCATGGCAGCCACTCCTCACTGAGCAAATGATCAAAAAAAAAACACCTGAGTCTGCTTCCACTGGGGCTGCCCAAATCCTGTAGAAGGTCATTGAAAACCAGGATTTCTGGGTAATATGAAAGGCTTTAGATGAATTCAGAGATAGATATATGGAACGCATGACAATTCATCAGACATTATTTCTCAGTGAAAATCACTTAGCAGAATTTTTCCGTGCAGTTTCTCAGCTTGGGCTTATAATACTAAAGGAAGAACCTTTAGTATTAATTGCATGCTTTCCAAGTGCCCGTTGCTATTTTTCCAAACTGCTCACATGCCAGTTAGTGGCAACAGGCATTCTGGCAGCTGTTCTGTACCAGTAAAGTACGACTTTCACAGTGTTTCCTTCGGGCATCTGTCCTGCTTCCTGTTTGTATACATTTGTGGTGTTCAGGCCATTCACCAGTTTGGCTAATTCAGTATCTGAAGCAAGCTGAGGGACCAAAAGGGCAGCAGAAAGTCCCCTCACAGCGTACAGGCCCACTTCTTTTCATTATTTCCTGAACAAGTCTCATGTTTTACAAGATGCCAGAGAATAAAAAGGGAAGTGGAACAGATGGTGAAATTTGAGTTCAGTGTGTAGTGCCCTTTACAACTGTGTCTGCTGTGCAACATTCGGCCATTCTAATAAGGCAGAAAGGAAAGATGGAGAATAAAGACTGAATTACAGCCTTACAAATTTTTCTGTCAGAACCTCAGACCATCTCACAAGATGAGTGGAGATCCCTCCTGTGCTTTATAGAAGCTCCAGACACTCCCCACCCCACTGTTCAAACCATCCCTTAACCCTCACTGTTTTCCTACTTGTTGGTGCAATACTAGAATTCTTGCTGGCCTTTATCAGGCAAGATGGGGAAATTAATTAATTTTTAATTAATTAAAAGTCCTCCCTCCTGGGGCCCCAAAGCAGCTTACAATGTCATTCTTGACCTCCATTTTGCCCACACAAGAGCAGGAAGGTTTAGGCTGAAAAGGAATGACTTTGTCCAAGGTCACCCAAGGAGCTTTCATAGCACAGCAGGGATTTTAATTAGGGTCTTCCAGGGTAAAAGGGCTACGAGGAGTCTGTTGACTGTCTACTGTCTTCCCAAAACACAGGCTTTTATGAGTTAAAACCAAGTGGGATCTTCTTGTTTCAGTTCCCTATCTGATCATTGAAGCATAAAGACAACTTCACATATATTTTATTAATTTGGAGCATTTGTGTTGTGCACTCTTGGCAAACTGCCCATAGAGTAATAATCAGTGGCTTGGATCCCAAGGCAAATGCCAACTAACAAGAGTGGTGTAATTTTTTGCAAACTCCTTAGTTAAGCTATTTTTAGGGGTTCCCTGAACCCCAAGAATGACACTTTGGGAGTCATTATGAACTACAATGTGGGGGGAGGTAAGTTCTATTCTGTTGATGTAATCTCCTTCTATTAGTAGAGTAGATTTGCCACATAATCCAAGCCAATAAGAGAATAGGGTAACCACATACAGTGGAACCTTGGTTTTCATTGCCTTCGCTTTTCATGAGTTTCGGTTTTCATAGATTTCGGTTTTCATCGATTTTTTCAGTGAAAAATTTGTCTCGGTTTTCATCGATTTGCCTTGGTTTTCATCAATTTGCAGTAAGGTGCAGGAGTTTGTGGAGAAAAATCACCTAGACAAAGCTGTTGCAGGCCGTGTCTGCAACTTGTTTAATGACAATGTCTTGCCCCATTTCAGATAAATCTTAAAGGGGCATCAGAAACAGACCTCTTTGGACAGCTTTCTAGTGCGACATTGGTCCATTGGCTCTGAAGGTGGTCCTAGTGTTATTGTTTGTTACTGTTTTCAGCATTAAACACTATGTTTATTCACCAAAAAATGTGATTTTGGTATGTTTTTTGGAGTGCCTAGAATGGATTAATTGGATTTACATTGATTCCTATGGAAAAGTTTGCCTCAGTTTTCACCAGTTTCGGTTTTCATCGATTCTTTTCGGATGGATTACCAACAAAAACAGAGGTTCCACTGTATACTCTTTTCCACTGGAAGATGACAGTAGAATTGTATATTCATGCTGGACTATCTTTGTTCAACAATGCTTTGCTTGGGTCCTACCGGTAGTGCCAACCACTTCTGTTCCCATGCTGGCAAGAAAGGAGCAGAAACTGGTCATGCTTGCAGGGGTTGATGGGAATTGTAGTCAATGAACATCTGGAATGCCAGAGCTGGACATCCCTGTACTAATGGCTCCTTTCTGAAAATATCTGAGGCAGACTTATGTGCAAGGGGAAGAAATTGGCCATGCTGGCAGGGGCGGATGGGAATCGTAGTCCATGAACATCTGGAGGGCCAGAGTTGGGCACTCCTGCAAGTTTAGGAGTGTTGTTGGCGCTGGCCTAAGGACCAGCACCTCAGAGCCAAGCAACATGTTTTCTTCAACATTAAAGGCCCCCAACTTGAATCAGGCTTGCAGAACTGGAGGGTGACTCATAATCTTTCTACCTTACTCACTCTGTGTTTATAATAGAAATTGCTCCCCAGAACTGCCATTAGGCTTGGTAAACAAATAATGTGGTATCTGACTTGTCCCCCTCCTCATTGCAAATAACAAATATTTCCCCTAAAGCTGCTGTAGGTATAGGGGCAGAAAGGTTAAACCCTCCAGTACTGCACTCTTGTCCAAGTCTGGGGTTCTGATTTTTAATACTGAACTAAACATTGGGAAATTTGGTGAGAGGACTCCCACAGAACACGTTGTTTAGCTTGCAGTCCAACATCCTCCTGGAAATGACATAGCAACTTGCTCATCGACGGCTGGGTTCTGAGGAAAAGCTGGATTGTACACAAACAACAGAGTTCCGACCTAGGCCAAGGAGCATTCCCAAAGGTGACAGTTCATTTATTGGCTTCCTTTATGCTTCTGAATGGGGACCAGAAGTGCTTTTATCCTCACATTAACTGTAAGGTACGTTAGGCTGAAAGAGTGTGACTGGCTCAATGCACCTAGCAAGCTCCCATGGCAACTTCATCAGATGCACTGACCACTACACCACACAAGGTCTTGTAGGTGTGGCAGTGTGATTTGTACGGCATTTTGGGCTAGTCCATCTTTCTAACTAGGTAGTAAAAGAAATGTAGACACCACAAGAAAGTCCTTTCTAAAGACAGTTGATTAGAACTCATACCTTCACGTGAAATCAATACTAGAGATCTAATGTTTTCCTATACACCAAAAAGCTATACCACCATGATCTTGCAATTGTTTTTTTCAGTACCCATCCAATTTCCAGCCTATGCTCCCAACCTATAGTATGCCGAAAACATGTTGATTAATTAGGTTGATTAATTGGAGGAGTTTTAGTTACTGTATACAAATGTAACCGATAAAAAGCAAAGTTCTAAAGCAGAAATCATTCTTTGTTTTTAGAAGATACATGCATTTGTCACAGCAGGAATTACTCAAGAAACATTCCCTTCTGCATGCAATGGAAGAGAGGATGTCTCTTCGCAGTGATCACTGCTCTGTGTATTTTTTAGAAACAACTAAATTACTATTTTCTAAAATCCACTTAACTGGTGGTGCCTTCTATTGGTAAACATCTATAATCAAGCCAAGTAAATATTGTGCCCCAAAATGAAAAAAGTGACCCTTCTTGCAAGATTGCTGTGGAGAATATAATGAAGATGGTAACTCAGTTGACTGGTGTAAAGTTCATTTCTGACAACAAACAACATGGCTTCGTTATTTTCCATCTCAACCCATCTTTACTATCTTCTGAGGCCAGAATGACAGATAATGTAAATTTACTGCTGTGGCTACACTTTGCCTGCCGCCCCTTGTTTTTGCCTGATCATGCAGCGGAGGTTGCTAGCTAGCATTAATTACTTAGCACGTTGCCATGGCAATGCCTGGGCTGTCACAAAATCAGCATTGTAATGTCTCTGCAGGATCACGGAGTGGGAAGTTCGCACTGGATTCGCGACTTAAAGAATGATCAGAACGTTTTGCTCTGGCTTCTGCAGGGCAAGCAATTGCTCATTGCTTGATCGCTATTGAGGATAGCCAGATAAAGCACTGGGGCAATTGAACCTTGGTTGGTGAAACTTAGAAGTAAAGGCAGATTGAGTATAAAAAGAAAGCTTGCAGTGTATCTGTTAAGCATAGGGATGCGCCCAACATCCCCCCAGGTTTGCAAAAATTAGGAACTTGTCAGCCACTCTGCCCAACAAAACCAGAAGCACAAAGCTGTTGTTTGAACTGGGGAAGATGTCTTTATGATGTCATCAGTCCTAGCCAATTGGTACAGTCCACAACTTCCTGAACAATTTGTACAGAGCAAATCCATCAAACAAATATATGCTTGCAATGCAATCCTCAAAAGGATTATATGCTTCTAATCCCATTGATTTTGATGGGTCCGGAAATGTATAACTCTGTTTAGGACTGCCCTGTTGAATTTCCAACCCAGCCCTCCTCTTATAAACAAAAGTCTTTCCTGGCAGTTCTTGCACAAGCATCTTGCAGAGTTCAATTACATAAAATACTGAAGTATTTATAATCTGTTCCTTTCAGTGGATCCCACATGCCAAATATTGTTGAGAGTTCCATACATGGCTGACTTGGCGTCTCATCTGGTTTGGCCCTTAACTTACCTCCCTCCTCAAACAACCCTGATCATTCTCAATTGATTCATGAATGCTACAACCAGCCACTGGAGAGGAGAGGAAGTAATTAAGCTGGAAGGAAAGTCACGGCAGCTCTTAGAGAGCTCAACCGCACTTTGACGATCTCCACTTGAAAACTGAAAGCTGCAGTTACATTTTATGTTACAGAAAACCCCAATACAAATTAAACCTGGGAAAAAAAAGGGTGAGCAGGGCAAACAGTGGAATGAAATAATTGCCAGTAACACTGTTGGGATTCTTTATTCAATGGTGCAAATGAATCACAGGCATTTCAAATTAAACTTGGGGGGCGGGGGAGAAAGGAGAAAGAGGGAGCTTTCCCCCCCTTTTCCAAAACACTAGACCTTGGAGTATCCAAATAATTGTTGAGAAACGGCAGGGGGGGAAAAGGTTTGATTTAAGTGGCACTTTTAGGACCGACATTTTTCTATTCTTGGTATAAGCTTTCTTGGTATAAGCTTCAATGAAGACAGATTGATCTTAGCACAGGGGTCTCCAACCTTTCTCAGCCTGCAGATACATTTGGAGTTCTGACATGTCATAGTGGGAGCAGCCACAAAATGGTTGCCACAAAATGGCTGCCACGGGCAGTGGAGTCAGCCACAAAACAATTGCCACAGCTTAATTTTGGTAACGCAATGCAGATCCTTGCATTGTAGTGGCAGCAAGCGCCAAAGCAACATTTTAAAAATCTGCACACCCAATCAAGCCTCCAATGATCAACCAGAAGGCTTGCCAGGACAAAAGCGCTACCTGGCCCTCCCCGTTTCCTTAAAAAGCCTGGTGCTTGCGAGAGAAGGTGTCAATGGGCATCATGGTGTCCACAGGCATTACAATGGGGACCCCTGCCTTAGAAACAAGCCCAGTACTTGAATGAGAAGCTAATTGGGGGAGGAGATTCTAATGATAGCTACATTTCTCCCGGGCACTGGCTGTCACACTGCAAGAATGCATTACTTGGTATATGCTGTATCTCCTGAGTCAGCCAATCAGGTGCTTGACTGCTGAGCAAAGGCCTCTTCCCCAGATCCACATCTCTGTTTGGGGCTGTCCTAAATGCATGGCAATGTGAGCATTTTACTCTTTGCACAAGTCTTAATGTTTTAGCAGGGAGGCCTAAACGGAAAGCTATATGTTCTTCCTGATAAGGCATGAGGGCATCCAGTTTTCAGCAGACTTCCTAGATGGCTAAACTGATTTGAAGATCAATGATGACTCCTAAACGAGATTAAACAATGTGCCCTTTTTTATCCATCTGCTCCACAAGATTACAGTATCTCACAGGAAAGCAATTAGACCAGCCGTAAATTTAATAAATCCTAATTATTTTCTTTGTACAAACAATGAAGCCCAAACCATTGGCACAGCTAGAAGTTCTAATTAGGTAAAGCAGTGCAGAAAATAAATCAAACAGGACTACCGAAAGCCATAAATAACCTGCTTTGATTCCCCTCCTCTTCCACAAATGCTAAGTATGCCCCAGCAATACTTTCAATGAATTCTAAATCAACGTTTGAAGAACTGTTTATCTTCATTATTTTTTAATATTTGTTTTTACAATGTACCCAAGTGTGCTGAAAGCCAATAAGGTATTCCATCACTGTCAAAGTGCCAACAAGACACAGTGCCTTGAGAACAGAGCATTTGCTTTCTCTTGCTGTGTCCTCCCAGCCTTCTCATTATAGATAATGGAGGTGGATTTTACAAACAGAATTTAACTCTGGCCTATTCCACTGGTTACTGCATGGAATATTTTGCTTTTACGGCATTAGTTTCCACTTTTGTAATTTCATTTATTGCACTGTCTTGTGATATTTCTTTGGATACTTTTTTCTGCATAGTTTCTAATGTTCGTAGTCCCTGTCCTATCGCATTGTTCATTATATATCTCATGCTCTTTGATCGCATTTTCTTACACTATGTAATCTGCCTCAAGTCTCAAACTGAAAGGAGACGTATAAATAACGTAAATATAATCTATTGTAATCAAACAGGGAATGTTTCACCACAAGACCGACAATATAAAATGAGAAGGGAGTGGAAGGGACCTTGGAAATTCCTTTCAGTTGTCTCTTCCAGAGGAAAAAAAAGGTTTTTTTTCCTTAAGGTTTGCCAATCTTCCCATCAAGGATTAAACATAGCATTTTGTTCTCCTTGGGGCAGATGAGTTGCTTATGTCTGATATGCTATCATATTAGAAAACAAATTGTAACAACAGAACACTTGTTAACACATGTTTCCTTTTTGAACAAAGTGGGCTTCTTGTTGTTATCATGGTAGGAACCAGATTCTTTGATAGAGCAATCGGTGGAATGCAAGATATGAAAGCTTGAGAACCACAGCTGGATTCTTTGTAATGCATGGGGACACCGTGGCAGATGTTTAAGGGTACTTCAGCTGGAAAATCAAGGTGGAAAGCTATCCCTTGAAAATGCTGGGTTTTACGGTGGATAGATGTGATGATACTTTGGGTGGCTGAAGAATGCGACCTTGTGTATGTGAATGCAACCCTGCATGTAAGCGGAAACTGAAAAAAAAGGTTCATAAATAACGACTTCTGGGAAATATGTACAGAAGTTGATTAAATCCCTGTTAAGAGACTCTTTAGGAGCAGCCTTAAACAGTAAATAGGTGGAGGAAGATGGCAACGGCAGCATAACAGTGAGTTGTAAGCTCTCCTCCTCCAGCAACTTTAAAAAGCCTGAGCATTTTTGGTTGTTTGTTGTCAGTATGATAGCTTTGGGACCTTTCTAACAACAATTATGACAGCTGAACTTGGAGTGAACTGTCTGCTTTATTTAAATTCCTAAGCTTTGATACCAGGCTTGAAGTCCATGTTACTTAGAATCAACAACTTGCTAATGGTTGGTAAACTGATTAGTTGGGAAGCCTCTTCCCTGCTTTTGTGAGGCTTTTTTGCCTGTTAAAAACTTCTGGATTCTGTCTTTAATATATAATTTAACCTCACAACTCATGGAGACCCAACTGTAAATAATGGGAATAAAGAGACAATGGCTCTCCCCCAAGGTCACCGAGAGAATGTATCAAAAAGCTACTAAACAACTGAGAATGGATTACTTTTATGCAGAACAACTGACAATGAAAATCCTGTGAAATTTACTAACGGATTCAACAGCCTTGATCATGAAAGAATTTGCTCTCCAGGTGATAAGCAACAACATGAAATCGTGGTGGCTAACGAGCATGTCAAATTAGACACAGAGGTTGGAGCAGAGACTGTGGCTGAGATTCAGAAGGAGAGCTACCCCACAAGGTTAATTGAAACAGCAGATACAAATGTGATACTTCAATAAAAGAAAAGAAATGGTAGCTCTAACTCCTTATTAGACATTCTAGCTAATGAAGCATTTCTGACAGTCAAAACAATGGAGATGATATTAGCTCACTTATCGGTACTCAATTTAAAATGAAATGATCTTAAAAGAGCTAGTGTGCAAGAGAAATGGTGCTCAGAGGGAGAGCAAAAAGGATATATTTTCCCCCAAGAACCCTGTGAGCTAATTTTACAGAAATCACAAGTAACAGTGATGATTGGAGACACTGATATTAACCACTAGCAGGATGCCTGCGCTTCGCTACAGGGAGTTGAGAAAAGCGGAACGCAGAAATGCAAATACTCCACCCATAAAAAATGCAAAGATATCCCACCAGAGGTTAACCCACAGAGGTTAGCTCCTCCCCCCAAAATGGCTCCTTCAACTGTATTGTTATGTGTAGAATAATAATAGTAATAATAGATATAGGCTCCAGGCCTGAGTCACTTCATCAGATGACCATATACAGTCTGGCCACATTCTAAATGTTACACTTTTATTTGTTTGCTAGTTTGTTTTATTAGATTTATATGCCTCCCTTCCCTTTATGGACTCAGTGCAGCTTCCAACAGTTTTATAATAAATTCAACCTAATAAAGTCACAGTACAAGATACCTTAAAACCTAATCGAAAATGAAGATGACAGGATTTCAACCATGCAAGGAGGGAAAGAGGGAAGGCCTGAATGATGGTCAACCCCAGCTGCCTCAGCCACCAACCAGAATTCTCAAAATCAACATACATCATTTTTCTTTTCAGGAAAATTGAAAGAACTACCCAGCAGACCTGAAAAGTGACATCCATCTAGCGGTTCGAATTTGATGACAAAGTTTGCTATACCCATCCCTCCATAAAAAAAAAAACACCCCAAAACTTTTATTTTCTTATTGGATATCTGCATCTCCTTTTTAAACCTTTGGAAGTGTAATCATACACCCATTTTTAAAAGCAACAATCAGTATTATTTGATGGAATGCCCCCTCCTTTAAAAGAAAAACAAACAACAACATATTTTACCTTTCTGAATGTGATTGGCTCTTCTCCAAAGCTTGTAATCTGTTTATAAAGACAAAACATTTTTTTTTAGAGGCATGAATCGCGAGATCCCAGTGGAGCCTATAAACGAATGTTTATTTCACAGGGGGAAGGTTGCTTTACAATTTCTCCTCATCTGGACAAGCTAAAGCAGCAGGTGATTTCTATTTAATGAGCTTTATAGCACACATCCAGCTTAAATTCCAAAAGGATTTGGGTTTCCCAACATTTTAAATCAGATAACAGAATAAAAGCAAGAAGAACTGTGATTTTACTGACACCTATTGACAATCTGCAACTTTGCAGGAGGAGGTTGGGCGAAAGCTCGCAGCAAAACAAGCTGATTTTTTTAGCATATGCAATTCCTAAGAATCTGAGGGAAAGTTCCATGAGGGAAACATTCAACTTATTTCAGAGCAGATAAAATTTGGATTGACATTCGCTTGGTAATTTTACCTAGAATGTATTGTTGAAGTCTTTCACGGCCGGATTCAACTGGTTCTGGTGGGTTTTCTGGGCTGTGCGGCCATGGTCTGGTGGATCTTGTTCCTAACGTTTCACCTGCATCCGTGGCTGGCATCTTCAGAGGTGTATCACAGAGGGAAGTCTGATACACCTCTGAAGATGCCAGCCACAGATGCAGGCGAAACGTTAGGAACAAGATCCACCAGACCACGGCCACACAGCCCAGAAAACCCACCAGAACCAGTTTACCTAGAATGTTTTTGTTAAATACCTCCAATCCATAAAAAAAAACCCAGTAGGTTTCTTTAAAACATTGAGTAGAAAAAAGAACAAAACCAAATAAATGGGGTTCCAAATACCTTCAATGAGAAAAGAAGAGCCCTGCTAGTTCAAACGAGGAGCTCATCTACAGTAATATTAAGGTTTCCAACATCCAGGTGGGACCTAGAGATCATTCAGAATTATAGCTGATCTCCAGATAACTCAGATCAATTTCCCTAATGAAAAGCTCCAATTTACCCCTTGCCCGTTTCCCACTATGGCCTGGTGCAACTGATTCTTCCACAGCACAGCAGACAGGAGGGAAAATTGTGCCAAAGCACAGCATGCTATTTATATATTGGACACCAGTGTGGCCTACATCATAGCTGTGTAAAAAGGTGCATGGCGCTTACCTTGGCACCGCCCCAAACCGCTGTGCCCCACCCCCTTGCAACTGCCCCCAAACTCCAAATGGAGCTCCACTGGGTTAGGGTTCAACTGTGTCCCTGCCCCAACTCCATGGGGAATTTGAAGGTGGGGCACAGCTGCAGAAGGTGGTGCTCAGGGCTCTACTCCCCCCCCCCCCACTACACCACTGCTCATATAACTATGGCACATTTGTTAAGAAGTTGGTCAACTACCTTAAACTATTAAAGTGGATGTCAACAGCAAAGTTCGAGATATTCTTTGGAATCCATGTGTTGCTCTGCACTCCCTGAACCATTTGAATTAGCTGTTCTTTCAGCCTGAACTCAGTGGAAGGGTTTTCTGCCCTAAGTAGGCACAAGTTCTCATTCCTGTTCATACTTAATGGCTGCCACAGGACAGCAGACAAAATACACGAGCCTTAGATTTCTAATAATCGATTCATTGAAAAGGCCCATGTTCCCTCTGAAATGAGCTGTTTTCTAATCATGAAATCTAACCAATGAATCGCAGGAGTCGTTCAACTTAGATTTGTACAGCATCCATCGGTAGCGCAATTCCTCCAGTTCCTCGGAATTCCGGACTGCGGGCGGAAGTCTCAGGAGTTCTTCAAAGCGATGCTGCCCTTCAGGAACGTGGCACTGGAGCTCCTGTAGGTACGGAGAGAGCAATTACTGCCATGGCCAGATTAAGATTGTGTGGGGCCTGTAACATATGTTATAAAGGGGTGCTAAAAAATTTTTTAAATGCACATTTTAAAAAAATTAAATGCACATAAATTATTCACTTGCATACTAAAGTAATTCAAGTTTTTTATTTCCTATACAGTTAGATGGTATGATAAATGTCTGACACTACTACTTCACTATGCCTGTGCGCACAACATAGGAAGGAGCCAATATATGCCTGCACGCATGCAGAACCCACAACATGTACCATGCAGCATGTGTAGCCCCCCCCCCAACAGTAAACAACAGTGCTGCCAGATCTTGAGAATACTATGAGATGCTGATTTCATCAGCTTGCTTAATGCAGGGCCCTAAAAAATCTAGGGCATTTGTTACTTTTCCTACTAGGTTAATCCAACAGTGATTACAGCCCTTTCACACAAATATTTGGAGAGGGGACATTATGCTGTCTTTAGGAAGTTTTTGGAAGTATGTACATTACTGTAAGTTTACACCGACCACGTCAAATGGGGAAAAGTCACCCTGTGGTGATGTTTCCCTGTCAGTCTGCTTTTGGTCAGTTTTTCCACGAAGGCTCAGGGACAAGTTTTAGCATGGACATTTTGAATTTTAAAAAAATCTTCTGAAACATGCGAAGGGCGTATTTGACCACAATGGGAGGAACTTCTTAAGAATTCTTCACCATATTGTAACAAACATGACAAGACAATCGAGCAGAACAAACCATTAGCTTGCTGTGTTTTGCTTTAAATTCTTCGTTATTGGATGGCTTCGTGGCTAGAATTTTTGACAGCGTGGCATTTTCTCCTTGCAGCCATTGCTCAAAGTTCTTCAAGAGCTGCAGATCACCAGAGTCTTCCCCTTTAGCTAGATTTTTCTGGATTACAAGACAAAAGAAAAGACAGAATTGTAGCCAAAGACACTGAAATGTGCTTCTCTTCAATGCCAAGATTATTCTGGGCCTAACAGAGCAATCTTATGTATGTCAGCTCAGAAGTAAATCCCATTCTGTTCAATGGGGCTTCTTCCCAAGTAAGTCTGCACCAAACTTACTAGTAAGTCTGCACCAAACTTCTACTAGAATCAACCCTCTCTTACTTTTTTTTTAATCAAGAAGGATTCAAGATTAATTGTTTCAGTATATCTTTAGAACAACTGCTTTGGTTAATATTAACATCTCCAAACAACCAAAATAAGGCTACCTATCAAAATCCTGTCAAGATTTCAGTTCTTTCCTGGCTCTTGTCATGAGACGGGGGGGGGGGGGGGGAACCAGGAGAAGGTGGTACTGTGAGAGCCTAGTTTGTTAAGTCTATTTTGTTATGTTGCTATTTCCTGTGATGGCATACTTTTGCTTTTAGGGGCACAGCAACTCTTCTCACCCTTTGCACCTGGTCGTCTTTTGCCTTGGTCTCGTAGGCTCAGCATAGCCTGAGATGCTTCTATTGATTTCACTCCACTGAGATGCCAACGGAGGGGCTGGAGGGGTGATTGGGAAAGGGATAGTTAACAGCAGCTATGCAGTGGAACTTAGTTCCAGCAAGAACTTGCTTGTATTCTATTCACAGTGCCCTTTTAATAAACCAGTTTCTGAACCCAAGAGTCTGGTTACTGGGGAAGGCTGACAGATCCTGACACTACTACGCACAAGATGGGTTCATGACTTGGATGACTTTAACAGTGCAAGACAGTGCAAGACATGGGCAGTTCCGTGGCAGCTGGGGATGGCGCTGTTGCGGAACAGCTATATCGCCTCCTAAGAGGTTTCAGGCAGCACAGGGAGCACAGAAAATTTAAAAACTCCCTGGCTGACCCAAAAACCCCTATTGGTGTCCAATGGGCTAAACCACACTAAAACATGGCAAAAGACTCTGGGAGGTGCAGAGAGCATTCCCTGGCCGAAAGTCCTGTGGAAGCTGACCATAGTTGGCTCCACCCCTAGGAACAACCCTGGACTGCCTCCCAGAACAAGCGTGGGCTCCTGTGGCAGAGGGATAACTTTCATGTTCAGGTGCTGTGGAGCTGCATGGCACTTCAACACCACAAATCAGCGTATTTGCCATTTGTGCTGGCATAAGGGGCACCCGTGTCACCGCAGGGTTACACAGCTTCCACAGTAGTTTCAGCCCCCACTCCCACCTTGGACTGCACTGTCAAAGAGGGGATGAGCCAAACTCAGCCCTCCCAAATGGCTCTTACCTTCTGCCGCCTTCCATCACTTTGTGGAGGCCAGGGGACATGCCTCCTGGCCACCGACTCCAAAGCCGCTGCTCTGGCCATGGGGGCGTGTCCCTTGGCCTCCACAACATGATGGAAGGTGGCAGAAGGTAAGAGCCGTTTGGGAGCAGCGCAGCCTGTGCGAAGGCTGAGCTGCCAGAAGCGCAGCTAGTGGGACCGTCCATGTGAATGGGGCATCGGTATAAACTATGCCAATGCACCCCCACTCAGTTGGCCGTGCAGAAACGGCCTTAGAGTGTGAATCAGCTCTGACAGATTCTTTGCTAGACCAGAATGTGCAGAGTGAGATCATGTGCCTGCAGGTTTCTATGAGTACAGAAGAGAAAGTAGGACAGATTTTAAGGAGCCAGGAAGAAGGGAACTTTTAGCATTAGAGACACACTGGAGCCAAAACCAGATGTCATTCCCAAGGTGTCTGTAACACTGACATTCTACTGGCTAGCAATCTACACCTGCTGTGAATGGGGTCCTGTGCTTTCTATTAAATACTTTGATAGCTGAACATAGAGTTGTAAACTACAGAAAACACACTCAGAATTTAAAAAAAGGTCCCAATATAAGCAGCAGGGTTTTGTTTTTTAAAAAAATCAAGACTTGCTTCATAATCGGGATTTATTTGAGCCAGGGCTCAGACCCAGCATCCGTAAATTCTGCCCATGAGTCCATTCTTAATTCCAGGGGTCAGTCTTGGAGCATGTAAAGTCATTTTAATAAAATGGAGAATACCTCTCACAATCGGCAGAGTAAGTTTCCATTCCTACTGAGTGATACTTACTTGTCCCAATAAAATTAAAGGGCAGGGTTTCTAGGTCACAAAGTGCAGTTTTGAGAGATTCAGAAGCTGCTCACGAACAGCTGAACTGCTCAATGAAAAACTGGATCTCTGTGCTACAAACAGAACATGAGACAAGCAACCCTAGTCTATCCAGATTTTTCAGCAGACTGGGGAAATCTTCTTTTGTTTTGCTGAGCAGATTGATCCAGACGGCAGAAAACTGCAGAGGTTTTTATAACTTTTATGATCACTGATTGTGGTATTGGCTTTCAATATCTATTTTGGTTTTAAGATGTTTTTGATGTTTTGAATGTATGTTGCATATGTTTGCTACAGTATCTTGTTTTAAGAGCTTAAGAACGTGGATTGATATTTTAAACAAATAAACAACTGTTCATTATTATTCATTTTTCATTCATTATTTACAGTGGGAGGGGATATTCACTGGGCCTGCTTAACATCATGATTCCAACTCTGCAGTTTCTTCACACATAAGAAGAAGAGTTTGAATTTATATCCCGCCTTTCTCTCCTGTGAAGAGATTCAAAGGGGCTTACAAACTCCTTTCCCTTCCTCTCTCCACTCATGTGGAGGAGTAGGGAAATCAAACTCAGCTCTCCAGATTAGAGTCCACTTGCTCTTAACCACCACACCATCCTGGCCAATGCCATATTCCTACCAGCTCACCCACACTGCCTAGAACGCAAGTCCCTAGAACACAGAGTTCTCGCCAAAAAAATCAACATGCACATGTTTTTCTCACCTGATAATGCTTGGGCTCAACCGCCGAATAAAAAGCAAATCCTTCTGCTGATGTCTGGTCTGAAATGGACACCTTCTTTCCTGCATCCATCATCACCCAGTTTGGGGACATTGTTTTTAGGAGACTTGAAGATAACCAGAATCAGGAGCCAAGAAGACAGCACATGAAACTTGTTAATATACTGGTCCTCTATTAATATACTGGTCCTCTATTCCATTCTATGACAACAGCCAGAAACAGAATCAAAATCTCAATGCATCTATGTTGGGCTTTACGTGAAAATGTGTCTATTCAGTGGAATGAATCCAACTTCTCCCCCAACAAAGCAACAACAGGGAATAAGTTAACTGTGTCACAAAATCACACGCCCCCATCCGAAGTGCAAATGCCAAAGAGAACACATGGTGTAATAGAACTAGTAAATCCATCCAGAACTTTCTCCCCAGCAGTTGGGCTGTTTGTTTTCTCCCATTGAACAGGAAATGAGACACATGAACACATGGAAGCTGCTTTATACAGCCAGATCTGTCAAGGTTAATATTGCCTGCTCCCTTTAGCAGCAGCTATCCATTGTCTCAGGCGGAGGTCTTTTGCATTACTTCTATCTAATCCTTTTAACTGGAGATGCTGGAGATTGAACTTGGGCCCTCCTGCATGCTAAGCAGATGCCCCACCAGACTGAACCATGGCCCCTCCCTAAGCAACCACCCCCTTTAGGGGAACACAGCGTATCCCTTAGCGAGGTAGCTGATCTTGTGCTTTCCTGCATGAAGCCCGTACCCTTGTTAGTGGCAGTAAAAGCTAAAAATCTAAACGAGAGTGGAAACAAATGTAAGAAAAGACCATTCTGATGGAACAGCGTATATTTCAAATGCCACAAAATGGGAACTTGTGAAAACAAGTCTTGAATTCTGAATTCAGTCTACAAAGGTAGAGGCTGAAAATTCGGAACCCCAGACTCAAAGTTCTAAATTGCAGTAAAAAAAATCCAGATACACATCACATGTGACATGAGTCATGTCACAGGTGCATAATCTGACTTTCAATCATGCACTCATGTGGGGAATAACCTTTAAAAACCTCCTCAGAGCTCTGCACATATCTAAACACCGAAAGGGGAACAGAAGGGCTTCAAGCTCCCCCTCCCCCCATGGCTGCTTTGGCATGCATGTAAGACTGATAATCGGGTTGGGTACTTATGACCTAACCTGTGCCACACATTACATGGATTTTGGCCTTTTCAACCTTCATACCCAAATGGTGCGACCTTAAAGAAATCTTACTAACCAGCTGACTTATGGCTATTCCGGGAGGGGTTTTCAAGACAAGAGTAGTTCAGAGGTGGAGTGTTGTGGGACTTCCGGGCTGTATGGCCGTGTTCCAGCAGCATTTTCCCCTGACGTTTTGCCTGCATCTGTGGCTGGAATCTTCATGATCCTCCGAAGATGCCAGCCACAGATGCAGGCGAAACGTCAGGGGAAAATGCTACTGGAACACGGCCATACAGCCCGGAAGTCCCACAACACTCCAGTGATTCCTGCCATGAATGCCTTCGACGGTTCAGAAGTGGTTCGTCATTGCCTTCCTCTGCGTCACCATCCTGACATTCCTTGGAGGTCTCCCATCCAAGTAAAATTCAGGGGTGACCCTGCTTAGCTTCTGAGATCTGATGAAATTCAGCTAGCCTAGGCTATTCAAACCAGGGCACCAACTTCTCTATGATCTAATAAATTAATCTTGGAGACTTTCTCTTATGCCAGAGGGTGGTGGAGGATTGGGTTGAATCTGCTAGGTCTCCCAAATTTACAGCCTGAGATGGGGATTTCAGCTTGGATCTGGTTTAAATTGGCAGTTTCCAATGATTTACCCTTCCTGCTGCAAATCCTCCTGTGTCATTTCTCAGCCCCCCTAGGAGGAACATTTTGCTAGAGATCAGTGAGCTGCAGTGTGATGGAAGAGCCAGGAAAGTTCAGTCCCACTGATGGAAAATTCAGTCTGGATCCAACCCTTCAACCTATCTCAATGTCAGCTCTGAGAGCGAACCAAAGCACCATATCCCAAGCCATATGCTATAATGCTACCTTAGCAGCGTCTAGAGGCGGGCAGGAGTGAGGAAAGAGCTGAAAAAGATACTGTGACAAGGGGAATGGGGTTCCTGCCAGTGGATTTTGCTCACTTTTCCTGGATGTGGTGTTGCTGTTTCAGGCCGTTTTTAATGGATTGTTACTTTCAGGGGGATCGTTCTAACAGAGGGTTTGTAGCTGTGATTAGGAAATGGCTGCAACCTGCGGCTGGTTCCCCAAATGATGGAGAAACCTGACAGACTCAGGAGGTGGGGATGGATTTCCTTGCCAGCTGCACCTAGTGAAAGAGCTACTTCAGCTTGGAAGGGGAAAGTTTGGTCAAGACAGGAAAACGTGCAGGTGCCAGGAAAGCTATGAATAAAGGAAAGGAGGCAAAAGGTCACATTCCCAGAATCCCTCAATGACTTGCCAGAACTTAGAGGCGTTATTTGACTGCCTCTCCCACAAAAAGAACCTAGAAAAAACCCATCCCATTATTAGGGGAGGCCACAGAGCTGAAGCAAAAAAGAAAAAAAGGGGTTTATTTTGGGATGATTATTCACATTTTTGAGAACAGAAACACATTTTCACTCTGGAAAAGAAGAGTGCTTCCGGAAAACTATTTGTCTCAGATCCATAGATGCTTGAGGGGATACAATCTGTTTATTACTGGGTCAATTTTTCCTGGGATGTCTACAAACAGTTTTTCCATGCTAGAGGTATTGCTATACCATCCTGTACCTAATGCAAAATCTGCTTGTGCTATTTCCAACAGGGCTGGTGTCAACATACCCTGTGGTGGGCAGCTGCAAAAGCCCTAGGCCTCTGGCAGACCTCATTGCCACCAACCTCCCACCATCTGCCCTGCCCTGGAATGACCATTGGGCGAAGAAATGGCAAATGCAGTTCAATGTAGCAAAATGCAAAGTGATGCACATAGGGGCAAAAAATCCAAACTTCACATACATGCTACAAGGGCCAGGGGGCATTCATTGAAAATGCTGGGGGGAAGAATTAGGACTAATAAAAGGGAACACTTCTTCACGCAACATGTGATTGGTCTTTGGAATATGCTGTCACAGGAGGTGGTGATGGCCACTAACCTGGATAGCTTTAAAAAGGGCTTGGACAGATTTATGGAGGAGAAGTCGATCTATGGCTATCAATCTTGATCCTCCTTGATCTCAGATTGCAAATGCCTTAGCAGACCAGGTGCTCAGGAGCAGCAGCAGCAGCAGAAGGCCATTGCTTTCACATCCTTTATGTGAGCTCCCAAAGGCACCTGGTGGGCCACTGCAAGTATCAGAGTGCTGGACTAGATGGACTCTGGTCTGATCCAGCAGGCTAGTTCTTATGTTCTTAAGGAAAATAAGAACATGCTTAGGGCCTCCAGTAAAGAGGGCCCCGTAGAGTCCCCCCCCCAGTGCCGGATTTAATGCTGCAGCTGAACGAGGGCCCATAAAAAGGGCCCCCCACAATAAATGAAATAATAATAATAATAATAATAATAATAATAATAATAATAATAATAATAATAATAATAATAATAATAATAATAATAATAAAAACTATAGTATTGAAAAGGTTAATAATATATTTTAATCTTGGAAGGTGAATCATAAATCTTTTCGGTGTTTACGGTCTCTAAAGGCCCTTAATTTGACCCTGCACATTCCTCTCCTTCTGCCCGCCCCCTCCACACCTGTTCTTGAGCACAGCACTATTTGAGCTCCCAGCTAAACATTTTGCCCGGCATCACTGGAGAAGAGTGTGCCAGTGATGCACAGCAGAAGTGCTTCTGTCAGCCATAATGGCAGCCCCCCCCCACACACATACAGTTGCACATGCTGCTCATGGCCACCTGAGGGGGATACAGGCAGTGTGAACAGCTGCGTTTGTGAGTGGTGGGAAGACTTATAAGGAAGGGAAGGACATATAGCCAGCAAAGAGGTACATGGATGGGGGTGGAAAGGGAGGTGTTAGTGGGGGGCCTGGTGACAGTTAGGCAAACGGCTCCCACAACCTGGAACTGACCCTGAGTCTTCCACTGTCTACAGGGCTATTATACGGGGACTCTATTAAAGATGCAGTTAGTGGTGTCAGGGCCCCAATCTGGATGGTCTGATTTATCTTTCAAAGTGCTGAGGGAATGAGAGAAGGCAATATAATCTTGGTTTAGCCTGCCACAATCCTCCTGCCCCCCTCTTTATCTGCCCTCCTCCCCGGTCAGTTGAGGGTCATATCTGGGAGAGGCCTAGTTTGAATCTGCACAGTCGCTTACCTTGACATCATGTCTCTGAGCGACTTCCAAGATCCCTTCAGCTTCTTCAGTTCAGTCTGGATATGTGCAACCCCCTCCGGAGAGGAATTTTCCTCTACCAACTGCCCATGGGCCTCAATGAAGTGCAACTGGATCTCTTTAGCTGGAAACTCCGCTTGCAGTTTCTGAAATTCCGGAGAGGAGAACTGTGTTACTTTGTTGTGGCAAAATGGAAGAGGAGCTTTGTGAAGCCTAAAAGACTACACATTTGGTTGTTCTAGAAGAAGCTTTTGTGTGTGTAAGAATATCCACCATCAGATGCATCTCTCTTCCTATCTTTCTTGACATTAAAATGCTGTTTGCGAAAAAGTTGTAACATGAATTTGCCTTCATTATCCCAACAGAGGAAATTAATGGAACTTTTTTCTGTGTTTTCATTCCTTCAGAAACAGCAAAGTGATAGCATGGAATGTTTAGAGCGAGCTGGAATTCCTCCCACCCCTGTGGCTTGACTTCATAGTGAGGGAGAAAGAAATACTAACAACCTTTTTGGTAATATCCACAGTATTCGTGCTCCTCTATTCAATTATATTATCAACAAAACATAAAAAGTTTCCAGTCTCAGAATATTATTCACTACATTTGTGTAACTTTTTAAAGTGTCTGATAAGCAATGAGAAACTAAGTGTAAACTAAAGTCGGAAACCAATCCAAACAAAAACTAAATCAGCAGCGCCCATGATGTCCACAGAAAATTATGTTGGGGGACATTTTAAAAATTGCGCATGAGGGTTTTTGCAGATTATTTAAACCCAGATTCATACTGTCAATCACAATGAATGTAGTAAATCACAATGTAGAAAATTATACAAATGTAGTAAATCACAATGAAGTCCTATCATAACCCTTAGTACTTAGCTCTAATTAACTCATCCCATAAGCATAAGCATAAGCATAAGCATAAGCATAAGCATTTTATTGTCATTGTGCACGCACAACGAAATTTACAGCAGCATTCCTCGATGCACACAATTTCAGTGGGAGTTCAGTGGGACTAAACCCACTTATACATAGGATCACATAAATACTCCAACAGAGAGAGAGAGAGAGAGAGAGAGAGTGGGTGTATGCATGAATGCATGTATGTATATGCCTCCTTTTTTTCTTACTGACAGAAGACAAAAAAACCCTAAACAAGAGATGTTCTCTGGGTCAGTGTCCCTGTCTCCTACTAGGAAGAAAGAGAGGAAGGAGATTACGGGGACTCTATTAAAGTATTTAGGTTAGCTTATGCATAAATGGGTTTTTGTAACTGTAATCTTAAAGATGTACACTTAAATATTAGAGACTGGAAACAAGTTGGATGAATTAAACCCTATATAGTGCGGTCTAATGACACTTTTTCTAACTTTGTTAGAATTTTACTATGTTGCAGGGATTCCTTAATTTCATTGCATCTAAATCTTGTCTTTGTTCCACCATGGAACTCAAGAATGTGATCATGAAGGTTTCCAGGTGGCCTTCCACCCAATCTCCAGACTTACATCAGTCTGGTCTCAATAAAGCCCAACAGGGATGGGCGGGATATAAATCTAAAAATGAAATGAAATGAAATAAAGGGATCGGATGCTGTGTTTTCTGACTGCACCCTGAAAATCCTACATATAGCTGAGCTATACAAGTCTTCATTTGTAACTACTTTTTATTTTTATTTAGACTTCATGTATACCATTCACATGGTGTCCTTTCCTCAACAGGGACCCCAGAGAACTTACAGTGTTCTCCTTGCCTCCATTTTATCATTACGACAGCCTCGAGAAGTAAGTTAAGCTGAAAGAGAGTGACTGGCCCAAAGTCACCCAGCATGCTTCCCTGTAAGAGCGGGGATTCGAATCTGGGGCTCCTTCTGCACATGCAGAATAACACCCTTTCAATCCACTTTCACAATTGTTTGCAAGTGGATTTTGCTATTCCGCACAGTAAAATCCTGTTGCCAAGTGCATTGAAAGTGGATTGAAAGGGCATTATTCTGCATGTACGGAAGGGGCCTGGGTCTCCCAAATCCTACCCTGATACTCTAACCAGCTCACCATGCCAGCACTCTCCCTCTCACTGCACAGCCCACCAATGGTGAATGTTTGCTACCTCCATATCAGAAGCTCTGTTGTTTGTCTTCCATTCCCCGCTGACATCACGGTAAGATTCCAGTTTCTGCCTAGTCGCTGAAAGCCATTGTTGGAGGTCGAGCAATTTGTCATTAAACGTCCAGTGTTCCTGCACATGTAGCTGACCCTCAGCAATCCTGGTCTGAAAGTGACACCAGGAAAGACCAAATGACACCAGCAACGAAAGCAAGCAACAGTTTTAAAATTCTGGGAACTTTGGGATCAGTAGCGAATGATATAGTAATAAATATCCAAAACCAGCTGCATTGGCCCATGCAAAATCCAGAAGGAGAAACAAAATCTACACAGTATGTTCTATTAGGACCAACCAAAACTACAGAAAACCCTGGGCAAGCTTTTGTGCTCTTTATAACTCTTCTTTGGTCTAGATGTTAGGGAAAAAAATTAAAATGAAGGAGGAAAAAAGCAAATTTTCTAGGACAATAACTTAGGGTCCTGCCTTGTCTGCCTTTTGTGTTACATGCTGACAAAAGCAGAGTTTAATGGCTGGAGGTTCTAGATTGCAGCATTTGCATTCTGGGCAGAAAAAGAAAACAATGGAAGGTCAATGACACCAAAGGGTAGATGGCTGCACCCAGGTCTGACCGAGCTGAGGACAACACGAAGGTGTTGAATGAAACAAATTCCTTGTTATCCTTACAAGCTGATAATGGCAACACTGAAGTTTTAATTTGATGTATTTTAATTCATGGGTTTAATTAGGTTTTTATTTATGCATATTGGTATTCCATAAGCTGCCTGAGGCATTGGGGAAAAGTGTGATATAAATATAAGTAAATAAGCATATAAGCAGAAGCTGTTGAATTAGAGTAGAGGTCTTCTGTATAACACTTGAACCTTGATAATATAAACAATATAAATATAATCTCAGCAAGCTGCAAAAGCTCCAAACCCCTGCATGTTTAAATCTGGCCACATGGTGGTGCTTTATGAATATAAATGGACAGTTCTGCTTCATGCATTTCTTGAAGCAGGTTGCAGACGAGAAAAGAGAACCCCAATGAATTAAAAATCCTATTTCTCATGTGCTGCTTGGCTTGCTTTCTCATTTCTCAGGACCAAAGACTAATGCCATTCTCCATCTATAGTTCTAGGACTGTATAGAGGTCCCCAATAAAATATCATATTGCGACTGTGTCTGAACGTCATCAGCAAAGTTTGCTCGAGCCTGCTGAGTGCAATGACTGCTCATAAGCCTTGTGGCAACTTCACTGATTGTGCAGCAGGTGAAAGGAACTGTGCATGGCGTACAGTGCTCAAGAGCAAGGATTGTCCTGTTGATCTGACACCATAAGAACATAAGAACATAAGAACTAGCCTGCTGGATCAGACCAGAGTCCATCTAGTCCAGCACTCTGCTACTCGCAGTGGCCCACCAGGTGCCTTTGGGAGCTCACATGCAGGATGTGAAAGCAATGGCCTTCTGCTGCTGCTGCTCCTGAGCACCATCTCCCTCAATAGCGAGCCATGTGACAGAATACACAGCTGTACTTCATCTGCCTTTGTTACCCTATCTAGCCCACAAGGCACTTCAGCTGGAGTCACTCAAGACACATAGCAGCTCATGGCTTTCAAAGCAGGCCTAAGAAGTGTCCCTGAGAACCAGGTTTATGGTCAGGCTCTGCAGGACCTTGGAGAGTTCCAAGAGAAGTTGACCTGCAACAGTCCACAACTTATTTGAGGGTTCTTATTATTTTATTGTCCTGGCCTGGATGGCCCTGATCTCACCAAATCTTTGACGGTAAGTAGGGTTGGCTATGTCTAGTGTTTGGTTGGGATACCACCAAGGAAGTCCAGTGTTGTGATGTAGAGACAGGCAATGGCAAACCTCCTCTGAATGTCTCTTGCCTTGAAAGCCCCATGGGGTTCCAATAAGTAGGCTGCAACTTGACAGCACTTTCTTCAACCTCCACTTATCCACAAGCTGGAATCCTGCACCCACCAGTACATTTTGCAAACAATTGGAAGAAGCCATGCTCTTCCTCAGACGGTGCCCAAGGAGAATGAACAGTTCTTGGGAGGTTCTTTTCAGACCCCTCCTTTCTGGATCTGAAGCTACTGATTTGTTTTTATCTGTACTGAGGCCTCCAAGGAGTTTCAATTAAGATTTGAAGTCTGGAGTGTTTTGAAGTTGTGAAGTTTCCTGGGAGGTGGTTCTAGTTTGGAGACTGGTGGGATCTCCAATTTAAAGGTACTTCATGCCCAAGGAGGCATAGTACAGCCCAAGCTCATCATATCTCAGAAGCTAAGCAGGGTCAGTACTTGGAAGGGAGACAACCGACTCTGTGCCAACAATAGCAATGGCAAGCCACCTCTGCTTCTCACTTGTCTTGAACGTTCTTTGCTGGGGTGGCCATTAGTCAGCTGCAACTTGACAGCACTTTATACATGCCACACCCCAAATGGCCAAACCAGCATGCAATGCACATTCTTAAGAAGATTTCTGCCACCTCCCCATTGGAGAGGGGCTGTGGCTCAGCGGTAGAGTTTCTGCTTTGCTTGCAGAAGGCCCTGGGTTCAATCCTCGGCAGCTCCATGTAAAAGGACAGACCAGTAGCCTGACTCAGTATAAGGCCGTTCACATCAGTGCTTTTAAAAATGTCCTCCACAGCAAAGCTGTTTGACATTCACAGCAATCTACATCCCTTGCAAAATCAGGCTTCTAAGCTGGCATTGAATTTTATCATCTTTAGAACTGGGAAAACCCTAATGCAAGCATGTTGATGCCTGTGGTTTTTTTTAAAGGGAGTTTATAGTTTTATTCCCCACTAACAAATCACTTGAGCCCAAATTGATTCTTGGCACTGGAGCCATTCATTTTTCGCTATTATTACCATTTTTTCTGCAGCAAACTGTCCTGATGATCTAGCACTAAGATCTTCCACACAATAATACATAAACGCACAATCGATGCCTGAAGTGATGAAAAGGAAAAACCACAGAAACACAAATGTGGATTTTTGTCTCCTCGGGCATCAGCAGTTTTTTTGGCACCCAATGAAAATGTTCAGACTTCACAAAACATTGTCCTATTCAGATTGCCTTGTTAAGCACACTTGCTTGGGAGTAAGCACAACTGAACTCAATTGGTCTTACCTCTGAGTAAACATGAGTCATGATGCTGATAAGAGAAAGATGCCAGAATGAACCACTGAGCACAGTGAAAACTAGAAAAACAACAGGTTATCAGACCCACAGAAAAAGGAGAACTGGTGTCCACCTTCTTTTCTCTGCACACATCAATTTTGCCTCTCCTTTTAAGGAGTCCTGAGTAAGGGAGCAGCATCCCTTTCACAAGAGGCCAGCACACGTGAGGGAAAGACTTGAAGGAACTGGCAGACGGGTTCAACTGCCTTGACTTCTAGGACTGAGAAAGGAAGAAGTCAACTACGTGGCTTGCAAATCTTCACCAATTCCCCGAGTTACCTCCAGAGACCTCTTCAGCATCTGATAGTCTGAAGAAAGCAGCTTTATTTTATGCATCTGAGCTGGGTTGGACTGGGCCCCCTTTTCCAGTTCTTCCAATTGAATGGCACACTCAGCTGTTTCTTCTTGGATGGCCTGTGGGAGAAGATCACATGTTTCATAATGACATAGAAAACAAGGCAAAGGTTGATGTACAAAATAGGAGAAAATATTTTTATTCAGTGAAAATTCCAAAGGCTTTTTGCCCAAGAGAGCCAGCGTGGGGTAGTGGTTAAGAACAGGTGGATTCTAATCTGGAAAACCTGGTTCGATTCCCCACTCCTCCACCTGAATGGCAGAGGCTTTTGTGGTGAACTAGATGTGTTTCTGCAATCCTACATTCCTGCAGGGTGACCTTGGGTTAGTCACAGTTCTTCAGAACTCTCTCAGCCCCACCTACCTTAGAAGGTGTTTGTTGTGGGGAGAGGAAGGGAAAGGAACTTGTAAGCCACCTTGAGTCTCCTTACAGGAGAGAAAGGTGGAGCATAAATCCAAACTCTTCTCTTCTTCTTCAGGGGAACCTGTTAGTCTTGCAGTGGTTTTTCCAAGAAGAGTAGAAGATCAGTAGCCATAATGACCCATAAAAGTCACCACCCAAGACTCCACTACAGGTCCTAAAGCCTCCAAAGATCTCAAGCAGAATGTTTTCCAATCCTGTTATCTGAAGGCTAAACCTGATGAGACACTGATCAGTGATCCCAACATTTAAAAACAACAACAACATTATCATTTGACTCTCAGAAGCTTATACCACAACAATCTTATAAATCTCTAAGGTGCCATTGGACTCAAATCTAGCTGTTCTACTGCAAACAAAAATGGCTTCCCTCTGACATTATCTTTATGAAAAAGTGTTTTTGTTAAGAAACTACAGCACATCCAAAATATAACTTAAGCTGCAAGCCTTTCAGAGTGGGAACATGGCCTTTACTCTGTAAAGAGCCCTGAACAAGTAGTATGCTGCAATGTTAGTAGCAATAATAGGTCTAGCGGGCAAAGTTCTACTGCCTGGATAGAGCTCCAGAGACATGATTACAACAAGACCTGGAATTAGGTTCTGTTCCCCTACTACACCATTCTCAGCATCTCTTCTGATGGGCTCCCTTGCCTGGTGCTACTGCAATTGCTGTGAAGGAATAGTTTTATTCTGGACACTCCAGGGACACCTGTGCTCCAATGTGTTCCGATTCCCAGATGTATATGATTTTTCATGTGCTCCGATTCCCAGCTGTATATGATTTTTCATTATTTAGATTGACTCTTTGGGGAAAGAAATGCATTAGGGGGAAAAAGATGAAGGAAGCTGCTCCGGACCCATGAGTTGTAAGTCAAAGGAAGAAAGAAAGAAAGAAAGAAAGAAAGAAAGAAAGAAAGAAAGAAAGAAAGAAAGAAAGAAAGAAAGAAAGAAAGAAAGAAAGAAAGAAAGAAAGAAAGAAAGAAAGAAAGAAAGAAAGAGTGAATTGCAGTCTCTTACCTGCAGTCTCTGCAGTCGGGATTGTTTACTCAACAGATCAGGCAACGGTTCTTTCTCGGCATCTAAACTGGCTTTGATACTGGACAGTTTCTTCTGCAAGGCTTTAAAGACGGTATCGAAGTCGAGATGCTGAGATGCCAGTGCCTAGGCAAAGAGAGGAAAACATCATGTCTTTCATATCACTCCCAACTATATGACTCACTGGGCTTGTTTCCACAGCCCAAACCCACAAACAGATGTCTGAGCTAATCAACCTCTGCACAACAGAAGGTTTTGGATCTGAAAATCCAGAAATAATCTATTGGCTTAGTGGTTGACTCTGGAAGATCCTCACCTGCAACCTGCTTTTCCTTTGGAGCAGCCCTTTGTGAATGTGCTCTCTTTCTTTTGTGGCATCAGCTGCCTCAGTCAGCAGAGATTTTGCCCTCTCTTCATCAAAGATGCTATTCAGGAAATCCTTTTTCAGCTGTAACATCAGGAGTTGATCCTTAAAGCGGGAGCTTTCAGCCAAAAATTCCTGTAGAGAAGAACAAATTAGTGATTACTATAAGTTTCAAACTGCTTTCCCAATTGGTTGTTGTGGGTTTTCCAGACTGTGTGGCCGTGGTCTGGTGGATCTTGTTCCTAACGTTTCACCTGCATCTGTGGCTGGCTTCTTCAGAGGTGTATCACAGAGGGAAGTCTGTTACACTGCGTCCAAACAGACTTCCCTCTGTGATACACCTCTGAAGATGCCAGCCACAGATGCAGGTGAAACTTTAGGAACAAGATCTACCTGACCATGGCCACACAGCCCAGAGAACCCACAACAACCAGTTGAATCCGGCCACGAAAGCCTTCAACAATACACTGCTTTCCCAATGATCTTGGGAAGGAGGGTCCCTTGAAAGCTTGGAAAAGAGCAGTAATGGCAGAGAGGTTTCCTTGAATATCAACTTGCCTGCCACTACCCATCTCTCTTCAAAATATGCAGCAGGCATGACCCATTGATTGCACTGTAACATTCATGCTGCATTCACAAGCATCCATAGTGAAACTCAACAGGTTTGGCCAACATTACACAAGTGTTTAGTGCACTTCCTAGAACCTGTCCCTAAATCCTCTAGAGTTTGCAGTGGTTTCCTGGAAACGTGGGAGCTGTAACATATAAAGCCCTTGAGAACCAAGGAATAAATTTCAGGGCATTTAAACATTTTTTAAATAGCACCCATAAGATCATGATCATTGTGTGTGGGGATCTCCCTTTTCCTTCTCCAGTATGTTCCTGCCCTCTGTCCCTCAAAGCTACTATCTGCCCCAATGAACAAGAGAACACAACTTGTATATTTGCCATAATAGGGCAAATAAAAGTTCTTAGCAGAGGAGCCTGGGAAACATCTGAGGTCATGAAAATGGCACAGGGGAAGTGTAAAAATCTCCTTTCCTCCCCATCTCATAGTCCTGTCTAACCTGTTCCCCCGCCTTCAGCAGCTCCTATTTACCAATATACAGGTCTTGGGTTGACTAAGTGATGTGGAAAGAAATAGAAAGCTGGAAACTCACTTATTTATGGTGACAAAGATTTGATGTGAGGAATAAAAACCATGGGAAAAATATTTATTGAGCAATCAAATGTTCCACTTGATTTCCAAGAATGCCACTCAAAGCAGAGTTACACCCTTCCATGCCCATTGAAATCAATGGTCTTGGAAGGGTGCAACTCTGTTCAAGATTGTACTGTACATTTTAAGTGACATTAAACAGAAATTGCATCATGATAAGCCAGGGCAAGTGTGCCAGGTGCATAAATATCCAGGCTGCTGGCTTTAAAAAGTGCTTCTCTTGATGCAGGGTCACCTTTCCATATCATTGGTAGGGGGGATTGCTTGTGGACTTTCCAATTTTTGAGGTGAAATGGGTTAGGACTTTAGTCTAGGCCTTCTCCATGATAGCCTCTGCACTGGTTATTTTGCCATTTCCAGCAGGTGGAGAATTGTGGGGCATAGTCAACATCCTCTTCCATACTTACTTGGAAAATAATAATTGGGCAGTAGGTCCTGAGTTGCTAGGCAACCACTGTTAAGGGCTACCTCACACCCCTTCTTCTAGCGCAGTGTTTCCCAACCTTTTCGAGGTCAGGGTACCCTTGACCTCACTCTTCATATCTCACGGTACCCCTGCCGCCACCCTCCACCTTCCCCTCCCATTGCCCCTGCTTGCCACACCCCCCACCTTCCCCTCCCAGGGGTGAAGGGAAGCACTGGGGGGGGGGGGGAGGGTGGCTGCTGACCTTGTGGCTGGCCCTGCCCCATGGGCCAGCTCCATGTCCTTGCTGGCGCCGGTGGGAGACACCCACAAAAAATAGAGAGGGGGCAAGGCCGGTAGTGTTGCAAAGCGGTAGACACCTATCCTGGGACATGCTCACGGCACCCCAGGGTACCACGGAACCCTGGTTGAGAATGGCTGTTCTAGTGTCTACAAAATAGACATTCAAGGATGCAGAAGGATGTAGCAATTGCTTAACTTTGTGTCTTCATCCTGCACTGCCCAAAGACTTTGAAATATGTAAATCTACCCTTCCTAAAAATGAACATTTTGTGAGTTAAAAAATAAAGGTTATGTCCTCTAGGGACAGAGATCCCTTGGGGATGTTTCGACAGCTGTCAAAATGCATGTACCGGTATCAGCAAAAAAAGATTTATTTATTTTTTTGCATGGACAACTTTAGACTTTCTAGCATTGTGGAGATTCACTGTCACCTCGATCTGAAGCAAGAAAGCATCTGTCAGGGTTGGATCAGAAATATTTGCCGTGGTGTCCAGCAGTCTTTGAGCTGATGGTTTCCACAGCTGGAACTCCCTGAGAGGATTTTGAAAGCGCTGCCTCAGTTCTGTCTCAGTCTCCGTGCTCATTTTAAACGTCTTTCCCTTCAGGCTGTAAGAATGGATAGACAAAACTATGAAGTTGAAACCTGAGGAGAGAAGAAAATCCCACTCCTTCGCTAGAGTTTGTCTCCATAGCTTGCTCTCAGAAGACAAAGGACCTCAAGCTTTACTTCATGTACACCCCATCTTCCTGCCTCAGGGCAGCTGCTTCTGCCAGTCAAATGATCAACAAAACCTTTTTTTAGATACCAAGATAGACATTCATGTCTAGTGCACCTGCCAAGGAGAATTATCAAAGATAAAACTGGCCTTGTAACTGTGACTCTGAAACAACCTTTAAAAACTTCTCATAACTGATATATCTTCCAGCTAGAAGAATAACAAGCAAACGTACTGGTCATGAGGGCACAATTCAGCAAATTTTAGCTGTAATGCTGTTGCACTGCAATCCCTGCTTACCTGGTTTGTAAACTGAGTTTGTAAAGCACATGATGTTTGGATGTATTACAAAAAGCACAAATGAAAATGGGTATTCCTATTTACATATTGGGTTGGATATAGCAGTACATGTTCTTAACGCTGTTCCATTTGTACAAGAGCTAGCAGAACGGCTGCAGCAACACAGAGCTCTCATATAATTTTTAATGAAATAGCACTGGAGCTCCAAAATCAGCTTGTGTTTCAAAGCTTTTGCCTGTGTGGATCATAAAATGCTACGACTGGTTTTAAAGGAAATGGGTATGCCACAATATCTGATTGTTTTGATGTGTAGCCTGTACTCTGGACAAGAAGCTAGTGTTAGGATAGAATATGGACAAACAGAATGGTTTCCTGTTGGCAAAGGTGTCAGACAAGGTTATATTTTATCCCCCTCTCTCTTCAATTCATATGCAAAATATATCATAAGGAAAGCTGGATTAGATTTAGATGAAGGTAGCGCAAAAACTGGTGGGAGGAGCATCAACAATTTGAGATATTCTGATGACACCACATTACTGGCAGAAAATAGTGAAAATCTGAAACAACTACTGACAAAGATTAAAGCAGAAAGTGCCAAAGCAAGATTGCAGCTGGACATCAAGAAGAAGAAGAAGAAGAAGAAGAGAGTTTTGGATTTATATCCCCCCTTTCTCTCCTGTAGGAGACTCAAAGGGGCTTACAATCTCCTTGCCCTTCCCCCCTCACAACAAACACCCTGTAAGGTAGGTGGAGATGAGAGCTCCGAGAAGCTGTGACTAGCCCAAGGTCACCCAGCTGGCACGTGTGGGAGTGTGGGAGTGTACAGGCTAATCTGAATTCCCCAGATAAGCCTCCACAGCTCAGGTGGCAGAGCGGAGAATCAAACCCGGTTCCTCCAGATTAGATACACGAGCTCTTAACCTCCTATGCCACTGCAAGACAAACATAATGATTACTGGGGAATTATACAACTGAAATTATTCAAGATTTTCTATTCCTTGGCTCCATCATCAACCAAAAGGGAGTCTGCAACCAGGAAATCAGAAGAAAACTGAGTATTCCCTGAGGTATATGTGTGCCTGTCTGTCTCCTGAAGATGCAAACAAACCAAGAGGAAATGTAAAGATTAACATAGGTAAAGAATTTGCTCTCTAAGACTGCAAACTGTACTTAAAATTAGTCAAAGTGGTTTCTGGGTTGGCAAAAGATGGTTCTTTTAACTGGAGAAGCTGGGGGTTGAATCTGGCACCTTCTGCATGCGAAGCAGAGGTGCCACCACTTAGCCACACCCTCCCCCATGCTGACAGATACACACGTGCAACAGTGTTTTGCATTGGATCTGTGTCGTAGGAGTTTTTACAGAGCAGGGATGGAATCAACTAGAGATAGTCAATATCGTTGCTCTCTTCTTTTCCGAGCCATGAAAAGTGGCATGATTTAGGCATCCTAGCCCTGGAAACATATCGTGTGTTTTGTGGCGGCCGCCCTGATAAACAGCATTCATCTACCAGGTGGCATCAGCTTGATAGAAAGGAAGCCACGTCTATCTGAAACACTCCAAAGCTTTTGTTTCTAGATGCTTCAAGAAGTCAGATTGATTTTTCTTTGTTGGATTTTTTGAAGTTCCAAATTAATTATCTCTCTCTGCCTTGCAAGCACTGTTAGAACCTGAAAACCAAATGAGATGAGACACCAGGAATTCCATGAATGGAGCTTCCAACAGCTTTTTTAAAAAATCAATTTTCAGCTGTGGGGAGGGCAATTACTAGTGCAAGGGGAGAAAGGTGGATTAAACCTTCCCTTCTACACCGTCCCTCCAACCAAAAATGGCTGCAGAGAGATGCTATTTGGCCTGCTGTGACAAACATATAGTTAGCTGGCAGAGGGCCGAGGGGCACTGGGCGCCCTCCCCCTGTGGGGTGTGTGGTAAGGGCATGGTGGGGGCGTTCTGGGGCGGGATGGGGATGGAGGACGCACCAGTGCACCGGGAGCTTTCCCCCCCCTTGCTACGCCTCTGTTAGCTGATAGAGGTATGGCTTGACCTTCAGCCTCACTCAGGAAATAGACCGTTCTCAGCTGCCAGCAGCTACAAGGGCTAAAAGGCCATTCGAGAAGCATTTTCCAGACACTAATAATTACTGGGGAAACATTGTTAGAAGAAGACAAGGAGGAGGAGTGGTTTGGATTTATACCCTGCTTTTTTCTACCACAAGGAGTCTCAAAGCGGCTTTACAAAGTCCTTCCCTTCTTTTCCTCACAGCAGGTGGACTGTGATGTAGGCGGGGCTGACAAAGTTCTTGAGAACTGTAACTGGCCCAAGGTCACCCAGCAGGCTTCACATGGAGGAGCAGGGAAACAAATCCAGTTCACCAGATTAGAGTCTGCCACTCATGCCGAGGAATGGGGAATCAAACCCAGTTCTCCAGATTAGAGTCCACCCCTCTTAACTATTACACCACACTGAATCAAAGAGAAGAATGACATTAGCTCAGTTGTGAGTTCTGCCATTCAGTCTTCAAGTTCTGCCACAAGGCTTTGTAAGGTTGCCGCTCCCTTCAAACAAAGTCAAGCTGGAACGAGCCACCAGTAGTTGCCTCTGCTGTGGCAAATTTTCAAGCCTTCCATTCTTGCTGTTCATCACTGGAAAGCGTCCCAGTTTTGTTTCTATAATCTGAATGGCTGGTTCCCTCATAATGAACTATTTAATTAACACAAACCTCTTTCAGCTTGCCAGCACGGCCTGTATTTGACACAAGAAAGATGGTTCTTCCGACGCAAACAGAACGTGACCTTGTTATTGCTCTCCTGACGATTTTTTCTCCAAGTCTACAAAAGGTTTGGCTATAGGCACTTCGCTTCCTGATTTCAGTTGGCCTGGAAGCAGAAATCTTTTGCCAAAGCTCAGAATGTGTGAGAGCGCAGACAAGAAAGAGAGAGAGAGAGAGGCAGAATTTGCCTCAGTTTGAAAGTAAGCAGGAAGAGATAGGATAGGCTTATTCAGAGGGGAAGGAATCCATTCAAACAAACTTGGAGGCTATGTGGCATACATGTAATAAAGCAACGAAATATGGGATTTACTATTCATGATGAGATGGAAAAGGTAATGAAAGTTAAGTTTGAATTAGATCCTAAAAGAATGTCATTAAACATTTTGCCAACTAATGTACCAAAGTGTATAATTGATTGTTTAAGTATATGGCGATTGCGGCTAGAATTGCATTTGCAGCAATGGAAAGCGGGGCAACGTCCAGATTTTACAGACTGTATGAACAAACTAACAGAATATGTAATAACAATGGCAAAGTTAATATTTCTGATACATACTAGACCGCCTACAGTATTTAGAAAGAAACAGAGTGTCTTTTTGGACTATATAGATCAGTGATAGCGAACCGTTTAGAGACCGAGTGCCAGGGGTGGAGCAAGAGGAAACTGCACCCGGGACACGAGTGCGCCCCCCGTCCCTGCCATGCCTCTGTCCGCCCCCGCCCTGCAATGCCCCAAAACACCGCCGCCACACCCCCGGAACGCCCTTGCCACGTCCGTGCAGGAGTGCATGCCCAGTGCATCATGCACCCCTCACCCCTTTGGCACTATGCCACTGTCGAATGCCCAAACTGGGGTGACGGCATGCGTGCCCACAAAGAGGGCTCTGAGTGCCACCTCTGGCACGTGTGCCATAAGTTTGGCACCTCTGATATAGATCAAGGTCTGGAACAATAAGTGACCACAATGGTCATATGGATAATGTTATATGTAGATCCTTTTAGGTTTGAGAATTTTAAATAATTGATGATGTAAGTTTTAGATACTGACAGCTTTAAGTAAGCTCCACACACTGCTCTTTTTGGTAATAATGTTATTTTTAATTCTTCATATTCTTTATAAAATAAAATTTTAAAAAACTTGGGAGAAGAGGACCATGAGTGGGCAAACAACAATTCATTTCTGCTTCTGCTGCTCCCTGCATAGCATTTGGCTCTGCACTTGAAAAGCAAGGACCAAATCACTGGCAATTTCACACATAAGCGTGGATAGTCTACCAAATCTCAACAACTGGCTTTAAAGGCATTTTCTCAAAGAGTGAGCTGGCTGAAGACTAGTACAATCCTATCTTCCATAAGAAGCAGCTTGATCTATTTCCTAGCCTGAAATTCGTAGCCCTTTGAAGTCCATTGAACTCAGTGGGCTAATGTATGTTACCAGTTTATTTTATTACATTTTTAGGCTGCCCTTCCCCTTGTGGGCTCAGGGTGGCTTACAACATATAAAAATCACAAATTAAAAACCATTAGGTTGTAAAACATTCCCCAATTTAGGCTGAAGCCATTAATGGACCAATAGCCAGATGGTGACAGCATATTTTTACAGTAATAAACCAAACCTTGTTAAAAACTCTACAGGGGGGGACCATGCTAAAACTTCTCTGAGGGGATAGAAAAGAGGGACGCCACTTTGACGATATCTCGGTGGATGATATCCCAATTGGCCATGCCACCAGGGGCTGATGGGAACTATAATTTATATAATGGGCGGTATAAAAGTCAAACAAATAAACAAATAATAATAATAATAATAATAATAATAATAATAATAATAATAATAATAATAATAATAATTTGTTTATTTAATAATAATAATAATAATAATAATAATAATAATAATAATAATAATAATAATAATAATAATAATAATAATAATAATAATAATAATAATAATAATAATAATAATAATCCCCCCAAAGGGCACTACCTTGGTGTGGTGGTGGGGCTTGTGTGCTCCAATGAGTCAGAGGGCTGTGCTGGAGGGCCACCCAAACCAGAGAGGCCTCTGATGAGAAGCCAGACTAAATGTGCCCAAAACCCAAAACCATGGTGAAGACAAGAAAAAAAGAAACTTTTATACCCGGATCGGTCGTTAAGCCCGGGTCCAACAAGGACCCCGGCGTCTAGTGCTGGAGAGTACCTGGGCACTTGGCGGAAAAGCTGGGCCTACAAGGACTCAGGATCTTCTTCAGCTGAGCAACCAGAGGCTTGCGAAGACTGCCCAGGACTACTGGAGGAGTACCGAACAAACTGTGTCCGAAAAAAAATATTCGTGTGCAGAGAATAGAGAAATTATGGCTTTGCTACTACATAAATCAAACCCATCAAAAAAGAGGATACCTCAAGCAGATGTACCAGAGTCTGGAAAAGAACTTCACCCAGACACAGAAATTACTGAGCAAAGACTTGCTGATCAAAGCAGATATATTAAGAAAGGAACAAAGTTTTTAGTGCACTAGAGCTAGCAGAAATCCAGCTTGAGAAAGCACAAGACAATGGTATTGAAAACATACCAAAAGGGAACACTCAAAAGAAATTCAACAAAATTGGCAACAATTCAAGGGATTGCAAGAGACAGAGGAGGAAGAGGAGGAAGAAACAACAATCATCACACCTCCAAAGGAGCCAAACCCAAACAACCCAAAGTTCCCACAATTGACAAAAAAAAGCAAGAAGAACTGATGCAGAAGATCCTAGAACACACTGCAAAGGCAATACAAGCACGAACGTGACAAGATTGCCACCATTGAAGATTGTTCCAAGGAAGGATCTGCTCCAGATTCACTTTGGAAAGGATGCAAACAAGGTCATTGCTGGAATCCAAAACAATGTCACTGCATGGAAACAAAACCAGCTCTATGTACAGCACTGCAGTAGTGAGTACTAAAGAGCTAGAGGTAAAGATTCATCACCCAGAAAGAAGGAGCCGAAAATAGGTACTCCAAAGTGGAAAAATCAGACTGGGAAGAAAAAATCAGCAAACTACGCATCAGATGCCAGCAAACTGAAAAAGCACATGAAAGGAGAAGAAGCTGAAAAATGACAAAAATCTTCAAAGCAGACCCTAGTTAAGAGGTACCACCTGGACAAGAGGAAACTCAGTAATGGGAGGCACATAGAGGTGGTCAAACAACAGATAGTGGCAGTTTCAAAGAAGATTGCAAGATTCGAAGCTAAGGGTTGCTCAATTCAAGCAGAATCAACTTCTTTCTACTCCAACCCAGAAGCGATTCTACCAGGAATGTAAGTGTGGAGATGTGAAAACGAAACACAGGAGAGCCAGACAGAGAACAAACGATTGAGTTCTGGAGAGAAACATTTGGGACAGCCCAAAGAACTACAGCCAAAATGCAAGTTGGGCCAAAGATGTGGAGGCTGAACTGAGCAGCAAACAACATGGACAACCTGGTAATAACAAATCTCAAAATGGTTGGAAAAACTTGAGCAAAAAAAAGGTGAGAAAGAACTGGACTGCCCCGAAGGCAGTGATGAACTACATGGATTCTGGCTGGAAAAGAAACTGGACCAACTTGCATGAAAGAATTGCCCAACAGTTGAATCAGGTGCTTGCAAACAGGCCAGAATTGAAGGAATGGATGACAACCGAGGGAAAAAGCGTTTCCTGATAATGAAAGACCAAGAAAAGGGAGCAATCCCTAGCAATTACAGGCCAATCACTTGCCTACCAGCAACCTTTAAGCTTTTACTGGCATATTAGCTGATGCAATACAAGACCACCTGGAAGGAAAGAACTTTGCTGCCCCAGGAGAACAAAAAAAAGGAAACCAAATCGAAACAGTAGGGGGAACAAAAGATCAACTGCTCATAGATAAAATGATCGCTTGAGAATTGCAAAGAAGAAGGAAAACCAACTTGCATGTAGCTTGGCAGTTTGATTACAGGGGAAAGCGATTCGATTCACTGCCACACAGTTGGATACTTCATTGCCACTGGAGATAATTGGAGTCAGTGAAAACATCAAAGAAATTGGTCAAAGAATGCAATGCACACTTGGAAAAGCAAGAATTAATAGTCAATGGAGCAGGAATAGGGGAAATCAACATCCGAAGGGGAATATTCCAAGGAGACTCCCCGTCCCCACTACTCTTCATCATTGCTATGATTCCGCTCTCTATAATTCTGAAGAAAACAGGTCAAGGATATCAGACAGCAAGAAGAAACTCACCAAAAAATTTCACACCTTCTATACATGGATGACCTAAAAGCTCTATATATGGAAAATCAAAAGCAGAGATTGAGTCACTACTGAACACAGTGAGAGTCTTTAGCACTGACATTGCAATGGATTTTGGACTCTGACAAGTGTGGCAACTTTGGAACTCAGTAAAGGTAAACTTGCAACATGCTGAAGGTGTGAATATGCCAAATGACATAGAAATAAAGAGCTTACCAGTGAATAGAAAGCTACAAATACTTGGGGATACTGCAAGCAGAGAACATCAAGCATGCAGAAGTCAAAGGCGCAATTAGGAAGGAATCTTAGAAGGGTAAGAAAAATTTTGAAATCAAGAAGTTAAATGGAGGAAATACAAATAAAGGCGAAAATTAATAGCTTAGGCATGGTGCCTGTACAGTAACGCTACTACTGCTGGCATAATTAACTGGACACAAGCCGAATTGGACATCCCTGGACAGAAAAAACAAGGGAGAGAAAATTATGACCATCAATGCAGAGCACTGCATCTACAAGAAGTGATGTAGAGCAGACTCTTACCTAGCAAGGTCGAGAAGGAGGAAGAGGACTGCTCCACATCAAGCAATCAGTAGAGGAAGAGAAAAGAGGCCTCGAAAGAATACATCCAAGAGAAGTCAAGAGCCAGCATTGAAAGAAGGAATCCACAAGGCTGAGATGCTGAAAGCCAAAGAAGTCAAAAAGAGTATAGAGTCCAACAGTTTAAAAACATATGAGAAAGGAGCAGTGGCTAAACAAAGCCACTCCATGGGCAGATACTTTAAGAACATTGAAGGGAAGGTTAGACAGCAAGAAACATTGAGGAGTGGCCTTCAGAAGGGGAACTCTAAAAGGAAGGAAACTGAAGGCCTGATTTTTTGCTGCCCAGGAGCAAGCATTACAGGACAAAATGCAATAGAGACCACGAATCGAAAAAAGTCTTACAATGACCCCAAAGAAGTGCCGTCTCTGCAAACAGGGGTGATGAAACTGTGGAGCACATCATCTGCTGTTGTAAGAAAATAGCCCAAACTTGTGTGACTATCTTGAGCGTCACAATAGGCTAGCAGCAATGAGATTGCACTGGAACCTTTGCAAAAGTATGGCCTGCCCTGTAGCAAGACCTGAGTGCAGAGCACAAGCCAGAGAAGACCACAGAAAATGAAGAAGCAAAAAATACTCTGGGACTTTAGAATACAAACAGGACAGACACCTTGCACACAACACCCCAGACATAACAGTGATAAGAGAAAAAAAAAGCATGTTTTGGATCATAGATGTTTGCTGTGCCAGTTGACTTAGCAAGGGAATTGAGAAAGGACAAAGAGAGCTGGAAAAGGATCACAAAATACAAGGACCTACAAATTGAAGTCGAACGATTGTGGCAGAAAAGAACAACAGTAATCCCACTAGTAGTCGGTGCTCTAGGAGGAATCCCAAGAAATCTTGAAAAACATCTGGAAAGCCTAAACTTGGACAGAACATCAGTCCACATGCTGCAGAAAGCAGCACTTCTAGGAACTGCACACATTCTACGCAAATACCTCTAATATCCTAGGTCCTTGGGAAGGACTCGATATTCAGAGATGAATTCCAGACACTTGTGCTGTGTTGTTATGTGTATAATAATAATAATTATTATTATTATTATTTATGAACATCTGAAGCGCCAGAGTTGGACACCTCTGCCTTAACCAAAGGTCTGGTGGAACAGTTCCATCTTGCAGACTCTGGTCGACTGCATCATGTCCTTCAGGGCCCTGGGTTCCGTAAGAAGGCTGCAACTCTGCACAGGATTGAGCTGAGGGTCTCTGAAACATTGTTTTCTACCCTACATCTTAAATAAACCTTCTCTATATGGTAATTGTGAGTTGGTTGGGTCCTCTGAGAAGAGTGGATGCTTATAAACAAAAGGCTGCCAAGTGGAGGCAGCATGAAGGCGCAAAAAGAGATTTCCATCTACTTGTAGCAGTAAAATCCACAGAAGAGTCAAAAGGGGGCTCTAGATGCTCTTTTGGCTTGCCTTTGCTCTCTCTCATGACATAGACTAATACCCAGACTATGACAGAGACAGACCAATAAAGAAAGTCACCACCAGGGATGGGGTGATTTTTAACACGCTGCCGCCAGCCAGCCAGCCCCCCACCCCCCACCCACCCCCGCCGCCATTTGCCGTGACAGCTGCCGTTTCCTGCTTCTCTGGTAAGGCCATTTAAAGAGTCTTCTGAAAAACAGCCACAACTAAAGTTAATAAATTTAACATTACTACCCACCTGGTTGATGTTATTTTTATAGCAGGCAGATAAATCTAAAACACGCTCTTATTTGCATTGTTTCCATATCACCCGAGTCATCTAATTCCTCTGATGTTGCTTATTTTAAATCATTGCCCTCCTCCCGACTGGAAAATACCTTTGATATTCCCGGATTGCACATATCACACTGTCCGACAGAGGCTGCATGTCCTGTGAAAACCTGAACAGCTCCTTAAGTTGAGTCTTCAGCCTCTCGACCTTGGATTCTTCTTCTGCAAGGGCTGCTGTTGTTCCCTTCAATGCAAAAATGCAGCCATTAAATACATAGTAAAACAGTTCTTCTGGTATATATTTTCATACTGGCTCTAAAGGAAAGACTGCGAGCTATTTTACTGTTCGTCTTCTCACCTGGTAATATTTTGTCATCCACTTAATCCAAACTATAGTACATTCACTTTTAAGACCCAGATTTCCAACAAGAGTGAAATAGTTTACCAAACTGAGAAAAAGTGCTGGTCTAGGACTTGGACCCCTTCCACATGTGTAGAATAATGCGCTTTCAGTCCACTTTCTGTGCACTTTGTAGCTGGATTTTACTGTGCGAAATAGCAAAATCCACTTGCAAATAATTGTGAAAGTGGATTGAAAGTGCATTATTCTGCATGTGCAGAAGGGACCTTGGGGAGCAAATTCTGCTCCTCCTCCCCAAGTTCTGAAGTTCATTGAGTGACCTTGGCCTAGTCACTATCACTGAGACTAATACATAAACACACATAGAACTGCTATTCACTGAACCAAATCATTGGTCCATCCAGGTCAGTACTGTCAATTCAGACAACAGCAGCTCTCCAGGGGCTCAGACTGAGGTCTTTCACATCACCTATACCTGATCCTTTGAAATGGAGATGCTGGAGATTGAATCTGGGACCTTCCACCTGCCAAGCAGATGCTCTACCTCTGAGCCACATCATCTCTCACTACTTCTTCCTCAGTGGTTTACTGCACAGATCCACTAGAAGGGGGAAAATCATGAATTCCCTGCTAAGTTCTTCAGCAAAAGAATAGCTGTTTTTACAGATGAATCAGAAGGGCATAGGTCAGAGGAAAAACAAAATGCAGTGAATGGGAGATATATGCTAACAATGGCAAATGCTTGTTCTAATGCCTTCATCTGCACATTTAAGGATATATTTCAATATACTAAACGTACACAGAAATGCAACTTTAACTTCATTGGAAAGTGACTTTCCGATGCAGGAAGGGCTAGTACAGATCACGGCTGTAAGAAAGTGGTTTGTTTTTTAACTGAGCCTGAATTTTTGCCCAGCTTTGTTTTTTTCCCCTTCCTGATCAGTTATTGAAACACTTACCATGTATCTCCTCCACAGAGCGATCAAGTCCTCTTCGCTTCTCACCCGGTCATTTGGTTCAAAGTTGTTTCGGAGTCTTTGCAGGCTTTTGCGGAACTCTTGGACCTCGGCCTCCAACAGTCTGGCTTGCGAGTGGTAGGCGTTTTCTGACCGCAGCGTCTTCATCAGCCTCTCCTCTTCCTCAAGGCACGCCAGTTTCAGCTTCTCCAGGGCTTGCTTCAGTTCCTCCAGCTCACCTTTCATCTTTTCTGCCCCCAGTGGGGAGGTGTTCTGCATCACGCCAGCAGACTGAGCTTCGAGAAGTCTCAGTTTCTTCTCACCATTCTTCACATCTTTGGCAATGTCCTGCAGGAAGAAGGGGTTCAGGGTGAACTGTTCTGCCATCTTGTAACCAGACAGTGGAAGTATGTCATGCTGGCATAGTGGTGATGCAACACTATTGGACTAAGGGCATCATGTTAAATGGTGCCTATAGAAAGTCCAGCATATATTAAATGGTGACCTGGTCTGCAGACTGTTTTGCTTGTGACAATAATTACTTTAAGCCAAGATGGTCAGTTCAAGAGGTCTCCTAGCCCTTGTGTCAACTGGACCTAGTTTGAAGGGGAGATCCTTAAAGATTTATCTGAGGCAGAAAGGTTGCTGGGAGCAGCAGGTAAGGTCTTTTAGGTGATGGGTCCATCCCCCAAGCAGGCCTATTCTTCTTCCAAGTGAATCCAATAGAGAAGAAAGACAGCACACATCAAGGATATTTGATGCTGGCTCAATGCTAGCAGCAAACCAGAATAATTTTGTTTCTATTCTTTTTAACATGAATTGTAATTTTAAAAATACTTGGTCAATAGTTGGGGTCAGGGACATGATAGGCTCTTTGATGAGAGTCAGATTATGGACCCTGATGAGATTTGGCAAGTTGCGGACATATTTTGGAATAAAAACAAAGGCTAACATTGATGGTACACAATAAAGCAAACATATATGTTTCATCACTCAGCTAACATTCTCTCCATGTTTTGCCAAGAGGCCCTGGCCTCGTATTTCAGTGTGTGAGGTAATATCCTACTGTTGCCTTGAGCACTGAAACATAGGTATAAATTCATATTTTTGGTTCATTTTTCAATCTTCAAGGCAGTCTTGCAATTTAGGTGAGAGAAAATTGTCACCTTTTTCAAACCATTGAGCTGAGCAGAACTAGGATTTTTAAAAATATGTTTTGTTTTCTATCCTTCATGCTGGCTCCATAACACACGCATACAAATGCACAGGCCAGCCTATATGAGCAAGACCCCTTACTTCCTACGAAATCCCTTTCCTTACAACAAGTCCCAAAAACAGTTGAGTACCTGCAGGGACTTAATTCTATTTTCTGCTGGCATTTTTGCTCCTTGGCTGAGGCAGCTGTTTAATCTTTCTGTCACACGAGTCAGCCACAGCTGAAACTGGTCAACGTTGGTCTTGTATTGCTCGTGCTCTTGTGTTATCTTCTCAAGCAGTTGCACTCTCCTCTGAAACAAAAAAGAAACGTAAACCATAGGGGGAGGGAAAGTTATATTCTTTCTTCATACTTCACATTTTTAAGACCAAGGACACAAAGTGTGTAATTTTCCTCCCTCTCTCCCCTTCCTTTTCACTTGGCCCTGTCAGGAATGTTCACCTTGCTGCACATCTTGGCCTTAGCGTAAGGACAAAACAGTCTGTTCCAGTCCAAACTGCTACAATTCAGTGTTCAGTCTAATGGATACAAAGTTCTCAGGGATTATAAGTCATGTCCACTGTTTTTTAATGGTTTAATTTTTTTAAGCAAGAGAAGGAAGGAAGGAAGGAAGGAAGGAAGGAAGGAAGGAAGGAAGGAAGGAAGGAAGGAAGGAAGGAAGGAAGGAAGGAAGGAAGGAAGGAAGGAAGGAAGGAAGGAAGGAAGGAAGGAAGGAAGGAAGGAAGGAAGGAAGGAAGGAAGGAAGGAAGGAAGGAAGGAAGGAAGGAAGGAAGGAAGGAAGGAAGGAAGGAAGGAAGGAAGGAAGGAAGGAAGGAAGGAAGGAACCATAACCTAGCATGCTAAAATTTTGTCAAAGTATTGCTGCAACAATTGCTACAACAATTGCGGTACTCAATAAATGCATTTAAACAGTGCTTAGTTTTGTATAATTGGCTCAGGAAAGAAACTGTGAGATTGTGATGGATTGCTCAACATAAACAGCATGGTAGTATATGCAGTATAACAGCTCATTAAGAACGGGATTGAAAATAAATGCCTTTATATGAATCTATGGTGTTGTTAGGTTAGCAATACACAGCGGGGTTTTGATTACCCTCCTCTTTATGTCCACCACATATGAAAAAGACCCCTCTTGTTGTTGACACTTCCAGCATCTATTTGACACACCTTTACACACTTTTGCCATTTTTTTCCAGCATTAAATATCATCTATACATCATTTTCAAATTATAACATCCCGTAAATTTCAAACCATTCTTCCACAATCTCTCCCACTGTTCCATCAAGGTGTTTATTTATTTATGTCATCACATTTGTATACCGCCCTCCCCCAAAAGGCTCAGGGCAGTGTCCAACATTAGCCATAAAAACAATTAAAACAATTAAAACAATACAGCAACTAATAACCACTTAAAAGAACCATATGAAACTCACAGATGGCTTCAACTCCCCCCTTCCCCCCTTTTCTCGTACCCACGGGAGGCCAGATGTTTATTATATGGCAAGAGATCAACATTACCCCGGCTGGCCAAATGCCTGGCGGAACAGGTCCGTTTTGCAGGCCCTGCGGAAACTCTGTATGTCCCACAGGGCCCTGGTCTCACCCGGGAGCCTGTTCCACCAAGTAGGGGCCAGGGCTATAAAAGCCCTGGCCCTTGTAGAGGCCAGCTGGATCGCCTTGGGGCCAGGGATCACCAGGAGGTCTGCCTCCGATGAGCGGAGGGGCCGAGAAGGGCGATACATGGAGAGACAGTCCCTCAGATATGCAAGGCCAAGGCCGCAAATGGCTTTAAAGGTCAGTATCAGAACTTTAAGCATGACCTGGTAAACATGACCCGGTGTTGTGATCAGTCTGGAGATCAGTGGTAATTCCAGGGGAACTCCAGGCCTCACTTGGAGGCTGGCAACCCTCCCTGAGAGCAACGTGATGAGTCCTGTGGCTAGGCAAGAGAGTGAGTGCAGTGTTCTTGAAGGAACGTGACAACACACAGTGCATGAAACAGTGAGATTGTCCATACACTCTCCCCTCCCCCAATACGCCTCTGGTTAGCAAAGGCTGAGGTGAGATTGGAGATCCATACTAAACTGCCTTAAGACCCTAAAGAGTTGATGTCAGTTGGAATGGACAAGATATGGCTTGGTGAGCCAATGGTCACAACACAAGGCAGCTTCATATGTTCAGAAAGTGCAACCAATTCAGAAAGGTCATCAGCTCTGAGAACTTTCTAACATAGACCCAATCTACCTACCAAGGATGGCCATGTACAACTGTGACTCATTTGAGATGCTGTGTTTGTTGATCTCTCTGTAGGTAGTCAAGGATTCAGGAAATCATTAATAGCCTCTGGGCCAGGTTCCAGTTACACAGGACAAACACAAGTCATGCTTCCCACCAATCTAAACTAAATCAGTATCAAAAGCTCCCTCCTCTTCCTGCTACAGCTGGAAAAACGGAATGTCTCTAGTGATTATTTACATCATTTTAACAGCAGGCTGCCAATAAGCCTTTTAGACTTCATATGGCCGAAGACAAGCAATGGAAAAGAAGTCGGCAGCCAAGCTCTAGAAGTTTTTCAGTGGTTGTAGTTGAAAGACTTTAGCAGGTGGGGGATGAAGCCAGAAACGGTGAGAATTCCTCTTTGGCCTTACTCAGGAGCTTACTCATTCCAGCAGCAACATCCTGGCTAAAGCAATTTGGAGCTGCAATCAAGTCAGCTTATAAAAGGGATGATGATAATTGATGATAATTGTGAAAGGATGAGGGGCAGGGAGTTACAAGCACTGGTGAAAGTGGAAAACCTCAGCTTGTCACCAAATATTGTTAGTTCCTGAATATAGCTCCAGCAACGTAAACAAGTTCTGAAACTTCAAGAGGACCTGGTTTGGAAAGCGATTTAATTGAGCGAGTCTTCTTCCACACATAGCTCATACTTGCTTGAATGAAGTTGCTGGTTTGGTTTAATTTACTTGAATTTGATATAAAAGTTCACCATGACCAATTTCATGCTTTACCCAGGGAGACTTATTAGCATGGATCTTCTGATCTACCAGCTGAATGATCAGTTAATTTATATCCATCCATCCATCCATCCATCCATCCATCCATCCATCCATCCATCCATCCATCCATCCATCCATCCATCCATCCATCCATCCATCCATCCATCCATCCATCCATCCATCCATCCATCCATCCATCCATCCATCCATCCATCCAATCCATCCATCCATCCATCCATCCATCCATCCATCCATCCATCCATCCATCCATCCATCCATCCATCCATCCATCCATCCATCCATCCATCCATCCATCCATCCATCCATCCATCCATCCATTAGATTTCATAGACCGCCTCATCCCCGGAGGGCTCTCGGCGGTTCACAACACAAAGACCAAAGAACAATCAATCAATAACTTAAATTACCTCTAAAAACATTAAAATCAGTATGCAGCCCATATTAGCGGCACCCAGTCTTAAGGCTGGGAGGGACTGGCAGCACCCCAGATGGAACCAATATAGGGCACTGCCACAGATGACACTATGATAAGGCCTCACAAGGGGGCAGTGGTTTTGCATCAACTGATCGGAGTTCTGCAAGAGGTAGTCCTCTGGAATGATCAGGATTGTTCAAATGTAATCTCTGTAACTACACTGATTTCAAAATTATGACACACACCCACCTCACTTCACAGCCCCAAGCCTAGCCTAATTGGGTTCCAACACTATTTTAGAACTCTGCTAGCAATTCTGCTAGCACTATGGCCTGCCCAAGTAGAAGACATTGCATCATTCAATGTGGCTGTCCTTGCACAAGAGGCTACTACTAAGTTTTAAAGAGCCCTTCCACTAATATAATGGCCTTTACTTCAACGGAAGGACACTATAGCATTCAAGCCTTTATAACCCTTTTTGAAAACTGCTTTAAACTGCTGCATCTGTTTCATACAGGGGTGCCATGTGCCCACTGCACTCCAGTGGCTAGTGAGAGAGAAAGAACAAATGTGAAAAACTTCCAGCAGTGACGGTGTAATATTTCAGGAAAACCTGGAATTGATTTCTCCCCTCTCTAGGAGTACTTGGAAACTCTATGGTAAGACCATAAAAAAATCAGTGATTCCTAGAGAGGACTAATGTTACTTCCTGGGAATCCCAGGACTCCGGGATTTTACCAAAGAGTACCATTAATCCAGTTTTATCATAGAGTTTCTGGTGATTCTTAGAGAGGCTTGATGTTACATCTGGGTTTCCTAGAAGTGATGTTACGCCATTACTGATTGCTGCTCTCCCACACATCTCCTGCTGGTTGCCAGGCTGGACCCTAGTCTCATAAGAGTTGTCTACAGCATGAGTTTACCAAAATCCCAAAACTCCACTGAATGTTATGAACTAAAACACTGACTGGATCTAGAAGGGACCAACACTCCTTCCAAGTCTCAGCACACACCACAAGATAGAATCTGCCACTCATACTCATACCACAAGTTCTTCACGATCATTTAGACTTTGAGCACCACCCCAAGACTGGGTCAGAGACCTAAGGAAGCTCACAGAACGACTTCATGGTCACGTTCCACTGGGAACTAGAAGCACCCCTGCATCTTCACAGAAGCTGAGACCCAGAGGCTGAAACAACAATTGAACTTGGTTCATACCATGGGGGAGAGTATCCTTGCAACTGCTGCTTTAGTGTTACTTCTGTTTTTTCTTACCTCTGCTTCAGTTTTGACTTCTTCATATTCCAGCTTCATCTTTTTTTGTACTTCCTCATCTACACTAGGGTCCCCTATCCTATTATACAAAGAAGCAGCTTCCTCCAATAGCCTTTCCAGAAGGGTTGATTGGTTGATGACATCATTCAGCAGGACCTGGGCATGGTTCAGCTGCCACTGCTTCTCCTTTAAGCCAAGCTGTAGCTCTATGTCAGGCTCCAAGGTCACCTTCATGTTATGAATCCAGACATAAAATTCATCTTGAGCCTTCAAGTATTCACTCCAGTGCAGCCACACCCACTCAATACGGCTGTTGAGGGAAAGAAGGAAAGCTTAAAATGCTGTTCAAAGTACATACATATGTGCTGTCAAGTCAAAACCAAGAAAAGAAGGAGGAGATTCTGGATTTCTACTCCTTTTCTCAACCGTAAGGACTCTTAAAGTGGCTTACAATTATCTTCCCTTCTTCTCACAGTAGACACCTTGTGAGGTAGGTGAGGCTGAGAGAGTTCTGAGAGAACTGTGATTGGCCCAAGGTCACCCAGCAGGTTTCATGTGTGGGAGAAGGGAAACTGGTTCATCAGATAGGAGTCTGCTGGTCATGTGGAGGAGTGGGAGACCAAATCCCAGTTCTAGTATGGGGATGTTTTAAAGCTGTAGTTGCCCAGAGATCTCACGTATATGTGGGGTATTAACTAACTAACTAACTAACTAACTAACTAACTAACTAACTAACTAACTAACTAACTAACTAACTAACTAACTAACTAACTAACATACATACATACATACATACATACATACATACATACATACATACATACATACATACATACATTGGAATCTACCTATTAACCACTGCACCACGCTGGCTCCCAACCAACTTATAGTGACCCCAGTACGGGGATTTCAAGGCAAGTGAGAAGCAGAGATGATTTGCCACTGCCTTCCTCTGCACAATTTTCCTTGGTGGTCCCACCAACCCTGCTTAACTTCAGAGACCTGCCAAGACTGGCTACATCACACCATTCCACATACCTATGTCAAGTGGTGATTGTCAAATAAAACCTATTTCTGGAGAAGTAGAAGCCATCTGCCACAGCGATTTTGTGGCACCAGCTCATGGATCATCTCCCCCAGCATGGGTGGGGTTGCTAGCAGAAGTCAGAAAACATGACCCTAGGGGAGGGTTTGTGGCTCAGTGAAAGAGCCTCTGCTTTGAATGCAGAAGGCCACAAGTTCAATCTCACCTCCAATTTTAAAAAGGACTGGGCAGTAGGTGACATGAAATATCTCTGCCTGAGACTCTGGAGAGCTGCTGCCAGTTTTAATACTTCAACCACCTTTATTGGCATAATAATACAATTCTATCAACAGAGAATTCAGTCAGGTAATGGAAATAAAATTATGAATAAATATCAGTACATAAATTAAAAGTTAAAACAAGGGGGAGAGGGGGAGAAAGGAATGAGGCAAGTTAATCCTTGGATCCCTGGATTATATATAGGTCAAGAAATTTGGCTACTGGATCTGTTACCTCGCTGCCGGTGTTATCTAATAAAAAGATGATCTTCTGCAAACAGGATGAGTGCTCTTTTTTTGCTAACAGCGGAGATACTCACAGATGCAGGTGAAACGTCACGAGAAAATGTTACTAGAAATTCTACTCACAAATTCAGATCGTTTAACTCTAGAAGTAGTAATGATGTTAGGAAAGCAGATTCTAATTCATGTGTAAATCCTGTCACAAATGAGTACCTGCTATGACAGCATGATGAAGCTTATATAATGGAGTCTTACTGTAAGAAAGGCTTCCTGAATCTGTGGGGCCTATACAATGTTGAGCAGTGGGGCATCACTTCACATGGTAGGAATTGTTCCTACACTATCAGGTTTTGAGGCCAATCAGAGGAAGGGGTATCCTACAAGATGACGGAGAAAAGTAGGCAAAGTCTGTTATCTTCTAGCTGAAAAACTGGCTCCGGTCTGTTCCCTCAGACCTAAAGGATCCTGCTGGCAGGCCTCAAGGGCAACACTTAGCAATATTACCTGTGGCAGTGAGTAATATATATGGCCGTTTCTTCCCACATGGCTTTAACATCTTTTAGTTGAGATAAAATCTCATGCTTTTTCTCCTCACTGAGGCACCGAAGTAACGCATCGGCCTTCATTAGCACCAAATCGACTTTCAACCGGCCTTCAGGCTCCAACTGACAAATTTTCTGTTAAAAGGAAATCATGTATCAAAATTAAACCGTGAATAAGTTTTGAAACCGAATCATCAAGAAATTGTGAATTTTATTTCCATCGTCAGAATTGTTTTTTAAGCTGAAAACCTCAGGGATTAAATAGGTGAAGATGTGAAGATAACTGATCAGCTCTCAAATTTTATTTAAAAACAGTCATGAGAGTGGGGGATGTGGCATCGGGGCCTTAGCTCTGACACAGAGGAGACTGAGGGTCATACTAGAAGTCTGCCATGGGTACACCACTGCCATTTTAAAGCCCCAATAAGCCATTTTTGGCACTTGAAAAGATGTGGGGGAGGGGGATGCTGTATGGAGAAGAGCGCCTAGTCCTGTCCACTACAGGCTCACCTTGCAGAATGTTTCAATTGTCCCTTTTAGGCTTTAAAATGGTGGCAATTTCCGCAAGGGGATGCGGGTGGTGGTGGTGATGAACTCATGTCTACCTTGGAAGTAGTGAAGATATAGGGGATAGGCCCTTCCTCTCAAAGTCACACCTCTTATAGCCCAATCCAAAGGGCTGCAGTGGGCAGGGACAGTGCCGCTGCTGCACCACCACGCTACCTCCAGAGGGAATCCCGGTGGCGTGGGAAGGCATCAAAAACAGGAAAAGCCCAACCACTGGAGAATCCCCCCATAGCCAACTAACTAGTCTAATCAGCTTTGCCTCCAAGAAACAGGGAAGGAGTCCCCTCTGATCACCCAAAAGACTATGCTGGAGATCATGAGTTCTGGTTGGACAAATACCACATGGGATAGGGCCTGTGTTAGGGAGGGGAACTGGGTGAAATTGAGCAAAAAAAAAGTTGTCCGGATCCAATCCCTAATCAGTACATTTAAATGCTCAAAACTAGAAGCCTTAAAAAAATTGCATCCAACGTTGCCTGGAGCTGCTATCCAACTATGCGGAGCTCTTCAAGCATGCCGAGAGACGACTGTATTTTCCCCAATCGAACTAAAGCAAATTTGCAGGTCAGCAAATCCACCACAAAAGCAAGTGGTGCGTTCTCATTTTGGAACTTGGAGAGCAACACAAACATCAGTGACCTGGGATTACCTGGTGGGGCAGAGTCAGTGAAGCTAAACAGGTGTGGACTTGATCAGCCACTTGGCTGGTACACAACCTGCCAGCAGTGTGATAAATCAATTCTATTTTGGTACAAAAAACATGGCTGTAACGTTTACGGAGAAGTCAGAGTGCATTTTTCAACCACAGTGTGAGTCACACTTCCTCCCTGCTTTGTAGTCTGCATATCAGACAGGCATTCTAGCAAATCAGATAGTGATTTTCCTGTCAGCTGTGCACACCTGTCCCCAGACGCGTCAAAATAAATTATTTTGCATTAAAAAACACCACTCCCCTAAACTTAAGCATATTTAGAAGTAGTAGTAGTAGTAGTAGTAGTAGTAGTAGTAGTAGTAGTAGTAGTAGTAGTAGTAGTAGTAGTAGTAGTAAAATGTTGTATGTTTGCAGTTTGGTATAGTGGTTAAGAGCAGGCGCACTCTAATCTGGGAAACTGGGTTTGATTCTCCGTTCTGTTACTTGAGCTGTGGAGGCTTTTCTGGTGAGCCAGATTAGCCTGTGCACTCTAGCATATGCCAGCTGAGTGACCTTGGGCTAGCCACAGTTCGTCAGAGCTCTCTCAGTCCCACCCACCTCACAGGGCATTTGTTGTGGGGTGGGGGGGGTGGGGTGGGGAGAGAAAGGAGATTGTAAGCCCCTTTGAGTCTCCTTTACAGGAGGGAAAGGGGGGATATAAATCCAAATTCTTTCTCCTCTTCTTCTTTGATGTATTTGGGCAAAGATCCTCACAACCCAAGATTTCACTGAAACATATATTCTAAAATATACTATTTCAATCATCCACTCAGAGCAGATGCTTCCTTTATAGAATCTTTGGCTCTATTCTTCCTTGCTGCTCTGTAGGACACATAAGGATCAGTATCAGACAGCAAGTTTGTGTTCATCCTTTTCCCCATTTTTAAAAGATAATGCTTTTTAAAGTGCTGCAGAATATCTCTGAGATTGTGGGGCAGTGTCTATGGTCCCATGCAAATTAACCAATCAGTGTCAGCCATAGGTGGCTTCCTTAATACATTTGCACAATTAAGGAAAAGGTACATTTGTCTTAAATGCAGCAAGAGTGCTTCCAAAGTAGTCCCACTGCTCTACAAATGTCGCGTCCCTTTCCTTTTAGGTTAAGGCTGCTGCTGCTTCTACAGTTCCCTGCTTTGAAGGACGTGTCTGAAAAACTAACTAAAATCCAGCAATTGACACATAATATAAGGTGACAAAACAGAGATCTATAAATAAATCTGTAGCCCCGGTTTCAGAGCTCATTAACGTTGCCAGTGGTAATGAATAAGCAGCCTTAAGAAAATTGACAGCAATGTTGACACTTGTATTTTTGGAAACTTTTTCTAATTGCTGCTTTTCTTGGCTAGAGTTTTCATTAACAGAATAGCAAAAAAATAAATCACAGAAAGGGAGAAAAACGAAAGAAAAAAAGCATGAGCTGCCAGCTGGGAAAGAGAAATTTTGGAAACTATTACAACAATAGGCATGGTGAACAGGACAATTTCTTTCTGTTATTATTATAATGGATGAATATTAAGATTCACTAACTTACTGCTCAATCCTAATTAGTGTGATATCCTTCTAAGCCCTTTGCTTTCTATGTACTGAGAAGGGCTTACCTCTGCTTAGGACTGCACTGTTAATCACATTTGCAAGGTTAATAAGAGACACTCATAGTACCGAGATGAAAAACTACAACCTGACTGGGGATAAAGGTCCACTTAATTATTCACTAGAGTAACCAGCTTTTCTGTAAGAGACAAGCTGGATAAAAAAGACTTTTAGGAATCACAGTCCTGAAATGAGTCAGTGGCACTAATTAGTTTTTTAAAAAATCACCAGACAAATTCATTATCTATCAAAGCGATGAACCATGACAGTTAACCAGAACTTCCGTATACAGGGGCAGTATATTTTACGGACTCCAGATTCAGAGGACGAAAAAAAAAACAGGTGGATCTTGCCTTCATACTCTGCTAATAGTTAGAGGCATCTGGTTGGCAGCTGGAAACAGACAGCTACCAGATGACTTTTGCTCAGATACAGCAACGCAATGCTTAAGTTCTTAGCTGAGCCTGATATCATACTGGTGTTGACACTGAACATAACAAAACAGAAACGGGATGACGAACAAGGATAGCTAATCACACTATAAAAAGTTACAATAATCTCTACACATGTTTCCTGCTCCAATCCATCACTACTTTGACATCTGTAGGCTCCACGGTTTGCAAATAGTCAAGGCATAATATCTGCTCTGGGGTGGCCTGCCCAGAGCAACCAAAGGTCAGTTTATTTTTTTTAAAAAAAGGACATTCAAACTGGCAAGATGCTAGGTATTCAGACTTTCAGGAGCAAATTAAACACAATTGTGTATTTATTCATGTATTTCTGTTTGCACGTCAAGCAGTGTGGGTCAGTGTCCAATTTTAAAGGAAAACAGAGCACATGACTGACAAGAATGAAAGCCGTGCTCTCTCCTCACCTAAAAAAATTGCTGAGTTCTGTTGCACAAAACATTTTTCTTCTGCACCAAGTTATTTCCAACGTGGAAAAAAATTCTTAATGCCTCAGGAACACAGTGAAGTAAGGCATGCAATGCGTTGGGATTCAGCTCATCTCCACCATCCATACTATGGCTGTTTCCGAACAGCCAGAGTAGAGGGGCTGCATCGGCATGAACTATGCCGATGCAAGCCCTGGGGCCATTCGCACAAACGGCCCTGCTGGCTGCACAGCTGGTGGAGCAGGCTCCACACAACCGCACAGCATCCCAAACGGCTCCTTACCTCCTCGTGGCTTTTGTCGCTCGGTGGAGGCCAGGGGACACGCCCCCATGGCCAGAGCAACGGCTGCAGGGACGGAGGCCAGGAGGCATGTCCCCTGGCTTCCACAGAGCAACAAAAGCCACGAGGAGGTAAGGAGGTGTTTGGGGCCGCCACGGGGAAAATGCTGCTTTCCACCTGCTGCCATTCGCATGGCAGCGGGTGGAAGACGCTGCTTTTGAAAAACCTCGCTTCCCGAGTGAGGTTCAAAAGTGGCGTTTTTGCGCCGCTTGGGCGGCATGAGCATGGTGCTGCTGCAATGCACCCCTCCCTCTCTCCCCTCCCTCCCTTCTCTTCCCTTGCATGCCACCCCACCACCCTCCCTTCCCTCTCCCTCCGCTAGGCTGAGTGGGTCATATCCAGATGCTGGGCCCCCTCCCTCCCCTCCCTTGCATGCCACCTCTCACTCTCTCCCCCCCACTTCTTTTCCCTTGCATGCCTCCCCCTCCATCCCTTCCCTCCCCCTCCCTCTCTTCCCCTGCACGCCACCCCTCCCCCTCCCCCTCCCTCCCTTCCCTCTCCCTCATGTGTATGTGTGTGTATGTGTTTCACTTCCACTCGAGCTATTGACTATGTACTGTGTTCACTGCTCATATCTGGCCACCTGAGCGAACATTATAAGCTGCACGAATATTCTAAGGGTGACAGTTACACACAGGCAGCTGAATGTCATTCACTGGAAAAGGGGTTTTGGAAGTGTAGGTGCGGTGCCAGAGAGGGGGAAGGAGCTAAGAACATGGAAGGAAGCATGTTGGATGGCGTGTGAAAATTTCACACCGTTTGGTCCAGCCGTTTGGGAGCCTATAGGTAACCAACAAAATCACACTTAGCTTTTTATATATATAGATATACATGTAACTTCCCACAGTGTCGAGTCTGATCCTTAAAATGGCAACCCAAAACGTGACCGCATGTACACTCACAGCTAGGACAATAATAAGATACTTCTGAAACCACATCCAAAGCAGGGCATCTCTCCTTCTTTACCTCTGTGTCCCTTAGCCTGGCCTCCAAGGCAGATCGAGGACCCTTGGTGTTGTCATTGATTCGCAATCTCTCCTGGATGGTTTTCATCCAGTCTACCGCACTCTCCACGCTGCTTTCAAATTCATCCTGTGGCTGCTGGGTCATTTCATTAGAAGAACCTGGTGGGGAGCGGGGGTGGGGGTGGGAGGGAGAGAATTACAAGAAGAGTTCAGCAAAGTTTTCCTTGAGCCATCTCTGTAGTTCAACACATGAGAATAATGTGTTCATTTCCATCTGTTTGGTCTGAAATGGTTTCGTTGTTGAGTCCCCAGGTACAGCTCAACTGGAGTCCACAGAGGTCGACTCCCCACTTGAAAGTAGATACCAACTGGTTTGGTAAGATTCGGGACCTTTTGAACACTGTTTCATGGTCCCCACTGCAGCTTCTGCCCCCTTGTTCCCAGAAATGCAGCAGCCATGCAGGAGTCCCCACTGTTGGCGGATCAAACGTGCGGTCCGCTCAGGGGCTATCCTGATTGGCTGCTGCGTTGTGCTGGGGCAGGAATTTTTTTACTTTCAAACTGACGGATCCACGTCTGCGCGAGCATGCGCAGAACGACTCTATGCAGAGACGAAGAAACAGGCGATTAAAACAAAGCCCTGTTTCCGCGCACCTCCATGTACTTGGATCCACGTGGATATGACGTGTAGCACTGCTGTGTATTGCCTTCTACTCAGTCAATCAGTCAAAACCAGCCCCATGTTGTTTTGTATCCATGTGGATCTTCGGTCCTGATTGGATGGGAGGCTCCACGTCACTCTCAAGGGCGGGTAGTTCAAATCTGGATTCACCCCCCCCCCCCAACTTCCCCACTGCTCCAGATTGCCCACGCGAAAAGGTCTACTTTCTTCCAGGTTCTAAAATAACACGTGCTGAGGGGAGGGGGGCGCCAAAAATGGGATGAATGCACATTCGGCACTGGTGAAGTAGGGAGTTCTATAGGAAACCTGGATATTTGGAGTGACAAGCATGCATCTAATTGTGAGTGGGGAATCGACCAGAGACAGAGTCCTAGAATCAGTTTGACTGGGTGTGTGCTTGGCCCCTGAAGAAGTCACAAGGTTGTGTGCTGCAGTGTTTTTTGCATGATCAGAACAGTCCATCAGGAGGCTGTCCCATGCAGTCAGAGAATGATGGAAATCCACACAAAGAAGCTACTGAGCCTAACCTCAAAAAGTCTTTCTTTTATAAAAAAAAACACCAACCGCTTTGCTTTCTATATTTCTGGCCTCATGCTACCGTAAACACCAAAAGAGGACCAAGCTACATATTTATTAGAACTTTATATATTCCAGACCTGATAACCAAGCATTAGAAGGCATTTCCAGAGCTCAATATAAAATGGCTAGACCTGAGTTCAATAGCATTTAGAGACTAACAAAATGATCAGGGTATGAGCTTCCCAGAGTGGTTAAGAGCTGTGGACTTTAACAGGGGAACTGAGAGAGTTCTGAGAGAACTGTGACTGGCCCAAGGTCACCCAGCTGGCTTTATGTGGAGGAGTGGAGAATCAAATCCAGTTCTCCAGATTAAAATCCACTGCTCTTAACCAACACGCTATGCTGGTCTAGGTATGTGACCTAAAGGATGACTGGTTATTCACTTCCATGCAAAAAGGTTCACTGGGCAAGCTGGTATGACCTCTTCAGCTTCATGCTCATCTGCACAGCAAGAAGAAAGAGGTTGAGTCAAGAAACAACAAACATGCTGCTTTGCTCCCCAGTACCAGCGCTAGTACGCCTCTAAACCAGGTGATAGAGAGCGCAGACAAAATAATGCTTTACAGTCGAGATTTCCAAAGGGGACTCCCCTCTTGGGGGCAGTGGAAACGTCAAGGAGGGGTGGTAAATTTGGGGGGGCTGCAGGATGGTGGTGAGGAATGTTAGTTCAGTAGGGGGTCAGCAGAGATCTTTGGGGCCATAGAGGGGCCGCACAAAGATTCCTGGCCAGCTGGTGGGGGAAAGGTCTTGTCCTTCCATCCTGGTGACTAGTGAGTTTTGCAGCAGCAGCAGCAGCACTATCCTCACTGTGTAGCCCGGGGGCGGGGAGAAACAAGGCAAAGAGCCCTCTCACTGCTGCTTTGCAAGGCAATTTTTTAAAGAAGGGAAACAGCAGCACTCTCCTCACTGTAGTGGGGTGCAGGGAGCCAAGGCAAAGAGCCAGGAAAGGCATCTTTGTTACTCCATCTCTATGCCACGTTTACACGATTCTCTCAAAAAAGATTCCCCAAGAACAAACTTTCAGTGTGAACTGGCCATCAAGAAGGGAAAGCAGGAACATCTGGGTCTTCAAACTCTATAGATGGTTGGATACACTCCAGCATCTCTGCCATGCCAGATGATGGTCTGGTTGCGTGAAATGCTACTGATGTTGTGTAGAAACAGCTTCTGTAGTACAGAAGTGCAGACACTTGTCCACAGGGAACAAAAACTCCACCAAGCAAAAAGATCTCCTTTTGTGTTCTGTTCAAATTAACAGCGATAGAGCAGAAAGTTTCAGAGTGGTTGTGGTTAGGGATAGAAACACCAGGTTGAGAAATTCCCAGAAATTAGGGTTAAAGACTGGGGAGGTTGCGGCTTGGAAAAGGTGGACCTCAGCAGGACATAATGCTATAAAGTCTCCCCCCGCCCTTACCCCCCGGCCAAGTAGCCATTTTATCCAGGGGAGCGTATCTCTATCATCTGGAGATCCCTTGTAAATCCAGGAGACCGCCAAACCCCACCGGGATGTTGGCAAATCTAGTCGTGGTTAGTATGTTAGCCTAGGCCTCGGGGACTCCTGGGCTTAAATCTCCATTCGGCCATGGAGGTCACTGGGTGACCTTATGTCAGTCACCCTCTCCCAAGTCTATAACTCTTTCACAGCATTGTTGTGAAAAGCAAATGGAGGAAAGCAGTGGTGGGATCAAAAAATTTTAGTAACAGGTTCCCATGGTGGTGGGATTCAAACAGTGGCGTAGCGTCAATGGGGCTGGGCGGGGCACGACGGGGGCATGGCCGGGCATTCTGGGGGCGGGGCATTAATAATTTCTCTGTTACTGTAAAAAACTCTTACTGTAAAAAAAAAGTTCCTAATTTCCAGCTGGTATCTTTCTGTCCATAATTTAAACTCATTATAGCAAGTCCTATCGTCTACTGCCAACAGAAATAACTACTTCTCCTCTAATTGACTGCCTGTCAAATGCTTAATACTTTCAAATCCTTAATTTTGTTTCTAGAAATCAAAAGAAGGATACTTTCCTTAAACAAGGAACTTTACCATATTTCTAAATATGTTTTTAAAACAGCCCAACAGGGAGAATTGTCCCGTTTTCTACCTTCGCTAACCAGCCACATAGGAAACAACAGGACTTTATGATTTTTGGACCTAATGGAATTTCTAACGGAAAAGCAGACCCAATTAGTAACCCCCTCTCGGCACACACAAACAATTAGTAACCCACTCTCGGGAACTGGTGAGAACCTGCTGGATCCCACCTCTGGAGGGATCTGGATTCATTTCCATCTGTTTGGTCTGAAATGGTTTCGTTGGTGAGTCCCCAGGTACGGCCGGAAAGGAAAACCACCCTGACCTCTCTGGAGATGGGATAAAAATGTAATAGAAGGAAGGAAGATATGGGCTTCTGTCCTGCTTACCAGTATCCTTCAAAATTCTAAGTAGTACCATCTGAACAGGCCCCTTAATCTCTACATCAGAAGTCAGAAAAAAGATTAAATAGCTGTTCCATTCAAATGGGGCTCAAGTATTTCTAGCATGCTTCAAAGTACAACAGTCTCTGGGAAATCACAGGAGACCTTGAATACTTTGCTTTACCACAGCACACAAGAATCTTAAAGGAAATTTGCTTGATTGCTTTGTTTCCCCCTTAGTCTGCATACAATCATTTTTTAAAATGCTCGGTAGTCTGTTTGGCTTTCTACTTCTTTTTCTTGGCTCCTCCACCTGATTATTTTTAGCTCAGTATGAAACTACTGTTCAAATGAACACACACAGATGGCATCAGGCACGTTTTACATGCGGCTGGCTTTTTTTCCTTTCTGAGAAATACTGACAGAATGACACGAGGGTTGCCAGCCTCCAGTTTTGACCTGGGGATACTCTGGAATTACAGCTCATCTCCAGACTGCAGGTCCCCTGAGGAAAAAATGGATACTTTGGAGGGTGAACTCTGTGGCATTGCACCCCACAGTGTTCCATGTCCTCTGCAGGCTCCATCCCCCCCAAAAATTGTAAATGTTTGCAGATTGTTATACCTGTTCTATATATTGCAAACTGTTTTAATGTTTAATATTAAATATTGCAAATCAATTTATATTGTGTGATATGGTGTTGTTAACTGTCCTGCGCCTGCAAGGGAAGGTATAGAAGCTTCATAAATGAAGGTATAGAAGCTTCATAAATGAATGAAAATGAATGAACGAGGCTCCACCTAAAGGCTGACAATGCTACTCACGTGTTGTACTGGTTGCAATCCATGGCCCTTTCTGCACATGCAAAATAATGCACTTTCAATCCACTTTCAATGCACTTTGCAGCTGGATTTTACTGTGCGGACTAGCAAAATGCACTTTCAAACAATTGTGAAAGTGGATTGAAAGTGCATTATTCTGCACGTGCGGAAGGAGCTCATGAGAGTTAAGTAGATTTGAATCTGGTTGGCTGATTGAAGTGAGGCCTATTGTTAAGTTGTCCTGCTTGTAATTCTGTTATATATGTTTGTTTGCTAGTAAGATGATAGCTCTGCTGAACACTAAGTACATTCACCTGGAGCAAAATTCTACGCTGAACCTCCTCCGCCATTTTCAGAGAGAGAAGGACACACAAACTACACAACACCCCCCTTGAGCTGGACAACATTCTGCCTATCAGAAGTCACTTAGGAAATACAAAAAGAAAAATCTTATGACAATTTTGGAAAATTAAAAAGTAACCCCCACCAATAGGATTAGATTTAGGGATCTGTCAAATAATTTATCTGCTCCCCACACCCTCAGAAAGCTATTTCCAAGCCTGGGAAAGGTGATTTCTGTGGCTTTGAAACTCATGTGGATGAATTCCCACATGGGTTAAATCAGTGGTGAGATTCAAATAATTTAACAACCGGTTCTGAACTTCCAGTAGTGGGACTCAGTGGTGGGATTACAATCAGTTCTCTGAACTAGAAAAAAATTAGCTACTGGCTCTACCAAAGTGGTGCGAATAGGCTGAATCCCATCACTGGGTTAAATGTGGCAGTAAGAATGTGGCAGGGTGTGATATCTAACCAACTTCATTGGGATGGAACTAATACTACATCAGAAGATGCCTCCCTGCCACATTGCATCCTATAATATTATGCTCATATGAATTTTTGAAGAAATAAAGTACCACATATCCCCACAAGGTATTTCTTTCAAAATTTTATTGATTTTTTGGGTTATTTGGCTTTTAGACAAATACCCTGTCTGTAACTACATTGTTTCTTAAATATACAGTTAAACAAATCTTTGAGATTATAGGGTCTGAAATCACTTCACTATGTCTCAAATTATCTCATTTCGCTCACTTGATTGCCATCCCACACCAAATTCTTATGCAAATATATAAAAAAAGACAGGAACAGAATCATATTGTAGGAAATTGCAATTGCTTCTTGTTAGAGGGTGTTTTCCTATTACTAAACTGTGACAAGCTGTTCATAGATCTTTCCATTTGGAAGCGATCAGGCAAGCGACCAGATTTACCATAGTCAAAATAGGCAGGAGTGTGTCAATGTTTTTATACAAGCAATAACATAGAAGTGGCTGCGGTCCAGGGGATTGTCTGAATCTAATGTTCTGAGGTAATTTTCATAATTGTTAATGCTATACTGGATAAATACACTTGAGGGCAGGAGCCAAGACAGGTTCCAACTGAGCGGCTTGAATGACACAGGAATGCCACCCCTTCCTACTAGATATCAACTTAACAGACACACCAATCTCTATAAACTGGTTGTTCTTCCATTCACAACTGATCTGCAGAATTCTGCCCATAGTGTCCTTCACCATGGTTTTCAGACATTTTGTCTTGAAGAAACCTGTCTCACATCAGCTTGGTGGCCAAAAATACCTTGTATCTGCATCATGGAACTTCTCTGTGTTACAAAGGATCCTGGAATGCATTTTAGGGAATCAGAGTTCACACAGAGTACTGGTCAACTGTGTTGCACCTCATTTACTGCATTAACTGAGCCTATATCACACCTAATATTACTCAATGGCTCAGCATTTCAAGAGAAGGTGTAGCAATGGACAAGTTGACTTTTGAGGTGTTTTGGCCATCATTACTGACCTTGTTGAGGTATTTGTGATAAGCTACCTACTGAAAATGAAGAAGTCATATATTTACAGTGCCAGAAATACACCCTTCTAAGTACACTGAAGTCAATAGGCTTAAAAGTATGAAACTCTATTTAGGATGGCAGGGTTAGGATATAGAATGACAAATGAATCTAACAAAAGTACAATGCATATGGCAATCAATTTAATTCGCCAGTGGGCTGTGGGCTATTGTTTGTTATGAAGGAGAAAAGAAGGCTTACGGTAATTCTTTCCCTATTTTCTACTGCAAACGTTAGGGCTATTTGACTTATTTACCCTCATAAATTTTTATTTTAGTTTCAGTGTTGATTTTTTGGGGGAGGAAAGGAAGGCAATGCCTGAAAGACACCCAGAAGTGGAAGGTAGTGATGAATATTCAACACTTTGTTCCCTCCCACATACATCAGCCAAGAAATAGTTTGCAAAGAGAAGAGCAGGAGTCAATACAGCAGAGCTCATAGAGATATGGTTCACAAGAACATGCTCACATACATGCGGTACCTGTAAATAGACATTTAGTTCATCACAGCCACAGCCATTTAGTTCATCAAAATGACTGACTTTTTTCTAGTTGAACACGTGTGCATGAAGCTGCCTTATCCTGAACCAGTTCACTCAACCATCAAGGGCCATTTATGCATGCACTACTTACCAAGCAGCTGTTTGCTTCGCAGTGGGGTTTTCCCACAGTTTTTTGTTTGCACAGGGATTCTCCCTCTACAAACTGTCCCTAGCAGAGCCGATCCCCCATTTCCCCCATCCCCACTTCCTTGTTATTCCATGCAACCTCCACTTGGAAAGGTATCCTTCTGCCTTTTCCCCCTGCTATTTGGTCTAGTGCAGTGATGGCGAACCTATGGCACGGGTGCCAGAGGTGGCACTCGGAGCCCTCTCTGTGGGCACGCACACACACAGGATTAGATCATGTTCGGTGGAAGTGATCACCCCCCCCACACACACACATCTAGGCTGGCCTGGGCCACTGAGCATGACATGCGCGCACTACGGTGAGGAAGGAGGACACAGCTGACGGGCCTGGTGCCTGTGCTCTGGGTGGCTTCTGCCCAAGGGGGGGCGCAGAGAAGGCAGAGATGCTAGAGAGGCACAGAGTGGTGCACGCAGGACTTGATGGAGACTAGAGCAGGCTGGCCCCTGCTCGAGCAGGTGGGGCAGAGGAAGAGGGAGCCAATTGGTTTTTTCTAAACTAAAATCTCAGCATTCAGGTTAAATAGCTGGGTTGGCACTTTGCGATGAATAAGTGGGGTTTGGGTTGCAATTTGGGCACTCGGTCTTAAAAAGGTTCGCCATCACTGGTCTAGCGTTAGTTTGCTAGAATATATCAATTCCTTGTCAGTTTCACTGGGTCTAACACTCCAGTGATAGACCTTCACCATGAACAAAAAGAAAGAAAGAAAGAAAGAAAGAAAGAAAGAAAGAAAGAAAGAAAGAAAGAAAGAAAGAAAGAAAGAAAGAAAGAAAGCCCTTCTGATCTTTCTGAAATGGTGGCCCGAAGAGCAGAGGAACTGCTGAGGTGTGGTTAAAGAAAGATGGTCTTCACTTTCCTTGTGAAGGAAGAGGAAAAGTTGCACTTTCAGAGCTTTTGGAAACTGTGGAGATTTTCTGATCTGAAGGCAAGGTGACAGCCAAAGAGGGCAAAATGTGTGTGCAACTGAGGCAGATTCTGCATGGGGCAAAAACAGCAGTGTGAAAACAATGTAAACCCTTTTATACCCTTTTAAACCATTTTACACCGTTTTCATACCACTGTTTTTGGCCCATGCGGAATCCGCTTGAGAATCAAACCTGAAGGGGATGTATGCTCAGTGTGAAGGAGACCACAAAACAAATGGTAAAGGTCAGTATTCCCTGCTCCGGCCAGCATCAGGATTCCAGAGTCATGGGCAGAAGTCTTGTATAGCCTCTATCACCTGATCCTGTTAGGTGCAGAAGCTGAGAACTGAACCTGGGAATTCTGTAGGCCAAATACTAACAAGGCTCATCCTCTACGCTTCTAGAACTACTGCATGAACTACAACTCGAAATACTGCATGTAACTTACCTTCAACCCTCAGGCTGCAACCTCGGTACGTCTCTGCTGAAATGGTCCAAATTAAGATCCCAACTTCCGTTCAGTTTCCTAAAACAAAAAATGCATTATTAGCCTATCACCAAAAAGCTTTTTTTTATTTATAAATCCCAGGATGGCTTGTTTTTATGTTGTTTATGTCTAATGGCTTGTGCTGTGAATTGCTTTGAATTGTAAGCCATGTTGAGCAGAATTGGAAGCCATGTTTGCATGCCACTCACTCAAAAGGCAACACAGAAATATTCTAAATAAATAAATATTCTAAATAAACAAATATCTTTACAGTATGCATGCCATTCCCCTGAGGTTGGGGGCATACTGTTTATGCAGTTTCTGGACAGTGACTAAGAGTCAGGCTTTAGAATAAAATTTTAAAAGCTACATTCTGAGTGAGCTAACAAGGTCGTTGTTGTCTTTCTGAGTGCTTGGTGTAAGGCATAAGGACTTTTTTTGCCAGGTGAGCCTCAAGGGGGAGTGTGTTGCAAAAGTGAGGTGCCACCACAAAAAATGCCCTGTTGCTAGTCTCTACTGACTCACCTCTGAAGGCAGAGGCACAGAGAGCAGGGCTTGAGACGCAGATCTTAACTGGTGTCCTGGAAATGTTTTCAGTGATGATAAACAGTAGCCGTATCAGTTTGAAGGAGCAGAATCAATCAGTTCAGCAACATCTTAAAGCCTATCAAAATTTATCTGAGCATAAACTTTTGTGAGTCAGAGCTCAATTGATCAGAAGCACTGGAAAGCTTTCCCAATTGGAAGCTGATCGTGTTTTGACCTGTACTTCCCTAAATTAAATATGATTTTCTGTTTATCCTGCTTTGTTTATCAACAGCTGGAAGCGGTTCTTATCCACTCTGAGTAGATTGATTACGCTTTTGATTTAATCTCATTTCTCATTGGACCCTCCCTCCTTTCTGTTGTTTTAGCAGAAAATGTATCTTACTGATGGATATGCTCCCTTCATTTCATAAGCAAAGTTCTAATTCATAAAAGTGTGCACTAGAATTAATTTACTCAGCCTTTAAGGCATCACTTTAGACTTTAAGGCATCACTGTTTTACAATGTAAATGTGACATTTTAAAAAAGCGAATCCAAAGGAAAGCTAATGCCACAAGACTGAGGAGGCCAGTGTAGTATAGTTGTTAAGAGCAACGAATTAATTGGGAGAACCGGGTTTGATTTCCTGTTCCCCACATGAAGCTGCTGCGTGATCGTGGGCTAGTCACAGTTCTGTCAGAACTCTCTCAACTACCTTGCAAGGTGCCTTTTGTGGGGATGGGAAGGGAAAACAATTGTAAGCCACTTTGAGATTCCTTTACGTAGAGAAAATCGGGGTATAAACACTAACTATTCTTCTTCTAGACAATATGCTACCTTCCTCACCCAGCCTCTGTGTGACATGTCCCAAGTACCAGTATGAATGTATGTGGGGGGGGGGGGGAGCTGAGAGGTCATATGACCCAGGCGCTGCTTTGAAGAGTCATGTGGGGGTGCATTTGGCCAGTCCCCCTCCCCCTCAGGAGCCTCCTGTGCCCCCACCCATCAACTGCTGCCTGCCCACTGCTTCTGCTGCTCACCTGCCACTTCTGCTGCCCCCCTGCTGCTCGCCCACCACTCCTGATGCTCACCTACCACTTCTGCCTCCCCCATTTGCCCATTGCTTCTGCTACCCCCACCACTCCTGTTGCCCCGTGATGCTTGCCTACCACAATTTGGAGGGGCGGCACAATTTTAGTACTTGCCCCAGATGCCATTTTCAGTAGGTACACCACTGAGTATGAGATCAAGTGTGCATCACTAAAAAAAAACAGATGTAGAACTTTGTAGGAAAAAAAGTATTTTTCAAACCATTTGCTCATGCTGCTTGAAGTTGACATGCCAATTATGATTTGAGTCAAATAACCTCTGAAAAGGACTTCAAAAAACAAGAGTTCCAGCCTCGTCTTCTCACTGAACTGCTAGTTTTCTGCATGTTGGGGATTGTTGTGCAGAGCATTGAATTGTAAATCATGAAATGGGACACCCCAGCCAGGCATCTACCACTTTGTCTGATGTTTTGAGAACTAGATATATGAACACCAATGTTCTGATCTATTATAATTTGTTATAGCAGTAATGATGATTATTACTTTTAATCTTTTGCTACAAAATGTGGGGAAACCTGGTGACAATAAACAAATCGAGCTGATTAATTCCATTTCCTGTTTTTGATTTATAAATTCCCCAAACATATCAAGGGGCCAAAAACTAATGCAGCTATTATTACTGTGCATATTAAAACAAGCTGATTTTTCTTTCTTATACATTGGCCACAAACTCTGTTTCTGTGTCCCAGCAGCACTATTATCTCACAGAAAGAAAGAACCTCAGTGCTGAATTAATCTGCAGCCACTTCCTGGACCTTCTTTGTATTAAGAGGAAGTGGCACCCATCTTAAGGGACTAGGGGGGAAAAATGACGAATTTGGAAGGTTTGAATTTTGAAAAACCAATGGATGGAGAAGACTCCCTTGGTGACCCTAAGCAGAATGCAGTTAGAACCGCTGAGATAGTCCAAGGGATTCCAGAGATACAGGTGTTTTTACCTGAGGTGGGCATTTTGGAAAAATCAGAGTCCAAATTAAAAAAAAAACAATTGGTAGGAGAAAATCCTCAGGGGCCACTGAGCAGAATGCAGCGGTGGAAACTGAACAAAGTAGACACTAGCACCACAGCGGAGAATTCAGCTAAGAAGTTGTTCCAAGAAGAAGCAGTGGACTAATCTACAATCCAGGTCTCATCTTTATCCTAAACAGGATAGTGTGGTATTCCAGGTTACATTTAGCAAAATAAAATTTTATTCATATGTGTACTTTAGCTTAAATGGTTCAAGAAATAAATTACAGTAAATAAAACAAACTGAGGCAACAACTTCTGCTGAGGTGACTTTCACTTTACATCAATCCGCTCTCTCACTCCTTTATATCTCTGAGACCCTGTTAAGATTTTACTCCTTTTCTACACACTGAGACTCAGTTTAGCTCAGACTGGCTCCAACAGATGGCTGTCTCTCTCTCAAGTTTTTCACACACAGTCTGACTCTCTCAGTTCAGCACACTCTCCACTGCCACTCTTCAGTGTCAACCAATCACCTTGCTCTATCCCCCTTCCTTCTATAACTCACTTCTCAATATAAAGAAACACATGCACACCATTTTAAAATGTTGCACAGGACTTCCTGGATGGTTTTCCATCCAAGTCCTAACCACAACCACAGCTAAGCCCTACTTAGCTTCCAAGATCTGACAAGATAGGGTAGCCTGGGCAATTCAGGTCAGGGTGCTACCTTAGACCTCCATTTTCATTCAGCACAGGGCCCTGCCTTAAGCCTCCATTTTCATTTTTCTACCCATTAAAAATAACTAATCTTTAAAGTCTGTTTCAGAGGGTAGCCATGTTGGTCTTCAGTAGAACAGAAAGATTTGAATCCAGTAGCACCTTAGAAACCAACAAGATTTCCAGGGTGTAAGCCAAATCTAACTAACTAACTAACTAACTAACTAACTAACTAACTAACTAACTAACTAACTAACTAACTAACTAACTAACTAACTAACAAACAAACAAACAAACAAACAAAGCTTTCTTCATCAGATACAATATGAGGAAGGAAGGTTTTATGGGTGAAGGGATATCTGATGAAGGCAGCTTTGACTTTCAAAAGCTTATAACCTGGAAATCTTGTTGGTCTACAAAGTGCTGGGGGATTCTAATTTTTAAAGCTTGTTGGCGCTTTATTTGCACCTTGGAAATTAGCAGAGCTTGGCCTTGTAAAATGTAATTATTTGTCAAATTAAATCCCTCTAGGTAAGGCGGTGCCCCATAGCAAAGGACACTGGGAAGAAGACTCCTCCTTTCAGTCACAGTTGGGTGCAACAATATATGTAGGATCAAAGAGCATGATCATAAACACTTCAAAAAGCTCTCATCGACACCACGAGGGTAGCTGTTACACAGCACTTACTATCTGATCAGACAGCTTCAGGGCCTAAAAGACTGGAACAATATCAAAGTGACATGCTCCAAAGTAATTAAAGATACTCTTAGACAATCCAACCATTCAATTCGCCTTTCATAACCATACCTGCCCTGAGCCAATAATGTGTTTCATGTTGCAAAACAACCCTGGCAAAATTAGCAGCAGTTATGCAAAGACTTGCCTGAATCCCAGGAGATACAAATCTTTGAACCAACCAACGTCTTCATCCCCAGATGTCTTCCTCACAAACTAAATCAACTGTTACAAATGCCACACTGCACTTATGATAAACGTTGTTCCATTTGAATGCGTTTCTGGAATTAAGTAAAAATAGGCTGTTTTCTTGTGACTCATTTTTGCCTGGATTTTTGCAGTTTTCCATAGATTAGTCACCCACTCTCCCACTGTGCATAGAATGCCAGGCACTGTGGGTCAGAGGCAGAACAAACATCTGCTTTTAATTCCGGAGACAAATTCTTTGAAGAGATGGAGTGTACTTGTTGCTGCAATGAAGCTGAAAACCCAAAGCATTAGACCTAAGTCTATACATATAGCAGAAAGTCAGAGGCGTATGGGGGTAAAATGGCGCTGGAGACAGCCATTCTTTAGGCGCCCCCTGCTACGCCTGGGGTGGGGCTCAGGGGGGTGGGGCCCACCCCCAAGCCCTGCCCCCTGGCCTCACCCCCCCTCTCCCGGTTCCCAGCAAGCAGCCAGCAGTCCCTTCTGCCCTCCCCTCTGGGGAGAGCAGAAGCAACTGCAAGCCTCTGCCCCATCTCCTTTGCTTTTATAAGCTTGAGGGCAGTGCTTGGGGGCGAGGTTTAGGGGCCCTGTGTCCTCGGGCTTCCTTGGCCCCGCTCACATCAATGACAACATGGGCAGGGCCGAGATCGCCCGAATGTGACAAGGCAACAGGACTTCCTGCTTCCTTGTTGTCTTCCTGTTCACGTGGGCCCCCCCCCGATTTTGCACCCCCATGTGACCAAATTAGTGGCATCCGGAGACAGAGGGTACCCCCTGTCCCGAGGCAGATACGCCACTGCAGGAAGTGGTTGCAGAATTCCAAGAGGACAGAATTGGCATGAGGGTTTTAATGTTCCCTCACAGAGGACCAGCATGGTGTAGGGGGGTTAGTGTGTTGAATAAGACCCTGGGAGGCCCTGGTTTAAATTCCCTTTCTGCCATGCAAGTTTACTGGGGGACCTTGGGCTAATCACCCTCTCTCAGTGTAACTTGGTCCAAAATAGAGGAAGGGGAAATCTGCTTTGCAATACAGTTGTGGGACTAAAACAGGCTCCTTCTGTGATCTAGATGGGAAGAATGTGGGAAATTGTTGGCCAGGATTTGAGAATTTGGTCAGATCTTTCAAATATAACAGGAGAAGTTGACCTCTAAAGTAAAAACTTAAAAAGCAACCTTTTTTTTCTTGTGTCAGTTGCACATCCTGTAAGCTGGGGAAGAATAGAGAGAAAGAGAAACAGCTGCCAGGAAACTGTGAGTAAAAGGGAAGAAGCGTCTTTCAAAAAAAGCAGCCTACTAAGATCAGTTTCATGTACTGAAATATTTGAAAAGAGGCGGTATCTGGTGAGTTGTCAAAGCAGCTCTGTGGTAAAACACAAGCTTGGAATGTAAAAGGTTCTGAATTGAATCACTGGTATCTCTGGCTAAAGGATCTCATGCATCAAGTCTCAAGGAAAGAGTTTTCTGCTCACACCCTTAGAGAACTGCAAGTAGATGACGTCAGGGCTCTTCATATGGGTCTCCAATCTTGTTCAGTCTGTGAGCACTTTAGGAATTTTGAGAACAAGGAAAAGGCACCACCACAAAATAGCTGCTCTGGGATGCTGGGGCCTATCACAAAATATTGGAGGGTCGCAAGCCAAGCATCCCCATAGAATGGAGGCGACTGTTTCTTAATGGGTGCTCTAGGTAGACACAGTTGTGACGCCTTCTGGACTCTTCCAAAACACCTCCTGCTTTCTTGAAGTGGAGGAAAGATAGGAGTGGCTCATGGCTTCAGAGAAAAGATGCTATTTTGAAGAAGAAGCAGTTGCGTGCCAGAAACCCCACTGGTAAGCCTCACGGTGCCCACAGATACACTGCTGAGGACCACTGGGCTAGTTAAACCAGTGGTCTGACTCGGTGGAGGACATCTTTATTAATATGGCCAACCATGACTATAGCAGCAACAGTTCATTGCTCCTCTTGAAAACCAGATTTCTGATCTTTTACTTCCTGTCTGTCAACTAATTTTTCGTTCTGCAGCCATCTGTCAGAAATAATAATATCAAACGTTAATCCTTATGCAAGTTAACCAGTTTGTTAGATGGTGACCAGAACTCTACTGGGTTTCCCAGGGATCAGTCCTATTTAAATTGTGTTCACCTTTCGAACAGAAGCATTCTGCTGAGCCCCATTCTTTTGCTTCAACAGACTGTTTTTACCTCAGACACTGGCCTGCTGGCCTCCCTCTTCAGGACAGCCCTTTGAGAGAAAGACTGGACAGAAACCAACCCATCCCTCTTTCTCAAATAAATGTAACTGACTCATCAGCATTTGATCTGTCTTACTCAAGAATACCATTTCATTAAATATAAGTTACACCTAAGACAAAGTTCAGGGACGTTGATTTTTTTTCCTTTTTACAAGGTGTTGCTTTTTTTGTTTAGCTTTGTATTAGGGCGGTGGTATCCACCTTGTGGAGCTGATGGGCAAGCTGGCAATCTTAAGAAATTGTATTGGGCACTGCCCACACCTGGATAGCCCTACCTTGTGAGATCTCAGAAGCTCAGCAGGATTGATCTTAGTTAGTATTTGGATTAGAGCCATAGGTGTCAAACTCATGGCTCTCCAGATGTTATGGACTACAGTTCCCATAATCCCCTGCCAGCATCATGCTGGCAGGGGATGCTGGGAACTGTAGTCCATAACATCTGGAGGGGCGCAAGTTTGACACCTGTGGATCAGACCACCAAGGATGTCCAGGGTTGATATGCAGAGGCAGTACAGAAGAGAGGAGGTGGAGGACTTTGGATTTATTCCGCCCCCCCCCCCACCTCCTGCTGGGAGACTCAAGGCAGCTTACCAATTTCTTTCCCTTCATCTCCCTACAACAGACACCTTGAGAGGTAAGTGAGGCTGAGAGAGTTCTGAATGAACTGTGACTAGCCCAAGGTCACCCAGCAAAAATGTAGGAGAGGGGAAACAAATTTGGTTCACCAGATAGGGGTCTGCCGCTCACGTGGAGTGTGGAATCAAAGCCAGTTCTCCGGATTAGAGTCCACCGGCTCTTAACCACAACACCACTCTGCTAGATTATCAAACAGTCCAAATACACGGGGATTAACAAAGCAGTCTAGGAATTCTACCCCTGCTAAACAATTTCAGAGTACCAATTGCCTTGTAGCCGCCGGAATTCCCTCTAAGCAGGCTCTTTGAATCACAGGTTTATCCCTGGTCATCTTTCTGATTAAATTGGGATTTGGCTTTCAATGAGAAAACAATCTTCCCTGGGAGGTATCTGCCTACCAGTTGTAAGACGTTGTTGGGGGGGGGGGGAGATTACTAAGAATTATAATAATTTATCTCCAGGTGGCTGTCAGCATGTTCAGTGGCTGACGGAAGCGATTGTAAATACCCTAACAAAGGAAGATTTAAAGAGAGATTTAGTTAAAAGAGGATCCAGAGGCTTTGAAGAACGTAATGAAGAGATTTCCCCTTCCAAACATGCAGGCACTAGTGCAACCCCCCCCCCCCCCACACACACACACTTCCAGTCCACAAGGTTTCTGCGGTGTTGGAGATGTTCACTATTTTTATGGGGCACCACACTTATTGAAAATGACCTCCCCTTTCTCCTTAGCTGGCATGAAGGTAATCCACAGACGTATATGACCCACGCCTGCAGCAACGTTTGTAATTTTCATTTGAAAAGCAGCCTCAGAAATGGCTTTGGAAATTACAGCATGGCTGGGCTTGAAATATTGAGGGTCTCCTTCCAGAAGATGGGAGTTCACAGTGCAGGGACCATGTGCTTAGCCAGCGAACAGCTCCTAAGACGGACATGACCTGTTTAGCATTCTCAGTTCCTGAACATCCTGCTTCTTCTTTGGATTGGGATCACAGCATGCATACAGAAAAAAAAAATTCAACCTTTTGCCCCACAATGTTATCCTGAACTGAAATGGGTTTTTTAAATTTTATTCAGTTTTTGAATTTTTAGGCTGTACTTCCGCTTGCAGGAAGATTTACAAGGTACAGAAATTAAAATACATACAGCTTAGGCCTGTAATCTCGGCACAAATCATAACCATAATTAAGGGAGATGAAAGGAAAGAACAAGGAAACAAACAGGGCAGAAGAAAGGGGGCAGGGAGGCCTGCTCTGTTGGAAAAATTACCATTGTTGTCCTTCACCATGGGCCTGGCGGAACAGCTCTGTCTTACCAGCCCAGCAGGATTGCAGCAAGTCCCGGAGGGCCCTGGTCTCATTAGACAGAGCATTCAACCAGGCAGGGGCCCGAGCTAAAAACACTCTGGCCCTAACCAAGGACACTTTTTGGGCCAGGAGTCACCAATAAATTGTTACTCACGGAATGTAAAGCTCTTTTGGGGGCATTCCCGAGATGCTACATTTCTCAGGCTCTTTGGTTGCTCTAGAAAAAGCATCCCACAGTCTGAGAGAGCCAGAATAGCAAAGCCAATCTGCTTCCTTCATCTAAAGACATGCAGGATCTTGACCAAGAACAGTGTGCATTAATGTTCAAGGATGGTCTTGTCAGGAGAGATCTCTAGAGTGATTCTTTTGACAGAAAGGTTGTGGTACTTTTTGCCAAGACTTCCTTTGCTAGCTCACAGTCCAGTCATAAAGCTTGGGAGACAGTAACTTCTTGCCCCTCCTTTCTTTGATATCACGCCACCAACCCTGGTAAAAATCAGCCCCTCTCTATGGTGGTGTCTTTCAAGGGCGTAGCCTTTCAAGGTCAATGCCACAGGGGTGTATCTCTTTGGCGCACCTATGCTTCTGACTGAGTCAGTTAATGGAATTAGAAAAGCATATATCTCCACCTTCACTGCAAAGCACAGTGTTCTGGGTCGTTTCCCCACTTTAAAAAATAACGTTGAGCCAAACCGCGCTCCTTTGAATCGGTGCTTTTGAGCGCGAGATCTGACTCCCCACCGCAGCTTGTCCCTGTAGTAAACCTCGCGGCAGCCGCGAACTTCATGACATGCCTCATTCCCCACAACCACGTGTTCAGTGGTCATTGGCAGGGCACTTCTCTGTTCCGATTGGCTGGAGCGCCAGTTTGTTGGCGGAACTTGGTTTAAAAAACCCCCTGAAATCATTGACGAAACATCGACACACACAATCATCATCTCAAATTGAACCAATGCCTTTTTTCCTTTTTTTAAAAAAAATGGTTTCTGATTGGCTGTCGTGCTGCAGCGCGAAAATTTGCAGAACACGGAAGTGCCCACTTTCCTTTCTCCTCCATTTCATGAGATGAATGTTCTGAATGAACAATGAAAATAAGCTGTGTCCGCGTGTGCGCGAAGCGACATGCAGACAAGTGATTTCCTGGTAAAAAAATGGCGGAAGGAAATGCTGCGTGCGCATTGCACACGCCCCGCAGTGCCCTGACTGGTTCACATCACCATGTGCAGCGGGAAATTCAAACCCGCAGTGACCCCTGGCTTCCCCACTGCCTCGCTCTCCCCCGCGGTTGCTGCGGGGTTTTCAGAAATGTTGCTCGACCATCCAGGGGGAGAAATGACCCGCGCTGAGGAGGACGGAGAGCGGCAGAGTCAGGGTCGTTGCGTTGCTGCCGCTTAGGTAGTGGGGAATGCAGCAGGCCCCCGGATTATTTGCCGCAACTACTGCGCAACAAAAGGTGAGTGAGGAAACGACTCAAGTCTCTGAAACCTTATTCAACTTCCTCCCTTTTCTCTTTGTCATCTCTTTTATGCTTTGTGTGCATACAACATCATAGCTTAAAATATATTTCTTGTTTTGCTATGTTCATTTGTTAATAAAACCATATTGTAATTATACAACTGCTTACTTATTTGAGAGTTTTTTACCCAGGACTATCCCAATATACATAGGTTATTGATCCCAGTTACCCCTTTTCACTCTCTGTCTCCAGCTAATTCCCCCAACTGAAGTGGAGACTGCCTACTTAGTGTAAAAGTGTAAGCACAGAAGCATCAACGAGTGCCATAGCTGCTAAACAACACACAGTTAAACAGACTCCCACCACTGAAGTGTCCCCTGTATCAATACTTCTGAACCTGGCAAACTCTGCTGTGTACTACTGCCACAACACAACAGAGCCCAGATGAGGGCAATTCTACCATGTTCCTAAAGCCTCAATTTTGTTATTGTTTGCTTCATTCCACTTCCATCTTTACCTCCAAGGAGCTCTGAGTAGCCTCTCTCACCAAGGCACTAGCCAAACTTACACAGCTTCTCTCTCAGGCATCTTCCAGTTCCAATCTGTCACACTGTTTTACCTTGCTCCATTTTATCTGCCCAACAATTCTGGGAGGAAGGTTTGGCTGAGAATTTCATCCAATTCCAACCAACAAAATTCCTGGCTGAGTGGGGATTTGAATCCAGGATTCCAAAGTCCTACTCTGATGCTCTATCCACTGTATCATACTGGCTTGCCATGAGGTTTGGTTCACAAACACATGCATATCACTCACAGTGTAATCCTCATATCCTCCTTCGAGTTTAGAAGGGTGTAACTATGCTTAGAATTACAACAACAGTTACTCATAGGGTTGCCCATTCCCGTTCCCCACCACTACCTGGCCACTGGCAGGGGATGGGGAGTAGGGTTGCCAGATCCAGGTTGGAAAACTCCTGAAGGTTTGTGGATGGAGCCTGAGGAGGACAAGGACCTCAGTGGGGCACATGACCAGAGAGTCCACTCCTCAAAACATCCATTTTCTCCAGGGGTTCTGATCTCTGTAGTCTGGAGATGAGCTGTAACTCTCTTACTCAACACCCAATGATCCCCTGGTGAACAGACTGAAGAAGCAAATCCAATGTTTGTGGCATTTGATTTGCAATGGCTTATGCATACATTCAGCTCATCAAGCCATTTTGCATTCAATCTAAACATGCATGTGTGAACCAGTTCTGAGACAGCTTAATCTACTGTAAAGTTTGCAGACAATCCCTTCCTTTGGCGCTGAATACCATTCCAAAAGCCAAAGTGTTACCTCTCTCCGGAGGATTGCCAATATGCATAACAAAGAATATTACACAGACTGTCACCTGCAACCCTCCCTCGCGGTCCTCCAGGACTCTCAAGAGAAGCCACACAGTGAAACTATTAGTTCAAATCTTTCCAACCACCTCAGGGCAACCTGTCGTGGCATCTGTACAATGTTCACAACTGGTCTTGCATCAACCTGTCACTAACTTGACCCCCAGGGGTGGCACCGTAGATTCAGCTCAGTGCCATGCTCTTCGGCTTTCCCCTGAAGTCACCCGAAAGACAGTTAAGAAGTCCATTAAGAACTGGAAGAACGCCAGTTTCACTTCATACAAGCTGCCAGACACCGGTAATGACTTTCTGTCACTGTTGGCTGTATCTGGAGTATACCAATCCTCCAGACACCACAGATCTCTTTATTAATGATCCCCCTGACTGGTCAGCAAAGACATGCTTTGTTGATGGATAGTTTCAACTAGAACAAAACTGCCTCGAGCTGTAAAACAAGCTTGCTGCCACTGCTCCCTTGTTCTTTTCTTCTGGCTGGTAATGGATGAAGAACCATCTTGAATTGGGTTAGTTAGCGGAACAATTAACACAAAGATTCAGTGATTAATTGGTCGTCAAGGAAACTTATATCCGAGTTAGCCTGGGTTTTATTAAGAAATGGTTCTAAAGGCTGAGTCTTAATATAATCAGGAATGAAATTATAAAATCTCTTCCAAGTGTTCAGTTCAGGTGATATGGGAGAAAGGTGGACGGGTATTGAAATTTAGATGACTGGAAAATGGATTTAAATTTAATCAGCTGACTGACTATGTTTTTACAACAATCGCTTAAACATTATTTGGTCTGTTGATAGAACTTTTAAATATATATTATGGATCGTTATTATTTATTTGCTTAATTTATAACCCACCGTTCTATTCAATGAGGGCCTAACACTGTCCTCTTTGATTTTATAACTACAACAACCCTGTGAGGTAGGTTATGTTAAGAGTGTATGACTGGCATGAGGTCACCAAGCACATTTCCACAGCAGAGTGGGAATTTGAACTTGAGTCTTCCAGATCCAACACTCTAACCCAGGGGTGGCCAACCTATGGTGCTCCAGATGTTCATGCACTACAATTCCCATCAGCCCTTGCCAATTGACCATGCTGGGAGGGGCTGATAGGAATTGTAGTCCATGAACATCTGGAGCACCATAGGTTGGCCACTCCTACTCTAACCTCTATACCATTCATATTAGTAGCTAAGTATGACAACAGCAGTGTGGACTTCTACAGAACTGATGACATAGTGGCCAGGATGTAGGTGGGATTAAAGTGCACCAGACAGATAGGTAGCTATGGAATGGTTTCCTATAACACATTTCTTTCTTCCCACGCCGATGGAAACGGGCACATGCAGGGATTGTAGGATCCAAATCCAAGTTGATTTAAAACAACCTTTCTTAAAAAATAAGCCACTTTATTTAAGTGCACTAACATAAAAGTCACTTTAGAAAGTCATTTTAACATTTCCACTTATGAACTGGAAAAGTGTCATGACAGCAAAAGCTTTAGCATATAGGATACTTATCTATTCCCATTTAACAAACAGGTAAACAAAGGCAAAAGAAAAAAAGAAAAGACATTAAGACTGCAGTCCTAAGAACAATTGCTTGAGTTACAAATCCCATTGGAATCCATAGGACTTCATTTTTGGAGATTTGTAGAGATCATATATATAGTACATACAATACACCAATTACATTAAACCACTCAGTACTCTGGGGCTTTATTGGAATCACATATTTTATCCCCAAGAATATCTTCTTCAAACATTTCTCAAATGGCAGATCTGACACGAAAATATGGTGGTATATTTTTCATCCAACGTCACACAGTTTCCAGCTTCTCCAAATCGCCAAGTTTGGCAGGATAATTAAGGAATTATTGCAGCACTCTCCAAAAAGTCTGTTTGAATTTAGAGCAAAGTTTGTTCAGTACACTTCTCCAAAGCCCATTATAAATAGCTCTGTGTAATTAGGGGTGCGAGCAAGAATAGAGAAAAATATCCTATCCTTCTCAAGGAGGCAAACTATGTAACACAGAATTATTCAAGAGGACATTTTTATAAAGATAATAGGGCTATGGGATGTGGAATGGTAGAGTGTGGTATAGCCTGACCTTGTTAGATCTCAGAAGGAAAGCTGGGTTGGTACTTGGAAAGAAGACCTCCAAGAAAGAGTCTGCAGAGGAAAGCCATGGAAACCCACCTCTGTTTAATTATTTGCCTTCAAAAGCTCACCAGCAGTCCCAGTTTGGCATGAGCGCTGATAAAAACTATTGGTAAATTTCAGGTTTTTTAACTCGGATTTTTTTTTGGTAAAGATGAATAAAGCCAACATCCATTGGCTTTATATGGCTATTACTGAAAATATTCAGATTTTAAAAATCCAAACCCAAAGTTTTTCAGTTCTCTTGGGAATTGGTGGGGGGTGGGAGAGGACTGTCCCCACTGGTGCTTTCGGATTTGGATTTATTTGAGCATAAAATTATCTGCATGCCGGAATAAGACAAATAACATATTCGGATATATCCAAATATTCGGGTCTACTTGAAAAATTCGGGTCTATCTGATTTGTTTTAGTATTTTTTTGGTGTTTTTTCATGTTTCTGCCGGCAGGAGGCGTATTTGTAGAGCTAGTGGCACCAAAATTTCAGGGTCTCATCCAGAGACTGTCCTGGTGATACCATCCGAGTTTGGTGAAGTTTGGTTCAAGGGGGCCAAAGTTATGGACTCTCAAAGGGGTAGCCCTCATCTCCTGTTAGCTCCCATTGGAAACAATGGGAGATAGGGGCACCCCTTTTGGGAGTCCATAACTTTGGACCCCCTGAACCAAACTTCACCAAACTTGGGTGGTATCATCAGAACAGTCTCCGGATGAGACTCTGAAATTTTGGTGCTTTGCAAATGCACCTCCTGCAGCCATAAGCGTGAAAAAACACCAAAAATATTTTCAAAAAGCCTGAATACCTTGCATTTGGATTTGTTCATATTCAGGCAGGACATATTTGGGATGATTTTGACCTGAATAGGCCTGAATATGCCCAGATTCGGGCTGAATCTGGTATCTGTTGCACCCGAATCTCCAAGCCTACTTAGGACACAGATCCTTCGTGCCACACTGAGTTTGCTCAGCACATCATGGAGATCTCTCTCTCCCTCCCGACCCCTTTGATGGCTCCCAAGTCCACGTGAGCTTGGAAAATAGCAGTGGGGGGAACAAAGTTTTTAAACGCTTAATGTTATTCAGCTGTTTTGGCTTCAGGTGTATTCAACTTTTTGAATACACATGGTTTTTATAATGGTAAAAGAAAACCCGAATAAGGCTTTTTTCAGGTTATTCTGTGATTTGAATTTGCTGAATCACCAAACATAGTTGCTAAAAGTCAGTTGTAACTTAACGGGACTGTACATACATGCACCCAATAGGCTTATATTATAATGGAATGGGCAATCTGCTTTGATTAACTAATATCCAAGAGTGTGTAGCGCAGTAGTTCTCAACCTTCCTGATGCCGCGGCCTTTTAACACAGCTCCTCATGTTGTGGTGACCCTCAACCATAAAATAGGTATATATAAAATATAAAAAGATCATTTTCCAATGGTCTTAGGCGACCCCTGTGAAAGGTTCGTTCGACCCCCAAAGGGGTCGCGACCCACAGGTTGAGAACCACTGGTGTAGCAGATCACACCGCACTGTGCACTTTATATTGAGGCTTGTGTATTAGTGGGATATATCTTTGTCTTTCAGTTTCAACCTGCTTTGATTCTCAGTAAATAATGCAAACAAATAAATGGGGTTTTTCCTGGTGATATTGTTTACCTCCATGCCATAAAAGGGGCCAACTGCACAGTACCAAACACTGAGCCTCTATTAAAGGGGCGGGTCATTTTCTTCAGGCCTGTGAAGTAGTTTCTTCACTACTTGTGACTGATGTAACAGTGCTATAAAACCCAAAGATCTGTTGACTTAGCACATAATCTCAAATTGGGCTTCATCACCGTTTGACATGGACCTTCAAATCACAAGCAGGCTGTAAAGTGAAGGCTGAAAAATGACTGCAAATCACCCTGCCTGCATAGACATCAATCCATTCATAAACCTGTTGCAAGCTCCTCTAGAAGCAGCCTTTCCGTTTCTTCATATGTGCACTCCAACAACTGGAGGAAGGCTCAGGAGTTTTGTGTGAATTTGGTCTCCATCACCCATCTTCTTGGCTTGCATGTTTCCTTTTCATCTGGATCCCAAGACAGATTAGTGGAGTAAAATGGCACTCAGCTGCAGTGGACTTATGGCAACTGAGTGCCATTTCTGAGTCCCAACTTTCTGGAGCTAGAGGATATAGCTTCTGGGTCAGGAAGGCTATTTTTATACCACTTTCAAGTAATTCACATAATTCATTTTTCTCCTCTAAAACTAGAGGCAGGGTCTGCTAAGAGAACACTGAAGGAGCACTGAAAGGAACACAGCCGGAACACTGAAAACTGACAATGCCCACACATGCTGATATTTTCTATAAATAAATTTTTAAATCAAATCTTATAATGACAGAATATACATTCAATCAGAAGTGGCTCCTTTTCCACTAGTGAGGTGTAAGCAGGTTTCTAGAATATTCTGGGCTTGCAATTCTGGAAAATGGTGCCACCTCAGAAATATTATTATCTTTATCTATAGTGCACCTTTCTCTCTGGGTCTCAAGGCAGGTTAGCTGTGTAAAATGTCACCCAGTGGCAGTGGACTTATGGCAAACTCACAGGGTTTTCAAGCCAACAGTTGGACGGAGGTGTTTTGCCCTTACCTGTCTCCCATCCAAGTGCAACCAGGGCCTGCCCTGCTTAGCTTCTGAGATTGGATGAGATCAGATCATGGTCAGCTTGGACCATCCAGGTTTACAGATATGAGGAAAAAAACTATTTTCAGTTATTCACTAAGTAGATTATAAAATACTAGCGGGCCCGGCCACGCTTCGCTGTGGCTTGGGGGGGGGGGGGATGAGAAGGACGGCAGGGCTCCCTGGGTGGGTGGGATGCGGCTCAAGCGCACACGCGAGGGATGTCGGCGGTTGTTGCTGGGACGTGCCGGGAGGGTCCCGTCCCAGGGCCAATGCCTGTGTGAGTAGCTCGTGCTCGGCTGAGTCGGGGAAGTTTCATCGTGGCTGAGGAGGGGGGTTGGAAGGGAAGGGAGGAGGTAAGGGAGAGGGCTATCGTGTGTTTCCTGTGGCAGGGTTGTGAACTCTCCTCCTGCCTCTCCCTGTGGGCGGCAGTAGGTGCGCATGGCTCTGCGAATACGGGGTATAGGCAGGCTCTCCTCTCGCACGGCAGCCTCCTGATTGGTGCTTTCGAGGGGATTGGGGAAACATAGCTTTTAATCGGCTCTGGTGTGTGACCCAGAGCCCGGTGAAGAGCCAATTACCTGCCTGCAATGGGGAGGGACGTCGTGGCAAAGTTTGGGAGCAATCGGTCCAGGCGTTTCGGCGTTAGGGTGTGACTAACAAAGTCACGGTTAGCTTTTTATATATATAAGAAGATGGGACTAAAGGGACAAGCAATCCCCTGCAACATGGTGTTTCAGATTTGGAAGGGCTTCTTACTCATCCAGTTTGGTGCTAAAATGTTGGATGCGCTGTCAGTTCCCAGGCAGGTGTGGCTTGAAAATAAAGAGACAAAGAACGCTTTGGTATAGCCATTCAAGCACAACAGCCTATTTCATCAGTCAAGTGCCCTTGAAAGTTCAAGCTGGAGTCAACCAGCCTGATTCTGGTCTCACCAGCTGATTGGTTTTCAGGAATACTAATTTATTTATGATATTTTTATGTCTTCAGAATCCTGCTTGAGGTGGCTTATGATTAAGAAGAAGAGTTTGGATGCACACCCTGCCTTTCTCTCCTGTTAGGAGACTCAAGGTGGCTTCCAAACTCCTTTCCCTTCCTCTCCCCACAACAAACACAGAGTGAGGTAAAACCACAGCATTAAGAAAAAGCTGTTTGCATCCATCCTTTCTTGTCCAGACAAATTCTCAAACTGCCCACTGTGCATGTGTAGCCTTCGACTGCCTCTTTTACGGTCTTTTCCTGCTCGTTGTCTTCCTGTTTTATACTTGGATTTTAACTGGCGTTTCCCACCCTCAGCCTTTCTGTACCATGGACAGTGCCAGATTTACCTATAGCTTGGCAGGCTGTAAAAAATGAATGATAATTCTCACATTCGTTTGGGACTATATCCTATTAGGGAAGGACATAATGTTCTCTTTTTTTTTTTTTAAATGCTTTATTATATTAAATTTTTATATACACTCATTATCTTCCACATAAATCATAATTTGTTTGCAAACACAACATAATTCATAACTAGCTTGCTATCTCATAATACATTAAAGAATTTTCTATTTTTCAACTTAATATACATTTAAATGGCTTCCGCATTTACATACCAACTTCTCCATTATTTATATCACAATATAGTTGATTATAGTTATCTTATACATCTATTTTTCCTTACCATTCTTAAATTATATCCAAAATCACATATTTTTGTTTTGATTTATCTTCAATATATTTAATCCACTGTAACCATACATTCTTAAATTTCCCATTATTCTCCAGCTTTTCAAATCCTGACAATTTTGCTATTTTAACTAAATCCATAACTTTATGTCTCCATTCTATTAATGAAGGAACTGTTTGCTGACGCCAATATCTGGCTAACAAAATCCTGGCCGCCGTTGACAAATATTGAAATAAAGTTTTCTTTTCATTTAATTGGTTGTGGTCACACATTCCTAATAAATATATTTCTGGTGTGCATTTCATACTCATCTTTAAAATTTTCTGAATTTCTTTATGCACATCCCGCCAGAATTTCTTAACCTTCTTGCATTCCCATAACATGTGGTATAAACTTCCTTCTTCCTTCTTACACTTCCAGCATTTGCTGGAAGTGCTGGTAAATCTAGCCAGTTGTTTTGGTGTGATATACCACCTATACCAAATCTTATAATAGTTTTCTTTGATATCGCTACTAATAATGTTTTTAAGTCCTGATTTCCATACTTTTTCCCATTTTTCTAATGGAATCGTGTGACCAATGTCTCTAGCCCAATTTACCATGTATTCTTTCACCACTTCCGTTTCTAGGTCCATTTCTAAACATAATTTGTACATCCGTTTAATTAAATGATCATTTTTACTCAATAAATTTAAATAAAGTGTGTCTTCAAAACCTTGGATCCACAGTGGGCTCGGTTCTTTCTTAATTATGCTATACAATTGTTGGTATAGCCACCAATTTATTTTCCATCCAGCTGTTTCCTAATTCTTGTTTCGTTCTTATTTTCTACACATGGTCCCTTTCTCTCTGTCTGGGACCAATTTTTTAATATGTCAGAGAGTTTCAAACCATCCTTTCTCCAGGGATGTTCTTATTCCTCAATAGAGCTTCATGTGGCGATATCCACCATGGGACATTTCTATATATTTTATTTTTATATTTATCCCAAATTTTACTCAAAGCAAATCTAAATGGATGCTGAAAGAATTGTTTATTCAATTTTTCCTTATGGAACCAAAGATAAGCATGTATTCCATACCTTAAATCTGCTCCCTCAATTGCTAATAATCTTTTATTTTGGATTAGGAACCAATCTTTTAACCAAACCAAACAACATGCCTCATAATATAGTTTTAAGTTAGGTGCTGCCAGACCTCCTCTCTCCTTATTGTCTGTGAGAACTTTATATTTCACCCGGGGTTTCTTCCCCCAAAGTGAATACCTTCTAAACTGTCTTGTTTTGCCAACTGCTAAAGATTTTCTCAGATTTTAGTATTGGTAAATTATTAAATAAAAAGAGCATTCTCGGTAATATATTCATTTTCAATACTCCTATTTTCCCTAACAAAGACAGATTTAATTTTTCCCAAATTTTAAGATCTTTTTTAATCTTATTCCATTTTTCTGAATAATTATTCTCAAATAATTTTAAATTGGATGCCATTAATTTAATACCTAAATAGCTCACTTTTTTCGAAGTTTGTCCCTCCCATATAGTTTCTAATAATACTTTATCATCATTCCTCATATTTTTGACTAATATTTGTGTTTTTTCTCTATTCACTTTCAGTCCGGATACTGTCTCAAATTCTTCTAATATCTTTTTTAGTTCTACTATTGATCCTAATGGGTCTTCCAATATTATCACTAAATCATCCGCGTATGCTTGGATCTTAAATTGTTCCCCTTTAATTTTTGTCCCTCTAATACTGTCAGTTTCTTTAATTTTTTCTATCAAAATTTCCAATACTAAAATAAATAATAATGGAGACAAGGGACAACCTTGTCGGGTTCCACATTCTATTTCACAGTTTTCTGTTTTTCCCCCATTTATTATAATCCTCGCCCTTTGTACTGAATATATTTGTGTAATCCACTGTCTGAATTTATCACCAAAATTTTTCCTATGTAAGACTTCATTTATCAAGTTCCAACTAAGGCTGTCAAAGGCTTTGTGCATGTCCAGGAATAACAACGCCATTTGTTTATCCGGGTGGTTTTCGTAATAGTCTATAATATTTACAACTATCCGGATATTATCTTTCATGTGCCTGGTTGGTAAGAATCCGGTTTGGTCTGGGGAGATTGTTTTCAAAAGAACATATTTTAATCTGTTTGCCAAAATTGAGGTGAAGATCTTGTAATCAGAGTTTAGGAGAGATATTGGCCTATAGTTCATTGTCTCTGATTTGTCTTTTCCTTCCTTCGGGATTAAAGTAATGTTCGCCATTCTCCATGACTCGGGCACACCCTGTTTGGCAATATTGTTGTATACAATAACTAATATTTCTATAATGTCTTCCAAGAATTTTTTATAGAACAAATTCGAGATGCCGTCTGGGCCTGGTGTTTTATTTAATTTTAATTTTTTAATTGCTGCCATAATTTCTTCTTTTGAAATATCCTTATTTAATTGATTTTTAAAATCATCATCTATCTTATCCCATTTGTAATTCTTTAATTTCTCATTATTTATTACGTTAATTTCCTGAATACTTTCTTTTTTCTTATATAATTTTGTATAGAAATTTTTAAATTCTTGTTTTATCTTTTCTTTATCTCTGGTTTTCTGTCCATTAACTTTTATTTCTTGTATGACATTCCCCAGCTTTCTTTGTTTTAATTTCCAAGCTAACCATTTATTTGGTTTATTTGCATGTTTAAACCAGAACCTTTTGGTATCTAAGATACCCTTATTTACTTCTTCTAGTAACGCTGTCTCATATTGGTGCCTAATGAGATATACTTCTTCCTGCAGTTTTTTATTTTTGTTATCTTTTACTAAATCCTTCTCTTTGCTGTTTAGAACTTTCTCCAGTTCTTCTAACCTAGCCTTCTTGTTTTTTTTCTTTCTCGCTTTTATTTCAATGAGTGTGCCCCTAGCATAGGCTTTAAAAGCATCCCATATTACGTTCCAGTTCTCATAATTTTTTGTATTAAATTCAAAAAATTCTTTCCATTTATCTCTACAATCTGAGACTACAGCATCATCTAGTAATAAATAATTATCTAATCTCCAGTTTCTTTCTTTAGTCGGATTTCTCCGATCCACTTCCACCATCATTGGATTATGATCTGATATTGTATTGATTTGAATTTCCGACTTATCGCACCACATTAAAATATTTGTTGATAACCAAATCATGTCTAATCTAGACCACGTTTTGTATTTTGGAGAATAGTAAGTAAACTCCTTTTCCTTCTGATTCTTAAATCTCCATGCAACCACCAGATTGAAATATTTCACTCCTTCAAAAAAAGCTTCTGGTAACTTTCCCCTGTCCTTATCAATCCATTTTTCTCCATATTTCTTATCCAGATCCTGGTTAACAAAGCCATTCAGATCACCCATTATCATTAAATCCTCATAATTATCTGTTATTTCTAATATTTTTTTAAATAATTTATCATAGAATTCTTGTTTCCCAGTATTTGGTGCATAAATCCCCACCAACAATACTTTTACCTCATTTATTGTCACCTCAACCATAATAATACGGCCCTCTTTATCTTTATACCACATATTCGGTCCTAAGCTTTTATCTATATACAGTACAATTCCTGATTTTTTCCCTTTTTCTCTGGCAGCTACAAAGTTCATGCCTAATTTATCATTCTTTAAGAAGTTACAGTCTTTTTCAACTATATGTGTTTCTTGGAGGCAAATTACTTGTGCTTTTTGTCTTTCCAGAAAATTATAAACCTTTTTCCTTTTAATGGGATTATTCATCCCGTTAATATTCCACGTTATGCACTTTATCTTATTCATTTTATTTAATAATTAAAATAATTAGAGCTTATAATCAAAAATCAAAATAAAATACTCCAAATAGTTACTACTTCACTATACCAAGAGATGTTATAACTTCACATCTTAACAAGCCAGAATTATTACCATGCCATATATGGAAAGAGATAGAAAAGAAAAGACAGAACATCTTCATAAATAATACCCTTTTTAGTTAGTAATTCATATATCAGTTAGTAATTTTTAGTTAATAATTCATTCACATCTCTACCTTCAAGTTCATTCTCTAAATTCTATTGTTGGGGAATTATTTCCTTCTGTTATTGTACTCATATACTATACCCAAATTACTTTAATTCTTTTTTAAATTTTTTCAGAAAATCTACTGCTTCCATTTTGTTCCAAATAGATCTTCTGGTTCCTTTAAACTGAAATGACACTCCAATTGGAATCTCCCATTTATAGTATATATTTTTATTTCTCAAACTTAAAGTTAAATCTGCAAAGCTCTCTTCCTCATATTCAGTATTTTGATGGCACTTCCTTCATTATAATAATTTCTCTCCCCACCTGTAAAGCTTTTTCATAGTGTCTGTGTAAAATTTCATTCCTGAATGATTTTCTAGTGAAACCTACTAGAATATCACGTGGCAGATTTCTTTCCTTGGCAATCTTAGAGTTGATTCTAAAAGCCTCATCTAGCTCATATATTCCACCTCTTGGGGAGAGATTTCCTACAAATTCTGCCACTATTTCTGTCATCTTATCCATTAACTAACTTCTCATTTTCTTTGTTCAGGGATTTTTCTAAACCTTTAAAACCGTTCTTTTTTTAAGCTTCTAATTTCCCATTTTAAATTGTCCATTTCTTGTGCTTCTCTTTCAACATCTAAATTCCCCCATTTTCTCCACTTGTTCCAATCTCTTGTCCATTTGTTTCCAAGTCTTCTTTAATTTTGATTCACTCCTTGTTCCAGCATGCCGATATTTTTTATTTCTTGTTTTTATGTTCACCAACCTCCTCCAGTTTTTTTTTACATGATTATTTTGTCTCTGACGCTTGTTTCCGGCTTATTTGTTCCAATTTTGCCCAGACGTCCGTCATATTAATTTTGTCCGGTGTGTTCGACTGTCCTTGATTCACATGTGCTGCTTGTGCACGATTTTGTTTCCTGGGCGTCATATCCCTTAAAATCCACAGTCACAAATCAGAAAGACTGGATGAGAATTTATGTCTTAATAGGAAATGGTCTTTGGGGCACCGTAGGATTTCTAAAGTTATTGCTGTGCCACTGTGGTCTATACTCTCAATAATTCCTTGGTATGTACTGGCTTGAAAAGATCATTAACCATTCATATAGTTTACATAATTTAAATTTTCAAAATGCGATCCGGGTAAAGCACTGCCTACTGGCTCTGTAACTCAGCTGGGCTTTCTCCGCCTTCCCCTGCTGCCGAGACCGCTGCCCTCACTCAAGTTCGCCGCCGGATCTCTCCTGGCGCCCGTCTCTGGTTATGGAGGTGGCTGCCTTCCGACTTGGCCCCTCTAAGTTGGTATGCAGAGGCACCCCAACACCTTCCCTCTTCTTGGGGTCCGCCTCCTCGCCCTCCCGAGGAATCAACGAAGCGTCTCGCCACTCACCCCCAGTCGGGTGCCTTTAAGCCACTCCCTGGCCGTTCACAGCCGCTGGCAGTTTTGCCTGGTGCTCCTGCCGCCTCTCAAATTCTTGGAACACAGCCGGAGGTCCTCCTGTAAGGGTTCTTTTGTAATCAACTCCCTGGGATATTAATAGTAAGCAAACTTGCCGTTTTTTTACTTTTGCAGCTGAGTTCTTGAAAGTGGCGCTCGCAACCGAGCGTCTCGCCCTCCCGGAAGTCGCACCGGAAACCCGACATAATGTTCTCAACCACTGCACTTCAACTGACCATACTAACGTTCGTCAAAACCATTATTTTGGGCATTACTGAACATGGTACTTTGATACAAGAGCATTTGTAGTTCATTGAACAACCATAATCAAACTTTCAAATAGAAGGGGGAAGCAGGGCTAGATAGGTACTAGGACCCAGGCACAGCATTTTAGAACAAAGAAGTTCCGACATGTAGAATTCTGTGGTGGAGGAATATATTATCTACTAACATCTTTTTGTGGGACAGAGTATAATAGTTATTGATGGCTCTCTCCTCCATGAATTTATCTTTTAAAGCTTTTTATGCGTATGGCTATCACTTTGTCCACTGTCAATGAGTTCCCCAGTTTAATTATTCATTGAATAAAAGAGTATCTCTTTTGCCTGTACCTTCTTGTAAGGAAAGGTGAGAATCGGCCAGACTGCCAATGGATCAACTTGCAAGAGTTACAACCTGCAATGCCAAGCAGCAAACCCTAGTTGCTGAGTAGATCCACCTGCATGCAATCAATGTTCCCCTCCAGATGTTGGATTTTGCAGGTGCCAGCCAGCCCCCTCAGACATGAAAAGAGTTAACTTGCTGTTTGTTTGCTGTAACCAGGTCAGTCAAATTACCTTGTAACAAATGGGGTTTTGAACGTAGGATTTTTTCTACAATGTAGGTGTTTTTTGCATAATTAGTATAATGCTTGTTTGACAACTGTGTATCAGTGGGTACATAGAAACAGGGGGAGCTTTGGATAAAAGGCCAATTGCTCTATGTTTCCCTAGTCACTTTTACTTCTGATCTCTTACACTAGTCACAATGTAGTTAATACAGTGGCTGTAGCAGTAGTTAAAAGTTAAAAGACTTGAGGTGGCTTATGATTAGTTAAAAGGCAGCTTGAAGAAGAAGAAGAGAAGAAGAGTTTGGATTTATATCCCCCCTTTCTCTCCTGCAGGAGACTCAAAGGGGCTTACAATCTCCTTGCCCTTCCCCCCTCACAACAAACACCCTGTGAGGTAGGTGGGGCTGAGAGAGCTCCAAGAAGCTGTGACTAGCCCAAGGTCACCCAGCTGGCGTGTGTGGGAGTGTACAGGCTAATCTGAATTCCCCAGATAAGCCTCCACAGGCGGCAGAGCTTCGAATCAAACCCGGTTCCTCCAGATTCGATACACAAGCTCTTAACCTCCTACGCCACTGCTGCTCCTTGGTTGGAAAAGTTATTATTTTTCTACTTATGTATTCCTTTCCTATTTAGTATTATTTAGTAAAGAACATTTTATAAAATCTCACTCACAGTGTGCAGGCTCTGTTTGCGTTCCTTGCATTATTCTGCTAAATATGAATTATGGTGATGAATATTAGTATCTAACCCAACACCAGACACTGTGAGTGGGGTGCCACGCAGGAAGAGTGAATATTCCCTGAATGGAATATCTGTTTTCTTTCTGCACCTACCACAAAACCTGGCCCTGGGTGTGAAGACCCATGTGAGTATCTGTGAGTCTTCAAATACAGGCCTTCTTCAGCCGTACACGAAAGCCAGGACTTCATCTCTGACGGACTGAAGGTGCAGGATAAAGTTGGAGGAACAGACCTGGGAAAGAGAAGGCAGAAGCAGTTGCAGCTCCCCCCTTCTCGGGTTAACTGGGGCACATTTGAAGTTAAACTCACATTGTCCAGGTTGCAATCTGGTGTCCACTAAGCTCTGATGGGGGAATGTTGCTAGGCTAACATATAAGCTGGAACCAGCTGTCGAAACAGGTAATGCAGGCTCACCCACGGAACTCTGCGTTGGGCAGCTGCAAACACAGCAATATTTAAAATAAGGGATGCTTTGCAACTTAGTGTTGGATAATACACAAATGTTACACACCCTTTGTTTAACCCCCTTAATCGCTGCATAAATCTGACAATATTAAAGGCAAGGCATTTGGGCAGGCTTTGATCAAAGGTCTGCCCTGCGGTTACATGAGAAAACCCCACCCTTTTCTTTACAGCGTAATTAAAGACAAACTATTGCTTTCTGTACAACCCCAGCCAATCCAATCCTTCCAAGCGTCTGTGTTAGTAGAGGCACAACAAACTGGGTTGCAAAATCCACCCCACCCCCCGAAAAAATCTCACCCTTCCATTGTGTATACTGGACTTGAGCCTCCTCCTGTCATTAAACAGGGCTGGGCTACTCAATACAGCAAAAGCGAGAAGCCCCATTCTCCTGTGAGTCATCTTCATTGTACGCAAGCTGCTGGCTTTGTGGGAGGAATGCAATTAAATTTCTTCGTCTCAGGATGGATTTTGGTGAGCGAGGAAGGGGCCAGGCCTACAGGCAGGGTAGAGCTTTACTCGTCCAAAGTCATAATTCGTTCCTGTCAAGCACAGCCCATAATAAGATACATCTGCTTGTTGTTTTCACGGCCTGTGATGAAAAAGTCTTGGGACAGCGTTAACTCTACAAAGCACATCAGGGTGTCAGTTCGAAAGAACGGCCTTTTGGTCCAAGGAGCCACGCTGGACCACACGGAGCAGGATTGAAAAGTAATCTCCTGTGGCTGTCATCGGAGTCTCAGCCTGATACACAGGTTGGGCCCAAGTAATAAAGTAGAGCATGCTCTTGAGCACATGCAAAATGCCGCTTGCCAATAACGAAAGCCATGCAATTCCTTGTATTAAGAAGACCCATCCAAGTGATACAAAACTGTATGCTGGCTTGAAAGTTCTCTTGAATATCAGGCTGAATGTTTAAAATTAAGGAGGGAAAGGCTTTTACCACCCTCCAGGTAGGGTCTGAAGAGGAGGAGGAGAAGAGTTGCTTTTTACACCCCGCTTTTCTCTACCTTTAAGGAGTCTCAAACTGGCTTACAATCTCTCTCCCTTCCTCTCCCCTAAGCAGACACCTTGTGAGGTTGATGGGGCTGAGAGAGTTCTGAAAAAATTGTGACTAGCCCAAGGTCATGCAGCAGGTTTCCTGTGGAGGAGTTGGGAAACAGTATCTCCCAACTCCATGATTCGAAGCTCATAATCCCATACTTGGTGTGCCATTAAGTTACTCTTTGAACAGCACCCTGAACCATCACTTTGTACTAAATCCAATTGCTCAAACAAGTCACTGTGCTTCCAAGAAGCTCTTAGAAAGTCAGGAATCCTCAAAATAAGGCTTATGCAGATACATGCCCAGAGTTCATATAAAATTAATGAATGCTTGAATGATAAAAAGGTGCATCTGAGCTAGCACTTTTATTACACTGCATTTCATCTTGGTTTTTTGTTTTTTTAAGAATTGCTGTTTGAGAACTTCCTGAAATTATGTAGATACTCTTCCTTAAATCTTGGGCACTGCCTACAAAATCACCCCATAAAAGCTGGATTCCTGTAATTTAATCCAGGCACCATTCTAAAAATTCATAAAGGCCTCAACAGGGGGCCAGGCAAGAGTTTGAAGACGGAATTGCAAAAATCACCATCTCCAATAAATGGGCCAAAAGAAATGAGCAAACAGTGCAATCCATTGCACACCTACTCCCTTCTCTATACATTGAAATCAATGGGTTTAAACAGGAGTAACTGGGATTAGGACTGTTTGCACTATTTAGTGGTTGAATGGGTGCAGTGGTGAAAACTAATGATTTTAACTGGGGGGGGGGGAGTCCTAATAATTAGGGAGAAAAAAGGCAGAATAATGGATGGGGAGCGCCAAAAATTGTGTTATGGCAAATCCTAGAAGAAATGTACATCTCTGCAAAGTTTTGCACAAAAGTGGCAGATCACGGAAAGTGAAAGCTCACTGGAAGTCATGTGGGTCGAGTTGGTGCATGTGCAAAGGGCCAGTGCAAAGGAAAGAGCTTAAATACGTAAGGGGGAGCTTTTTGTGTTGTGACACCGCCTATTTTATTCTGCAGAGGTTTCTGATGACTTGCTGAAAATAAGCCTTCCTGTTCAGTTGCAAGTCGCTGAGGAAATGAGAGAGTGTTCGCAGACAGCTGATTAGCTTACACCCTTAATAATCAGGAGATTCCTGGAAGCGCATGGTCTCATGTCTATTTTAATCACCCGTGTCTTGAAAACTCCTTCAAAACCCACTGCAAAGAACTGAGGATCCCTTTAAAAACAAACACATTGTTTATTTTTGTGGTGGGTTTTATTGTGGGTTTTTCGGACTGTTGTGGGTTTTTCAGCTAGTTTTTGTTGCTAATGTTTTGGCCACAAATGTACCCCTGCTGCAATATTCTTTTATGCCATCAGCCGATTGTTGTATCTTGTTGGCCCCTTCTGATAGAAAGCATAAGGGCTCTAGGGAGCCACCTAAAATTGGGTTAGATTTTAATGTATTTATTTAAGTTGTATGTTGGTTTTACTGCATGATCATTGTTTTGTTGTAAACCGCCCAGAGCCCTTTGGGGATGGGGCGGTATACTAAATTTAATAATAAACAAACAAATAAAACATTGTCATCGTCATCTATGGCTGGCATCATCTGAGGCAAGTCAAGGTGAGATGTGTTTCTCCCCATAACACAGAGTGGAGCGGTTGTGTGTTGGGGTATACATTTTGTTCATTCACAGCTGCACCCAGACACATGCAAATGTGCCTGAAAAAATGGACAAAAAAATACACCCCACCCCATAATCACTCCAGACTGTGCCACAGAGGGAAACACATCTCACCCTGACATGCCTCTGAAGATGCCGGCCACAGTTGTGGCCAAAACATTAGGAGCAAAAACTACCAGACCACGACCACACAAGCTGATTGATTCCAGCCATGAAAGCCTTCAACAATATATTGTTTATTACTTAATGCCAGGCAAAACCAGCATGCCTTTTGAAAATGTGTGTGGGTTGCCTAACTTACAAATGGGCGTATAAAACATCAGCCCAAATGCGAATGGCTTCTGAGCACCTTCACCAGTGATGCCATTCAATAGCGACCTGGCTGGCACCCCACCCTCTCTCTCACTCCCTTCGGTTTCTTGGCCGTGTAGTTGCCTGCTTTGGTTGCAAGTGCTAGGGAAGGGAGCACATGTATATGCAGATGTTTAATGAGATGCCAGAGCACATGCTTTGCATGCAGAAAGTCCCAGGTTCAAGCTAAGCATCTTCATTTTCTTTTTTAAAGTTCTAGCAGTGCATAGTTAAAGTGTCTCTTCCTGAAATGTAGACAGCGTTTGCTAGCTGGGTACATAGCACTGGGAAAGACAAAACAATGGTTTAACTCAGTGAAAATTTTACTACAGTGGAAATAAATTGGAGATTAGGAGGAAGGGTAGGGTTCCTTCCTTACCTTTCTAGTGGTTAAGATATACTTTTCTGCACATCTAGCAAGTCTCCTCCCACTGGGTATGTAGAGTTTTGCTCTGCTCTTTTGTGATTGGCTCAGGGATAGAGATATTGGAAGGGGAATGTCTAATTATCAAACAAACATCCAATAAGTGTGATTTGCACATCTACCTTCCTAACTACACGATCAACGACAAAACGGAACAAGAATAGCATTTTTCCAGGTAGTACAAAAAATGGAACTTATGCAGGCTGACTGAGTGGTGGACACCTCTGCAGCAGAAACACAGCATGGAGCCAAGATGCATAATGTGCCAAAGAAACAACAGTACTTTTTGAAAATGTTCACTATACTAATTGTGAGGCCAGCATCCTGATACGCTTATATGGCAGGAGTACAAGTAGTACAACTGAGCTGGGCCAGATGCTTGTGGCTGATGCTTTCCTTTATACCGAACAGACAGGACCAACCAGGCTCACAGATGATGCCCAGGGCCAGCTAGGCAAAAAAATTGCTCCTCCAAAATTTAAGTCAAATCCTTCTGGCAAGGCTGACACAGGGCTGTGTCAACACAGGATTTACTTTTTTACTTGGCAGCGGTTAAAAGAGAAGAACAGATGGCCCAAACCAAATACAGAACAAGGGGAAAGAGAAACACACCAGAAAGAGCTTGCAGATAATGCAAGGGAATGCTCCCATCAATGGTTTTAGGAAGTGAGAACAGGAAGACAACAAAGAGGCTGGAGATGAAACTGGATTCTGTGACATGTATTTTATAGAAACCTGGATGGCCCAGGCTAGCCCGGTCACATCAGATCTTGGAAGCTAAACAGCATCAGCTCTGGTGAGTGCTTGCATGGAAAGCCGCCAAGGAGGTCCGGGGCTGATATTCGGAGGCAGGCAAGGGCAAACCACCTCTGCTCATCCCTTGTCTTGATGACCCCATGGGTTTGCTACAGGTTGGGTGCAACTTGACGGCTCTTTCTACCACCACAACCAGTACTGGGAGTGTCAGGCTGTGCACCAAGTTTGTAAACTGGGCAAAGAAATAAAGAAGACACAGAAAAGCTGAAGGATTAAAATAGGTGTGTCTACATGGAGGCTCAAATTGCCCCTGCTTCAGTTCTGCACGCCAGAGACAGAAACTCAAGATGTTCTCTCAGCGCAGGACAACAAGAATTATCTGACCACTAGCATCTCTCTGTCACCTCTGGAGATTGCATCCCACCATGGTGTTTGTGCTGTTACCCTCTTTGTTTATTTATTTACTTTACAGTCCCCCTTGCTTACAGGGATTCAAGGCCAATTACAAAATGTAAAAATGCAACAGGAATAGCAGAAGTCATACAATACATGCTATAATGGGATTATGAAGTTAGGAAACAGCGCAATACATTTGAATAAGCAAGACATGACATAAAAGTGCAAAAAAAAAACCCCTTGCCTTGCTGAAATTAGAAAACAATGCATTAAAAACAAGAAATGCATGCTGGGAACAGTGCCATAAACTACCGCCCTTGTCCCTCTGCACCATTTTACCACAGTCCAGTTCCCTTTATAAAAAATGCCATCCCAAACAATTCCATTTTGCACATGTAAAACTATGCTCTGTTTACAGTTCCTTGAGCAGATGCTCCTCCTTTTCTGGAATGAAAGCCTGTTTATTCCTCACAGAGACAGGCCTATGTAATAGCCAGTTAAACTATGTGGGCAGGATTCCCTGCCTGAAGTGTGCCAACAACACATCTACTGTGAAAAAGCATCACGTGCCAGGTTGTAATTGTACCGAAGAGAACACGCCTTCTGCACATTAACTCTTCACTGCTGCATATCAAGACATCTAAAATGTTAATGAACGCATCAGGAATACATTTAAATGTTGGTGATAGGCCAGGGAGCTACGAAAACTCCTGGATGGATCATGTTCTTACTTTTCTAAGCGTTGCCTGGAAAGATTATATCTTTTAATTAACAAAGATGTCAAATGGGCCAATAAGGCAAAGATCTCAACACAATGCTTGTAAAACAAACTCAATTTTAGACCTGTTTCTGCATTGCATTCATAATAAGGTTGTGCTATTTGCATAGGATCCTTTAAGCATTCAGAATACATCCTGTTATTTCAACAATGATTATTATATTGATGAGGCATCATTAACAACAATATCGACAACAACAACAAAAAATAGAGCTTCCATTTATCTTCCTCTTTTATATATCAAAGTCTATACTCCTTATCACAGTTTTTGTATTGTGTTATGATCTTATTGTATTATGCCAAATAAAGGCTTGTTGTTGTTGTTGTTGTTGTAGAAGATTTCACAGCTGCCAGATCTTTAGCTGGTTGTTGGCCTTCATTACAATTCGAGCCTCACCCAGAGGCCTAGGAAGTTGTAATGTATCGGCGTAGTATTTGTGCGGATCCCAGCAGGGCTGCCGTCTTAATTTGACAGATGTTAATTTTGTCAATTCGAAGATGTTTCAAGTGCTGCCCTAGTGTTTTTGGGATGGCGCCCAGCGTGCTGATTACCACTGGGACGATGATGATGATGATGATGATGATGATGATGATGATGATGATGATGATCATCATCATCATCATCATCATCATCATCATCATCATCATCATCATCTAAATCTGAACACAGCCAGCAGGGGATGCGGAAGGGTATAGGTGAAGTCATGTTTATTTCAAACAGCTTTTGACATCTAGATTTTAGCAAGCAGTTTTAGATTTTATAGATGTATTTTACTGATTTTTTATGGCATGGCATGATTTTATTGAGTTTTATTGAGGGGGGGGTTGCTATTGGTTTTATTGCACTATTGTATTTTGAAAGCTGCCTTGAATATAGTTATGGAAAGGTGGGGTAGAAATACTTTAAATAAAAAAATCTAGTACAGCGTGAGCTCCTCGGATCTCTGAAGCTAGGGAGGGTGATGGGGGACCACCAAGGAAGACTCTGCAGAGGAAGGTGATAACAAATCACCTCTGCGTCTCACAGACCTTGAAAGCCCCTTGCTGGGGTCTTCATAAGTCGGCTGTCACTTGACAGCACATATTTATAGCCAGAGGTGTGAATCTTTTGGTAAGAGGTAAAGGGCTCTTAACCCTTGGCTAACAACTGTGGCTCTGGATGAACTGACCTAGTTGAATCCCACAACAGGCATGAAGTTATACTGAATGTTCTTTTAGTTGCTGGTTGGTTGGTTGGTTGGTTGGTTGTTTATTTAATGATGGTGTCTGTGTGTGTGTGTGTGTGGGGGGGGGGGGTTAAGTAGCTTTGGATTTCCAGCAGGGAAAAAGCAGGATAGGAATATTTAAACAAACAAATAAATGTCTTGCACATGCAGTGGAGTAAGGTGGTAAAGTGCTAAGAGTAGACGATATAACTTCTAGCTGCTGCACAAATGGTGGCATGATCTCATTTTTCCTATTGCTTTTCCTGTGCTTTTCAGTTCCATTTGTCCATTCACCTCTCTTTTGTCTCTGTTCAGGTTCTCAATGCACACAGGCCTCCAAGCGCACTCACTGATGGAACACCGAACCGAAAAAGAATATCATACAATCATGTAAAGACTCATTTTTACATTATGCATCATCAGTGGCCACCAGCATTTCTGCACACAGGGGCCCTATGCGGGAAAGGGAAAGGGTATGAATGAGCAGAAAGGAGTGGAAGTTATAGAAAACTCCACATGGGTGGCTTCCAGGATGAATTTTAGACATTCTTCATATCAATCTGGGAGGATTGCCGGGCAGAACACCCCCCCCCCCCGAAAAATCTACTTCAAAGTTGGGGGTGGGGAACAAGATATTTTACAGCTCTAACCAGCTTCGCCACACATGAACACATGAATATGCTTGTCATGGAATCAAGTACTGTCTACTACTCAGGCAGTGGTTCTCCATGGGCTCAAACAAACACATTTTGCATCATTAGCTACCGAATCCTTAACTGGAGATGCAGGGGATTGAACACGGAATTTTCCACGCGCCAAACAGATGCCCTCAGCAGTTCCCACCATATACTCTGCAACACTACAAAGGTTGCACGGCGCTCCCCAGCTTACCTTTCCAATCAACACAACTTGAAATGCTAAACAGGGGCAGATTTCATCTGCATAGAATCCTAGAAACGCAGCCCCTGACTCTTGGCCCAACTGCTCCAGTTTCCAAACTGTAGATAGCTCCCCTCCTTCCCATGCTTATGGAAGATGCTTCCCATAGGCCCCTTCTGCCCATGCGGAATAATGCACTTTCAATGCACTTTCAATGCAGTTTGCAGCTGGATTTTTACTGTGCGAAATAGGAAAATCCACTTGCAAACAATTGTGAAAGTGGATTGAAAGTGCATTATTCTGCATGTGCGGAAGAGGCCCTAGATGAAACAGGAGTTTATTACAGGCACGCATCAAAAGTTGAGAACTGGATGGGAGATCACCAGAATACTAGAGTCGTTGATGCAGAGGAAGGCATTCAAGGTAATGACAACCCACTTGCTTTGAAAACCTGACTGGGTTGCCGTAATTCGGCAGCGACGGCACTTGGCACACCTCTCGAAAGCTAGTGGAGTGAACCCATCTCTATTGACCCACAGCGGCTGTCGGAACGAGAGTTGCTTTTCCTTCCCTACTTCAACTGCGCGGTTCTGCAAGATGCGTCCATTACATTCCGATCTGTACCCTCCCCGTCGGTTTCAGAGAGTCGGGGCAAGTTTGCGAGGGCCGTCGAGCAGTCTGCATCGACACTATGGTCCTTGGCTGGCCGGCGGTCATCCCCCGGCCCTTCCCTTGGCATGCATGCCCAGGATAGCGAATCCACCGTCTCCACAACTACCAGCGACCCTCCTTCTTGGAAGGACTATAAATAACCCGCTACCGGGTGGAAGCAACTGCGCGGCCCACCCGCCTCTCTCCTCGACCCCCGCGTGATTTATTTCCCCTTTGTGACCTAATCCGCCCAGTTGTGGGCACCCCCGACTTCCCGACCCACATCGAGCGCGTTCTCAAGCGACGCCCGCGTCCTGCGGGTCAGGCGCGCAAGAGAAAGCGCGCCCGGGCAGAGGGCTCTTCCCGAGCAACGGAGCGCCCTCGGGTGGCTTCCGGACAGCCCACTGATAATAACGAGTTGCAATTGTTACAACTGACTTCGTTTTCCAGTGATCAAAAGGGACCACGAGCTCATTTATAACGACTGCAACCCGTTATGAATACGCCGTGCGGAATCCTGCTTTGCGCCGCCGCCGAGGGAGAGGAAAGAGCAGCGCCACCCTCTCGGCCCCTGTCAAAGTCCCGCTGCGGGACGGGCGCGGCTGCGGGCAGGCAGGCAGGCAGGGCATCGTTTCCTCTTCTCCTCGCACGGAGCCGGCGCTGGAAAAAGTTTCGCGCAAGGGAAGGGAAGGGGCCCCGAGGTGGTCATCAGCAGACGCCAGGCCGGTCCAGACCGCGGGGCGGACGACGCTCTCCCGGCTGCCCGGGCTGTCCCCGGCGCGCGCGGACACTCACCAAAAGCGGGCGGCGGGGAGGCGAGCGGCTGCTGCAACCGGAGGGCTGCAGGACCCGGGGCTGTCGCTGCCGAGTTTGAATCAATGGCGTTGTCGGAGGCTCCTCCTTCTCCGCCCCTTTGCCCTCCGGCTCCTGCGGCGGATCCGCTTGACTCATCGCCCAGGCCGCCTGCCGTCCAATCGGGCCCGGCTCGGGGTGGCTGGGGACGCGCACCGGCTGCGCCTCTAGCGGGGCTCCCCCGCTCCGCTTTCGGGTCGTCGGGGACAAGGAGGCGCGTGTCCCCCCTCCCCTCCCTATCAGCTCTGCGACGACCGGGAGGGGAGGGGGGAATGGCTCGCGTTATGTAAGCGAACCAGGGGCCGCTTAGCAGAACGCAGCTTATGCAATTGCCAGCCGGGTGGCGCAGATGTCCTGGGGGGGGGGGGGGGATCGGGTCGGTAAAGTAGTGCCTCCTCCCCTTTAATCCTCCCTCCCAAATTAATATGGCATTGGGGCCACCGCGGCCGGACATGCCCTTTCCTATTCCCCCCCCCCCCCCCCCCCAAATCTTCAATAAATTCATGAGAGATTAAGGCCCACTTGGAAATATGTAGGGCTGGACCTTTGCAGGCCTTGAGGGAATGGCTTTGGGCGGGTACCAAGGCAAGGGGGCTAGGAGTGAGGGGAAGGCATGCAAACTGTGATTCCCCCCCTCCATCCACGTGCTTTATCTGAATTGCTGCAACATGGGTATTTGGACACACAGCTGTTTCAAAACCTCTGGCTTCTATCTGCATCTCAGCACTCTCTGCCTTTGAACAAACCTCCAGCTTTATTGGAAGAGAGGTTTTCGAGGGGGCAGTCCTGTGGTTCTGCAGCAGAAGGGCAAGATCTGAGTGCAGCAGCACCTTAAGGACCAATGAGATGTCCAGGATGTCAGTTTCCAACCTCCAACATGCCAGCAATGCCCTCCCACTCTCTACACCGGTCAAACAGGTCAGTCTTTACAGAATAAACTGACACAAATCTACAATTAAAATGACAGCTTGAAAAAAAAATAGTGGTAGAACTAGTTCTGTTGCTGATCTAAGACTGACAGTCCCTGAAGAGAAGTTTCAAGGGGAGAGTAGATTGCTGAATAGGGATATAGGATCCTTATCTCACCGTAGGTATCTCTAACATTTTTCCCAGGAGGGAAGTGCATAAAGCTTCAGGAAATCTCCATTCTTTCCTGTATCTAAAGAAGAGAGCTTTGACTCTCAAAAGCTGATACCCTGGAAATCCTGTTGGTCTTTGAATTACTTATTTAAACAGCTATCTCTCTGCTCAGGTTCAGCCAGCAAAGAGAAAACTCTTGCCTCATCTCCAGCTCTTCCCCGGCAGTACGACATAAATTAGGGTTTCCCGTACCTCTGAGGGGCACATAACATTAATTCAGTACCAGATTTTTAAACGTGTTCGAGCAAACCAAAGATAAACCCCTTCAGCCAGTAAAAGGAAGCAAGGTTCTGTGGGGCCTTGAACTGGGTGGGGCTACTTTACATTTGTGAGAATGCAATGGGGAGCGGAGAAAAGTGTATCCTGGTTGGAGTTCCTTGAATGAAAATGAATAAAAAAAGAAGAGAGGATAACACAGAATCAGGTTACCAAGTAGTAACACCCAGACAGAGGGGAAGAGGCAACAGACTGGTACACTTTGGCAGGGGATGAGCCCCAGGCCGGTCTGTTTGTGACAACGCGGAAATAAAAATATGTTTATTTCATGACACATCCGATGGTGCGTGTGGTGTGGGAGTCCTTGTCTAACAAATTTGTTCAAGTTGCAGAGGAATGATGCTTGGACATTATGCCCTTGTTCACATTTCTGACTATTTGTGCAGATTGTTATATGAAAAGGGGCCACATGTGTATTTCCCATGCCCATCTATATACTCCAACTCTGTACCCACTCCTATTCCTTGACCAGTTTCTAATCAAAAGGAGTGGGAATTCGAACTCATACCTTGCAGATACTTGTCCAGCACTCTAACACCCCCTTCACTACACTGACTTCCCGTCAATATGTGGCTGCAAAACTGTCTGAACGTTTGTGGTCATGTGCAGGAAACTCCCTACCCACATGGTAAGTTGCTGCAATGAAGAGCCAATAAGAGGCCGAGCTGTAATGCTGAAACTGGAAGTATGAATGAGAAAGTAGAGGCATACCAGACACGGGCGCTCAGAACCCCACTGAGTCCTGAGGAGGGATTTTTAAGTGACCTGACCTCTGTGAATAACAGAAGGGGTAGAATTGGCCTTCGGAGACAAATATGCAATTTGTGGCAAAAAAAAAATCAAACACCCTTCCAGAGGACTATAAGGTAGTAAATGTACTGCTGGTTTCAACAAAGGGATGCAGTAAATTGCAGGCCAGCTAACCAACATCTGTTCTGGGTAAATTAGTGAATCAAGGATAGAATCACTCACAGCAGGGAGGAATAAGCCTACCTGAGGAAGAACCAGCATGGCTTTTGTAAACAGAAGTTTTGTTTTACCAACTTTTAGAGGTCTTTAACAAGCACACAGACATCCCAGAGATTTGGGGGTAGAGCGGGAGAGGGCATGATTTGGGGAGGGACCCCCACAGGTTAATAATGCCACAGAGTTCACCCCTCAAAGCAGTCATTTTCTCCAGGGGAACTGATTTCTATAATCTAAGAGATCAGTTACAATTTCAGATCTCCAGGTCCCACATGGAGGTTAACAACTTTCATATACATGAACTTCCAAAACACTTTTGACATCGCACCCAAAGGCTCATGGGCAAGCCATCACTAGCTTAATCCAGAACAGATATTTCCAAGGGCCAATGATGTCCACCCATGCAACATGATATTTCAGGCCTTCTCCCCTCCTATGGCAGCCTAAAATGCCTTCTCTAGATCCTGTTCCTAGGGGTCTTCTGGGCTCCAAAAAGTGGATTTGTGGAGATCTTGCTATGCCATGATTGGGGGGATGCAGGAAAATCATACTCCATTGTTACCAGAAATGGTGGGAGTCTGTCCCTTTTAGAGTGGGGAAATTAGTGAAAGCAGACTCATGGCTTTAATAAAAGGTCAGGCAAGCGCAAGATCTTTGCTGCCCATGTATACCAGGATCAGTTTTTGCAAGAAATCTGCAGCAGAGCAAAATAACGTTTAACAATTTTAATAATGGATGATAGGTGTACACAAGCACACAATAATCAAAACAGAACACACACACACTTAGGATTTAAGCAGTGTAGAGGGGATAGGTTTTGAATAGCTGAAGGGAATTTGGGGAGTAACGGTTATAGTCACCTGATCCTGGAGTGAAAAAGGTCTGATGGACAGAGCTGGGTGACCTGCGCTTAGCTCTGGTAAAAGAAAGATCAATGCATTTGGGACAATATCAACAGACAGAGAGGTGTTCAAAGATATTGAACACTGGCTACTAGGAAAGGGGGCTTCTTATAGGGGAAAAAGGAACCCTCAATGTTATGCAGAGTGTACTTTAATCTCTCAAGACAAAAGGGAATCTTGCCTATCCGGGGAAAGACAAGAGGCAGACCTCAACCTTAATGGTTGGGTTGTTGATCTAATGGGTTGAGGCATCAGTTTGATGTTCTAAGGAAATGGCAGGGAATATATCATATATATGCTTCTTTGATCAATTTACTTGAAGATATAACAGTGCTTTGGATTTGTTAGTCCACCCTATTCCAGAGGCTTAGATAGAGTGACAACAAATTACAAACACAGGCTCAAAATATCATACTACTATCAGTTTACTGCAGATAAACCATTCATGCTAAAACACCATCTGCTTGTAGGCTTAACCCCAGCTGCCGAAGGAATCCTTGCCAACACAAAAAGATCTCTCAGAAGATGCTTTGCCAGCACTTTCAAACGTAGGTATTACCCAGTTGGAAAACCTTTTGGCTCCTTAAGAAGTCAGAAATGGTGGGCCTCACTGCCTGGCATTATGAGCTGGATCCTGGAAAAAGTCATTCCATTTATTAAGGTGGTCTTTATGAAGATAATTTACCACTTGCCTTTGCTAACTGAAGCTCACATGTCTTAAGGAATGGGAGTTACATTTAAGCGTAACAAAGCTGCCAGAATTGGGCAATTTGTCTAACATAAGAAAAGGGGGAACAAACTCGACCAAAAAAATCACCAGAGAAACCTAAGAGAACATAAGAAAGAGTCTGCTGGATCAGACCACACTCCATCTAGTCCAGAACTTTGCTACTCGCAGTGGCCCACCAGATGCCTTTGGGAGCTCACATGCAGGTTGTGAAAGCAATGGCCTTCTGCTGCTGCTGCTCCCAAGCACCTGGTCTGCTAAGGTATTTGCAACCTCAGATCAAGCAGAATCAAGATTGGTAGCCATAGATCAACTTCTCCTCCATAAATCTGTCCAAGCCCCTTTTAAAGCTATCCAGGTTGAGCTAAAGACAACAAAAATGGAAAATAAAAGGAATATGTTTATTCAGTGTGCACCGATTGGTGATTAAAAACAACAGGTCTGAGAAATAGGCTCCATTAAGAGTACGGTGGAGCCCTGCGGCACAGGGTGGTAAACTGCAGTCCTGCAGTCAAAGATCTGCTCATGACCCGAGTTCAATCCCAATAGAAGTCAATTTCAGGCAGCTCCTTTTAGGGTGACTCAACCTTCCATTTCTTCCGAGGTTGGTAAAATGAATGACCGGCTTGCTGGGTGTAAAGTGGAGACAGCATAGGAAGGCAACGGCAAACAATTCCATAAATATAGTCTGCCTAATAAATGTTGTGATGTGACCTCACCCTATGGTAATAGTGCTTGCACCCAAAAAGAACCGCAGGCCTGTGTCTTGCTGAGATTAAAAAAACACACAAAATGTATCATAGAAAGCTGACAAAACACGAACTACATAAACCACAAAAGACCAGAATTTTTTTTAGCCATTTGGGCTTTCCTCAGTGGTCTCATCCCCACAGTACACAATAAAGCATGTTTAGGAAGCCTGACCAGATCCTCGTTCACTGGTATAGTGCTTAAGAGTGGCAGACTCTAATCTGGTGAACCAGGTTTGTTCCCCACTCCTACACATGAAGCCTGTTGGCCTAGTCATGGTTCTCTTAGAACTCTCTCAGCCCCACTTACCTCACAAGGTGTCTGCTGCGTGGAGTGGAAAGGAAGGAGTTTGTAAGCCACTTTGAAACGCCTTACAGTTGAGAAAAGCAGGGTAGAAATCCAAACTCCTCTTCTTCGTACTGTGTGCAGCTTAATATGGATTTTAAAAAATGGTTCCTGTATTTCAGTATCAACACACAAACAAGGCAGTGTTATGTAGCCTGCTACAGGTTTTATAGTTCTTGTAAGATGGGGTGTCATCAACCAGAAATCTTTCAAACATGATACGGTTTTAATCTCAGCAAGACTTAGTGTTATTTTAGTGGAGCCTATTTCTCAGGTCCTTTGTTTTCAAACATCGAGTGGTGCACACTGAATAAATATATTCCTTTTATGGTTGATTTTTCTCTGTCTGTCCAGTGGCAGGCAGCAACTCTTTACAGTCTTAAGCAGGGAACAGGCTTTCCTTGCTTCCTACTTACTGGAGATGCCAGGGGCTGGACCCACAACACTATGCGTGCAAGGCTTGCTCTGGTCAAAGGCCTAGGGACACTCTCCCCAATGTGACTTCCCATGGGTCTCCCCCCACTCCTTTTTTCTTGGGAGTCTGCCCATCAGCCAATCTTAATCTCGCACAACAGCTGTCAGGACTTTAAATAGGGACATGGCCACACATCGCATAGGACACATGAATAAAACACCATATTGCAAGCCAGCATGTAGTCCCCACCCCCAATGCATTACAAGGAAGCATTCGGTAGCCGTGGTTACATTTATTTTGACTGCAAACTGATAGGAATGGAAAACCCTGTTCAAATAGAGATGCGTGTTCTCTTTTGCAAGACGCGAAGATTCAATGGAAGTCTGCACCAGAAAAATTAAACAGGAGTCCAGCGGCGCATGAAAGGTTAACAATCTAACTGCATCAGCTTTTGCAAGTCAAAGCTGACTTTATAAGAGACATGGAATTTACAACCTTGGCAGTCATTTACACTTATCTTGTGTACTGGGTTTATAACTCTAAAGATGTATACTCCATGCCTCTGATGAAGTGAGTTTTGATTCACAAAAGATGACATTTTTTCATCTTTGCGGAACACTGGACTCCTGTTTCTTCTTAGAAGGTCACTGAGCATCAAGTGCAAGAAGGAACCTTAAACAGTGTCTCGTGTCCAAGCCCTTATGCTTCTTGGCAGCATCTTACTGTGTTATAACGAGATGTAACACATGCTTAACAATCCAGTTTTATGGGCAAGCAGTGTGCTCTCTGCCCTGACCTGGATGGCCCAGGGTAGCCCAATGTCATCAGCTCTCAGAAGCTAAGCAGGGTGGCCCTGGTTAGTACTTGGATGGGAGACCACCAAGGCATACCAGGGTCACCATGCAGTAGAAGGCAATGGCAAATCACCTCTGTTAGTCTCTTGCCTTAAAATCCTACTGGGTTGTCCCAAGTCCAATGTGACTTGACGACACTTTACGCAGTGTGCTGTCTGTAGTAGGGGCCAAGACCAAAGAGTGTTTGCTTCTGTTATTTTCTTTTAAGACAATCTTTAGAAAAAAAAATACATGTATGTATATGTGCTTGTCAAATGTCTCCTTGAAGTTGTTCTTTTGAAGAAACATCAGCTTCTTCTGTATGTTTTCTGACTGTGTTTTAAGCCAAAACAAGACGAAACCTACCCACTGCAAATTTTACACCTCCCGCTCAATGGCTGGCCAGACCAGCAAAATATTGGCAGATTTCTTTGGGATGGGCATACCAAATAGACGCATTTCCTGTGATTAGTATATTAAAGAAAATGGACAGGAATGGCAAAACAATGGCTGGCAGCAAACAAGGTAGTTGCTTTGGCACAAAGTAATCTTTAGTTAGAACCACAACATCAGCTTAAAATAAAACAAGTGATTTCTTTGATATTTTTTTTAATTAAGCAGAAGATTTGCTCTTGAAACCTTTGTTAGCCCAGGCTTGATTGCTGGGACCAGAAATCACCTGTAACAATTAAGCCCACGCAACATTAAAAATAAGAATCCACACTCACAGATTATAGTGCTCAAAATAAAAACAACAAAAGAAATGCTCAAATTATGTTATTAACTTCTGCTCAGTACAGGGAATGCTAGTGGAGTTACAGTCCGTTGATTCATTTAAAACAGGAAAGTTTAAAAGCATTGCTTCAAATTATGAAAAAGTAGAAATTAGGTAAACAAGAGAAACATTCACCTGTAGCACTGGGGTAGAGGAAAGGAAAATCATGCCTCATTCACAGCACTCAAAGATGCCAAGAAACAGTTTTATGACAGCATATAATCCACAGAGCCCTGACCTGGATAGCTGCAGGCTAGTCTGATCACGTCAGATCTCAGAAGATAAGCAGGATTGGTCCTGGTTAGTCCATCAGTGGGAGAAAGAATACCAGGACCGTGATGCAGAGGCAGGAAACAGTAAACCATCTCTGATGTCTCTTGCTTTGAAAACCCAATGGGGTCGCCATAAGTCAGCTCTGATTTGACAGCACACAGACACAGTAGATCACGCCAGCTAGAGTTCAGTATGGATGCTAGCTAGAATTTATTTATTTATTTTATTTATTTTTTTCAATTTATTATACCGCCCCATCCCCGTAGGGCTCTGGGCGGTGTACAATACAATGCACATATACAGATAAAAATGCACGTATACAAGTAAAATAACTAAAACCATTAAAAGCAGCAGTAAAATAAAAACTAGTAGAAAGATTAAAACTAACACGCAATGGCGTCCGACAGATCCATTTCCAAACCCTCTTTCAGGGGGAAGATCAGCAAACCCCAGATGGCAAAGGCACTGATGTAAAGGCCGGGGCACCATCAACGGGGCTGATCCTCCAAAGGCCTGGCGGAACAACTCCGTCTTTACAGGCCCTGCGGAATTCAGTAAGGTCCCGCAGGGCCCGGACAGCTGGTGTGGGAGAGTGTTCCACCAGGCCGGGGCTAGAGCCGTAAAGTTGTGCCCTGGCCCGTGTGGAGGCTACAGCCGTGACTCATCCAGGGGCCAGGGACCACCAGTGTAGATTGGCCTCCGCTAGAGAGCCTAAGAGGCCGTGATAGGGACATGTGGGGCGAGCTGCGTCCTGGCTGATATCGGTACGGTCCCAGGCCTGCTGAAGGCCTTAAAGCGTCAGGCACCAACACCTTGAAGATGATTCGAACTCTTACTGGGAGCCACACTGTGCAGCTGGCTTGTTACTGCGGCTGGATATGATCCCAGGTGGCACCTCGCTCTGCAAGCAGACGCTAAGCCAAGCTGCATTTTGGACCAGTTTTAACCTCCCAATCAGACGCAGGGAGGCCCGCTGCATAGAGCGGAAGTTACAATAGTCTAGTCTGAGGATGACCGCTGCATGGATCACTGTGGCCAGGATCGGTCTGGGAGAGGAAGGCCAGCCAACTGCCGGCCTGGCTTAAGGAAAGGTGGAAGAAAGGCAACCCGGAAAGTTATATGGGCCGCACCTGGATCTCCATTGATAGGAGATCGTAATCCAGGTGGACCCCCCCCAGGGTTATGCATCGAGAGGGGGGTCGGTGCCAAATGAGACCCTCCCACACCGGGCGGCTGAAACATCCCCAACCGCTCCTCACGGCCCAGCCAGAGGATCTCCGCTTCATGGATTCAGTTTTAACCCTACTCTGTCGCGAATTCAACCAACGAGCAATCGCCTGCAAACAATGCTGTAGAGCTGCAGGGGCGGGGGCCGCTCCCCCCTGCATCGGCAGAATGAGCTGAGTGTCATCTGCATACTGATGACAAGACAGCCCAAACTCCGTAATTCAGCTGAGAAAGGGGTCGCATGTAGATAAGTTAAACAACAGCGGGGATAATAATGCCCCTGGGGTACACCGCAACCGCTGGCACTTCCGGGAGGCCTCCTATCCCTGCACCTCACTCTGCTGAGTCCACCCCCCGAGAAACGCGAGGCAATCCACTGAAGCGATCGTGCCCCGTGACTCCAGAGAGGCAGCCAGGGCGGTGGGTCAAAGCTGTCATGGTCGACTCACATCAAACGCCTGCGGTAAGATCTAGCAATGCTCAGCAGCTCGCATCCGCCTTTGGTCAAGCTGCATAACGGATGTGTATCCTGTGATCGCAGCAACGAACAGTCTCCGCCATTCCATGCCCAAGCAGCACGGAAGCCGGACTGAAAGGGGTCGAAAGCCGATGTGTCATCCAGGAAGCCTTGAAGCTGTTCCAGCACCACTCTCTCAATTACCTTCGCCAGAAACGCACAGATCTCGGAACGGGCGGTAATTGGCCAGATCCCTAGGGATCTAATGATGGTCTTTTTAAGAGTGGGTGGACCACTGCCTCCTTCAACCCATCTGGGAAAACCCCTTGCTCAAGGGGAGTTATTGATGATAATTTCAACAGATGGGGTCGTGAGGCTCCGCCTCGGCAGGCTTTCACACAGCCAAGACGGGCACGGATCCAGAGGACAGGTAGTAGGTCTAACAGCAGCTAAGGTCCCGTCTACAGCGGCTTCCATAGAGTAGGGAAAACCACAAACACGGCCAGAAGACGGCAAGGGAGTCTCCAGTTCACCAATTGTAGCCAACGCGGGTGGGAGGTCATGGCGGAGCCGCACGCAACCTTATCCGCAAAGAAGCTCAAGTAAATGCCTCTACAGCTGATATCCAATTGAGAGTTTGATGACCCTCTCTGACAAGGAGTGTCAATGACCCAATTATGCGCAAACAATTCGAGTTGGATGTAGAGCTAGCTGGACGCCGCATGGGTGAGGAGAAGAAGACCTCTCTTCGCCTTCGTCGGCCATCTCATAGGCTTTCATGGCAAACGCCATCCCATAAGATGTTCAAGCGCAGCTTCGCCGTGAGATTTCCTCCACACTCGGCTTCTAGATCGGCCTAAGACCCCGCTTTCATTTGACGCAACTCCTCCGGTGATACCATGGAGCTGCCACGAAAACGGGGCGAGGACGCCGGGGGGCAACAACATCGATGGCATCGGAGAGCCGGGCATCTCCAGTCCTCCACCTGCTCATCGAAAGTGTGTCGGCAGGTTCAGGGTCCCCAAGAGCATTCAGGAAACCAAGTGGGATCCATAAGTCTCCGCTGGCAGGCAAAAAATCGCCCGTCAGCTTCTAGACCGGGTAAAGTTGCGGCAAGTCCATCCGACCTTCAAGGCATAGTGGTCGGACCATGGCACTCTATTGATAGAGGATAATGCACTCAGGTTCATCCCTGACCAAGACCAAATCCAGCGCGGTGACCGATTCCCTATGGGTGGGGCCAAAGTTGATTAAGGAGAGGCTTCCAGCGTCAGCCATGGATGACACTAGGTCCGCTGCCGCCGTGACATGAGGATGCAAGGCGCCGATGCGTGGATGTTGAAGTCCCCCCAAAACAATAGTTTGGGGAACCGCAACGCCCAGTCCGACACCCTCACCTCCAGCAGCCGCGGACAGGTCGCCTCCCAGCTTGCGCCAGGGCGCACCGGCGGTACACCAGGAGAACAGCCAACCTCTCCGAGGCCAACCACTCTAGGCCGACACACTCCATGCCAGTGATCTCCGGGACAGGGACTGCCCTAAAGGGGATAGACTCACGGATGAACAATGCCACCCCCCCCCCCCCGCCCCCCTGGGTTCGTGATCGGGGAAGGCATCGCCGTAAACCCGGGCTGACTTCGCCTAAGGCGACGGGTTCTCACCTTCACAAGCACTCCAGGTTTCGGGGTGGACACCTGCCAGGTCCACCTGCTGGGCACCGAGAAAATCTCGAAGTACCATGGTCTTGTTGTTGATGGACCTGGCATTGATTAGCACCAATGACTAATTGGCGCTGATGCCGGCTGTAGCAATGCCCTCCTTTCCCTCTTTTATGTGCTGCAATTCTATCTCCCAGTTTCTTGTTGACCCAGAATTTGTCGTTAAATATGAGTTAGACACGCTGCGGTGTGCCTGGAAAGAGTAACTACAAACCATGAATTTGCGGTTATGGTTTTCCTAGCATGCAATGATGGGTTGTTAGGAAAAGAGGAATAGGGATTGTCTCCTAGTAGGGGAGGGGATGTGCAGGTCTGAGGCTTGGGCCCAAATGGCTGTTAAATGTGAGCCAGCCTACAGAAAAGTGAAGACGGGGACTTAAATCCAGCAATGTGCAAGAAGAGAAAAATAAGTGGACTTAGAGCGGTTCTGTCTGCACGTGATTTTGGGCAACACCTAGCACTTTCCTGTAGGTTAGATTACTGCATTACACTCTACATGGAGCTGCCCTGAAAAGGGTTTGGAAATTCAACTGGTGCAGTATGCTGTAGCTAAGATACTGACTGAAGTAGGTCATGCAGCTATGTTACTCTAGTCTTGGCCTACCTAAATGGTCCTCTATTTATTTCTAGCCACAATCCAAGGTACGGACCTTCAATGTCCTATACCTGACGGACTGCTCCCCCCCTTAAGAACCCAACCACTGTAGTCGTCTTTGTAGGCCCTGATTTGGGTGTCCCCACCCCCGCCCCAACCTTCTGAGATTAGGCAGGTGGCAATCTGAGAGAGGGCCCTCTTGATCAGGGGGCCAAAGCTCTGGAACTCTCTCCCCAGGAAAATCCACCTGTCCTCTTCTGTTGTCACCTTCTGCCAGCAGGTGAAGACTTTTTATGTTTCATCTGGCATCCCCTCAGCAATCTGACCTGTAATTATTTTTATGTTTTCTATGCACGTTTTAATTGCTGTAATGCTGTGCTCTTCTTTGGTTTTAATGGTTCAAGACACGCTTTGGTATGTATGCTTTTAATCTATTAGCGGACTCGGTGGTCCCAAGGAGAGCAAAAAGGCAGGGTATGAATTATACAAATAAATAAATGTTGTCATGCCAAGTAGATAGCTGCACAAAATCTTGTGCAAGTGAAAACACAAATGGGGAAAACAACAAGTTTCACTTCGCGCAAGATGGTACTGTATTCGTGTTCTTCCTTTATTAAATTTTTAGGCTGTCCTTCCCCTTATGGGCTCAGGGCAATGTCCACCACTTAAAAGAAACAATCAGTACCGATTTGTTTACATTTTAAAAAAATTAACATGTAACCTTAAAACAGCTCAATTCATTAAATTAGAAACATTCAGTACTCTCCCCACGTGGCGGCTCAACCCCACTGAAATAGTCGGAGAAGGGAGCAGGAGAGAGTACACTCCCCCAGGTGGCAGCTATAACCCCAATATGGTGGTAGGGAAAGGAATAAGAGAGAGGGATGCCAGTTGCTCCTAGACGTCCTCAGACCGTACTATTTCTGCCTCGATGATAGGCCGGTGGAACAGCTCCGCCTTGCATGTCTTGCGCCTCTGCTGGAATGATACTTCTAGCGCCACCAGAAATACTGGACACAATCCAAGGTATGAAAGTAACACCAAATAATTCCAAGAGGGGGACCTCAGGCTATTTTCTAGCCTCTCTTCAGCACCTTTCCTAACTAGCAAGATGTCCCTACTTGAATGAAGTTCACTTAGACCTAGGAAACTTAACTGGCTTCAGCAGCTGGGCTTTGCATAGCACCCTTCACAAAATGCATGTAGAATTTCCATTAGTAGGAAAACAGGTGTAGACCCCACAGTACTGGCTGTATCGTGTTTCGATTCCTTCGTATCTAGGAAAATAAAACACTCATTCAGTTCCAGCACAGATACCTTAACCCTTTCACTTCTGTTCTACCGCCGCACGAGATCATAAGAAAGGCAGAGTTCCACACTCGAAACTTTACAACAAAAATAGCTTTGTTCAGAATTCCCAAAGCATGGGCTCATGTGGTAAAATCCAGAGCCACCTGTGCAAATTCCTGCCACAGCAGATGTAGGGATCCATTACCTACTCACATTTAACTAAATTTGAGTCTGCAGCATGCCAAATGGAACACTAGTGAGACTGTACTCTACAATTTCAAGAACTTTCTGCTCTCAAGAACCCTTTCCGCATTGTGGGTATATTCACAGATGGGTCATAGTGACTAGGGCTATTGTTTCCCTGTTGATTTATTACTATTTATTGTTTCCCGATTGATTTATTACTATTTACTTCCTGCATTTACTTTACTTATTTTGCTTTATTGTGATTTTCATCCTGTCCTACACTGACATCTTTGCTCCTGGCCAGTGTCTTGGTAGTTTTGGCGCCACCCAGAGAAACACTTCTTACCATGACATACCATTGAAGATGGCAGTCACAGTGCAGGCAAAACATTAGGAGGAAAACCTACTAGACCACAGCCAGACAGCACAGAAAACCCACAACAGCCCACTCAGACACAGCTTTCTAAGAAGTTCACATGCAGAGGCATAAAAGCAACACCTTGCCCCCAACAACTCATACCCAGGGATATACTGCCCCTGAACATGGAATGAATTCTTGAAGGCTTTCACAGCTGGAATCATTAGAGGGTTGTGGGTTTTCTAGGTTGTATGGCTGTGCTCCAGCATTTTCTCCTGATGTTTTGCCTGCATCTGTGGCATCTGCCAGCCACAGATGCAGGTGAAACGTCAGGAGAAAATGCTACTGGAACACAGCCATACAACCCGGAAAACCCACAACAATGTATTCCATATGTTAATTATGCATTGCATGAAAATGTAGTTTATTTGGCCAGTGCATAATTTTTCATTGAGTAACCTCCATCTTCTCCCAAGTGGGTGTTTGGCCACACTTGCTTTCACATGCTAAGAGGCATTTCCTTCTTTCCCTATGTATCTGCTAGTCAAAGGATTTTGAGTTACTAAGGAGAAAAGCAATTATATAGATATACTAAATAAATATGCTCCTTTCCACAAATGTATAAACAATACTCAAAGAAAAAGAATAGCTAGCACTGGTATAAAAGTGTGCTCAGATCTTGCCATATACCCAAAACCAGTGATGCAGTTATAGATTTTTTATGGGGTGGGTTCGGGGTGTGTGGTCATGCCCCCACCAGCCCCTGGGGGCGCGGCCATGCCTCCCCAAGCCCCCCCAGTCTCAGTGCTTATAAAAGCAGCTCTCTGAGGCCGGAGACTGTAGACTTCCCTGCCCCCCCACCCCCCGCCGGCTGGGCTGCCAGCCGGCAGTCCCTTCTGCTCTCCCCTCTGGGCAGAGGTGTAGCTAGGGAAAATGGAGCCTGGTACAAAATCTGAGTTTTGCGACCCCCCCCCCTCCCCATGGGCGGCTGCTGTGATGCTGGAATCCACCCCCAAACAGCATCACTTTCAATGGTGTTTAAACTAGGGAGACCAGATTCTCCTTTTAAATCCACCTTAAAGGAAGAATCTGGGGTCCACAGTTAAAACAACATTGAAAGTGATGCTGTTTTGGGGGTGGATTCTCCCCTACCCTGAAACAGCATCATTTTCAATGTTTAAACTGCTGTCAGGGGTGCAATTGTTAAGCTAGCAGCACCAAACTTTAAGGGTATCTTTAGGAGACTGTCCTGATGATACCACCCAGGTTTGGTGAAGTTTGGTTCAGGGGGTCCAAAGTTATGGACCCCCAAAGTGTAGCCCCCATCTTCTATTAGGTCCCATTGGAAACAATGCGTTATGGCGCACCCCCTTTGGGAGTCCATAACTTTGGATCCCCTGAACTAAACATCGAACCTGGGTGGTATCATCAGGAGAGTCTCCCAAACAATCCCTGAAATTGTGGTGCTGCTAGCTTAAAACCTGTGCCCCCTGCAGGCCAAAAACTGGGAAAAAACTAAAAAATACAAAAAACCACAAACGGGGGGCAGAGCTTCGGACATATAATGGGGGGGGGTTGAACCCGGGAAACCCCCCTTACCTAGGTTCTTGCTCAAAACCACTTGTAAAGTTTGTGATATGACCTAGCCTCTCGCAGGCTGGAGAACTCATGCAAATCTAACAGCCTGTTTTTCATTGATGGCAAAGGTGAACTGAAAGGAATTAATTCCCAGAATTTCCGTGCTATGGATCTTTTTATTTGAGGTCCACAAACATGGTTGCTACTGGCAAGCTCCTCCCGCCCAACCAACCAAAGCCCTGCATATCTCACAAAGAACTGACTGAGGGGGGTGGGGAATCCTCCTGCCTACCAAATTATTTGCATGTGCCAAAGGACACGGGATGGCAGCAATGGTGAATTACAAGTAAGGCCAGATACAAAGTGAAACTAGGCAAACTCCTCAGAATAGCAGAAAATTCAATGTAACAAGACTCACTGAACACTGGTGTGGCCTGCGCTACATACAAAACATCTGCAAGCTGGGTGACTGGAATTTCAACCACAGGAATGAGCATGTGCCATCTTGAAGGCATGGAAGCAAGTACCGGTAAATACCACAACACTGAATTTAAATCCAAGTGACATGAGCAGGTTGGTTGAAGAATTGCATTGCATCCAGTGCCAGTCCACAGTCAGATTAGGTAGGGATTGTACAAGTATGTACAAGAATTAGCTGTAAAGGCTAAAGAATTAACTATAAATTAACTACAAGAAATGTAATCTCAGGCGTATCTTTTGAGTACTTGCTCTTTCACCGTATTGCTTACTGCAAACTGTGCTGTTTGCATCATCTACCCGTGAATTTGGTCACGAATTTAATTATTTAGACAATTCTTTTCTGGCTTTTGGGAACTTGTTCAAGGCAGCTTATGAATAAAAAATAAATAAAAACAAAACATTAATACACATTAGTTAAAATCCGGCATTCAAAACCACGCCCAGCATGAAAACACAGAGAAGTGCAGATCACTAACAGCTTAAGATCAATTTGAAAACCAAAACAGTGTTAATGTCATCAAATAGGGTTGTTAATGGTTTTCAGTGATGACTGTGTTCATCTGCCTCACCCCTCCATGTCAGTAATGGCTGCCTCACCCTAAGCAAATGCCATTCAGGCATACGTTTCAGAAAACAAACCGAGGATCATGTTGAAAGGCAGCTATTACATGAGTGCATTACTTGACCAATAGATTTAGATCAGTGATGACAGCAGAGATTTAGTGAGGACTCTTGGGTTTCTGGGCCAATTTAGAATTATCACTGTGTTGTCTGTAGACTCTTCTGGTCTGATCATCTTTACTTTCAGGTCCATACCACAGACATGCAACCGGCTACAAGCTTATTTTCAGCTTCTTCCGTTGCCAGGATGGGAAACTCTCTCACTCTTTCTCTCCAGGAATAAAGAACCCTTCAGAAGAGGGTGTTCTTTACAACAGCAACCCCTGTCTCTTACAAAATGCAACTACAAATACTCTTCCTGCAGCCGGTTATCAGGGCTGCACTTGGGTTTATGCAGAAAATGTGAAAGTTAGGGTTGTGCCATTTCTATACCTAAGTTTCCTTCAAAAAGAAGAAAATATGAATATGCATCTGGGAACCCTGATTTACGTGTTATGAACTTACTGCAGAAAATACTAGTAAATACATATAAATCATGTTTGCCCTGCAAAGTGTAGTGGCCCCTTTAATTGAAGATTTTTTACACCTGTAAGCAGGATGGGGATACCGCACTTTGTTTTTCACAGCGCAAATTAAACAGATTTCACAATGGCCCCGCCATACCAACAACTAGCCCGAATGTCTTATGACAAAGCAGACTCCACTCACAGCAAAATGTAGACCTAACATTCCAGCTTAGCCCTCTTCGATTAACAGCCCAACCTTACACACTTCAACTCAAAAGCTAGTTCAGCGGTGTTCTTCCACGTCACAGTTCGTAGGAACCTTCTAGCATTCAGGAAATGGGAATATATATTCCCAGGGCTTTCTTTGGTGGCAGCGCTCACTGGTACTGAGTATGGCATCTTTTTTTCTGGGCTTTCTCAAGCCCTGAGGAGGGAATTGGTGGAAACTGGTGTAACCTCATATATTACTATTGGCATTTTTCTATTTTTAATAAAAACCAATGATTATTCCAGATCAGGGGTCTCCAAAGTAAAAGCCCGTGGGTCACATCCAAATCACCAAACCCAGCACTGAACTGGGAGCTCAGTTTGGCTGGGACCAGCTTTATACTGCTGGCTCTGCCTTCAAGAGAATTCAGAGGGGGAGCTTTGAAGGTAGAGGCAGCAATATAAAGCTGGACCTCACCAGGCTGAGCCTGCAGTTCAATGCGCGGCCCTTGGAGATTTGTAAAATATACAATGTGGTCCTCCTACTGAAAAGTTTGGAGACTGTTCCAGATAAGCCTACCTATTTTGCTTCTTTGTTCATTCGCAACAGCACACTAGAGCACCTTCTGATGCTTGCAAATGAATCCTATAATTTATCAAAATGGATCAGAGAACGAAGAGAACCAAGGCAAAAAAAGCAGTGCTCCATTCTATCCCTTTTTGCAGCGACTTGCGCCCAGAATAAAGGTTAGAAAGGATTCCTCCGTGTGTCAAACCCCCCCCCCCCACCCGACCAGTAACAACTCGCTTGAAGGGTTCAAGGAATTTATTCATAGCAAGAGAGCACAGCAAAATAGAATTCAGCTGAAATGGTGACAGAACCAGTGATAATATAATGTGGCATTCCCCACCCCTCATGAGAACACAGTCAGAGATCAGGCTGGGAACTCGGCTTCACCACAAGGAGCCAAGGAAGTCCAGCTGATAAGCACCTGAAGAAGCAAAGGCAAATCCATTTCCCAGCACTATCCCACCCCCCCCCCCCCCCCCCCCCCAAATACAATGGCATTGTGACACTAATATGGTACGGTGGTTGTAGTATGAGACCAGGATGAAGAAGGTCTGGGTCCAAATGCCATGCAACCTAAACATTAACTAGATGATCTTAAGCCAGTTATTCTCAGTCCAACCTACCTCACAAGATTTGTTGTTAGGATAAAACAGAGAGGAGGAGAACCAGACATGTCACCCTGATTGTTTTGTTACAGATACTGAGATCAAGGATATACATATGTACTCATAAATGGAAAGAAAATAACTAAGTAGTATTTGACTACATAATGGATAACCTATACAGATCAATTTAACTGTGAAATAAATGGTTTTATGTCAGAACACTGAGGACAGTGGGGAAGGCACGTGGGCCAGTGGCAAAGTATCTGCTATGTCTGCTGAAGACTCAAGTATAGTAACCTCCAACAAGTCCAGTTAAAAAATGGATCCGATTTGAGTTGAAGTCAAAGTCCTTTGTCTAAGACCCAGGATAGCTTTTGCCAATCAGAGTAGACAATACTGACCTTGATAGTCTGACGTTCTGACTGTAGAAGACAGCTTCAGTACAAAAACTGGAACCTGACAGCTTTGTAAGATTTCATCTTGAGTGTGCAGGAGTGGAACATGTAATCATGATGCAATTCTATAGGTTCCCTCCCAATCCATTGCTGACTGCTCAACATTTGCAGAAAAATGTTTTAAGCAAGACTTTAGGACCATTCCTGGCGAGCTGCGTTTGTGGCATGCCATCTTCAGTTACAGAACCGAGAAGAGGAGAACTCACAAGTCCCTTAACCTGATAAATAAAACAAAAACAAGCAGCTATTACAGATATGGAGATATTAAGAACATAGTTTTGCTAAAGGTTTTGAACACTGGAAGAAGAGCAGGAGGAGGAGTCTGGATTTATACTCCACCTTTCTCTCCTGTAAGGAGACTCAAGGTGGCTTAAAAACTCCTTTCCCCACAACAGACACCTTGTGCGGTAGATAAGCCTCTGCCACTCAGGTGGAGTAGTAAGGAATCAAACCCGGTTCTCCAGATTAGAATCCACCTGCTCTTAACCACTACACTACACTGGCTACATTAAGTTGGATCCAGCCAGCTTTTTCATTTAGTCTCACCTGATTCCCTTCCTTTCTCCAGCCCTCACTGCAAGAAGATTTTCTTCATGCAGGTCCCATGATTCTAAACATAGTTCTATTGGAGGGTAAAGTGGAGTCCCTCCTTCCATTTTCATGAGCTTCAAAGCTGGCTGGATCCAACCCATCGTCAGATATGTAGCAGTTTCTAGTATTTGGCAACTGCCCTCCGGTTGCCAAGGAATATCAAACTGCAGAGTTGCTCTGACTGTTGATGGATGGATAATGACATTGGGATGGTCATTACCTCCGTGGCAACAGTACAGGGATGTCAGAGGAATATAGCACATGGAACTGCTGATGCTTTTTGCAGGCCTGCCTCGGCTTCCTCTATCCAATGCTCTTTCTGCAAGCCCAACCGTCCCAGAGTACAAACACAACTGAGGGCGCTTCCAGGGCTGCAGACTTCCTAGGCTGAGTGCTGGAACACTCTGCACACAGCAAAGGGTCCTGTGACACCTGGAAGAATACTGAATTGACTGCAACAGGCAGGGTCTTTTCTACACAGACAACTACAATCCAAAGCAGAGTGGCATCCATGGATTCAATAGATTTAGAAAGGTGTAACTGTTACAGACGGGCACTGCAGATGTGTTAAGTCTTTAACCAAATGCTATTTCAGAAACAGACTAAAACAATTCTCTACCCTTTTGCGCAGGGTCCCTGATGTTTTCGAGCTGGCAGGCACACTTGGAATTTTGACAGCGTGGTGGGTGCAGGCGCAAAATGGCTACAACAAAAGAGCTGCTGCAGGAAATACAGCCAGTCGCCAAGTGGGTGCCACAGCTTAGCATCAGACATATGGGGAGTTCCTCATGCTATAGAGAAAAACTGCTCCCAAAGTAATGTTTTTAAAAAATCTATAGTCAGTAAAACCTTCAGTGGCCAATCAGAAATACTGCTGGGTGAAAGCCTCACTGGGACTTGCCCACCATTCTAACAACACTTGGTGGGCACCAGGAAACATGTCAGCAGGTGCCATGTCACCCACGGGCACCACGCTGGGGACCCGTTTTAGAGTATATACAAACACTGCTGATCCTTTCTCACTTATTTTAGATTATGTTTTACACTTGACTGAGTCCTAGGCCCCTTCCGCATATGCAGAATAATGCACTTGCAACCCTCTTTGCAGCTGTGTGGAATAGCAAAATCCACTTGCAAACAATTGTGAAAGTGGATTATTCTGCAGAAGGGGCCCTAGCTTACAAAACACAAGTAATAACATTTCTGTTAATATTAAACGGGACAGAGCTGGAGGGAAGGAAGGGGGAGTAACAAAGAGATAAGTAACACGTCCTTACCTTACATTCCATTGAAGCAGCCGTTTTACAAACAATTCTTGACTCTAAACCACTCCAGTCAGACCACATTGCACTTCAGGAGACAGCTTTCCAGCTCAGTTTCAAACTAGCAGTGGAAGTTTGTCGAGAGTCTGAGTCTCATGGCACGAGCAAGACAGCACCCTGATCTGCGTCAACTCGATTGCATGCATTCATGCTCCCAAAAGATGACAATTGTTTAGGCGTGCTGGACCAAGGAGGCCCAAGATCATCTTTGGCAACCCTGAATTCACTAGCACAGTCACATCATCACTCCCACAGACTGATTCGTCCCCCCATCCTTTGGATGGGGCTCAAAATCTTATACCTTGAAAATCTTGTTGGTCTCTAAGGCACCTCTGAATTCAAATCTGGCTGTTCTACTGCAAACCACATGAACAGCAGCCTTGAATCCGATGAACCAGGTTTGCTTCCCCACTCCAATATATGAGGCCTGCTGGGTGTCTTCTCAGAAGTCTCTCAGTCCTGCCTACTCCACGAGATGTCTACTATGGGGAGAGGAAGGGAAGGCATTTCTAAGCCGCTTTGAGACTCCTTACAGGAGCAAAAGGGTATAAATCCAACCCTTCTTTAAAATATGCCCATTAACAGAGTCAACCCAGGAGGAGCCTGGGCTCAGCCTAAACCACTTAGAATCAGGGAAGCTTGCACAATCCCAAGTCACTAAGCCAACAATGCTTGGTGGAAACCCTATGGAGGAAATGCCATTCACCATAACTCCCTTCTCTTTGCTTTGATGACTAGAAAGCTTCAGTGTCTACATCACATCACTTGATCTCTCCCCCTTGGCATTTATTCAGAGTTTTTTCCATAATTCATTATCCTCATGAATATACAATGGAGGAGGGTGGCGTAATGTTTATCATCAGTTGATAAGTGAACATTGCTAAAAAACTATCTCCAGAGCAACGTATTTATCACTTGCATGTATAGCTCCCCAAAATTAAGACCTGGAGTCATCACCTTGCTAGACTAGAACAGCTTTTGAAAGGTCTGGCTTGTGAAGAAAAGCTGTTTTCTGGGCAGATCACCACAGGTCACCAGTAAGCTCTCTTTAATGAATTCACTGTCAGAGAAAGAACAGCCCTCCAAATCAATCTTCCAAGCTGCTTGAAACTTGCTTTAATCAATGCTTGCTAGTACTTTCAGAGTCTTGAGACAAATCTACATTTCAGATGGTCTGCCTTTGACACTTCTTGAGATTGTCAAATGTGTTTTTGTGCTGGTAATAGAACAGCAGCTTAAACTGTATTATTTTGGAGAAGCAGCTATTCCACAATGGTGGCATTTGGAATTCTCCTCTATTAAAAAACAACTTTGTTGTCCACAGGGCTCTGAACTTCTTGTTTTGTTTATCCATTTCTTTCTTCTTTGCCAAAAATCTGCCTGTGTTAATCACCTGAAACACAAAAAAGTTGAAATAAGAAATTATCGGGTTAAATTCAACGCAAGTGATTTGCAGTCACTACAGTATTAACACGCAGCAAACATGGCAGGCTTTAAAAAGTCAGCTATTTAAAAACCTTGCCTGAAAACAGGAGAGTTGTAAAACAATATTTTTCAAAGCATAGTACAGCTAACATTTGGGGGGGGGGGGGTTGCTGCATCAAAAAGGATATATTTCCCCAGAAATATTTTCAGGCAATTTTTTCCCCAAAGCTCTTCCAAGTCAATCTCAATTACTGGGTTAAATTCAAACCAGCTTATTTACAGGTAAAAATAGAAGAGGGTCTCCGACAATCAAAATGCTAGCCTGCAGATCAGGGGCCCTGCATGGACCAAAGCCATGCAGGTTGGAGGATGCACTAAGAATGGAAATTAGTGAGATCAAGCAAAAAAAAAAAGCTGCCTTAGTACCAGCATCCCCCAGATATATATATTTTTCCCAGGAGGCAATCTAATATGGCCAAGTGGGCCAAAATAATAGAATAACTGACAGGGCCACTTTCTGTCGAACATAAAAGAGATTACTTTTTCAACGCATTCATGCCAAGACATCTTCATATTTATTTCATTACACTGCAAATAATTTCACTTTCAATGAAATAAGCATTGCAATACTTTGAGAACAGGATTTAGTTATTACAGACTCAAGGGGGAAAATATACATAAGATTTTTCTTTTTGCAAGCCCTGCCTTTTTAACATAACGCTGCCATACTCTTTATCAGCTTGTTGGTGCAATTCACTCCAGGTATATACTTCGCTGCCCCGAAGCAGAGCAAGCAATACTGAGGACTTGCAAAGCTCAGACCGAGCAATGTCTTTTCCCAACAACCACATTCAAGCAGAGATACCAGGGGTTGAACCTGGTGCGATCTACAGGCAAACCATGAGGTCTACCATGGAAAGACGATTGCTTAATTAAACCCAAGAAGCGAAGTGCTGTTTAGTACCAAGAATAACTGCGAACCCAGAAGTGAAGCCAAACGTCCACAAGACAACTCAACATGATTAACTCAGTTCTCACGTACCTTTCAGTAACTAGCTCCTCACGCGCTCACGGGAAACATAACCATCCCTATAATAAATTCTTAGCTACACACCGGAAACGGAAACAGTTCCCAACCACCCACTCTTGCCATTCGTTCTTCCCATCGCCAAAAAAAGCCCCTCAGCTCTCCACCGGAGGATGATCGCTATCTCCGCCTCTCCAACCAGATTGATAACCGTTCTCTCCAATCAGAACAAGCCGCTGGGTTTTCTTCCCATTCTTCGGGAAAAGAGCGACGCGCCTCCACAGGACGAGATTTTAAACGTCTCCAAAGGAGGCGCGCTGCGATTGGCTAGTGAGGTAGGCGGCGTTGACCAATCCGAGCTCAGTAGGGTTTTGTTTTTTTGCTACGGCATGAAAAGCCCGTGGGTGGGGCGGAGCTCAAACTCCCGAGCCGCCTTTCTCGAACGTGACTGGCGGCGTGGAAATGATTGACAGGAATATCCTCCTGTCAGTGAACAGTTTGCACCGACGAGGCGAGGGCGGTTCGTGGCCCTTTCCGCGAGCCCCTCAAGGAGTCGTTGAGGAGAAGTTTCTTGAGGGCGGCCATGAACGCCGGTTTCTGCCGCCTGCCGGCGGCTCTGTGGCAGTTGGCGGCGTGGCGGCCGCTGCTTGTTGTCTCTCGGCCGTTTAGTCAAGCCGGGCAGGCCGGCGATGGCGGCGGCGCTTCGAGCTCCGGGTCGAAGGAGGAGGAGGTGAGGAAGCTGGTGCGGGCGCACCCGGTGGTGGTCTTCATGAAGGGCAGCCCGGCCCAGCCCCAGTGCGGCTTCAGCAACGCCGTGGTGCAGATCCTGCGCTTGCACGGCGTCACCGACTACCGAGCCTACGACGTCCTCCAAGACCACGACCTGCGGCAAGGTCAGTGCTGTGCTGGCGGCGCTTTTTTTCGCCCGGAAGAGCCCCGAGGGTCGTCGGCTGTTCCAGAAGAATCGGCCCTGGCTCTGATGAGTTTATATGGTGCCTGGGCTGGTGCAGTGTAGTGTAGCGGTTGGAACGCCCAGCTAGGATCATGGAGTCCCTCGTTGAAATCCCTGCTCTTCTACAGAAGCTCAATGGGTAACTGGGCCAATCGCACACATTCAGCCTCGCAAGGTTGTTGTGAGGATAAGATGGAGGACGGGACAATCCATTTTTAAAAAAATATATTTTTCAGAATATATCAAACCAGAAGAAAGAAATGAGTAAATAGTTGAAGTTATAACATGAGAAATATCTACCCATAATTGTGTAAAGTACAAGTTACATAATTCACCCCATTAAAATGTTTCTGGATTACCAGAGAGACCTTATAAAGTCTTAGCATCTTTATCACTTGCGTGCTGGCTCTAGAGCATTTTTGCTAGTCCAGTTGTTATATCTCAGGGGATGATCCACGTGTTTTGTGATAAAATGTTGGCTTTGCATGTGGAAGATGCAAGGTTTGGTCCCTTGTTTCTACAGTTTTAAAGAGCCAGCTATAATAGTTGTAAAAGACCTATACCTGAGATACTGGTGATCAGAAAAAGCTGTAATGGCTTCTGTTTTAACCAGTGGCGTAGCGCCAAGGGGGCGGGGTTGCATGACGCACACCAGGTGTGCGCCTGTGTGTGGGCGTTCCAGGGCGTAGCGGTGGCATGGCAGGGCTCACACATGCCCCGGGCACAGTTCCCCCTCACTCCAGCCCTGGTTTTGACTATAGACCAGTGTCATGTAGGACAATATAAGAGCATTAGATTCAGGGTGGCACAAGAAAGTACCTTTTTCATGCAGGGAATTATTGGCTTGTGCAGTTAGCAGCCATGGGATGTAGTGGTGACCACTGCTTTTACTGGTTTTTAAGGGAGATCAGTACATTCACAGGGAATAAGTTCATCAGTGGCTTTCAATACAGTGGGGTTCCCCCCAGTCAGGATGTAACCATAATGATTTTGCAAGTGTCCCACTTTGGTAGCAGCTTTTGGAATCTCTGCTTAGCTCATGAACATATATCGGAATGGGACATTGAGCTATAACCTGTATTATGTGGAGATCCTTAAGAGCAGCACATGATGTTAACCTTATTCCTGTTCATGTGGAAGCAACTGGCTTTCAGATTATTAGTATTATATGTGGTTTAGATTGGGTTTTACCAGCCCTTTATTTCATGCACATCTAATTGCAAATATGACTTCCTGTCCACTTGTGAGACTTCGGTGTTCTTTAAAGTGAATATGAAATCCAAATTGGCTAAGAATATTTGACTTTTTTTACGCGCTGATCTTTCCTAGCTCAAAGCAATATAACCACACTTTTATGAATGCCCACTCACAGTTAGTTTTCACTTTCTTGTACATATATATGAGTACAAATCACCTGCATTACGATTTTGGGTGATATCACAACTCTCCATTAATGGGACCATTGGTAGAGATTTGCCCTCTCTTTGATGAGATTATTGCACAGCCATTGAGGATGATCTCAGATGTGGGTTCCTATAGCAGTGGCAGTCCTTGAGATACCCTAGTCCTAAAACATGGGCAGCCCAATCCGGGGGGGGGGGGGGGTAGACCAGTGTCCTGGGACGGCACTGCTTTTAAACAGGCATTCAGTGGCTCAGACACCAGGGAAAAAAGAGAAACTCCCTTCTCTCGCAGGAAAGTCCGTAGGCAAATGAGACTTACTTACGCTACCCTTTGGTGGCATGTTTGCATTAGTGACGTGGGCTGTTCCTGGGCTGAAAGTCCTTTGGGAGCCAACTAAAGTTGGCAGCGTCCCCTGGAACACCAGCACAGCCTTCTGTACTGCAGGAGTGATGGTGTTGATGAACGTTTCATAGTTCCTGTGCCTCAGTACCCCACCACTGGGGTAAGTCTCTCTATGCCGACCTCCATGCCATTTTGCTCTGCTCTGGTGGTACAAGTGCCAGCACAATCCTTCCACTACTTCCAATATGGCTTCATTCCCCCACCTCCCGCCACAATTGCACAGTGAGGGCCTGGTGGAGTAAAGGCAGCCATTTGTACCTGAAAACAAAGTCAGTAAAGATTTGTAGCGTGTTATTGGCCTTGGCTGAAAAAGAACATCTCTGTTCTGTTTACGAAACTCTCTGATTTCGTTTTCTTTGTCCAAATCTTTTCACTGCTTCAGAATTTCCAGAAATTTTATATCTGGCAATAACAAGAAACACGATCATCAAAAATACAGAACAGGCCAGAAAAAAAGTCCTGGCTATAAAGCATTTGGAGATATCTAGTTGCCTTCAGACAGCTGCAGATTCTGTGGTACTGTTTTCTGTGTAGCGGGGAGGAGAAAGGAAATCTAGTCCAGTGTAACTATGAACCATGGATATACTATCACTAGTGAGGCTGGGTATAATTAATAGTTTTCATTTGGGGAATTTTGTAAGAAAGAAAGCTGATAGACTAAAATTATTTCTTCATTTTTTCACAATCTTGTTTAATGAAGACTCTTCTGGAACCCATGGCCGAAGTTCTGTTTCATGGGCTGAGAATCCTGGCTTCAGGCATGATCGAAAGATTCAGTGGCATCCACATTAGCCTATGTAGGAGCCCATGAGTGCTAGTACTGCTTAAACTCTTATGAGTGATTCAAAACTTTCAGAATTATGTCCTTGTAACTTAGAGGTGGGACTGCAATGTGCGTCAGAAGACGTTTCTGGCATAACCACTCCCTGAACTCCAAGGTCTGCTAAGAAGAGATAAAGAACTTGGAAAGAATCTCATTTGCTAACTAGGAAGCATAGAAAGGCATTAAAACATAGTAACAGAACGTTTGAGTTGCGGAGAAGTCCAAGGAGTATTAAGCTTTTCTAGAAAGGGTTTCTGCTTCATGTTTTGAGAACGCTGTATAATAATGGGTGAAGCTATGTTAAGGGAAGAGAGTTGGAATTGGATCCATATCTTTTGTTGTACCTTCACAAAAACCAACAACATCAATGCTGCTGAAATGATACACTTCCATGAAGTCATCTCTATTATAAATTTACTAATTCCTTCATATTCCCAGCTGCAGACCTCGAGTCTCATTTCCTATCTCCCACAAAATAGTATTGTAGCTGGAGTTGTAGGTTTCAGTGTGAGAATTGAGAAACCTCATTTTAAATGTCCACAACAGTCAAAGGTTAGCCTTGGATACCTTGGGCACATTCACAGTTATCAACAACAAAAGCAATGGACTGTTTTGGGTTTTCTGGGCTGTGTGGCTCTTGTCTGGTAGTTTTTGCTCCCAATGTTTCTGAAGATGGCAGTCATAGACATGGGCAAAAATTTAGAAGCTAAACTATTAGGCCACGGTCGCACAGCCTGGAAAATCCACAACAGCCAGTTGATTCTGGCCATGAAACCTCCTGTGCTGAGGTTTGGACCTCAGGGAAACTTGCAACTTCTTCCTTCTTCTTCTAGTGTATGTTTCAACATGGGAACTACTTGACAACCTGAAGCCATGCCAGACAAGGACCTTGCCCCCATTCCTGAAACATGAGCAAGTGTTAGAAGAGCTACACGTGGCTCCTGAGCCACTGAGGATCAGTGTTCAAACCACCACATGTCAGTTCAGTTTTAAGCTTTAAACTCTTGTTCCTTGCATGCAGTAGTGTATGTGTAAAGGACAATATAATTGTTTTGCATCACAAAAGTGAAAAAGATGGCATCCCAATGGGATTGTTGGAGAAATCGTAGGCAGGTCTACTCAGAAGTGAGCCCCATTTTATTTAAGGGGGTTTGCTTTCAGGAAAGTGTTTTTTTGGATTATAGCCTTTTAGCAGTGGTGGAAAAGAAGAGGGAAGGAGTAATACAATGACATGTAGAATTGTGTTTTATTTTACCTATTCTGTACATGTTAAATTGTTTTCCCACTCCTTGCCTGAGCCTTTCTGAAACATGAACAGAAGTTGTCTAATGTGTTTGGGAACATTTGGCTTAACCTGCTTTTGTTTTCTGATCCAGGAGTTAAAAACTTTTCCAACTGGCCGACTATCCCTCAAGTCTTTCTCAACGGTGAATTTGTGGGAGGCTGTGACATACTTCTCCAGATGCATCAAAGTGGAGATCTAGTGGAAGAACTGAAGAAACTGGGAATACGCTCTGCGCTGTTGGATTCAGAGAAAGACCATGGGAAAAAATAAGCTGGCCTCCATGACTTTAACAAAGACAGCTTTTGATATCTTGTTACCAGAAAAGCCTTACATAATGTAGCTCAAAAAGGCAACTTTTTGAACTGACAATGAGGTTTATCACTATTCACCATACACTATGTCTCATTGATTGTGAGGATATTCTTTTATGAAAAGTTTAAGTATAACCACTGCTCTGTAAATCAAATATTTGGAGTCAGACTATGTAAGTAGCTCATTTCTGTTTTGTACTGCTTTGTGAATTTTGCTTGAGTTTGAAATCAGCCACAGAAACTACCCCACTCCGTCAAGATGCAAGTCATTTGTATCTTGCTAATTGTGTTCTGTGCACAATCCAGGCAGACAGTATTTGGATTTTTCTTACACCTCACTCAGTGAAATATAAAGTAAATAATAATGACTTCAGTTCATATTGAGATTTTCAGGGGCCACTTGATTTGTGTGGAATTCCACTTAATGCATATGGACAGTAGAATACATACATAAGGCTGATTTCTCATGTTGAAAATAAATACCACAGCTGTTTTTTTCCTAAATATATCAGTGGGCTTTGGAAAATGCTAAGAAGTGTGGATTAAGAATTAGAATGTAATTTCATTCTACCTCTGCCAAAGAGACTGCCTCAATGCACATTAACCTTCACCATGTATTTGTGTGAACTTCTAAAACTTGCAATTTGTTGGCTCCGTACAGGATGTGTGGAAATGAGCTGTAGAAGAACAAATGCAGTTTCTTGCTGCTGTGGCTCATTTTAAAATATGTGCAGAAACCACTTGGGATTCTGCTTTGGGCAACCCAACCCAGAGCCCCTGGCAGTGGGATGCAGTGACACTCCAGCACTGCCCTGCCGCTTCCAGGGGGGCTTTTTAGCAGCACAGGGAATTAAAAAATGAAAAAAGCCTCCTCTTTGCCAAAAAGCCCAAAGGGCTCTTTGCAGGTATTCTGGTGGGCAAAGGCTGGGTGGAAGCCAACTAACGTTGGCACCACCCCTGGAACACCTCCACCACAATGGCAGGAGTACCAATGGGTCACTGTGCCATGTCAGCCTGCCATGGAGGGCTACAATAGTTGCCCTCCAATGAATTTGCCCCTCCTCTGGGGTAAGAGCCCCACAGAAGGCAAATCTGCTGGGACAGCCCCACACTGCCTCCATAGGCAGATTCAACACACACACACACACACACCCCAGATTAGGCTGTAAGCTTCGGGAGTATCTGTTCCAAAGTTACACATGGATGTTTGTTTTCATGATCAGAGATGATTCTCGCTTCATCACAATAAACAAGGAAGTAGAATTCCTTCATGTATCAGGTAGAATGAAGTCAGGAAGTTTTTTGGGAGCTTGTCTGAAAATGCATATATCCTGGGCTCCTTTATGTTTCTACTTTTATGCTGAAAAATATATTTTTCGTTCAAACGTATACGTTGTACTATGTGGCTTATAGCCCAACAAAAGTTGGTTATAGCCCAAGAAAAGTACATTCTTCATGTTGTTTTAATGTTGGAACAGTGTACACTATTAGATGGAAGCAAATTGTATCTGAGAAACCATGTTTACTTTGTGATTATAGATGTTTTCCTTTCCAGATAAAGGGCAGTTATGAGGAATCTAAGGATTACGGATCTTTGATAACTTTTTAAGCTTTTTCAGTGTCGGTATAATGAACAGTGGTGAAAATAACAAACGGTGATGTCTGAAGATCTTGAGCCTTTCCACTGGGAACGTAATGGCTTCCTGGAGAAGCTGTTGCTAGCCTTCTCTTTTTTTTAAAGCTCCCATTGTAAACAGAACAGTCAGGAGGGCTATGAGTATTGTGTAATTTTATGGGGGTGTAGAAGAAGCATAGTGTGGCCCACACAGAACTAGCCTTCGAAAAATTTAATTAAAGGGAAAAATTGATAGTCCTTATGTTTCACCAGTATGTGCTTAGAAATGTGTGGGCAGTGACTGCTGACATCTTAGAAGGCAGCAACAGTTTTAGTATCGGGGTGGGACTTCGGTTTCTTTTCCTTCTGTGGCCAGATATCATGAATACTGTGCCAATAACAGCTTGACAGTTAACCCTCAAAAGTTTAAAATGATATCATTCTTAAAATCTTTCAAGGCGTCAAAATGGATCATGGACAGTGACACCATTGAACAAGTTGGTTTTTTAAAAAATATCTAGGAATAAATGTCTCCTATAAGACCTCTTGGGCAAGACATAGGGATACTGTTGTGAAGGGCTGCAAATCCAGTCGGCTGCTGTAATAAAATGTTTTTACTCCAAAGGGGGCCAGTACATACCTGTGGTCCTAAAGATATATACTACAAAGGTAATCCAACAGCTTTATATGGGGTTCCCCTATGGATCTGTGCCTGGAACCTGTCCTTAGAACGAATTCAATCTAGTTTTATGTACAAACTAGTCCCTCGCTGAGTTACCTTCGCAGCCCTATGTTTGGAAGCAGGTCAGCATCTTTTGAGTACTAGAGCCTGGCTACTCACTCTTAAATTCTGGCTTCAACTAATTTTCTGTAAATTCGAACAGCTTTATCTACTTTGCTTTATCAGAACTTCACGCCTCTGGTTGGTGGAAGCTCATTGACGAAAAGCTGGCTTCTCTGAGGCCTTCCTGGGATTTTCTCTATATGCTAGCACCTAATGAACTGTTTTGTACAATCAAAGATCGCCTACTTGATCAAGACTATCAGTACCTAACTAGCAGGGCAGGAAATTTGTGTTCTCCCCTATATTTTGGCATTGTCCCTAAGAAAGCGCAAACTGCAAGTTATTTAAATACTATCTTTACGCCAAAACAAAGAAGGGCTCTTACCAGGGCTGGAAGGAAAACGTTTCCTTCTGCCCTGCTTTCAGGGTACCGGTAATTCCAAAATATTCATATTGTACCACTGTTGTGGAATCACTGGCACACATTTTGTTCATCTGCCCTGAGCATGCTAGCTTTAGACCTGATTTTTTCTGCCTCACGCCCACCTCTGTGAGGAACTGTTCTGTAAAAAGTTAGATTTGTTTTCTCCTGAATAATCAGGACAGTATGATAACAGAGATGGTGGCCAAGTACTTGGGGAAAGTTTTGGAGACATGAGTTTTTTTATTTTTGGTTCATTATTGTTTTGCATATGTGGTGTGCACTGTTCCTTCCCTCCAAACTTTGTTTTAACATGATGCATAAAAAAAGCTTCTGATTCTGACTAATGAAAGCAGACTATATTGGGCAAGAGAAGTGAAATTATATGAATTTTTGCTTGACTCTAAGGTAAAGATAGTCCCCTGTGCAAGTACCAGGTCATTACTGACCTATGGAGTGATGTCACATTATTATGTTTTCTAGGCAGACCATGTTTACAGGATGGTTTGCCATTGCCTTCGTCCATTGTCTACACACACACACACACACACACACCCCAGCAAGCAATCATTTTACCAACCTTGAAAAGATGAGAGGCTGAGTGAACCTTGAGCTGGCTACCTCAAGCTGAGTTCTGTAAGGATCGAATACAGGTTTTGAGCAGAGCTTTTGACAGCAGTACTGTGGCTTACCACTTGAGGCTCTTTCCCTCTACAGGCTTGGCTTTGCTAGGCACGGAATCTGGATTGCATGGATGAAGAATTTTAGCCTTTTAAATAAAGCATAGACTGAGCCCTCAGCCCTGGCCCATAGTGACATTGCTAAAAATAAAACAAAATTTTCAGTGTTCATTCTGTACACTTTATCCATTGGTTTCTGAGAAGCTGTAGAAATGATCTGACAAGCTGACTTCTGTAAGTTACTTTAGTGTTCCTTGCCTCTTAATACAGAAAAAGAAATGGTTTTTAGGTCCCTCTATCTTACAACTTACATTCACCTTCCCTTCCTCTCCTCACCAGTCACACTTTTTGAGGTAAGGGTGTTGAGGGAGTTCTGAGAGTACTGTGACTGACCCAAGGTCACCCAGCAGGCTTCTTGTGGAGGAGAAAGGAAAACAAACCCCGTTCACCAGATCTGAGTCTGTTGATCATGTGACGGAGTGGGGGATCAAAGCCAATTCTTAGATCAGAATCCACCACACTTAACCACTATACCATGCTGGTGTACTGAGCTTCAGTGCTCATTCTCGCACGCTCAGGAACTGTTCTCAGTCTAGAGATCAGCTGTAATTCCAGGAGATCTCCATCTCTCATCTGGATGTAGGCAACCAGAAACCCTTTTGGTCAGGAGAAGGTACAATAGGGAGAAATATGTGCAGTTCTGAGAGAGAAGTATAGGGCGGGGGGAGGTGATGTGCAAGTAGGCATTTACTAGGCCTTTATCAAGATTGGAAATCTCCTTTTCCTGTCTCCTAGGAGTTCAAACAGCAAAAGGAAAGAAGAGAACTTTGATAGTGCCAGAATTCTGTCCTCTCTGGTTGTCATGTACTTGTTCTGAACTCCGCTCTCTGTTGCTTTCTCCCTTTCTGTGACACTTACTAAGCCTCCCCACTATCCAAATATTCAACCAGTTTTGGCACCGTTTTCAATGTTCATTCAATGCACCTCAATTGCACTCCATCTGCAAGCCTGGTCTTCACCTGCAGTAGAATGAAGCTATAAAATGGGTCCCCAACATGGTGCCCCAGGGAGCCATGATGTCTGCTGACATTTGATCTGGCACCTGCCAAGTGTTTTCAGAAAGTGAGTGGAGCCAAATGGAATTCTTGCTCAGCACAGCTTCTGATAAGCTGCTGGAAATCTGATTGGCTGTGCAGATGAAAAGAATGTTGCTTCAGTGGCAGTTGTCGTCAGTATTAGTTTTATTCTCTCACTTCTTCCCAATGTATTTTTAAACTTGCCCATTATAACAAGGCACACACACACACACACACCATGTCTCCTCAATGAGAGAGAGAGTCTGCCTCTCTCACACATAAGAGTCTGCCTGTACTCTGAGGGAAATTTTTCCTTTCAAAATCTCTGACAGAACAGCTCTGACTGAGCAACTTTTTATTGTCAGAACAAAATGTTTAGTAACATGGAGAGGATGTTTATGAGTCCATATTTTTCTTTTTCTCCACACACATAGTTTTTCTAATAAGCATCTAAGTAGTCTTTAGCTGCTCTTCCAGGGCACGTCTGTTAGGCAGGGCAGTATCTCTGAAAGAAAATTAAAATAACTTGTCTTTTTGTTATGAACTAAACAAGGAAATGGCACCTGAGGCTTGTAAAGTTGAAACGAGAAATTGAAAGATTTTATTTACAGGAACAAGTTTAAAAGAGCTAAACTAGCAAAGGATTAAGGAGAAAAAAATATATAGGTAGAAAGGAAACTAGTTTTAGAGAGGCTACTATGTACAGAATTTTGTTTAGTAACTTTTTCAGTTGGTACAAATTACAGATAGGATACTATCTTTGTGCCTTCCTGATGATACTGACACTTTGACACTAGACAAAATAAATCTGTTACTTCAGTATAGTCGTTATGGAGTTCTGTTTGGCTATCTAGCCCTTTTTCTAAAAACCTTACCTTTTACCCTCAGGTACACAAACACAGTTAATTGGATACTAACACAAAGACAAACTCTCACTTAAGAGTGTTTCTCTCACACGGTTCTTATCATAGAACAGTGATGGCGAACCTTTTTGAGACCGAGTGCCCAAGTTGCAACCCAAAACCCACTTATTTATCGCAAAGTGCCAACGGAGCAATTTAACCTCAACAACCCCCTCAAGCAGGGGCCAGCCTGCTGTAGCCTCCAGCAAGTCACACATGCGCCACTCTGCGCCTCCCCCCTGGCAGCAGCCACCTGGAGCACAGGCACCAGGCCTGCCAGCCGAGTCCTCCCTGCTCGCTGAGGTGCAAGCACATCAAGTTCAGTGGCCCAGGCCAGCCTAGATGTGTGTGTGTGTGTGTGTGTGTGTGTGTGTGTAGAATTCCCCCCCCCACATGACGAACTCTGCATGCGTGCCCACAGAGAGGGCTCTGAGTGCCACCTCTGACACCCGTGCCATAGGTTTGCCACCACTGTCATAGAAGGATGGTCCTCTCTATATAACTTCCCTTCTCTCAGAAGCGTCACTGCTTCATATCTGAGGGGGGTTTTCCTCAAAAGAAAAAAAGAACAAAGTTACCAGTGTGGTTAATCAGTGTTGCTGTGTTATGTTCCAGGCACTTAATTCAGAGGACCACAGCCACTCTGAATTGGCCCTCTGTTTCCAGAAAACAGATCTACCTCAGAACTAGCATTCAATCTGGTTCTCACAACAGAACTATTTCTTTTTTTCAGAACTCCCTGTCCTCAGGCTTTATAATGCTGTGTAGCTCTCACAGCCAATCCCATGGAGTTTTAAATTAAACCTTTGGGCTGTGAACATTCCACTGGCTGTAAAAGCCTACGAGCATGTATATGTTACACCTCTCTTCTCTCCTGCCCTTCCTCTGGGTATGGTTCCACTTCCCACAGCAGCCATGTTGTGGTTGTGCCCACCACTATGTGTCAAAATTGAAAAGGTGCTCACAGGATCGAAAGGCCTGGGGCTCCTGCTGTAGAATCCAGAGGTGGTAAAGTAACTAGCAGTGAATTGTTTTTGAATATTGCCTTGTTTAAATAAACCATCACACAAAGGAATTAAACATTTGAGGCCAGCTATGTTAGGCTCATTCCGCACATGCAGAATAATGCACTTTCAAACTGCTTTCAATGCTCTTTGAAGCTGTGCGGAATGGCAAAATCCACTTGCAAACAATTGTGAAAGTGGTTTGAAAACACATTATTTTGCGTGTGTGGAAGGGGCCTTAGTTTCCCACTGGCAGGGAGACTTTGCTGCTTTTAAAAAATGTAAGAGTGGGATTCAGACATGACGTTTACCTGAGGTCTGTAGTCCTCTCTACTATCTAATAAGGTGGGTATTAGGTGGATTGTGCAACATGGTTTTCGAGGACTCAGTGAAGGTTATAATGATACCTTGGATCTTATGGTTGAAGCGTGTTGTAAAACCTAGAAGCCAAAGCATCTTCTATTTATACTTAGCAGGAGATCAAAGCCAGTCAGTTAAGGAAATGCGCTAGTGGGTGCCTCATTTTTCCCAAGTGAATTCTACTAGTGTGATCCCCTTGAATGGTGTATAATTGTTCCCAGTATAACTGTTCCCATCTATAAAGCTGGAGATAAGGATAACCCTAAGAATTTTCAACCTATTTGTTATTTATAGTTGATAAGATCCATGCAGCATTTTTGTCAAACAGATTTCAATCTTGCAGCATTTTTGTCGAACAGATTTCAATCTTGGATGGCCAACTCCAAGATCATTGGCCCAGGACAAGTGGGATTTCATAAGAGATACAGCACACTTTATTACAACAACAACACACAAGCCTTTATTGGCATATAAAACAGGACAAAATTTTAAAACAAAGCAAGGTTAAGAAATACAGTTAAAATTACTAATTTCCAGTATAAAATTTGCAACAGTTTCACAAAAGAGCACAACAGAGCTGTTCAGGAGATTGGGTGTCTTATAACAGCACACTTTATTAGTAACTATGCCATCTCAAAGAAGGCCTTTTTATATGTAACTTTTATGGATCTTTCCTATGCATTTGACTCCATGTCTAGAACCCAATAATGGGCTAAACTGAAGCAGACCACAATTGATAGGAGATTGTGGTGGTGAACTAAAAATCTTTGTACTGATTCTTCAGTCCAAGTGCGGTGTAATAGGATTATCTAACTACCTCTTTTGCCTTTTAGCGCCATCTCCATTTAATTTATACTTGTCAAATTTGCCAGCTTTAAAAAACAATCCTTCTTCTCATTTGGCTAAATTACTGGTTATTTCAGTCCCTCTGTTATTTTATGCAGCTGACAAAGTTTTACTTTCCTGAATGCAGGTTGGTCTTCTGCAGATTCTGATAAGAGTGCATACTTATTGTTTGCATGAGAAATTATCTATACATTTTACTAAATCAAAATTATTAAGTTTGCTCCTTGCTCTTCCACCAAAAAAGAGATATGGATAATTAATGGCAGAATATTTCTCATGTTTCCTTGTCTAGGTATCTGGATATTTTATTTCATGCCACCTTGTTTTAGAGATGTCACAAACTATTGGTCACTCAGAAGTCTATGGCTACTATGAAAGCAATTGTGCAGTTTTTCTTTTCAGATGGGGCACATACTATTCCAGCAGCTTTTAGAGTCTTTAACTCAATAGTGATTTCACAACTTTTGCACAAAGCCTCTATATTGATTTCTGTCATAGACAACTCTATAAATAAAGTGCAGTCCTTGTTCTTTCGAGAAATTGGAGGGAGGGCATTTCATCATTGGCACTTTGTTATGAGTTTGGACTTAACTCAATAGAATCTTGTGCCTGGGTTTAAATTCTGCCTTTAAATTCTGGTTCCATCTATTCTTTGAGGCCCTGGAGGTCATCTTGGCAAGTTTAACCCTCAGGGACTCTTTTAAGGCTTCCTAATTCCAGCTTTTTGAACAGAAGTTATCACTTGTAAAACTGAAGGTGGAGGACCTTTTCTCTTTTTCTGTAGATCAATGTAAAAAACAACAACATGTGGCCGAACTGATCAATGCAAGAGATAAGAGTTATGCTCATTTTGATATTCAGAGGACATATTCTCCACTTGCCCTGTGCCTTCTAAGGGAAGTTTTCCTATTTGGGCTCTCTGGTTAATTTAAAGTCACGTAGAACCTTTATGCATGCAAAATTTAATCCCCCTTTTTCTTTTTCTTTTATTATTTATTTATTGGTTTTCAAAAATTAAAATGCATAATGGTAGATTAACAAAAAGAAAAGTACAAATAATATTACATAATCAGAAGCTGTCCATAAGTTCTCCCTTTCTTCAATAAGGGAATTATACAATAAAGAAAAAGAAAGAAAGGCACGAAGGCCTTTACTGTTACATGCTGTTATTTCACAACGTTACCATATTAATGTTAGTAATAAGAGTTTTTTAAGAAAAAAAAGTACAGTTAAACAAGTCATTATTGCATATCTTCCCCACTAATACAATAGGGTGGAGATTCTTATGTAGCTACTAACCAGATTAAAAACTTGTCTTGCTACAGAGTGTACTAATATTCCCCTCCCCTGCTTCTAATTACGCTCTGTAGTTAACCCCTCCCCAGGCCTCCCCAACAGCATTCCCGTATAAAATTAAAAGTATTTTGATATTCAGAGGACATATTCTCCACTTGCCCTGTGCCTTCTAAGGGAAGTTTTCCTATTTGGGCTCTCTGGTTAATTTAAAGTCACGTAGAACCTTTATGCATGCAAAATTTAATCCCCCTTTTTCAATGGTTTTAATGGGTTGTCTGCTAAAGATTTATTTTTCAGACATGCCATGCCCCTGCCACCTTCACTCAGTGGACTCTTTGCTACATATCCTTTTGCAATGCCCTTGTGTGTCCCAACCGAGGCTGAAATGGATTGTTTTAATAAATGGTCCGTGCTTTCTCAAACAACTTTAGAGTGAAAGTTTCAATTTCCATTAGAGGACTCTTAAACTAATCGTATTTATTTTGCTGCTCATTTCTTAGAGGCGGCAGAGAATAGTCAAAGGGAGGTGTTTTTATATGTGGGTCTTATTTATGTTTTTTGGTTTTATTCAGTGGTGGGATCCAAAAATTTTAGTAACAGGTTCCCTGGGTGGTAGGATTCAAACTGTGGCGTAGCGCCAATGGGGATGGGCGGGGCATGACGGGGGCGTGCTCGGGCATTCTGGGACGGGGCATTCCTGGGCGGGGCTGTGGCAAGGACGCAGCCACTGCGCCGGTCTTTGGGCAAGAAACGAATGCACGCAGGCGCAGGCTGCCACGCACGCCGGTGCACCTCCTGCTAGACTGCTTCAAGTTCTGTGCGCTACTGCTGAGAGGAGGGGCGTAACTAAGGCAAAAATCACGTGGCAAAATCACCAATTCGTAACCACCTCTCGGCACATGTAACCCCCCCATGTCTAGAAATGGATTGGCCCAGAAATGGGCTGGACCCAGCAGTAAGGGGTGGAGACTCAGAGCAGCAGAAAGGCTGAAAGAGCTCTTCGCTAGAAGACAAGGGTACCAGACTCGACCTTGATTTCTATAAGCCCTTAACACCTTGTTAAGGTAATTGCAATATTGTTGGGAACTACTGGGAAGGTAGTTGTTGTTTTTGCTATGTTGTAAATGTTGGAGTTTATTGTTTCAGGGTTTTCTTTTGTGGTTGTAATGGGTGAGAGTTCTCCTGGAAACCTTCATCATGTTGCAACCTGTTCATCAAGCCCTTGGAGTCTTCAGGAGCCAGCCAACTTGCAAAGAAGAATTTGGACTTGGCAATATCAGTAGACTGTAAATAGAAGGACTTGAAATGCAACCTGAACAGGACCTTGAATTGTAACGTTAAATGTTGATGTTTTAAAAGTGTTAATTGTAAAGAAAAGTAAACCATTTTGTTGTTTAAAAAATTGTTGTTGCAACTCATTCCAAGTTCTGCCCCACAGAACCTACATTTGCAAGCTTCACACATGTAACCCCCATGCCCAGAATGGATTGGCCCAGAATGGGTTGACCCAGTAAGGGGTGGAGACTCAGAGCAGCAGAAAGGCTGAAAGAGCTCTTTGCAGAAGACAAGGGTACCAGACTCGGACCTTGATTTCTATAAGCCCTTAACACCTTGTTAAGGTAATTGCAATATTGTTGGGAACTACTGGGAAGGTAGTTGTTGTTTTGCTATGTTGTAAATGTTGGAGTTTATTGTTTCAGGGTTTTCTTTTGTGGTTGTAATGGGTGAGAGTTCTCCTGGAGACCTTCATCATGTTGCAACCTGTTCATCAAGCCCTTGGAGTCTTCAGGAGCCAGCCAACTTGCAAAGAAGAATTTGGACTTGGCAATATCAATAGACTGTAAATAGAAGGACTTGAAATGCAACCTGAACAGGACCTTGAATTGTAACGTTAAATGTTGATGTTTTAAAAGTGTTAATTGTAAAGAAAAGTAAACCATTTTGTTGTTTAAAAATTGTTGTTGCAACTCATTCCAAGTATTGCCCCACAGAACCCACATTTGAGGTTACACACACACAAATAATTAGTAACCTACTCTCAGGAACCTGTGAGAACCTGCTGGATCCCACCTCTGGTTTTATTGTTCAAGATCTCCGTCTAAGAACAGGGGGTTTGAAAGAAAGAGAGTCAGTTAGGGAAGCCTTGATTCTTGCCAGCAAGTACCTATCACTTTCTTTCTGCATGTATATGTATTCTTTTCTGTTTCGTGTAGCACCTAACACAGTTTCCTTAGAGAAATGTTAACGTTCAGACTTAATTCATCTTCTTAACTTTTTACCATCAAATAAAGGATCCAATTAGTTTTTCTTTCAGTTTGAAGAAAGGTGGATGGGAATGCTATCAAAACCTCCACAGGAGCAGCCAGAGAGCTAATTAAAATTGAACCAGTTATCTTGTGCTGATGAATGACTACCAACTAAGGAGATTCTCTTGTATGTGTGCGCGTGTTTTGCTGTTGCCCTCTGCATTTCAAGCAGCAGTTAAAAGGAACCAGCAGATGGCGCTGTTGATCTGGGGAATAAAGGCTTTGCCCGGTGAGGCTTAACTTTCTCTCTCACACAGCATGCCTTGAATTTGCAAAGTTCAATCTCGTTAGTAGGCAAAACAATGTCAACCTTGTGTTGAGGCGGGGGGGGGGGGGGGGATGCCACTCGCAGAAAAGGTTTTTCAGAGATGAAAAATAACTTGACTAGAGGGTAAGAGTTATGGGTATTTTTTTTAAGATAACCTCTGGTTCATACAGTCACCAGCAGGAACTTCTCTGTTGTGATGGGGTATGAGAACCATGCATGCACAAACATTCACGTGCAATGTGTAGGCATATAACTTAATTCTTATGATCTCCCCCTACAAAAAAAAGTGTGCAAGTTTTTTGACCCCTTGGCCCCATAACCCGAGGCCGCAGGTAAAGGTATTTCCCTGCTAAGGCTTTTCAATTATGGTAGGTAAAGTATACACCCCAGATCCTGTAGTGGAGATGCAAGGACTGAATCTGGGGCAATATGGGGCCCGTTTACCGCAATACGTTCCTCACCAGAAAATGAGCTCTCCTTTCTAACCTCCTGTTATATCTCAGGAGAGAGCAAGCAGGTGTTCTGACCATCATCACGGATTCCTTCTCAAGTTTTTGTTTTATTTTTGGGAGAGAAAGGTGGCTCAGTGTCAGGACAAAGGGTGCAAATGCTTAAAACACCTATTGTTTCTGAGTAAAAACTATAAAATTGAGTGAAGCAATGAAGAAGAAGAAGAAGAAGAAGAAGAAGAAGAAGAGTAGTAGTAGTAGTAGTAGTAGTAGTAGTAGTAGTAGTTTGGAGTTATACCCCCCTTTCTCTCCTGCAGGAGACTCAAAGGGGCTTACAATCTCCTTGCCCTTCCCCCCTCACAACAAACACCCTGTGAGGTAGGTGGGGCTGAGAGAGCTCCGAGAAGCTGTGACTAGCCCAAGGTCACCCAGCTGGCGTGTGTGGGAGTGCACAGGCTAATCTGAATTCCCCAGATAAGCCTCCACAGCTCAAGCGGCAGAGCGGAGAATCAAACCCGGTTCCTCCAGATTAGATACGCCACTGCGTAGGAGGAATAAGTATAGTCCAAAAAAATCTGAGGATGCTTAGGTCCATGTAGTCTTTCCTAACTACATTGCTGACCATTCATTGCAGCCAGCCATTAGAAACTGGCTGTTTTTGCAGTGAGATTTTTCCAGTAGCCTGGCTATACAAGGGGACATGGAATTGATTGATTGAGGGATTGGAGCACCTTCCTTATGAGAAGAGGCTGCAGCGTTTGGGACTCTTTAGTTTGGAGAGGAGGCGGCTGAGGGGGGATATGATTGAAGTCTATAAAATTATGCATGGGGTAGAAAATGTCGACAGAGAGAATTTTTTCTCTGTTTCTCACAATACTAGAACCAGGGGGCATACATTGAAAATGATGGGGGGAAGAATTAGGACTAATAAAAGGAAACATTTTTTCACGCAACATGTGATTGGTGTTTGGAATATGCTGCCACAGGAGGTGGTGATGGCCACTAACCTGGATAGCTTTAAAAAGGGCTTGGACAGATTTATGGAGGGGAAGTCGATCTATGGCTACCAATCTTGATCCTCCTTGATCTGAGATTGCAAATGCCTTAGCAGACCAGGTGCTCAGGAGCAGCAGCAGCAGAAGGCCATTGCTTTCACATCCTGCACGTGAGCTCCCAAAGGCACCTGGTGGGCCATTGCGAGTAGCAGAGTACTGGACTAGATGGACTCTGGTCTGATCCAGCAGGCTTGTTCTTATGTTCTTATGAATGGTCTCCAGAAGTTCTGCTCAGAGGCACGAAAAGAGCCAGACAAACTGGGCTTTACAAAAAACCCCAAAACCCTGTCCTTTCTCATGAATGTTTGTTGGACAATTCATGGTTTGCATAACACACTGCATTTTTTTAAAAAAAATCATGGTTTATTGGGACATTAGAACAGAGACATAGGCCCCTTCCGCACATGCAGAATAATGCACTTTCAATCCACTTTGCAGTTGGGTGAAATAGCAAAACCCACTTGCAAACAGTTGTGAAAGTGGATTGAAAGTGCATTATTCTGCATGTGCGGAAGGGGCCATAAATAATGGCTGATTCTGTTCAAGGATACATTTCCATAACCTTATTTTTACACAGTGCTTCCTTTGCTTTTAGTTAAAATCTATAGCTGACACCTTGAAAAGCTATTGTCAGAAAAGACAATACTTGGGTGACTTGGTGATAATTCAGCACAAGGCTCATTAATATATTCATATGTAAAAGTTGCCTTTTTGGATGTGACACCAGAAATGTAGAGATTATTAAAGCTAACCAATTAAATGGGTTTCAGTGGATTAATGATAAGATTTTAAATCATTTAGTGAATTATCTTAAATCATTCAGTGAATTGAACTGTTTGAATGGTTGCTGGGGAACAGCAGAGAAGAGTCAGGGTGGAGAGGAATGATTAAACATTTAATCAACTGAGCCCACCTCACAACATGGCCCCTACCTTGACACAACTGATTTGGCCACATATATGCCACTGTGAGACTGAGACATTCAGACTGTAATGGACTGTGTGTTGGTCTCCCCTGAAAATCAATGTGGAACCTCCAGTTTGTGCAGAATATCAGGAGCTAGACTCAGCTTATATACTATTGTCATGCCCCCACAGTCTCCCCTGCCCTGCCCTGCCCTCCCCCCCACCAGCGGGGCTCCCAGCCGGCAGCCAGCAGTCCCTTCTGCCCTCCCCTCTGGGCAGAGGCATGGCTAGGGAAAATGGAGCCTGGTGAAAAATCTGAGTTTTGCATCCCCCCTTTCCCCGGGCGGCCGCTGTGATGCTGGAATCCACCCTCAAACAGCATCACTTTCAATGGTGTTTAAATTAGAGAGCCCAAATTCTCCTTTTAAATCCACCTTAAAGGGAGAATCTGGGGTCCTCAGTTAAAACAACATTGAAAGTGATGCTGTTTGGGGTGGATTCTCCCACACCCTGAAACAGCATCACTTTCAATATTTAAACTGGTGACCTCAGCTTCTCCCTTTAAATCCATGCCAATTGGGGTGGATTTAAAAGGAGAATGTGGGGAAATTTGGGGGGTGCCTGCTGTCATGGGTGCAATTGTTAAGCTAGCAGCACCAAACTTTCAGGGTATCTTTAGGAGACTCTCCTGATGATACCTCCCAAGTTTGGTGAAGTTTGGTTTAGGGGGTCCAAAGTTATGGGCCCTCAAATGTGTAGCCCCAATCTTCTATTAGCTCCCATTGGAAACAATGGGGATGAGGTCACCCCCTTTGGGAGTCCATAACTTTAAACCCCCTAAACCAAACCTCAGCAAACTTGGGTGGTATCATCATGAGAGTCTCCTGAAAAATCCCTGAAATTTTGGTGCTGCTATCCTGAAAAATGCACCCCCTGCAGGCCAGAAACAAAAAACCACTTAAAAATTAATTAAAAAACCACAAACGGGAGGCGGAGCTTCGGACATGTAATGGGGGGGTTTGAACCCAAGAACCCCCCTTACCTACATTTTTGCCTTAGAGCCTCATATCTGTGAGATATCCTCCCTTATGCTTTTCCAGGGCAGCTTCACTCATTTGAGCAAGACGTTCTAAAGGTGCCAACCTGCAAATCAATAACTGGCCATACACGTGCATGCCTTCTCTGTTGTGGCCTGCCTTAGGATGTAAGGAAAGCTCCCACTTTCCTGGCTTTGTACAAACAATACAAAACAGTATTGATCAAGAGGGCTTTGCTCTGCAGGCAGCAGGGCAGCCTCATCACAAAAGGCTTCACGAAATTACTTGGATAAATTATTGGGGACTGTGCTCTGCATTACTGGGCATAGTTTGCTGTGGGTTGGCTCCCACAGTGCACTTCTGCGTCATTGAATGAGTCTCATTAACACTTCTGCTTGGTTTCGGTTCTGTTTTTAAACTTCCGGTTGGATCTACGACCCAAATCCTATTTCACTGTTTATTGAATGTCCATTTTGTTGACTCACTCTGTGTAATCAATTTTGAGTCCCAATGAGAAAGGCAGACTATCAGTAAGGTAAATAAATCCATTAAAATAGCTTTGATAGGTCTATCATAATGCTTTTATAGAGCAGCCCTTCTGATCATTTTTAACAGTAGAAATTTTGCTCCATTTACAGCCAGCCTGTTGCCATTTGTTTTCAGTATCTGGCCTTCTCCAAAAGCAGTTTGCAATCCTGGGTCATGTAGTGAATCACTGAGGCATATGGAAACTGAATCCAGCAGTCTTCCTTGGCTGGAAATTCACATTGTAGCCTCTGCATTTATGTGGCTATAATTGGTTTCTCAGAGTTGATTTACTCCTCTTATTAGCAGGCAGTCCTTGGGAGTTCCACTCTACTTACATTTAGATTGGCTCATGAGATTAAATAGGCCTGGCCTGCCCCCATATATTTTAAACGTCCCCTGCCGTTCCCCACTGGCAGCCTGTGGAATGAATCAAATGCATTACTATCTATTTTACTTCATCTGACCAAGCATTAAAATGTCACTGAAAAAACTCTGGAGTTCAGCCTGGCTGAAAAGGGAAGTTATTTATGTTTCCTAAATGTATTGATTATCTGGCAGATAGGCACTATTTTACCGCAATGAGTTTTTTAAAAGAAAAGATCATAAATTATAATGCATTAATCAAGGGTTTTTAAAAGTGTCAGGAAAAGCAGGCGATCATAAATTTGTATCTCTGAAAAATCCCACTAGGGCAGGCCTATTATAGCCGGGATAGCTAAAACCTCCATACACTGAAACAGCATGCCTCCGGGTTCTGTCCTAGGGGCAAAAAAATAGGGAATCACCATCACTTTCCTGCCTAACCTCGAGGCAACTGCTTAGGGGGCAGAATGCTGAATTAGATGAGCTATGGCTGAATGCTGCAAGGTTACTTTCATGTGCTTCGTTGACATTCTTGGTACTCACCTACAACAGAGGTGGGATCCAGCAGGTTCTCGCAGGTTCCCGAGAGTAGGTTACTAATTATTTGTGTGTGCCGAGAGGGGGTTATTAATTGGTGATTTTGCCACGTGATTTTTGCCTTAGTTCGCCCCTCCTCTCAGCAGTAGCGCACAGAACTTGAAGCAGTCTAGCAGGAGGTGCGCCTGCGTGCATTCGTTTCCCACCCAAGGACCGGCGCAGTGTCCTTGCCACAGCCCCGCCCAGGAGTGCCCTGCCCCCGGAATGCCTGGTCCTGCCCCCGTCGTGCCTCGCCCAGCCCCATTGGCGCTACGCCACTGTTTGAATCCCATCACCATGGGAACCTGTTACTAAAATTTTTGGATCCCACCACTGCCTACACACCAACAGTTATCTATGTATCCCTTCCTCTGTGATAGATCCTGGCCTCTGAACCAGTTGAGGAAACCAGAAGTTCAGCCAGCTTTTTCTCTGGCATCATTATGGTAGCTTGGGATGTGGAATGGTATGATGTGGCATGGTCTGATCTTGGAGACTAAGCAGGGTCATATTTGGAGGGGACGCCCCCAAGGAAGACTCTGCAGAGGAAGTCAATGGCAAACCACCTCTGCTTCTCGCTTGCAACTAGATGACACATGTGTATGTATGTATTCTGGTAGTTTCCTAGAGGAGAGAGATGCTGCCCTATTTTCAGTTGCTCTGCAGCACTACCACAGTAGATAAGAACATAAGAACATAAGAACTAGCCTCCTGGATCAGACCAGAGTCCATCTAGTCCAGCATTCTGCTACTCGCAGTGGCCCACCAGGTGCCTTTGGGAGCTCACATGCAGGATGTGAAAGCAATGGCCTTCTGCTGCTGCTGCTGCTCCTGAGCACCTGGTCTGCTAAGGCATTTGCAATCTGAGATCAAGGAGGATCAAGATTGGTAGCCATAAATTGACTTCTCCTCCATAAATCTGTCCAAGCCCTTTTTAAAGCTATCCAGGTGAGTGGCCATCACCACCTCCTGTGGCAGCATATTCCAAACACCAATCACACGTTGCGTGAAGAAGTGTTTCCTTTTATTAGTCCTAATTCTTCCCCCCAGCATTTTCAATGAATGCCCCCTGGTTCTAGTATTGTGAGAAAGAGAGCCTCTCTGTCAACATTTTCTACCCCATGCATAATTTTATAGACTTCAATCATATCCCCCCCCCTCAGACGTCTCCTCTCCAAACTAAAGAGTCCCAAACGCTGCAGCCTCTCCTCATAAGGAAGGTACTCCTAATCCTTCAATCATCCTCGTTCTTCTCTCTCTGCACTTTTTTCATCTCTTCGATATCCTTTTTTGAGATGTATTTTACCAGAACTGAACACAGTACCTGGCAAGTGCACACGCATCTACTCTGCTTTATATAAGGGCATGACAATCCTTGCAGCTCTTATTATTATCAACTCCTTTCCTAATGATCCCCAGCATAGAGTTTGCTCTTTTCACAGTTGCCATGCATTGAGTTGACATTCCCATGGAACTATCAACTAAGACGCCCAAATCCCTTTCCTGGTCTGTGACTGATAGCACTGACCCCTGTAGCGTGTATGTGAAGTTTGGATTTTTTGCCCCTATGTGCATCACTTTACATTTAGTTACATTGAACTGCATTTGCCATTTCTTAGCCCACTCCACCTAATTTATCACGGTCCACTTGGTGCTCTAAATCCTTTGTGGTTCTTACCAATCTCTACATAATTTGGTATCATCTGCAAACTTAGCCACCATACTACTCCACCACCCCTACTTCCAGGTCATTTATGAATAAGTTAAAGAGCACTGGTCCCAAAACGGATCCTTGGGGGACACCACTCCTTACATCTCTCCATTGTGAGAACTTCCCATTTATACCCACCCTTTGTTTCCTGTTCCTCAACCAGTTTTTAATCCATAGGAGGACTTCCCCTCCTATTCCTCTCATTGCTCAGTTTTCTTCAACAGTCTCTGGTGAGGAACCCTGTCAAAAGCCTTTTCTAAACCTAAGTAGACAATGTCCACTGGTACCCCCCTTATCCACATGCCTGTTTACACCCTCAAAGAACTCTAGTAAGCTTGTAAGACAGGATTTGCCTCTGCAAAAGCCATGCTGACTCTTTCTCAGCAGGTCTTGCTTTTCTACATGTTTTATAATTTTACTTTTAATGATAGATTCTACTAATTTACCAGGAACAGATGTCAAACTGACTGGCCTGTAATTTCCTGGGTCCCCCCTAGACCCTTTCTTAAAGATTTGTGTGACATTGGCCATCTTCCAGTCTTCAGGGATGGAGCCTGATTTCAGGGATAAGTTGCATATTAATGTGAGAACATCAGCAATTTCATGCTTGAGCTCTTTAAGAACTCTTGGATGAATGCACCAGCTTGTGGGAAATTGGTAGCATTTCTAGTTTATCAATGGCTGCCAGAACTTCTTCCTTGTCTTCCACTATCTTCGCTAGTTCCTCGGCTTCAGCCTCCTAAGAAGCTTGGTTCAGGTGCAGGAATTTTCCTCAATCTCCTTCTTGGGTGAAGACAGATGCAAAGAATTCATTCAGCTTCTCTGCAATCTCCCTGTCATCTTTTAGCACACCTTTTGTTCCTTCATCATCTAACGGGCCTACCGCTTCCCTAGCTGGCTTCCTCAGTTTTTTGATGCACTTGAAGAACTGTTTGTTGCTAGTCTTGATGTTCGCAGCCATGCGTTCCTCATAATCCTTTTTTGCCTCCCCTTACAGCTAACTTGCTTCTCTTTTGCCACCATTTGTGTTCTCTCTGGTATTCCTTTCATCAGTTAAGTTGGACTTCCATTTTCTAAAAGACATCTTTTTTTTTCCTCAATAATTTCCTCAACCTCCCTTTGTTAACCATGGTGGCTTTCTTTTGGACTGGGCGCTGCCTTTCCTAACTCAAGGAACACATTCTAGCTGAGCTTTTAAGACTGTGTTTTTAAATAACCTCCAAGCACCTTTTGACATTTTTGACTCTCTTGATTTTCCCTTTCAGCTTCCTGCGCACTATCCCCCTCATCTTTGAGAAATTTCCCTTTCTGAAGGCGAATGTAACTACATTAGTAGTTGTCACTTGGTCGCATGCAGAGATACTGAATCTGACAGCATTGTGGTCGCTGTTCCCTATCGGCTCAACAACACTGACTTCCTGCACCAGGTCCTGGGTCCCACATAGAATTAGATCTAGGATCACCTCTCCCCTGGTTGGTTCTACAACCATCTGCTCTAAGCCACAGTCATTTAGCATATCCAGGAATGTTCTCTCCTTACTATGACCTGAACATGCATTTTTCCAGTTTATGTGGGGATAGTTAAAATCGCCCATTACCACGACATTTTTGCTTTTGTTGGCCTCTCTAATTTCTTTTTCCATCTCAGAATCCTCTTGTGCACTTTGGTCAGGGGGACGATAATATATTCCTAGATGGTCAGCGAGTGACATTGCACCTACCAGCTCAGCAGAATTCAGGTCATGGAAGCATCAGTAGGAACCGACCAGGTCTTGTAAAGTCATTGGCTCTGGTTTAGCTTAAGTACTGACTAAGGGGCCCTCTGACTGACTGCCAGTTCAGTTATTAGCATGCCCCTAGATCACCAGCTCTGGCACTGGACACCACAGAGAGAGAGAGAGAGAGAGAGAGAGAGAGATCAGGGGACAAACCACTTGTCGTGTTGGACGAAGGTAAACAAACTTGTTGGAAAGACCAGTCCAGGTAATCACCACTCCTAACTCTGCTGGAGGGATGCTGGAAGAGTTTTGAGGGGCTGGTTGAAATCACAGACCTGCAGATCAGATGCTACTTTACTCCAGACTGAAGGCTGGAGAAATAAAATATAAGGGATTTTTAAAACTGAGCCTTGTTAATATATCCAGTGCTTAATGTGGCCCCATCTGTGAATAGTTAAAATTGGAAATTGGGGCCCTGGGCACACACAAGTGCTCCTTCTACAAACCCGAGGGAAGTTGCAAGTATGAAGAAAAACCTGAAACCTAGAAAACCAAATAACATTGGCGTGTGTGGGGGCTGGCCTCATACTGATAGAAAATAATCTTGGGGACCTATGTTCAAATCCCCACTCTGCTCTGGAAGCTCACAGGATAACTTTAGGACACTCAGACTAACCTCCCTCACAGGGTTGTTGTGAGGACAAAATGGAGAAGAGGGCAAGGATGTAATCTGCTTTGGCTCTTTTGTGGAGAAAGTGAAGTATAAATCAAGCAAATAATAAATATAGCAGAATATGGCCATGGTGGCGAACCTATGGCACTCCAGATGTTCATGGACTATCATTCCCATCAGCCCCTGCCAGCATGGTCAATTGGCCATGCTGGCAGGAGCTGGTGGGAATTGTAGTTCATGAACATCTGGAGTGCCATAGGTTCACCACCACTGGAATATGGGGACAGATAAAAGGTAGATTTGTTGATGGGTGGGAAGGAAAGGAGGAAGCAGTGAAAGTAGGGAAAGCTGGAAAGTGCAAGGCAATTACAACAGCATTGGCAGCCTTCACGCCTTGGTTGTCATCCCATTCTCAATATTGTTATATGCTTGTATGAAACTGATTGTTCAGACTACACAGAGCCAGTGTGGTGGAGTGATTAAGAGTGGTGGACTCTGATCTGGAGAACCGGGTTTGATTCCACACTCCTCTACGTGGGTGGTGGACTCTTATCTGGTGAACTGGATTTGTTTCCCCACTCCTACAAACGAAGCCTGCTGGGTGACCTTAGGCTAGTCACAGTTCTCTCAGAACTCTCTCAGCCCCACCAACCTCACATGGTGTCTGTTGTGGGGAGAGGAAGGGAAAAGAGTTTGTAAGCCACCTTGAGCCTCCTTACAGGACAGAAAGATGGTGCATTAATCCAAACTCTTCTTCCATTTTTGTATTTCTTTACAGTATTTTTTCACAATGTTGCAGAAACTATTACAGCAAATGGAAGTTTTAGCAGAAGAGGAAGGGTGCTGCAAAGCAGAGGCTATCTAGGGCACATGGAACTTGTTCCAAGGATACAAGCCCATGTCTATAACATGCCCTATTTCTTATTCTCTTCAAACGAAAGAAATATCTTGCCTCAGCAAAGAAGTCAAGATATTGTCCTCACTGCCCAGGGGCAAGATGAATAATAGGCTGAGCAAATGGTTGCAGCTCTTTGAAGTTGGTTGAAATCTGTGACTGAAATGAAAAGCGATGAGTGGGGGGAAGGAAAGGGCCCATGATGAAAAGTGATTAAAATTAATGAGAAAGCAAAGGTTGTTTTATTTTAGGAATCCAAACGTAACTGTAGGGAGAAGAGCGAGATCAAAGGACTTATCATCGTCTTTACAAACATCAGCCCACTGGATGTCTTGCTGGAAGCAGATCAGGGAAGACGACACATTGGAAACCCTTCCACTAAATTAATACTTTAAAAAGTCTTCTTTGTACTGCCTTTCTCAATATTTCTACCCTCTGAGTAAGTTCACCATGGATGGGCTCCAACCAAGAATATCCCAACGTAAGTCAGAGCTCCACATAACCACATCTTGTTCCTTGGATTCGTGGGCATTTGCACTGACTTCATGGGAAAAGGACGACCAGGAATCACCCCGGCTGCATTTGCTGCCCGGGATAGGCATGAAGAGGCCTTTGGCATCTACCTTAGTAAGGGCAGATGAGGGCATCTCGGCCATACATCATAAGGGAGGGTGTGTCGGCGGGGGGAGGCCAGCCAGACCTTACATAAGGCTGAGCCAACCTTTGTTCTCCAACCATGCGCCCTGGCCAGCCACCAACTCGTGCCCTGGCCGGCCAGGAACTAAATCTCTCTCATTTCTGATAACAGGGCAGAGAGGAAAACATCAATCTGCATAGTCCCACTTGGATAATTCTTTTAGATGGTGGGATTTTATGATGCTAATTAAAATTTCCAACCAGATTTCATTTGTTTACTAATTACGTTTCTCTGCAGAGTCAAGAAAACAGAAGAAGCATTTGTTCTATATATAAATCACTATCCGCAGAATTGCCAAGTACCTCAGGAATCACTGCACAACAAGTATCATCCTACCCCATAAGCAGCAAACGCAAAAGATCTGAGATCTAAGCTAGGGTTTTTTTGGTTTGGTGCTAATTTACGGCAACCTTGCAGAGTTTTTGCAGCGTAAGATGTTTAGAGGGGGTTTTCTGTTGCCTATCTCTGCTCCACAACTCTGGTATTCCTTGGAAGTCTCCCATCCAAATAACTGCCAGGGTCAACCCTGCTTAGTTTCTGAGATCTGACAAGATTAGGCTTGCCTGGGGCTGTCCAAATAAGGTGACTCTGCCTGGCTCAAAAGAACAGCAATAAAACCATAAACGTGAATAGAAAAGATTAAAAGCACTATATCCAATAGCCCAAATATCAGCAATGGAAACAATCATGCAGTACATGAACAACACTAACAGACAGAAAAGGGATCCCAAACATGTGCAAAAGATAATGAGTCTCTGTATAAACGATATCCCTTCAGGGAAATCCTTGCCATTCAATTGTAAGCATAAAGCAGACCCCCAGTAATCAAATTCACTGAAATGAAACGAATGCTTGTCCTTCATCAAAAAATTGGAATATCCAAATAGTATGTTGTTTGTTGCTCTGATGATGGAGGCATGAAGTACTCCAGTTGCCAGATCAAATCTGGATACCATATCTAGAGATAAACTGGCCGTGCATAAGCATGAATGAATATCAAAAGTTGGAAGTTCTCCGGTTGCCTGAGGCTCAGCTGGACGCTGCATCAGGAGATAAGCTGGCCACGTGTAAATGTCAGCAGTAGTGCTAACCCGGGTAAGTTAAACACTTTCGACCTTAGTCTTCTTCAGCTTCAATTCTGCAGAGACCACATTACAATGCCAGTAAACATACATTATATATAAAGAAACTTAATAAACTAAATAAATTCACATACATCATACTTACATATACAGAAGGCATCAAGCCCAGAAGCATAACTTCAGAAGATGAAGCACCAACCTTCTCAAACCAAATGCCTCTAAGCATGATGGATGAAAGATCCCCAGTGATGAGCAGAGAAAGACATAGCCAAGCTCACTTGCCTATATTGTTTGCAACTGTTTCAGCCAAAAAAATGGACAGAACTTTAAAAGACATGAAAGGATTGGAAAATTAAAGGAACATGGTATTGATCACAAATAACAACTCAAATCCAAATCCTGATTCAAACCCCAACTTTGTTTGAAAAGTTCTAAGTTCAAATATCCAGTTAGCCTTTTCTCTAAGCAAAATTTGAGACACATCTTCCAGAATGTGCTTGGAACGATGTTTATACAAAACCAGAAACCTGGGGTCACTGTCTGTATGTTCTTTATGCATGTGATGTTGAACTAAAGGTTCACCAACCTTTCAAATCTGTTGTTGGAGGCTGAATTTGCTCAGCTGTTAAAAATCCTCCCTGACCGCTGGTGTGTTTGCAGAGCGCCATCAGAGAATACTGAGCTATTCTCCCCAGCTGTTTGCTCATAATACACAGGATATGCTTAATTAGCCAAAGATTGGATAGCAGTGGCTGCTTTGGGTTTGTTATTACAATAGGGAAAGCCAGTAGAGAGGTGGGCTAGCACAGAGGCTGACACTGCAATCCTAAACAGAGTTACACCCTCTAAGGGTAGTGTCTCCATGGATTGCACTGTAAGAGACTGAGCTGTGGTCAGAGAGATCCGTCGCTGGAATCTTACCTTTGCCCTGAGCTCATCTGGAGGTCTTAGACAAGCCTCTCACGCTCAGCCCAACATCCTTATCTGCCACATACAGTTCGTAATACCCATCTGCTCTATTGGATTGTTATAAAGATTACAGCAAGATATTGTGTTGGATAGGAGCCACCTGGCGTAGTGGTTAAGTGCTTGCACTGCCACTCACACGGTCAGGAGTTCGAGCTCCCTGTGGGTCAGATATCCTGGCAGCTGGCTCATGGTCAACTCATCCATCCATCCATTTCTTGGTTGGTAAATGAGTACCTAGCTCATAGCTAGGGGGTAAAGAATAGCTGCAGAAAGCAATGGCAAACTACCCCACAAAAACAGCTTGCCTATAAAATCACTGCTCGCAGGGTCGGACACAACTGAAGGGGAAACTTTACCTTTTACTGTGTTGGAAGAACATGGCATCTGAAAGAACTAAACATTATTACTGGAAATCTAGGTTAAAAATTACTACGAAATAGGATGAAACAAGCAGGGGACCAACAAGATCTTGGAGGGGCATCTCATTTTCCCTTCCTCCACTCTTATTTATTTATTTATTTATTTATTTATTTATTTATTATATTTGTATACCGCCCTCCCCGAAGGCTCAGGGCGGTTTCCAACAACATAAAATTTAAAACATCATAAATATAAGTTAATTAAAATACATAAAATATTAAACTAGAGATGGCTTCAACTATTCTATTCTATTCCCCCTTTTATGAACCCACGGGAGGCCAGATGTTTACTTATTATTGCGGTTGATATCATCCCGGCTGGCCAAATGCCTGGCGGAACAGGTCCGTTTTACAGGCCCTGCGGAAACTTTGTAAATCCCGCAGGGCCCTGATCTCACCTGGAAGCCTGTTCCACCAGGTAGGGGCCAGGGCCGTAAAAGCCCTGGCCCTTGTAGAGGCCAGCCCTTGACCTTCCCATAAGGTACAGGTGTCAAACTCGCGGCCCTCCAGATGCTATGGACTACAGTTCCCATCACCCCCTGCCAGCATGATGCTGATGGGGGATGATGGGAACTGTAGTCCATAGCATCTGGAGGGCCATGAGTTTGACACCTATGCCATAAGGCTTCCATCACCTCTCCACTTTTTTGGTGAAGCACAGTGTAGGCAACCATACCCGGCTACACGTTGGAGATTCCACAAGGACATGCAAAGAGTACCTCACATATTTTCCTGTCTCGCCCTCCCACACTATTTCCTCCTCTTGACAGCCCCCATCTTCTCACCTTTCCCTGCTTTTCTCTTTCCCACAAACATACCAACCCAACTTTTACCTGCTGCCTTTGATACCACATGACTTGCATGGCTGCTTGCTGCTTTTTAATATCAGCCAGGAAAAGGAAATCCTACCTCTAGTGGTCCCTCCTTCTTTCTCCTGCTTTGCTGCTCATTTCCCCCCCCCTCCCCTTCCACTGCTGCCTTCTCCTCCCTCAGCTGCCTCTGCCACCCACTTCTCTCCTGCTTGGTTGCCTGCCTCCTTTCTTTTCCAGCTATCTTCTCCTCTCTCGCTTGCTCAACCACCACTTCCTTCCTTGGCCACCGACTCTGCTGCCTCTGTTCCACCCCTCACCCTCCCTCCTTCTACTGATGCAGCTTTAATTGCTCTTCTCCCGACAATAGTGCTTATGGCCCTCGTCACGATTGTTTATGAGGTTGCTAAGCAAACCTAAAAATGATTAATGATATCTGTAGTTTTTTTTTATTTTAAGATCCAACTTTGGGTAATTAAAAATTTGTTGTATTATTTTGCAGGCCTAAGGGGTTCCCCAAGATGTGTTAAAGAATCCCATGTCTGAACATTGTGTACAGATGCTCTGACTGTTCCATGGTTAGCAGCAGTGGTGTAGTGATTAAGAGCAGATGTACTCTGTGTTCAGTTCTGGTTACCACATCTCAAAAAGGATATCGAAGAGATAGAAAAAGTGCAGAGAAGGGCAACGAGGATGATTGAGGGATTGGAGTACCTTCCTTATGAGGAGAGGCTGCAGCATTTGGGACTCTTTAGTTTGGAGAGGAGACGTCTGAGGGGGGATATGATTGAAGTCTATAAAATTATGCATAGGGTAGAAAATGTTGACAGAGATAAAGTTTCTTCTCTTTCTCACAGTACTAAAACCAGGGGGCAAACATTGAGAATGCTGGGGGGAAGAATTAGGACTAATAAAAGGAAACATTTCTTCACGCAATGCGTGATTGGTGTTTGGAATATGCTGCCACAGGAGGTGGTGATGGCCACTAACCTGGATAGCTTTAAAAAGGGCTTGGACAGATTTATGGAGGAGAAGTCGATGTATGGCTACCAATCTTGATCCTCCTTGATCTGAGATTGCAAATGCCTTAGCAGACCAGGTGCTCGGGAGCAGCAGCAGCAGCAGAAGGCCATTGCTTTCACATCCTTTATGTGAGCTCCCAAAGGTATCTGGTGGGCCACTGTGAGTAACAGAGTGCTGGACTAGATGGACTCTGGTCTGATCCAGCAGGCTCTTTCTGATGTTCTTAATCTGGAGGAACTGGGTTTGATTTTCCACTCTGCTGCCTGAGCTGTGGAGGCTTATCTGGGGAATTCAGATTAACCTGTACACTCCAACGCACGCCAGCTGGGTGACGTTGGGCTAGTCGCAGTTCTTCTGAACTCTCTCAGCCCCACCTACCTCACAGGGTGTTTGTTGGGGGCGGGAGGAAGGGAAAGGAGTTTGTAAGCCCCTTTGAGTCTCCTATAGGAGAGAAAGGGGGGGGGGATATAAATCCAACTCCTCTCCTTCTTAGTTGATTTGCAGTGTTAATCCTAGGAAGATACATTCAGGTGGGTAGCCGTGTTGTTCTGAAAGCTTACACCAAGAATAAAACTTTGTTGGTCTTAATGGTGCCACAGGACTCAGACTTTTTAAAATCATTTTTTTCTTTTCTGTATTCAGTGGGTTTAAACTGGAGTAACTCTCCTTTGGATTGAACTGCTAATTGCAGCCACACAAATTGGCTGGTACCTTTGCATTTCATCTTCTAGAGCTTTCATTCCACAAATGATGGAAACTCGTTTTATTGCATGGAGCCTTCTATAAGTGGACGGTGCTTCTTCCGCTGGAGAAAGTTTACTTTGATGGAGAAATGGGAATTTTGACCCAGTCCACTATTGTTTGACATTCTACATCCAAAAATACTCCAAAAAGTTAACTCTGACATTGACCATTTTTGCACAAATCAGCTAAAACATTTGTAAAACATTTTCAACCCCTCCCTTTACCATGATGTTGGCTGGCTCTCACCTTCTCAAAGTGATTCCCAGTTGCCATGAGAGGTTTCCCCCTTTTTGAGTTATTTGTTGAATTGATACTTCAATGCTTCTTGCTGCGATTCCTCTATCGTTCATACAATGAATACTTTGAAGATTCTACTGCCCCCCCCCCCCCCCCAATTGAAAAACACATGGAAATGAATAAAATCGGCAAGGGTGAAAGAGCTCAGCAACACAATAAAATTGCACCAAGGAGAAAATTCTGGGATGCCACAGAGACATGAAAAACATACTGGTAGTAAACAGATCACACAGCAAGTGAAAATGTTTTGAAAACATTTCAGGCTAAATAATTGTTTTGAAAGGGGATTTATTTAAAATGTTTTGAGACTGGAAATAAAATGTTTCCAGAACATAAGATGGGAAAAATAATGTGGAACTCCATGAAGGAAACATTTGTATTTCCTGCCTCGAAATATTTTAAAAGATTTGTGTGGAAAGAGCCAACGTTACTAAGCGATCCTGATGCCAGCTATAAGTCTTATGGGAGATGATTTGATAGATGACATAACATTTTGCACCAAGCTTCAAGCAAACATGACCGTTTCAAAGCAACACATGATCACTGCCAGAAGTTTGATCAAGAACAGACTGATTAGTCTGAGCACCTTCCATGGTGAAATTTTAATCAAAGCCATTCCCCTGAGATGTTGCTCTCTCATTCAGAATTGAATAGATTAGTCTCTGAAGCTACCCAAGTTATAACACGAAATGTACAACAAAATGAAAGAATGCTTTTCTTTGCAGGTCTGCAGACTGTGGGGTGTCATGTGCGGCTCCTCTGCAGGGCAAATACCATTGCTTGCAGTTTGACCCTGGGACAGAAACACAAGCATTATTGAAATCCGATCACTTTGGACTGAAACGTCAAGACTTCCTTTGCCCCACTCCCCTACAGTACCTAAGTGGCACCCCTCACGAGAGCTCAGCTTTCAATGCGTGCTTCTGACAGCTTCAATAACCTGAAACTCGGTTTTGTTTCCATCCTGTTTAATGATTAGCGATGTCAGAACAACCGCTCTATCTTGAGGGATCCTCCTGTCAGCCTGTACCTTGACTAATCATCGCCTTCGCTCCCAGCCTGCGTTTATTCAGCCTCATATGCCATTATTACCTCATAAACTGGATGTACCCTCTGGTTATTGTTATAATAAATAAGAGCAGGAGTGAATTCCGACCAAATGTGTGATGGCTCATTGGAGCAGCCTCTCTCTCCCCCTCCCTCAGCCATCAATTACAATCTTGAATTTGTTGCGCTGCTACAGTTGTGGGGCCTGGTAAAGGTTTACTTTCTACATCTCTCATTTGTCAAGGCGTTAATGACTTTAGTGGGCCGGTTTGATCCTGCTGTATAGTGTCCCAGCAATGAAACAATAATTTTAGCTTCTCGAGAATGTGTTTGCATAATGTTGAATTTTAAAAAAACCAAATTACAGGATTGTCGAAGGCTTTCATAGCTTTCGCGGCTGGAATCAACCGGCTGTTGTGGGTTTTCTGGGCTGGGTGGCCGTGGTCTGGTAGTTTTTGCTTCTAACATTTTGCCCACATCTGAGGCTGGCTGTGACATACCTCTGAAGATGCTAGCCATAGATGCAGGCAAAACATTAGGAACAAAAACTACCAGATCACGGCCACTCAGCCCGAAAAACCCAGAACAGCCACATTACAGAATTGCAACAGAAACACGGCAGGAATATGACAGGATTATGACAAAACAGATCTCAGCAGAGATTTAGGGTTCAACAGATGATACAAAACTGTGCGTTTCAGTCTATCAATAACATGTAGATTACAGGCTCATACAGCTTCAATTTGGCTCAGGTCTGTGCAGGGAAGGGAAAAGGTTAACTCTTCAACTTCCTCTTTGTTTTGCTATTTAAAAACTGACTTCCCTGTTCTGTCGTTAGGATTTTAAAAAATAAAATACATGCTTTTAAAGGATGTGTCTTTTTTTCTTTATAATTCTAGTAGCAAAAGGTGAGCCTTTTTCTAATACTGAAACAAAATGGAGGATGGTTTTACCCAGTGGCCTGTCAGAGGACCACAGGAGGTCAATAAGCAGTTAACAGAGGCCCCTGTTATTCTTCCCCCACCCCCACTCCACACTAGTATTCAGAGGGCTTCACAGAATGGAGTCATTGCGGCTGACAGTCATTGATGGTTCTATCCTCCACGAATGTGTCCAATCCCCTATAAAGACAACTAAATCACAATGTTCTCCTCACTATAGCCTCCTGAATTTTTTGTCTACCAGGCCTGCAACCTTCAGTATCAACATTTTGGATGTCTCATGGGGAAGGCAGGAAACAATCCTGTCTGTGTGCATTCTTATACATATTCCCTAGGATTTTAGACACTGTTTTTAAAATAATTTGGGAAGGGAGTGATTGTATAGGTCTGTGGTCCAGGGCTTCCCCCGCCCAGTATTCCACTCTGGCACTGGGATGAACTAATGTTCCTGATTTTACTTCCTTCGTATATGTTTATATTTTTGTCAGTGTTTCCATTTTGTAACATTTTGCCATTACTTTTGAAGATTTGTTTTTAATGTGCAATTTATATCAACCAGTGTACTTCACTTATGCAAATAATGCATAATACTGTTTTTAATGTGCAATTTATATCTACCAGTGTACTTCAGTTATGCAAATAATGCATGATGCTGACTTAATCTTTCTCTCCTTGTGTTATCGCCTGCAACAGGACAGAATGTGTTAATGCTCGGGACATTAAATATGTGCTGTTTATATAACAAACTGTAAGGGAACAACAAGAGAAAGTAAAACAAAAATTACTTTAGATGCTCTAGAATTCCTTCTTTCTTCTCTGTGGCAGAACAGAAGAATGTATGATCAAATGCCCAGACTATTAAGTGGACAAGCAAGATACTGAAGGACACATGCTAGTGTGGATTCACATTTGACTCAAATCAGAGAACATGAAAACTGAACCCAGGAAACAAGTTATGTCTAGCGTGGCCCTGAATGGCTACCCAAAGAAGGCTATCTCCTCCTGAATGCAGTCTTGTTTGTCTTGACTGTAATTATCCTTCCATCTTTAAATAGAACAGATTTTTTTTGGTCTCAGTTAAGGACTTAGATTTGGTCAGGGATATTCCCATTCCTTAGGGAAGCCCACCCCGAACCAAAGAATTAAGGTGGGAAGAGGCAAAGAAAGACGTGAGTTTTTTTAATGGCCAGAAAAGCTTCACCTGCAGATATTCCTGCCACCGTGCAGCCAGTAAGCATGCAGTAGTCCTGCTATCCTTTTAGGGTTGCCAATTCCAACTGGAGAAATTTGTGGCTACCTGGGGGCAGTACTTGGGGAGGGAGGAGTCTGGGGAGGTGACGGAGTCCAGTAGGGATGTGATGTCATACAATCCTCCCTCTGAAGCTGCCATTTCTTCTGGGGGAGCTAATCTCAATAGTCTGGAGAGGAGTTATAATTCTAAAGCATAGGTGTCAAACCCTCGCCCCTCCAGATGTTATGGGCTACAGTTCCCATCCTCCTCCTGGCAGGGGATGATGGGAACTGTAGTCCATAACATCTGGAGGGCTGCGAGTTTGACACCTATGTTCTAAAGCCACTGGCAACACCTGCGAGAGTCAAATCTACACTAACTTCGAGTGGCAAAGGGAGGGGGCATGAGATTGATGGTCAAGGGTGAGTGTTGAATAGAACTGGGGAGTCTCAGCTACAAACCCAACAAGAACCTAAACCCACCTAAACCCTTTTATCAGGGCATCAAAATGACACAAAACATTGTGCAAGCTTTCGAGCTCACCAGACCTGTTCCTCGTGCCAGATGTTATCCATAATAACACTTATTTCGTGGATTTGGGGTTTTATTTAGTATTTTACATGCACCCATGTGGCAGTTCACAACTTTCCCCAGCTCTGATGAGGTAGCCCTTGCATCTTACTGCATTGCTGGTTAATGGTTCTCTCCCGTTTTGGTAATAAAAGGATACCTTTCCCAGGTTGTCTGCATAGCACTTTCCCCCAGGATAGTTTTACCTTAACTTCCCTCCAAGGGATCCACATGACCTTGTGGCTTTGAAATGGTCCCTCCCCCCACCAAACACAATGGCTGCAATGTCGAGCAAAGCTTAGCAGAACAAAAAATCTGGTTTTATCAGCTGTCTATGATAAAGTTTTGTGTCAACGCTTGAAAAATTTCAGCAGACTTTAAGCTCAGGGGCTCCTATCGCCTTGCCAGTTCCCCTGGTTAGTTTTATGAAAACATTAACCTTGACATTTTGATGACTTCTTTCCTTTCCCTTCATTTAGTATCTCATTTAAAGTTTGTTTTCATTGTCTTCCCTTTAATGATTCCCCTGGACTGATTACACAACCACAGCCCTTTAAAGAATGACAGTTCAGCTTACCCAGTGGCAGATCCCAGAGCGGGGTTTAATGCTGGAAACAAAGCCAAGCTGCTGCGTGATGCCGGAGCAGGTTGGCATCAGCATTCTCAGGTAGCGACGTGGGCGGAACACTTTGCAGCAAAGCAGGTGACTGCTTGTCAGGAAGGCAGAAGCGAATCTTGGAACGCTGCCTTGGCTTCTGCTGCTGTCACGGAGTATTTATCGAGTGAAGAGATCCCTCGGTGGGAAACCCCCCAAATGCCCTGGCTCCCCAAGTGCTTTCAATTAGCAAAGCAAATATCACTGGATTAGAATTGTTGTATAATGCAAAGGATCTTCGGAGGGTTCAAGAGGTTATTGTACACACTTATATTGCACCCACTGGGCAACCACAGTCAGGAACAGAGAGCAGGTTTTACCCTCGCTGCTCCCGCAGAAATGCATGCATGTGAAATTTATATTTATTTATTTACATCCTGCTTTTCTCCCCTACTGGGATCCGAAGTGAATTTTTTAAGAACATAAGAATAAGAAGAAAAAGAAGAGTTTGGATTTATATCCCCCCTTTCTCTCCTATAGGAGACTCAAAGGGGCTTACAATCTCCTTGCCCTTCCCCCCTCACAACGAACACCCTGTGAGGTAGGTGGGGCTGAGAGAGCTCAGAAGAACCGTGACTAGCCCAAGGTCACCCAGCTGGTGTGTGTGGGAGTGAATTCCCCAGATAAGCCTCTACAGCTCAGCGGCAGAGCAGGGAATCAAACCCGATTCCTCCAGATCAAAATGCACCTGCTCTTAACCTCCTACGCCACTGCTGCTAACAACAATCCTGGGTGGTATGCCATACTGAAAGTTTGTGATGGGCCCAAGGTCGCCCTGCAAGCTTCCATGGCAGAAGTGGGAATTCAAACCCAGGTCGCCTAGAGTCCTACTCTGTCATTTTATCCACTATACTGTTATCCAAAATGCTGGGGTCTGTCCCTTTTAGAGTGGGGAATTAACAAAGGGCAGACCTTGCTTGACAAGAGGTTGGGCAAGCTCAGAATCTTGGTTGCCAAAGTTTACAAAAAGTTGATTTTGCAAGAAATTTGCAAGATAACAAAATAGAATCAACAATTTTATTAAAAGGAAAATATTAAAAACACAAGCACAGAATAACCAAAGCAGAAGAGTGCACACGCAGCCTTAGAATATATAGAGAGTTGAGTGGATAGGTTTGGAAAAGTGAAGGAATATGGGGATTAAATGGGAGATATTACCTGTTTCTGAAGGAGGAGTCTAGAAAAGCATGGTCCCAGTGCTCGCACTGAGCTTCAAGAAGGTGGTGAAGAAAGCAAATGGCATGCAGTGCAACTGAAACAAAGACTAACTCAGAAGTACTGGGCACTAAGTGTTGGGTGAGGTGCTAATTTATAGGGAGAAATGGGCCCTTGGGGTTATGCAGAGTGACCCTTAATCTCTCAAGACAAAAGGAAGTGTTGCCTTTCCAGGGAAAGACAAGAAAGAGACACAAACTTAAGTGCTGGGTAGTTAATCTAATGGTTTGAGCACTTGACTTGATGGGATAAGCTTTGGAGCTGACTTAATCACAGTTGCAAAACAATGGCAATGCAAATAAGGTGGTTTTGGAGAAAAGTCAGAGGAAGAAACTAAGATTAGTGTTGTGCTGGCAAGAACACCTTGAAGCAATCATAACCGCATGTAGTAATAACATTAGCATGTTCTTCGTCTCAGTGAGGCAGATGGACCAGGGCTGGAGGTGGAAATGGGACTTTCCAGCTGAAGACATTGTCTTGTCTTAATTCTTTTCGGAAGGAAGAGGCAGGCTATTTTGCAAGGCAGGTATGGGCAAAGGCAAGTGCAGATAAGGTTTTCTGTCCTTGTGGGTACACCAGCAAATGCAGAAAAATGGCACTTTGGCACCGCATAGCTAAGCTCCCCAAGGGTTGGCAGGATGGGTAGAGACAGGGCTCCCCCAACCCAGCATGGGTCAGTCTAGTAACAATACCATACTGCCTATCCTGACATAGTATTTGAAGGCTCATCTATGCATTATCCTTTTTCCCATGTTTATCAAAGGAATAAACTAGGAAGGCTTTAAAAGGGAAGTGAGGAGCATGGGCAGGAGGCTACTGTAGTACCCACACACACCAGGGATCTAGTACTCACTCAGACACAGATTCTCAGATCATTCAACATAGACAACAGTTTTTTATCTACAAAAGGAGTGTTGGGGTTTTGCAAGCGTCTGTCACCACTCAAGTATAAAAAGATTAACTGTGTGTAAACAAGTTGCTGAAGTCACTGTTTATGACCTGATCTATTGATTAGCTATTGGACAGTGAGATGGCCAATGCTTACATGTTAGCGAGCACATACACCTGAAGTTATAAAGTTAACTGTTTCTTTCTTTGGCCCTTTCCGCACGGGCGGTTTATGAGATGCCTGGGACGGGTAAAAAACACCGGGTCCTGTGGGAGTTATTTGTCAGGGGCGAAGGCTGCTTCAAGCAGTCGCCGCCACCCTCGCTGTCTCGACCATGGCTGGCCGAAGCGTGTTTCCCAACCTCGCTATGGCGTTTAGGTTGTTAGGAAACGGTGGAGCTTGGAGCCGCCGCCATGCTTAATGGCAGCGCTTCCAGGCGCTCTTCCCTCCTCCCCTCAAGAGCCGACTTACGGCGTTCATCTGAGGCTCTTCCGGCGTGTCGCCGAGGCCTGGGGACACTCCCCCTTTGTCCTGCAACCCTGGAGCGGTCGCGCAGGGCAGGGGGGCGTGTCCCCTGGCCTCGGCGATGCGCCGGAGGGCCGCAGGACAGGTGAGTAGTTCTGACGACGGCGCAGCTCTGCACCGTCGTCTCGGCCGATTCTGGGACTGTCCATGCGGAAGGGGCCGACCCGACCCCTTCCGCCTCCGTGCGGAAACGGCCTTTGAGCCACACCAGCACCAGCACGACCATGAGCACAAGACAGCAGATAGGTACCAAGATGTAACCAAACTTACAGTGATGTAGATGTGTAACAGGAAAGAAAGGATTTCTTATTTTATCCCCAATGTAACTCTCCCTTTATAGTTAGTAAACAGTAAATTAGTAAATCTTTTAAATATTTACTAGATTCCAAGGAACCTAAAGTGATAGTTGCAGAATGGTGTGGTTTAAGCTCCAGTTGGTGGCTGGAGATCTCTTGCTATTACAACTGATCTCCATATGACAGAGATCAGTTTGTTTGGAGAAAATGGCTGTTCTGGAAAATGGATTCTATAGCATTATAGCCAACTGATGTCCCTCCCTCCCTCCCCTCCCCAACCCCAACAGGCTCCACCCCCACCCCCCCCAATCTCCACGTATTTTCCAACCCAGAGCAGGCATTCCTACTTTGGTCTGATCCAGCGTGGCTCTTTTTTTGTTCTTCTTATAATGCAGTGTGGGTATATGGCTATATTTATTGCAGATGGACATCAGCCACACATCCATCTTAGAACAGTCTGAAAACAGGAAAAACACTTGCTGAACAATAACCAAACTAGGCCACCAGGTGGCAACAACTGAACATACACTCCATGTTCTTAAGGACGTTTCCCTCTTTTGCAAATGCAAAAGGAAAAGAAGGGAGGAAGAGAGAGAAATAGGAAAAGGGGGACAAAGAGGGAAGAAAGAGAGACGGGAAAGAGAGAAAGGGGGGAAAGGGAGACAAAGGGGGAAAGAGAGAGAAACGAAGAAGGGATAAAAAGGGTCAAAGGGGGAAAGAGAGAGGAAGGGGGAAGAGGGGGGAAGGCAGAGAGTTTTGATGATGTGGAAAGGTTGCCCATATGCCCCCTTGCACAAAAAAGCCCCCAGTTGCTTTAAAATTTCAGGAAAGATGCACTACAGTGGGGAGGAGATTGTGGGCGAGGACAGGCCAGGGAAAGAATGCCCTCCCAGGCCTTGTCCCTATCCCAAGTCTCCTACCAGCTGCAGCACCGCTTGCCTGTAAGTAAGTTAATTTTAAAGCAACCGGAGCCTTTTTTTTTTGTAACAGCAGCCGGTGGGTTATGGACTACTTTTTCAGGGGAAAACAGACAATATATATATTTTTGCCTGCAGGGCAAGTTACAATCTGGGTAGGTGGTGGTAGTGACTTTCTTTGGGAAAAGAGCAGACAAAAAGTTTCCTCACCTGAACAGCCCAGGACTACTCTGGTGCTTGTAATTTTTGGTGCATGGGCTGTGGTTTAGTGATTCCACCCCCCCACTGAGTTGCCATATCTAGCTCACTTTTTCTCAATTCACTATGAAGAATGCAAGTGATGATGCAAATCTTTAACCATCAATGCATCATTGCAAATATTGATTAACCTGTTCTAAAGTTAGGGATGCCAGCCTCTAGGGGAGACCTGGGAATTCTCCAGAATTACAGCTTATCTCTAGATTACAGACATGGCCATATCTTAGGAGAGGGCCGGGTCTCATGACCCAGGTGCCACTCGCCTCGGTCACATGGGGGGGTCCATTTGACTACCTGCCCACTCCCTCAGCTGCCTTGCTCGCTCACCACTCATTCTCCCACTGCCTCAGTTGCTTGCCCCCTTGCTCTCCGGCCTGCCACCTCGTTCTTTCGCTGCCTCATTCTCCCACTGCCTCACTTGCTTGCCCCCTTGCTCTCTTGCTGCCTAGGTCTTCCGCCTGCTGCCTCACCCTCTCACCACCTCACTCTCCTGCTTGCTACCTTGTTCTCTCGTTGCCACACTCTCCCACCTGTTGCCTTTCTTGCTTGCCCCCTTGCTCTTCTGCTTGCCAGCTTGCTCTCCTGGCTGCCACCTCACTCTCCCACCTGCCTGCTGCTTTGGAGAGGTAGGGATGCAATTTTAGGTGGAAGGCGATTGGGGGGGGGGGCTTCAGAGGGGCACAGTTTTAGTGCTTGCCCTGGGCCCCATTTTCTGGCCGGATGCTGCTGACTACAGAGATCAGTTCCCCTGGAGAAAATGGATGCTTTGGAGGGTGACCTCTGTACCCAGTGACGCCCTCGACCTCCCCAAGCTCCACATCCCCAAATCTCCAGGAGTTCCCCAACCTGAATCTGGCAATGCTACCCTTCCATTTCCCACCTCTGGCCAGGTGATACCTATGGTGATATACTCGCACCCTCAGAGGCTGTGGTTGCTAGGTAAAACACATGAGCGTTGCGATTGCAATTAAGGGACCACAGTAAACCATCCTGTATTGTGCCAGGCATTTCCTACCCCTTGTTTCCTTCTTGAAAAGCTGTTTCAGAGGGTTTGGGGGACCCTGCGGTGGGGAATGTAACTGCGGCAAATTGACAACTTCCCTCCTTTTTCCACACCAGCAAGGAAGAAGAAGAAGAAGAAGAGTTTGGATTTATATCCCCCCTTTCTCTCCTGCAGGAGACTCAAAGGGGCTGACAATCTCCTTGCCCTTCCCGCCTCACAACAAACACCCTGTGAGGTAGGTGGGGCTGAGAGAGCTCCGAGAAGCTGTGACTAGCCCAAGGTCACCCAGCTGTTGTGTGTGTGAGTGTACAGGCTAATCTGAATTCCCCAGATAAACCTCCACAGCTCAGGCGGCAGAGCTGGGAATCAAACCCGGTTCCTCAAGATTAGATACACGAGCTCTTAACCTCCTATGCCACTGGAACTTCAACATAGTGCTTTTTTGGATCCCAGCCTTGTTTTAAATACAGTTGGGGAGGTCTCTAGTAAAAACAACATGCTAGAAATTGGATTTTGTTTACAAACAAGGACTTCTTATAGACGATGCGACATCTCAGTGGGAAAAAAATATTGATTTTACAAAATCATGTATGAAGGTCTGAACAAAGGAGATGTCGACTGGCACATTATATATTTTGAGGCCTGACAGCTTTGCTTGATGATTTCAAAGAAGGGAGCAAAATAATAATATGGAAAGCAATACTCCAATGCATCAAGCTGCTTGCAGTAATTACTCCTTCTGAACGTCTGTCACTACTGGAACTGCAAAGAAGTTCTGCCAAGCATTGGGAGGGTGCGGCGGGGTGGAAATATGAACGCAAACTGCAACCACACCTCAACAAAACAGCTGGCAACCAGAATAGCAGAATGGCTTTTTTCAGTCTATGGTTTGAATGGTTTTCTGTCAGCTATGAGACATTGATTAAATTTCTTCAATTTTCTTACTAAATACTTCTCCCTTGTATGCAAAACAAGTCAAACATCTGCTAGTCTGTCAGCTGTAAGGATGATAGACTGATGGTGAGCCACAAGGGGCTATGTTTTGGGGCCTAGGCTCAGCAGTTAGAACATCCACTTGGCAAGCAGAAAGTCAAGTTTGCAATCCCTGGCATCTCCAGTTAGGGATCAGGTTGTATGGTGAAGAGAAGAAGAGTTCAGATTTTTACCCCTCTTTTTTCAATCAAATCTCAAAGGGATCTCAAAGCGGCTTATAACTGCCTTCCCTTCTTCTCCCCACAGTAGACATCTTATGAGGTAGATGAGGCTCAGAGTGTTCTGCGAGAACTACGACTAACCCAAGGTCACCAGCAGGCTTTGTGTGGAAGAGTAAGGAAACAAATCTGGTTCATCAGATAAGAGTCCACTCACTGTTCATGTGGGAATCAGCCAGCTCACCAGGTTTTTTTTAAAAAAATGAAGTTGTTGTAATATTGTAGCCACCTAGAGATCTCATATATAGGTGAGGTATAAATTAAAAAATAAAATAAAACTTAGCGTCCATGCCATTAACCCCCCCATCATGCTGCCTCCTAGTCAACTTATAGTGACCCCAGTAAGGGGATTTCAAGGCAAAAGAGCAGCAGAGATGGTTTGCCATTGCCTTCCTCTGTACAGTTTTCCTTGGTGGACCCCCCATCCAAACACCCACTCTGCTTAACTTCAGTGACCTCATGAGACTGGCTATGCCATTGGGGAAGTGCCCCCTTCAGAGGAACCCACTCCCTAGGGCTGGTTCAGTCATTGGGCAGGCAGAGAGAGAGGTGCCCCATTGGGGGCTGGGCACACAGGTAGCAGTCACAGTAGCAATTTGGGATCTAGCCCAGCTTCACTGCCAACAACGCTAGCCGCCGTACCTTCTTTTTACGCCTCGGGTCCACAAGTTTAGTGCTTTGGATGAATTTATGTATTAAAGATAAATGTAAATTGAAGTATGGGCTTTCATGTTTCTTGGTCATAAGAAAGGTGTGGAGTTTCCATGTGCAGGGACAGTGTACAAGACGACTGGGGGATAGGCTTCTTGGCAGCTGATGGCTTCTAGAGGCAACTGGAGCCCAGGCTGGTGGGGTTGGATTCTGCAGGGGTACCCGCCCCTCCCTTGTCCTTAAACTGGTACTATTTTCCGGAGATATGCTGAGGGGGGCAGTGCTTGCCCCTGGGTGCCATTTTATCTAGATATGCCTCTTCCAACAGATGTTGGAAGTGAAAGACTTTGTGCTGTCTCTTAACATCAAACTTTAGAGAGAGAGAACAGTTTGTTTTCTATTGCTCTGATGCTAACCCTTTGATGTGTAGATGGCAACTCCCAGGGAAACCTTTTTCCTTCCAGCTGACACCTTCTCCCCACATTTCTTGCTGCTCCATCTTGGCACCATGAGTGAGGAACATGTCTTCTGCATCTTTATCCAACCTAACTAGTTAGACTAGATTAGAAGAATCCTGTCTCTGCTCTGTCCTGTCTAGAATGGAGTTCCTTACAATAAAGGACTCCCGTTGGTCTTGTAAAGATAAAGAGACTCCATGTGTAACTTTGTTCCCTAGCAGCACAAACAAACCAGATGGATGGATTGTCGAAGGCTTTCACTGCCAGAATCACTGGGCTGTTGTGTGGTTTCTGGGCAGTATGGCCGTGTTCTAGTAGCATTTTCTCCTGACGTTTCACCTGCATCTGTAGCTGGCATCTTCAGAGGATCAGATAGACTCTACTGAGCACGTGTGCCTTGAGCCCTCTGTTAAACCTAATATTCTGACATCTATATATGCTCCAGTTGCCCCTCTTTTCCAGGAACCATCCATGCCTGACCACTCTTCACATCTTCTAGTTCTGCATTTGAGAAAGTAGCTGCAGGATATATTTTGGAACCATTTGTTTGAATTGCCATTCCTGGGTCAACCCTACCGCCTTGAGAAATTAATCTCTAAACGAGTGGTGAGATGGTGTGATGCCTATCCAGAGGTTGATGAATTTCCACTGTTCGATAATAAGTATAACTAGATCCATTGCGATTTTTAAAAAGAAATGTGACAGATGACAGTTAACTGATGGGTACATCGTACACCAGTGCACTTATGTCTAAAAGCAACACCACCCTTGCCTGTGGTGAACAGGAGGAGAATAGGCTTACAGTGTGTATCTGGTGGAATTAGTTACCTGTGATCTTTGGTCCCCCCATTTTAGTTTATGAAATGGAGGATGTTCTGCCATGCAAAAGATATGTTTCTTTGGGTGGCATGGGAACCTGAAATGCAGAAATGGCTGCTTACATAGATATATAACGTCCAGCCCTAAGAAGTACCTCTGTAAGCAGTGTCATTTTGCGTTAACTCACACTGTGTTGATCAATCTCATCTGGTATCCATTCTGTTCATGGTGAGTGCCTCTGTATTTGGCTAACTGCTTCTCCCAACGAGCCCATATTAAAACCACACCCTCCGTCCACATGTTCAGTTTAGTTAATCTGAGGTGACTGGGTTATCCTTGCAGGTGGAAATCTCTGGGTTTCCAATGTATGAAATTTTCTGAAAGATTTATGCCATCTGAAGAGAAACCAGAGTATAGAGATTTTTTGAATGTATCCACTAGAATGTAGCTGAATTGAGAGAGCCAGATTAGTGCAGTGGTTATATCACTGGCCACACATTTAAGGAGGGAGCCATGTTTCATATGCAGAGAATCTGCTTTGCACATAGAAGGTACCAAGTTTGATCCCTGGCATCTCCACTTAAATAGATTAGATAGAAGCTGATGTGAAAGACTTCTACCTGAGACCTTGCAGAGCCAATGCCTGTTTGAGCAGACAGTACCAATTTTATTTATTTATTATTTTATTTATTATTTCGATTTTTGTACCGTCCTATCCCCGAGGGGCTCCGGGCGGTGTACAACAACATTAATACAATATAGAAATAAGGAACGGAACGTTATAGGAATGGGATGTTTCTCCCCGAGCTGGCAGTCCCTTCTGCCCTTCTCTTTGGGGAGGACAGAAGCAACTGGAAGGCTCCGTGCTGGGGCCTTTGCTTTATAAGCTCAGGGGTGGGGCCATGCCTTGGAGCTGGCAGCCAGGAGGGAGCGGGGCTTGGGGGGAGCTGGCAGCCAGGAGGGGGTGAGGCTGGGGGGTCCTCTGGCTTCCTTGGCCCCACCAATGTCGATGATGACATGGGCGGGGCCGAGGGCACCAGAAGGACTTCCTGCTGCCTTGCCGTCTTCCTGGTCACGTGGGGGGGATTTTGCACCCCCTCCCCCGTGACAAGATCAGTGGCGCCTGGGGACAGTGGGTACCCCCTGTCCCTAGGCAAATATGCCACTGGCTCTACTCATGACCTGAATTTGATCCTGACAGGAGCTGGTTTCAAGTAGGCAGCTCAAGGCTGTGTCAGCCTTCCATCCTTCTGAGGTCAGTAAAATGAGTACACAGCTTGAAGGGGATAAAGTATAGACAACCAGGAAAAACAATGGCAAACCACCCTGTAAACACAATCTTACTTGTAAACGTCAGGATGTGATGTCACCGATAGTAATAATCCCATTCTTGCACAGGGGACTATCTTTACCTTTTTTGGAATTAAAGTGAAAGACATTTAACTTTGGTCCTGGACAGTTATGGTTAGCTAGAGTAGATAATACTCATTTTGGCCTATGTCCCTGGGGCAGCTTCTTGCATTCCATGTGTGTCCAACTGGAGAAACTTTGGCTTGGATCCCTGCTTAGTCACCGTGGTGATCTCAGGCCTATCACTATCTCTTAGGCTAAACTACCTTCCAGGGTTGTGAGGAAAAAGTAAAGTGTTGAGTATGTTGCCCTGTGATTCCTGGAGAAAAGGCAGGATAAAAACACACACATAAATGGCTCCATTCTGTTTTCCATAAGAGCATCCTTCTAGTTAAACCCATCTGCAGGGCTAGAATTCCCATAGGTGATATGGGTTTCATGCCTAGGATTTTGCTAGCACTTTGATTAATGGAAATAGGGCAGGGATTTTAAAAGCTTAGGCATCATGTTTATTACCCTTGTTAAATCATCCATCAAATGGCTAATCAGAAACAGACATGGGAGAACTTCCCAAGGCTCAAATCAGACAGGGCCATGCAAATTACAAGAGACAATGGAGAACTATAAAAATAAAACAAAACAAAAAATCTCCTCCCCTCTTAAGAGTTGTAAACTCGCTGTATCCTCAACTCTCAGATGTCCTCTGAATCATATTTCCTGGCATGTCAGATGCCTTAACCAAGAGATTGCACTTTAATATCAAGCAAGATGGATTTTCCTCTGGCCAAGGGTTGTTGGGGTACAAAAAGTTAGGGTCTTACATATTGCTCCATGCAACATTACAACACTGGGTTGGATCTAGAAAGCTTTCCACTCAATTTTGCCCTGTTCTCCTCCTTACTGGTGTCCTGATCCCATAAGGCTTTTGTCCATGCACTGTAGCATTTTTTGAATGGTCAAAAGAGACCCTCCCTCCCTTTTTCTCTAGTAGAGGAGTTGATTGGATCCAACCCACAGAACCGAACCTGAGTAACTTTATCTTTCATATGACGTTCTGGAGCACAGCAGGCAGAAAGAGTTAAAACCATTGCTACAATAGATTCTGTGGTTTATTATGCGCCTCGCAGCATCACCAAGCTTGGCTCATTGGCAAGTCTAATTGGGTCTTTCCGAAGAGCTTCGGCCTATCGAGGCTTTTACACCCACAAATGGTGGTTTTTCAGCCAGCCAGAACGTTCAAAAGGTGTGTGTGTGTGAAGGGGGTGGCTGTCAGAAAAGCCAACTCCACTTAGCTTGCGAGCTCTGTTTCTGAAGTTGACAAGAGACAAGATATTACCATATAAATGAGATAAGGTCTTCGATAATTGCTACCTGAAAGTAAAAATCTGAACTAAGTTGCCTGAGTCCGGATCTATTAAATGTACCTTTCTATCTTCCATCTTTCTATCTTCCAATCAGTACCGTTTTCTCTACCCCTTCCGTTCTTCTCTTTCTCTGGCGACTAGTCAAATCTATACATACTAAAAACATTTGGAGAAACTCTATTAATTTTTAGTTCTGGGATCACAAGGACACCTTTCACTTATTGTTTCCTGTCCAATTAGGAATTTATAAAGTCTGGGCTAGACTCCGCCCGGAGCCCCTCGGGGATAGGGCGGTATAAAAATCTAATAAATAAATAAATAAAATAAAATAGAAGCAAGAAACTTGTGCCCATCTCCTCTCGGTAACCAGACTCAGGCTCGCTGAAATTGATTTCTTGCATCAGAGAAACAAACAGATACACTCCAGAGTTTTTGCCAGATCTAACATTTACACACAAAGCAGCAGTCTGTATCCCCGCTATGCACCCCCCTCCCCCTAGGAGCAGCAGTGGCGTAGGAGGTTAAGAGCTCGTGTATCTAATCTGGAGGAACCGGGTTTGATTCCCCGCTCTGCCGCCTGAGCTGTGGAGGCTTATCTGGGGAATTCAGATTAGCCTGTACACTCCCACAGACGCCAGCTGGGTGACCTTGGGCTAGTCACAGCTTCTCAGAGCTCTCTCAGCCCCACCTACCTCACAGGGTGTTTGTTGTGAGGGGGGAAGGGCAAGGAGATTGTAAGGCCCTTTGAGTCTCCTACAGGAGAGAAAGGGGGGATATAAATCCAAACTCTTCTTCTTCTTCTTCTTCTTCTTCTTCTTCTTCTTCTTCTTCTTCTTCTTCTTCTTCTTCTTCTTCTTCTTCTTCTTCTTCTTCTTCTTCTTCTTCTTCTTCTTCTTCTTCTTCTTCTTCTTCTTCTTCTTCTTCTTCTTCTTCTCCCTCTAACAGTTTTCCTCAAAACTGAAAGCAAAAGCATGTTCAGGCTGTGCAGCTTCCCCAGGATCGGAACTCTTGATAAAGAGCAGGTGCCGCCTACCTGTGAAGGAACTTTTACTATCCAAATCTAAACAAAGCAACCAAGCACAAGCAAATAATTGTTAGGTGTCACAGTCCCCCAGATTCCCCTCCACGGGGGAGGAGTCTTCACAAAACGGTAATTTAGAGGAATATAAATTTCAGATTTCAAACCTTGAAGACAGGTTTTTTTAATCCATAGTATGTTGGGTAATAGCATCCCCCCATAATAAATGGTGTCCTAACATTTTAATGAATGTCCTCTTTCATGTCTTCTTGTCATTGCTGATGTCTTCCACTTTTTCTTCACAGGACTCTAGCCACCCTTTTGCCAACCTGCTGCCATGCTAGTATGAATATCCATCACATAAGGTAAAGTGTGCCAGCCCTTGCTGTGGAGTCATAACTAACTCATGGTGACTCTATGATGTTCCTCCTTGTGAGGTTTTCAAGGCATGAGAAGAGCAGAGATGGTTTGCTATTGCTTTTCCTCTGCATAGCAGCCACAGTTTTCCTTGGTGGTTTCCCATCCAAGTACCAACCATGCTTAATTTCTGGGCTCTGACAGGATCAGGTTAGTAAGAGCTATTAGAAGAGCTATATGATGCCCCTACTCTTGCTGACTTAGTGAGTTAGGTTATGACTGGCCTTCTGGTCCTGGTCTCCTTCCTTCTGGAGCAGCTGAGACTGCTCCTTGCCTGGTAGTCTACCTGTTACCATCTGTTTGTCCACCATTATCATATAGAAGTGTAGTCAGGGCACCATCTTATACCGTATTGTGTTAGAATAGGTTCATGGTTTTTAACTACCATATATACTCGCATATAAGTCGAGTTTTTCAGCCCTTTTTTAAGGCTGAAAAATGCCCCCCTCGAGTTATACGTGGGTTCCCCCCCCACGTAGCCGCAGTACTTACTCGTGAGTCGTGAAGCCTCGTCCCCCTCATGAATGCTTTCTTTCTTGCAGGCTCTAAGTCTAAAGCTTGGCTTCAGGGAAGCTGCCGCTTTACCATATAGACAGGCTGCCCCGAGTTTAGAGCCTGCAAGACTTAGAGCCTGCAAGAAAGAAAGTATGCGTTAGTGAAGGGGACCAGGCATTCTCTGCTTCACTTTCTCCTGCCTTCAGCTGCTTTCCCTCTCCCCAGACCCGCACACGCCCGCCTCTCCCCTCCTTAAAAAGCCTCCCAAAGGCTTTTGGGGCACTCCTTTCCTCTAGCTATGGGTCCTTTGCCAGCTCAGCACCCTGCCTCCTGATGGACCTTTCCCACCCTCGGCTTATACGCAAGTCAATAAAATTTCCCAGTTTTTTATGGTAAAATTGGGTGCCTCGACTTATATGCGGGTCGACTTTTACGTGGATATATACGGTATATGGTTTAACTTGTACTTATACATATTTATAGATTTTATTCTGTACACTGCCTTGAGCCCAGCTTGCTGGGAAAGGGTGGGATATAAATCAGATCAAATACATCAAATAAAAACCCTGTCTCCTTAATAAAGGAGGTATTTACCAGGTGATGTAGTTTACCTCAGTACCATGGAAAGCTTCAGCTGCCCATTTCAACACACTAACTTTACGACACACTGACATTAACAGATCTTTTTTCTCAGTCCAGACTGTTGGCAATTCTACATGCATTCCCCATTGGCTAATGGTTGCCAACAGGCCTGGAGAAGGATGGCCTGTTCCTTTAATAGAGGCTCAATGTATGGAAAGCTGAAGGCTTCTCATGGCATGGAGGTCAATAATTTCTGTTAAAAAGACAGGACATTTTGTCTTCAGGCTACCCTGGCTTGGTTGTAAGGTTTGAAGTATGCCCTGCAGTGTATGAAGTGTGGGATACCAGTCCATCTGTCCTTCTCACTGCAGAGATGTTGTGGTTCAATTTAAGCCACATCATTTATTTTTTTCTTTTAAGGAGAAAGGAAATGTCACAATGACTAAATTGCTATATTCAGTCCAGTTCCAAAACTTTAGCAAAAGTCACAGGAATGTGTCAGCAGGTATGTGAAAGATGGAACAGATAAAATTATAACATTTAAGAAGTGATAGGTTGATGTTTCTCAATCAGTAGCCTTTTATGTTTGTTTTTGCTGTCAAGTCACTGCTGATTTAGAGTGACCCAGGAGGGTTTTTAAGGCAAGAGACATTCAGAGATGATTTGTGATTGTCTTCCCATGCATAACAACTCTAGCATTTGTTGGGGCGTCTCCCATCCAAATACTTGCCAGGACTGACCCTGCTAAGTTTCTGAGATCTGGCAAGATCTGACTAGCCAGGTCAGGCTCATTCCGCACATGCAGAATAATGCACTTTCAAGCTGCTTTCAGTGCTCTTTGAAGGTGTGCGGAATAGCAAAATCCATTTTCAAACAGTTGTGAAAGTGGTTTGAAAATGCATTATTTTGCGTGTGCGGAAGGGGCCTCGGGGTCAGGAAATCTTGGTCAACCATTTAACTGAATTAACACCATTCTGAGGAGCAGCCAGGATGATTTGAAAACCAGTTCTTGCTCCTAAATTTGCCCACACAGACCTGGAAATAAACACTGTCCCTTTAATAGAAACTGGATATGTTGAAATGGGCAGCTAAGCTTTTAATGGCATTGGGGGTAAATAATACCAATAATAACATTCCATTTAGCCACCATTAAAGGGACGGGAGGTTTCTCCCCCAGACGGTTGGCAACAATTCTTGTTGCAGCTGATTTACAAAAAAACTGAAAGAGATATGGAATCATTGTTTGGGAATAAAGCTAAGCAAACACAAGAATCTCACCAAGTATGAATCACTGCGTGGGCGAGTTGATGACTGGGTGGGCAGGGAGATATTGGCACAAAGACACTGAAGCAGAGCACGTCTGTGGACCTGAAAAAGCAAAAGTTGAAACAGAGGCAGTGTGAAAGAATAATGAAGAGTCCAATTAATATTTCATGAGGTCTATTTAAAAATTATGTTATTACAATGCTTGAGGCATTAAAATTTGCCAGGCTGACTATTATGGGGAATCAGTGTGGTTTAAGCACTCTGTAATCATGGAGAATTCATGGAAATTTAAGCGAAGTGATATATTATACATTGGAATTAAGCAAAGGGGGAAAAAATTACCTTCTATAAATAGAGAGGAAGTTGGGAAAGTGGTCAGCCATCCTGTGACTTCTTGATACTCTCTCCCCTTCTGATAATCTAGAAATACAGACACTAGATGCTTTGAACACCTTCTTTTCTAACAGCAAAGATAACTTTTTCACTGTGTAATAACCTGTTTGGAATTACTTGGGGGATGTGCGCTGCAAACAAATCGCAAAAGTTTCCTTTTTTTAGTTTGAGAAAGTTTGAATTCACAATAGAGACATATTAACGTACTGAATGAATTCAAAATGGTCCTCACTAACTGGAGAGTGCAAGGGGGCAAGTCATTTGCTACGCAGGGCCGGGTTAATGTTCATGTACTGCATTTACATGAATGTTCATTACCATCAAGATGCATCCACCTTCCTACCCTTTGAGCTTAACTTCTCTAACATCTGAAACTGGTGATGGAGGCTGAAAGTCAACAACACAGAGGCCCCTTCCGCACATGCAGAATAAGGCACTTTCAATCCACTTTCAGTGTAGACTGAAGCTGGAGATTACTGTGCGGAATAGCAAAATCCACTTGCAAACAATTGTGAAAGTGGATTGAAAGTGCCTTATTCTACATGTGCAGAAGGGGCCAGAGATGAATACACATGAAGTTGTCTTATACTAAATTAGACTACGGATCCATTAAGGTCAGATTTGTCTATAACAGGATTCCAGGGTCTCAGGGAGAGGTCTTTCGCATCACCTCATATCTGAACCTTTTGACTGGATATTCTAGGAAATGAACTAGGGACCTTCTGCATATCAAGCGGGTTATTTAACACTGAGCCACAACTCCACTCCTCCCAAGTCTCAGGACACTGGAGATATGTTAATGTCTTGCATGGTCAGCTTGGTTTTTTTTCTAGAATGCCCACTGATGTGTTTTGAATTTAAAAAGTAAAAGTGTATACTTGAGATCTCTTAATACAGCATGGTGTAGTGGTTAAGAATAGGTGGATTCTAATCTGGACATCAGGGTTTGATTCCCCACTCCTCTGCACTCCTACATTCCTGCTGGGTGATCTTGGGCTAGTCATAGTTGGTCGTCGGCGTCGGCGTCGGCGTCGGCGTCGTTGTCTTCTTCTTCTTCTTCTTCTTCTTCTTCTTCTTCTTCTTCTTCTTCTTCTTCTTCTTCTTCTTCTTCTTCTTCTTCTTCTTCTTCTTCTTCTTCTTCTTCTTCCTCTTCCACTTCCTCTTCCTCTTCCTCCTACTTCCTCTTCCTCTCCTCCTCCTCCTCCTCCTCCTCCTCCTCCTCCTCCTCCTCCGTAGGAGGCGTGGCATAGGAGGTTAAGAGCTCGTGTATCTAATCTGGAGGAACTGGGTTTGATTCCCAGCTCAGCCGCCTGAGCTGTGGAGGCTTATCTGGGGAATTCAGATTAGCCTGTACACTCCCACACATGCCAGCTGGGTGACCTTGGGCTAGTCACAGCTTCTCGGAGCTCTCTCAGCCCCACCTACCTCACAGGGTGTTTGTTGTGAGGGGGGAAGGGCAAGGTGATTGTCAGCCCCTTTGAGTCTCCTGCAGGAGAGAAAGGGGGGATATAAATCCAAACTCTTCTTCCTCTTCCTCTTCCTCTTCTTCAACAGCTTAACAGTGTTACGAGATCTTTGTACACGCTACTGCTTAAGAACATGAGTAGTACTCCTAAATCTGCCACCTGGGATGAGCTGCCAAGTCTGCTGCAATGGTACAGCCAACCTGTTCCAGGAAATGCAGAATAAGTAGCAATATATTTTCTTTTCCAAATCTATAATAGCTGTGACTTTTTGCCAATTTACACCTGACATGATTCTATAATGCAGTGATGCTGGAATGGTGTGGAAACATTCCTAAAAAGATTTTCTAACTGCAGCCAAATAGTACAGGCTTTCAGCAACCAAAACAATTCTATTCCTCCCAATCTGGAAAACATCTATATAATGTACTTCAAGTATGCATTTCCTTACATGAATTGATCTTCCTTCAGAGTTTGACCTTAAGGTTAACTAGTGTGATATCTTTTATTAAGAGTCAAGGTTCTCCACTAACACCTTGCCAAGATTCTTCTCTTGCAAAATAAGCTTTGAACACCTCAGAGCTCAGAAAACATAAAAATCATATGTGTAAACTGTTGTAGGTTTTCTGGGTTCTTGTGGGTTTTCTGGGCTGTTATGGGTTATGGTCTGGTAGTTTTTGCTCCCAGAATCATACCCTGACACGAAAGCCTTTGATAATACATGCGTACAAACATTCAGAATGAAGAAAGAAAACAGAGAAGGGAAAAATAATCCTGAAAGAGTTTCAAATCATGATTCTAAACATAATGGTACAGATTCTGTGGCTGAGGGCCTCTCACAAATGTAACTGAACCTCATTTTGGGAACATATAAAAGTTTGAAGAGCAAACATATGAACAAACATAAGCTGGTCTCCTCAGAATCTTTCTCAGGTGCATTCAGTGGAGCCTACTCCCAGGAAATTAAGATTGTGCTGCAAATTAATCTCAGGAAGGTTTCTTTCATAAAACATCCAAAGTCTACAAAAGTTAAAAGGTATGAAGACTGCCATTTTAGGACATCACAGTCAGTGATGGCTAGCTGCGTGGTGGTGGAGAAAAACTAGTTTCTGGTGGTGCAGTTGTGGCAAAACCCGTTAGCAGGGAACAAAGAATTTCACTATACATATTAAATTTGCCTTGACCTGAACCATGTACAGCAGAAATGTAAAGAAATGCTGTAGCACCAGTCATGTCACAGTCTGTAACTTGATTCCTTTTTTTTCATTATAGCTTTAAACCTTCTCCAGATAGTAGAAGGATATAACGACAAAAATTGCACTTTCTTTCATCACCTTCAGTTTTACAACCAGTTCAAGTGTATTAGTTCCTCAGAAGGGGAGTTCTGTGTCTTCTTATGTACAGGTATGAGAAACCCAACTCAGAGTATTAAATCCCTCAAGGCCTGTACCATGCTTATCGGAGGAGTGCAACATTATTCTGTATGACTCAAAAGATCCTCTCACTTCCTGCTGCCTCCCCATATCTGTGAGTCATCCACAGCAGGTAGTTCTTGCCACTTGCTGAAGCAACACAGCTCGTTCTTCTCCGGGCTCCAGTTTTAATCAGCTTACCTACTTGGAAAGAATTCTGGTGAAATCAGTTCCAAGTAAACATACTCCTACTGCCCAAAAAGGTGATGATGGGAAGAGCAGGTTCCCAGTAGAAGGTCTCCTGCCATCGTGGGAGACCTGGCAACCCCGCTCACAAAACCATATCTCTTGCAGCTCACTGAATACAAGACACTGGCTCTGGATAAGTACTTGGCAAATGTTTTCCTGCTTACCTTAAAATCACACAACTTTACTACCTGCACAGTGACAGAGGACAGACTTACCGGTAAGTAGACTGACATAGGTCAATTCTGCACAGAACAAATATAATGGGTATAGGATGCTGAGGGGGGGGGGCTTCTCACAGGTCCCCTCCCCAAAGTAAGTCTGCCCAATTTTATTTCCCCCAACCGGGGATTTTAGAAAATCGCTAAATTTGAAAAATCCCAGGTTGAAGCCGCTCCCCCATGAATGGCCAGGCTGGACGCGCTTTATTTCCCTCCCTTCCACCATACCATCCATGGTCAGTGGCGTATTTACCTAGGGACAGGGGGTACCCTCTGTCCCTGGGCGCCACTGACCTGATCACGTGGGGGGCGCCATTTCCCCCCAGTATGCCTCTGTACATGGTCAGGGAGAAGCCACCTGCCACTGACCTACTGGTGCTAGGAGGCCCCCTTTTCTTTTATTTTGAGTATTATGGGACACTTAGCATGGCTGTAGGGGTTCATTTCTGCATGCCTGCATGTATTGCAGGAACTTTTTTTAAAAAGAGAAGCATCTCCAAGGAAAGGCACGAAAGCAATTGTTTTTATGGGCTCCAATCACTGACTGCATGGCATGCACCTGAAAAGGTAAAAGGAATATGGGATCCTTTATAACAACTGCAACCTATTATACATTTGCTGTGCAGAGTTGACCGTGGTCAGTCTCCAAAGTATTCTACCCACCAACTTTCATTCAACTTAAAAGGACGGTCCGTGTCTGGATAAGCTGGTTTTGCAGCAAATACTCCAGGATCGAACGGAGTAAAACAGAAAGACAGCCTTCCGAGGTGCTGACGCTTAAGAATTCCGTCAGATTGGAGAGTAGAGAACATTTTACAAAATGACCCCTTCAGGCTGTTCCAGAACGTTGGGGAATCCTAAACTCGTCTAGCAAGTTATTTGTGACAGTTTCCTTTAAAGCATAAAATGTGTTGATCAGAGAGCACTGCTTGCCCTTGAGACAAAAGCTCCTCTTTCTGTTTAAATATAGAACAGTAAATAGAAGAGATGGCTTTGCAGATTCCTCCTACAGTGATAACAGCAAGGATCAGCGAGTCGGGGGGTATTTTTAGTGCTCGCAGAGGGAGTTCTCAAACTTGTCAAGGTAGCAGGATGAAAAAAGTAATCTTTCCACATTTGGACAGGCCTCACAGGTTGCAAACTGATCTTTGCCAGAGGATTTTCATTGCTTGCTAGATAATGCACCTCCAAGCTCTGCAGAAATCTGAAGGCCAGAGACATTTGTTCCAGAGATAACCCGTAGTGTCTCTAATGCATTTTGTGGCATATATGGTGTACATCTCCCGGAGTGTGAGATAATCTAACATGGCACACTGAGTTATAAATAGAATGATGAGATCTTGCAAAAACCTGCCTAGCAGGCAAGCTCACTGTCTCTTTCTTTCCCCACTTTGCCCTGTCTTCTTTGTCTGAAATGTTTTCTTAGCTGAAGTTCTCTCCCTCAAGCCTGCTCTTCAAGTCTTTGAAATTCTAGTAGGATGGACTTTCCCCCTTTCCCACATACTTTTCTTGCATCCTATAAAATTATGAATGGTGAAATGCATTGTTGGCCAGCCATTGTAACAAGGCTGGATTCAAAGGACTTTTGTCTGATCCACATGATCCATTCATGTTCAGTTTCTGCTGAGGCTGGAATGGTACATCTAGATAACTGGGTCCACAGCTTCAATGCATCTGGTCAGTGAGGGGTAGAATTCAGGTCTGTTTGAATTCTGTTTTGGTTTCATCTCCATTTTCAGATTTCTGCTGTCCAAACCCAACTGCATTGAAGAAGAGGAGGAGGAGGAGGAGGTGAAGTTTGAATTTATACTCTGCCCTTCTCTCCTGTAAGGAGTCGCAAAGGGGCTTACAAGCTCCTTTCCCTTCCTCTCCCCACAACAGACACCTTGTGAAGTAGGTGGGGATGAGAGAACTGTGACCGGCTCAAGGTCACCCAACAGCTGCATGTGGAGGAATGGGGAAACAAATCCAATCAATCAGATAATAGTCCACCACTTGTGGAGGAGTGGGGAATCAAATCCAGTTCTCCATGTTAAAGTCCATTGCTCTTAACCATTATACCTCATCGGCTCTTGTTTATTGCAAGAAAGGTAGTAAAATGTGGGCTAGACAATGTCATTGTTAGATGGATTTGTAATTGCTTGACTGACCGAACCTAAAGGGTGCTCACCAATGGTTCATCTTCATCCTGGAGAGAAGTGACTAGTGGGGTGCCACAGGGTTTTGTCCTGGGTCCAGTGCTATTCAATATTTTCATCAATGACATGGATGATGGAACAGAGGGCATGCTAATCACATTTGCAGATGACACCAAAATAGAAGGGGTAGCTGTGCTCGCTTCGGCAGCACATATACTAAAATTGGAACGATACAGAGAAGATTAGCATGGCCCCTGCACAAGGATGACACGCAACTAAATTAAAAAAACAAAAAAACAAAATAGAAGGGGTAGCTAATACCCCAGAGGACAGAGTCGGAATTCAAAATGACCTGGACAGATTAGAGAGCTGGACCAAAACTAAAAAAATTAATTTCAACAGAGCTAAATGTAATATTCTATACTTAGGCAGAAAAAAAAATGAAATCCACAAATTTAGGATGGGTGACACCTGGCTTGACAACAGTACATATGAAAGGAATCTGGGAGTCTTTGTAGACCACAAACTGAACATGGGTCAGCAGTATGATGCGGCAGCCAAGAAAGCCAATGCTATTCTGGGCTGCATCAACAGGAGTATAATGTTTAGATTGAGGGATGTAGTAGTACCTCTCTATTTTGCATTGGTTGGACTTCACCTGGAATGCTGTGTCCAGTTCTGGCCACAGAACGACATTGATAAGCTGGAATGGGTCCAGAGGAGGAATACCAAAATGTTAAAGGTCTAAATTCCATACCTTATGAGGAGCAGCTTAGGGAGAAGAAAAGGTTAAGGGATGACATGATATGTTTAAATATTTGAAGGGATTTCATGTTGAAGATGGAGCAAGCTTGTTTTCTGCTGCTCCAAAGATTAGGAAAAGGAGTAATGGATTCAAGGTGAAGGAAAAGAGATTCCACCTAAACATTCGTAGGAACTTGCTGACAGATAGAGCTGTTTGGCAGTGGAATACACTGCCTCAGAGTGTGGTGGAGTCTCCTTTGGGGTTTTTAAAACTGAGGCTGGATGGCCATCTGCCAAGGGTGCTTTGATTGTGTATTCCTGCATGGCAGTGAGTTAGATTTGATGGCCCTTGTGGTCTCTTCCAACGATGTGATTCTACCACTGGTGTAATGCCCATTGGGCAAGGTGGGCAGCTGCCCAGGGCATCACCTTGTGGGGGGCATCAAAATGCTGGGTTCGTTTTTGGGTATTGTTAGTGGTTTTCCATTTTTGGCCTGCAGGGGGCGCAGTTTTTAGGTTAGCGGCACCAAAATTTCAGCGTATCATCAGGAGACTGTCCTTATGCTACTCCCCAGGTTTGGTGAGGTTTGGTCCAGGGAGTCCAAAGTTATGGACTCCCAAAGGGGGTGCCCCTATCCCCCATTGTTTCCAATGGGAGCTAATAGGAGATGGGGGCTACAGTTTTGAGGGTCCATAACTTTAGCCCCCCTGAACCAAACTGCACCAAACTTGGGGGGTATCATTACGGCAGTCTCCTGATGAGACCCTGAAAGTTTTGAGACTGTGCCTTCAGAAATGTGCCCCCCACAGCCTGCAACCCCCATGGACAGCAATGCAGAAAACTCAATGCAGAACAAAGATTCTTGGGTAAATTTCTAGGATGTTCCTGCAGGGGGTGCATTTTTGGATTTATCGGCACCAAAATTTCAGGGTATCATCTGGAGATGATGGCACCCCCCAAGTTTGGTGCAGTTTGGTTCAGGGGGGCCAAAGTTATGGACCCTCAAAACTGTAGCCCCCATCTCCTATTAGCTCCCATTGGAAACAATGGGGGATGGGCCCCCCCTTTGGGAGTCCATAACTTTGGACTCCTTGAACCAAACCTCACCAAACTTGGGGAGTAGCATAAGGACAGTCTCCTGATGATATGCTGACATTTTGGTGCTGATATGTCTAAAATGCACCCCCTGCAGGCACCAATGTCCTGGTGCAAAAAAATTTTTGGTCATGGTGGAGTGGCCGCCCATGGGGGGGGGGCATCCAACTCAGGTTTTGCCCAGGGCTACAGTTTGCCCAGGGCTGCCTCGTTACGCCCCTGGATTCTATGATTCTACATGAAAATGCTCCATCGTTTGGCCAACACTTTTTGCAAAAAGAAGAGCTGAATTGGGAGGGGCCTTGCTCTGATCTAACAAGATTGTTCATGTGTTCTTATATCTGGCCACTGTTGAGTACTAGCACCTACTCCGCACATATCAAGGATTAGGAGGAATGGCTTCTCAATGAGAGGATGGGATTTTCAGAAAGATTGCCAACTTTCTTTTTAATTGTTTGGCCACTGTCTATGAGAATTAGAAAACTTGCAGTGAAGAGAATTCTGGGAAATCCCCCTTTTGGCAAGGAAACTACAGGGGAAACTAAAGATTTTCCCTCAACCAAGAATTTCTTCTTCTCAGTCAGAGACTACTTCTGGTAAGAACTGTCTCCACATAAACTGGCTAACATCTTGAAACATCCACAACCAAAATTATCCAATGGCAGGGCCAAGGCATGAAAAATTAAATGCCCTTCAAATATTTACCATCCCAGTTCAGTAATAACCTTCATGATATACCATGTACTCGGTTGAAAAGGGGGTTGAAGGGAAATAGTTAAATTATTAATCACAGGATGAAATAATATGCCAATGCAGTTTTTGCAAGGAGAAATTATAGAAATTTATAATAACCACTCACCAGTATTTTTTTGTTTGGATAATTAGAATTTACATCAATAATGGCCATTATTAGTAATTGGTTTTTAAAAAATGTTTTATGTAATATTATATGTATAATTTTGTTTCCTCTCTTAGTCTCTAGCACAAATTTTAACTACTTTGATTCCATTTTTTTGTTTTGTTAAATTTTATCTATGAACATTTTAAAAAGAAAAACAAAAATAATAATTATGCAATGAAGATGTTTGGCTCGATTAACAAATATGAAGGCTAAATGAGAACAAGTGGAATTGGCTTTTCGTTCCACCGTTTTGGTTTTGCTTCTTCTCACTTTGCTCGCAGAGCATTGAACTGTCTTTTTCTTTTCTTTCTTCTTTTGCCGCAAACAGGATGCAAAACATCAGTGTCGGCATAATTTATATCTGAGTTCATTCCTTTAATTCCAAGATGCTTACGATACAGCCTGGAGCACTGGAGGTCTGAAAAGGTGACGCTATTTCTCAAGACGGTGTGCACAAACTCCACTCTCACACATTAAAGTCAAAGAAATAGATGGCTGGTTTAGAAAGGTAACAGAACCGTGGCTTTTTTGGCTTCAGATATGCCAAGTACAAAAGTACTAATGGAGTCATGTCCTGCCTCCAGCATGGAAAGCTCTTTTCAGTTTCACAGCTAAGGTCAAGTGACTGAAAGCTGAGTATGAGAAGCATTTGATATGTATACTGGTGATGGGTTACCTGCAGAGGTGGGATCCAGCAGGTTCTCACAGGTTCCCGAGAGTAGGTTACTAATTATTTGTGTGTGCCGAGAAGGGGTTAATAATTGGTGATTTTGCCACGTGATTTTTGCCTTAGTTACGCCCCTCCTTAGTTAAGCAAATGCAGTTCAAAGTGAGAAATGGCAAATGCAGTTCAATGTAGCAAAATGTAAAGTGATGCACATGGGGCAAAAAATCCAAATTTCACATACACGCTACAGGGGTCAGTGCTATCAGTCACAGACCAGGAAAGGGATTTAGGCGTCTTAGTTGATAGTTCCATGGGAATGTCAACTCAATGCATGGCAGCTGTGAAAAAGGCAAACTCTATGCTGGGGATCATTAGAAAAGGAATTGATAATAAAACTGCAAAGATTGTCATGCCCTTATATAAAGCAGTGGTGTGACCGCACTTGGAGTACTGTGTCCAGTTCTGGTTGCCGCATCTCAAAAAGGATATTGAGGAGATAGAAAAAGTGCAGAGAAGGGCAACAAGGATGATTGAGGGACTGGAGCACCTTCCCTATGAGGAGAGGCTGCAGCGTTTGGGACTCTTTAGTTTGGAGAGGAGGCGGCTGAGGGGGGATATGATTGAAGTCTACAAAATTATGCATGGGGTAGAAAATGTTGAGAGAGAGAAATTTTTCTCTCTTTCTCACAATACTAGAACCAGGGGGCATTCATTGAAAATGCTGGGGGAAGAATTAGGACTAATAAAAGGAAACACTTCTTCACGCAACGTGTGATTGGTGTTTGGAATATGCTGCCACAGGAGGTGGTGATGGCCACTAACCTGGATAGCTTTAAAAGGGGCTTGGACAGATTTATGGAGGAGAAGTTGATTTATGGCTACCAATCTTGATCCTCTTTGATCTGAGATTGCAAATGCCTTAACAGACCAGGTGATCGGGAGCAACAGCCGCAGAAGGCCATTGCGTTCACATCCTACATGTGAGCTCCCAAAGGCACCTTGTGGGCCACTGCGAGTAGCAGAGAGCTGGACTAGATGGACTTTGGTCTGATCCAGCTGGCTTGTTCTTATGTTCTTATGTTCCTCTGCTCCTCAGCAGTAGCGCGCAGAACTTGAAGCAGTCTAGCAGGAGGTGCACTGGCGTGCGTGGCAGCCTGCGCCTGTGTGCATTCGTTTCCTTGCCACAGCCCCACCCAGCAATGCCCCGCCCCCGGAATGCCCGGCCACATACCCGTCGTGCCCTGCCCAGCCCCATTGGCGCTACGCCACTGTTTGAATCCCACCACCATGGGAACCTGTTACTAAAATTTTTGGATCCCACCACTGGGTTACCTGCTTGTTCAACCCAACTCCCATATGGTTGCCAGCCCCCCTACCCCCCGGGCCAACCACAGGGGATGGGGGGATCTGTCAGATCCAGGTTGGAAAATTCCTAGAGATTTTGGGATGGATCCTGGGGAGGACAGCGATCTCAGTAGATACAATTCCATTGAATCGACCCTCCAAAGAATCCATTTTCTTCACGGTGTTGGAAGTGAAGGGCTTTGTGCCATCTCTCAACCCCATACTTCAGAGGGGGACATGGCTAGAGAGTCAGAGAGATAGGGGGGTCAGGGCACTGGGTATCCTTTCTCTACCGTAACCTCAGCTTATGGGTTCAGTGGGGCAGAACTTAAAAGGAGTTTTGCAAGAACTAAATTTTTAAACAAAATTGTTTACCTTTCCTTAACATATAACACTCATCAAGTATTAACATGTAACATAACAATTCAAGGTCCTGTTTAAGTTTCATTTCAAGTTCTTCTAGTTACAGTCTTGTAATGCCAAGTCCATTTCTTCCTGCAAGCGGGTGGCTCATAAAGACTCCAGATGCTTGGTGTACTGGATTTGAGGTGAGGAAGGTCCCCAAAAGAACTCTCACCAATTACACACAAAGCTCTGAAACAAAACGTTCTAACATTTACAATATAGCAAAAATAAACATCTCCCTTCGCACTAGTTCCCAACAACATTGTAGTTACCCCCAAACAAGGTGTTAAGAGCTTATAATAACCTGTCAAGGTCCCAACCTGGTAGCCTTGCTTCCTCCAACTTCATGAGTTCTGCAGCCTTCTGCTTCTTTCAGTCTCCACCCCTTTCTGGATCATCCCATTCTGAACATAGGGGCTACATTATGACATTATCTCATCAATCTTTAAACTGCTACTCTCAGGGAAACTTCCTTCCTGATTTTTCTCACACTGCCATTTGCACACGTGCCCATTTCTTCTCTGTCTTGCAGCCATGAGAGCAGGATGCAGGGTTAGGGTTCCTGTATCTCCCTCCATCAAGGCTCATTCCGCACATGCAGAATAATGCACTTTCAAACTGCTTTCAGTGCTCTTTAAAGCTGTGCGGAATAGCAAAATCCACTTGCAAACAGTTGTGAAAGTGGTTTGAAAACGCACTATTTTGTGTGTGCGGAAGTGGCCTTAGTTAGTGAAACTAGATTAGAAAACTATATTTACTCTATCACAGAGGTTCCTGGCCTGGGGTACACATACCCCCCCCCCCCCCGGGATACATGCCAGAGCATTTGGGGGTATGTGAAAAAAATTACACAAGGGGTTTGCGAATATGGGGGTACAAGTTTAGGGAAATGGGTTGCCAAGGGGTGCAAAGTGAAAGAACGGTTGGGAATCACTGCTCTATCTTATCCAAAAATGGAGGTCCTACAATAAATGAAGTATTGTTTTGAATAGGTAAAAAGGCTTTGAGTAATTTTGTTCCCTGCACACACAGATACTGGATGGGAAACGCTGCTAAAATACTAATTCAGGGACCAAGATTCTGAATATATGAGCACAGAGAAACTGATCTCTGTGGTTTGGAGATGAGCGGTAATTCTGGAGGATCTCCAGGTCCCACCTGGAGGATGGTATCTTTATTCCCCCCTCTCCAAAATACAACTATGTCCCAAACCAAAAAGTGAGTCACAAAACTGGTACAGACTTATGCTCTGTAGAATACTCAGGTTGGTTCTCAGACCCCAAAATGCTAAACAGTCAAACTGTCAGATCCACCATGAACCAAACAACTGAAACAGTTGCAATGACCAATGATTTCTTAATGTAGGTCAGAAGAATCATGAACACAGTCCAAGACGTTACTGTCTGGGTCAGCCAGAACACCTTGATCAAAAGCACCCAGAAAACCCTCCCTCCGACCCCCATACAAATTCCCAGCTGCATTGCAAGGAGCCAAACCATTAGGTTGTCTGGCCTTGGCTAGAAGATTGAGAGTGAGATAGTTTCACTACATAGTTTCACACAGCAAAAATCATAGCACACAGAGATACCATCCCCCAACAATACAGGCACTCTCACACAAACATGAGTTGTGAGCTCTATTCAGTTCCCAAATGCAGGGTCCCTGATTCCGATCAAGACAACATCACACATGGAGGAAAGGCTTCAGCCTTCCTCCCACACCATTTTTCCAATTTAAAATAGCTCCAGGGAGAAAGTATTTACCCTGTTGGGGAGGGCCCGCATCAACATACCCTCAATTGGGGCAGCTAGGGCTTCTGGGAGGGGCACTGCAACCCCCCCCTCCCCAACATGCCATTTCTCTGTGAGCTCACTTGTGAGTGCTTCACCACCCCAAGCATCAAGCTGACTGCATTGCCCTGTTTAATCACGGAAGGAATTGCAGGCAAGCTGGGATTTGAACCCGGATATCTCCCATCCCTGTCAAATCACAATAGCAAAGTTCTTCTCAGGTCAAAATATATTTATTAAAGCTTTGGTTGAGTTATTTATTGTGTTTTTTTATGTGTGGTTGACTGGATTTGAATATTTCCCTGCTTTACCCTGCTATGAATTAATTTGTTTTGTGTTTTTCAACCCCCTGCTGTGTTGCTTCAGTTTTCAACTTCTTATTTTTGAATTTACAACTAAGCAGAGCCTGCATTTCAAATACATGGACCGTCTTGGTTGTTATGCAAACTGAAAGTCAAGTGTTACATTTTTATACTCAGAATCAATACACTTTATTGTTAATGCAATAAATAACATTTTCTACATAAATATGCCTACTCATTTTTTCTTAAGTATATAGACATTGCGTTATATTTAAAGGGAACTGAACCTGGTTCTCTAGATTAGAGTCTACCACTCTTAATTACTACACCACATTGGCTCTCTTTCATTTCCATAGCTTTCCATATTCTACTGTACCAGACTGTATTACTGGGAGAGCCCTTTCCCTCCTTGTTATCAGGTAAATTATGGAACTCACGGTGCAGCCTGGAGTTCTCTCAGAACTATAATTGAGCTCCAGACTATTGAGATGAGTTCCTCAGGAGGAAATGACTGCTTCAGAGGGCAGAATCTATAGGACCACATCTTGATTGAACTTCCTTCCATCCTCACACTCCACTCTCCCTAGAAGAGAGATGTCCTTGCCTTCCCCCCCCCCCAATGTCCACTGAGAGCCGGGGGGGGAGGGATGTTTTTTTTCAAAAGTGGATTCATGGCCAGGGTGCAACATTACTTCCAACAAATAACCAGAAGTGATGTCACCATCACGATGCCAACAAGGAGCTGTAGGATTCAGGCAAAACTCTGCGGTTTGTCTGAACTCTAAAGGGTTGCATCGACAACTCAGTGGTGATATGGTATCATTTCTAGGTATTCTCCTGAAGTTATGTCATGCCTTGAACACAGGCTGATTATACACAAATTGTCTGCTGCGAGATGGGAGTGGGGATGTCCATTGTGGCAAGATTTCTCATGCAAACTTATCTCCTCAAACCCCGCTTTCACCTTCCATTCTCTCCACAGCAAGCTATACCACTTCTAGTGTGACTTTTAATTTGGTTCACTGCCAAAGCAAGCAGATTTGTCAGTGAGAATAGCTTTGCCCTGCGCATCTTCCCTCTGCCCATGGCTAGCCTCTCTAGCCCCACCCTTCCCACTCCCTCACATTGCCATCCACCCCCACTTTCCATGTTGCCAGCTCCTTCCTACTTCTCTAAATGCTAATATCTTGATACAATAACAGAGAGTAGGCTTTTGCAAGGAACAGTACAAGCAGGGTCTTTTTTGGGTTCTACCACACTCCCCTGCTCTATTTCCATCTCACAGTCTACCACTCTTTGGTAGAGAACACTCTTTGGCAGAGAACTGCGAGAAGACCACACTATAGCCCCACTGCACAACGTAGAGCCCTGAGGTAAGTGTTCCATGCATAATAGGACACAATGTTATTCCCTCTGCTTCTCCCCTTTCTCTTTCTGATGTTAGTGATTATCCATAGTTGCTGTTTTAATTGCTGTTTGCTGTTTTATGATTTAATCATAAGTTTTTGTTGTTAATGATATTGTCACCCTCCTTGAATGTTATTGGCTGAGAGGTAGAACATTCTTCAAATAAATATATAATTTATACTAGATGCAATGGCTCAGCCGCAAGTGGAAATTGTAACATGATGCACCACAACGGTCATTGCTGCATGAACATGTGTATGTGAGTTAGAGTAAATCCATAGAACGATAAAAATTTGAAATAAAAAATGAATGCAGTGTGAAGAATTGCATCGAACCAGGGATGTGTTTTGGCACAATTTTCATGGGCTGTATTATGCTTTAAAAATTCTCATTTGTTATTTTTCAGCAGCTTTTCCGAACCTAACCAGCTGTTCCTTTCATTCTTGATTGTAATCGTTTGGCTCCACCTTCTACAGCCGCCATTTTGCAGTAGAGTTCCCACCCTCTCTTAAAATGCCAACGGTCCCTGCCTGTGTGAAAAGGATGGGGAACAACATGGTAGAGAATATGTTTTATGTCCCCTAAACTGCTTTCTGAAAGATTTGTAACAACAGCTGTTACCACCTTGTATACAAGATCTCTCTCTGTGTGTCTTTCTTTGAAGTCACCTCCCTTTGCTGCAGTTTCTTTCAATTAAATGTTCGATTTACAGACTGGGCATCTGAGACCAGCCAGACTGGATCAAAATGTAGTCTCTTTATATGGAAACCCTGCCTCGTTATAAAAAGTAATGTAATCACACCGCCATTTCAGATCTGTCTTGGGAAGGACAGTAATTGGGTTACAGATGTAGCAGTAACACGAGCTTGCGGCCTTCCTATCTTTCAGTCAGCCCTTGATTAATGAAGTAAAAACCTGGCAGTTTTACTTCCAGAAGGCAAAGGCACCTTTGGGAACTTTCAGACATTCTAACTGCCATGTACCAAGCTGCCGTATACTTCACTAAATGGAAGGAAGAAATCAAAACAAAATGGTTTGATATATGTCACTCCTGGATCAAGCAAGGCATTTCTCTCCACCTGGGTAGGGTGAAGTGGAACACAAGAGGTAAAGTGGGAGGGAGGAAGCAGTAGAAATTGCCTTCCTTGGCTATTGCTCTTTTGAATTGCTCTTTTGAAATGGAAAGCCCTGATCTGGATGACTCAAGCTAGCCTCATCTCCTCATATCTCAGAAGTTAAGCAGGGTCAGTCCTGGGAGGTATTTTAATGGGAGATCACCATGGAAGTCTAGGGTTGCAACACAGAAATAGGCAATGGCAAACCATCTCTGGATGTCTCTTGCCTTGAAAACCCTCCATGGTTGCTATAATTCAGCTTTAACTTGATGGCACTTTCCCCCCCAACCAATCAGAAACAAATCATAAGCTCCATATGGTACTCTTGGTTACAAGAACCTGGCCATTTTACTATACTATAAAAGTGGTATCCTTAGCACTTGGTTAATAAGTACAGATGACCAAGCTCCCAAGGTGAGAGAGTTTACCTCAGAATAGTATAGTCATCCATTTGAGGTCTATGGTAACCAGGAACCAGGAGTCATATAGAAGACAATTCCATGGTAAGGAGCCCTTTAGCAGTAATTCTCTCCTCCCCCACCCCCGAATTTTTCGCATTGGCTCAGAACACTGCCACCAAAACATCATGTCAGGGATGAGGAAATGCCTATTCAACAGCATAGGTCATTCTCCCTGATTGAGTGTAATCTAAATAACTAAAGCGATATAAAATTTGTGGCATCCCAAAGCTATTGCTCCAAAGGTTATCGCTGAGTGCTTTGAATGGGCCTACTACTATAGGGTTGGGCTACTAAGGTGATATACATGGTGGGAGCCAGGATCCAGACCAAAAAACATTCATGCTCCTCAAAGAGTAGAAATTGTTAAGAATTTATCTGTGGATGGCTCTGTTCAAGTATCCAGTATCCTGAGCTTAGAGAAAGACTCCCCTTCCAGCTGAGGAAGAAGACAGGTATGTGTGTGGTGAAATAGAAGATTGGGTAGGCAGACAGAGGCTCCCTGAGGATCAGATGTGAACCAACAGACCTGCTTTCCAATGGGAGTACCTGCCTGCCGCCACCTTCTACTTGTATGTTTGTAAATAATGCATATGCATCATACGTCTCCAGTGCTTCAAGATGTTCTTCCCCAGAACTTCTCACCTATCACCATCAGGGACATGAGGTGAGCTTAATAATATATTAAGCCTGTACTTACTGTCATGTAAACAACAAAATTAGCATGCAGACTTGGTAGCATAGTGTAGAACTTTAACACCTGAGAAGACCTGTTCTGTCCCAGTCCTAATAAATATGCAACCTGCAGATTTTATTAAAGACATGGCTAGGTTTCCTCTAGGACACCATCAATAGTCAGCCATTCAAGAGAAGGAGAAGGGAGGGAGAGAGGAGAAACTGTTTTGACCAGAGCATCTGGGAAAGTGTCACCCGGTCTTTCCTCTCAGGCTACACCAATAGCTGGCCACACTTGGGGAGAGGGGCGGCTGCCACTGGTCTGCTTTTTATACATTTCAATGTTCTTTGTGTTTTGTCAGCTGCCTTGAGCTCTTTTTTCTTTTGAAAAAGAAAGGTGGGACATACATTTAAAAATCTGGAGTGCTTTTCAGCATCCGTTGCAAGAGAATTTTGCTGAACTCACCAAGCCTAGGCTAATTTTTCTCCTTCCGATCTACTCCACAATGCTATTTTTTAAGGATAATCTATGAGGCTTTATAGAAGGCAAATTATGACCTCAGTTGATAATTGGATTTCCTTTATTTTTTTCCCATCAGCAACCACCAGATTATACGAGAGAATGACAATTTAATTATTGATGGAACCAGTAATATCTGTACACTTTGCGGAAGGGCACATCACAGTTTCACATTCTGTGCAGCTAAAATGATATTTGATTAGATGAAAAATGTTATCAGCAAAAATGTTGGGGAGCGGGAAGTCATAAAACTGTTTAGGAAGGAAGCTCAGGAAAGTGAGTTAGCGTGGGAAGTCAAGCTGTATTTCTTTTGGTAGTCTCCACTCTCCTTTGGCTTCTCCTCCAAAAATCACTTCAATCACACTGATGGCAGATTGCCTCCATTTTGTGCCACCTTGTCCCTTGCTTCAGCTGAATTTAAGGCTGTTTCCACACTGTCAAAATATCCTGGGTTGAGCAAGAAAAATATCCCTGTGCAGCCAAGAATTCTGCATGGTTCCCAGTGCTAACGCTGGCCTGCCCCAGTGTTGCCCAATGGTATTTCCCTTACCGCAGGATTTTCCGAAATCGCCAGTTTGGAGGTTCTTTTTTAAAATCCCGGTGTGACCCTGTTTGTGCCTGCTACTGTGGAAACACCAATTGGGAGTAGACCCAGTTTATTTTTCCCGCCTAGTCAGCTGATCCCCCCCCGACGTCCATTCAACTGCCACACAAAATCAACAGCCAATCAGAATGTGGGACACCGGGCATGCTCAGATCTGCTTGCTGCTGCCACTCAAAAACCTGGAAGAAAATGGGCAGTGTTAAAACACAAATCAATTTCTTCTATTCCCACAGCGCATTCACAAAAACGCCAATTGGGAGCAGACCCAGTTTATTTTTCCCGCCTAGCCACCTGATCTCCCCAGTTAGAAATCAGGGGAACTGATTTTTGTAGTTCATAGCTAAGGTGTAATTCCAGGGGATCCCCAGGTGCCACATGGAGGGTGTCCTCTCTACTTCAGACTATCAAAATTCTCAGCCTTGGTTCAGAACTCTTGTATATCTATGAAAAGGAATAGGAGAGAAAACTCTGGCTTCATTGCCTTCCTGCACCACCAAAGTGGAAATACAGGAGCACTTGTCTGATCCACAGCCCTTATGCCTGGTGCACTGCTTGTCCTTGCTGCATTCCTGCTTACTGAACCTTGCTTCTGTGATAATTTTGGTGCCAGACATACAGTTTGGTGAAGGCTTCCCAGCATCTGATCTCCAGCGTTCTCTGCAATCTTGGCTCCTGATTGGTAGCCTTGGCGTCTGACCTACTGGCACCTGTCTTCTCCATGAACTTGACTTCCAGTGCATGAGTTGTACTTTCTTCCCTTCTGACTTCTGTGCTCTCTTCCACCCTGTCACATGGTTCCCCCGTTACGGCTCTGTCTAACTCCCAGTGTTGCTATCTGCTCTAAATCTGCATATGTCATCTGATCCTTCACCACCAACCACCACACCATCACCATTATCCCTTTTGTCATCATCTTCCTCCTCTACAAAATTTGGATCCGCCTTTCTGCTCCCATAAGGGCCACAGGGTGGCTTACAATGCTGTATGATTTTAAAATTCTGTACTATTGACTCTAATATAATAGCATTTTATAATATAGCAATTTTGGATTAACTGGTATAATTGTCAAGACAATTCAATTTATATATGCCAAGGTGTAATTTGTTGGCTTTGATTTAGATGCACATGATTTAGATGCACATGGAAGGTGACTATTAGCTTGGGTGTGGAACTCTGTTGTGATAGTTTACAACCTCAAATATATATGGTAAAACTACAAAACCATCAAAACCCTCCCAAATGCACATCATTAAAACAATTAAAAGCAGAGATAAAATATATACAAGATCCGAAAAACAGCAATTAAAAATTGTTTAGGAAAGAGGGAATATCTACCCATCTACAGATGAGGAAGGAAGCTGAAACTTGAAGTCCAATGTACACTGTGTGTACAAAAAGAAAAAAACAAAAAAAAATTGCAACAGTACTTTTTAAAGATGAGCTATCAGCAAACCCAGGCTGTCCTTCAGTTTGGAGTATATATATTGCAGGGCACCTGCCTGAAGTGCTGACCTTTTAATCTAACTCTTTCAAGTATAGGCAGCAAGGACAAAGAAAGGGGGTGGGGGAGGGGGGGAGAGAGAAGTGGTTCCATGGGATTAATTTGCAAGACAGTGCCTAGAATTTGCTAAACCCGTTTGTTGTCTCTGCCATAATCAGCAAGATAGTTACTGTTTAGTTCAGCTCTCTTCTTTTTTTACCCCGCTGGGATTGCAAATCAACTCTTCCCTTACCTCTGCACCCTTCACAAAGATGGATCCCGGTCTACTGGGAGCTTTGCATTCTAAGGAGTTGTCGTCTTCCTCCTCCTTCTTATCCGAAAACACAGTAAAATGGAAGAGATGGAAAATTCACACTGGAAAGTGTGCTGATTCTGACTCTACAAGGGGAATTTGATTTTCCGCATAGAGACACGCACACACAAAATGGCACATGCAAGTGCTGCAGTATAATGCTGGAGCTGCAACTTCACATGAAATCGCAGGTCCTTCACCTGACTTGGAGGAAGAAATGGTCATTTTCTAGTTCAAGGAGAAGGTGGGGAAAATATGTACAATGTTGACTACATCCAAATATTTCTAGATCTTGTGTTGTTTTAATATGGGTACATATATCCAGTGGAGAGTTCCATCTTCTAAGCCTATTGATGTCAGTGAAGTTGTGTATATGTGCCATCACATTTCAGCTGACTTATTGTGACCCTAGCAAGGGGCTTTCAAGGCAAGTGAGAAGCAGAGGTGGTTTGGTCAACGGAGCTAGAAGGGTACAACTCCGCCTAGGATTGCACTGTTAATTGCTCAGGGATGGAAGCTTTTGGGGAAATTCTGCATTCCCAGGAAAAAGGAAATAGCAGCAGCAGTAAGGGTTGGTTTTTATACGCCACTTTTCTCAACCTTTAAGGAGTTTCAAAGTGGCTTACAATCACCTTCTCTTCCTCTCCCCACAACAGACACCTTCTGAGGTAGGTAGGGCTGAGAGAATGCTGAGAGAACTGTAACTAAACCAAAGGTCACCCAGTAGGCTTCATGATTAGGAGTGGGGAAACAAACCTGGTTCACCAGATTAGAGCTCACCACTCTTGTGGAGGAGTGGGGGATCAAACCTGGTTCTCCAGATTAGAGTCCACTGCCCTTAATTACTATACTATGTTTGCTCTTTTCCTGGGGGTTGGAATTCCTAGCCTGCTTTAGAAAAATAATCATTTTTCTGGCTTCGTTATTTTGCCTTTCACAGAAATACCAAAAAAAGGTGCTCTGCCAGACTGTGCCATCACCAAACATTATTGCCTCTTACTTTGGACAGAAGATGTCATAAAATTAAGCATCTGGGCAGCTCCAGTAATTATACCTAGAGTTGAAACTGAGCAAGCAACAGAAGGACTTCAACCAACCAACTAGGCCTGGTTGTAGCGTAGCTTGTGTGATAATACTAACCACAACATGTCTGAAAAGGGGGGAAATACAGAGATGAGAAGGCAGGAAGAGGGTTGGTTGTTGTGGGTTTTCCGGGCTGGTAGATCTTGTGGGTTACTTCCATTTGCTCTGAAACGTCAAGTTGTTATTTCACACACGAAGCACGAAACTGGAAAGTGATCTGTTAGATTGAGCCAGGCATTATTTTACCTTTGATTTCATCTTCGGTTTTGAAGTTCTCAAAGTCTCTTTGAATTTAAAAGAAAATGTAGAAAGGCAGTTGAGCAAATTTTATCAGACAGGCTTCACATAGCTCTATACTTCTGTTTTGCCTTTTTTTTTGGTAGTTTTTTTATAGCTTAGGTACAAAAGGATGAATTGATAACAGTGTTCCTGAAATTTTCATCTTATTTTTGAAAACAACTCCTTAGGGATTTCATGCATGTCTGACTGTATCATCCGTATGGACATATATAAATGCTTGTGTGTTTTTTCCCTGCCACTTAAGAGTCTACTGGTTGATTTTAATACAAGTAAACAAAATACTAAGCTTGAAGGTGTATTTCAGAGGCTTTTTATAAAGGTGTTGTTGGAACTTTGAAAATATAGCAAATAAGGAAGGCCCGATATGCTGAATTACTAACAGGTTAAGTGCTCAAATGGGTAACTAGGAAAGTAACAGGAAAAACAAGTTAAGTAGCTGAGTTGAAGGGACTCATCGTTTTACATTCTTGCTTTAAGATAGTGATAAAAATTGTTCTCCATGATCCAGAGGTTTATTTTTTTTTCAAACACCCTCTCAATATTTTTTTCTGAATTTGAAGTTGGGAAGTGCATCTTGATGGTAGAATCGTGTGACATCTTATCTTAAATCGCATGTGGCTCCAACCAGCTTTTCCAATAATGAAAAAAATGAGAAGAGGTTGAAGGCTGGGATTTTAAATAGGGTCAGTAGAGATAGAATGACATGAAGTTTTTCCAACATGTTCTCTGACCCGGCCTTCCTCTAACAGTCACTTACATAGTCGCTTTCATTCTACTTGTAATTATTTCAGTACATGTGAGGGAATTTACCACAGCTTAATTAGGATTGCGGCAGATAGTTGGTTATGATGCTGTAATTTTCTCCTGCCCAGCCCTAGAACTTCACAAGGGAACATAAGAAAACAGGAAAAATGGTAACTTTTATTTGCTCCCTGGCAAAGGGGAGTAAGGACGTTCAGCAAAGAGGATCGAAACTATTTACATTTGAAGCACATTACATTTGGTGGATTCATTCAGTAATAATGGTCACATGTAACAGTTTCTGAGCACACAGAGCAGTTAACAGCTAAGCTTTGAAACTACTGAAGTTAACTTTTGATGTAAGCTTTTAACTTTTCTCTATCTTAGGGGGAACCCCCCTCCCAGTATGTGTGAGCTCCTCTTAGCTGCTCCAGCCCTTTAGCCAGCTGTCTCCTGATAAACAATTTATTTAACTTCACCTTCCAGAGGATCAAACCCTAACTCCTAAAACCTTCACTTTGTTAGCCTGCTATCTCCTGACGCCATGCTCTAAGACCACACAGTCCTCTGAGAAAGGATACAGTTTGAGCCTCTGTATCTGACTAAAACTGACAGCTGAATGGATTTTCCTCTCCATTTCCCACTCCTGTCTGGCTCCTCCACCACCCTAATTGGCTATCAACTGCTCTTCACAAAACAGGCATAGAGAGGACAGGTGTGGACAGAAAGGGGAAGGTCATTCACCCATCTGTCACAAAGAAGAAGCAGAAGAATCAGAAGCACCAGAAGAAGCAGAAGCAGAAGAGTTGGATTTATATCCTCCCTTTTACTCCTGTATGGGGACTCAAAGGGGCTTACAAACTCCTTTCCATTCCCCCCTCACAACAAACACCCTGTGAGGTAGGTGGGGCTGAGAGAGCTCCAAAGAACTGTAACTAGCCCAAGATCACCCAGCTAGCATGTGTTGGAGTGCACAAGTTATTTTAGTTCCCCTGATAAACCTCCACAGCTCAAGTGGCAGAGCAGGGAATAAAACTTGGTTCTCCAGATTAGAATGCACCTGCTCTTAACCACTACACCATGTTGGTGATTCAAAGGGGTCCACTTGAATCACAGTGAAGTCTACGCTGGGGATCATTGGTCCTTAGGGTTCCAAGATCCCACCCCCACCCCCAGCCAGTGGTAGGGGATATCCTGCTTTGGGGACCCTCCCCATAGCACCATTCAGCAGGCTGAGGCCTAGGTCTGTATTGCAGAGAATGCATTGATGTAACTTCTGACGTACATTGGAAGTGACATCATCACATCACCAGCTACATGGGGATGCTTTGGAATTATGGCAAAAAGCCACTTTCACCATAGCGTTTTTGTCCAAATACCGAAGTGTCTGTATGTCCTGGTGAATGATGGCATCACTTCTGGCATGCACTGGAGATTATGTGCTTGACATAAACACATCACCAGTGACAGAAGCCTAGTCCTCAATTTGCTTCTCGTAAGTCGCCTTTGCAACCACCCTTCACTGGTTATAGTTGTAACAAACAGCACAGGAAGTTCGGAGTGACGCCAGCCAACACTTCCTGAATCAACTGAAACTGACTTTTAAAACTAAAACCTAGCTGCATTATGAAGCCAGTAAGGTTCTGTGTTGAAAATCTTGTGAGATTCCCTGCTAGTTATGTTAGTGATGTTCCCAGGGCCAGATTAAGAAACAGAATGGTAATGGGCAGCACAGTCCTAATATCTGCCTCTGTCCCAGTGGCCAGCTGCCTATGGCACTGCCAAGTCCACCTGCTAAAGGATACCAGCAGAGACCAGGAGGCAGCCAAAAGACCACACAGTAGGGCTGTATGGGGTCAAACCAGCCTGGTGCCCTGGCAATCACTCCACCACCACCCAAACAGGTGTGCATCAGCAGGAACATGATGTTTGGGTGCTGTGTGGTTTCTGGGCTGTATGGCCGTGTTCTAGCAGCCTAGGACAATACAAGGAACATGATGGTTAGGGCAAAAAGAACCAATCATGGACCTGGAACAGGACTAGGGACCTGGCCTATCTATGTCACAGTTGAGGGGCAGGAAGGGGTGAAGCTGCATTGGCGGGAAGGGATGGTGTAACAGCACTTGTACAACTTCTACTTATACCAATATATCTGCAGGAATGTTGGCATAATGGCTTGTCAGCTCCCTGAGCAATTCTGCCCCACCCCCACCTCAACTGCACTGTAAGTCTTTTTTAGCCAATGTTTGTATTTAGAGGTCCTTATTTATTTATTTATTTATTTATTTATTAGATTTTTATACCGCCCTATCCCCGAGGGGCTCCGGCGAATTATAATCTGAGCCCTACATGTGTAGTTTTACCTAGCTTGTTCATGATTTCTGCTCTGGATATTCATGTAACATAGCAAACAAAACTGCATAGACCACGAGAAAATCATGGAATTCACAAGTACCATAGGTGCTTTTCAGTTCAACTCTGCACAGCCCCTCTCTTTATTACAACCCTGCCCCCCATTTTTTTTATTCATGCAAGACTAATAAGGTTGCAAGACCAACTATAACCAAATAGTCTTCAGGGGTACTTTTGAGGTCCTTTAGGCCATAACGTGCCGCCTCTTAGCTATGGCAAAAAGTCATTGGGAGACCTTTCTGTATTCCTCTGTGGTGTAGGCTAATTTGGGCTGGGTGTAAAGTTGTTATCCCACAAGTCTCCTTTTAAAAACTTCTTCCTTGGTGAACTCAAAATGACCCAGCGTTGTGTGGATTCCTGAGTGCCCTGTGTAATTACTATAGAGTCTCTATGGAACCTTCCAAGCATAACCTGACCTTCTGAAAAATATACCAGCTATAAACACAGACACAGGGAAACACCTCAGCAAACAGACCTTTGCAGATCTCATGGCGGTTGGAGTTCATCAATGTTGCATGTTGCTCTCTATACGAAGGCAGGCCAGACTCTCAAAGGCTGTAATTGGAATTAGTAAGTGGTATTTCTGTATGTCAGCAACAACAAGAAGGAATTCTGGAAATTCTTCTAAGACTGCATTGTCCGGACTGGCTTAAGGAGCCACCAAGTAAAGAGACAACTCAAGAAACGTTTGAATTCACTGTTACAATGACTGTGAAGGCTATGGTCCGTCCTGCACAACACAAATAAAACGTTTTCAAAATGGTCAAGTTCAGCCCAAAGCAGTTTTATTAGAAAACATTAAACTAGCAATCTTCTTTGCCAAAACATTTTGAAAATGTTTTCTGCTTGCTATTCAGAGAGCAGGAAACATTTTATTTTTCCCACCCGATTTTGAAGCTCTTTTGTTTACTCCACTGTTTGTAACCTGCCATTTTGTGCCGCTTCAGTGATTTTCCGTGCTGTCGCCATTTGTTGAAGTTTCCCAAGGATGTATACTCAACTGACGTTGCAGCTGCCCACCATTTCCATCATTAATATACATAATATACATAAACAAACTGATTATGCAAATGTGTCATTTTCCAAATATTTTTTGTTTTCTGTGAGGTATTTTCAACGACATGAGAATCAACAATATGGGCAGATTGTATTGTATTGTGTATTTGATTTATATACCGCCCTTTCCCGAAGGGCGCAGGGCAGTACACAACAACAGTATAATAACAATTATCATAACATCAACAACAGAACATCAGTAAACATAGCATCAATAAACATAGGATCAATAAACCTAGCATTACAAACAACAATAAACCTAGCATTCTAACATAACATTATAAACCACAACAGGAAAAGAAAAGTGAGGAAGGACAATGGACAATATTGAGCTACTTCCACATTTGAAAACTGAGACAAATTGTAAAACTCAGATATGAGGAGGTTTGTTGTCAGCAAAGGTGTGATGATTCGATATCCAAGCAGTGATTAAGCTGTAGTGCAAATAGCAAAGACTACTTCACAGGAGCCAATCTTTTGCAAGAACAAGTTTCAAATATAGCCAAGGTCTCACCTCATTCAGGTTCTTTTTTTTTTTAATAAACTTTATTAGAAAGTAATAAAAGTACAATTTGTACATTCGTATTTTAACCTCATACATTCCATTCCAGTTTCGTACATTCCATTTCAATTAATTAAAAAAAGAAATTGAGTTATCTCCCCAAATTGGGGGTTTCGTTCTTATACGTCTTATTCAGAAGACTTCTCTCCTGGTTTTAACGTTTCATAAATCAAAATTAACAGATATGTGGAAATATACTGTATAATCTGCACATATTGGTTCTATCTTATAATGTTTACTACTGTTATATTCAAAACGTAATATTACACACTTAAATGTTTATCTATTTTAATCTATCTATTCATTTGTTACATCTTTATATTTGTCTATATACTACTTATCTATTACATAATGACATTCCTATCTACACTTATCTGCCTAATAATGTAACTTAAAGTAATCTTCCAATGGTTTCCATTCCAATTGCTTTCTTTCTTGTATCTTCCTCCTGTAAAGAAAGTGAAATCGTTCCAAATCCATAAATGTATATATTTTTTCGAGCCACGCTTCTATATTTGGCAGTTTGTCAGATTTCCATCTCTGATGCTATCAACATTCGTATGCGGCCACTATCAGGTAAGTAATTAACTTGTGTGTATGTAACAAGTTTCGTTATCCTTAAATAATCCTAATAGATACATATTTCCTCGGTTCCATTTTAAATTCGTATTCCTAATATGTTTTGTAAATGATTGTGTATCTTAATCCAAAATCGTTTTAATTTTATTACAGTTCCACCATAAATGTATGAAAGAACTCTATCTCTTTTCCACACTTCACAACAGGATGTTGGGTAAGAGTATTATCTCATTTTGTGCAATAATTACAGAGGGTCAGATACCATCTATGTATTAGTTTGTAGATATTTTCTTTTAACATCAGAGCATATTGTAGAAGAATATGCTCTTTTCCATATTAGTCTCCCAGTCCTCTAGGTCAATGTTTCTTCCTATATCTCTAGACTTCATTGCAGCATAGGGATGTTTCTGACCTAGTTCATCCCTCCTGTTTCTAGATCTTAGTAAATATATATAAATTCTAGCTGATTAGTTTTTTGTTTCCAGCAATCATGATTTCATCTAATCTTGAGGGTTTCTCTGTAAAGCCCCATAATTTATTGTCGCTCCTAAAATAATCTATAAGTTGCATATATGTGTACCAATCACATACTTTGTTGGCAATTGTTATGTTCTCTCTATCAATTAATTTAGGTTTCTCTGTTTCAAAGATTAGTAATTCTTTATATGTTGGCCATCTTGTCTCTTTTGGCCAACCTTTCAGATTTAAAGCTTCTAGCCTTTATAGCCACAATGAATTGTTGCTCTGTAGAAGTCAAATTTAGTATCTATCCTACACAGCACTTTATTAAAGAGATCTTCTAACAAAGTGTTGGTTAAAGGTTCTGTATTTCTTTCTTGTCAAGAAGTAGGCCATAGTCTCTTTCCTGCCAACCATAACTCCATAAACCATAACTCTCAATATTTGTGATCTTAGTATCTGCTAAAGTCAATCGATTCCTTTATCCATACGCTATCAACATTTGCAATATAGTATATATGGGAAATCGGGTAAGGATAGTCCGTCGATCACGTTTCTCGAAATTAAAATTTTATATATTTCACGCTGGGTTTCCCTCTTTCCTCCCTCTATATATGAATTCTAGTAATATCCCTCCTCCATATTCCTTAAAGAAAGTAGATTGGTTCTCAATAAAAGGGATATTTTTGCAGTAGATATATCATTTTTGGCAAGATGTTCATTTTTTATTGTAATGCTATTTTGCCTAAAAAATACTGATAGATTGATCTCTGCTCCAATTGTTTAAAGTCTCTTTCTTATGTTTTTCCATAATCTCTCATAATTATTTTTGTAGATATCCAGATTACATTTGGACAAGTTCACACCCAGATATTTAACCTCTTTCAACTAATTTACAATTTGATACAGCAGTCAGTTGATTCTCTTTCCTCTTTTGATGCCAAATTAAAGGACAGTATCTTTGTTTTTTTTGTTTATTAATTCTTCAAAACCTGCTAATTGTCCGAAATCATTTATAATTTCCCAAAGATATTCAATTTTATTTCTACCGGATCTTCCAGAATAATTAATGTGTCATCAGGCTTAAGCTTGTGTTTTATAGGGACATTTTCCCCTTATCTTAAGACCTTCTCAATCTGCCTATCTTGGCCTGATAGTATGTAGGTGGAGTAATTCCAGTACCCATATAAAAGTTGAGGGGACAAGGGACAACCTTGTCTGGTTCCTGTCAAAAGAGATCTTAAAATTTTTTATGGGGGGGGACCCATTAATTTTCAAGGCGGCGTTCTGGTCACTTATATATATTGAGAAGTTTTAAGCGATCTCTAAAAAATTTCCCTGTATACACTATTTTCTCCAACAATTTTTTATCATAAATGACCAATTTATTTTATTCGAACGCATGTTTCGGCATCTAAAAAATATTAATGCTGCCTTTTGTTCTGGTTTATTTTTTAGGATTTCTATGATGTCTATTGTTGTTCCTTAGAATGTTATTTTTTACTGGTTCCTTGTTCGGCAGAAATCCTACAGCTGAGATCTTCGTGGATCCATTTTGTGGAAATTTTTTTTAATCTTCTACTAGAGCCAATATTGATGTTAAAATTCTTATAATCTATGTTTAATAGAAGCAATAGGTCTAAATTTTATCTACTTCCTGGTACTGAATCTTGTTTGGGGTATCACATGTTATATGATTTTTCTTTCTCCATGTTTGGGGAATATCTTTAATCTCAACGTACATTCTCATTAAACATTTCTGTGAGTATATTGGACATTTCTTAGAATCATGAAAAATTTTTTTTATAAAATAGGGAAGTGAACCCATCAGGGCCAGGTGATTTGTTTAATTTTAAGTTCTTTATTGCCTGATTAATTTCTATCGTGTTGAATGGCTTGTTCAGATCTTCTATTTCTCCTTCAGAGATTTTTATAAATTCATGGTTATCTAAATATTCATCCATTTTTTCTAGTGAAGTGTCAGTATTTTGGTAAAGTTCAGAATAATAATTATGTAATTCTTTTATGATTACCTCTGGCTCAGTTATATTCTCCTCATTTTTTCTAATAATGTTTATAGTTCTATGTTCCTTATGTTCTTTAATTTTTGCTGAGAGCCATTTCCCTGGTTTGTTTGCGTGCAAAAAATTTCTATGTTTTAAATGTTTGATATTTTGCAATAAAGTTCTCCTATTTTTTTCTTCTAATTGTATTCTGGTTATCTGTAATTTCTTTTTAACTTTTTTGTTTAATGGGTTATTTTGAAATTGGTTTTCCAAATTTTTAAGTTCTTTCATTAACATTTGTTCTTTATTCTTCCAAATTTTCTTTTGTTTAATTTCTTGACTTATACATACTCCCCTCATGGTAGCTTTAAAAGCATCCCAGTTTACGTTTAAATTTTTTACAGAGTTCTTATTTAGTTCCCAATAGTCTTTTATTGATGTTTTTAGTATCTCATTATTCTTTTCCATTTTAATCAGCCAATTTTTTAACCTCCAAACTTTAGGTTTTTTTCTTATGTTAATATGTAATTCAATGGCATTATGATCAGATAGAATTTTGGGTAGTATTTTTATATCCTTTACATATTGGAGTAATCTTCCTGTTGCCCATATCATATCCAGCCTGGTATGCACTTTGTGTCTGTATGAATAAAATGTGAACTCTTTGGCGTTCCCGTTTTTTATTCTCCAGACATCTTTTAATTTAATTTTCTCGCTAAGATGGAAAAAAGCTTGTGGTAAAACGTTAAATTTCTTTCTTAACCTGTTTTTACTTTGCTTAGTTTCTTTCCTGTCAAGTTCGGAATTTATTAAACCATTAAAATCACCTAGCAAAAGTAAATTTTCCTCTGTGAATTCCAATAGTTTACTTAATAAATTGTTATAATAGTTTACCTTCTTGTTCCCTTCTGTTGGAGCATATATACCAACTATGATAATTTTCTCCCCTTCAATTGTCACCTCTATTATCAAAGTTCTGCCATCATTAGCTGCATATAACAGTTTGGGGGACCAACATTCTTTAATAAACATTAATACACCCCTCTTTTTTTTTGGCTAGAGGAATAGAATGTCTTCCCTAGTCTATCATTTTTTACCAGGTTTTCATCTTTTTCCTTAATATGTGACTCTTGTAAACAAATAATGTCATAATTTTGTTTTTTTAAGTGGTGAAAAATTTCTTTTCGTTTTCTGGGGTTGTTCAGCCCATTTACATTATTAGAGTATATCTTACAAGTCATTTCTACCTATGAATACTAACCAAGATTACACACGTCTAAACAAAATTAAAGCGAAAGAAAAATGGATACATCTTACCCAGACCTGTGGGTTATCTTATCTTGTTAAAGTTTGTTTGTGACATTTTAAAAAGTCTTGTGCTTTCTCCACACTGTCAATGATAACTTTTGAGTCTTGGAAAAAGAAGGACAAGCCTTCTATCAGTTCCCAACAAAATATAATCTTGTTTTCCCTCAATATGTCCACGAGAAAGTAGTAATCTCTCCTCTTCCTCAGGATGTAGTTTGGCACTTCCTTCAATATCGACAACTGTTGGCCATTGTAATCCAATTGGTTCCTGGAATGAAAATGTAGAATCTCATCGCGCAGATTTTTCCTAATGCAATTTATTATTATATCCCTTGGTGTTTTCTTATTTTTTGCAAATTTTGAGTTAATTCTATATAGGCGATCATATTCTTTGTAGGTTTCATTTTCTTCCATTTTCCAGATCTTTGCTAGGATAGGTGCTAGCTTTAGAGGGAGATTTTCCCCTTTCTCTTCTTGCAGGCCCCTTATTCGTAATGTTGTCTCTTTTTGTTTAAGTTCTAGAAGTGCGATGGTATTTTGGTAGGTTTCTACCTGTTTCTGTAACGTTTCATATTTATTAGACATCACTTCCAGTTGATCTTGATTAGCTTTTAACGAGTCATTGATTTGACTAATTGATTCTTCCATTTTCTTAATTTGGGTGATTTCCACCTTCATTTCTTGGAGCTCTGTGTCTATCTTATTAAATCTGTCCTTAGAGTCCTTATCCAGTTTATTAAATCTTTTTTGTGCTTCTGTGTCTATTTTATCCAATTTTTCCTTGGTGTCTTTTTGGAAGTTGGTAATTATTTCAATAAGTTGTTCCATTTTCAGATCAGAAGCCATCTTTTCAGGGGTTCTTACATCCACATTTATAGTGCTAACACCATTTAGTTTCGTTTTCCTTGTGGCCATAAATTCACCTTTCACTATAATTATCTCTGTTGAGAAAGATTGTAGTGTTCCGTTTCTATATTGCTTTCGTTCAAATCTGTCACAAACCTTAGTTTCACACAGGTCTGTTTATTTTAACAAAAATCACGTCTGCATCAGCACTTCCTGACTATCTAGGAAGATAGTTTCGGTGCTCCGTGGCTAGTTCAACCCGGAAGTGATATTTATCTTTAATGCAGTATAGTAGTGTAACGAGCTTCCTGGTACTCTTAAAGAGACAAGCGAATGTTTCCCGCGAGCATTCGTTTAATCCTTATATTTTATAAGGTTTCAAACTCAGTCTGATTGTTTTTTGCCGTCTTTTGCCGTTCAAACATCTTTCTACCAAGTAAGGAAAATAGCGGAGACCGGGTCGGACCTCACCTCTTGGCTGGTCCCCTTCGTTGTTTTCACGTTTTTTCCGCTCCGCCGGCAGTCTATGTGCGTCCTCTTCCAAACTTCATTCAATATTTTCCACAACTAAAGAAGCTGCCGACTGCTCCAGACGCTGTTTGAAAAGAAATTGTAAGCTTCTCCGTTCAATATGTAGCCCAGAGTCAGTCTAGCACGGTGGGAGGGGAAATATCGGGTCTTGCCTATCCTCACTATCTCGGTCTCGGCCACGGCGGCGTCCCGTTCCTTCACCCCCTCACAGTTCGTTCGGCGGTTCAGGTGCGGGGTCGTTTCGCGGTCTTTTATCTCTACAATGCCCTCCTTCTTTTTATGAAGTTTTCTCCTGGGCTAAGTGCAGAAAAAGAAAGAATAGCGAGGACTGTTGCGCCCGTGGTGCGGACGCGTGTAGCCCGTTCGCCGTCCACCGGAAGTCTCTCCTCATTCAGGTTCTTAACATTCCAGTATACTTTCTATTCCACTGTAAAGAAGACAAGCACGTGAGAGAGCCTGTGTAATTTAACTGGTAGACTAGGATTAAGGTAGCTACATTTAAGGTAGATTCCTGCATGGTTTAGGGTGTAACCAGGAAGCAGCCCTGAATCAGGAGCCATGTTTTCAAGTCACCTCCATGACTTCTCAGGTCTCAGATTGCTGAAGAGAATCCATGGCTTCCATGATAGATATTAAAACTTAAGAAACTGATATCAGGCTGCAGATAACAGAAAAGCTGACTCACGGGGAAGTGGAAATTCAGGCCATAATTGACAATCCAAGTTGGCAGAAGAATAACGTAGCTTCTAGGACTATCCAGGAATCTGCCTTAAAAAGCAGAATTCCCCGGATAACTATGATACGTGAGGTAGTCTTGCCAAGTCCCCAGTAGGGATAGGCGGCTCTCCCACACCAGGGCCCCTTCCCTTGGTGCTGATCAGCTGACTAGTGGGGGACTTACTGACAGTAAAAGGAGGCCTAGGCCTGCATCACTGGCAACACAGAGATGACCCTTCTGGCACACACTACAAGTGATGTCATCATGTTGCCAGCAATGCAGGTACGTTCTGGTATTTGAGCAAAATCCTATGATAAAAATAATGTCTATGTACAGTTTTTGCCCAAATACCAGACCATCCTCATTTTGCCAGCAATGTGATGACATCCCTTGTGATGGGTGCTCATGGTAAGGCCCCCACTCTCACCTCCTGCCAGGGAGTACCTGGCAATCCTAAAGTGAAACCACACCTATCTGACCTTCTCACCATTATTAATCATGCTTCTCACTCTCATAATTTATTCCAAGACCCAGAAAGGGCCATCAAGCCTGACATGTTTCTTTGTTAAACCAGGCCAAGTTGGTGTTCTGGGCAGGTAACCTGCTCACTCCACACCAACATTTTCCATATTTCCCCCATAACTTTGAAAATGGTTAATCATGTTGAGAACTCTTTCTACCTTCTACTCCCCGAAAATTCAGACCTTCTAATAGGATTCATAATTTCTAGCCTGAACCCAGTTCTGTCACAGCAGAGACACTGTCCCCTTTCTCCCTACATCTAAAGGTGGATAAAAAAACACTTCTTAGCCCCCAAACCTTTGCAGCAGGTTTCTGGATCCTACCTGTTACCCCAACCTTATGACAGGATTACGTTCCTGCTGAAATCACTGAATCTGATCCCTGCTAACAACTGAACAGCGACAAACATTCCCAGCATCCTGGATTTCTCCTTTTTTTCCATGTAATTTCTATGCAAACTATCAAAGTGCTACCCCAAGTCCACCCTGCTTAGCTTGTGAGATGTGACGAAATTGGGCTAGCCTCGGTCATCCTGGTCAGGGTGTCAGAATTCTTACCATATTTTAACTTCAGAACACATTGAATAATTTAATGCAAGCCAGCATGTAAACCCCAAACCAAAGGAATCTTATTCAAAGTTAGGTTTCCTTCTGTGTCGCTCTGGCACCTGAATGTAAACAATCTAATACACCCAAAGGCTGGTATATGTCACCCTCTTAAACAGTCTCCACCGATGCTTGTAATTTTAAAAAGGCAATTGTACCTAGAAGCAAATATCAGCCTAATTGTTTGTGATCACCTCTGTCATGTTTATAAGGCCATCTTCTGATGCAAAGCAACAGCTACCGTTGAGGCTCAACCACCTTCCACAGTATTTGTTCTTTTTGTATTCTTTTACCCTTTTGAAACAAAAAGAAATGAGGGTTTTTTGTCTGGCATTGTGGCACGTTGCTTAGGAATTAAACACTTCCCTCTAAGCACTGAACGTTTTACAAATTGAACAAGAAAGCTCCGTGATAGACCTCATCAGTAAAATTATTTATCTTGAATATTTTTATGCTGTCTCTTCAGAATCTGGCTCAAGGCAGCTTACAATTACAATCCACAGTATAAAAAACAAGCCATTAAAAACACACCATTAGACAATAAAACAAAAGAAGACTATTAAAAATCTGATAAAATAAGTCTCCTAATTAAAAGCCTGGGTAAAGAGATGGGTCTTGGCCTGGTACCTGAAAAGAAAGTAAAGCAGACTCCAGGCGCGCCTCAAAGGGGAGGGCAGTCCAGTGGCTAGGTGCCACCACAGAAAATGCCCTGTCTGTAGCTGATGCTCACCTTATGTCTAAAGGTGGGGGCACAGACAACAGTGATACACATGTGATACATCTCTGAAGAGTGTATCACACACACAGTCCGGAAAATCCACCACAACCAAATGGTAATTTTTTGCTGGGTTCCTTTAACTGACTTGATAAGCCCTTTCAACTCTGAATAATGGCTATGGATATGAAACAAAATATGTTTTTTTTCCAAGCCTCACTTCTGGAATTCAGACTCTTTTGTTTCCCTCATATGGAAATACGAACAGCAACCAAGTACGCAGCCAATAACGCCTTAGCTTCCTCCGCCTTCCAAAACAAGCTCATTTCCATCCATCCTTCACATTTACTTTTAGTCGAAATAATGGCGCTTCAGGTAATACAGGTAGCTGAAACTTTCTGTGATCTGTGCTGATACCCACACTTCTGAATCTTGTGGTAATGAGTCCCTTATGGGGAAACTCTGTGTTTAAACTAAGAATTTTTCCAGCTAAGAGGGGAGAGGGATGATCCCTGGAACAACAGTCCTTTCTTTTCAGAGATTTTGGAGTAGATCGGGCCTCTCTGACTGCATTTTTATGAGGCAGCTTGCGGATATGATGTGAGTTTCAATATGGCACATTGGTGATTGACTGAATAACAATATCTGAATTATTCTTTCTGTGCAGGAGGCAAAGATTTCTTATTTCATACATCAGTAGAATTTGCTGCACTACATCTACAGATGCACATGGCCATAACAATTGTTAGCGCAAAATAATAAAAAGTTTCTTCTCTTTCTGTATGCATTCTCAATTCCTTGGGTTGGCCTTTTCAATGGAGATGTGCCTATGCATGAAGCATGGATGCTATCAGATTTTGTGAAGTTGCTGGTTTGGTTCTAATGGAGAGTTGCAGTCAGTGGAATGGTTTCTGTCTGCCAAGCATAACTTGGTCAGCTTTCTCCACTCTCCACTGCCCCAAACGTCCTCTGAAATGTTGCTTCACTGGCAATATTTTGGTGACCATTTGGGGCTGCATTGGACGGGGGCCAAGAAAGTCATGCTCCACAGGTAGAAATCCTTCCACTTATGAAAGGACTCCACTGGACCCAAGCCAGTGTTCCACTTTGAAAAGTCTAGTATCTGACATGGTTCCCTCCTACTCAGGACAAAACAGTCCCAGTCTTTTTCTCAGTATTTCTTTTTTTAAAATGACAGAAATATCAGAATTAGGTTATAAAATTGAATAAAAATAGTCAATGAAATACAAATGGTATAAAAGATCAACACAACTAGCAAGGTGTCATGGAATAATGTTATCACTAGAGCAAAGGGAAATCACACATGACTGTGAAAAGCATCTTTGGTCTTTGATCTCCTGGATGGAAAACAGGAAGCCATGCAAAGGTGCCAGGATGCAACTTCAAAGGCCTAAATTACCTCGTGGTCGGAACACAGTTTTCCTGAGAAGGTGAAAACAAAGGATTTTGGATTCCATCTTGGAACATGATCAGAGAAGCACCTCTGCGCCATGGGCTCCCGGAATGGGGACAAAAGGAATCTAAAAGGAATGTGCCCTCTGAGAAATCTCTGTAACTGAAGTTTGTTTTATTTCTTTTTTTGAATTTTTACAATAAAAATCTTTGAGAACTCAGCTGGAGTGGAGTTTTGAAGCAAAAGAACCCAGATATTATGGAGACAAGCTCCCACGCCCCCGGCAAGCTTGCATCACACAAGGAAAATAGGAAGAATATAATTTGAACACTAAAAGAAATGTGAGGTATTTGGACTTTCCTACTGTAAAATTCAATCAGGCTTCAGGCTGCCATTATGTTCCATGCTGCAGGTGTGTTTATTCAGGTTGAAATCCAAAAGATGCATTGTACATATTTAGCTCAGTCATGGGGTAATCAACAGCACCAACCATCTGTTCGGGGTACTGCTGCTGCAAGTCCTCATGGCAAATTGTAAACAAGTGCTGTTAGGACACAAACAGCTCATGGTGACACTTCATGGGGTTTTTAAGGCAAGAGGTGAGCAGAGGTGGTTTGCCATTGCCTTCCTCTTCATAGCAACCCTGGACTTTTGTTAGTGGTGTCCCATCCATCTAATAACCAAAACCGCCCTTGGTTAACTTGTGAGTTCTGACAAGCTCAGGCTATACAGGACTATTCAAGCTGAAAAGTCCCCATGGCAATTCACATGTAAAAAGCACAGCGAGTCCTGATTCTGATTGGAACAGCTGCACAGGGTGGGAGAGGAGTTTCTGCCTTCCTCAGTGCTATTTCTGGTAGCCAACATGACCCAGGGACTGTAGGGCAGGCTGCATGTACACTGAATTAATTGGAAATTACTCAAAGTAATTAAACTTTCCATTCAGATTTTTGTTGTTGTTATTTTGATTTCTATACTGCTTTCCCTGTTGTCATAGTCTCAGAGTGGTTTCTAACACAGGTTTACAATGAGTATACAGAAATATATAAAATACACTACAAGATAAATACTGTAAAATACAATAAAATGTACTGTAACCAATAATTGTGCCTAAAAACAACCCCAGCAATGAATGGGCAAGTACGATCGTTTGGTCTTCATCAGTCAGGGACAAGGGCAATGGAGGCCCACTAAGATGGAATAAACTCTGCTGCTGTCCTCGACTGTAGGTCTGATGGAACAGCTCTGTGTTACAAGCCCTGCAGAATGGTGACAAGTCCTGCAGGACTCTGGTTTGGTTAGACAGAACACTTCACCAAGCCAGGGCCAGAGCCAAAAAAGCTCAAAGTCTAGTTGAGGACAGACAGTCTTTGGGCTAAGGATCATCAGTAAGTTGTTACTAGCTGCACATACTGCTTTTTGGGAGAGTGATTTAAGAGAGAGAAGCCAATTATGCACGGTGTGTCTGCCGTGCAATGGTGGTGAGTGTCCGGAAATATGGGCATATTTTCTCAAGCCCTGCTTTCACTTTCCATTCTGTTCGTGGCAAGCAACACCATTTTTAGTGTGACTTTAATTTGCTTCACTGCCAGAGTGGGACAGATTTGCCAGTGAACACAGCTTTGCCCAGGAGATCTTCCTTCCACCCACAGCCATCCTGCCTAGCTTCACCCTGCCATCCATGCCTTCACCCTCACCGCCTCTTCCATGTTGCCCTTCCTGCTTCCAACTCTCTTGTTGGCATCTTTTGGTAGCCAGCACGTAGAAGTCAAAGAAAAGAAGCTCAACCATATGGACTTAGCCAAAACAAGCTGACCTCTAAATTCCCATATTGATATCTCAATATAATGAGAACAGAGAGTGCTAGAAGTGATGTTGCTTACTGTGGACAGAATGGAAAGTGAAACCGAAGCTTGAGGAAATATGTCCGTACAAGAAATCTTGCCGCAATGGACAATCACCCTCACCATGCACCAGACACCTTGTGCATAATCGGCCTTTCTCTCCCAATACACTCCCCAAAAGAAACGTGAGGAGACCCCGTTACTAGCCCTCTGCACAGTGTAGAGCCCTGAGGTAAGCGTTCCATGCATAGTAGGCCATAGTCTCTCAGGTATGAAGGTCCAAGTTCTTTTATGGTTTTGAAGGTTAGCACCAAAACCTTGAACCTGATTCAATACTCCATCTGGAGCTAGTGCAGTCATCTATTTCGCTGACATGAATGCCACTGATAGAAGTTTTAAAAATATTTTCTTTGATGATGCAAGCTTTGAAAGTAAAGTCGGGTAAGCAACTTTCCAAAATAAATCTACCCAGCCCAGTGCTGAGCCCAGCACTTTTCCAAGGGCACTTGCAGATAGCTTCCCTTCTCTGCTACATGAAAATCCTTAAATGCTGGGGGACTGAACGTAGGGTCTTCAGCACGCAAAGCATGCCCTCTGCCACTTAACTCTGCCCCATTTAGTAAGACAATAAAAACATAAATAGACCAATCTAAGAAGAAGAAGAAGAGTTGGATTGATATCCCCCTTTCTCTCCTGTAAGGAGACTCAAAGGGGCTTACAAACTCCTTTCCCTTCCCCCCTAACAACAAACACCCTGTGAGGTGGGGCTGAGAGAGCTTCAAAAAACTGTGACTAGCCCAAGGTCACCCAGCTGGCATGTGTTAGAGTGCACAAGCTAATCTGGTTCACCAGGTAAGCCTCCACAGTTCAAGTGGCAGAGCGGGAAATCAAACCCAGTTCTCCAGCTTAGAGTGCATCTGCTCTTAATCACAACACCACAATGGCCCTAGTAAACAAATGCAGAAGCCAACAAGGTAGGGATGCCAGCTGCCAGGTGGGACCTGGGGATCCCCCAGGATAATACCTCACCCCCAAACTACAGAGATCAGTTCCCCTGAAGGAAACGGATGCTTTGGAAGGTGGACTCTATAGCAATTATACTCACTGAGGTCCTCCCTAGGCTCCATCTTCAAATCTCCAGGAGTTTCCCAACCTGGATCTGGTGACACTTCCTCACCCCACCCTGCCTCCATCCCCTGCCTGTGGGCAGGAAGGACCTGGCAACCTTACAAGGAACCATATCCCAGAAAGTGGCTCAAGTGGAAAAAGGGGAAAGTAAAAAAAAAAATTAAGAAGAATTTGAATAAAGACTAAAATTTAATAACAGTGGTGATTAATAACTTAATATATTATAATTTCTATAAATTATTTCCTAATATCTCAACACAAATCCATGAGCAATTACTGTCTAAATGCCATGCATTCAAATATGGAAAGAGTTCTAAGATCCTCAGTTCATTGATTTACCAGAGGTGGGCTTTTTAACTTTTTAGTATTCCTGCATGGCAGGGGGTTGGACTTGATGGCCCTTGGAGTCTCTCCCAACTCTATTACTCTATGATTATAGTGATGCAGTAGAAGTCTTTTAGCGGTAGTAAGGCATGGATGGTTCATGTTTATTGACCATCAATTATTCATTCATTCATTCATTCATTCATTCATTCATTCATTCAATTTCTATACCGCCCGATCCCTGGAGGGCTCCGGGCGGTGAACAACATAATGTAAAACAGCAAGCAGGAGCAAATCCAATATAATACAAAACATAGGCTCCATCAATAAAACATCTTAAAATATATAAAAACAGCGGCTAACAATTAACAAATTAAACAAGAGGCGTCCAAGGCTCAATTAAAACCCACCCCCAAAAAGGGGGGACGGCAGGCCCCTCAATATGAGGGGCTCTGTTGTACCAGTGCCAGAGCAAAGAGCAGTGGGGGGCACCATATCAGCGGCTGGGCACTCCAAAGGCCCAGTGGAACAACACGGTCTTACAGGCCCTGTGGAACTCACCAAGGTCCCGCAGGGCCCGGACAGTTGGAGGAAGGGTGTTCCACCAGGCCGGGGCCAGCTCTGTAAAAGTCCTGGCCCGTGTGGAGGCCAGCCGCATCATTGAGGGGCCGGGGACCACCACCTCTGCTGAATGCAGAGGCCGAGTAGGGACGTATGGGGTAATGCGGTCCCGAAGGTACGAGGGTCCCAGGCCGCGTAGTGCCTTAAAGGTCAAAACCCACACCTTGAAGATGATTCGGAATTCGACCGGAAGCCAATGCAGCTGGCACAACTGTGAGACTGTGAGCATTAGTCTCCAAGAGACAGGCAAACAGTTTAAAAGTGCATGGATATCTTCAAAATCAAAGAACATTTCAATACAAAATTGATATCATTAATAATTTTCTCCTAGAAAAACTGAATGACTGGACACACCTAGAACATATGCTTAAGGGATGCATCACATCACCAGCAATTGGACCCTTTACTCATCCCTTTGCTTTAAAAAGTGGAGAAATCCTTTGAAACATGCACAAATCTATTTGCACTGGAAAATACTGAATCTGGGACACTGTTTATAGATGACAAGCAGTGAAACCCTAAGCAAAGCTACTCCAGTCTACTCTCATTTAAATGAATGGGCTTAGACTGGAATAAGTCTCTTTATTGCATGGTTTGTTTTCAAGGGAAGGAAACTTATGAGAATAGTTCTGAGATTCTTTGGGACACAAACCTGGAATGACGACGTGAGCTTGAGTCTTTTTCTATTTCAAAATACCACGCAAGCGTGTCTAAATATCCAGCTGAGTAGTGTGCTTTGCCTTATCTGATCACGAACTGAAGTGTGTCTAAAGTAATGGAAATGATTGCTTTTAACTGAATTCACTCTGTGTAAAGATATTGGAAGACTTTGGGGAGAATGTTTTTTTTCTTCATTTTGCTGGTGCTTCAAATGCAAAGACAATACTTCAAAAAAGGTAGTAATTAGTTTTTCTTTTTTGAACTGAGCTAGAACGGGTTGTTTTTCAGTTTTGGGGGAGGCAGTGAAATTGGTTTTTTTTAAGGGTTGTTAAATAGGATGCTGGTGAATCTAAAACACCTGAATCTATAGGGGCCTGTTGAAATAAGATGCATTCAAGAGAAGTAGCCAGCACAACTGGTGAAGCCATCTCAGGAATGAGAATTTTGCATCGCCTGTGGTTTAGAAGGAGAATCACGCACTGCAAGTCCATAAAACACATCACACTTTTCTAAAATTTTAAAACCATTTTAATGCATAATGCAGAAGAATGGGATTTATAAATGTTATTGTAGAAGGCAGTGCACTATTTTGAAGTTTACCATTCCAAATGACATGTAGATCGCATTAGTTTTCCGTTGATGTAATAGATAGACATTAAAAAGGTCACAATCCATATTTGTTATGCACGAGTAGGGCTGCTAACTCTGGGTTGGGGAATTCCTAGAGATTTTGGGGTGGAGCCTGCGGAGAGCAGGACTTAGGAAGGGGAAGGATCAGCAACATATAATACAAGAGGCCACCTACGAAGTAGCCATTTTCTCCAGGAGAGCCAGCCAATCCTTATTGTCTGGAAATCAGCTGCAATTATGTCAGATCTTCAGGCCCAACCAGAGGTGGGATCCAGCAGGTTCTCACAGGTTCCCGAGAGTAGGTTACTAATTATTTGTGTGTGCCGAGAGGGGGTTACTAATTGGTGATTTTGCCACGTGATTTTTGCCTTAGTTATGCCCCTCCTTTCAGCAGTAGCGCGCAGAACTTGAAGCAGTCTAGCAGGAGGTGCACTGGCATGTGTGGCAGCCTGTGCCTGCGTGCATTCGTTTCCCGCCCAAGGACTGGCACAGCGGTTGTGTCCTTGCCACAGCCCTGCCCAGGAATGCCCCGCCCCCAGAATGCCTGGCCACATCCCCATCGTGCCCCGCCCAGTCCCATTGGCGCTACACCACAGTTTGAATGCCACCACCATAGGAACCTGTTACTAAAATTTTTGGACCCCACCACTGGGCCCAACCTAAATGCAGGCAGCCCTGTTCATGACCATGTGGGTCTCATAATATGAATAACCTTTTCCAGGACTGGCTGTTGTGGGTTTTCCAGGCTGTGTGGTCATAGTCTGGTACTTTTTATCCTCAATGTTTCATCTTCATCTACGGCTAGCATCTTTAGAGGCATGCCATGGTAAAATACGTTCCTAAACATTAGGAGCAACAACTACCAGACCATGGCCACAAAGCCTGGAAAAACCACAACAGCCAGCTGATTCCGGCCATGAAGGCCTTTCAAAATATGTTTTCCTTGGACTGCTTGGGTGAGGGGAACATGGGAAGTGTCTGTAGTTCTTGTGTCACAGAATCGAGCCCACGGAATCTACTCCCCACAGAATGCCTCAACACAAAACTGCTGAATGAGTCTGAAGTCCTGGCTTGATCAAATTGGTATTTTTAGAAAACAATTTAGAGACTATTTTTAGTCATCTCCTTTGCATGAGGCATCCTTTTTTTTTTTTTTGCAGTCTATATTTAACCACCAGAATTGTATGTGCTGGGCGTGCAAGTGTTGCGGATTTGTGGGATTTTGGCACATGTGGGTCTTCTTCCTTTGAGAGCAGGTGTTGCTCAAAGCCTTCCTGTTGAGGAACGAATGGCCCTTCCCTGCCATGTTTTGGAAGGGACTGGCGTGCAGCTGCTGAGACATTGGGAGCATCTCCTTCAGCAGATGAGCTTTTGTTGGCTTCAAGATCCGTCCTCCTGTCTAAGGACCCACTCCCACTGTCCCAAGTTGGCCTTTTGCAGCAGGCGGAATTGCTAAGCACACAATATGTTGGATGCTTAACTTGCCAAAGCATGGCATGAAAAATGAGGCGCTTCATTTCTCATTCCTGGCGTCTCTGTTTTACTCCTTCATTCTGGACCAGAATAAATAAATAAAGATGCCTGCCTTTATGTCTGTCTGTCTGTCTGTCTGTCTGTCTGTCTGTCTGTCTGTCTCTCTCTCAAGAGACCAAACGCCAGGGAAAACAGGGCACTGGCCCCTTCAAATAGCCTTTTAGAAGCAGACGCCATGGCACCACTGATCATGTTGGGCGGAAAACGTGTAAGTGCTGAAATGCTTCCATCCACACAACAAACAGATACAGTACAGCTGTCCTGGTAATACTGTCTCCTTCTCATCCCCCTTGCAAACAGCAAAAAAAGAAAACGAGATCACTGGAATGGCCAACCTTGGTTGGATCCAGAATAAATTGGCAATTTTGATCGTTTCCCTTTTCCTGTTATAGAATCTGGCCCTCACGTCATTCCTTGGTGTCCCAAGTCCCCCACCTAATGGTCTCCAGTGGGCCGCAGTGGAAGGAGGAGGCCGGAAAGATCCATTCTGTTGCCAGAAAATGTAGTCTGGATTGAGCCCTTCATATTAGGATGAAACTTCCTTGTCAATCTCAATTGAACACTTGTTAGCCAGTGGCTTTAAACAAAGCATGGGGAAGGGCAGGGTGGATAGGGCATCAAAATGCCTTACCCCATGCCATCCTATGCTACTCCACTTCAGTGTGCTCAGACTGGAATAATTCTGCATCTGATGGCACTATCACTCTCATTCATGCTGTGGTTAATGAAGGGAAAACTGGGGAAGATAAATTGAATGCACATTCTTGTTTGTATGGGTCTTGCTGTTTCTAAACAGACTGTGGGGGAAAAAACCCTGGCAGTGGCTTTCAGTGTTCCCAGTGTAGCTGCTTACAAGCACATTTGCCACAGGCAAATCAATTGTTCTCAGATTCCTTGCCTTGAGTAAGGCACCGGTGGTGGCAGTGAGAAGAATGCCACTCTGAGAACTGTCTTGTTTACAAATGGAAGAGGACATTGTGCTATCTGTTGATGGATGCCATCTTCTTCAGATGTGTATTATTATCATTTATCAGCTGGGCAGACCATCCCCTTTAGGATTAAGTTACTCCAGGGCAAACCCAGGGTCGGCCACAATAGTAAATGCGAGGTACCCATTGGAGCAAGGTAAGGAGGCAAAAAAACCCCCAACTCTTTAAGTCACTTAGAAATACAAGAAATGTAATACACTGCTGATGTAAATAGATGCAAATGGAAAGTTCAAAGCTGTATGACACATGAAATGTGAGAAGCGTGAATCAAGGTAAGCGTGAAATCATCAAAAGAGAAATAGAAAGTTTATACACTGAAATCCTCAGTGTGAGTGAACTAAAGGATTAGGGTATTTTCAGTCAGAAAATTAGAGTGTTTGACTCTGGAAATGACAAACTGAAAAGAAACGTTGTTGCCCTAATAAAAGAATTCCAGAAGAAAATCGGCAGCAAAGTTTTGAGTGTGGGGCTCATGGAAAGATTATAACAGAAACTGGGTTTTAAAAGAAATGGGATTGCCACAACATCTGATTGTTTTGATGTACAACCTATACTCTGAACAAGAGACGGCTGTTAGGACAAGATATGGAGGAAAAGAATGGTTTCTGATTGACAAATGTGTCAGAAAAAGATATATTTTATCTCCTTGTCTGTTCAGTATATATGCAGAAAACTGGGTTAGATTTAGGTGATGGTGGAGTAAAAATCGGTGCAAAGGACATTAACACTTTAAGATAATGGATAACACCATGCTTCTGGCAGAAAATAGAGACGACTTGGAATGACTGCAAATCAAGTGCAGAAACTAAAATAACTAAACTGAGGCTGTCATTGTTTGGCCACATCACAAGAGGACAAGACTCATTGGAAAAGACAATAATGCTAGGAAAAGCTGAAGGCTGTAGGAAAAGAGGAAAACCCAACATGAAATGGATTGACCCAGTAAAAGAAGCAGTGGCCTTCAGCTTGCAAGACCTAAAGAAGGTTGTCAATTGTAGGATGTATTGTCGAAGGCTTTCACGGCCGGAATCACTGGGGTGCTGTGTGGTTTCCGGGCTGTATGGCCGTGTTCTAGCAGCATTCTCTCCTCACGTTCGCCTGCATCTGTGGCTGGCAACTTCAGAGGATCCTCTGAAGATGCCAGCCACAGATGCAGGCGAAACGTCAGGAGAGAATGCTGCTAGAACACGGCCATACAGCCCGGAAACCACACAGCACCCCAATTACAGGATGTTTTGAAGTGTGTAGACTTCATACTAGATTTATGAATCCACACATAATACACATTCTGTTTCTGTTCCTAAGTGTTTTTCCTGTTTTTCACAATTGATTTTTTTTTACAAATTCAATATAGATTTTAAAATATGATACTCTTTTGTGAAAAAAATCCCTTTCCGAAGATCAAGCAGCGATTGTTTAAAAGCTTTCCTTTTCGAAGACACCTGTCTTCGTCCTTAGATCTGGACTTTCCTAGTGTTCCCACCAGAATAGCTTATACTTCTATTAGATTTTAATCAATGCCTTCAGCAGTGCTTAGTGGCAGATACACCCGAGTACCATTTTCTCAGCGCTTTTGTATCTGTGGAAAACAAGAGCCTGAGGATCTCTTCCATTACATACTCTCCTGTCCTTTATATTCTGAAATAAGGAAAAGGTTTTTGGAGCCAATACTACCTAGGACAGCTTTTTTGTCTGATTATGAGAAACTGATTTTCTTATTATCTGATATGGATTCCTATGTTTCTTATAAGATGAGAAACTCTCTTTTGCTCCTGCCGGGCTAGAAACTACGAGCAGCAAAGTATTTAAAAGCTGCTTGCTCTTGAACCCTGATGTTCTAAAGTACTGGAGAGTAACTTAGATGAGCTGAAGAAGCTGCAAAAACATCTGACGTATTTGATGGGGCATTTTAATTTAGAGATTGCGAACACTAATAATTTATATTTTAATGTAAAACTAAATTATTGTTTTAATTTAAATTATTGTTTTAACTAAGTTACTGTTTTAACTGCATGTATTTCTGTATTGTTATAGCCAATGGCTCAAACAATAAATACTTGACTGACTGCGTTCCCACCTTACACTGAACTCTGGAGCCTCACATAAATGCAGCAACCTCAACTTTGTCTAGCTAGTTGTTCAATTTCTTAGTCAACTTTCCGCAACATTTTAGGACAAGTTTTGGTCTGAGGAAGAAAAATGTCGGGAGGAAAGCTTTTCTGAAATCACTGGTTCACACATACCCAGTACAAATACTTCTTATTCGAAGTTCAACCAGTCCAAGGCAAACATACAGCCAGGATTTTGCCTCACAGCTTTATTTTGTGATGATTTATCTCTTAACAAACAGAGCTCCCGACTAGCAAATAATATGTTTGTGCTGTATGTCTGGTGAAAAATAACCTCTTGAAGTAAATGGCGAGGATTCTTAATGGCATCGGACAGCAAATATTGTACGCGGTGAAGGCTCGGAGGTCTAAGGGCTTTGAGACATTTCAAGGAAAATTAACAGCAGTTCCCCAAACAGCTGGATTTTAAAGATGACAGCTCAGTTTAAAGTCATCTTAAGCATGTGTAAGCCTCCTTTTGATAGCGCGTTCGGCAAGCAAGCAAAACCTGGAGCTGCTCCAAATGTCATTTTCTGCGTTGCCTGTGCTTTCTTTTGCTGACAGAAACTTGATGGCCACTTGGAAAATTGACACCACAGAAAGCAAGAAGAGGTTAGCAATATGACTCGACACATCCAACCTGCAGATTAGTTTTTGAGGGAGAGCTGGTCTGTTGTTCTATATTATTCTTGGGGTGTGTGTGAGTGAAAGAGAGAGAGGAGTGAGAGGAAAAATGAATTCTTTGCTTTTGAATTCTGCTAAGCCACGGCCTCCTCTCTAAAGCTGGAGGTAATCCATCTGAGAAGGTTCGAGACATAGCCGAACAAGCTTTTCTGCCCCCAGAGATAAATCAATTGTGAAACTTCCAAGCTATTTCTTTTCACATTCCTGCAGCCCTCAACCCAGCTAAAAAAGATTTCTTTTATAGATCTCGTCTGTCATTGTAGAAAGGTCATTTTCATCACCCCTCTTTCCACAGTGTCGGTGTGTCTTTCTCCCCCTCGCGTATAAAAACTCTTTTCTATTTAAGCCCTCCTGCTACATTTGGTACCTCTGAATTGCTTTTGGTCAGAATTAGATACGTGGCTTTGTGCTTCCTAATGTGTCTCGTACAAATGTCTCACGTGCCTGTCAGAGGGGATTCAGTCTGTTGTTGATGCCTTTCACAAAAGGAGCTTTGACATGCATGGCAGGGGCTTTCTGGTTTGGTACCCTTCAGCAGCAAATGCCACCAGTCTGGTGGAAACATCTCATGGTGTGAATGAATTCAGCAGACAAACTGAAGATAATGATTCTGGCAAGCTCATCCCAAGATTGTGTCTACTAGCCAGTAGCCATGCTTTTGATCCCTCGGCCATATTAAGGGACACGCCTGGAGTTCTGGTAAACCAGGTTGCTCTGAATTCAGGAAGGAGTGTTCATGGAGTGGAGTCCTGGAGTAGCAGGGGTATGCAAATAAGGGTGTGCACTGCATCACAAGTGAGAAGCAAAGTTTTGGGCTGCATCCAGGGGCACTGGCATGGCCTCAAAGTTGGCTATTTTTGTGCCACTGCCTCCCAGTCAAATGGAATAAATGGTTATGCTGAATGGGGCAAAACTCTGGAGGCCTGGGCATTAATGGCAAAGACCGCTCACCAGATTGTTCCTTTTCTTCCCTTTCATTGAGTGTGTGTACAGGGGTGCAGTGTGATCCAACCTGGTAGTCTTGCCTTGCATAGCATTTTCTCCAGTTGTCTGTGTAGGCCATGGGCTGCTTGAGGGAGAGTGGTCAGGTCCCCTGTTCTCCTTCCCATACCTGTCCCAAAATCTGAACAAATAATTCCTGAAACCATGGAACCCACAATAGAACTAGTGAATGGCAAGTGGTGTTCCCAACGAAGGGGAAAATGTACCCCTGCCAGATGTGGTGTACCACACTATTACCATGAGAACAGAATGAATGAGTATGTAACCGAATCTTCAAACACACAAATACACCCCACCCCCACCCCACGAAATAATGCTCTGTGGAGCTTGGAGCATCGACTGATGGCTCCTGACCTAAAGACTATCAACTAGCTGTCCTCAACCAGAGCCAGACTGACTGTGCCCCCAGCCTGGTAGAACTCTCTTCCCAGTGAGATCAAGGCCTGGCAGGATCTGAGGAAATTCTACAGTTAAACAATTAATTGTTTAATTGTGTTATAACTCACCCTGAGCCAGATTTGTCAGGAAAGTGTAGGGGAAAAAAAATCAATGAAATAAATAAGTAATTTTGCAAGACATTTGTTAGAGTAAGCATATATGTTTTGTTAACTGTCTTTTACTTCTACTTTCCCCCCCTAGTAACTAATTCCCATGGCAGAAGCTGGCTGTGTGCCAGAGAAGGTTTTGCTCATTCCATGGAATGAGCTCATAAGAATTCAATGCGTAATGGAAAGATGGAGTCAGATAGAAAATATCTACCGTGTTGCTTTTCAAAGTACAGGTGTAAACTGGGAAAAGGTAGAAACCCCTTGACAAGATGGCATCTTAAAAATATCTAGCTGGTTCAAAATGTTTATCAGAGAGAAACGAAACAAAATTAGGATGATTATTGTTAATGGAGAATGAGGAAGAGGTGTGTGGTGTCAGGCAAAAAACCCCACGACCCTAATAGGGATAGAAGATGGATTGTAGGACTTAGACCAACTAGGTTTCAGTGTGATTCAGTTGTCTGGATGTTGGAGAGCTCAGGCATTGCATGCTGTCAAGACCGACAACAGAGCAACCTCCGCCATGATAAAATTTCACTTCACAAAAGGGGTCTCCCCCTGTATGTATGAAGAAAGGCGCCTACTGGGAGCTTTTCAATCTATGTTCCTATGAAAGATTTTTGGATGTATTCCGAATGCCCTTCTTAAATTAGAGGCTGGGGTGATCTCTTTCAAAACTCCTATGTAGTTATTGGCATTCACCTATTGGCTAAAACATTTTTTTCTATTCTAGGGGTCTAGTACCCTTGATTTTTGCTGACAGATATTGTTCAACTGGCTAACAGAAGTTGAGGGGAAATTTCAGAAGTGTGGCCTTTCCCACCAAGTCCTGTTGTGCCTCCAGTCCTTGCCCCCTACCCTGAAAGGAAACAAAATGATTAAACAAAGTTTTGGGACCAGGACTTACAATCTGACAGGGCACAGATACAGAAATATCCAGTTATTTTGCAGACCAACCCATTAACTTAGGTCCCTTAAGATTCCCAAATATCAGAAAATGTTTACACTGGCACATTTTAATACTCTACCCTCAGCCCTTCTGGAAGGCAGATAGCATTGTGTCCTGCTTTTTCAACAATTTTGTACTGGGAAAGTAGAGTCGGTTGAACATATTTTGCTGCACTGCCCATTTTATAGCATCGTACAATACCAATATATCGCTATAGTTTTGTCAATCATACTGGAAAAGTCTGAACAATGTATGCCTCCTTTCTTCTTGTCGACTCTACCCAGGAGATAACTTGTAAAGTTGCTGAATTTTGCCTGTGGGCAAGTGGCAAGGGGCATGCGAAAATGGCTGCAATTCTGAGGGCACTTTCCTTAGAGTATATCCCATGGACTAACATGGGACTTACTGCTGAGTAAAGCTGCTTAGGATTGCTCTGTTAGTAGCTGCCTGTGTAGGGGAGGAGGATTTATTCTTCTTTGTCTCCCTTTCAACTTATGTGTGTTACATGTTTATGTGTATATATACATAAGTACAAAACATTTGTTAATTTTTGGGAGCTGATTTTATATCAAAATAAATTTAGGTGATGATGAAAACTGATAACTATTTTGAGAAATACTAACATTTGCATTTTAAAATGCTGAAAAAGAACTGAAAATAATTCATGAATATCTGCATATTCTGCAACTAAGTCAAACTGCAGTGACCAGCGTAGACATAGCCTAGATATTTTCATAACTCAGTTTTCTACATGATCATCACTACATCTACTTTTCAATATGGCCAAATTGAGGATACTGAAATTCAGAAACTGGAGCTATTAACAATGGAGTTCTTTCTACAAATCTGAAAAAGCTCAAAGTTTGCAGAAATATCATGAAAACTAAATAGAAGAAATCATTGGGAAGGGAGCGGGGTTAACCATCCCAATAATAAACCAGCACCTTTAACTTTAAGAAACAAACGCCCTTTCAGTTGCCTTTGTGTTGGTTGCTAGGCAACCCCCAACACTACTGTGAGCTTTCAAGCCTTGGTTTATGTCAGTAAAAGGTGGTGGGGTGGGGGAGGATCTTTTTGAGGACTATTTTGGTCTTTGAGGCAAAATTGGGCCAGGTCTGGCAGCAACCACCAACAATTTGCTACCACCCAGTGTGCATGATTCTCCCAGACCCAATTGCTGGCTCTTGTTCAATAGCAGTTACTCCACAAAAGTCAGTCTGGTGTAGTGATTATAGACAAGGATCCAGGAGACCTAAGTCTGAGAGCGTGGAGTGTGGAGTTTGGGGATGGTAGGAACCTCAATGGGATATGATGTCTTATAGTCCTTCCAAACCTGCCATTTTCTCCAGGGTATCTGATTCCAGGAGATGTTCAGACCCCATCTGGAGGTTGGCAGCCCTAAGAATCATTCTGGTTCAACATGCTCCCACTCAACATATTCTGCTAAAAGGATCATATGTGAGGTGATGTTAAAAACCTCTTTCCAAAACCCTCGAGAGTTGCTGCCCATCAGAAGAGAGAAAATTGGTCTTGTTGAACTAATGACCTGATTCAGTAAAAAGCAGCTTCATGTGGTCCATGAGTTCAAATGACTTTGAGCAGGAGAGCAGAGATGAAGAGACTCACAGCATGAAGGCCGCAATCTACATGGGAGTACTTCTGAATGTGATTTTTTTGGAGGGAAGTTGATACGGGTATACTGATGTGGTGAAACAAATATGTGCCTTTGTAACCTCCTTCTGTGGGTTCTGTGGGGCAGAACCTGGAATGAGTTGCAAAGAACCAAATTTAAACAACAAAATGGTTTACTTTTCTTTACAATTAACACTTTTAAAACATCAACATTTAACGTTACAATTCAAGGTCCTGTTCAGGTTGCATTTCAAGTCCTTCTATTTACAGTCTACTGATATTGCCAAGTCCAAATCTTCTTTGCAAGTTGGCTGGCTCCTGAAGACTCCAAGGGCTTGATGAACAGGTTGCAACATGATGAAGGTCTCCAGGAGAACTCTCACCCATCACAACCACAAAAGAAATCCTGAAACAATAAACTCCAACATTTACAACACAGCAAAAACAACAACTACCTTCCCAGTAGTTCCCAACAATATTGAAATTACCTTAACAAGGTGTTAAGGGCTTATAGAAATCAAGGTCCGAGTCTGGTAGCCTTGTTCTTCTGCAAAAGAGCTCTTTCAGCCTCTCTGCTGCTCCGAGTCTCCACCCCTTACTGGGTCAACCCATTCTGGGCCAACCCATTCTGGGCATGGGGGTTACACCTTGTCCCCTCACAAACTGACACACAAACAGCTCTTTGAGAAATCTAGTGTGACCCATCTCATGACAGTTCAAAATATGTAATGATTAGTAATAATCTAATTAGTGACCATGGAAAGGCATGGAAAGGCATCTCTCGAACTGTCTCAAATTCCCTGTTGCCATCTTTTTTGCACTCTTATTAGAATAGAAGCCCTGTCATGAGAAATTTGAATGGCAGCTGAAGTGAATATTTCTTTTCTTTCTTTAACTTTTTTTTTAAAAAAACCAGCAGGACAGGAAGCAAGGAAGGAAACTTGGTGACTCAGAAAGAGAGGAAAAAAGGGCTGCCAAATTAATCTTCTCCTCTTGCTGACAACAATCCATCCCTTCCCTTCCCTTCCTGACATCAATTCCTTTTGGCCAAGAGGGGCAGAATTCTGACGGTCTTCTTGTCAGTCACTTGTCTTTCCGCAAGTGAGTTTTCACCTTGCTCCTGTGTCCTTTAGTTAAAGTTTGATGACAAAGGGGGAAAAGAATCAATGAAAAGTTGGAAAAAATAGTCCTATTTGGGGAAATCTATAGATCTATCCAGAGCGTCAGTAATCTTGGCAATTGTCCTTCCAATTTTTTTTGGAAGTAGCTACACAGGACATTTATAAGGCAACATTTCTACAGGTGCTAATTCTTCTGGCCATTTCTGAAGTTGCCACCTTTCTACCTTGCAGAACTCCAGGTGGCTTACAGTATAAAGAAATCATTATAAAAACAAAATAAAAACAATAATTACAAAACCCACAAAAAGCCATATTTAAAAAAACCTTCTTAGGACTGCTAAGAATAAAAGCTAAATCAATCAACTGCAGTCCTGACTAGAACTGACTTCAGCTTCCTTCTGAAGATTGACAAGGGCACACCTTCCTGGGGAGATTGTTCTTCATTTGTGGGGTTGTCATCAAAAAGGCTATATCTCATGTACCCATGAAATGAGCCTCTCTAATTGGGGGGAAAGTCAGGAGGGCGTCTTCCCATAATCTTTCTCATGCAGAAATGTATGGGACAAGATGGTCCTTCAAACATCCCAGTTTTGGTCCTTCAAACATCCCAGTTTTGAAGGACCATCTTGTCCCATACATTTCTGCATGAGCTTGATCGTTCCATTGTGTCTTGCTACCTCTATTAGCATTTCTTAAAAAGGGTGGCAGAGAGAGGTGAGCTTAGAGTGGTCGCGCAGGGCAGGGGGGTGTATCCCCTGGCCTCAGTGATGCGTCGGAAGGTTGCAGGGAAGGTAAGTCAATCGGGCGACGGCGCAGCACAGCGCCATCGTCCCTGTCATTACTAGGACCATTCGTGCGAACGGTGTGGAAGCGGCCTCAGTTACTGGGATAAAAACACATGCATTCAAGGGTTCCTAGGATATAATTTAGAGGTGAAAGACAGGTTTTGGATATAGAGAGAGAAGGGATGGGATATCAAAGATTATATTACCAGTCTTGTAGGTGATGTCCAGGAAGCAGAGACCTAATGGATGATCTGCGCAGATGGAACAATATTACTGACCACCACGGTGGCATGAATACTGAACAACTGACTGGGGTCTGAGTCATGCTTTTATAGGGAAAAAGCATCTCTTGGGGCAAATGAAATCCTTGAACAAAGGATTCTTCCTGCTGTTCCAGGTGAGTTGATGGTCCTGAGTATCAGACCATTGAGCTGATGGCTGACCCATTATCTTGATGGGTTTTGCCAGCTGTGGGACAATACAGGTGACGACCCTTAATGGCCATTACAATATAAGATGGTCACAAGGAGATGAGTCACAGGAAAGCGTTAACAAATATAGACAAAAGAGAACTGGCTTCGCCCAGGTGTGCTATTGTGCATATTCAAATGCTGTCTTCTGAGTATGAGCCAGGCATGAAGTTGTAGGTGGTGGTGGGGATTCCTTGAGGCACTCTTGCTAGACACCGGCCCCTTTCACACATGCAGAATAATGCACTTGCAATCCACTTTCACAATTGTTTGAAAGTAGATTTTGCTATTCCGCACAGCTGCACAGTGCATTGAAAATGGATTGAAGATGCATTATTCTGCATGTGCGGAAGGGGCCACAGTCCCAATGTGGAGTTTCTGAAACAGACTCCTACGTTTCAGGGCACTGTTATGCCAGGTCTGACAGGGCAGCATTCCGGGAGAAAGACCATTCTTTCACATTTTGCACTAACGCAGGTCAGTGCGTTACCCTGCCCAGAAAAAATAGTAAAAAGTTTCATTCACACCTGAAATGGGAAAAGCCATTTCTTCACAACATTATGCAAAATTTTATTTGACCAGCTATGGTGGGTTTTCCGTGCATTTGTGGGTTTCATTTGACATTCAAAACAAGTATTCTTTTATTGCTTATCTGGAGCATCTCCGAGTGCTCCCTGCTGTTGAGAGACAAATCTTACCTCTAATCTTCAGACCTCAGATGGGATTTATATAATTAACAGCATGCAGATACAATTGCAATATTCATTTAAAATTACAAGATGATATCAGCTTGGGCTTACTAGGGCCCCTTCCGCACATGCAGAATAAGGCACTTTCAATCCACTTTCACAACTGTTTGCAAGTGGATTCTGCTATTCCGCACAGTAAAACCCAGCTGCCAAGTGCACTGAAAGCAGTTTGAAAGTGCCTTATTCTGCATGTGCGGAAGGGGCCCTATGTGTGAGGGTGTGTGGATTTGGCAGGGTGTTCTTCATTCTCGAGTTCCACCCGTGGCCTTGCTGGGACTAGTGCCAGACTCTCCTTTGCCTCCTTTTCACCTTAGCCAATCAGCAATCTGGGCCTTTTAACTGGTTGTGTAAAGTGGGCTAATGAGATAACAGCTACATCTGATGGGAGGCTATAATCTGTGATGACTCAGTGCCATGATGGTTTACACAAGATATTTCACATAGCTGAGCTCAAGCAATTACTTGCAACTGCTGTGTGATTCACATAGTGTGTGCACTCTCTCTGTCTGATGGAAGAGCCAATTTTCTGGCCCAGCTGGGCGCATGCACCTACCCCACAATTAACAGTTTGCAGGCTTGAAACTCATTTTCTTTACATTAATAGGGGTGCTTTTTCTCCTGCACCAGATTCCTAGAGTTGGCAGCCCTGCTCTAAACTGCATCCTAGGAGTCTTCACTGATATTCAAAATGCCATGCCTCCTCCATTGTGATTATATGTGTATTTAAACACACGTGAATTGCCCAGCAGATGCTGTCCTGATGATTATTATTTGGGGGTTTTTTTTGGCAAATCCAGTATCCTTTGAAATAAGGCAACAGGAGCACAGCAGAGCAATACATGATCTGAAAAATGTACCCCAAAAATGTACCCCAATATTACTGGAATACAGCAAGGGGTTCTAGGGTGTTATAAAAAAAATCTCATGCTGCTTCATTAAAAGTAAAGGTAGTTCCTTGTACAAGCCCTGGGTCACTACTAGGCAGACTATATTTATGGGGTGATTTGCTGTTGCCTTCCTCAGTAATCTACATTCCACCGCCGGGAAGATAGGTAACCATTTTACTTACCTAGGAAGGATGGAAGGCTGAGTCAACTTTAAGCCAGCTATTTGAAACTGACTTCCATTGGGATTGAACTCAAGTAGTGAACAGAGCCCTGGAAATATTTCTGCATCAGGGTCATGTTGAGTTGCTGCTGCTGTAGTGCCTTGGTCTCAAATTTTCCTCCAGCTGTGAAACTGGCTACTGCTCCCCTACTTTAGCATGTGGGACCAACTTTCTAATTCATCACGGTGTGATAATTATGCCATGACTGGGACCTTATGTAAACCTTCCTTGGAGTGATGTATGAAACTAGGGTGATCAGGATTTCCCAAGCCAGAGTTGGCAACCCAAGTTGTCTTCCTTTTGATCTCCCCACTCCTTCAGGTAAGAATCCCATCCCTGCATTTTCTTCAGAGGAAGATACAGCGAGGATGCTGACTCTGGAAAAACCCGTCCAGGGCTCAGCTAGAAGCCGCAGCTTTTTATCGTTGTTATGGACCTTTAGGCCAACTGAGCTGATTTCTTTCCAGAGCAGCCCTGTACGAGTGACTGCAGAAGTGGAGCTGGCAGCAGCCTCCAGAACATTTGCGCCTCTCGTGTTCTCTGCTCGTTTCTTTCTGTCTTGGCAAAAGCCCCAAAGCAAAAGCTTGGTGCTCCCTGAGAAACTAGGTACTGCTTGATCCTTGGCATTGCGGGGAAATTCCTATCAGTTCGCATTTATGGTTCAGGAGTTCAGCAAAACCACAAGGCATGCTTTGAAATGTAACCATAAGCACAAAGGCCCAGCAAGGCAGAGCAGTAAACATGATGATGCCCGCTTTATTGCAGGGCTTCCACAGAACTAATTTGAAGCAGTTGCATTCCCAAAGCCGCAGAGGTGCGGCAAGTCCTTAGCTGGCGTATTTTAAATTAGGCCTTTCCATCGGTGATAGTCCCCTTGTTGCACTGAACTGTGGGATGATTGACGGCAGGTGCATCGTTAACCTGCATGGAGCTTGTATACTGTTAGGGGGTGGGGAAAAATCCTTAGTGTAATAAATATTGGAAGAGCTAATGATCCTGTCCCCAATTTTACTGAGGTTTTAATATAATGAAGCTGTCATATAGAGAGGCAGGGCCTTCCCAGTGGAGAGGGGTGGGCGAGAGTTCTTACTGGCCCAAACCAAAATGCCGTCCTCGCTTTGGGATTTCATTTCCTCAAACAGATGACATAGGTATATATACAAGTTGGATGGTACTATCTATATGATGATAGATTAATCCCCTTTAACTGTTTCTTTTGGGTGCATGGACTGCTTCATAACATCCAAGCAAGAGTTTTTGGTCCAGCTTGGATGAAGCTTTCAGGAACCGTATCCCTCGCTCAAGGGATCCTCGCTACTAAATTTTAAACACAGCAGAAATGGCCCCGAGTCTCATAGCTAATTAAAGGGAAAACACATTTCTGGCTGTAACATCTTTGTATCCCAGCTAATTTGGACGAACACCTCAGTGACAGTTTCTGGCTCACAGTACATCATCCCAGCTACATTTTGGAAGGCCAGCATCCCCCCCTTTTTTTAGATAATCAAAAGGCTTACAAATTAAGGGAATGGGTTGCTGTAGCATCTAGAAACCTGCCTATTCGATTGCAGCACAGAATGTTGAGAGTTGTATTTGCACAGGGATTCTCAGGGCCACCCTTGCCCAGTAAGTTTGGCCCCCAGTTGGGTTGAGGCTCCCCTATTGCAACTCATTTCCTCCTCAGTTGCACAACAGGCGGGGGAACTTACCCAAGCACGCAGGGCCTGATTCGGATTGGGACGGCAGAGCTTTCAGGCCCCTCATGCTGTTTCTGTGGAATAATTTTAGGCATAGGTTTTGATTTTAGTATATGTCATATGTCTTTCAATTTATCCCGAGGATTGCAAAGTTGTGAGAATTTGTACAGAATTTCTGGTCTTTGACCATAATAAATTGAAATTGAAATTGACCTGGGAGTCCCAGATCCTTGTCTGATATTCTGACTACTACACTATGTTGGCTCTCCTGTTGCACTTTTATATGGACACAGTAAATTCGAAAGGATGTGCACACTTGGATCCGGTGGATGAAGGAACTTAAGATACCTCTTTGGTCTTGCACAATAGGCTGAATAAATTGTTGCATAAATGAAAAAATGGCATTACACAATAGGGTAAATAAATTGTTCATAAATAAATAGGTGAACAAACCAAGTCAGAATGTCTCTGTAGGGAGAAAATAAATGGGACAGTTTTCAGGGGCTATGTGAGAGCCAGTGTGGTGTAGAGGTATGTGTGGTGTAGAGGTATGACTGCTGGACTAGAACGTGAGAGATCCAGGTTCAAATCCCCAGTCAGTCATGAAGCTTGGACTAGTCACATTCTTGCAGACTAGCCTACCTTACAGGGTTGCGAGGGTCAAATGTGTTATTTAAAACATTTCCACCCAAATAGTGTCTCCAAAACAAATGGAAGAGAAAAGTACAATGTAAGCCATTTTGGGTCCCCGTTGGTGAGAACAATAGATTATAAATGAAGTAAATAAATAAAAGTAGCCCATGGGATGTATACGCTTTTGTTTCACTGCTAAAAGAATATGTATTTTCAGAAATTGTTAGAGGTGTTCCAAGCATACAACTGTCTTTTTTTTAAAGCAGCAAAGCATAAGGCTAGAGGTAGAGGGTGGGGGGGAGTTCAAAAGAGGCTTTGCATGCCATGCTTCACACACCATTTCTTTAGCCTCTAGTCAAACAATTTTGCAGGCTTTTAAAACACTACAAAAACTGTTTACCGGGAACAAAAATGGGACACGCTGTGAGCAGTGGTCCCTCAAAGCAACTTAAGATCAAATTGTTGTTTCACTTTGCTTTGTGCTGATGCCTCGATATGATTTGCCATCCTGTTACTCATGTGCTAAAATGGAACAGAAGATTATCACTGGATGAAGGCAGGAGTTCAAAGAAGATGGGGACACTATTAGTTCATAATGTGTCGGGGAGGTCTGAGCACTGAATTGGGAAGAACATAAAATGGCTGCTAACTCAGCCTTAGGAAGGGTGAGGCAAATTCATTATTGTCATTATCAGGAACAGTTTTTACTGGCAAGAGTCCTATTTTGGTTCAATGGGAGGAGGAAGGGCCACATTTACTTCCATTCCTGGTGTTAATGTCTACCTCCTCAGGGAGGCTTGCTATCTTATCCATTCCTCTTTCAAGGTGGGAACTGACTGCCAGTTAATAGCCCACTGGGCAAAAGCCTTGTCTGTTTCCTGAAAAATGGGGAAGGTACCATATTGAATAACAGTGTTCAGAAGAGCTCTACCCTGCCATGGATCTCAGAAGCTAAGCAGGATTGGCTCTGGTTAGTACTTGGATGGGAAACCATTAGGAAAGATGGCGGTCTCTATGCAGAGGCAGACTATGGCAAACCACCTCTCTTTGTCTCTTGCCTTCAAACCTCCATGAGGGATCTCCATAAGTCAGCTGAGACTTGAGGGCACTTTCTACCACCACAGCAAATACTAGGCTTGGAGATTCAGGTGCAACAAATACTGGATTCGGCCCAAATCTGGGCAAATTCGGGCATATTCGGCCAAAAATCAGCTGAATATGTCCTGCCCAAATATGAACAAATCTGGATGCAATGTATTTGGGCTTTTTTGGTGTGTTTTTATGTATTATTTCATGTTTTGGTCTGCAGGGGATGCATTTTTTAAAGCTAGTAGCACCAAAATTTCAGGGTATCATCTGGAAACTGTTCTGATACACCACCCAGGTTTTGGTGAAGTTTGGTTCAGGGGGGCCAAAATTATGGACCCTCAAAGGGGTAGCCCTATTTCCTGTTAGCTTCCATTGGAAACAATGGGGGATGGGGCATCCCTTTTGGGGATCCATAACTTTGGCCCCGGAACCAAACTTCACCAAACTCAGGTGGTATCATCAGGACAGTCTCCGGATGATAACCTGAAGTTTTGGTGCTGCTAGCTTTAAAAATGTGCTCCTTGCAGGCCAAAGCGCAAAAAAACCCAAAATACAAAAAAAATTCAGACGGACTCGAATTTTTCGGGTATACCCAAATATATGGGTATATCCGAATGTTATTTGTCTTATTCGGGCAAACAGATAATTTTATGCCCGTATAAATCTGAATCCGAATTTTACTGAATTTCTAGGGTATTGACCAAACCTAGTGAATAAAAACTAGGGCAGCAGGATCACACCTGCTTGCTATTTCCCTGATGTCACCATAAAATCAAGAGGGCATATTGATAACATGTGATCTTTTCTCCTCCTTTGGATTGGGGCAGTTTATGGAGTACATTCTGCATGCTTATGCCCCATATCCACATAGTAGTAACCATGCAGAGGCAGATCTGATGGAGAGGACAGTTGAGTCTGATTGTGCCGCCCCACAGCTACTCTACAGGCTTTGATGAATGTGAACATAAGCTGACAGACCTAGTGTGCAAGATAATCAATCCATATGGCTTTCAGCTGACACATACTATTTCATTGGCTGTTCTAGAAGCAGGCAAAACTAATGTATTCACAATCTAAATGTATCTGCTGGTGCCCTTACAGGTCAGTTATCCAAAGTACCAAGGCAACCCACAAAACCCCCAGGCGCCAGTTTGCTACAGGGGCATATCTTGGTGGTGGGGGTATCTTATGATCCAGGCGCCGCACGCCTAGGTCATGTGGGGGGTGAATTTGGCCACCCCCCCTGCATTTAGCCTGACTGCTTTTCTTGCTGAATTGCTGTGGGCCTGGCTGCACACTCTCAGATTCCCTCAGTCACTAACCAGCAGTGTTTGGCCCACTTCCTCTTCCTCATCTCTCCCCCCCACCCCAGGAACAGGAAGCAGGGTGGGGGGGGGTCTCTAGTTGGTGATTGAGAGAGTTTGTGTTTGCACAAGCAGGCCGGTGGTGACCCAGAAAGCAAGCCAGGGAGAGGAAGCTGCTTGGATGCTTGTGAGTGTGAGCGTGCATAGGCAGCTGCTGCTCTCCTGCCACAATTGGGGGGGGGCACACAATTTCCGTGCCCCCCAGGCACCATTTCCTGCCGGTACACCACTGTGCCACTCCCCAGTCCAAGCTGCATATTTGTCTGCTGTGTCACATTGGCTGAAATGTTAATCAAGGTTGAGGTATGATGAATAATAATGGATATTTCTCAGTGTATTCCAATATAGTCCTATTATTATTATTATTATTATTATTATTATTATTATTATTATTATTATTATTATTATTATTATTGTTGTTGTTGTTGTTGTTGTTGTTGTTGTTGTTGTTGTTGTTGTTGTTGTTGTTGTTGTTGTTGTTGTTGTTGTTGTTGTTGTTGTTGTTGGTCTTGATAGACCGCCCAACTTCCGAAGGGCTCTGGGTGGTGTACAATAAAATATAAAACAAATACAATACAAAATATCATAAATACAATATACCAGTAAAACATTAAAATACATTATAGCAGCAATTCCAAAAATAGATATATGCACATTTGTTTGTTTGTTTGATGTATATCCTGCCCTTTCCCAACCAAAATTGGGCTCAGGGTAGCTAACAACATAAAAATACATGATTTGTTTAAATACATAAATTAATTTAAAATGCCATCGATTAAAATGCCCATCAGTGCTCCAATTATTTCAATTATCCATAGCTCCCAGATTGAGCAACCAAGAAGGGAAGGACTCGAGGGAAATCAATACCCATAAGAATCACATAAGTAAAGACAAATAAGAAGGGTAAGGGTAGGGGTAGGGAAGCTAGTAGTGATGTATCCATTGCTGCCTCAACCATAATTCAATCATAATTTTTTTTACCAAGGTAAATGAGAAGCATTGAGCTTATAATTCAGGATGCATTTGTTGCACATCAAATCAATTCCAGTAAACCTTTATGCCTCTTCTTCAAAGACCTAATTGAGGTAGTTCAAATGATAACAATATTGTATTTCTTACTGTTCCTGAATGTCAAGGCCTGTACTGGGGACTATAGTGCCTTGGACATGAGTTTGATTCTCTGATGAGAACATGGACTCAGCGGCATTGATCAAGTTCCCCAGCTTCACTTTACCGACCTAATTCCAGGTTTTTGCAAGGAGGAATAAGACTGTATTTATTGGGCCACTCACACCTTGCCGTAAAAGTATATATTACCCATAATAGAGCTTCTAGAATTGATTTTCTCCTGTTTTCAGAAGGGTGCCACTTTAGTGCACTTTCCTGTGTGATGTGAATTTATTCTTGACAGTCAAGTACGCAGAAGACCAAAGCATCACAAAATCAAGGCACAAATACAAATTCCTAAAGGTGCAGGACATACTTTGATTAAACCCAATGATAGATCCAAGGACATTTTAGCAAATTTTCTTCCGCAGGTAGTATATGTTGGGTCACTTTTATCCCATCTTGCTCCAAGTGCATGTTGGCTTCCAAAGAAATATTAGTAGAATATAATGTAGAACTGTAAATTAGGAAATCTCTGCATATTGTTTTAATCCCATGAGAGATATGGGCTACATCAGTGGTTCTCAACCTTCCTAATGCCGTGACCCTTTAATACAGTTCCTCATGTTGTGGTGACCCCCAATCCTAAGTCATTTATCCATTTTACAGATGGGGAACACAGATGCAGAGAGTCTTAGGCGACCCCTGTGAAAGGGTCGTTCGACCTCCAAAGGGGTCGCAACCCACAGGTTGAGAACCACTGGGCTACATCAATATGGAAAGCACGTCACATCCTAGGGCAGGGATTCCCAACTCTTTTGAACTTGTGGACACAGTTGAAATGACGACACAGCGTGGTGGGTACTGCGAAAAGAAAAGATGATGAAAAGGGTTGCTGCAGGAGATCGAGCCAGTCACAAAATGATTTCCAAGGCTTAACTTCAGTAAGACAGTGTAGATCCTTGTGTTGTGCTGGCAGTTGCCTGCAAAGCAACATTTTTAAAAAAATCTGCACATTCAATCAAATCTCCAATACTGAACTAGAAACCTTGCTGGATATGAAGAAATTACTTTTCCACTGAGGTTTGAAGGGATGTTTTAACCATTTTTTCTCTCTGAGCAGCAGGAAGGAGGAAACCATTTCAATTGCTTGATCCCCTCACCTCAGCTATCTTTTTAGAAATGCTAAATAGAAAGTGACAGACAATAGGATGGTTTAAGCTCTCCCCCTTTCTAAGCAGGTATCACAGATTTGGAGGTTCCAAAAGGATAGAGAGGACTCAGGAAGAGCCTCCAGGAAAAGGTTCTTTGACTAAGCTGACCTGGTCAGTGGGTGGAGAAAGAGGCTGAATAAAAATTCTGAGATTGAGGAGGAAGCTCTCTTCTAGCGGAGATTAATAAAGGGGCCAGAGCTCTCGCCTGAGGTCTGGAGAAGGCAGCCATTTTTAATGTGCTATTCCAAGGAGACGGCATGATCTTCTAGGTAACACTTAACTTCAGTAAGAAAGTGTAATACTCTAAGCTTACTTTTTTAAAAAAAGTTAGGGTCAGAGCACACAACCCTACATCTTAACAACTGGTAGGTCAAGAATATATAAAGGCATTCCTCTCATTTATTTTGAATCCCTTGCTCAGTCCAGTGCTGTGCTAAAAATATGCTTGTAAACATTTTCTTTTTAATAAATACTTTGTAAGTTTGCATGCTGGTGTCTGTACCCCATAGACCTCCACCATCTTGGATACACTATTGGATGCACTATTTTAAGAAGGGGATGCCAGAAGGGGGGAAATGCTGGCAGTTGGCAAGCACCTATTCCTACAGGGGTGCATTGGGCAGTAAATTGTCCCTGTAGTGCCCAGGTGTGGGAAAGTGGGATGCACAGAGGCAAGACCTCAGATTTGGAAAGGAAGCTGAGGGGTCCTGAAATTCCTATGGAGGTCAGGTAGCAGCAGTTAACGAGAGAGAAAGAGAAGCTCCCCAGGAGAAGTTGGAAACCTTTGGCAAAGGGCTGGGTAGAATAGAACATGCAGTTCAAAGCAGGCCTGTTCTGCCATATTGAGCCAAAGCCCTACCTATTTTCTAAAAAAAAAAAACACTTGGTATGTGCCAGAAAAGGGGTTGGCATGTACCACATTGGGGATCTCTGTCCTAGCCTAGGCTAGAGAAAATCCTAGTTTATACAAAAGTTTTCAAGAGAGCACAGCCTGATTTATTTATTTATTATCGTCCGTCCGTCCGTCCGTCCATCTGTAAAGATCAGAGCACACAAATTCCAGCAAAGAACTTCTGAAAGCATGCAGTTGTACAAGCTTTGCAGAAAACTGGTAGTGAAGGGTTTTTTTGCAGCTATTCTGGAAGGGCATTCAATGAAATAGGAACAAGAACTGAAAAAAGCTCAAATCTTAGCTGCTAGAGTACATGACAGCAGCTGATGTAACAGCCCAAGGAGCTGGTGTAATGACTGCAGCAGGGTGAAGCAGTTTGTTGGGTGCACATGGGCTACTTAATGGTCACACAGAGCTTTAAAGGTGAGAAGCTGCACTTTGGACTGACCCTAGAAGCAGACTGGTAACCAAGGTAAGTGTTTTAATATCAGAACAATGTGACTAGTTCACCCTCATAAGGAGACAAGTTGTCTGTTTTATTCCTGGTTGTCTTCAAGGGCAGTCCCATATAGGGGATGTTGCAGTAATCTAGCCTAGCAATTACAGAAACATGGATCTGAAGCAAGCCTAGAAAAAGAGATAATTTATAGACCAGGTGTTTCTGTCAACAACTGTTTTCTAATAACAAGGTTGAGCTTTCAATGGAGCATGTGGCCGCTTTATGCCATGGGAAAAGGAAATCAGAGGCTAAGTAGTCAACCCTGGGTTATACTTTGATGGAGCACCACCAAGGAAAACCAAGATCACTCTGCTGTCAGGCAGTGGCAAACCACCTCTGTTCGTCTCTTGCCTTGAAAATTATATGGGGTTGCCACAATTTGGATGTGACTTGATGGCACTTGCCACAACCAAACAAATGAAACTTAGAAGGTTTTATTAATATTTCCTTTCATATCACTGGTGAAAGTGAGTTTGTACAGAGTACCCATAAAAGCATAGTTGAAGTGATATTTCACATCTTCTGCTTTGAGCTCTCAGTCAGAAATTTTAGTTACTTTTACATCTGTTATCAATCAAACAAAACAGAAGTTTATAGGGAAAATAATTTTATTGAAGCCCACTGGGACATACACTGTTTTTAATGAAACTGTGTTTTTTTTGTACTTACTAAAATATTCTGTCAAGGCACAAAAAGAAATAAGCCTAGATTTATTAGTTTTATTATGTGTTTATCTCTTCCTACTGCATCTGTGTATGGTTCTCCAGTTGCACAGTGGCAGATAGGAAGGCGCTCCAAAGGGTGATCCCTACTGCTCAGAGGATTATCGGCTGCCCTCTCCCCTCCTTGGAAGAACTCTATAATTCCCGAAGCCTAAAGAAAGCCCAAAATATTCTGAGAGACCCATCTCATCCAGCACACTCTCTTTTTGAACTGTTACCATCCGGCAGACGATACAGGTCTATCAAAACTAGGACAAAGAGGCTTAGAGACAGCTTCTACTCTAGAGCTGTGGCTATGCTAAACTCTGCGGCTTCGTGTTGATGTGTTTGGGGCTGTGTAGGGATGGGTGGAGGATGGGGAAAGTGAGGATGGGGTATGAGTCTGAAATTGTGTGCATTGAGGAATGCTGCTGTAAATTTCGTTGTGCGTGCACAATGACAATAAAATACTTATGCTTATGCTTTTCCTCTTGGATTTAACGTGGATCTCTCTACCCATTGCATCCAAATGGCACTATCATAGATCTTAAAAGAGAGTAAAGCAAAGAAGTTTAGAATTTACTGGCTTCTTATCCTAAGTTCCGAATCAGTGACCCCTTTTGCTTTTTCTGATGATAGGGCCTGATCTAAGTGCGGGAGGAATATTCTAGGAAGGGGCAACATTTCTATGAAATATTTCAGACTCAGAAGTGAAATTTTGTAATATCATCCCCAGTTAACATCCATATTTAATGACAATCATTTATTCGGGCAGGGATGTAGTCATTGATCCTTGTTTTGCAAAAAGGTGAAGAAATTATTTTTTAAAAAAATAATAGAACAGATCTGAATTTATTATGAACGTCTGATGTAATTTACTAAAATTGCATCTTGCTTTAGCTTTGGATTCCAATACAATTACCAGGAGCAGCATCTCTATTCATGTTTCAAGAGGACACTTTACGAACAATTGGTTCTGGTGTCATGGCGAATTAGACAGAGAGAGCGAGATGTCAAAGTCAAGAGAAAAGCACTCCATCAGGATGTCACTGCTTGGAGCTACTGAACTAACCAATGCTTGCTAGTTGTTCTGTACCGTTTTGTTGCAGTAAGCCACCACAAGATTTATCTCCTTATGTGACAACAATTGGCAGATTACACACAAGGTGTTTGCTGCAAGGTGGAGGCGAATGTCCGCCGAGGCAAGATTTCTTGTATG